>NW_026526732.1:103557053-104803107 GCF_024362965.1 Panthera pardus
GAGCCCTGCTGTGTTGTACGGGACTACCAAAAGCCAGTCACTAAACACATCACTACTAGTTCATACAGAGTAAATGATAAGTCCACTATACCACACAAAATTAAATTGTAACACCACTATTAATAAAAATGAACTTTCTTACTTTTTTGAATCTATTTTCACGTGAGTGTCTTTTGGCTTTCTGGATTACACAACTATATCATGGCAGCTAGTAAGTTCAATGTTAGGTTAGTACAAGAGGAATAAAGAGGGTTAGCCTGTTTTTTAAAACTGGCTGAAGTTCTTCTCTATCCACATGACAAATGCCTTGCATCTTTCATACTTCTATTTATCTCTGGCGTGTTTATTTACCCTGTGCAGTAGCCTAGTTATTTCCCATGATCTTTTAGGTGTCAGTCATCAGTCATGATTTATGCTACTTTTTCATAATTGCAGCAAAAATGTGCTTGAGTCTCTAGACACAAAGTCATAAATACCTTAACACATAAAAAGGAAGTATTAGTAGTATAATTATGAGTAAGAACAATCAAACAAAACTCAATAGGGAGTAAAATGTGATGAGAATAAAAGGAAGTTAAAAACATTGTTTAAAGCATTTTTTTTTCTTACCATAAAGTGTTAAAAAAAATTTGGAAGAATACAAAAATGTCTGAAGAAAACAAAGAAAAACCGTTTATAATTCTAGAGCTAACCTTGTATCATAATTAATTCTGAACATAGGCAGCCATTTCAAGGTCTTCTCTTCTGGTTCTTAAGAATTTTCTCTAACTTCTGCATCTTATAATTCAGTATTTAATACTTCTATCCTGTCCCCATCTTCAGTGAACTCATTGTATTTCTGGTTTTCCACTTCCCACATTAATTCTACCATAATATTGAATTAATGTTGACATGACTTTCTTATGAATTGTAAAGATTTCCATCAACAAATACTTGATGTGTAGAATTTAAAGTCTCCACTGAGTGTATTTTTTTATCCATAGCTATAGCACATACCTGGAAAAATATAAAAATTTAGGTGAGAATTCTGATTTAAAGAAAATGAAAGAAGTCCAATGAACTTGGGGATTAAGACGAGAGGATAATTCCGAGTTTTCTTACTTGGAGAAACTGCCGAACAATGTGATCATTCATTAGGAAACAGAGCTAAAGACATAGATTTGGAAAGGAACATTTATGACATGTTGAGCTTAGACTTTTTGGCCATATACAGGTGTGAAGTTTGGGAAAGAAAAATGTGCTTCAAATATAGATTTCAGGAGCCATTAACTGAAGCAATGAGATAAAATCACCCAAAAGACGATTACAGATTGATAAGAAGAAAAAAAGCCAAAATCCTAAAGAATAGCATTTAAAGGAATTGCATAAAATCCAATAAACATTAAATTGGATTGGATGGAGTTGGATTCCATAAGAGAGTAAGAAGGAGAAGCTAGCCAATGAGAACTCACTCCCAGCCTTCATATCTTCCCAGATGAGGTCTCAGATAGAGAAGAAAAGAGGTCACACATACCTACTATGCTCTGTGTTAACTTTTGATCCACAGAATCAATGAACATAATAAAATGGTTTCTGTTTTAAACCACAAAGTTTCAGGGTAGCACAGTAATACTAACTAAAAGTGTGTATAACTTCTAAACTATAAACGTTTTTAAAAAAGAAAAAAGAAAAAATACATAATGAAGCATAGACAAGATTTCTGAAATGATGAGATAAAAAGATTCAGAATTCTTTCCCTTCATAAAGCAGCAAAACAGTGACAAGAAATCAATTTTTCGAGAGCTATCCAAATTAACCACAGATTTGCAAAAATCCAAGAAGCATTTATTTATTTAAAAAAACAAAAACCAAACCAAACCAAACCAAAACAAAAACCACCACAGGGGCACCTGGGTGGCTCAGTTGGCTAAGCAGCCAACTTCGGCTCAGGTCATGATCTTGCAGTTCTTGGGTTCGAGCCCTGTGTTGGGCTCTGTGCTGACAGCTCAGAGCCTGGAGCCTGCTTCAGATTCTGTGTCTCCTTCTCTCTCTACTCTTCCCCCGCTCATGCTCTGTAACTTTCTGTCTCTTAAACATCAATAAACGTTAAAAAACTTAAAAAGAAACCAACCCAAACCAAACCAAACCAAACCAAAACAAAACAAAACAAAACATTCTGAATCTCAATAAAAACAGCTAACTTTGTGGCAGTTAAACTGTCCCATTCATTACTTTCCAACTTTCCTCAGCTCCACAAGTAGCCTTGACAATCTGCAGCCTTCTTATCAAACGTAGCTGTGAATATATAGAGTATCTACAACTCAATAATAAAAACACTCTAATCCAATTATAAAATGGACAGCGGAGTTGAATAGACATTTCTCCAAAGTATATCCAAAGAGGATATACAAATGTTCAACAGGCATATGGAAAGGTGTTTAACCTTAATAGCCATCAAGGAAATGGAAATCAGCACCACAATGAGTTACCACTTCCCACCGGTTAAAAGAGGTATAAGGAACATAAAACACATAAACAAATGTTGGGTATGATATGAAGAAATTGGAACTCTCATACACTGCTAGTGCGGATGTAAATTGGCACAAACAGTTGGGAAAATATTCCGCCAGTTCCTGAAACAGTTAAGGCTGGAGTTTACATTTGATTCTGCAATCCTACTCTCAGATATATATGCAAGAGAAATTAAAAATGTCAATAGAAAAACTTGCACACAAATGTTCATGGCAGCATTATTCATAACAGCCAAAGGTGAAAACAACCCAAATATTTATAAACTGATAGATAGATAAACTTGTGTAGAAAACCCATACAATGGAATATTATTTTGGCAAAAAATGGAATGAAGTATGAAGTCGTGCTATAACATGATAAAGGTCAGAAGACCTTTCCTGAGAAATATACAACATTCTTTCAGTAACAGTAGTGTATGCAAGACAGAAATTTGGATCTACAAAAAGGAATAAACTGACCATGGAATTTGTACATTTGTGGGTAAATGTAAAATATTCTTTCCCTCAGTATTTAATCTCTATTAAAGATAATTTACTGCTTAAAAGAAAAGTAATAATATATTGTGCAGTTGATTGCATTGCACAAAGAATGAGAATAGCCCACATTATGAATTATGGGAAAGAGGAAATATTAGTATAGAATTGTAAGACTTACATTATAATGAAAGTTAGAAAGCTATATTATAAACTTTGAAGAAGAACAAAAATATATGTAACCAATGGGGTAGATAAAATGTAATCATAAAAAATATACAGATAAAGAAAGGGAAAGGGAACAAAGTCAGGGAGAAAAAACAGAAAACAAATAACAAGGTGGCAGTTTTTTGTTTGTTTGCCTTAAAATTTATTTTTGAGAGGGAAGAGAAGGGAAGAGAGAGAAGGGGAGAAAGAAAATCCCTGGCAGTCTCTGTGCTTAGAGTAGGGTTGTTTGAGCAGTGTTCATACTCATGAAATGTGAGATCATGACCTGAGCTGAAATCAAGAGCTGGACACTCAAGTGACTGAGTCACCCAGGTGCCCCAACAATGTGGCAATTTTAAACAAAACCATATTATAATTTCAATAAGTGTGCACATTAAATGTAAACATGACAATTAAAGGACAGAGAATATAAGACAGGATATTACATTGATTTTTTTCTGCATAACAAATTACTGCAAGAGGTAAAACCTTAAAACCTTTATTATCTCATAGACTCTATGAGTAGGATTCCAGAAACAGCTTAGCATGGTGCTGCTGTCCCAAGATCTTTGTTGAGATTGCACTGAAGCAGATAACTATAGCTATAGACATCTCAATACTTCGTGGGGGTCAAAGGATCTGCTTTGTGAAATCATTATTTCACAAGATGCAAACAAATAAATGTCATAACCATTTATGATAAAAAGTCTTGGCAACCATAAATAGAAGGGAACAGTCCCAACCTGAAAAAGACATCTATGAAACACCTACAGCTATCATCATTCTTATGGTCAAAGATGGGATTGAATGCATTTCCTCTAAAATCAAGGACAAGGTAAGAATAATCACTTTCACCACCTGAATTCCAAGTTGTAAGAGAATCTTAGAAAGTACAACAGGAAAAATAAACAAAGGCATGTAGATTATAAATTAAAAACAAACAAACTTATTTTCACTTGACATGATTCTATACAGTAAATGTCTATACAGTAAATCTAAGGAATCTAAAAATGAAGGTAAACTAATAAGTAATACCTTTGATACAGAAAAATATAAAAATTACATTGCTGTAAACTAGAAATACATACGTGACCTAAAGACACCTGCAGATTGAAAGTAAGGAGATGCAGAACCATTTATCATGCTAATGGATGTCAAAAGAAAGCTGGAGTAGCCATATCTATGTCTACATTTTAAAACAAAGACTGTAACAAAAGAGGAAGAAGGGCATTATATCATAATTAAGGAATCAATCCACCAAGAAGATCTAATCACTGTAAATATTTATTCCTTCAATTTGGAGCACCCAAATATATAAATCAATTACTCACAAACATAAAGAAACTCATTAATAATAATACCGTAATAGTAGGGGACTTTAACACCCCACTTATAACAATGGGACAGATCCTCTAAACAGAAAATCAACAAGGAAACAAAGGCTTTAAATAACACACTGGACAGGATGAACTTAACAGATATATTCAGAATACTTCATCTTCAAGCAGAAGAATACACATTCTTCTCAAGTGCACATGAAACAATCTCCAGAATAGATCACATCCTGGGTCACAAGTCAGCCCTAAACAAGTACAAAAAGATTGATATTTTCATACCATGCATATTTTCAGACCACAACACTATGAAACTTGAAACAAACCACAAGAAAAGTTTGGAAAAACCATATGTATTTGTAGATTAAAGACATCCTACTAAAAAATGAATGGGTTTTGAACTTGCTTGCACTGTGCAAACACCCAAAGCTCTGCTTCTGTGGATCCATCCCTCTGACGGGTCTGCCTCCCTCCTGGTGCTTCAGGGCCCCTCCCACAGGGGATCACGATAGCAAAGAGAGCTAAGCCTACCCCTCCTGCCCCTGTGCACCTTGCGGATCCACCCCGTCTAATACATACATGGCCAGATCCCATCAAAGCAGCACCACAAGCCTGGCAGTGTGCAAGCAGCTCAGACAGGGGCCACACCACTCCACAGTGAGTCCTGCCCCTGGGAGAGGGGAAGATAAGGTACACACCAGTCTGACTGTCGCCCCAGTGGTGGGCTGGGGGCAGACATCGGGTCTGACTGCAGCCTTGCCCACCAACACAAGTTACTCCGGACAGCACAGGGGAAGTGCCCTGCAGTTTGGAGCCACCGCAGGAACTACCCAAGTTGACGAAATGGAAGAATTCTCCTCAAAAGAAACTCCAGGAAGTAGTGACAGCTAACGAATTGACCAAAAACGATTTAAGCAATATAATGGAACAAGAATTTAGAATAATAGTCATAAAATTAATCGCTGGGCTTGAGAAAAGCATTGAGGACCTTAGAGAATATATTGCTACAGAGATCAAGGGACCAAGAAATAGTCAAGAGGAGCTAAAAAAATGCTATAAATGAGGTGCAAAATAAAATGGAGGCAGCCATAGCACAGATTGAAGAGGCAGAGGAGAGAATAGGTGAATTAGAAGATAAAATTATGGAAAAAGAGGAAGCTGAGAAAAAGAGAGATAAAAAAAATCCAGGAGTATTAGGGGAGAATTAGAGAACTAAGTGATGCACTCAAACAGAACAATATCCATTTCATAGGAATTCCAGAAGAAGAAGAGAGAGAAAGGGGCTGAAGGTGTACTTGAACAAATCATAGCTGAGAACTTCCCTGATCTGTGGAAGGAAAAAGGCATTGAAATCCAAGAGGCACAGAGAACTCCCTTCAGACGTAACATGAATCTATCTTCTGCACAACGTAACACAGTGAAACTGGCAAAATACAAGGATAAAGAGAAAATTCTGAAAGCAGCTAGGGATAAACATGCTCTAACATATAAAGGGAGACTGATAAGACTCATGACGGATCTGTCTACTGAAACTTGGCAGGCCAGAAAGGAATGGCAGGAAATCCTCAATGTGATGAACAGAAAAAATATGCAGCCGAGAATCCTTTATCCAGCATCTGTCATTCAGAATAGAAGGAGAGATAAAGGTCTTCCCAAACAAACAAAAACTGAAGGAATTCATCACCACTAAACCAGCTCTACAAGAGATCCTAAGGGGAATTCTGTGAGTGAAATGTTGCAAGGACAAAAAAGTACCAGAGACATTACTATAAGCATGAAATCTACAGACATCACAATGACTCTAAAATCATATCTTTCAATAATAACACTGAATGTAAATGGACTAAATGCTCCAACCAACAGACATAGGGTATCAGAATGGATAAAAAAACAAGACCCATCTATTTGCTGTCTACAAGAGACTCGTTTTAGACCTGAGGATACTTTCAGATTGAAAGTGAGGGGATGGAAAGCTATCTATCATGCTACTGGAAGTCGAAAGAGAGTTGGAGTAGCCATACTTATATCAGACAAACTAGACTTTAAATTAAAGGCTATAACAAGAGATGAATAAGGGCATTATATAATAATTACAGCGTCTATGCATCAGGAAGAGATAACAATTATAAATGTCTATGCACCAAATACGGAAGCTCCCAAATATACAAAACAATTAATCACAAACATAAACAACCTTATTGATAAGAATGTGATAATTGCAGGGGACTTTAATACCCCACTTACAACAATGGATAGATCATCTACACACAGGATCAATAAAGAAACAAGGGTCCTGAATGATACATTGGATCAGATGGACTTGACAGATATATTTAGAACTCTGCATCCCAAAGCAACAGAATATACTTTCTTCTCAAGTGCATATGGAACATTCTCCAAGATAGATCACATACTGGGTCACAAAACAGCCCTTCATAAGTATAAAAGAATTTAGATCATACCATACACACTTCCAGACCACAATGCCATGAAACTTGAAATCAACCACAGAAAAAAGTCTGGAAAACCCTCCAAAAGCATGGAGATTAAAGAACACTCTACTAAAGAATGAATGGGTCAACCAGGCAATTAGGGAAGAAATTAAAAAATATATGGAAACAAATGAAAATACAACAATCCAAACGCTTTGAGATGCAGCAAAGGCAGTCCTGTGAGGAAAATACATTGCAATCAATGAAACAAGAAACAAGAAACAAGAAACAAGAAAAATCCCAAATACAAAATCTAACAGCATACCTAAAGGAAATAGAAGCAGAACAGCAAAGACACCCCAAACCGAGCAGAAGAAGAGAAATAATAAAGATCAGAGCAGAAATAAACAACATAGAATCTAAAAAAAAAAACAAAAAAAACAAAACAAAACAAAAAACAAAACAAAACAACAAAAAAAACTGTAGAGCAGATCAATGAAACCAAGAGTTAGTTTTTTTGAAAAAATAAACAAAATTGATAAACCTCTAGCCAGGCTTCTCAAAAAGAAAAGGGAGAGGGCCCAAATAGATAAAATCATGAATGAAAACAGGGTTATTACAACCAATCCCTCAGAAATACAAGCAATTATCAGGGAATACTATGAAAAATTATATGCCAACAAACTGGACAACCTGGAAGAAATGGACAAATTCCTGAGCACCCTCACAGTTCCAAAGCTCAAACAGGAAGAAATAGAAAACTTGAACAGACCCATAACCAGCAAAGAAATTGAATCAGTTAGCAAAAATCTTCCAACAAATGAGTCCAGGACCAGATGGCTTCCCTAGGAAATTCTACCGGACATTTAAAGCAGAGATAATACCTATCCTTCTCAAGCTGTTCCAAAAAATAGAAGGGAAGGAAAACTTCCAGACTCATTCTATGAAGCCAGCATTACTTTGATTCCCAAACCTGAGAGAGATACAGCAAAAAAAAAAAAAAAAAAGAGAACTACAGGCCAATATCTCTGATGAATATGGATGCAAAAATTCTCTACAAGATACTAGCAGGTCGAATTCAACACCATATAAAAAGAATTATTCACCATGGTCAAGTGGGATTCATTCCTGGGCTTCAGGGCTGGTTCAACATTCGCAAATCAATCAATGTGACACATCACACTAAGAAAAGAAAAGAAAAGAAAAGAAAAGAAAAGAAAAGAAAAGAAAAGAAAAGAAAAGAAAAGAAAAGAAAAGAAAAGAAAAGAAAAGAAAAGAAAAGAAAGAAAAGAAAAGAAAAGAAAAAAGAACAATATGATCCTGTCAATTGATGCATAAAAAGCATTTGACAAAATTCAACATACTTTCTTAGTAAAAACCCTCGAGAAAGTCGGGATAGAAGAAATACACTTAAGCATCATAAAAGCCATTTATGAAAAGCTCACAGCTAATATCATCTTCAATGGGGAAAAACTGAGAGCTTTCCCCCTGAGATCAGGAACACCACAGGGATATCCACTCTTACTGCTATTGTTTAACATAGTGTTGGAAGTTCTAGCATCAGCAATCAGACAACAAAAGGAAATCAAAGGCATCAAAATTGGCAAAGATGAAGTCAAGCTTTCACTTTTTGCAGATGACATATTATACATGGAAAACCTGATAGACTCCACCAAAAGTCTGCTAGAACTGATACATGAATTCAGCAAAGTCGCAGGATACAAAATTAATGTACAGAAATTAGTTGCATTCTTATACACTAACAATGAAGCAACAGAAAGACAAATAAAGAAACTGATCCCATTCACAACTGCACCAAGAATCATAAAATACCTAGGAATAAACCTAACCAAAGATGTAAAAGATCTGTATGCTGAAAACTATAGAAAGCTTATGAAGGAAATTGAAGAAGATATAAAGAAATGGAAAAACATTCCATGCTCATGGATTGGAAGAATAAATATTGTTAAAATGTCAATACTACCCAAAGCTATCTACACATTCAATGCAATCCCAATCAAAATTGCACCAGCATTTTTCTCGAAGCTAGAACAAGCAAACCTAAAATTTGTATGGAATCACAAAAGACCCCAAATAGCCAAAGTAATGTTGAAAAAGAACCAAAGCGGAAGGCAATACAATCCCAGACTTTAGCCTCTTCTACAAAGCTGTAATCATCAAGACAGCATGGTATTGGCACAAAAACAGACACCTAGACCAATAGAATAGAATAGAGACTCTAGAATTGGACCCACAAACATATGGCCAACTAATCTTTGACAAAGCAGGGAAGAACACCCAAAGGAAAAAAGACAGTCCCTTTAACAAATGGTGCTGGGAGAACGGGCCAGCAACATGCAAAAAGAATGAAACTAGACCACTTTCTTACACCACTCACAAAAATAAACTCAAAATGGATAAAGGACCTGAATGTGAGACAGGAAACCATTAAAACCCTAGAGGAGAAAGCAGGAAAAAACCTCTCTGAGCTCACCCACAACAATTTCTTACTTGACACATCTCCAAAGGCAAGGGAATTAAAAGGGAATTTATGAAGATAAAAAGCTTCTGCACTGCAAAGGAAACAATCAACAAAATTAAAAGGCAACCGATGGAATCGGAAAAGATATTTGCAAATGACATATCAAAGGGCTAGTATCCAAAATCTATAAAGAACTCACCAAACTCCACACCTGAAAAACAAATAATCTAGTGAAGAAATGGGCAGAAAACATGAATAGACACTTCTCTAAAGAAGACATCCAGATAGATGGCCAGCCAACAGACACATGAAAAGATGCTCAACGTCACTCTTCATCAGGGAAATACAAATCAAAACCACACTGAAATACCACCTCACACCAGTCAGAGTGGCGAAAATGAACAAATCAGGAGACTATAGATGCTGGAGAGGATGTGGAGAAATGGGAACCCTCTTGCACTGTTGGTGGGAATGCAAACTGGCACAGAACTCTGGAAAACAGTGTGGAGGTTCCTCAAAAAATGAAAAATAGATCTACCCTATGACCCAGTAATAGCACTGCTAGGAATTTACCCAAGGGATACAGGAGTGCTTATGCATAAGGGCACTTGTACCCCAACATTTATAGCAGCATTTTCAACAATAGTCAAATTGGGAAGAGCCAAATGTCCATCAACTGATGAATGGATAAAGAAATTGTGGTTTATATACACAATGGAATACTACTTGGCAATGAGAAAGAATGAAATATGGCCTTTTCTAGTAACCTGGATGGAACTGGAGAGTGTTATGCTAGGTGAAATAAATCTTACAGAGAAAGACAGATACCACATGTTTTCACTCTTATGTAGATCCTGAGAAACTTAATAGAAGACCATGGGGGAGGGGAAGGAAAAAAAAAGTTAGAGAGGGAGAGAGCCAAACCATAAGAGACTCTTGAAAACTGAGAATAAACTAAGGGTTGATGGGGTGGGGGGCGCTGGGAAGGAGGGGTGAGTGGGTGATGGGTATTGAGGAGGGCACCTGTTGGGATGAGCACTGGGTGTTGTATGGAAACCAATTTGACAATAAATTTCATATTAAAAAAAAAGAATGAATGGGTTAACCAAGATTTTAAAGAGGAAATTAAAAAGTACATGGAAACCAATGAAAATGAAAACACGACAGTCCAAAATCTTTGGGATGCAGCAAAGTGATCATAAGAGGGATCATAAGTAGCAATCCAAGCCTTCCTAAAGAAGGAAGAAAGGTCTCAAATACACAAGCTAGGCTTACACCTAAAGGAGCTGGAAATTGAACAGAAAATAAAGCCCCAAAACAACTAAAAAAGGGAAATAATAAACATTAGAGCAGAAATCAATGATAGCATAAAAGAAAAAAAAAAGAATAGATCAATGAAACAAGGACAAGGAGTAGGTTCTTTGAAAGAATTAACAAAACTGATAGCCCCTAACCAGAATAATCAAAAAGAGAAAGGAAAAGACCCAAATAAATAAAATCATGAAGGAAAGAGTAGAAATCACAGCCAACACCACAGAAATACAAAACAATAATAAGAGAATATTATGAACAATTATATGCCCAAAAATTGGGCAATCTGGAAGAAATGGATACATTCCTAGAAACACATAAACTACCAAAACTGAAACAAGAAGAAATAGAAAATTTGAACAGATCCATAACCAGTAAAGAAATGGAATCAGTAATGAAAATTCTCCCAGCCAACAAGAGTCTAGGGCTAGCTGGCTTCCCAGGGGAATTCTTCCAAACATGGAAGAGTTAATATCCGTTCTTTTTAAGCTGTTCCAAAACATAGAAATGGAAGGAAAACTTCCATACTCATTCTATGAGGCCAGCATTACCAGACAAAGAACCCACTAAAAAGGAGAATTACAGACCAGTTTCCCTGATGAACATGGATGCAAAAATCCTCAACAAGATAATAGCAAATTGAATCCAAAAATACATTAAATGAATTATTCACCAGTATCAAATGGGATGTATTCCTGGGCTGCAGGGGTGGTTCAATATCCGCAAATCAATCAATGTGATACATCACATTAATAAAAGAAAGGATAAGAACCACATGACCCTCTCAATAGAAGCAGGAAAAGCATTTGACAAAATACAGCATCCTTTCTTGATAAAAACGCTCAAGAAAGTAAGGATAGAAGGAGTATACCTCAACATCATAAAGGTTATATACAAAAGACTCAACAGCTAATATCACCCTCAATGGGGAAAAACTGACAGCTTGCCTCCTAAAGTCAGGAACATGACAGGGATGTCCACTCTCACCACTATTGTTCAACATAGTACTGGAAGTCCTAGCCTCAGCAATCAGAAAACAAAAGTAAATAAAAGATATCAGAATCTGAAAGGAAGAAGTCAAACTTTCATTCTTCCCAGACAACATGATACTCTATGTGGAAAACCTGAAAGAGCCCACCAAAAAACTGCTAGAACTCATACATGAATTTAGGAAAGTCACCGGATATAAAATCCACATATAGAAATCAGTTGCATTTGTATATACCAGTAAAGAAGCAACAGAAAGAGAAATCAAGGAATCAATCCCATTTACAATTGCACCAAAACCTGTAAAATACCTGGGAATAACCTAACCAAAGAGGTAAAATATCTGTATGTTGAAAACTATAGAAAGCTTATGAATGAAATTGAAGAAGATACAAAGAAATGGAAAAACATTCCATGCTCACAAATTGAAAGAATAAATATTGTTAAAATGTTGATACTGCCCAAAGCAATCTGCACGTTCAGTGTAATTCCTATCAAAATAACACCAGCATTCTTCACATAGCCAAACAAACAATTCCAACATTTTTATGGAACCACAAAAGACCCTGAATAGCTAAAGCAATGTTGAAAAAGAAAACCACAGCTGGAGGCATCACAATCCCATCCTGTAATCCTGCATTACAAAGCCATAATCATTAAGACAGTGTGGTATTGGCACAAAAACAGACACATAGACCAATGGAACAGAATAGAGAACCCAGAAATGGACTGACAAATGTATGGCCAACTCATCTTTGACAAAGCAGTAAAGAATATCCAATGGAAAAAGACAGTCTTTTTCAGCAAATGGTGTTAGGAAAACTGGACAGCAACACACAGAAGAACGAGCCTGGGCTACTTTCTTACACCATATACAAAAACAAACTCAAAATGGATGAAAGACCTAAATGTAAGAAAAGAAACCATCAAAATCCTAGAAGAGAAAACAGGCAACAACCTCGTTGACCTTGGCTACAGCAACTTCCTACTAGACATGTCTCTTGAGCCAAGGGACATAAAAGCAAAAATGAACTATTGGGACCTTATCAAGATAAAAAACCTTCTGCACTATAAAGGAAACAATCAACAAAACTAAAAGGCAACTGACAGGATGGGAGAAGATATTTCCAACTTACGTATCAGATAAAGGGTTAGTATCAAAAATCTATAGAGAACTTGTCAAACTCAACACCCAAAAAACAAATGATCTAGTGAAGAAATGGGCAAAAGACATGAATAGACACATTTACAAAGAAGACATCCAGATGGCTAACAGACACAAGAAAAGATGCTCAATATCACTCATCATCAGGGAAATACAAATCAAAACCTTAATGAACTACCACCTCACACTTGTCAGAACGGCTAAAAATAACAACTCAGAAAAGAACAGATATTGGCAAGGATGCAGAAAAAGACGAACATTTTTGCACTGTTGGTGGGAATGCAAACTGGTATGGCCACTCTGGAAAACAGTACAGAGGTTACTCAGAAAATAAACAATAGAGCTAATCTATGACCCAGCAATTATACTACTAGGTATTTATCCAAAGATTACAAAAATGCTGATTTGAAGGGGAACCTTGCACCCCAATGTTTACAGCAGCACTATCAACAGTAGCCAAAATATGGAAAGAGGCCAAATGTCCATTAACTGATGAATGGATAAGGAAGATGTGAGATAAATATAATGGAATATTACTAGGCAATCAAAAAGAATGGAATCTTGCCATTTACAACAATGTGGATGGAACTAGAATGTATTATGCTAAGTGAACTAAGTCTGTTGGAGAAAGACAACTATATGATTTCACTCATGTGGAATTTAAGAAACACAATGGATGAACATAGGGGAAGAGAAGGAAAATTAAGATAAAAACATAGAGAAAAGCAAACCATAAGTGACTATTAACTATAGAGAACAAACTGAGGGTTGCTGGAAGGATGTGGGTGGGAGATAGGCTACATGAGTGATGTCATTAAAGAGGGCACTTGTTGGGATGAACACTGGGTATCATATGTAAGTGATTAATACAAAATTCTTCTCCTGAAACCATTATTACACTATATATTAACTAACTTGGATTTGAATAATAAAAAAAAAAACTAACCCAAATATTTTAAGAAAAAAAAGAAAGGATTCGAAAATACTACATATGAAAGTATTCAAAACAAAGAGAGAATATATGCATTACTTCCCTATACATTGACAAATACATTGTTGAGAGGAATTGAAGAAGTAAACAATGAAAGGTGGGAATACAAACTGGTGCAGCCACTCTGAAAAACAGTATGGAGTTTCTTCAAAAAGTTACAAATAGAACTACCCTACAACCCAGCAATTATACTACTAGGTATTCAACCAAAGCATACAAAAATATAGATTCTAAAGGATACATGCACCCTGATGTTTATAACCACATTATCAACAATAGCCAATCTGTCCATCAACTGTTGAATGGATAAAGATGTGGAATGTGCATGTGTGTGTATATATGTGTGTATATATGTATATATGTGTGGAATGGAATATTGGAATGGAATATTACCCAGTCATCAGAAAGAATGAAATCTTGTCATTTGCAATGATTTGAATGGAGCTAGAGTGTATTATGCTAAATGAAATAGGTCAGTCAGAGTAGACAAATACCATATGATTTTACTCATATGTGGAATTTAAGAAACAGTACAGATGAACCTTAGGGTTTGGGAAAAGAAGAAGAGAGGGAGGCAAACCATAAGTGACTCTTCACTATAGAGAACAAACTGAGGATTGCTGGAGGGAGGTTGGTGGGGGGATGGGCTAAATGGGTGATGGGTATTAATGAGGGAATTTGTTATGATGAGCCCTGGGTGTTATATGTAAGTGATGAATCACTAAATTCTACTCCTGAAACTGATATTATACTAGTTAACTAACTAGTTAAATGTTTAAATGAAAACTTAAGAAAAAAGAGAGAAGTAAATAATGAAGAGATATATATTGATCAGGCATTGGAAATGTTAAAATGCCAAATTTCATCATATGGGACTACAGATTCAATAAAATCTCAACCAAAATACCAGCTGGCTTTTAAAATAGGTATTGACAATCTTACTTAAAAATTTGCGTGAAAATTTACCAGACCAAAAATAACCAGGAATTGAAGATTGAGAACTAAGTTGTAGAGATGACACTACTTGATTTCAAGTTTTACTATAAAGATTCAAAAAGAGAATTTGGTATTGACATAGAGGAGAGAATGAATCAGAATGAATCAGAATGTAAAATGTTGAAACAAACTCAATATATGTAATCAACTGATTTTTTACAAAGATGCCAAAGAAATTCATCTGGATTATATCTACTCTAATAAAAAGATTCCTACATATTGGAGATTCAGTGTCAAACAAGAGAAATACAGTTCTTCCCTAATGGAGTTTTTAGTTTTGTTTAAATAAAACCATGACCAATAAAGAAATCATGTGGAGAAATCTAAGATTTTTAGTATAGGAATTTGTGTCCCAGTAAAAAGGAACTTTTTCCCCCCAAGACATTGAGAGTTCTAACCCCTTCTGCTCACTTTAAAGGAACCTTTCCAATCTATATCCACAAGGTATTGTATTTCTTCATCCTAGAACTGGTTTTACAACAATATGTAAAAGCTATGGCATGAGTAACTAAGATAACAACACCAAACAGACCTCTAGATACTGAGAAAATGTTCAAGGAAAAAAGAATAACACAAATAAAAAAACTCTTTTAAATATATTTGGAGAGGTATTTAAAAAGATCTTACATCAACAAAACAAAAATACAGCTTCTATGGCAAAAGAACAGAGAAACAGATAAGGGCACTTACATCTTAAATATGATTGCTAAAAAAAAAAAATAGTAACACCAAAAAGTGAAAGGTATTTAAATCATAAAATGACAACATAAGTAGACATAAAAATAAGATAGTAAAGACAAAACTAGAGAGGGATATTTCAACATTTGACCAAAAGAAATCCCCTAAAGCGAGAAAATAAATATACAAATAAGGAGAGAAAGTGTTCATCAGAGGAAAAAAATATAAAAAGAGAAGAGAACAATTCCTAGATTTGAAGATACAGGCTCACTGGTTTTAGATCTAACTCATAAAAAAAGAAGTTCACACCAGGAAATGTGTGACTATAAAATCTGGGTTACAAATTATAAAGATAATGTCCTAAAAAGTGTCATGAAAGAACAAAAAATCAAACCATTTAAAAGGAGCTAACCTAATTTTGGATTTCTCATCAGGGAGACTGTATAATAGAAGTGGCTAATGACTTCACATGATTTTGAACATAGATTTTACATCCAAATAATCAGATATGAGGGCAGAATAAAAATATTTCCTTGCATGGAAATTCCTGCATTTCCTATCTTTTTTTTTTTTAAAAGAACATTTCTGGATGGAGAAAAAAACAAAAAAGAATACAGGAGATGCAAATAACAGTAGATTCAGTGCAGTTAAACAGGTTCAGAAACTCTTAGAACAAAGAAGGCACAGGAAGAGCCTATCATACTGGGACAAACTTGAGGATGAGGACTGATCATTATTTATATCTTTTATTCACATCTAAAAGAAAACTATAGGAAAAAAAATTTTTTCCAAAGTGTCAGAACCAAAAGTTAAACAATGAAAACTAAAATATGTGAAAACATTTGAGAAATAAAATGAAAAAGAGAGATAATAATAAAAGAAAACAAGAAGAAAAATAGTAAAATAATGGTAATAATTCACTTAACTTTGAAACCAACAACATTTGTCTTTGGTTAGCACAGTGTTGCCACATTAGGTGCATTAAAAAGGCAATAAAATCCATACTACTTATTGTAACACAGTATTTCAATATAAAGCTTAAGTGCCTCTATTCAGAGTGCAAACATTATCCCAGACAAAGGTAAAAGGCAATGTATAACAACAGATGAATGAGATGTGCAAAGTAGGGAGGAAGGTTGGAGGAAATGGCAAGGGAACTAATATCCTTATTTTAAATAGAGAAAGTTGAATGTTGTGGCTAACGTTGGTGGGAAAAAAGTGTTTAAATATTTGAAGATAAACTAAAGAACTTTCAAAAATTAATATAACTTTCAAATATTTGAGGAACAGAACAGCACAGGAGTGTAAGTGATCTGAATCCACATTTTTCTTGGGGGAAACCAAAAGATACATTCTGTAGTTGGCAGGCAAGGACAAAGTATTAAGCTGGGTCCTAATTCTTATGTTAATAAGAAGATCTAAAATAAGGAGATTGAATAGGAAATTATTTCTATTCATTACAAGATCTTTTTTTTTTCAATCCTTATTGTGTACCTATATTACTATGATAAAAAAAAAACTTAAAATGAATGGAGACTAATTGGGCTTTTCTAGGAAAAAGCAGAGCTCCCTAAATATTCAAGTTGCATCTGAAAAGAATATAGTGAAAATTAATGACAAAAGTGAGGCCTCCTATCTGTTATTTGGTAAATTAATAGTTTAGGGAAATCAATGGGATAACTGAATATAAGTCAGAATTTGGGATATATGGACATATTGATGATATTGTATACCGAATTAGAGACTAGAATGTATTTTGAAAAGTAATCAGGAGTTTAACCAACATGGTAATGTTCAGTTGTTTACATCTGAAATGGTAGATATTTCTCTTAAACCCACTCCATGCATGCCCTTTATGTTGATGTTTAACTGATCACCATCGATACAAGGATGTCATGTGTACAGGCTGCTTCCACATAGAGATTCCTCTCTAAAGATCAATAATCTCAAGTATTCTCAATTTGGGTAATTCTACCCACAGCCCTAGTCAATGGTGCAAAGACAAGTACACCAAATTAAAACAATTTCCGGATAAAGAGTCTTTCTTCCGTTAGAAAACTATAAATAGTAAATGTCTTTTGGCTTTTTGGAAAGCTAGTCTCTAGATTTTGTTACCAAATCTTTCAGCAACTTCTTTCTGCAGAATGAAGATCTTTTACTATTTCCTCCATTTACTGTGTTATGTGACCTTCATTCTACCAGGTAAAATAGATGTTTGTTTATATGTAACATAGAGCTTACAGCTAAAAATAGAAACACCAGATTATGAAATAGAAAATGCAGTTTCTTAACAATCTTGTCAATTCAAGAAGTCTCTTGATTATGTTGAATTTCAGTTTACTCATATAGAATAGTGTTATACTAATGTACTCAACTCAATTTGAAAATTAATATGTAGATAAAATGAAATGATTCTGGTAGATCCTTTGGCCTTGATTTCTTTTAGATATTATCATTATTTTTTTAAATATAATTTTAAAAATGTATTTGCAAACTTCAGAAGTGAAGGCTTCATAATAAATTGGGCCCAGGGAAGGTGAATGATTGAGAATAACAGAATATATCTCTTGTGGTATTAATAACAGAATCTACAAATTGATCCAGGATCCAGTCTCAGAATACTCTGGGTAATGAAGCACAGCAGGAATAAAATGTCAAATAAAGGCATAGTACTGCAAAAAAATCCTTGTTGGTTAGTTAATGCATTAGTAAAGAAATTAAGCAATGGCTTTATTTTTTTAAATGTTTATTTATTTATTTTGAGGGAGAGAGAGAGAGAGAGAGAGAGAGAGAGAGAGAGAGCAAGCATGAGTGGGAAAGGGACTGAAAGAGAAGGAGAGAGATAATATCCCAAGCAGCTTTGCACTGTCAGTGCAGAGCCTGATGCAGGACTTTAACTCACCAACAATGAGATCCTGACCTGAACTGAAAACAAGAGTCAGCTGCTCAACTGACTGAGCTACCCAGGCACTCCAGCATTGGCTTAATGGATCAATTAAAAATAAATAATCAAAATACGTAGTGCAATAAAGTGCTTCATGGTGATTATATGATTTTCTTGAGAGGTGTATCCTCTGAGGTAATCCAGGCTCTCTAACAACGAAGATGTAAATTGATATGCAGAAGTATTTGTATTTGGACCTAGAAAGTTGGAACTTCAAGGTACAACACATAACAGAAAGAGAATTTAATTCAAACTTAGAAGATTTTTTATATTTGAAAGTTTATTTATTTATTTTGAGAGAGAGAGCTGGGAAGGGGCAGAGACAGGAGAGGGGGAGAAAGAATCCCAAGCAGTCTCCACACTGTCAGCACAGAGCCCAATGAGGGGCTTGAACCCACAAACCAAGGGATCATGACCTGAGCCCAAATCAAGAGTCAGATGCTTAACTGACTGAGCCATCCCAGTGCCCCAAACTTAGAAGATTTAGATTTTATTATTAGCTTCCTACTTAATAGCTTGTGAACCTTGCCACTCAGAGAATTTAAGTGATTTACCAAAGTTTTTAACAATAAAACAGAAAATGTAAGCAGAATCAATAACAATCACAATTTTTTTTAGAATAAAATGTCTGCTGTAAAATGTACTTGTTAATTGTATGTACCTCAAAAGACTGCAGTTAGGATTTAGTGCAATAATGCACCAGTAACTAGTCCTACAAACTGAAAATTAGTCTATCAATTTGGGTACTATTATAATTATTATGGCTGTTGCTATTATACTTATTATTGGTAATGAAAGGGGACTGAGGAAGTAAGGACCTCAAATATGATTAGGGAGGATGTTGAGGTGCATGGGGCTAGCGTGTCAAGCAATAACCACGTAACAATGAGTGGCTAGTAATCTGAGCACAGTGCTGGACACTAAGGAAACAGAAATAAAAGAAAGACTCAGTAATTCTCTAGGCATACTTAAAAATATAGTTGATTAAATTCAGATAAGTCAATAAATTGCTTGATTTAGAAGATTTATATAAGTATGCTTTAAATAGCAAGAATGGTGGGATTATGGCCTAGCAATTGTAGAGGTTTGGGAAAATGTCCTGAATTCTCTGATGAAGAGCTTTGAAATTAGGGATAAGACTCTTGCATTTAGACTCTGGAAGATGAGAGAAAAAAAGGGCAGAAAATTAAATACGAGTGTCTAGAATGTGCCAAACCCCATTTCATAACTTCTCATGTAGATATCTAATCTGACCTTCCAGATAACATTGTCAGATACCTATTATTGCCTCTTTTTAAGAAGAGGAAAATTACATCAGAGGTTTTCAAGGTCACACTTATTATACTATATGTGGTAAGTAGAATATAAATACTGGAGTGCAAGATCCTAGCATATTTGTTCCTTATATTTCATCAGGTTTTCTATAGAAGGCACTGAGGATAATGTAAAAGCTGAATAGATTATTTGGTGAAAAGCAGTGAGGTCACATGGGAATTTAGCTGGACTTCAGATGTAAAGGGTTTGGATGTACAGGATCTATACCATCAAACTCAACATTTGCTGAGCTTTGCAGAAAGCTTTAAATAATGCAATGAAGACCTTGTGGTCTAGGAATATGACCACAAACTTTCCTTTACTTTTTGATCATTCAAACAGATACTAAATTATAACGTCTACTGAAATGGACAGAATGCTATATATTTGGCCCTTGCTAAACTAAAAAATAGGGAAAGTAATACAAGGTTTCAGAGAGAGTGGCTTTGAAAGAGTTCATAGAGTAATAGTACCAATTGCACAATGGTGTGGTTTGGCTATTGGTAAAACCTTCAAGTCTCTAAAGAAGCTGTAAAAAGTGTTCAATCTAAGTGGATACTTTGTGAAGATGTAAGATGAGTGTTTGATCCAAGCAGAGTGATACCATGCTGGAAAGTGAATTACAGAAAATTGATAGAGAACAATGCTGACGATGGTTAAAACAGAATGAACAGTATTTTAAGCAGTGTTTTAGTACAAGAGTAATATAATCCACAGAGATAGTGAAAACAGCGTACTATAGTGATTTATAGAGTGAGTTTGCCATCAAATAGATCAGAGTTTATATTAAGGACCTGAGGCTCCTTTGTGATTGCGGAGAAGCTTTAATTCTTTTAACTGTACAATGGATGGTAAGATCATTAATTTTATAAGGTTTTGCAAAGATTCAGAAATAATGTAAGAAAAATATTTACCACTTTGAATATCATATTGCAGTATTTTGAGAAATGGAAAAAAAAGAAGTAAAAAACAAAAAAGGGGGAGAGGAAATAGTTGAGGAGAAGAAATACAAGATGGTTTCCCTGTATAGCCAGTTGTTAAGATGTTTCAAAATGGATCTTGAATGGCAGAAACATGGTGGCCTTGGAAACTTTATGATATATTGCATGGTGAATGGGAAGCTGAGTCTAAAATAGTGGAGGAGAGACATTCACCTGTGTTGAAATGTTTGTGAGAAGACAGTATCAGTCCCAGTGCTCTAGAGTATATTACAATTATTATTATTTTTTATTTTTTAAATGCTAACGATTATTTATTTTTGAGAGAGAGACAGAGAGACAGAATGTAAGCAAGGGAGGGGGAGAGAGAGGGGGAGTCACAGAATCTGAAGCAGGCTCCAGGCTCTGAGCTGACAGCACAGAGCCTGACTTGGGGCTCAAACTCACGTGAAACTGCAAGATCATGACCTGAGCTGAAGTCAGATGCTTAACCAACTGAGCCACCCAGTTGCCCCTAGAGTTTATTAAATTTAAAATCAAGTTGATTTGGTTACTTGAGAATTATGATAAAATGTTGGAAGAAAAGTGGAGCTCGTTAAAATAAATAACCTTCTTCAATTGGCTAGGATTTCACAGATAACTAAATATCTTCCCCACTAATCCAGAAAGCTGATGTGTGACAAATACCATGTTAATGCTTCCTTTGTGGCAATGATTAGTTTAATTAATTAATTTACATTAGTTAAGGTAATTTGCAAATTAGTCATAATTTCTTTCTATATTTTTACCCACCTGACTTAAAGAATTATACTTTCTTGAATAAGCCAAGGAACAAATCAAACACAAATATTAATACATTAGAACGTTTATGACTTTCATATGAGGGTACTATTAACTGATATGAAGTCTCTTCAATAGTAGAGATCCAGGCAATAACCATAAGAAAAGATTTAAGTAACTCTTGCCAAACTAACAATATTTGAGGAATACAAAAGAAAACAAGGATTTAATTCTAAGACCTGAATACAGCTGGGTAAGAGATGGGGAACAGAAAGTGATATAAAATACCCACTTACCTAACTTTGAGTTAAGACATCAAAGTCCAGGGAATTGACAAATAATTCAACATAAAGAGGCTAAAATTATTTTATTTAAATTTGTCTAAGGTAAAATTTTTCCTACATTCAGGTGAAGTCTGGAAACCCATTTGTTAAACATATGTACAGTATATTAACAAGTATTTATTACTAATGATTATTTGTATGTGTACACATATTCATCTTAATAGAATTCCATTTTGTCATTCTGTAGTCAACCTCCAATATTCACATCTTCAGGTTCCTCTACAATCATAAAATAATTAAGGGTCCTAGAGGCAGCCAAGTCTACCATGAGTATCTAGTTTGAGACAATATCCGGTATGTCAGTTTCCAACTTTTTTTTTAATGTTTATTTATTTTTGACAGAGAGAGAGAGAGAGAGCACGAGTTGGGGAGGGGCAGAGACAGGGAGACACAGAATCTGAAGCAGGCTCCAGGCTCTGTGCTGACAGCTCAGATGCAGGGCTAGAACTCACAGATAGCAAGATCATGACCTGAGCCAAAGTCAGACATGCAACTGACTGAGCCACCCAGGAGCCCCAGTTTCCAACTTTTTTTGTAGAGGCCATGGATTAAATATTTAAAATGTTGAAAGCTGGGTTAAGCATGTATTAGTTTTGCAGCAAACGTCGGCAATTTATTTGGTCACTGAAAGCCTGAGGTTGTTTGTTTGTTTGTTTGTTTTTTATTTGAGAGAGAGAGAGCAGGGTAAGAGGGGCATGTTCTGGAGCCAGACAGGGTCTCGATCTCATGACCCTGGGATCATGACTTGAGCCTAAATCAAGAGTTGGACGCTCAGCCAACTGAGCCATCCAGGTGACCCAAAAGCCTCAGGTTTCGTATCTGAACAGCATCTACCTCAAAGTTTTAGAGTAATTAAATGAGATCACATGTAAAACATACTTAAAAAAATACCTGACACATAGTAGGTTTCAATGAATGAAAACTATTTGTGTTATTATTAGTTTTTGAACCTAAACATATCATATTCTCTTTCAACTCTAGGATGAGAATCATACTACTTTGTCTGTCTGTTTCATGTCCTTTTTATACTGCTTGTGTTCATTTGAATAACCCTTACTAATTTTTTAGGGTCTACATTTTCATATCACTTTTTTATGATACAACAACCATGACAAAAGCAAACACTTAACCTGTTCACACATTGGACCCAATATATTTCTCTATTATGGTACTTAATTAACCTCTCTCTCTCTTCTTCTCTCTCTCTCTCTCTCTCTCTCTCTCTCTCTCTTTTTTTTCATGCCTGTGTATTTGTCTCTTTGCCTCAGTGTTTTGCTTTACCTCCAGAAAGAGCACACTGCCTGGTTTAAAAGTTGTAGTTAACAATGATTTAGCTTCAACTATAGTCTTTTGTTCACCATTAATTAATAACAGTTCTTAATCTGTGAGAAACTATTATGTTCCAAGCACTGTTGTAAACTTGTTTACATGTTAACTCATCATGTTTCACAAAGACTCTGTGAATGAGGTACCTTTGTCTCCATTTTAGAGATGATGCAACTAAGGCTCTTAGAGCTTACCCAAAGTTACACAGCTAACAAATACCAGCATTCAAATTCAAGCTTACAGTCCATGGCAGCCAACTCATCTTCACCCCGCAGTTATAAAGAACTATCCATATGCACCATACAAAGATTTTGAAAAACAAGAATAGTGGTTTGTTTGCTCTACCTGTTGTTATAACACACTATAAAATTATAGTCTGTTTCACATAGCAACTTGATGTTAAAGCACACTATAAAATTATAACAATTTTTTCATATAACCTCTCCTATGTACTGAGGGGGATAGATGGACAAAAAGAAAAAATACCATAAAACAATTGGTTAAAGGCATTACAGAGTAAACTGGTCAATTAAAAGTTACAGTGAAGAGACTGTGTTGAGATCAACCTCTGAAACAGCTCTTCTCCCTAGAAGCATCTATCTATTCTTAAAAAGGCAAGAAAGAAGTTGAAGAGCAGAAATCTGATAGCCTTGTGCTACCTTTGGGGCAAAAATTATAACTCAGTCTGTGAAGGAAGGAGAACTATAGAAATGCTGGTATGTTTTGGCTGAGGAACGCAAAAAACTACAAGCTAGGTCTAAGTTAACAGGATATTAGTCCAACTGTCCAGTCATCCCAGGAACGAATGCCCAGTTTTACACTATCTTAAGTTCCATAAATGGTTTAAGATTATCCAGGAAGGTTGGCTGGTAGCCATGGAACAATACGAAATGGAACAATAATAAGTCATTTCTGGAGAAAGATAATATTCTAGACCTCAAGGTATTTTCTTGATTTTTCATTAAAAATGTATGGCACCCAGGGGTGCCTGGGTGGGTCAGTTGGTTAAACAGCCAGCTCTTGATTTTGGCTCAGGTCATGATTTCACAGTTCGTGGGTTCAATCTCCATGTCCGACTCTATGCTGACAGGGCAGAGCCTGCTTGGGATTCTCTCTCTCCCTCTCTCTCTGACCCCGCTGCTTGCTCTCTCTCTCTCTGTCTCTCTCTCTCTCTCTCTCTCTCTCTCTCTCAAAATAAATAAATAAACTTAAAAACAATGTATGTGACAAAAGTAATCAGGAACAAGTGAAAACAGGACTATCCTATCAAAAATCAGTTCTGATGCTTCATCAGTACAAGAGAACAGATGAACAAGGGATCCAGATGATGAAGTTACCAGACCCAGACTTTAAAATAACTGTGTTTTTGTTTAAATAAATAAAAACAAAGTAAAAACTTGGCATAGAAGTGAACACTATAACAAAGAATAAAAATAAAATTCCCGAACTGAGAAATATAAAGCAAAATGAAATATGTAATGAATGTGTTGAATAGTAGTTTATACATAATTGGAGAGATATTTAATGATGATGAAAGATGAACCAGAAGAAAATATCCTAAATGAAACAAGAGGTTGAAAATAGGGGGAAAAAAAGTGAGGGAGGGGGGGAAAGATGAAGGAAAGTAGGAAGGAAGGCAGGGAGAAAATAAAGAAGGAAGGTTGGAAGGAAGAAAGAAAAAGCATAGTTAACTGCAAAAACAAAAACAAAACCCTAAAACAATAAAGTAAAGCAAAATTTGAAGAAAACAACAGATCACTTTCAAAGGATCATATGTTAAATTGGAAGCTGACTTCTCAAAAAAGACAATAGGGAAAGAAGTCAAAAGACAATGCAGTGAAGTCTTCAGAGTCCTGAAAGAAAATAACTGCAATCTAGAATCCTGTATCAAATGAAAATACTGTTCAGGAGTGAAGGTAACATAAGGTTATTTTCAGTCCAATAAAAACAGATTTCAAAATCAGAACTCCTATATTAAGGGAATTCTTAAAAGCACTATTTTGCCAGAAAGAGAATGATTTTCTGTATGGAACTTAGAAACACAGAAAAACAAATTTTTTTTTAATAAGACTTTGATAATTTGAAACTTCTAGCATAAACAGTAAAATAATAATAAAAGATAATATAACTACACATAGTAAATGAGAAGATGGAATTATAAAAAGTAACCAATAAATACAAAAGACAGAAAAAATAGCAGAATATATTTTACCCATTATATTACTATTATAAATATTAATGTGCAGTTAAAAAATAAAAGTGAATCTTTTGAATATAGTGAGTATAGTTTTAAATATAGTGAATAGTTTACATGAGAAATAGCTAATATATGAGAAAATAGAAATTATAAAAATCTAGGGGCACCTGGGTGGCTCAGTGACTAAGGTCCGACTCTCCATTTTGGCTCAGGTCATGAT
Source organism: Panthera pardus (assembly GCF_024362965.1). Taxonomy (NCBI): domain Eukaryota; kingdom Metazoa; phylum Chordata; class Mammalia; order Carnivora; family Felidae; genus Panthera; species Panthera pardus. The sequence continues at coordinate 103,582,684 of NW_026526732.1, forward strand.
TTCACAGTTTTGTGAGTTCGAGCCCCATGTTGAGCTCTGTGCTGGCAGTGCAGAACCTGCTTGGGATTCTCTTTCTCTCCCTTTCTCTTTGACCCTCCCCTGCTCACACTGTCTCTGTCTCCAAAAAAATAAATAAATAAAATTATAAAATCTAAAGGATAGGAAAAGATGTAAAAACCCAACAAAAGCATGGTGAAGTAGCTATATTAATATTATATAAAGTAGACAGTAAGAAAAAAATGCATTCCTAGAGACATTCATGGTAATAAAAGATTCAATTCAACAGGATAATATTGCAACCATAAATTTAATGCAACAAATGACTTCGGCTTGAAATATGTAAGAAAAAAGATAGAAATACAAAAAACAGAGAACATTAGAACAATGGGCGATAATAACACACTTTCCTCAGTTACACGGAACAAAGGGAAAAATGGGGTCATCTGGGTGACTCAATCTGTTAAGTGTCCCGCTTCAGCTCAGGTCATGATCTCATGGTTCGTGGGTTCCAGCCCCACATCAGGCTCTGTGCTGACAGCTCAGAGCTTGGAGCCTGCTTGGGATTCTGTGTCTCCCTCTCTCTCTCCCCCTCCCCTGTTCATGCTCTGTCTATGTCTTCAAAAAATGAATGGACATTAAAAAAAATTGTTTAAGAGAAAAGCAACAACATAAATGTAAGAATAAAGAAGATATAAACATGAAGACTAACAAAACTTGACCTAATTCAAATAAGAAATATCAATGAGTACTAGAGATATTTTGTCTAATGGTAATAAAAATGAGATAACACAAAGCTCATGGAATAAAGCAACAGTAGTGTTTACAGGAAATTTATACCATTATATTCATATATCTAAAAAGAATTAATTTTAAAAATGGAAATGAAATTTAATTCAAGAAGTTAGAAACAGAAAATCAAATTAAACCCAAAGTTATGAGGATATAATAAGACATCAGCAGACACTAGACAAAATCATAAAAGCTAACTTTTGTTTTCGGAAAGACTAGTAAAATTAATAAAGCTTTAAAAATGAATAAGTCATAAGACTGTACAGCAAGGTGAGACCGTAGTTATAGTATTGTATATTTCAAAGTTGTTAAGAAAAAAAAGAAAGTTGCTAAGAGAGTAGAACTTAAAAATTCTCTTAAAAAGAAATCAATAAAGCTTTACCAAAACTGAAAAAAAAAGAAAGGAGGCAAAAATGAACTTTATCAGAGATATTAATGCATTGCTACAGGTAACAAAATTATATTGTAACGATATTATGGACAACTCTATGATAATGCATTCAAAAATTTATTTGTAATGGCTAATTTCTGAAGAATACAACAAAATTAATCTGACCAAAAAAAGAAAAAGAAAATATAAATACTTCTAAACTCATTAATGGAATAGAGCCCATAATAATTAAACTTCCTACAAAGAAAATATTTGATACAGATGGCTTCACCGTTGAATTCTACCAAACTTTAAAAAAGAAATGTAACTGATTATACACGAACTATTTCAGAGAATATAAAATGAAGGGATTCTTCTAACTCATTTTGTGGGATACACATTACCTGGTGTAAAACTGATAAGGACATCCTGAGAAAGAAAATTAAAGGCCAACTTCACTCATGAATATGGATGCAGAAATCTTTTAAAAAATAACTAGAATCAAAACCCAGCAATATCAGAAAAGTTGCTTGAAATTCATGGATTGCAAGATTAGTATAGAATTCTAAAATCAATGTCACCACATGAACAGATTACAGGAGAAAATATATGATCAGGTCAATAAATACAGATAATTATACAAAATAATATACAAAAACCACTACATTATAATAAATTTGAAACAACTAATTACATAAAACATAGATGAATCTCAAAAACAAATCTTCAGCAAAGGAAATCAGACATGAAGATGTATATACTATGCCATTGCATTCACATAAAGTTTTAAAATCGTCAAACTTAGACAAAATATTATGTCAAGATAATGGTTTATTTTGAAAATGAAAGAGTAGAATGGAATATGATTGACAGGAAGCACAAAGTGATGACACCAATGTTCTACTTTCTGATCTGGATGATGTTTACATAAGGGCTTAATTTTCAATAACACTCTTCATTGAGTATTTGTGTTTGGGCACTGTTCTGCAAGTTTTATTTTACTTTTTTCTTAATTTATATATAAAGAAATAAAATACAATAAATCACGTTTTTTCTATATATATCTTGATTAGCTTATTTGTTTTTGTTCCAAGTATCGACATCTGCTTACCAAATAGAATAAATAGTTCAAAATAGGCCTAGAGTTTGTGAGAATTTAGAGTACAGCAGCACTAAGAATATCATGAAAATCATCTCAAGGCATGAAGAGAATATTTCAAAAAACAATAGGGGATAATTATTAATGATTTAGGAGAAACGAAGTTAACTACATTTCTGATAATTATTATTGATTTAAAGAGAAAATACTATAATAAATAAAATAGAAAAATGAAAAGATTTCATGCAAGAATATCTTATAGTGAAGGTGGAATACTACATTAACTGCTCTGTATATTTCTGTACGTTTAATTATAAGAGTCTTACATTTTAAAAAATGAGCATGCATTGTCTTATAATAAAACTGTTGTTATCTAAAAACACAATTAACAAAATAAAAACAACGATAGAAAAAAATTGTTTTGCAAATAATGGGTAAAAATTATTACCCTTAAAATATAAAGAGCTCTTGGTAATTCTTCAAAAAGACAAAACAATTCTTAATGAGTGTGTGACTAATAACAGAGAATAAAGTTATGAAGCAAAAATTGATAGAACTAATAAATGATTATAGTAAGATTATAGGATACAAGGTTAACATATAAAGTCAATTGCTTTCCTATACACAACAATGAACACGTGGAATTTGAAATTAAAAACAATACCATTTATTAACACCCCCGCCAAAATGAAATACTTAGGTATAAGTCTAATAAAATATGTAATGATCTACATGAGGAAAATTATAAAACTATAATAAATGGAATCAAAGAATTAGATGAATAGAGGAAAAAAATCATGTTTATGGATAGGAAGACTCAACACTTTCAAGACATCAGTTCTTTCCAACTTGAAAGTTTCCAACTTTCCAGTGTAGGTTCATCCTTGCTAAAAAATGTACCCTTCTGGTGAACGATGTTGATAATGGGGAAGATTATGCATATATGGGGGCAGGGAGTACATAGGAAATCTCTGTGCCTTCCTCTCAATTTTGTTATAAATCTAAAACTGCTTTAAAAAATAAAGTCTTTAAAATTTTTTAAAAAGAACTCATATGAATTCTTTTTAAAAAAATTATATAACAACATAACAAGAAAAGTATATGAACAATTAAAAAAGAAAAAGTGTTCAAAACAAATACCAGTAGCATAAAAACTAAAATTGCAGTGGATACCATTTTATTTGGGGGAAAATTTTACATATATTGTTGGTGTGGATCTAACTCTTCCACAATTATCTTAAATATGTCTCATGTGAATATTAAAATATGTACTAAAATTTTGCTTCTTATCATAATCCTAAAATATTAAAAATTTAAATATGACCTAATTGAAAAAAATTGGATGAATTGTCATATGTTTCCACGGAATATTATGTTGTTCTAAAAATTTTAAATCTTGTTGAGGAGAATAATATATAACATAAAAATGTAATATAGATTAATTTAAAACATATTTAAGTATTATATATATATGTGAATGTATAAAAATTTAGGGTTTTCTTATTTTTTGACATTTTTCTTTTGTTGCAGTGTACACATAGTACTTCTTTGTAATCAGAAATAATATGTTCTTAAATAAGAGATCAGTAATTTCAGTTACTCTTCTTTTACTATAGCCACATGTACCTTGGTGGATCCTAATCGTTGCTCACAAAATTTTGGTTACTGTAGAAGACGCTGCTTTAAATATGAAAAGCAAATTGATATATGTCTCTCACCAAGTAAAATTTGCTGCATTGAGAGGTTGTTTGAAGAAGACTAATCTTGAAGATGTACCTGTGACCAAAGAAGTTCATACACCAGTGCAGAGAGGTATAGGAATATAATTAGAATTTCTGTAATAAATAAACACATAAGCCAATATTGATATCTTCCTCTCTAGATGTTAATTACATATTCCGTGGAATGAGGTAGGACCTTTCTTATTTTCTCTAAGCTAAAGGTTTATGATAGAGATATATCTGGTGTTAATTTTCTAACAAATATGGATACAAGTTTTATACAACCACTTTTGATCTGTCACGAGTCACCTAAACTTATACAATTGAACATTTACCAACTTAACCATGACCTTAGTAGAAATCTGATTCATGAAAATTAATACCCATAGACTTATCAATTGTCTAAACGTCATCATCATGTTATTGACATTGAGGAACAGAAAACCTAAGCACAAAATGAATGCTTAAGCCACAGTAGAGTACGGTGATACTCATTGGCCATTCCTTTATTCTCTCCAAGTTCTGGTCATTCACAAAGGCATATTCATTGAATACTATGTAATACTAATACTATTTAACCGCGTTCCAATACAATGTGAACTTTGGCTAGAATCTAGACTTATAAAACCTTAACTGGGCATTTTTGTACTTAGTCCTGAATGGGGTGGGAAAATGCATAAAATCTGTTATTTCATCCACAATGTAATTACTAGACAGCACAAATAGTCTCTGTAATGATAAAAGTTGGGGATAAAAACATGTCAACCCTTTATCAATATTTTACCAAGTTCCCAGACATATTTAGGGGACAACTAGGTAATAGAGTGTCTTAAAATGCCTCTTTTTTTTTTTTTAATTTTTTTTTCAACGTTTTTTATTTATTTTTGGGACAGAGAGAGACAGAGCATGAACGGGGGAGGGGCAGAGAGAGAGGGAGACACAGAATCGGAAACAGGCTCCAGGCTCCGAGCCATCAGCCCAGAGCCTGACGCGGGGCTCGAACTCACGGACCGCGAGATCGTGACCTGGCTGAAGTCGGAGGCTTAACCGACTGCGCCACCCAGGCGCCCCTTAAAATGCCTCTTAAAGCATGAATCAACTATCTCTAAAAAGCCAACTAAAATAAAGACAAAGTAATATCCAAATAATTGAGCACGTGGAAGTCTTTGAAAACCATTGCTAGAGCAATCACAGGAGAGTGCAAGAGGCAAAAACCTGGTTCAAGAGAGAATGAGAAGATGGAAATTTAAGAGAAAATATAGAAAATTATTTTAAAGAGTTTGGAAATAAATTGAACAAAGGAAAAGAACTGATAGCTAGAGACCAAAATGGGGTCAGGAGTTTTTTTTTTCTCAATATTTATAATTGGAAAAAAATTTTCAACAATACAGAAGACTCTAGTGGAGATCAACAAAATGAAGAGAAAATTTATAGAATGAGAGAAAATATTTGCAAACCATCTATATCAGGGGTTAATATGCAAAATATTTAAGAAATTATGCAGCTCAATTTCAAAAAACAACTTGATTTAAAAATGGGCAGAAGCAATGAATAGATCGTCTCTCAAAGAAGACATGCAAATGGCCAACAGATACATGAAAACTTGCTCAACATCATTCATCTTCAGGGAAATTCAAATAAAAACCACAATGAGAAATCTCTCACCTTACACCCTTTGAAGTGACTAGTATTAAAAAGGCAAGTGACAACAAGTCCTGGCAAGGGGAAAAGAGAGCCCTGTGCACTGCTAATGGATATGGAAATTGGTATAGATACCATGAAAAACAATGCAAAGGTTCTCCAAGAAATTAAAAGTAGAACTACCATATGACCCAGCAATTCCACTCCTGGGTCTATATCCAAAGTGAATAAAAATAGGATCTCAAAGAGGTATCTGCACTCCCATGTTCATTGCAACATTATTCACAATAGCTAAGATATAGAAACAACTTATGTATTTATCTATGAATAAAAGGATAAAGAAGATGGATAAAGACTGTGTGTGTGTGTGTGTGTGTGTGTGTGTGTGTGTGTGTGTGTGTATGTCAGACCTTTGCTGGGGGCTGAGGATCCTGTGTGATCCTTATACCATAGCAGGGAGTGAAGGCATTGAACACTAACATGTAGCAGAAGCAGGAAAGCTAGGGACTGAGAAACTGGAGAAGGAAGTTGGTGAATCATGGGGTTCCTACCTGAGTAGGAGATCGAGTGGGGACAAAGATAGTCTCTGGGACAAAAGGAAGCCTGAAAGATGAAGAGAAGTGAGCCCAATGTTGTGGCTGCACAAGAGAAAGTGGCAAGGAGAGGGGAAAGGCACATTCAATGCCACAGAGTTGAGGAAGTACACAAGAACCTGAAAATTACAGCAAATCTGGAATAAGAAAAGCAACTGGAAGTGGCTTGAGGCTAGACTGGGAGGACTTGAGGACCGCGAGAAAGAAGCTAGGTGTTCTCTAAAGGGCAATAGAAAACCATGGAGGGCTGATCATGCCATATACATACATATATATATATATATATATATATATATATATATATATATACACACACACACACACGCGCACACACACACACACACACACACACAATGCAATATTATTCAGCCATGAGAAAGAAGGAAATCTAGACATTTGCAACAACATGGATGGATCATGAGGGCATTGTGCTAAGTGAGATAAGTCAGACAGAGAAAGACAAACACTGTATCATCTCACTTGTATGTAGAATCTAAAAAATCCAAACTAATAGAAACAGAATCGTGGTTGTCAGGGGCTGGGAGGTGGGAGAAATGGGAGATGTTTGTCAAAATGTACAAACTTCCAGCTATAAGATGAATAAATTCTGGGTTCCAGTGTACAGTATGGTGACTACAGTTAACAAAACTGTATTATATACTTGCAAGTTGCTAAAACAGTAGTAGATACTGAATGGTCTCACCACCAAAAAAAAATAAATAAATAAGACAAACAGTAACTATAATGGATAGAGGTCTAACCTAATCACTTCACAATATATATGTGTATCAAATCATCACATTTTATACCTTCGCTTGTACACTATTATTTTTCAAACATATCTCAGTAAATCTGGGAAAAGAAATATCAAGTTGATGTGAGATGGAAGCAATACTGGCTGAATATGTTCCTGCTACTATTAAGCCTAGACATCTAGATGGCCGGTTCTATGCTTTCACACCTTTTATTTTTCTTTTGATGTTTACATATTATTATGATGGAGAGACAGACAGAGTGTGAGCGGGGGAGGGGCAGAGAGAGGGAGACAGAATCTGAAGCAGGCTCCAGGCTCCAAGCTGCCAGCTTGCTTGGGGCTTGAATCTACAAACTGCAAGATCATGACCTGGGCAGAAGTCAGATGTCTAACTGACTGAAACACTCAGGCACCCCTATGCTTTCACATCTTTTATCTTCTTGGTGTCTTGTCAATTCTTCCATGTGCAAAAGAAGGTTTCTTCCATGGTCCCATATCACTGTTTTACCTGTATAGTCTATATGAAATCTGTACAATAGAAATATGATATGAGCCACATACACAAGCCATATATGTAACTAAATTTTCCAGTGATTACATTGGAAAAAAACTAGTGAAATTACTTTTATCCCAATATATCTAAAATATCTTTAAATTTTTTTAACGTTTATTTATTTTTGAGATAGAGAGACAGAGCATGATTGGGGGAGGGGCAGAGAGAGAGAGGGAAACACAGAATCCAAAGCAGCTCCAGGGTCTGAGCTGTCAGCACAGAGCCCAATGCGGGGCTCAAACTCATCAACTGCAAGATCATGACCTGAGCCGAAGTCGGAGGCTTAACCGACTGAGCCACCCAGGCGCCCCTAAAATATCTTTAAAGATATAATCAATATAGGGCGCCTGGGTGGCTCAGACAGTTGAGTGTCTGACTCTTGATTTCGGCTTAGGTCATAATGCCGAGGTAGTGGAATCAAGCCCCATGCATGGAGCCTACTTAAGACTCTCTCTCCCTCAGCTGCTCTCCCCCACTTGTGCGTTCTCTCTATCCATCTCTGTAAAATAAACAAATAATAAAAATAAATAAAAAGATAATAAATATGAAAAATAATGAAATATTTTATTTTTTTTTTGTATTAAGAACTCAAAATCCAGTGTCCATTTTTACACTGATCGCACATTTAAGTTGGAACTAATTACATTTTAAATTCTCCCTGGCCTCATTGTGGGAAGTGGCTACTCTATGGGCAGTGTAGTTCTCAATCTCCTCCCTTGCTGATTTCTACTGAACTTGCTAGGTTGCTTTTTTCTTTCATTCACTCAACAGAAGTGTTGGACACTAATTGTGTTTTAGAGTGACAGCTCCTTTTGATTTTTCTCAATGGAGTCTTCATAGTGGTGTAACAGAAGGAAGACACAAATGGCTTTGAAAGTGTAGAGATTTCAATTTGCCACTCAAGAGCTGTGCTAAATTGGATAAGCTATTTGGTTTCCAAGGACTTCAGCTTTGTTAGCTGTAAAAATATGAAAAACCATATTCTCTGCTGAGTTCTGTAGAAAGGGGAATTATAAATGTACTACATTCTAAGTTTGTTAAAAAGTCCTCTGCAGATGCTCTGACATGTAACATTGCTCAAAAGTACGAGTCTCCCCTCTGTACTTTTAAACATGAATTTGTATTCACTGTTCAGAACCCCACATAAAAATCCTTCCAGTTTTACAACATTTAATTCATCTTAGGTTGGAAAATTCCTTTATAGTTGAAACCTACAATTCCTTGTCCCACATTCTTTACCAGTGTAACCACATCCCTTTAACATCATGCATCATAGCTGTTACTCTTGATATGATTTTTCAAAGTATTTAGAAAAAAAATTTGTTATATTCAATTGTATTTTATATGTCATTATTTTCATATTATATGTGATTCATTTGAGATTTCCTAAATCTTTGTGACTTAAAGATCTCCTTTTTGGTTTGTGTGAATTATTTCTTCATATAGTTTGACAGGACATTTTCCTCCATCATTGTTGTAATTTTCCTTCATCATCCAGCACTCTATCCATAGATGTTCTCCAAGGTTTAGTTTTTGGTTCTCTGTGCTTTCTTTAGTTCGGTTCATAACCCCCCACCCCAATCCTACTTCCTCTAATGCTCTCCACGATCTTTTTGTAGCTTCCTTTGGAAAATTTCTACTTGAAAATTCTGCTTTCAATCCAAACTCAAAATATCTAAAAGAATTTTGAGAATATAGGAGAATGAGCAGGAGTCTTTTAGTATTTATCTAATGCCATGCAATCACCCCAAACTTAGTGGCTTAAAAACAAATAATCATCAATTATATCATGTGGATCAGCAGAATCAATCTGCCTGTCAAGACCTTTTGCTTAACCAGAACCTCACATGGGGGACCTAGGATGACTTTTAGGTCTGAAACCCAGAGCTCCCTAAGACATCTGTTCAATACTAGACATTGTGGGGGAACCTGGAGAGTCAAGAGACTGCCTAAAGAAAGAAACAGAACCAGAGCCAACTCAGGTCCAGCCAGGGTGTAGGGGCTCTCATTCAGATGGCTCTGCCAGCTTTGAATGGTCAGGGAACACAGAGAAATTCTAGGAAGCTACTCCAAAGTACAGACATAGTGAGGCAGTGTGCCCTGTATAGCAGGGTCCAGGGAAAGGTCTTTCCTTGATGGAGTATCAGTGTGATACTACATGCTAATGCAATGGAATGTGATAGAAAAAACTTGTTATCTGTTATGTTTATACCTATCTTCACCATATTTGGTATCACCATTAAATACATTTTCTTATTCTTTCTTTACATTCTGTACAATCGCTACTTACTTGCAGGGGAGCATCTGAGACCTTAAGAAAAGCAAGGAGCATCTTTTTGAAACCTGCTTTCCCCTCTCACCCCACATCACTTTTAAACTGCCTAGAAAGACTGGAAACACAAAGTAGTCAAGAGGTAGTCTAAATATCCCCTGGTGCATGTGGTGGACATGTTATGGATACATAGATATTCATAGAAATTTATAAAAGGCTTCGATTTATCTTGATATGCCCAAGTTCACAAACTACTGGAGATATTACAAATGATTCTCTTTCTACAGACATTCATTTCCTTGTAATGACTTCATAGTTCATCATGGCATGAAACTGTCATGAGTTTATTTTTAATAATTTCCCTAGTTATGCTCAATTATTCCAATTTCTCATTGTTGCATTGGACACCTGTGCACAATTTCATGCACAATTTTATGCACACTATAAGCAGAAGGAATGGGAAGTTTTGGAATTCATGGGCCAAAGTGTATGTGAATTTTTAATATTTATACACAGCCAGGCTTTCCTACCTGTTTTTCCACAATGGGCCCACAACTCACGATTGCTCTTTAAAAAACAACAAAAACAAAAAAGCAGTATGCAATGGTCTACAAATATTCATAACTGTCTTCATTTATATCTTCTTAAATCCTAAGGAGTTAACTTTTTTGGAAATATTTATCATATTTATATTATTCTCCTGTGACGTCCTTTTTCATAACCATATCTCAGTTTTCTTTAAATTTTTTTAATGTTTATTTATTTTTGAGAGAAGGAGACAAAGCGTGAGCAGGGGAGGGGCAGAGAGAGAGGGAGACACAGAATCCAAAGCAGGCTCCAGACTCTGAGCTGGCACACAGTCCGACACGGGGTTCGAACTCACAAACCGTAGGATCATGACCTAAGACGAAGTCGGATGCTTAACTGACTGAGTCACCCAGGCGCCCCCCCAATCTCTTAGTTTTCTTTAGTGCTATTCATATTTTTTAAATAATTTTGCAGCTGTTATTAATGTCCATATTTATATCAAACCTTTGGCTATAATATGTGGCAAATATTTTTTTCAAAATTTGCTTGTTTTTCATTCATAAAGAAATCATAAATTTGTATATGGCTTGATTTTATTAGAGTTTGTGTAGCTAAGTTTTTTCTTGCTTAGAAAAGCCTTCTCTGCAACCAGATTATAAAATGTTTCTATATATATTTTGATATATTTTAAATACATTTATAGGTATACATACATGTACACACAGAAACAGATATATTTCACATTTGATTATTTTTGCTTTAAGTAAAATAAAGTAAATAAATTATAAGTAAAATAATTGCACTAGAAGTATATAATTTTTTTCTAATAGTTTGCTAATATCATTTGTGAATATGCCATATTTTCTACATTGATTCGAGATGCTATATTTATGAAAAACTAAACTTTTGAATATATATATGGGCCTATTGATCAATTCGCCTATATTTTTAAGAAACACCATCTTATTTTTATTGCTGTAACTTTATAGTATAAAGTACATCCTTCTTTATACTCCTTTTTAGGTTACTTTATCTTTATAAGATCCCCTTGATCTTATCTGTTCTACTATCAGAAATCAATGCTACAACTCTGATATCACACAGAGTCTCACTTCCCCGGGTTCTTAAAAAATTTCTTCTTTTGAAGAACAAAGAGACTTTGTTATTGCAGTTTTATTCAGCACATTTGATGGACTAGTAATTAAATTATTAGATGAGCACAATGTTTTACATTATGAATACCAGCTTAAGTGATATGTGATCTGATTGCTTAAGATAGTCAATGATCTCTACAGATTTATTCTAGAAATTATAAAATTATTTATTGGAAACCATATTAGCAGGATTATCTATTTTGATGACTTCATCATAATAACATCACATATAGTTTTCTAGTATTTTACATTTATAAGCATTTTTTATCAATGTCTTATGTCATAAGCAATGAAATATATCAGAGCAAAAGAACATTTCTCCTGGGAAGATTTCAAGAAAATTTTGTCACACACATCTTTCATTAAACAGTGTATAAAGTGGTCAAGAGATGGGACTCTGGTATTCAACATCCTCAGTTCAATTCTCCTCTCTACCATTTATTAACTGTACTTAACTGGGAAAATTACATGATCTCCTTATGTCTGAGTTTCCACATCTATTAGTTGGAAATATTTTTACCTACATCCTCATAGAATGCTATAAGGATTTAACGAGTTGATGTGTACAAAGTGTTCAAAACAGAGAGTACATGGTAAATAATCACAAATGTTAGTCCTTATTATTCAGTGAAAATGGATGTGAAGCCCAGATAGGTGAATTGATCAAAATGTTTCTTAGGAAGTCAGCTGCATATAGAAAAGAACTAAGCTATTCTAACTTCTAGACAAGTACACTTTCCAGATGCAAAAGAGGCTACGGTCCAGGAAAGGAGACTGAAATAGGGGGAGCTATCAAAAAAGGCAGGGCTTTTAACTTTCAAGCTAGTTTCTCATTTTTTCTGTTTCTGTAATCCCTAGAGCAATGTGGGTAGCCTTCTTAATAACTAACTAATACGCTGAGAATGAGGAATATGTCCTAAAAACACGAGGCTTGAACGAGCACCAAAACTTTAATAGCATTCTTTGGACTAAAAGTCACATAAGATCTGAAACCATCCACTTCCATTTTGAATAATTATTAAGGCTTTGAATCTACCCTAATAGTAAGGATAGTTCAGAGGACCTGGTTTCATTTTTGCAAATTTGTTGCAAACAGAGACTGGTCTTGGGAATTCAACAGTTTCCTATATCCTATATAATAGCCACTAAATAATCTTGCAGAGTTCCAAGTTCTTTGGTTCAGCAATTAAGCATAAGGAGGTTTATTACATTTTTTATCGTTTATAGAGAAACTTTCCTTAGCCTTTAAGAGTAGATAAATCAAATGCCTTAAATTAGGCATTTTGTTATCACTCCTCTTTAATGGTTCATTGTAACCACATTTCCAATAATCCTATTGCTTCCAGATCTTAGAAAAAAGAACGCTCAAAGCAAAGTAAAGCAAATTTTGACTTGTATCTTTTGCTAAACATCTCCTTTATATAACCATAATATCTTCTTAGAGACATCATCCAAATAATGTATTCTCATTAAAATGACTTACTATTTATTAGTGGTGTCATTATATGGCACCTTGCATATTTACACACACTATTTGGCTGTGTGTGTGTGTGTGTGTGTGTGTGTGGGTGGGTGGATGTATTCACTATCAAATTCTCTTATAGTTATTGTGTCTCCAAGACCTACATTGCATATCATATACAGCAAAGGTTTGTTTTAGTAATGATGAAAAGGGTTTTAATAATGACCATAGATCTCAGGGGAAAAGGGAAAAGTAATAAATTAGGAGACAGTAATTTACTTTACATAGCTTTTTAAGAAACAGAAACAGAAAAGCAAAGATTAAATTCTCACACTTATTCTTGTCAGTTCCCTTGTAGGAAATTCCTGGTGGTAAGGAATTTCTTAGATAACTAGTTATTCAAAAGTCATAATAATCTGCTGCGAATGTCATAAGCCCTTTACATTCCCAAGCTAAAAGCAAAGCAATGTCCAGCACTTTTGTCCCAGGCACCACTAAACAAGAGTGTTAACTTTTGATGAACAGAAATGAGTAGATTCATATCTCTACAGGGAAAGAAATATAAAAAGATACACTCTCTAGCCGCCTCTTACTGAAAGACTCCAGAGCTATTGATTTGAATGATTCTCTTCAGTCTTGAAGATTCCTGTCCTCTTGATTTTATTTTTCCTTCTGGTCTTATTGCCACTAGGTAAAATAGAAGTGTTAATTGAGGGGGTGAAATATCTTTCTGGAGAGGGAAGTCTTGGTTGATGTCAACTAGAGATAAAGAAGTGACTGCTAAGAGAGTGGTGTGTGATGGTCCTGGGAGTGAATCACAAAGAAAGAACTTGTGATCTTACTAAAAAGTAAGGCTCCTGGTGAGTCATATTATTGTGGGAGACAGTTTAAGGACTTGATCAAACGCTTTGTTCTCAGTGTGAGCTGGCTGTCCAGAAAGCCAAGTTAGATAGGATATTAAATTATAATCATCTGGATCCTTGAGAAATAATGGGATGCTGTATATAGTATAGTAACAACAGGTTTTCCACTAACTTACACCAAATGATAGATTTGGCTATATCATGTTGCATGGCTTATTTGAGAATTCTCATTTTAAAACATTTTGTGTTTTTAAATGACTTAGAGTCAAAAACAATTTAATGGCTCTATTACCACAGGTCCAATTAGATAACAACTAATATTAATCAGGTGATGAAATGAACATAGCCCTTTGGAGTTATTGATACCTGGGGTCAGATTTGGTTTCTGCCACCAAAATGGTTACATGAATCTATCAGTTTGTTTAAACTCCTTCAGCCTCAGTTTCTGCATCTGTGAATTAAGTATAGCAATTAAGCTTCCTCATAGCATTATCATGAGAATTAATAATATATAAATATGCAAAGTACCTAATGTAGACTATGGTATATATTATGTTTTTCTTACATATTATAATTACTTTTACATTGTATTGAAACATCTCAGAAGGAAAGTAGGCTCTTGGTGTCTCATTTTGGGAGAAGAAATTTTTCTCTGACAAGTATTGTAAAAGACAATGGGGGCAACATCTACCCTGTTGGATTTCATGTGCTTAGGTTATGTACCCTCATTTGTAAACCATTGCCCTCATCACCCAGGTTACATTAGCAGCCAAATGGATGTGTCTTGATATAGATCATTGAAAGAGTTTCTTTGTCACATTTCAGACTACTCAAGATAGGAAAGTTATTTAACACTATAAAAACACACATCCCTTAAAAAATAATTCCACTCAAAAACAAAACAAACCTCTAGAAACTTCTGATTTAGGAGTGGCCTAGACCTTCAATAGATTACTATTTGAACTCCAACTCCATCACACAGAACACAGATGAAACCAAGTGTTCTAGCAATAAGTCAGCCTAGCTTGGAGGAAATTTAAAAACTCAAATACCTAAGTATTTTGGATAAAAGATTCAAATCATTTGAATTCTCTTATAATTAAAATAAATTTTCTCAGATAAAAATCATGAGGATTATTGTTGTATCACAACTTCCTAAACTCAGGACTTAAAACAAGGTTTTAATTTTACTAACACCAAACTAAGATTTTCTTAAAATAGAGAAGACTAGTATATAGGGCAACCGACCACATTTGGATAATAAAATATTACCTCCAGTTATGTTATCTTGATTTACATGTGTCCCACATGCCACTTGCTTTTGAAAAAAAATGTGAAAACCTTCATGACATTTTCAGTATCTTCAGAAACCAAAGAGACTTGCATGTGTGCATGGTTTCATCAAAAAGTTGAAACATTTGCAATTCCTTCTTGTACATAAATATGAATTTTAGATGATGAAATAGCTATTATCTAGTGAGAAGCTATTTGTTGTTTTTGTTACTAGTGGGGAAATGCTAATTTATAATTCCCACTTAAATAATGCCATTCTTTTTCTCATACTGATGCTTGACAGCTGTCATATTCTGTTATTTGTAAATTCCAATTAAGTCGACATACATGTTTCACACCCCTCATATAGGACAGTGTAATTTGAGGATGCATTTTCAAACTGGTGAGATAATGTCTTTTCCCTCTGGCATCAAAGGCAATAAATAACATCTCTCTAGACAATACAAATAAGAAGACATCATTAATTTATACGGTGGAACAGTGATATCACATGGGCTCAAATATGGGGAAAAAATCAATATAATATGGTTTCAACTTTTTCACCCAAAGCATAATTACCCCAAGTAACAGAGGGAAGTTAATATAACTTCACTGATATCAGAGGGAGTAAATATATTGGGTTATCACTACCACCAAGCCTATCATAGATGGGTCCTATATATGATAGGATTTTAGGGAAAGATGAAGAACAGTGTTCACATACCTTCTCTGCTGATGGCAGATAATTCACCATTATATTTAATGCTTTTACTTTGAGAATCTCCTTCGCTTAGGGACCCATTTTAAAATACAAACATTTCTTGAAAAGGTGAAATATTGTCTTCTGCCCATGATTTCAATAGGTTCATTAGTTGGGATATGTTGCGATAGTGCTGGCCTGAGTACTTTATAGAGAAGGGGACTCTGAGTAAAGGAAACATGAGGAGACGCTGGCCAGTTTCACTCCCTTCACTGCATGTCTAAGTCTGGTTGTGATATGGTACCACTAGTGCTCTCAGCACCCCCTGACTAACCTCAGATCTTTGTGTGTGTTTTCAAAGAATCCTTATCTCGACGTCTTCATTCTCCCCATAAAAAAGAGCCCTAAATATAAAAGCAAAACAGCAATTTAAATATGAGTTGATGAAGCCAAGAATACAGTGTATGTTAACTAACGTGAGTTTAAATAAATAATAATAATTTAAAAAGATACCACACGCATGACATGCGTGCTGGGAAGCATTTGGTAGCTGGATGGGGGTAAACAATAACATCAACAACAACAACAACAACAACAACAACAACATGAATTGGTGTTCCCATTGTTTAATCCTAAAGTCAAAAATAATTTACATGCTTATTTCATTTGAATCAGAGGGGAAAAAAAAACAAAAAACAAGTAGGTGGGTAGATAGCCATAGGGATATATGATATTTGTTCCAAAGCTGTTCTGCTTCCAACAATATCTATTTAGAATTCTTATGGAAAACTAAGCTTTAGCCACCAGTGGATCAAGTCAAAAGTTGGAGCGAGAACTGAATGAAGCAGAATCCACAAAACCGTCATCACCAGAAAAATAGTAAAATAAATGACTTCTTAAATGCCTACTCCAGGGTGAAAACTTAGCATATGCAGACGCTTTAATGATTTTCATGTCAACAATTGATTTATACCAAGTTTGGGTCCCTAAAACATATACAATGACTCAATGGTTTCTGTGCCTTTTTCTTCCCCCTTTTAACAGTGAAATGTCCCGTGAAAGACACCTATAGTTGCTTTGTCAAGAGAGGCAAATGTAGACAGGAATGCCATGATTTTGAAAAACTAGTTGGTTTCTGCAGAAAACTAAATGCCAAATGTTGTATGTAGAAGTCTGAAATAAAAATCAGCATTCCTGAAAATAAAGCACAGTGGGTGTAAAGATTAGTAATAAATGAAACTGAATTACTAACCACTCTTGTACAGTGTGTGTTGCTTTCTTGGTCACATGGCATCATCTGAAGAGCTAGTTTTTCTCCTGAAGATCTGACAATAGCGGGAGATATAGGTGTATAGGGTGGTTCTATAGAAATGGGTCATCATTTGTTTTTTTTAATTTTTCTTGCATTTATTTTTAAGAGACAGAGAGACAGCACACAAATGGGGGAGGGGGGGGAGAGAGAGAGAGAGAGAGAGAGAGAGAATCCAAAGCCAGTTCAAGGCTCCGAGCTGTCAGCACAGAGCCCAACAGAGGGCTCGAACCCACCAACTGTGAGATCATGACCTGAGCCGAAGTCAGACACTTAATTGACTGAGCCACCCAGGCGCCCCAAAACAGGTGATCATTTTGGATATCAATTCTCTATTAATTGGTGGAAGAATGCTAAATAACAAAAATAATATTATCAGGAATCTTCAATTCAAAGATATCCAAGCTGATAGGAACAATTCTACAAATGAGAGAGGAGTTGGAAGAGATCAAAGAAATGGAATAAATAGGACCTCCATCAGGTCATGGATTAAGGGACCTGATTCACTGCAAGCAAAGAGTCCTAGCATCAGCTCAATCCTTCAATTAAGCCTTTGCTTTCTTAATATGGGATAGGGTTTTATTAATTCCACGGGATGGAAAATGCTTAGAAAGTATAGACACAGGGAAAGGTGATGAAAGACTGTTGAAATGATCCAGGTGTAAGAGAAATAAAGACTTGCTCTAACAGGGGTAGTAGATCAGGCTTGAGACACTCTAGCAAATGTTTAATTTCCAAATTATAGTACAGATATCAAATAAAACAAATACTAATAAGATTGCAAGAGAAACTCTCATGGTGTATTATTAGACTATGTTTGTACTTTTCAGTGTTAACTTATAAGTACATAAGTAAGAAGACATCCTCTTTATATTGTGAAAGAGAAAAGAGCTTATTGTTCTGCTTCTTTTTGTCTCTTCTAGTTTACCAGGGTACAGCCACAGGATATTTGCTTTTTGTGTGGACTTGGCCAATTTGAGAGCTAACATGATATAAGACAAGTGCTAAAATCTTACTTGAAACCTTGCACAAGTTCTCCATCACCTTTTCTCACAGGAAGAAGGTTCATACTCCTTAACCAGCCAGGGTATGAACAGACTGAAGTATCTAATGAAGATATGAATATTATTGTCTTATCCTGGCATATCTTCTCTGTATAAAAAGTGCAACCATGTCTGGAAATAAACATACTTATTATGAAAAGTAGAAAAAAATTAGCTTGATAATAAAAGCACAGTTTCTTCTGATATTCTTCTGATCCTAATTTATTCTCAGTATTTTATTTTATATTACTTTATTTTATTTTTTAACTTTAGACATAGAGAAAGGGAGAGCATGAGTGAGGGAGAGGGGAAGAGAGAGAGGGAGAGAAAGAATCTCAAGCAGGCCTCACGTCCAGCATGGAGTCTGACGCAGGGCTCCATCCCAATACTCTGGGATCATGACCTGAGCCAAAATCAAGGGTAGGACACACTGAACTGACTGAGCCACCCAGGTATCCCCATTCTCAGCATTTTAATGAATAAAATTGCACAATGAGTGAAACTGCTGTCCCTGTATATATCTGCTAATGACTTAAACATTGAATGAGGAAATAATACTTTCATTTTGTTTCCAAAATGGTGGAAAATAGTGGTTAATAAGCAAGAGGTTCCTCTAAGATTAAGAAATTTAGGTCAGGGAGGAAGGTGGGAGAAGAGTGTATCATAATGATGAGGTCTTTTTTTTTTAAGTTTATTTATTTTAAGAGAGAGAAAGAGAAGACGAAGAAGGAGGAGGAGGGGGAGAAGGAGAAGGAGAGAGTGAGCAGAGGAGGGGCAGAGAGAAAGGGGGAGAGAGAATCCTAAGCAGGTTCTGTGCTGTCAGCATGGAGCCCAATGCAGGACTTGATCCCACACACTGTCAGATCATGACCTGAGCCAAAATTAACAGTCAGGCACTTAATTGACTGAGCTACACAGGCACTCTGAAGTCTTCATGTTTTGAAGTTAGATTGCCTGAGTTTTGAGTTCCAGTTTCACTATGTTTTTAGCTATATTATTTGAACAAAAATCATTACCAACTCTCTCAGCCCCAATGTCCTTATCTATAAAATAATAATAGCATCCACTGAATTAAGTTTGACGTGAGGGTTAAATGAGATAATCCAAGTAAAACTCAAAATTATAATGCTAAAAATAATGGTAATCATTACAACCTTAATCATTTCAACAATACTATAATTGTTTAATGCTCCAAACTTGCCCTTGCATAAATGGTGATTATGTGTACAGAGATCACATTGTAGTCATCAGAAACCTATCCACATGTAAAAACATAAAAGAGAGAAATGTGGGTGGGTTTGAGAAGTCTCAAGAAACAATTCCTAAGGCAAGGAGACAACACTGGGATAATTCAACATTTCAGTTTCTGTTTTGTTTCTCATCTATGATCTGGGTAAGGGAGGAAGCTTGGTCTAGTTCATATGTTCTGTTGACCCAGACTGTTCATATGACCCAGAAGCATGAGACAACCTGACAAGGTAATACAAATTTTATGGGTTCTACAGTAATACCAGGATAACTTAGTGATAAAACTCAAAGGCACATGAAGAATGAAGAAAGATCAGTAAGCCTAAAAGATGAACTACTACAGTAGCTATATTTATATTTTCAAATTTTTAAAGTCAAAATGTTTTTGCAAACCGAAGCCTTTAGATAAATATGATAATAATTATAAAGATCATTAAAAAGTTTCAAAAATAAGTCTCTTCTTATTTCCTATCATTTTATTCCCAAATATAATTAAATTCTTTAGGCCTGATGTGTCACAACAGAAAATACTTCTAAGGTTCCTAGAAGTACATGCTCAGTCCCCTTTTTCTAAATAATCTCTGGAGCAATCGTACTTACAACCACTATTTCAACCACCTGAAATGATTCCCAAAATTTATATTTCTAACTCTCATTTTTTTCTTTAGCTCAAGGCACACATATGCCTATTGGATATCTCTTAGGGAAATTCTACAGATTCCTTAAACTCAACTCTATCAAAATAATTACCTCTTCTCTCTTTCCTTGTCTCCCATCAACTGACTTCTCCTATATTTTTTATGATCATTTGTTAACTAAAGGACAGGGCTACTTCTTTACCTTCTCCCTTTGTAAGTACATTTATTCTAGGTCATTAATATTTTGGGAAAATGAGCTTTTAATTCTTGCCCACATAGGCTTGGGCAAGCCCTTACTGTTAGCTTTGCCTGCCCAAAGTTCATGACTTGATTACTGGGATGTTTGCCTTTCAGGTAGTCCCTACTCAAGTTACAGAAAGGCTCAATAGGAATCAAATCAGTCACTGTGTGCTAGGCACTAGGGGTGTAATGATGAATGTAAGGAATAATAAAGTTTCATGAGATCTCTAATCAGTAAATATGCATTTATTAGTGCAAAACTCTAGGTTCTAAACTTGCCTTGAAGTAAGGAATTCTGGGAAGCCTCTATTAAGAAAATGGAATTTAAACTAGGATCTAAGGGGGCACCAGGGTGGCTCAGTCAGTTAAGGATCCAACTTGGGCTCAAGTCATGATCTCATGGTTCATGAGTTTGAGCCACACGTTGGGTTCTGTGCAGACAGCTCAGAGCCTGCTTTTGATTCTGTGTCTCCCCCTTTCTCTGCCCTTCCCCATTCATACTCTGTCTCTCTATCCCTCAAAAATAAAAAAAAAAAAAAAACATTGGGGCACCTGGGTGGCTCAGTTGGTTGAGCATCCGACTTCGGCTCAGGTCACGATTTCACGGTTCGTGGGTTTGAGCCCTGCATCAGGCTCTCTGCTGACTGCTTGCTCAGAGCCTGGAGACTGCTTCAAATTCTGTGTCTCCTTCTCTCTCTGACCCTCCCCCGCTCATGCTTTGTCTCACTCTGTTTCTCAAAAAAAAAAAGAAAGAAATGTAAAAATAAATAAAGAAATACATAAACATTAAAAAATAATTAAAAAAAAAATAAGCATCTGAGACATGAGGAAAAGATAGGGAGGTTGGAGAGGGTAATTGTGGATGTTTCTGGTAAATGTAGCAGGTAAATGTGTAAAGGCAGAAAAGAATGAAGACATAAGTAACAGAGAAACTCAATATGGTTGGAAGGGAAAAGAAGAGTAGTAGAAGTAGCTGAAGGTGGAAGTTTGGGTGAGCCAAACTCATGAATGGTCATGCTAAGTGTATAGGACTTTTTTAAAAATTTTTTTTAATGTTAATTTATTTTTGAGAGAGAGACAGAGCATGAGCAGGGGAAGGGAAGAGAGAGATGGAGACACAGAATCCAAATCAGGCTCCAGGCTCCAAGCTATCAGCACAGAGCCAGATGCAGGTCTCGAACTCAAATACTGCAAGATCATGACCTGAGCTGAAGTCGGGGGCTTAACCAACTGAGCCACCCAGGCAACCCTAAGCATATGGGACTTTAAATAAAAAAAATGGAAAGCCAAACAAAAGGGAACTCTGTAACTACTGTATGGAGAATGGAAGATCAAGGATGTGAAACTTCTAGATAAATCAAAAGGCCGTTATAGCAATATCAATGAGAAATGATGCTAACTCAGAGAAGATTCTTTCAATGGAGATGAGAACTGAATGAAGTTTGCTGCACATGGGTGGTAGAATCTATAGGAGCTGAGGATTGATGTTATGTGTACATTAACAGCCAGTAGTCCAGAAGTAGTCACAGGAAGTATAATAATCTCTCCTACTCTCTACCAGATGAAAGCCTAGCTGGCTCATACCAGGTTTTTAGTGTTGCTCAGCAATCTATTCAGGATTCTAGAAAGCCATGAAGGTATCCGATTGAAAGTTGACTGTCAAACTCAACTCTGTGTGGAAAGTTTATTTAAAGTGACCTTATGGTAAAGTCATGAACACCAATCTTAACCCCAGTCCCAAGAAATAATTTCTAATTTCAGCCTCAGCCTTCTACCCTCACACTATTCCTGCCAGAACTGTTGTTGGTTAGGGTTGGGCCTTCTTTTTTGCTCTTTCTTTTTCTTTTTTTAATGTTTATTTTTATTTTGAGAGACAGAGAGAATGCTTGCAGTGGAGAGGAAGAGAGAAAGGGAGAGAAAGAATCCCAAGCAGGCTCCATGCAGTGTGGAGCCTGATGTGGGACTTGATCTCCCCACTGCAAGATCAAGTTCACAACCTGAACTGATATCAATAGTCAGACTGAATTTAAGAGCCTCTTACGGTTTGCCTCCCTCTCTCTCTGTAACTACTTTTTCCCCTTTTCTTCCCCCATGGTCTTCTGTTAAGTTTCTCAAAATCCACATATGAACACTGGGTGTTGTATGTAAGTGATGAACCACAGGAATCGACCCCAAAAACCAAGAGCACACTTTACACACTGTATGTTAGCCAATTTGACAATAAATTGTATTTTAAAAAATAAATAAACAAAAATAAAGACCATCAATGTCTAAAAAAAAAAAGATTCAGTCTGAGCCACCAAGCGCCCCCTTTTTTGCTCTTTCTAAAATCACCTTATGTAATAAGCCTTGGTAAGTAATAATCAACCCTTATCTATTTCCTAAAATTAAAGTTAAATTATAGTTTTCACATTCTGGAATTTTAGCACAATATTCCTTCCCTTCATGAAAACTTTGGAATCAGACAGACCCTGGATTTATCATACTTTTTAGTTTTTAAGTTTGGACCATAGAGGTCTGTATGCTCTAACTGCCAAGGTGAATTGTCTGAAGCCCCCTTTCTTTTAGTGTCATTTGGCCAACGGTACAGAATTTAACATTTGTCATCCCTGATTGGCTATATTGTAATAGCCTGTTATTTGCTTCTTCTAGCTTGAATAGTTTCCTGCAAAAATATAATCACTTCACAACTTTACCAGGCTAACCTTAGGAAAGAAAATTTCTAAAGCCATTCTCATTTTTCATCATGTAATTATTTCTCACTTCTATAGAACACTTATCCCTGTCAGTTATTCTTCCTAATCTTATTGCCAACCCCTGCCTCTAGTGACATTCATAACTCCAAGACTGAGACTGGTGAGTTATACTTTTAAAACTATCCTTCTTTGTTTTCAGTCTGTAAAATTCCTCATTCTTCAAAACCCATGATGATTATTATGTCCTTCATGAAGTTTTTCCTACTTCTGTATCTTTGGGTTACAAGGTCCAAAACAGATAATAAAATACTTTTAAATCAGTTTTTCCCCCTGGATTAAATAATGCTTATGTTATGGTCTCTATAGTTACAACATGGAAAAATACTTGAATTATGTCTTGCATCCAAAAATTAAAACTTTCTGATTGGGGCATCAAAAATAGTACACCCACATAAGAAATTTTTAAACAGAGGTGCCTGTTAAGCTCAGGCGTCTAAGCAACCAGCTTTGGCTTGGGTCATGATACCATGGGTTGTGAGTTTGAGCCCTGCATCAGGCTCTCTGCTGTTAGCACAGAGCCCGCTTCAGATCCTCTGTCCCCTTTTCTCTGCCCCTTGCCCCCACACACATGCGTGCAAACACATGCATACTCTCTTTCTCAAAAAAAAAAAGAAATCTTTAAACAAAAGGATTTAATGATTAAAAATTTGTTACATTTTATTGTATCGTATACCTGGAACTAATATAATGGCATATGTTAATTACACTTCAATAAAAAATTAAAAAATAATTAAAAATGAATAATAAAATACCATGTTCCTAAGCTAAAAAAATCTTTATGTTTATGGGATCCTTGGAAAATCTTGAGTAACTAGGACTCTGTTATACAAAACTTTAGTAAAACCATATATGTATATATTTATTTTGAAGCAGAGTTATATACTGCTTCCTATGTCCCACCTTAGAAACATGTTCATACATTGTTTTTGACCAGGAATAAAAATTATTTTCAGAGTAATTTCTTTACATGTCTAACTCTGGTACATACTACAAGCTCCTTTGGAATAGAGATCATGTCTAAATAATTTTACTATTCCTCCATATTTTGCTATTAAGTGGCTGTTAAATAAATTAATAAAACCACTGCAATGTTCATCATAAGACTGTAATCTAAACAAAAAAAAAAGCATTGTATATACCTATAACTTTGATTTATAAGATCTCTTTGGTTAGTATACTCCTGATAAGTATGTTAGGCTGTATATTTATATCAAACTTTGAAAAATTGTCTCTGCAAGAGTCTAGTACAGACATGTTTGAGATATATCATCTTTCCCATATTTGGTTTAGGGAAAAGGTTTGTAGGAAAAAGGGTGACACCTCTAGAACATATATTTTATTCAACTAACAAATTTTACCATTTTGATAGAAAAGGAGCCATTTTTAATCTATCATTTTAGAATCTCATCTAAAGCCATTCCATGGCTTGACTTTAAGTTCCCAGTCCACCAACATAGGTTAAAAAAAAAAAAGGTTATAGTTACCAGCTTTCCTATATCCCACCATCACTTATAAACTATAGCTAAGTCCACAGTCATTGGAATTTCCTCTCTAGACAAGAACTGAGAAAAATCATGATGACTCAATCAAAACATTATTATTTTGCCTCATTATAATGTGGTGTTGTTTGTATTCCAAGAATTGCATCCTCTATACTTCTTTTCCAATATTTCACTTACTTTTACTTATAAGTGAGGTATGGATTCAATAAAAACAATTAGAGAGGCACCTGGGTGGTTCAGTCGGTTAAGCATCCGACTTCAGCTCATGGTTCGTGAGTTCGAGCCCCGCGCTGGGCTCTGTGCTGACAGCGAGGAGCCTGGAGCCTACCTCAGATTCTGTGTTTCCCTCTTTCTCTGCCCCTCCCTTGCTCATTCCCTCTCAATCTCTCTCTCTCTCTTTCTCTTTTTCTCTTTCAAAAATAAATACAGTAAAAAATTTTAAAACAAAAAAACAATTAGAACTTTATCATATCATAGATATGTTTGTGGACATATGACCATTAATTCCTGAATATCACTGGCTCACACCTCTCACTGGCTTTACAATAAAACTTTAGTACTCACTTCCAAGGCTCCACAGGAGTCTTGGAATGATACAAGACTTACCCATGAAACCAGTACTCTCCTATTCTTCCAAGTCAATCTGTCACTGTTCCTCTTTACATCTTTGTTTCCCATGCTCTCCAAAGATGCTGACCATCAATCATGTCCATCCCCTGCTAGAGGCTTTCTTGAGCCCTCAGGGAACTGAGCCTGCTATCTCTCCTGTGGGGAAGTAATCTGAATCTCTCCCTCTCTCATTCATTTGTACCTTCTCCCCTATACACTTTCTTGTATGTTGGTCTGAAGTAGTGCTGATTTAGTCCCCAGGTAGCATAGTTGAACATTAGTCTTGAATCAATATATTTTCACAGCAACTTGACCGACTTTTCTCATAGGGTCTTAAAAACAGTCCATCATGCTGACTGGCAAATGAAAGTCACCAAGCCATTCCTTCCTAGTAATATAATAGTATTCTTACTTAAACCTAAACACAAAGTTGTGTATAAAATTTATCCTAAGAGATATGCCCTCAAGAATATAGTCTACTAGTCCTTCATTTGGCCAAAGTCAAACTTGAAAATTTACCTAGTTGGGACATCCTTCTTTAATACTTCTTAGGAAATAGAGTGTCATCTCTATTGTTTAAGATTGCCTTTTCCCATCTATTCAAGTACCCCTTGAATTTTATCAACTCTGTGCACCCAGGGTTAAAAACCTTTAGGTGATATACACTACTCACCAGAAAATCTCAAAGGATCAACCAGTATTCCAAAGAATCTGAGAAGTCCAGGGGCAATGCAGAAGTGCACAGGCTGGTGTTAAATTCAAGCTGTCCAAAGTAGTGGCAAGGAGAAGTGGGGAAATTCATTGAAGGTAATACCAGCCTCAATTTGTGGAATAACTTGAGGCCATCAACAGTGAAACAATTAATAAGTTGAGTTATGTACACACAATAGAATCCTATACAGCAACAAGAATGATCTTCAAGTACATATAATAACAATACTGTTTACTATTTACATTGTCTCTTTTGATATGTTTAATGATAAATCTCACAATAGTGTTGCATGAAAGAAGTTTGATACAAAGGAATTCATGATATATAAAAAAATGTTTATCATATCATCAATAATAAATACTTCAATCATTATCATTAATTAAAATGAATATCTACATCATTAGATCGTTGGGTTAAGTAATTAGCATAATATATGCTATACCAGTTATGTAAATTACAAAAGCAGTCAAAGCTGATCTATGTTGTTAGAAATCAGAATAATGGTTATCCCTGGGTCTTGGGTAATAATGACTGCCAAAGATATGAGTGGTGCTGATAATTTCTGTTTCTGAGTAGTGGTTATACAGGTGTGTTCTATTTGTGAAAACTTAACTATACATTTGCTATATATCTACTTTTTATGTATATACTATACTTCAAAAATGTTTTTGAAAGATATAAAATTATACTGAATAAAATGGAAAAGTCCCCTTTCATGAAACATATCTTAAACTCACTCTTCTTTCAAACCAAATTGATACAATATTTTTGCACATTCTTCCAGGCCCTTTTTATATGTATACATATATAAATATGCCTATACCTATATTAAATATACACATATCCATGTGATATGCACATGACAGTTTGTGCTAGGCTTACAAAAGACAAATGTGCATATCTTTTTTCAATTTTGCAGTCAACAGATTCATGTTGATAGCTTGAAATTGGCCATGGTGGAGTACTTACACTACAGAAAACTAGCAAATGCTACCAACCAGAACTTTTTTTTTTTTTTCTGAAAGCTGGATGATTATTTCTAAATTTTTGTTCTTACCAAGCATGTTGCATCAAAAATAAATCACATACAGATTGAATATATTGCTCCAATGTCTCTTGTTATTCAAAGTTGCCAGAGAAAAGCTAGGTTCAAGCAATCCTTGACATCTGTAGAAAATTCTTTTGCTCACTCTCTCTCTGACATTAAAATTTTCTCTGTATTCGTGGATCTTGGGAATTTTACCACTATCTGTCTAGGTGATATCAAAATTCTTGTAGAATAATCTCAGGGGTAAGCGCCCTAGTAAGGATTTCTTTAAATTGGACTTCCTAGTGCCCAGAAATTACAACAGGTGACAGCCTACATAGTTAATTTCTATATCCAGCTTTTCTCCTGAAGGCAAATATATTATAAAAATCTTGAACATCCCTGGGAGAAGAGGCCTTATTTGCCTGGGAGGACTAAAATTATAGAATTGCCAAGTTTGAGAAGCGTGAGTATTGCCATAAAAGCAGCAAAGTAGAACAGATTTTAGTCACAGAAACATGGGTTAATATTGTGGCACCCCCACTTATTAACTGTGTATTTAACTTTTACCGAATAATATACTTTCTTTGAGCCTCAGTTTTCTCAATTTAAAAATGCAGAAAAAGTGTGTTCATGCATTTTTGCTTTGTTATTGAGGATTACATAGCATAAATATAAAGAAACTTAGTGCTTAGCACATAATAAGTACTAAAAATGTTTGCTTCTTCATTAATTTATTCCTTCTTTAATACCCAAAACATTGTCCTACTTTCCACTGAGGCTATAGGTCAAACTGTTCTTCCTTTATTCTGCATAGTCCTACTCACAACTGTTTGGAACTGGGGATATGGGCTACTCTATTGTACAGGAGCACTTTACTCTGCTATTAACATGCCCCTATCAACTAATTGCTCTGTTATCTTAAAAAGGTCAGACCCTGTTTTTGGTATCTCAGCTTCCTCATTTCTCAAATGAGTGGGTTGACTGGATAACCTCTACTATTTTCCAGACCTAAACTTATATGACATTATAAATAAAATTGCCCATCACTCTACGTAAACGCAAAAAGTAAGAGTAGGGGTATGTATGCGGAGAGGTTTTAAGTGAAGTAGGAAGCCTGTTTTCAAAACAAAGTAGGATAGGGGCGCTTGAGTGGCTCAGTTGGTTGAGCATCTGACTTCGGCTCAGGTCATGATCTCACAGCTTGTGAGTTCGAGCCCCGCATCAGGCTCTGTGCTGACAGCTCAGAGCCTGGAGCCTGCTTCGGATTCTGTGTCTCCCTCTCTCTCTGCCCCTAACCCACTCACATTCTGTCTCTCTCTCTCAAAAATAAACATTAAAAAAAGTTTTAAAAACAAAGTAGGATAATCACAAACAAAACAACAGAATGGTTGGACGCAGTATGGTGGAGATTAGTGTTGAGTGGGGGCAGTTCTGAATGGCCAGAGTAAGAATAATTTAATGAGAGAATATAAGGGTAGATGTGACAGTGAGTTTGAACCATAATATAATAACTAGTGGTGAATGAACAAACACATACAATATGCTAAGAGCTATGTACATATCTCACTTAGTCCTCACTGTGAATTTGGTTCTATTATTATCTTCCACAAATATGGAAACTAAAACTTAAAGTAATAACTTGACTAAGATAAAACAGTTAATAGATGACAATGCTCGGTTTAAAATCGTTGTCCAGTGTGAAGTTAAGATGTTTGGAGCGTAGAGAGAAAAGGGGGAAAAGCCAAAAAAGAAAGAGGAATAAGGTAAACCCTTTGAGTTAAGAAACTGCATCTGTAAAGCTCTGTGTACTCGAAATACCCAGTAAAATGTGCTCTAGCTCAGGCACTCCAGAAATAGTTGTTAGTTAGCTGTTTTTAACAACACGTACACGCGTGCATGCGCGCGCACACACACACACACACACACACACACACGAGCTCAGAAAGAAGAGCCAAATAATGTTTAAATTTATTCGTAACTAATGACTCTAATACTAACCACAGAATTCATTCCAGAGATCCAAGTGTTCCAGTATGCTTAGTTCAATGACTGTACAAAATGCATCTTTCATGTTCTTTGGGCTTTGAATAGACTACTCAGGCACAAACTGTTCTTTGTGTGGGGTAATAGTCCGGTTTCATGATCATTAATTTTCTAAACAGTATGTAAGATTAAAAGATAAACAATATCATCCTGTGTTTTTAGTCCATCTTCTATCTGATGCTTGAATTCTTTCTAGCATGTTCCCACCAAGTAGTTACCCAACTTGTTTTTGAATAACCTCAAGACACTACATTTCCAACTTCCCAGAGTAACTGATTCTACTTTTTGATCGCTGACCTAAAAGATCAAAAAACCATCTTCTCCATGATCAGCCTCAATCGCCTTCCCTGTAACATTCATACAAACCTGTACACTTTGAGATCATTTTTAACAAATTTAGTCATCTTCTCATGTCCATCTTTCAAATATCTGAAGATATCTTGATAGTCTCCTTTTGGATTTTGTATTTTTTTGCGAAACCTCCCCTTTTTTCTCATATAATGTGGTTTCACATCCTCATACCATTCTGACACTGCTATCTAGAAACTGCTCCAGGATATCTATTGTATACCATTTTCTTTCCTAGAATCAAATGCAAGATTCTAGATAGTGTTCGACTAGTGATTAAACACCTCCCCTGTTTGGAATTAAAACCCTTGAGCAATGCAGGTATTAGGAGCCCTTCCACCCCATGCCCACACCCGCACTATGGAACATCTGCATATAATTTTTGACTTTCCTGAAAATTAAACTACTAATAGCCCACTGTTGACTGGAAGCCTCATTGACAACGTAACCAGTTGAGTAACACATATTTTTATGTTATATGTATTATATGCTGCATTCTTACAATAAAGTAAGCTGGAGAAAAGAAAATGTTTAAGAAAATCATAAAGAGAGAATACATTTATATTACTCTACTGTATTTATCAAGAAAAATCCACATATAAGTGCACCTGCCCACATCAACCCCGTGTTGTTCAAGGGCGGCTATATTTGTATCTATTAATGCAGTCTAACATAATTATTACAATCAAAAACATGTCTCTATAGAGGGATAGCAGACTACTCTTTTACTAGGTTAACACAGCTAACATTTTCTTTCTAATTTTTCTTCTGGACATCACTTAACATACAGAGCACAAAGCTAAAGCAAATGTACCTTTTCTCAAAACTACATGCATCTCATAAATAAATGTTGCTCATCTATATTTTGCGGATGATTTCCCTAAAATTACATGTATATAATATAATATTCATATTACATATAACACATTTGTTATATATGTTTCATTCATAAACACTGTGTGATTACAACATTACAGTGAATGAAGTATATTTTCAAACTTTCCATATTTTCTAATGTCTCATTGTTCCGCCTGTTCAGTAAAGCATGTTAACTCAGATCCTTGCCACCTACAATTAACTGGTAGTTGCAACATTCTAAAAAGTTCAAAGTGCTTCTGCTCTGCTGCCTGCTTTGGCCAAGGTTATATTACTGGGATAGCTTTCTTCTACCAATTTGAGCTTCCTGCCTTTATTACTCCCAACGTTTCCATCTTCCTTTCTGGCTTGTTGATAGTTATCAATATTGCACAAGACAGAGAGAAGTAAAGCTGCCATGGAGCAGAGGGGCTTTGTATATATAACTGATTTACTTCGGGGAAGACTGGAGGGCAATTCACTTCCCTTGGGTTGGACTTGGTAAAGAACTGGAATGAGCGTGTTTGGGAGAGTCATCCCCAATCTATATCAGAGGCTTAACTATGCTTATACATCATGTGTACTATAGTAGACATGCGATCATACATTTTTCAATGATTTTAAAACAGCCTTTCTTTACTTTTTACCTTTTGAATTTCTATGCCAGAATAATTTAGGATACAACCTTTGTAGAAATTACCTTTATCTTTTTCCTTGTGTGTTGTTTGCCATGCTTAACAGTATTATATCTGCCTAGCTCTCTGAATAAGCAAACTTTGTCATGGCTTCAAGGTCACACTGAAATTTAATCAAAGTGAAGTATAATTGCATAAAAAATGAAACAGCATCTGGTATAAGGAATCACAGAAAAGATAAAAGGGAGAACTAGAAAAGTTCAAAAGCTGATTATATGGTCTCGTCCATTTGTAAAAGAAAAGGTGACAAAATGCTTAGGGCTCACCTAAGGTAATTTTCTGTGATTTCTCAACTCTTCTACAGAAAATGGAGATGAAACAGAAAAGAAAGGAAAAATAAACTTGACTAAGTCAGGACTTAGGCTTTAAGGAATTTTCTCTCATAACCTTCTGGATAACCAATGGCATGGGGCAGGCCACTTGGCCACTCTGGTTTGCAGTCTTTCCATCTGTGAAGTAGTTAAATTGAGTGAGCTTGGATAGTTCTTCCAATTCAAAAGTGTGTAATTTTAAGAAGCCAGTTCAGAGCATAATTCTGGAACAACTCTGACCTACGACATTTTAATCTCTGAAGATACTGAGATGTGTATTTCTATGGATCCCTGGCTTGTGTTAGCTCTAGATACTAGTCCATATGCTGGAAGTGACTTTGTCTCTAGAAAACTACTATAAAGGAATGCTTCTTAGAGAAGAAATAATATTAAAATTAAATTGAATTTGCCCTTGCCTTTGGCTTCTTTCCTGTCTTAATTATAGCCATGAGAAGCAGACAAATGAAGGATGAAGGTTCACAGAGATCTGGGTTTCAACAGTGTTTTGAAGCATCCTGGATATCTGCGTATTCTGTAGAATATTGGCACAGATTTCAGGGGCAGTATGCCATTCCTGTAACCTCATCTGTCCTGGAAAAGTGACAGTATTGCAGATCATTTTGCTGGCCACCAAGCTGCCAATAGTACCCAAATGTACTCTGGGGAAGTCATTATTATAAACATTTCTTAGAGCTCAAATAAATCTTGTCTAAGCATATTAAGAAGGCACGAGCACTAGCCAAGTGTATCATGGCCATTGTTATACAACAGCAAAAGTATGTAGTGGGATTGCCTTCCATACCATCACCAGTGTATTAATGAATTCTTAGCTCTAAAACTGGTAAATAAACAAGTTACCATAAGAAGTAACATTATTTCTTTGCTTTAGATTCTATACTTGCTTTAGTTAATTTGCCAAAACCTTATATTTATGTCATCTTCATATTTTGCTTGAATGTCTTATAGTTAGAATAGGTATCTCTATACACTATACTTCTGGTCTCTCTGATAATGAATATCCATTCTTCTTGCCAAGATTTATTGGTTTTAAGTATTATTCTATCCCAAAATATACTTCACATTTCTAGGAAATGTGCCAGAAATAGATGACTAAAATTTAAATGAAAACATTGAGATCAGGCTTAATAAAAGGTCTTATTATTTCACTTATGAGTCAAACCTAATTATGGGGGTTTAGATTTATTTTTTGCAAGCACTGTTAGTATTTATACATGTAAAAATAGGGTCTTTTTAAGTAATAACTACTTATTCTCCTAAACAATCAAAATTTTCCAAAATAAACAATAAAGGATTTCACTCACAGATTTATTAAGTTAAAATTATTTTGCCTACTCCAGTGGAGTAGTGTTAGGTCATAGACTAATATTCACCTTATCTTTCAAGCGCTTTCCCCGTACTAACGTCTCAAAAGAAGGCTGATTTCTACATTTGATACTTTAACTGAGATCAACTTCACATCCATATCTGAATTTTCTACTTGAAAATTATTCTTCATTTAACTAATGAACTAATATTGAACTAATTGAGTACTGACCAGGTTCAAAGTGCTAAAGTGAAATAAAGATGAAATAAAACACAGAGTGTGTTCTGCTAAAAGGTTCAAAAAAAATAAAGTAGAAAAATAAATCAAATATTGATTTTAAAAACAGATAAATGATTTATGGAAAAATGCTACATTTTCCAAAAACAAAACAAACAAACAAACAAAAAACAAAAACAAAAACCTCCAAAAGACCTGGAAGAATAGCAATAAGTCAAGTGCACTATAATATCCCATTTTTCTTTAGTATCATTATTACAGTTTCCTGTCTCCCAAACCTATATCCAGAAGGTAAGGAGGAGATGTAACATGTTACCCAAGCATTTAAGGGACACAGAAATAAGTTTAGAATGATAGTAATACAAAGTAAGTGTGTTATAGGACAGTAAAAATAGGCAGGGGGCAGACTTTGGGAATGATTGGAAAATTTAAAGTATGAGAGTAAAATTCCCTAAATATAATTAAGAAAGACAACTCTAGAGGTAAAAAAAGAAAATAAGTTAACATTAACTCAGGGATCGAATAATATTACCACAGGTACAATGTAAACTATAGAGATTAGAATTTACAGTAAGTCAACAATATTATGTAAGGTGTTATGAGAAATTTTCCTTGGATTGGAAAATAGGCATTTATGCTGCTCTTCACAGCTTAGACTAGACATAGTTAAACGATGATAAAGAGATTCCATGGAGGGGTGCTGGGTGGCTCAGTCAGTTAAGCATCGGACTTCAGCTCAGGTCATGATCTCATGGTTCGTGGGTTTGAGCCCCTATTGGACTCTGCTGACAGTTCAGAGCCTGGAGCCTACTTCAGATTCTGTGTCTCCCTCTCTCTGCCTCTCTCCCACTCACACACACTCTCTCTCTCAAAATACTATCAAATTTGTTTTTAAAAAAATTAATTAAAAATTCCATGGGATATAGAGTCCATGCGTCTTATCTTATAACTTCAGTTGTATCTATACAGTTGTTTATATATTGTATCTATACAATATAAGACATATGATAATTGGGAAAAGTAAGAGAGGTCTTCTGGATTGCTTATGGACTTCTGGGTTCATACTTGATATCACAGACACAATGTTACAATGGTATGTTGAATTTATGATAGTTCATTAAGGTTAACGCTTATGATTTGCTCATATTTCTGTGTGCATGTTATACTTGGATAAACTTTTTCTAAAAAAAGAAAATTGAATCATCAGTTTCTTGTCCAGAACACTCCTTAAAGCTCTCTCTCTCTTTACATTCAAAGTAAAAGCCTACTCCTTAAACTCTTGCCCTATTATTATGACTTCATACCCTACAACTCTCCCCCCTTGTTACCTCATTTCTAGCCATACTGGCTACTTGCTAATTTCTGAACAAGTCAAACATAATTTGTATTAGTGATTTTTTTTAAATTGTTCCTTCTGTCTAGAAAGTTTATTTTCAGATGACAGGTGAACACCCCAAATCTTTGCTCATATTTCAGCTTCTCAGTTAGACCTACTTTGACCAGCCTATTTAATATTGCAATCTGTTTCCCACAGCACTCCTAATACCTTTCAATCTTCAAACATAGTATATAATTTACTATTTACTGTATTTATTATTTATTTTCTGACTCCTTCCCCTAAAGTAGACACTCCTTGAGAGTAAGGATATTTATCTGTTCTGTTTATTAATATTCTCAAATAAATAGTTTTAATGAAATAAGTAGAAGAATTTAATGTCTTAAAATCTAAACGATGTGGAAAAAGGTAGGGCACAAAAGCAATCTCAAGAAATCTTAATGAATTACCCACCTTAACTCCCCCTAGATCAATGTAAAAATAGCTAAATTCTATGAAAGCTTCAAGCAAATATTTTATGCAAACTTTAGAAAGGAGTAAGAGAGCAAAATTTTGTAGAGGTTCAGATGCTAGGTAGCTATGAAAACAATTATCCAGTAAATTCAGAAATGTAAGGATAATGTAACATTAGAAGTCTATTACTGTAATTTACACCAACAAAACTAAGGAACATAATCATTCTCTTTATTGTCTTCCTAAATGCACACTCGGTCACTACAACCCCTCCCTTCTTCAATCTTTTTTGTATAACTTTGGTAGATCGATCTTCAGAAAATTCCAAGTATTGTTTAGTTTCATCTTTCTTAACTAGCATAACATTGCATAATCCCAATTCTTTATTTTTTTAAACAGTTATTTATGTAGAGATAGAGCATGCATATGGAGTAGGGGTGGAGAGTGAGAACTAGAGCGAGCGAGAGAGAGAGAGAGAGAGAGAATTCTAAGCAGGCTCTGTGCTGTCAACTCAGAGCTGGACACATGGCACAATCCCACAAAACATGAGATCATGACCTGAGCTAAAATCATGTGTCAGAAGCTTATCTGACTGAGCCACACAGGTGCCTCTATTTCTCCTTTTTAGTCTTCACTGACTATGTTCCATGGCCCCTTAACCTCTTCTAAGGATGTTTGTGATCTTCAGAATGTAATGTTTAGCATCTCGCTATTTCTCTTTGTTCATGTCTTCAACTAGGAACTAGTAACCATTTTCCTTAAGTTCCAGGTCTATTGTCCCTGGGATGTTATGAAGAAAAATACACCCTGACTTAGGATCAGACTAGATAAAAGAGTTGAAAGAAAAGAAAGGATCAAAGTTAGCTCCATGTTTCCCAGCATGGGAGATTGAATAAGTGATGAGACTAAGTACAGCCCCGTGGAAGATCTGAAGGAGAACCTTCGTTGGAAGGAATGTGATGATATCATCTTTAGATAAATTATTCAAATTATAGATTATAAATGTGAGATAGTTGAGTCTTTGTGTAGTTTTGTAACTGGATATGTGTATCAGGCAACAAGCTATGGATATGAATAAAATCTGGAAGTCATCTATAATGAGGTAATAAATATATGAAAAAAAAGCCATTAGAAATAGCAACTATAGATATTTAGTATTAAGAAGACAAACCATTTTTCTTGAAGCTGGATTTTCCTAGATATATATGTCTTACTCAAGAGGTTAGGAAATACAACTGCTGAAGTCACAGAGTGACAGAGTTAGGAACTGTACAATTAAAATCACATATTTGTGAAAGTTTTGAGTGTGATGAATAGTGTGTGTGTTGTTTTAAGTTATTGTTTTAAAAATAGGAGATGCTGCATTAGGAAAACAGGTAATTACTCTAATCTTTGTGATTGGAAAAATAGAAAACTGAGAATATAATTCGTATCAATTCTCTTCATTTCTCTCAATTCAATCTTGCTTTTTGTCTTTGGCCTAACTACCTGAGGAAAAACATAATCTATTTTTTTTTTCTTTCTAATATCCACTCTGTTCAGAGGAGAATAAAAAGATCTAAGAATGAATGAATAGCTCACTGGTTCTTCTAGCTCACTTTAGTATATTTAGAAATTTATAGACATTTTAACAATGTAAATCACCTGGATTCCTTCCACCTTGAGACCAACTAGTTTATTGCATTTTATTATGTTCCATTGGGCAATGTTCTATACCCTGAAATATCATTCTAAAGCATTATGCTTAATGACAGAATGAGAAAAATAAATAACACAACGTCATATATATACATATAGAGAGAGAATGACATGATGAACTCATCAGTTATGCCATAAACAGTTCAGAGGGACACTCAGAAGGAGGACCAAGGAAAGGAGTCAGTAAAGGGGAAAAAAGACTAGAAGAATGCAGTCATGGATACCAATGCAGTTAATTTTCGAAGAAGCACTACGCATATGAGCAGCAGTTCTGACAGGGAGTTTCAAGAAGAATTAAATGCATTACATTTTTTAAAGATGCCATTAAGATGATAGCTGAGGAGAGAACTTTGAATTTATAGAAAAGGAGTAATTGGCCTTTTGCAAGTAAGAATTAAACCATTGTATTTCAGGATAAAGTGGCATGTCATTCTTTCAGATTAAGTAACTGAGGTCTGAACATATTAAATGATTTATTCAAGTCATACAGTGGGTGGAATGATTGAGACTAGAAATCAGAGCTAACACTAAGTCAAAGATTCCTGTCTTTTCATTTCACTTTCTAAACAGAACAATCAGGTCTCACAATGCATTAAAAAGATTTTTTTTTCTATCTGTTAATTTATTGATAAAAACTTCATATACATGGAAATCAAATCACTTTTTGAAATTTCTTTGATATATTAAATACAAAGAAGGAATTATTTTCAAGATGAAATACAGGAATAGATTAGAAAAAAAAACTTTTTTTTTTTACTATAACATTTCTGGATATTACTTTTACTATTGCTTTTAAAATAAAATCTCATAAATTTTAAGCTATGTTATTAAAAAAGAACCTGTACGTTACAAGAACGAACAACAGGTTTTTCTAATTCTTCATATTTAAAAAATTGATAAATCTCAACCCTGTAATTTTCTCCTTCTTTTAAGTCACTTGAGTTTCAGATAAAGAGATTTTACTGAAATTATTTTCATTATTTTAAAAAGATTAAAATCAACATTTTTTCTATAATGCACATAATAAGTCATTTAGGAGATATCTCCTTTTTTATTGTATATATTTTAATAAAAAAGAAAATTGGACTCAAAAAATTAGCAAAGGAGAAATAATTTTGTTTTATTTCTGATGACAAAAGATTGTCTTTTATGTCCAAAACAGCAACAGATTAAACAGCCTACAGAACTGAATGGACAATCACCTGAAGTCCATTCTGAAAGGTTAGAGCCTAGAGGCATAGGCTGATATTACAAACAACACTCCAGCTGTGGAGCATTTTGAATGAGAAACTCCTCTTGCCTCTCAGCTGCTACAGGCCTGGCAGAGATGTAGCCAGAGCTCCGTCTGGTGTCATAGGGAAGGCTCACAGCAGCAGCATCGCTGTCCCCTAATCTAGCAGTCTAGGAACCTGTGACTCATATATAAGTGATAACTGGTCTTCAGATCCTGATGACAGTATCTTTACATGTATGCGTATACACGCATGCTCACACACCCTTACACACTTTCTCACTATAGTCAAAAAGACTGCAAGCTAAAAATGTATTCAGTGACATGTAAAAATTACAAGAAAAAAATATCCTTATTTTTTAATTCCCCTCCCCTCAGTTGAAAACACATTTTTAAATAGAAAAAGCCCTATATGATTCTTATTACAACTTGCTTCAAAATAGTCATATTTCGGGGCGCCTGGGTGGCTCAGTCGGTTGAGTGTCCGACTTCGGCTCGGGTCATGATCTCACGGTCTGTGAGTCCGAGCCCCGCCTCAGGCTCTGTGCCGACAGCTCGGAGCCTGGAGCCTGTTTAGGATTCTGTGTCTCCCTCTCTCTCTGCCCCTCCCCCGTTCATGCTCTGTCTCTCTCTGTCTCAAAAAAATAAATAAACGTTAAAAAAAATGGTCATATTTCATAGAAAGGGGCAAGGGTCCACGCATGTTTGGGCAAATAAGTTTGGTTTTCACCATATCATCTATATTTTGTGATTAAATATAACCTGTAGGCATCATGTCAAACAATATTATATCTGCACTTACAATAGTCCTAGATTGCCTCTTTCAACAAAGGGAAGATACACCTTTTTCTATCCCAATTCATTGCCAGTGCAAGCCTGTTACCACTGATGATCAATTTCAACTGCTTGCTTACCATTACTTTCAACTCTTTTGCCCAACCCACCCTGAAAAACTCTAACCTTGGATTGATCCAACTATCAGAGCTGCCAGAGCACATGTATGATCCCTGATTATCCTCTAGTCAGCATTTAAGTCTCCTATGTTCAGCAACTTTCCTTACAACCCAAAAGGAGACCTCCATACCTTCTGTACTTGTCAGGGCCTCATACTCCTCCCACCACCACTGACGCATCTACCACTTGTAAAGGAAACAAATACAAAGTCAACCAAGCAAGAGCTATCCTAACTATCCTGATCTATCTCTGCCCTCTCAGTACTACCTCCCTACTGTCTCAGACAGTAAAGGGCTTCACCTGTCTCAGCTTAACCTGCTACCTCTAAGAATAGTCCATGTCCTGGTTTTTCTGTGACACCTCAATCGTTTTCTATTTCTCTCTATTTTGACTTCTTTCCTTCATCCTGTGAACCCATGTAAATTACTCCCATTTTTAAGAAATCTCTCCCTTAATCCTATGTTTTCATTTAAATCCTCTCTTTCTCATATGAATAGAGCATCCTTAAATTTTACCCACATGAGGAATGCATTTCCTTAACTTTCACTTAATTCTTTTCCTGGTACTGCTGTCACTTGGTTCTCTTCCTGGCACTGATTTTGTTGACTCCTTTCCTGAATTTTCTTCCTCTACATATTACTAAAAATTGATGGTTTATAAATCCTTAGTAGGATTTATAGACATAGATCCTTAATAGACAATATAAACGTTCAGTGTCGTGCAGGATATTGTTAAGTAGACTTACTTCTTTATCTCATGGGACCAGTTTTTGAACAGCGATACTAACTATGTCTCAGGAGTGTGCCTCACAGAAAAGAAAGAGGAATTAATTTATTCATCTATCAAAATTTTTGTCTGTAATGTGTCCACTCTCCCACATTTCTGGGTAACACGTTCCTGGGCATTAAGAATAGTCTGTGGCATTCTATGTCTCTTGTCAGAGAATTTTCTGGGACAGGACATAAAGGGTTGAACTAAAAAAAAAAAAAATCTAGATGTGGGAAAGTGGCACTTTGTTCTTAGTACATATCATGGTGGTAATTAAATGATGTTGTAGTAATGTATTTAACTCCCTCATTAGCTAAGCATTTCTATAGACCCTGTGCTTAATTCAGCTCTTTTAACATAGAAGTATCTAAGTACATATTTACTGAGTGAATGAATGAGGTAAATGAAGTAGCATTTGGTGTGTATTTAAAAAACTGGTTTGAAAATCTAACAGACATGATTCTGAGTTCTTCTAGCAGTCATATTGTGTGATCTTGGTAAGTTATTGCACTGTTAAGTTTCTCTTTTCTCATAAATATTATGTAGAGAAGACAAAAAGATGACACTCAGACT
This sequence comes from Panthera pardus, assembly GCF_024362965.1. Taxonomy (NCBI): domain Eukaryota; kingdom Metazoa; phylum Chordata; class Mammalia; order Carnivora; family Felidae; genus Panthera; species Panthera pardus. The sequence goes on from NW_026526732.1 coordinate 103,622,368, forward strand.
GCTTTGAGTTTTAAAGGAGACAATGTATGCAAATCTTCTTTTCTGGGATCTGTATAATTGTTTTTAATCCTAATTTGTGTTTTAATTTGTATGATTATATTGGGCTCGATTTTAATTTTTATTATTATCTAAGAGTAGGTGTACGTGTTCCTAAAAGATCAAATAGTACTTTAAAGTTTCACTTTTATTTACTTATTTATTTTGAGAGAGAGAGAGAAAGAATCCCAAGCAGGTTATGTGCTATCAGCTATGCTGTGCTGACAGTACAGAGCCCAACATAGGGCTCAATCCCATGAACTGTGAGATCATGACCTGAGCCGAAGTCAAGAGTCGTCCACTTAACCAACTGAGCCACCCAAGCGCCCCAATCAAATAGTACTTTAGATTTAAAAAGGATAGCAACCTCTGCTCCACCATTCCCCACTTCCGAATTCCATTCCTTAGTACCTTTTCACTATCTAATCTATTTTTGCCTCCCTATTTCTATATAATATGTCTATACTACCACTTCTGATTCAGTTTCAGAGGTTATTAACTTTCTATATTGGATGGGGACTTAGCACTCAAAACATCATTTCACTATCCATAACTTCTATCTCTTCTTATCCTCTCAGAAAGATTACATTATTTTTAAAATTCCTCTCTCCAACATTTACATTAACATGATTCAATAACATTCTCGGATACTGAATAGCATATTGTGATTAATAATATACTGAGAAAAAACACTGCGATTACATATGCATTCTTTGGGTTTAATTTAGAATAATAACCATTGATATTTGTTTACAAATGTCTTATTTCTCTATTATGAAATCTCAGAGAGAACTACAAAAGTTCCTTCAATGTATTCTAGCATATGAAATGATGTGCCAGTCCAATTTCACTTTTTGAAACATCTCTTTTAGATGGTCTATTCTAATTCTCCTCTCCTAATAAACCTAGGAATCCTAGGATTCCTATGTCTTCTTTCTTCCTTTTCTTGTTTATGTATTATTTTTTTTAATGGTCGATTTTGATCTCCATTAGCTTCTTGAAAGAGTGAGTGGAAAATAGATGTTTTTTAATTACATGCTGGCAAATGTCATTTATTTTAGTATCACCCTTGATTTATGGCTTGGATGGGTATAGAATTTTTTACTAGGAAACTATTTTCAATCTTTTCTAATATTCTCTCAAGTTCTAAATATTCTAGTCCCTTGTGATTTTATGTACATGGAAAGGGCTAAGAATTTCAGTGCATGAGAATACTGAGCATATAATTCTTCTGTTTTTAAAAGCCAAACCTAATTGAGTCTTGAGGACTTCTAAAAACTGAAACCAATGGAAAATATGCCATTTAAGATGAATGCCACTTAGTACGTTATGTGACTTCACATATTACACATTTTTCAGTTTGTATTTTGGAAAAGAAATTAACCTTACAGAAAACTGCCAGAAGATTACAATAAGTTCCCAGATGTCCTCCCCTAGATGCACTAATCCTAAACTCTTTGCCACATATGCTTTTCCTCTCTTTCACTTTCTTTTAATAGATATACAATGTATACAGATGTATGTACTTTATTTATTTATTGAATGGATCGGTTGAGAGTAAGTTGCACACCTAAAGATTTTTCACCTCTAATATATCAGCATATATCCTCTGGAACAAAGACATTATCTTACATAGTCACAGTATGCCTATAAAATTAAATAAATTTAAAATTGATGTGATACTATTGTCAAATGTAAAATCCATATTCACGTTTTACCAAATTGCCTCGATAATATCATTACAGCAATGTACCCCAACAAGAACCCACTACAAGACACGCATTGTGTTAGTTCCATATCTCCTTTGTCTCCTTTAATCTGACACCATTCCTAAGCCACTCTCTACCTTTCCTGACACAAATCTTTTTAAAGAATACTTCAAAATCATTTAGGAAGGATGTTATAGTGTATTCCTCAATTTCTGCTGTTCTTTCCTGATGAACATCTGATGTTTGATTCTTTAATTTTTGACAAGAATCCTGCATAAAGTGTCCCTCTTGAAACACCTTGTCAAGAGGCACTTAAATGTCAGTTTTCCCCATCACTGATGTTAACTTTAATCACTTGGTTAAGATGACATCCTCCAGAGTTATCCAGGATAAAGGAACTTTAAAAACAATACCTTCCTTTAGAAACTCAGGATAAATGAGGAAGAGCAACAGGTGTAATTCAGATTGTCAGGAACCTAACTTTCAAGATAGCATTTCTTGATTGATTATGAATTCTCATACTAAATATTAAAAACTCATGCTTGGCATGGAAATAAGATAAGGGAAACTCATTACAGTAAATCTAACGGTATATGTGCCAAACTGCTTAATGTAGAGATTTCTTAAAGAAGTGTGCTCCTTGTGTTGTTAAAAGTTATGTTACAGCTTGTGTAGGCAAAAGGCTTTCATATCAGTATGGTGTCTTCTATTTGTTGCTTAAAAAGCAGGTATGACTTTTTCCTCCATAGCCCTGAGTGACAGACTGTGACTGACAGCTACTCTTAAAAGATGAGCACATATTTCTTTCTTAAGAGTCTCTTTTCAAGGAACTGCCACATAATTTTAATACAATTTAATCAGAAAAGGGCTATCTGGGTTGACTTCATTATACATTCACACATTCAATCATACCAACATCACTTTTCAAATACCATCTCTTACAAATGGATGCTGTTAACTTTCTCAACAGTAAAGGCACGGCATGTGATTTCCACCCATCAGTAGAGACTTAATAAATCACCCAACATATTACAGTTTCACGCCAAGTTAGCACCTTCATCAGGGAATGAAATTAGCAGAGCAAATCCTGGCTAATTGTGAAAGATGCTAATTACCCGCTCACCCTGTAAAATAAGGCATGAGTGATGTGTGGCGAGCCCTGCACAAAGTCATGAACACTTGGAAATGCAACACTTAAATAAAGCCTAAAACTGCTTATGCAGAGAGAAATGGAGACCAGACAGAGAGTAAAAATATACAGCCAGTGAAGGAAAAAGAATTTGCAGGGACTTTAAGATCTCATTTTAGAACTGTAGCAAGACTAGTGGGGACTTGGAGGACTCCAGGGATGCATTATGGAGCCTTTGTTTCCAGGTCCAATGCAAATCCCCTCTCGATCGTTACTGGCACGAGTCCTCACTGGTTAATAACCGTTCACAGCTGGGCTATGGGATAGCTGTGAAAGAAGTGACCTTGGTTCAGCCGCTCCTGGGTGGGGAGGGTCCACCTTACAGACTTGCAAGTGATTAGCTCCGCTGCTGGTGGTCTCTGCAGAGAAGATAGTGGCTGAACAGGCACAGGATGTGAATCCTGAGCAGGCGTTTCAGCGGCTGCCAGCTTCTGCTTGGCTGAGATGAGCTGGTGGAGGTGAGGGGAGAGGTTTAGCCTTGTCATTGTCGATCGGATACCGCATCTCTGGATGGGAAACGCTTTCCCCCAAAGTTGTCATTTTGTTACCTTTCACCAACACAAGGCTCACATTAAAAGGGAAACATGTCTTTCTGAATAATACTGTGTGTAGGTGTGTGACTTAAAAAAAAAAAGTGTTACAACATGTACCACCTTTTTCTACTTTCTGGCTCCTCTGAAGATCTGAGCAAGCACTTCAGTACTCCCAAACCCAAATAAACAAAACCAATACTCCTATTTTTCAGTTTGTCTGTTAGGCCCCCACACACTCAATTTGCTTATGAAAGACAATTCTCACTTTACATTTAATTACAGTGTTCCTGACTAATGACGTGTGCAAACCACTAAAGCAATTATACAATTTACAGTTGCAAAGGTAACCCACAGAAGGTGATAGGATTGTGGTTAATTTGTGTAATGATGCAAAAGTGATAAATTGTTAAATCCCCAAAGAGGCAATATGGAAATTCCCCAAAGATGAGGTTTGTGACACAATTTCAAACAGCATTATGAGGAAAAAAAAAAAAAAGAGAGAGAGAAAAAAAGAAAGAAAAGAAAAAGAACAAATTAAATACCCAACTACCAAATCATCTTTTAACAGAAAAAAAGAATTAATAATAAAAATCTATTTATATCATTGATAACACTTCTATATAATTTATTTGACTACAGAAAAATCATAAAGTAGAAATTTTCTTCCATTTAAAGTTTTCTTTATACTAACCATAAATAACAATGAACTCATGATAAGATAAAGGAAACTGCTCACTGCGTCCCGTAGCTACTCTTCCCAGAATGATATACATCTTCTGATACATTTGAGTTCAAGTGCTTTAATACAAATTTCAAGTCTGACTATCTTCTCCCCAGCACAGAAAGAACATCATAAAGATGCTCTAGATAAAAAGTATTCTACATAAGAGATAATCCTATCCATTACTTTGTGTTAAAAATAATAATTTGAGCCACTTAAGAATATAGTAAAGAATGTGACTTATTCTGTTTCATCTGTTTTTCTTTGTCAACAACCTGTTCCCTTAAAAATAAAAAGTAAAGACTTAAAATGATAATTCCTTTCATAAAGAGTTACTGCCTCAACATTCAAAATATGCCCTACACAAACTCTATATTCCAGAAAAACTGAACCTTCTCTCTAAAATGTCCTGAGTTTTACAAACTGTGTTATATTATTAATGTTTTCACTGTTTTAGGAACACCCTTTCCCCAAATTTTCCACTTGTTGCAATTCTGCTATTCCTTTAAACCTACATCATGAAACAGATTCTGATTCTCCTCCGTTTCAACCACTCCTCAGTAAGACCATTTTGACTTGCTCTGAAACTCCAAGAGAATTTACTTTTACATTTTAAATCAGATTTGAGTTGTTTCTATTTGTCTTCACTTCCTTCTAACAATTCTTTTCTCCTCCCAGAGAAAGAGAGAGAGAGAGAGAGAGAGAGAGAGAGAGGCAGAGAGAGAGAGATAATCTTAAGCAGGCTCCACTCTCAGAGTGGAGCCCAACATGGTTCTTGTTCCCAAGACCCTGGGATCATGACCTAAGCTGAAATCAAGATTCAGATGCTCAACCAACCGAGCTACCCAGGTGCCCCAAATAATTCTTAATTTAGAAGCTTAAACCCTGTCAAGAGTGACCACAATACCTCATAAAGAGTGGGTACTTTAAAGTTGTAGGACAATCATATCCCTATGTTCAGTGACTTAGGTGACATTCATCTAACTGCAAAGAATGATTCAGCTATTCTTACAGGTGCTATGATGTACCTGTTGATTATAGAAAGAAACCAAGTATGTTAGAATTTAGAGATTAAGTTCATAGAATCATGGATTTCAGGATAAGAAGGTTGTTTCTATTACAGTGACATCATTTTGTAAATGGAAAATGGGGCTCAAAGAAAATTGAAAGATTACACAGAAGGTAAATGGCAAGCCCAGGGCTTGAACCTTGAGTCTTTATGTGTAATTCAGAAACATTTTGACCACTCTCAAATAAAAAAAAAAATTATATACTACTTTAAAAAGTGACAGGTCCTGGAGACAGAACATATGAACAGAGGTCGATGGTCATGCAATTCTGATTTTCAATGGGTGTGTTCCTGACAAAGTGCTATGCACCCACACACATTCACACACAGACTCACGCAGACTTGACACACTTCCTGCACAGATGTGTCAATACCGCCAGACCTTAGTATGAAAGACAGGTTTCTATCTTAATGAAGTGGGAGGGATTGCCAGTTCCTGATTATAGTTTAATGGGAATATGCATTTTTTTTCTATACAAACTCTAAGAAACTTGCTAATTACATTTTTCCCCCAATCCCTATTTGCTAAGGTCAGCGTAAAGTTTAATCTGTCATTCTTCATTTGTTATTCAATATCCTCCTGGAATGAATCTCTTCTCTTTAGGGTCTGTTGCATCTACATGAGATACAGGATACGGCCAGTTCCTCAGCCAGGTTTGTCTAAAGATAAGCAAGTGTAAAGACAAGTTTTCAGACACTTTAATAAACCATTTCTTCCCTTCTTTCACTCTGCTATGCTTTAGTCATTTACATACTAAATTCATTGATGAGCTCTAGAAAAATAATGATTTTTGAGGCTTTTACAGTGTATCATAAAAACTGATAACATCTGGACTCTCAGTGCTTCAAACAGCATCTCCATCACCTAAAGATATAGAAGGAGAAATATATATCTTTCCACCCCTAATATGCCCAGAAATACAGAAACAAGGAATGTTCATAAGCTCACTTTTCCCTTATGTTAGAAGAATCAATTATCTCAACAATCTAAGTCTTGAGCATCTAAATAGGCTAAGATTCTGCATCAGGCAATGCTCATGCTGTAGGTAAATGGACACCTTTTGAGCAGCAGTGTTATAGGACTTGAGACCAGTGATTATATATGACAACAGTGTATGTGAGCCTTCCTCCAGAATCAGCATATCTTCCTTGTATGCCTTCATGTGCCTTTTAGTGTACTCGCCTGACACTTGTCAGAGCATTATACTTATTTCTTCTTTTATTTTGAATGTTTCTCTCTTTTTAAAAAATGTTTATTTATTTGTTTTGAAAGAGGAGGGGGACAGAGAGAGAGGGAGAGACAGAATCCCAAGGAGGTCTGCCCACTTAGCCCAGAGCCTGACACGGGGCTTAATCTCATGAACCTTGAGATCATGACCTGAGCTGAAATCAAGAGTCAGACACTTAACGAACTGAGCCACCTAGGCACCTCTCTTTTATTCTTTTACGGATACTTAGATACTATAGGGAAGTAATTAATTTAGCTGTGTAGAGTTGAACATGATGATTATTTGTCTTGATATTATCTTTATTCATGTACTAAAAAAGACCTCTAAAGTTAAAGTCAAATATTTTCAAATTGAAAAAATAATCAAATGATTGAAAACAGTTTTCACTGGGATCTGCTCTATATAAAATCTCTTGCCTCATTGGAAGCCAGCCATTCTTCTAGTTCTAAATTTTATACCACTGTGAGTAGTCTAGCTTCTTGATATCAGAATCTACTATCTAACACTTCTCATACAGGTGTGTGTTTTTTTTCTTAATTCCTTGATGTTTATATGTTTGGGTGGGAATTAATTGCTAACTGCTTCAATGATAGTTGGCCTTTTGAGTCCTAATGTCGTATTTACACATCACGTCTATTGAAAAAGTCAATCTCAGTGTCCAACTACATTTTAACAACTCAATGTTTCATAGAAAATAAATACATGAACCAAAAATATTCACTTAGTAGTAAAATATATTATTAAATAAATTAATTTGTATTGGTAACTGTATATCATCATCAGAACACTTTAGTTATATGTATAATATATATGAATTAGACATACAAAAATATATATAGCAAATATTTGAGTATTTACATGTGTCAGAAACTGTCCTAAACACTTTTATTTTTTGAGAGCGAGAGAGAAAGAGAGAGACAGAGAGAGACAGAGTGTGAATGGGGGACAGGCAGAGAGAGGAAGAAGATCCATAATGTGAAGCAGGCACCAGGCTCTGAGCTGTCACCACAAAGCCCTATGTGGGGCTTGAACTCATGAACCGCGAGATCATGACTTGAACTGAAGTTGGACGCTTAACCAACTGAACCACCCAGGTGCCCCTGTCTTAAACTTTCTATATGCATTTTCTTGCCAAGTATCACAGCCATCTATGAAGTAGGCAATTATAACCCAGTTTACAGATAAGAAAACTGGAGAGAGGTTAAAGATCTTGCCAGTAATCAACCAGGTAATACCGTGGGTGAAGCCAGGATTAGAAACCTAAGAGCCTAATTCCAAATCCCACGTTCTACATACCATAATATATCTCCGATCCCTTGGTTGTTACTTGACAAGCTCAGGTGAATGTCAAATACATTTTGCTATCAGATATAGATCCTAAGGTTTCCAGAATATGTTCAAACCTGCATTATTAGAAATCAAGTCCTGACTAAAACAAACAAAGATTTTTTAAGACCCAATGGGACACAGAGACAGGACATAAGAATGTGTATAAATAATACAAGACTGGATTGTTTATGTGCCCAGCAAGAAAATATTTAGATAATGTTACAGAGAATTGTCTGAAGAAAATTGTCAGCAGTTTTACTTAAATTCTTTCTGTCAGAAATGAATGTGTTGGAACTTTGGACAGGCAGTCCAAACAACATGTGGGTGGCAGGGGGCAAGGTGAGGGTATTGAGAAGTATAAATCCCAAGAGTAAAATAATCAGTCATGAGCACTTACAGTGTGTTTCCATGAAGAAAAATCTGCTGGTCAAGCTGGACTGTACGATTTTTAACAATGAAGATATTTGCTCTCTGTTCTTCAAAATACTTCCAGAACACAGTAAGTTTTCAATAAATCATTATTAGTGTGTGATTAACTTCATTAGAATGGCAAAGGATTAAAAATATTCCCTCCAGACAATTTTTTATTTTTTTTTAATTTTTTTTAATTTAACAGTTTTAATATTCCTTACAATAATTAAAAAAAAGAAAAGAAAACAAATTGTACTGTGGGTGTGCTATATTGCAGTTACTACTCAGTATGCCAAATACTCCCCTCGGCAACCCAGAGGGCTGGTATATACATGGATTCATACTTCCACAGGTGATAGATAGAGCTGCTATTTTGTGTGTGTATATATGTGTATATATATATATATATATACACATATATATGTATATGTATATATATGTATATGTATATATGTGTATATATATATATACACATATATATGTATATGTATATATATGTATATATATGTATATATATATACACGTGTATATATATATGTATATGTATATATATATATGTATACACACACACACACACACACACACACACACACACACATATATCTTCCTGGGACATATTATCAGGCCACACAGTTACTATAATAACACAGAAATTGCTTTGATGCTAAAAAAAAAAATTTCCAGAACCTTATTAATTTCATGATTTGTGTTCCTTGTAATAGATTTTGTTAACACAGAAGCAAACAAATGATATTTAATCTCCAATCTTAATAAGGAAAAAAATTGTAATACATACCCTCATAATGCTATACAAGCTATATCATAACAAATAAAGAATATCAATGACATTCAGAAATAATTTTTATAATTGATTGATTACTGATCATCTTCTTGATGAATCCCTGCCTGCCTTGACAGAATATTGTCAATTCTAATAGAGTGGGTCAGGTTTGGCTGGTGACATAATTATCCTTTACTTATATGCTTGGGATTTTTTTCTCTTTCAATGCCTATAAACACTGAATACTTGCATAAATTCCAAAGTTATCTGACCTTATATTTTCACTAGATATCTATGGAAATAATTTAATGGCAGAATTGGATATATAATTTGGGGAACTAAGTATAAAGGTGAATTTCTCCTCAAATCCCCATTAATTGCATTTGCTATCAGAAAGAAATTAAGCTGCAGAAGATACAGCATTGTATCTACCGTGATTTTTTAGCCTGCCTCTGATCCTTCTGTGTCTCACACAAACTAAGAATGTTTTGTATTTGGTTCCTAGAAGATACTGAAAGGCTGTTTCAAATAGACCTACTTGTGATTTCTTGTTCTGACAAGGACCAGAACAACAGCAGTGGTGTCCTTCCCATCATCAGTATCACTGTCAGGGAAAGAAGAGTGCCAGCACCGAGCAGTCTGCTCAGGCCTCTCTTGGCATCAGCAACCGTGGTGCTGACAGCTTCTTGGCTCACTGAACACTTCCAACATACCATGCAATCCAGACCCTGAGGGCCTAAATGGGCTGCACTTAACATTTTTCTTCTTATTTAGCATTAAGTAGAGTCATGTATGCATAAAATGATTTAACAAATGTTCTGTAACCATTTAAGCTATCGCAATAAATACATTCTTTAATGAAAAATGGTCCTCCAATGGTTCTTTTTCAACTGACTTTTTTTTCCTAGAAATATTTTCTAGATGGAATAGTAGTGGTCCAGTTAGCATGGAGGACCCTGCAGGTAATATTGGACAGAGTCAGGCAGAAGGTTAAGAATAATGGCTATTTCAAGTAGATAACTGTTGGGATCTTAGGTATTAGAAAAACCAAATACATGGCCACTTTACTTGACTTTGAAATAAATGCCTGAGATATATGCCGCTCTTTTCTCCTCCTAGCTCTGGTCTTCACAAAGCAGCTCATACCAATGCAGGCTTTCAAAGCACTGATACATTTAAGAGCTGTTAGTCTGGATTGGAGGGAGTTGCTTCACAGACTCAGGAAATCTTGACATCTAATATTATTGCTTTATAATAATATAGACTTGCAGATTCTTGCAGACTTGCAAATCCAAGTCTTTACTGGGTGTGATTCGAAACAAGGGTTGTTTAGTGCATAATAATACTGTGAAGTCCCAGGGTCTTTCATAACAAGATCAATTCCAGCCATTAAATTTTGAATGAGCTGAAGATTCCTTATACAAGTAAGGGATAATGCATTTGAGTGACTATATTTTTCTTGTTTTTGAGATTACTAATGTGTTCTTTTTCAAATTCCCAACAGTTCTTGATACATATCCAACTGTTTTTGTTTCATAGCCTTCTGTTTATTTTTAGAATGTTAGTCATATTTTTTGAGAAGCTTATTTAGTTTTATTTTAATTCTTTTTTAGATTACTCTTTTATTTATGTTACCTCAGGAGTAATCTCTCATTAGGATCTTTTCCATTAAATTAATTTTTCTTATGACAACCGTATTTTGGGAAGAAATTTCTTGGCTGGCTGGTTGTTTTCTCTCCACACTTACTCCTCCATGCTTGTTTGCTCTGCACTTGTTTTCCCAGGACCCCAGAGTTCTCATATGAAAACCAGCTTTTATATTTCTGATTGTGTGTTGTTGTCTTCTGGAAATACAACCAATCCATTTCCAGTGTTAGTATGTCATTTGGCCCACTTTTTGATTGAGGGATCGTAACTGCCCTTCCTTGACACTCCAGAAATATTGCTTGTCATAGGCTACCCATCCTAACCAGAGTCAAAGCTATTTCCAGCCTCCATTTGCAAACTCCTGCTCTGTTCCTTCACAGTGGGTGGAAGATTGTTCGAGTTGCTTCTTGTGGGAGTTGAACAGAAAGATGCTGCAAATTATTTATGATGTCCTGTAAGCCTGCCTCTTTGAGTTGCTATTTTTTTTCATTCCATTTCTGCCGCTCAAATAAAGTTAATCTGCTTTTGTGCACAAGTAGGTGTTTTAAAATATTTCACCTTTATGTGTGTTTTTAGTATGGGGATTCAGTGCATACTATCTCTAACATGTTTATCAGAAGACCTCCCAAAGGCATTTTTTAAAATATATTTTTGAGGTGCCTGGGTGGCTCAGTTGGGTAAGCGTCCTACTCTTGATTTCAGCTCAGGTCCTGAGCTTGTGGTTCATGGATTCAAGCCCCACAAATCAAGGCTGCTTGGGATTCTCTCTCTGCCTCTCTCTCTGTCTCTCCCAAACTCTCACTCTCTTACTCTCTCAAAATCAATAAACTCTCTCTCTCTCTCATATATATATATATATATATATATATATATATATATATCTCATATATATATATATGATATATATATATCTTATATATATATATAAGTTATATATATATGATATATATATCATATATATATAAGTTATATATATATAAGTTATATATATATATAAGTTATATATATATATATATATATATATATATATAACATTAGACACTTTTAAAATAAATTAAGTCTGCAACAAAATCCAAATATCAGAAGAAATACAAAATATATTAAGTCTCAAATAAAAGCAGGATACTTATTTGAGCATGAGGTTCTAGATCCAAGTGTGGAGAGACCTAGGAGATCATTTTTAAGATTGATATATACAATATTTTACAGTTTTAATATATTTAGCCCATGGATACAAAATTTAAAATGTCAAAACATACCTATTGGGATCTATCAATCTATCGATTGATAAATCAATAGATGATTTAAGAGATTCTGAGACTTGAGTATGTAATCCTGGCATGTATAAGTCTTCAACAAAAGGCATGCTCAGATGCTGTCAATAAAGTACAATTGACTTTATCTTGTAAAATATCTTACTCCATAAAATATCTTACTCCCTTAAATATCTTTAAGTATCATCAATTAGTATTAGTATTAGTATTTGACACAAAAGGTTGTTTTAAAAATCTAATATCACATTAAATCACTTTATTGCTTCAGTAAAAAAAAGCTTAAACTGGTAATATGAATATTCAGAATAAGCATAACATAAATCAAATTTCTTACTGATTTAATCAATTTAAAATTCCAGAAGTCAGGGGAGCTTGTGTGGCTCAGTCAGTTAAGCATCTGACTTTGCCTCAGGTTATGATCTCTTGGTCCATGCGTTGGGCTCTATGCTGACAGCTCAGAGCCTGGAGCCTGCTTCAGATTCTGTGTCTCCCTCTCTCTTTGCCCCTCCCTTGCTCTCTCTCTCTCTCAAAAACAAATAAACATTTAAAAAAATTTTAATTGCAGAAGTCAAATGAGGAAATACATATGCTCTTCAGAAATAGGTAGGATAAGGGGCATCTGTATGGCTCAGTCGGTTGAGCATCCAACTTTTGATTTAGGCTCAGATCATGGTCTCACAGTTTTGTGGGTTCAAGTCCTGTGTGGGGCTCTGTAGTGACAGCATTGAGTCTGCTTGGGATTCTCTCTCTCTCCCTCTCTCTCTCTGCCCCTCCCCTGCTCATGTTATCTCTGTCTCTCTCAAAATAAATAAATAAACTTAAAACAAGAACAGATAGAATGAAGTTTTCTTCCATTGGAAAGAATTGATTTCTTATAAGAATTTACATACTAATCTTATCAATCAATGTTGGCAATACTAACTCAAGTCAATTTTCATTGTGCCCATACTTAAAATTTTTTATGCTAGTTTTCCAATGAAAATATGGCAATATGTTAAAGTAATAAATTTGAGCCATCCATTTACTCAGCCAATATATTTGGGGGCATCTACCCTATAAAGCACATAGCTAAGTTCTATGTGGAACACAAAATAAGTCACACTTTTTATGATAGTAATCACCTGTTATTTTTATTTACACAGAATCTTCTTCTTTGAGGGATACTCTATCCCTAGATAACCTGAACCTGGTATATCAACTTTCAATGAGTAGCACTCTATCAAGATTTATTAAATTAAATAATGAAGATTAATTCTTATAGTATGATCTAAATGGGATGACAAATGTAAAGAACAAAGAATTTAAAAATGTAAGGAAAAAATATATAGCTTTAGTAAACAAGAAAGCCATGAAAATAATTACATTATATCTGATATTTAAAAAATAATTTTCTGAGGTGTCTAAGTGGCTCAGTCGGCTGAGCATCCAACTCTTGATTTCGGCTCAGGTCGTGATTCCCCACATTGTGCTCAGTGCTGAGTGTAGAGCCTGCTTGAGACTCTCTCTCTCTCTCTCTCTCTCTCTCTCTCTCTCTCTCTCTCTCTCCTTCTGTCTCTCTCCTCTACTCATGCTCTCTCTCTCTCCCTCTAAAATAAAATTTAAAAAAAATTAAAAATAACAATAACAATTTTCTTACTCATAGTGAACATAAGAAACAGGTTGTTTATGTATATGTGTGTGTGCATATATATATATATATATATACACACATGCACATATATATACATAGTGATAAGACATTGTCTAACATTCGGTAAATTCTTGTGGAATTTAACTGACTACGATTCTGCAATATTCCATTTTTGGGACTCTCAGCATTTTATTTTAGTACAATCAACCACCGGGTCCTCACTTCTCCCCTGTTTTCTCTCTCTTTAAATTTCTGTGCTCTATCCTTAATAACATCTTTGAAATAGGTATACAACTTAAAGATACACACTTTAAAAAAAAAATTTGATCACATAATATCCTGCATCACTCCACATTTGTGTAAGGCAGTGTCCTCCCAAGATTGACACTGATAACGATTTTTTTTCCCAAGTAAGCTCTAAGCTCAATGTGGGGCTTGAACTCACAAATCTGAGATCAAGAGTAGCTTACTATACCAACTGAGCCAGCCAGGCTCCCCCTGACAGGGATTTTTTTTGTCAATATTTCTCCTAGTTGCTCCAAATTGTATCTTTTTCATTATAAGTTTATTTGAAAATGAAACACATTTTTGTAAACGGGGTTGGTTGAGACTTCTAGCCATGTCTTTCTTAGAGGTTTGTTCTTTTCTTTAAAATACCAAGGTTTACACATCTACATTTAGTTTAACCTCCTTGCTTTCATTATCCCAAACTTTACATATCAGTAAGGCTGGTTTCCACCCTAAGCTGAAAGGTAAAGGTGGATGGTTAGAAATAAAAGAGACCATTGAGTTGCTCAAAGCATTTTATTGGCTACTGAAGGCTATACTACTTTGTGGAGATGTTTTAAGGGAGTGGGGAGGACTGAGACTGAATTCATTCCCAATGAATTGCAAGCATATATCTTTTTATAAACATTCATCTTTCTCAAGAAGCACTCCTAAATACTTTGTATCTCCAAACTGCTATTAATTCATTATCCTGCCATTTCTTTCCCTTTTAGTTCCTATGCTGAAGGAAGAGTTAAAATCACATTCAAATGTGTCACTGGGGTAACCAAATTTCAATAAGTGTTTTGGGAAATAATGTGATCTGATGAACACACTAATAGTAAAACCCAAATAAAAAATAATGGAGGCGTTATGTGAAATTTGATGCACAAAATGATGTGCAAAGTTGATGCTCCCATAGTCAATTTGGGCACTGTGAATAACCAATGTCACTACTTAGAGATTAAATATTTTAAGTATTAAGGTGCTTAATAAACTTTCTTTAAAATTAGAGAATAAATCTCATTAGGTGAAAGAAATTCAACATTTTCCAATGAATGAAATTAATCATGCATTTCCAATATTACATGTTTTGATTTCTGTGTCAATCCTTATTTTATTAACTGAAAATATAGCTCTTTGACTTTAATCAAAATATTGGTATCTAGACTAAAAAACCTAATATTGAGAAAAATGTCCATAAGATAAGACCAATGTCATGCCCCAGAAAGATGCTGGATTAGCATCCTACCTCAAGAATCTTTAGCTATATGTCTTTGGGTAAGTACATATAGGGGTGTTGTTAGAGTTAGAGACAAAGAGACTAGCTGAGCATTTGGCAGTAAAGATACAAAATGATAGACTATATCAAATTCATTATCATTATCTGAAAAATTACTCTAACAATATATGCTATTTCGTTATCCCTTCATTCAAAGTTCAGACACTGAGATACTTTGAATATATATTTTGCT
The DNA here is from genome assembly GCF_024362965.1 of Panthera pardus. Taxonomy (NCBI): domain Eukaryota; kingdom Metazoa; phylum Chordata; class Mammalia; order Carnivora; family Felidae; genus Panthera; species Panthera pardus. The sequence goes on from NW_026526732.1 coordinate 103,637,668, forward strand.
CACAAAATATTTTGCAAAGCTCTTACATGTCCAAGACTAAAGAGTAAACCCTTTACATTGTAGGGTCTTAAATATAATATATATATATAATATAAAATATAACTATAAAAAATATAAATATATAAAAATATAAAATAGTGGGTCTTCATCTTACCACCTAAGTTCAGACATGGTAAACATACTTTTTGAGTTACCTATAATGAAGAATAAAAAACACATTAGAAAGTTGGTAACTAAGGAAATCCTTCTGAATAGATACGGAAAGTTTATTTGATTACAACAAGAACAGATGTCACATAATTTTTTCTTAGGGCTTTCCTGAAAATAAATCTGCAATGTCATCTTTGGACTGTCTACTCATTAAATATGAGTAGATTAGTTTCAATTCTTTTACTTTATTAAAAGGCAAGTATCTATAGCAAATTAATGGATGTTTTTACATGGTGAATTGAATCCATTTTGCTAAGGTAGAAAAATCTCATATTTTAGGAAAATAATTTTAGAATGAGTTCCCCTAAAATAATTGAGCTTCTTATAACCATGCCTATATGTCTGTAAGTGGAAAATAAGTAGAAACAAGTTCTAAGTTAACTCATTATGATAATGGCACAGATCCACTAGATGTAAAGGGACCACATACAATTAAAAGTTTAAGATTCTTCTGTTTAGAATAAACTTCACCTTCATCAAGTCAGATGGTTTCTCTTTGTCTATACATCCTCTGTATTTATTCCTTTGGTTATTTATCTTTAGGATTAGATATATTCATTGGCCTAAGAAGCCTTGATTCCTTATGGGTTAGTGAGGAAAAGAAATTTTAGGGGAATATTTTAGCCTAAGTCAAGGTTAACATGCCTTGGCTTCTATTACTCAAAGGACTGGCAAGTCTAGTTGGGAATATGACCTGCCACTGTGTCATCATCACCTCACATCTGTTAGATGCTGACAATAACCCATTCTGGGGCTAATATCCTGACAAACAGCACTCTCTCATGATTTATTTTTGGCATATCTGCAAGTATTCATGAACATTGCCAGAAAAATAAGTTATTCCTATAGGAATTCCTAGAATGAAAATTAATTATTTCCTTAGTTATGGTTATCATGTACTGATAGACACTTATGAAGCAAGAAAATTTGTGGGCAAAATAAGCTCTTAGTGAAATTCATTATATGTTTGTAAAATGTTAACCATAGTTTTATAACGTGCTCTTGAAATCATAAGAGCTCAGAATTATAAGCAAGAGGCAAGGAAAACATTCTCATGAATAATTATGTGTTATGTAGAGTATTTATAATTGATGTTATAAATAAAAAGTGACTCTTTGATATTCTTCATTTAGACCCTGCATGAGACAAGGTGGGGAAGGTCTGCTGGCATTTTGCTAATTATGAGTCATGATATGACTAAAACCTGGTTCTTGGAGATTAAGGAGGCAGACATATCCCCCATCTAACTTGACTGGTTCAATAGCTCATGTTTTAAAACCAGGAATATAAAATCTCACTATGTTATGTGAAAAACAGAGTAATTTAAAATTATCTATAAAAATAAAGATATATAAATTCTTTAAAACATCTGTGATTGGAAGACCATTTAGAAAGTGAGAATACCTAAAAAAACTGAAATACATTATAAACGATGGAATTATACAGTTTAAAGTGTCAGAAGATTAGGTCAAAATTTTCACTTCCATTTAAATACTCCCTGCAATTGTATGACTGTTGAGGCAGAATTAAGATGTGTATCATGACAATCCTTTCTTGAAATCAAAACATGATTTTTTTGGCTGCATTTCATTGACAGTGGTGCTCACCAAATGGTCCATCTACTTCTCATACTTCTCAGCCTTTGTACCTCTCCAGCCATTAAACTGTGAGCAAAGGTGAAATGAGTTACTTCTTTTTTTCTTAAGTTTATTTATTTATTTTGAGAGAGAGTGAGAGAGTATGAGTGGGGGGGGTGTGCAGAGAGAGAGGGAGAGAGAGAATTCCACACAGGCTCTGTGCTGACAGCTATCCCTGGGGGTCAAACTCTCCAACTGTGAGATCATATACTAAGCAGAAAGCCACCCAGGTGCCCCTGAGTTACTTCCTACCCTAAGAATATAAACATACTGGTAAACAGTGCTCCAACTATTTCTTCCAAAGCCACAGTGATTCAAGAGTTAACACGTTGCAGATGATAAGCCTAAATTATTGCCTTAGTCATTTATGTGCATGTGTGTTTCATTTAATACTCTCAGGTATAACACAATGGGTAGTGTTATATCCATTTCATAAATTAGAAAATTGAGGATAAAATCTGTTGCCACTGCCATGATGGGCATACTGATTAAGAATATCATCTCTTGACAGAGAAATGTTCAAGTCTTTTCTTAGCCACTTACTTCTTACATGATCTTGGCTAGGCTATTTAATATCTTAGATTCTCAATTCCTTCATCTGAAAAATGGAAATAATTATAGTATCTCCTTGTAGAATTACAAGGAGAATCCAGTGACATTATATGTTAAATTCTTAACATGTTGTAAGCACTTAATAATGGAGAAGTATTTTTCTTATATAGTCACAAATCCACAAGCTGTTTGACAACTTTTAATATTTAACTTTTTTTAATGCTTAGGTCAGGACATAGACAAAATCAATTTTTAGATGGGGCATTTTCATATCACAGAGAATCAGATACAATCAAGTTTGCAAGCATGGCACAAAGATATCAATTCCTTACATGAATAGCATTCTTTCTTTGGTTCTTTTTCTTTTCTTTTCTTTCTCTTTCTTTCTTTCTTTCTTTCTTTCTTTCTTTCTTTCTTTCTTTCTTTCTTTCATTTCTTTTTAATGTGGACAATACACTTTACTACTCTTGTCCTAGGAATAAAACATTGCAGAATTATAAGTTCTGGGTCTCTCAGTAAATTCTTTTAAAAATATTTGGTTTTTATCCTTTCGTCAATTTTAAAAGAAGTACATTTTGAGGTAGGAAGATGGACACATGAGAGGAGATCCATTGTCAAGATCCCTCTGTTAGTATTTCAGGGAGTCTTTGAACAATATTTATACCTAAGAATACAGGGAATGAATGATAAAGGTGATCTTTCTAAAATGATTATCTATAGCTGCCAAATTGACTAAGTCTTTCAATGTTTTTCATTTATTCAATAATAAGATTCAAACTTTTTAGTATATGATTATTTTGATCTGCCCTCTGTTGATTTTTCAGGCCCATCCCCATCTTGTGTATAGTGAGAGTTTAACTAAACTATATTCAGTTTCTCAAATGACCAAAAGCACTTATCTCCCTAGTCCTTACACTTGGGGAGCTGATGAAAACATCCCTACTGCAGAGCTGGGGATGATTCTTTTCCAGAATGAAAATATGACCCCATTAAGAACACAGTCATTTTCAGTCACAAGCAAAGAAGTTGTTTGGAAGGTAAACTTTCTGATTTTCCAGAAAGAGAGGCCCAAAGGAGACAAGCTGACCTGAGAAATGGAGAAAGGGAAGGAGAAAAGGCATCGGAGTTCCTGGATCTAGCCATACACTGTGTCAAAACGATCCTATCTTCTTCCAATATGCAGATGACAAATATATTTCTTGAATTTGCAGCTATACTATGTTTCACACAGATTTTCGTTTGTTTTTAATTTTCCCTCAAATATCCTTAAAATGGGGACACTAAACTTGGTAGGAAGAAAAATCCCTGGAGAAGCTTGCTATTGACCGATTTATACCTTCACTCCTAGAATTTCTAATGTAAATGCTTCAGGAAAGAACACAGGAATTTGCATTTTTAAGCCAATATCCTGTGTGTCTCTTATACATCTGAGTGTTTTCATACCTCAAGGAAAACTAGCTTTAAGGATTAAGAAATTATATGTCTTGGTAGTGCTTGAAAAACATCAACAGTGATGCTTAGTGCATGCAGATATTAGGTCTTCTCATCCCTGCAAGGAGACATGCAATGAATAAATGTTGCTTTACTCACTCAGCTTACTGAAAATATGAAATCAATGACTATTCTTATAGAGGTATCTCCTCTGATCGATGATCATTAGTGGTCTTTACCTAACACTCTATACCAATGCACACTAACAAATGATCATTGAAATGAATGACTTCATATTGTGCTAGGTGCAGGACAGCTGTTGCAGAATCTTCGAATGTGAACTTGGACTTCTCGCTGCTGATAGCTGCCGTGGCCCGTGTCATTGCACCATCTGCTCTGCTCTCACGCACCAGCAGCTGCCGTTCTTGCTTTGGCACCATCTGCCTGGCTATCTCGGCGTCCCATCTGTACCACTCCTTGGCACTGCTAAAATTACAACACATTTCCCCTCTACTCCTAAATAGAGGGATTCCTGAGTCATTTCTCCTTTTAGATTCAGGGAAGCCCTTTGTGGAACATGTCGAGGGCTCACATTAAAAATCCCTTTCTTCTCACACTTCAAAATTTCATACTAGTAATGACTTTTTTTTTTGAATTTTGGGGGAACTCAGTCTGGTTTGCCACCGCAGAAATGCAGAGCTTCACAAATGCAATTATAACAATACTTGAATGATGATGCCTGTCCTTAAAATCATCATCATCATCATTATCATATAAAATAATTTTAAAAACTCAAAATATTTTACTGTGTATAAAATAAGAGACCAAACTCTTAGGGACATTTGCAATTTATAGTTATAAACAAATATGGTGACTGTATGCTTATTACATATTTGCTCAACAAACAAATATGCCTATAAATATTGTACTACTCCTATCAGTAGAAAATATGATATTTTTAGAACATGAATTTATAACCCAGTCTGGAAAGCATAAATTTATGTAAATCACTGATATATAAGAAATATAATTGATTAAAATCTTTATTTAGAAGAGCTAACCCCCTCCGGCTCTTCTTCAGTGCCCCTCTTTATCTCTAGAGGCAGATGATCCCCACCTGCTCAAAATGGGAGTTTTATACATGGAGAAATTGAACAAAAAAAAACTTTGGATTTACGGATGCAGAATGAAGCACAGAGCAAGGATAAATTATAAAAAATAAATAAAAAGAAGGCATGTTACATGGTAATCTCTATGTAGTAAATCAGAATTCTAATTCTAATCTTCCTCCCTGCTCCTAGAATGCCAGCAGCCAATTCTGTCCCTTACTTTTTAAATTAAAAGATTATTTTTTCCCTTGGGGTATGTGTGTGTGTGGGGGGCCTCCACATTGTGATGTTTAAGGTGTTTAAATATTTTTTAAAGAGAAAATCATTGTTCTTACACAAACGTAATTATGTCATATCAAAAACCAATCTGGACTTAGTAAGGACAGATTTTTATTCAAAAAGATTATTATAAGGGAGAAAATGAGACTTTTGCAATAGGGGGAGAGACCAGAACTAAGTCAATTCAATTACACTGAAGCAGAGGGCTGTAGGATTTTTAAGGGCTGGGGTGAGCTAGAAGAAAAGTACTGGACAAGATTGGGGGGATGTCATAAACCATCTCTGTTTGCTAATTAGTTTTTTTTTTTTTTTCAAAATAAAAATAAACTTCTCACATCTTTATGACAGAAAGTAGTTTTATAACTTGGAGCAAGTCACCCCACCACAATTAAGCTCCTACCTCTCACAGAAATAGGGAGACAGGGGTGTTATCTCTTTGAAATGATTAAAAATAATTCTGGTAAGAAAAGGATTCTTTGTTATCTAAGCACATTACATAGAAGGTAAAGAATAATCTTTCCTAATGGAAAGGAAGGCATTAACCAATAAAACAAAAGAGGAAGCCCGTTGGAACTGAGCAAACTTTGTAAAAGCATTTATCTATATCATTGCTTCTACTCAGATTCAGGTGTGATAGAATAGTTTTACCTTTCTTTCTATGTTAATTGCTCTATATGCTTTCATATTTTAGAACAAACTGAAGCTTTAAGGTAAAAGTATTCTATTTCTCCTTGAAAAAAGAACGTATACACATGTCAGTGTTGTTCCTCATATAAACTTCATAAACAATACTATTTATAACTTCTAATCAAAATATCCTAACTTCTACCGTACAGAGAAAAACATGGAAGGTAGGTAAATGAGAATTGTCACATGAAAACATGTTAAGAGATTAACTGAATACATGTAACTGTCAATGTTGAATTTTATCTGAGCACCATCTTCCTGGAATACAACAATACAAGAACCACCCCTCCCCACTCTGTGTGTTCTGAGAGGACGCTAATCACAAAGGACCATCCTGCTCTCACATATTTAGAGATAAGACACTTTTCCCCCTTGCTCACAACTCTCATAACATTTATGACTCCTTTGTTTGCTTGCCTCTGTAAAACCCCAGACTCATCCTTTTGAGATTTTCCTCATCCTTCTCTCCCTATTGCAATAGAGTGAATAAAATTAACTCTTTAATTTCTCTGTGCATTTGCCTGTCACATAGCACACTTTGCATAGTCATGTGCATCCCTTTTATAATAATTTGTTCATGAATTTTGGTGGTAGGAAGACATTTCCTACTCACACAACGAAAGTCAATGTTCTTCTTGATTATAGACACACAGACTCAAGTGTATAAATACACATATAGAGTTTACAGCTGCAATTCTGTAACTTCAGCCTCGGGTCACAAGTAAACAAACAAAAACTCTCACATTCCTTCACTAGAAGGCATGAAATTATTCATTTATCTGAGCTTGCAAATAGACATATAAATGAAAATAACTAACAAACTGGAGTCTCCATCATGTCCCACCTAGTGGAAACCAGATTTCTATCCTCCATCAACCAAGAACACCAGACAATAAAACTGAATTTTCAATTATTGTTACCACCCACCAATGGGGAATAATTTACTGGTTGTGCATGAATCAGAAACAAACAAACAAAAAAATCAGAAGAGGGGAGGGAGAAAGCAAAAGTAAAAAGGGAGTCATAAGCATTAAAATTTCTTTGCAGTTTGGAATTCACTTTGGAAAACAAGAGAAGCCATACCTGGACTTAAGCATCCCATGAGATACCCTTCTCCATCAACACGGTTTACCTGACCCTGACAGGTAAACCCCTGGGTATCTAAAAGATAAGCCACTCTGATGTGTGATTACTCTATGGTCAAGTTTACCAGTGGCTAAGCCCCGCCCTTGCATACTGGCTTCCAGTTAGCGTCTGAAGGGCTTCATTCTCCAATATGAGCTGACAGCCGTAGATCAGCAAATATTTTGAGCATAAAAATAAAAGGTACCAACACCAACAAACAGGGAAAGTAATTATAAAGTAAAAAGAGCCAATTCAGTTTACAGTTTAAAAAAAAAATGGTGAAAAATGACTACATGTTATGTAAACATGCTCCTTGTGTTATCTCATCCACCCTTACCAGAAGCAGCTTTGAAATGATTTACTCAACAAACGCAAAGGCAGAGATTTCCAAATGAGGTTTACGAGGTTACAGAGGCAAATGCAAAAAAGAGGTAGGCAGTTCCAAATTTTGAGGGAAGTGATTTTTTAACTAAGAATATAAAATGTTTCATAAAAGCTATGAAGAATCACTGGGGGATCCTGTATGGGATATGATAACACATAAAGCGGGTTCACAAGTATTGACATTATTGAAGCATAACACATTGTATGTTTGCTTTGTGATTTTCTGATGCTTATCCTGAGCTTAAAATAAGTCACTTATTTTAAATAATGCTTAAAATAAGTCACAATCTGCCTGTAAGTATTTTTTGTAAAAGTTAGAGCCCATCATTTTTTGTTTGTTTGTTTTTTTTACTTTGAAAACACTCAAGTCATTTTTAACATGGTTTTCCAGCGATGAAGAAATTAGGTAACTAAAAAAAAAACCAAAGAAATGTAAAACAGTTATTTTCTTTTCTAACTATATAAATATAGTGGCTTTAATATAAAATCACATGTTAGAAGGAAGGGCCCATTTGTAAGGGTACTGAATTTTTCTCATGGGAAAATAGAACAGTGTCTGTATACTAGTGCTTTAAAAACTCCTGAGAGAGAGACAGAAACTCAAGACTCTTTCTAGAGAAGTCTTCCAACTGTTCAACTATAATTATTTCTTCTAAGAAAACCAGGCGGAATTCAGGATGGCTTTGTCCAACAGGAATCTAAAACACAACCTCTCTTAATGTACATATAGAAAATATATGTGCTAACCAATTTGGAAAAAAAGCAAAGTCCCGGTTGTAGGATTTCTCAAATTGTTATTATTTTTTTTTCAAAATGGATTCAATTATGCAAGGTTGAGTATCTCAGGCTGATGCTTACATCATTGATCCCTTTGAGGACCAGTCAGGGTGGCTTATGTTCCATTGGAAAGGTAGAGGCACCTGCTTCTTTAGCAGGGAACTAAGAGATGAGATGCCATACTTGCCATCTGAAGAATTCCTTAAAGTTGGAATATTTGGGTAACGTGAACCAAGGCTGCCCCTTAATGTTCCATTTCTGAAAGTCACACTTTAAGTTAAAAGTTCTGTTCTGAAAATCTCCATATATCAACAGATCATAGTATCATGGTATCTTTTTTAAAAAGAAGAGGGGAAAAAAAAAACAGTTCTTCATAGGAGGGGGGTTTTGCTGTTGTCTTTTTGGTATCTTAAATGTCAATGATCACAAAGACTTCTGGCTTCTCTTCATTATAGACTTGCATCGCCAAGTAGGTTATTGCTTTGATTTTAGTTCCCTGAGGCTACGTGAACAATAAAAATTCTTCTCCCCACCCAATTGACTGTAATCTGAAATTTCTTTGATCGTATGAAGTGCCTTCACTTCCCAGGGTAAGAAGAATTCATCAGCACCTAAAGCCACTCATCCAAAAAGTGAATCAGAAGAGAGTGTAAGTCATCTCCTTGGTTTTCTCTTTCTAGAGTTTGGACAGGCTCCACAGTCCCAGTATCTGTCGTGTAACCAAACATGGCCATTGCACATTGCTCAAATGCTTCCTCCAGAGTATCTCCAAATGCATGTAATGGGACATCTGCTGTATGATCCATATACTTGTACTTCCCAATGACTGGAGGATACTTGGCCTTGATTGCCTTCTATTCTTCCATCAAATTATAATCTCGAATATCTTCCTCTTCCTGTACCATAATTGCAGCATTGTACACTCTCTTTAGCCCACTATTTTCATCTAGATTCTGGATTTTGAAGATCTAGGTAGTACTGATACTTGTGCTATGTAACCCATAGGGAATAGCCTGTCCATTTGTCAGGCTTGGTGAAGGCTGAGGGAAGAGGGGTATCTGGGGAAGTACAGGAAGTAATAAATAATTCTCTAATGGTCAAACAGCAAGAAGTGAACTAGAAAGGACTCAGATCAGGGCAGAACTAGAAAGGGCAGAAAAACTGGAAGAATGTTTTTCTTACATTTATATTAAAAATTAAAATTCACTAGTCTTTGAAGTTTATCATTTACTGTTTGAATTTTTCTGGCAGAACACAAAGAAAAAATTCAATACTTCTGAGTGTTTCCCATTTTCTGAAATGAATTGGGTTTATTAAAAAAATAATTTATAGCACTGAGCAGTACTATTTTCCTTAAGAAACAATATAATTTTTTAGCTCTTATATTATTTGGAGTTGCCAGGTTTATTTTTCAATAACTGCTAAAAATAATAAGATGATCTGTGATTAGTAGTAAAATGTGTACATTAGTCTCTGGTTTGCTAAAGCTCTATCATTGACTAGAAGTTTGTCCCCTCATTCGCTTATTTTTTTTCCTAACAACACAACTTTGGGACTGTGGAGAAATGCTAAAAATTCAACATGGCATATTGTTCAAGTAGAAAATTTGTGGAGCATATATTCCAACTTGTTTATTTTAAAAATAAGAAAACAAAAGTCTATCTTGGCTAATTCAGAGAAAAGTCATAAATAGGTATCTGCTTTGGCTATTGATCTAACAGTCTTTATGCTAGTGGCTCACATGAATGGTTTGGTTCACAGAAATGAAACTATTTAGAGAAATGAAGTCTGGAGATCAAGTGAGTTGCAAAATTTACATTTTGTCAACTGTGTCTACTAAGCTTTAAAAACAACTTTAAATCTTCCATCTACTATTACTATAATTTCATTACAGATAAAAATGTTAACACCAACAGCACATGTCAGCCATGTTAGAAAAAAGAACACTCTTTTATATTTAACATAACTTATTTCTATGAAGGCCTCAATACATTGTCCTTACTTGTTTCTCATTTTGCTGTTGAGTAGTGTAAATTTCACACTGAAATATCACAAGTCCGAGCACACACATTTAGGAATCATTTTAAGTGGTGTATTACCTGCATAGAGAAAACAGCTTAGCTAGAGTACATAGAAGTTTCAAGTTCATTGCTTTAGGATGCTCTCAAAATTTCATGGTAATCTACTTCCAGTTCATATACCTCAACATGGATTATCACCCTGTCTTATTGACCTCTTGTGTCACATTCTGCTTTTTGTCCTCATTACTGTATCTATTCCCGAAGCCATGAAGTCATTGTAATGCAGTCTCCATTCTCAGAGGGCAATTGTTTTGTTCATAACTATGTCTTCATCATTTTCTACAGAATTGGCATTCACACCTGGCACAGAATTAGCATTCAATCAATGTCCATTAAATGAATGAGTGCATCATGTTGGAAGACACCAAATCCTGTTTATGTAATAAATACACCTGTGTCATGTTTACTTATTCATGGTATTTAATCATCATTTCAAACTAAACTTTCCTGTATTTTTCTTGATACCTTTCTTCTTTCAGGTTGTATGACCTCTGATGGATACTAGATTTATAGTAATGATGATGATAAAAATAACTAGTATTTGGTGTTTGAAACTGATCAAGATGCTTCAGACACATTAGAATAATGTAATCACTAGAGAAACCCTGAGAGGTGGGTATTATGATTACCTGTGTATAGAAATGAGGAAATTAGAGCAAAGGGAAGTTAAGTGGCAATTATCCTAGTGAGAAGCAGCCACAGGAATCAAACCCGGGCATCCTCACTCCAGTTTACTTCTCAGCCATTCTATCCTACAGGCTTTCACACCCGTATTTGCTTCTGGTAACCCTTTAATTTCAGATTGAGCTATTGCCTTTAACTCTTCTTCCCAAACTTTTGTTTTTTGGCAGAATTAGGCTCTTCTCCACCTGGTTCTTAACACAGCCTTACTGATTTCTGTCACTCACCTGGTAAACTTTGCAATATTCTTCACCAACTCAACTGATAAACATTTGCCTCATGTCCCATTTTAGTTCCCATTCCACATTAACAAGAGATACATTTGGTATACAGTTTGAGGGACAGTAAAAGAATGGATGTTGCGTATGTTTTAGGCAGAGATGATTTTGTTGTTGGGAACCCAAACTAAAGTTTACACAAACTACCTTAAGTGCACACTGGGAATTGATTTGAAGCAGAAAATAATTCTCTTTATAACCCAAGGACAGGAAATATGGCTGGGTATCACAAGGAACTAAAGTTGAGAAATTAAAACACACATATTTGTATAATTGTCTATGTATCAAGAACCTTTCCAGAACTTCATTTCAGGTTGAGTTGGCCAAGGTCAGGGGTGTTTATTCCCTCATCTCCCTCTAAGAAAAGTTTTCATGAGTTGTCTGTGTTCCTATACCCAAGGCCACAGCTTCCTATTAAGATAGCCCTTTCCCCATGGCTCTCTTTCTCACTTTCCAGCTTCCTGTAACTCCACTTTCCCCTCATGAATTCAGGCTAGATGTGATAAATTTACTTACTGTTACTGGTTATTGCATTGTTCATAGTGGTCTCTTTACCCCTTCCCCCCCCCCCTCCAGAAATTCTCTTTATTAAACTCTTTTCAAATTACCCTAGTTGAGAATGCCTTCTGTTTCCTGTTGGTCCCCTGACTGATACAAATTAATGATATCTAAATCTCTATAGTAATCTTTTAGAACGATTCAGATGATTTTGGCACTTTGCATTGCTTAGGAATTTTGGGAAGGGGTTATGAGTGCATTTTATCTGTCCTTTCTCTGCCATTTATGTTTTAGGCAAAATGTTTAAACACGTTTACTTCTGAGAAAGAAGGGACAGACTTTTATACCTCCAGCTTCCTCCTAATATCTTCCTGAAAACTGGAGGGAAATTACAAACCTTTAAGCTGGAGATAGAAAAACTGGATATAGAGTTAAAAAGGGGATGGGATTAGGGGTTTATAACAGTTACTTCCAAGATGGCTCCAACAATCCTTGCCTCCTGTTTTGTTTTGTTTTGAGATTTATAAAAGATATTTACACACACACACACACACACACACACACACATATATTTATGAAGAATTGACTCACACATGATTATGGAGGCTGAGAAGTCTCATAATCTGCCATCTGCAGGCCGGAAATTTGAGAAAGCTGGTGGTGTATTTCCAGTCTAAGTCTATAGACCTAAGTACCAGGAGTCCTGGTCATAAAAGTCCCAGTTCGAGGGCAGGAGAAGACTCATGTCCCAGCTCACCAGTCGCTTGCCTCCTGTTATTTATCTTCTTGTGTGATCTCCTTAACTGAATTAGGGCTAGTTTCTGAGACCAGTAGAATACTATAGTGTATGACTTCCAAATCTATGTCACACAAGTTATTGCAGCCTTTCCCTATAATTCTGAATCCCTTGTTAGAAGTAAATAGCTGCAGTATTTTAAGGACTTTCAAGCATCCCCAGTGGAGAGGCCAATCAGGAGAACAAATAAAGGTTCCCACCAACAAACAAAACCAACTTGTAAGTCTATGAATGAGTCAACTTGGAAGCAGTTAAGTCATCAGAGAGATAAATGCCTGCAGCCTGCAGATAATTGCATATGACTACAATTAATGAGGAACTCTAAACTAAAACTGCTCAGTTAATCTGTTCCCAAATTCCTAACTCCCAGAAATCGTGAGAGGTAGTATGTATTAAGTCACTTACCTTTGGGATAATTCATCACAAAAAGCAAAGAACTAAAATAAAGCTGAATAGAACAATGTATACTGACTTTCATTCCAGATTATGGAAGTCAGGAGGACAGAATATGTGACCCCAAAACGTGCCACTTTGTCATGTGGTTTTGAACTTAAGGCAATTAAGACCCATTAGGCGCAGGAAAACATTTTCTCTCTCTTAACTGCCTAAAAGAATTCAGATAGGTGATCTATAGCAGGAAGAGAGCTATTACCTTAGATAAATTTTTTATATCAGAAAGAGTTATTTGCATGGGCAGGGCAAACATCTGTTTACCAAACATTTGCTTTTGTTATCTTCCTGTGAATTGTCTTCTTTCCTTTTGAAGTCCCAGACTCCTACTCCCTTGTCCAAGGAGCTCAGGAAGGAATATAAAACCTCAATTGCCTATGAGTCTCATATTTTTATGGGGCTCCAGTACATATGAAATTTGTTTTGTTCTTGTTAATATGTTTTATATCAATGTAATTATTAGACCAGCCAAAGATTCTAGAAGGGAAAAAGGGAAAAGTCTTCCACCCCTACAGGAGCTATAAATTATAGAACAAGAGGGGGAAAAATTCAAAGGGCTGTGACATCCAGGAGGTTTATTAGAATCAAATTCAAAAAATTAATTTGACTTTATTCTGTGTGACAAATATTTGGATTTCACAGTGTCTAGAAAATTTTAAATGGGTGGGCCCACGTTTCCAGGCAAGTCTAGAGTCATTGAGTCCTTGCAACATAAAAGACTGAAGCATAAATACAATTTTCCTGAGTGATGTGAACAAGTGATTTGCCTCACATGGGTCTTTAGTAGGTAAGAGTTCAACCATGGGGGAAGAGAAGAGAGAGGAGATCTGGGGCCAATAGAAAATGGGAATGAAGTCTTTGAATTGGAATTGTGTGTGTGTGTGTGTGTGTGTGTGTGTGTGTGTGTGTGTAGTGCAGTCAAAAAGGCATACATGGAAGATATTATGAGGTTGATTCTTGCCCTCAGGTGTTACATCCATAATGTGTATATCTGTTCTTGTGCAAGCATCATCTTCAAGTCATGTTTAACACATAGATCCTTGTTTCTTCCTTTTCTGCAGTTATATGTTGTTTTTTAAGAAAATAATTGATTTTTTATAGTTTTTTTTAAATGCATATATTTGAATCAACATTATGTGCTTACAAACACATTAGTCTTCATCTATCTCTTGAGGGTTTTCTGGGATAGTTCCAATTAAAAATATTCCATCATGTTGTTATATCATATGTTAGACCAATGTGTCTTGATTTTTTGTTTTAGAAAAAAAGTCACTGCAGATCATTTCTTACTATGCTGAGAAGCTTAAACAGAAAAAGAACAATGTATGAAAATAGGAGAGATGTGAGCAGAAGCAGCCAACTGGCATCCATGTTTGGGGCTCACATGCAAATCAAGTTATTCTTTGCTTTCCAACACTTCCCAAATTCCTTTAAAACCATATTTGAAGCTGGATAGCAACTCTATATGAAGACATCAGTGATATAAATACGGACAGCATTGTGTTGGGTAGAGCAATGCCAGGAATTGACAGGACCAGCAGATAAAACCAAAGCAATTAAGTTTCCATAAACACTTGACTTGGATTGAATCAACAGTCTTCTTTATAAATAACAGTGTAGGAAGACATAAATGACAAATCATACATTCCCAATATATAAACCATGCTGGTTTGATGAAGAAGCAGAATTCTTTTCCAGCTTTCTTTTTACAATGTGGGAGAAAAAAAAGTGGCTCAGTAATTTGTGAGTTTTACTTCTGAAATCATCCAAAATTTTCTGTCTGCAAAATATTAAAGGATTTATAGATGAGCTCTGGTGTGCTTCCAGCTTAATACAATCTCCCATTGACAACAACAAAAGTATTTGTATGGCTACAGTAAGCGATTTTTGAATGGTTAGTCCTCCTTCCCTACAGACTGTTTCCCAGGGATTCATTATGAACTCTGGCAAGACTGGAAAATTCAGTCTCAAAGAGCCTCCAGTCTCTGTTATTTTTATTTCATATTCCTTCGCCTCAGCACATAATACAAAATAACTCATGACTATACACTTTTTATCTTACTTTGTCCCCTGAAATATTCCACAAACCTTTCTCAGGAAAGATCTGAGGAAAACTTTATTATTAAGTAATAATGTCTTCTTTCTTCCAGGGAACAAAGCAAAATCCACAGTAGGGGAGGTGGGGGGAAGAAAAAAGAAAAAGATCCTATAATAGGAAAAGATAGGATAAAATTGGCAGAGAGGGAAAGTTAGGACCTGAGGTCCCTGGGAGGAAAAAGATATATTTTGAAACAATTATGGGAATGTCTGACCACAGCAAACTATCCTCCTCCCCCAACCAAGGCATAAGGTCCCTCTTAAGAATGTAACAGACACCACCTACTCCCCCTCAGGTTTCTCTCAGGAATTAACAAAAGACCTGACTAAAAGTAAGTAGACCATAAAATCTATGACTCACAAGGAAAGGCATGGCCATAGACAACCCCTCATACAATGGAAACGAGCCAATCAGGAATGGACAACCCAGCAAGAGTTGTCCAGCCATTAAGGGTAGAACCTGAGAATAAACAAGGGGGAAGGGAAAGAGGAGCTGACAAGAACCTTATAAAACAAAGACACTTGCCTATAGTCCTTGGGCATTCACTTTCAAATATCCCTCTTTCTAAAGAGAACTTTCATACTATTCTTCTTTTCTGATCTTATACTCTAATAAACTTTTACCAGCTGCTCATTTTGTGTCTACTTCTCCATTCTTCAAAGCACGAGACAATGAATCCCAAGTATTGTGGTAAAAAAAAAAAAAAATCCCGCAACAATACCAGTATGTGATGTAGATAGAGATTTCAATATAAATGGCCACACACTCATATTTTCAGAATTTTCAGATAATAAATTTTCAGAATAATATTTCAGAATAATCTTCAGAATAATAAAACACATTTTCAGAATAATAAAACATCTGATTACATTAGTTTCATAGTGGTTTTTCTCCTCTCAAAGACTATTTCTGTCTGTGCCATCCTTCTTTGCTGTTAAAGTCCTATTTATTCATCATCATCTAGCTCAGATAAAATCTGGAGTACTTAATATTTTACTATTTAGTATGTAGCATAATAAAATTTAGTATACCCAGACTTTTCAGTTAGTTGTTGCTACGTAACTTCTGGGGCAAATTTCTAATAGAATGCTCCCATATTGCATGTGGATTTCCTGTTGGACAAGAAGATCCTAAGGAAATCGGACTATTTATCTTTTCATTCCCATAATCTCAAAGTGCCAGGCATTTATAGTGTAGCTGCCATAAATGCACTGAATATACTATTTGCAGGGACTAGACTGCAGACTTCATGAGATTGTGCGGTTTATGTTTGGTTATTCTATGTATCCTCAGTGTCTAAAAGAGGACATGATTCCTAGTAATGCCTCAAAAAATATTTATTGAGTGATTGCATGTATGCATGTAATAAAGCTGGTAAATTTCTTCCCTTATCTGGGCCATGGGGCTTCTTTCCATTTAAGTATCTGATTGTGGCTTTGTTATCTGATTGTGGCTCCACTGAATCATGCAGCTAATCTTTGCAACTCCTTCAACACGTGGAAGTTTAAGATGGGTGAGGTCCATTGATGACGTTGTCTGGATTCTAAACTAGAAATGCCTCCACAATCATGATTTGCAATCTTCACGGTCTTTAGCTTTATACACTCACCCTTTGTCTGCTGTAAATTCTCGGATCTCTTGTAAGCATTTTCCTTGCACTGACTTCCTCATAGAGCAAATCTTCCCTGCAGAGTATTGTTTAAAGCAAGGGCACACCATGTAGCCAAATATCCGGTTCTCATCAGGACACTGAATTTTACAAACTGTACAAACTTGGGTAAGTTATATAATGTCTTTAAGTGTCAGTTTACTTATTTGAAAAGTGAGGTTAATGACAAATGAGTACCTAATTGGATTGTCATGATGTTAAATAAGAGATTATATGCAGTCTTATCTTAACACTATCCATTATAATCCAAAAGGAAATGCTTATTATTTCCATGCTTTTAATAAGGGGATTAATATACTTAGACATACCATACAAATGTAAAGTAATATTACTAATTCAGATCATTCTCATAAACTTCTTGTGGCAGTGCACAAAGACACTATTTTTCATGGAGGGCCAATTACCATCTAGTTACATAGGTCTTAAAGAATGAAGGTAGATATCTCGCATTTCAGAAACTATATGACACTGTTGCAAAAATAACCAGGCAGTCATATTCAAAAGGCAGTGGCCTCTGTCTCTTTTGTAATTGAAGGCAGGCTAGTTTCAAATTTTACCAAGGGGAGTAATCAGGCATTTCATGGGTTGCCATAAATCAGGTAAGTATATACCTGAATCTGTTTGTGTTTTCCATTATATGACTTGAATTACTTTGGTTCATATCTATACTTGTACCTCTGGTTCTTTGTCTTAATTACTACAGCATTATAATAAATCTTGATATCTGAAAGTATAAGTCTTCCAGCTTTGGGATGTTTTCATCAGTGTTGAATCAAGTTTATACAAGAAAATAGCTTAATGACTCATGATTTTGGGATGATTGAAATTTCTTAAATAGGATCTCTCTTTTCCTCTCTCTCTCTTTTTTTCACT
This sequence comes from Panthera pardus, assembly GCF_024362965.1. Lineage (NCBI taxonomy): Eukaryota > Metazoa > Chordata > Mammalia > Carnivora > Felidae > Panthera > Panthera pardus. Next base: position 103,655,283 of record NW_026526732.1, read on the forward strand.
CACACAGGCATAGACACACATTAACCATAAAGAGAAAAAATAAATGACATATTTAAATTAAGACCTTTGGTTTAACAAAAGATACAATTAATACTTCAAAAAATAATCCACAGACTAAGAGAAGATATTAGCAACACATACATTTGACAATTACTTCATGTATAGGCAGCTTTTAGTCAAACAGGCTTGAGCAATGGAATGTAGAAAGGGCCATAGTGACCAACTGGCTGAATGCAAACAAGTCCATGGGGTGACCCATTTCAAAATATCCTTAGGCCCTAGCTAACCAATGGGCTACTTACATCTAGGCACAAATAGCAATAAAGGGAAGATTCCATTAGTTTCCCTACTTCCTCATCTTCCCCTTTACTTTTTTATTTTTTATTTATTTTTTTATTTATTTTATTTTATTTTTTGAGATAGAGACAGAGCACTAGTGGGGGAGGAGCAGAGAGAGAGGAAGACACAGAATCTGAAGCAGGATCCAGACTCCGAGCTGTCTGCACAAAGCCTGAGTGGGGGCTCGAATTCAGACTGTGAGATCAGGACCTGAGTCAAAGTCTCAGGCTCAACCGTTGGAGTCACCCAGGCACACCACTCATCTTCCCCCTTTAAAAATAGTCCCCTCCCACTATCTCCTTGCAAACAGCCTCTTCTCCACTGTCCTGCCTGCTGCTTCTTTGTGGTGTGTTCCATAAACTATCCCCTTTGTTCTGCCGTGAGTGAATTCTTTAACCTCCAACGCCATTGGCTTCCACCCGCACATCACCCCACATCTGGGGTCCCCATCTGATCAAGAGATACCCCATTTAAACACCACACTTTATATCAAGAACATAGAATTCCTACAAATCAATAATAATAATAATAATAATAATAATGACAGCCAACCTAATTATAACAGCAGGCAAAAGCTTTGACAGAGACTTTATGAAAGACGGTATCAAAGTGCCTGATAAACATACAAAAATGTGTTCAATATCATTAGCAATTAGACAAATACAAATTAAAAACTGTGATAAATACTATTATGAAACATAATAGATCATTTAAAAAAAAAAGCTGAGACTACCAAGTATGAATGAGGATGTAAAGTTGATGGAAGTATAAAAGTATTAACTTCTAGAACTCCTTTGGAAAATTCTTTGATAGTACCTACTAAAAGAAAACATATGTATGCCATATAACCCAATAATTTCATTCTTGGGTATATATCTGCCTCCCAAAAAGTGAATACTAATATGCACCAAAAGACCCATGGACAAAATGTTTATATAAGTTTTTTTCATAATAGATTTAAACTGAAAATACATGAAATGTTCATTAATAATAGAATGGATAAATAAATTATATTGTCTGCATACAGTAGAATACTACACAGCTATTAACAAAAATAAGCTTTGCATGCAACATGAATCAGTCTCATAGGCCTATTAAGGGGAAGAGGTTAAATACTAAAAATATATATTCTACCTATATGAATTTTCAAACTAATAAAATTAACCCACAGCTCTGGAAATCAGAATGGTTTTTACTCTTGGGACTTACTGACTGAAAGGGGGAATAAAGGATGCTCTAGATCCAATAATGCTAGAACTACTATACTTATTGATTTGGGTTGTGGTTACACAGGTATGTACATACTTACAAATTTATCAGTCTGTATCCGTAAAATTTATGTACTTTACAAAATGTAATTTTTACCTTAGTAATTTTTTTTAATTGACAAATTCACAGAGGCAAAGAAAAAAAGATTGATGATATGTTCCTTTACAGTGCTTATTCTCCCTACGTCTTTGGTTCAGGAAAGGAAGGGCTTCTCTGTGTAAATGCTTTCTGGGAAAGTCATGGTCTAGCCAAGTTAATATGTGAGAATATATTCCCAAGGGCTTGCTAGAGGGCAGTAATCAATTCTCCTCAGCCTTTTCCTTCTACTAAATATTAACTTGCAAATATCCACATTCTGCTCATTTTCTGCTAGGAAAACTGAAATATAAGAAAAATAATTTAAATAATCAGTATATCAATTTTCTGGTATTATTATCTAAAAATATTTTAAGAGTTTTGGCTTAGAATTATCTATTGCATATAAAATAATTGTGTTAAGTAGGTTTTGATACTGAAATCAGTGAGGTAATATTTCTGCAGCTTCCATAATAGTTCTGTTCAGAAAAGGTGCACTTCCTTGGGTATGTGTAACTATAATTCCTTGGTTAATATGACCTACTTGGTCCTGAGGTTTGCAGCTATCCAGGCAATGGGGAATCATTTAGACCATTCTGGAGTTTAGCACTGATCCAGGCCCAGCCATCAATCTGATCTAATTCTCTAGTGAATATGCCTCAGTCTGGGTCCCCAGACCCTCTCACCCTGGATTCACTTATTTTTCCACCCCTACAACCGCTACTCGACCTTTGAGTCATGCTCTCCAATTCTAACCTCTATGTCTTCACCTTTGTGTGGGATAACTTTTGCAGGATTCCCTGTTTGCCCGAATCTCTGCCTATTGTCTGCTGTTTCCAACCCTTTAGACTGACCCTTGAACTCTATCTCTGAGGTCTAACCCAGGCCCCAAAACCTGTACTTCATAATAATTTTTGGCTACCAGATATAGTTTCATAATTACCTGGATTCAATCCTTATTAAAAAATGCTTAATATATTACCAATGTCTGATTATTAACCTTTACTTTCATGTTTTGATGCAGTTGCTCCAAGTGCATATTTGACTCTTCAATAAACAAAGGTATCCTCCTTTTTTCCTTGTAGCCTCTGTTCTCTGAAGAATTGAGTGTGCACATTTTACCTATTCATAAATCTCAAGCCAAAACTTGGGGTCCAGAATCTGAGGGTTCTATTTTAGCATTACTCTCCATTTTAGTTGTCCTTAACTTTGAGTTTGCTCTTAGTTTGCCCTTAACTATGCCAAGTAAACTTAGTCAGACAAAAAAGGACAAATACCACATTATTTCACCTTTAGGTCAAATCTAAAAAACAAACCCTAGAGTCATAGACACAGAGAACAGATAGGTGGTTTCCAGGAGGAAGGTGGTGAGGGGCAGGTTGGGAGGGTGACATGAGTGAAAGGATTAATAAGTACAAATTTCCAGCTATAAAATAAATAATTCCTAGGGAATAAAGCATAGAGAATATACTTAATAATATTGTGTTGACTTGGTAAGATGACAGATGGTAACTAGACTTATTGTAGTGATCATTTTACAATGTATACAACTGTCAAATCACTATGTTGTACACTTGAAACCAATAAAATATTATATGTCAATTATACCTCAATAAATAAAAGATTTTCAACACAGAGCCACCAAGGAGCTGTAGCTAGTTATTAATAAATTATATGCTAATGAAAAAAAACCAAAGCTCTTTGAAGGAGCCAAAAATGCTAAAATAACGATAATCCCCATTGACACTAATTGTCCCATGATCACTCTCAGGAGTCACAATAGTTATCTTGTGATCGCTTTCAATTCTTGCATGGGTTACAAATCCTGGCTTTAAATCATCACTACACAATATTGTATCAAATTCCTTATGCATCTTATATCATAGAACAATGATTTTTTCACCCATTTATGACAGAAGAAATATATTATATTTCTATGTAAAATATCCAGGTTGTATTTATACATTTACAATAATATGGGTAATGCTATATGTTTTCAAAGGCCTTTTATCAGAATTAATTAGAAGCCATTTACAAAATATGATATGCTTTTAAACTTGGATTATGAAGCCCATTAAGCAGATTGCAGCATTCTGAAAAAAAAAAAAGTAATTAAACTCTAAAGAACTGGTTGTGTTACATAGCCGTGATATGCCATCTGTATCTCTGGCATATTGGACTTCATTCTAAACAAAAGGAAGTTGATTTTAACAGAACTTGTGTATTTGCCAGCATCATAGGTAATAGGAGAGCCTAGGATAAAATGCTAGTATTTTAACTCCAGGATCAGTATGAGTTTTATTGTATCTCAGTATAGTGAATTGACAGATTATGCACGTGTGTGTGTGTGTGTGTGTGTGTGTGTGTGTGTGTGTATCTGCATGGGCATGTGTGTCTGAATTAGCCAATTTTTCACCTGTACAAAAATAAATTCATTTATTAAATATTTATTAAACACTATTATATATCAGGTACACTTAGAAATAAAATTAGATTTATGTCATCTTAAAAAAAATTCCAAAGATTTCAACTGATTTCAATTTTGGAGCACAAATCCAATGGTTACTCATGAAAAAAATCCTAAAAATGGCTTGCTGCTTATGTTAAAATATACATAAGTAATAATAATAATAATAATAATAATAATAATAAATATATAAATTGAAATTCTGGGGAAAATAGGATACAATATTTTATACAAATTATTTGTTTATGAGGAAATCTAAGTACTAAATTTGTATATAAGGAAAAAAATACTCAAAAGACTAAGTGTAAATGGCCTCAAAACAAACAAGTTGTTTGACTGGTGTTAACCAGGTATTTTTTTTTAATTTCTTAAACCTTTTACAATGGTGTTTTTGTGGTATAATTAAGGTACATCTTAGTGTGTACTCAAGAAAACATCATAGCAATTAAGATAATGAGCATACACACCACCACCCCAAAATTCTCTTCAGAAAATGCAATGACAGAAGTTATAGACAGCTTCATAATGGGGACCAACTGGAATAATAACACCTCAGTGTGGTGGGTACAAATATTAATGCATAAAATGTATATACATTAATGTATACATATATTAATGTATATATATCAACTTATTATACTGCAGAAACTCTTTTTATTTTATTTTTTCTTCAGTTAACTCAGGGGGAATATGTTTTACTGGATTTTTTAAAGATTATGTAAAAGATTATTTACAGAATTCCCCTCATATCATGTTTGGCAGTGGGTGGGGGAAGGTTGAAAGCAATGGCCAATCATTATCATGTGTATAATTCTGCACAAATCATTTAACCTGTTCTTTGAAAGTTTTGTTTAAAATGAGAACTGTTAGCCTTTTCTGCTTTCAACCCAACAGGACTGATTCAGAAATAAGGTTGGCAGATTATTAAAAGAAGGTGTTAACCAAATTTAATAACGTACATTTGCTAAATTTCATAACCTAGAGTCAACTACCTTATCAAACAGAAATAAAGGAAAGAGTATATTAGCTCTGATTTTCCTGATCATTCTCAGCAGAGTGATCATATACACAGAATATTTGTAAGTCATGCATATAAATTACCAGTATTATGATCACATCTCTTCTCTGTGGGTAATAGACAATTCAAATATAATCCTGTTGTGTTTTTATATCATTTTCCTGTTGCTACCATAACAAATTATTATAAACTTAGTGTCTCAAGACAATGCAAATTTATTATCTTACAGTTCTATATGTCAAAAGTCCAAATGGGTCTCACTGGGAAGGCTAAATCAAGACTCAAGGAGGAAGCACCAGGGTAGAATCCATTTCCTTGCCTTTTCTTACTTCCGGAGGATGCCCACATTCTTTAGCTCATGGTCTCTTCTTTCTTCAAAGTTAGCAATGGGTGGGTCCAGTCTTTCTCATGATCCATCACTGACATTGATTCCCTCTTCCACATTTAGTACCCTTATGAGCTCACACGGATAGTCCAGGATAATCTCCTTACTTTAAAGTCAGCTGATTAGCAGTTTGAATCCATCTGCTACCTTAATTCTCTTTTGTCATGTAATGTAACATATTCAAAGGTTCAGGGGATTAAGACATGAAATCTACCATGCTTCAAATCACAGTTCTGTTCTCCTCTGTTGGTTCCACTGACTAACATATTCAATTTTGTTCTGATCCTACAGGTCTCTTTTTGCAGAAAATGCAAATGTACTGCAGAAGTGGTTTGAAAAAAGCTTTATTATAACACATTATTTTAGGAGTTGACAATAACCTAAATTTATGTTTTCTTTTCAGGGATGACAATGAAACACTTATTGTATTTGGCTGCCACTGCTGGTTTCCTGACTATTTTGATTGTAAGAGTATGTGAGGATTATATGTTTCATAATTACTTTCCAGGAAAGGATAAGAGCTCCTCCTGTAAAACTCATTTCATTATAGACATTGTTGTGTGGATGCTATGCCCTTTACTCACCTCTGCCTCACCATAGACTCTAGCATGCAAGTACCACTCTTAATTCCATATTGCAGGGAAAAGAACCAAAGCATAGGGAGGTGAAGTCATGTGGCCAATGTCAGAATACTGGCAAGTGGCAAAGCTTGAAAGTAAACCTAAACAGTTTAGCTCCATGGGTCCATGCCAATTTCATTTACAGCCCCTCTGGATGATTAAAAAAGCTGAGAATGTAGAGCATATAGCCAATCCATGCATTTTCTATGACTAAATGGGAAAAAAAATTGTTTGGATTTTGTTTAACCCAGAAAAAGTAAGTATTTCCATATCCCAATTGAACTATTTGATTTGTGACTATAACAAGAATTAAACATATCAAAATTAAATATAAAATGAAAGGTGTGAACAGCAAGAAGAGAAGTGTGAGGAACTGTAAGCAATGGAGTCAATATATGAGGTCTGCATCCTACTACTTATTAAAGGCAATAACTTCAATATTACAAAATAAAAACAAAACATTCAGTGGTATAAGGTATAGGGCCTTAGGATTTTATGATCACCCAATAATATGTATCTCTATATAGCCTCATTTATATTTTAAAAATTACATTTTTTAACCTACCCAGAATATTTTTATGATGAGCACACATATGAGTGATTTCTATGATTTCATGGGCTAGCTCGGAGAAGTCAAGATTGGAAGGAATCTAATTTTATAAATGAAAAAAATCTATATACATCAGACTATTGGGGTGCTGATTTGGGTCTTATTATTCACACCTCTTCCACAAAGAGAAACCAGGTAGACCTCTTGTCTAATACTCAATAATGCTCCAGTAAATTGGAAGTAGAGTCTTAAAGAAGAGTTCTCCTTCCTTCTCTTTGATTATCTTCCCATTTTACTTCCACAGTATGAAGGGGGGATATTCACACTTCAAAGTAAGGAAAACCTAAACATAGCCTCCATCAGAGGGAAAGAAGAAAGGCAGCAAGAATGCTACCTTTGCCTTTAAAGCATAGTCTGGGTTTGTCTGGTCTAGTCTAGGTCACTAGGTCATTTAGCTCACGTTCTAGGAGACTCCCTGGCTCAGGCTGCCATGTGAAAGAAGGAATCAGTATCAAAGTCAAAAGCCCAGATCAAAAAGCAGGTAAGTAAAACCCTTTTCCGTCAAGGCAACCAGAGCCTAGTCCATTTACTGACCGACAATACAAAGGAAAAATATGAAAGGGTTGAAGGCATTGATAAAACAACATGTATACATTCTATAGAAAGATAATTATTGGAATATTTGCATGTAATTTTACAGAAAATTTGCTCAGAAAACTAAGGCAAAATTAAAAAATTAAGAATTTTTTTAAGTTTATTTATTTATTTTGACAGAAAGAGAGAGAGAGCAGGGAAGGGACACAGAGAGAGGGAGAAACAGAATCCCAAGCAAGTTCCATTCAGAGAGTGAGGAGCCTGACTTGGGGCTCAAACTCACAAACTGTGAGATCATGATCTGAGTCAAAATCAAGACTAGGATGCTTAATGGACTGAGCAACCCAGGTGTTCCAAGGCTTAAGAATTTTAAATGAAAAAAAAAAACAAAAAAACAAAAAAAAAACATAAAACAAATTAAGCCCCAAACACAAATTCATTACATAAAATTTAAACATTAAGCCTAGTTGAAGTAAAAAACAAACTGTTCCTTTTTGTCCAATGAAAATAAACAATATGATATATTCCCTTTTTAGACTCCAAGTAGAGACCAAATAGACTACCAGGCTTGAATCTTATTTTAAACTCCCCTTCAATGTTAGAGTTTACTGAGATAGTAGGCATCTACTTGGACAAAAATCACTTTTTACTGAGATATAGTTTTCTGTGAGAATCTAGTAGATGTTACACAAAAAGATCTTTGTAGGAAAAGTACAGGAAATCGTGATGAGGTAATAAGGAGATCTGATCTTGTCTGAGGTAATTCGAGACTTCTCTTGGAATGAGGCGGTGGTAGACCCATATCTGAAGGGTTAATTGTCATTACCTAGTAGAGCAAGCCAAAAGAGGATACTAACAAAGCGACAGGCTTGGACTAATACTCTGAGGCAGAACAGAAGCTGGCACATTACAATAATTAAAACAAAATCACTGAGACAAAAGCAGATAAAAGTAGGGGAGCATGTCTTAAGTAGAGGCTGAGAAGTCAGCAAGATCTTTATAGACCTTATAAAAGATTTAGTTTTTCTTTCTAAGAAATTGTTGAAAGACTTAACAGGAAAGAGACCCATTGTGTCAGTGTTGTGAAATATTTACTCTGGTAGATTCCTGCAGAATGGATTGTGGAAGACTGGATAGAGGGGTTGGAAGGAGAGTGTAGGGGGGGTTGGTATGTATTTGAAGGCTGGGAGGCCAGTAGGAGGTCAGGCTATAGCCATAGTCAGTCCAGGTGAGGAAAGAGAAATCTGAGAGGTAGGAGAAAAAAGGAAGAGAATGTGTTGTCCCTTACATGGAGAGAAAGACTATTTCTACACTGAGAGCTTAGTCAGAGGAGTTAGCAGCCAATAGATCGAGTAGAATGAAGACATTACAAGAATATTGAACTTACAAATTAAGCTTGTTGGTGACCTTAATAGAAGCTGTTTCAAAACAAAATATCTCAACTTCAGAACTACTGGCATTTTGTATGGAATAATTTTTTGTCAGGGGAGTCTGTCCTGAAACTTTCAGGATGTTTAGCAAAATCACTGACTTGTATCTACAAAATGGCAGAGTACTCGCCCCAACCCAGTCATGACAACCAGAAATTTCTCCAGACATTGTTTAATTCCAGGGAAAGGAAGAGGGGCTTGAGACAGGGTATATTACTCCTACTATAGAACTTTTGTTTTACTGGAATAAGTGGGGGAAGGGTGAATGCAGACTATATTACTGGAGGGTGGGAAATTACAGACAGCCAGTATGGGCAACATTTTCAGAAATTGCGATAGGGAAGGAAAGTGGAAAGTACAGTGATTGAGTGGGGAAGTGGAATAAATGCAAAGTTTTGTTTGTTTAAGTTACCAGCAACATGATCATGAGTAAATGCCAGTGGGAAGGACCAAGACAAAAGAATGGTAGAAGATATACTGGAAAGATAATGAGTAATGTGAAATTTGAGAAAATGTGGAAGAGAATGGAGTAAATAACACTGGGGACAAATAGCTTTTGAAAGAATGACTTTTTTTCATTTTTTGAGGAACTGTTATACTATTTTCCATAATGGCTCTACCATTTTACATTTCCACCAACAGTGTATCAGGATTCCATTTTCTCCACATCCTTGCAACATTTGAAGTCTTTTTTTTAACAATAGTTCACCTAATAGCTGAGGTGATATCTTATTGTGGTTTTCACCTTTATTTCCCTGATGATCAATGAGGTTAAGTACATTTTCATATACCCCGTAGACCATTTATATGTCTTTTTTGGAAAAATGTCTGTTTAGGTCCTTTGTGTATTTTTTTAATCAGGTTATTTGTTTTGTTTTTGCTATTGGGTTATATGAGTTTTTATATATTTTGGATATTAACCCCTTATCAGGTATATAGCTTAAAATATTTTCTCCCATTCATTAAATTGTCTTTTCATTTTGTTGATTGTTAAGGAAACAATTCTTTCTGTGCAGAAGCTTTTTAGTTTGATATAGTCCCACTTGTTTATTTTTACTTTTATTGTCTGTGCTTGCCAAGACAAATGTCAAGGAACTTTATACTTATGTTTTCTTCTAGGAGTTTTCTGATTTCAGGTCTTACATTTAAGTCTTTAATCAATTTTGAGTTGATTTTTATGTATGGTATAAGGATCTAATTTCATTCTTTTGCATGTGGATATCCAGTTTTAAATTTGCCAGGAGGGTAAGTCTTAAGTTACATGTTTTTACAATATACACAAAATAATACAATAGTTATAATAAAGGGGGCAGGGGGAAACTTTGAGAGGTGATTGTTATGTATGGTCTTTTGTTTTTGTTTATGGTCTTGATGGTTTCACAAGTGTATACTTACCCAAACTCCTTGAATTGTATACATTAAACGTGTATAGCTTTCACTGTCAATTATACCTCAATAAAATAGTTTAAAAACAACAACAACAACAACAAACAACAACAACAACAACAACAAAGTATGACCTGTTCAGTAGTACCACAAAAGGTAAGGGGGAAAGAATGAGAACAGATATAGGTAGATTGGTAGACTGGCCAAGAGAACCTAAAACAGCTATCATCAAATATTGTCTCTTTATTGAGGAAACTAGGACATATCACAATCTGCTGAGAGAAGTAAATGTTACTGAGGTAGAGTGTACAAGTTCTACAATAACATTGTGGAAAAAGACAAAGTGAGTTAACGAGGTAAATTAATAGAATTGATGAGAAAAATTAACGAGCAATTTGAGATTAGAAATCCTGATTTGGGATGACACCAATATCTGTCATTTTGTGGGATATTTTTCTGACAATGCTCATCTGACTCCATGCAGGCAAAGAAATTTTTGGTCCCATCCAAAATGGGGGTGTTCCTAAATAATGATGGGCAGGGAAAAGATTCGATATTTTAGCAAGAGAGTTGTTGAAATAAGAGTACATGAGTAGAAAAGAAAGAAAATTCAAGAGCGGGGACATGGAGAAAATGAAGAATGAGCTAGAATGCTAGAGTATGTTGAAAAGAGTGATTGACCTTGGCAACTTGGAAGAGCAGGAACTGATGAGGCAGGGAAAAGTTTGCCCAGGGGATTTGGGAGGTATGGCACTTGGCAGTGATTATGAGATATAGACTGTGATCATCATGGTGGAGACTAAAGACACTTGGAGGAACCATCTAGAAGAGGGAGAATTCAAGGGGCCTGTGATATCAGGTGGCTGGAGTCATCCATGTGAATGCGGCAGTCCCTGAGTTGACTGAAGAAATGGGTGGACAGGATGAATTTGTTTCAGGAGACCCAATTTCTGTGAATGAGAGGAAGTAATAGGGAAACTGTCATAGGAGAGTAAACGGCCAGTGATGAGAGGGTAGAGCAATATGTCATGAGTTTCAGTGGAGCAGAGTTCAGAGGAGCAAGGGAAGTTATATCTTGGAAATGGTAAAGGGATTCTGGTGGGTTCCCCACCTTTCCTGTAGTCTAGACTAGAGCTACCTGGAGTATAAAGGAAAATAGCATCACATGAATGTGTTTTTGAAAATGATGTTCACAGGGGACAGTCTCTAGAGGGGTCCTCCGGATTTCATATTTTTGCCTTTCCCCCATACCATTTTATGTTGGCATAAAGTAAATGACAATAACTACTCTATTTGAATAAGGTATGGTGTTGGATCTCATCCATTCAGAGACTCTGCTTATAGCCCTGTGGTAGCTGAGCAATAAATAGATACTACTCAAATTATACTACCTAGGTTTTGCCACTTTTTTTTGGTAAAAGGCATGAGTAAATGTGATACATAACATACACACGAATGAAGCTGTTTTTCATAGCAATTAATGCTAACCTAAAATTTTTTTTTTTAATTTTTAAAACATGTTTATTAATTTATTTTGAGAGAGACAGTGTGTGAGTGGGGTAGCGGCAGAGAGAGGGAGAGAGAGGATCCCAAACAGGCTCCATGCTGTCAGCACAGAGCCAGACGTAGTCCTCGATTCCACAAACTGTGAGAGGATCATGACCCGAGCTTCAATCAAGAGCCAGATGCTTAACGGACTAAGCCACCCAGGTTCCCCAAATGCTAACACAAAATATTAAGGTCATTTAGTTTTCTTGTTAGTTGAAGGATAAAAGGTAAACAGCTTAAAAGAACAGTCAGGAATTCTAGATTGTAGCTGATTTGCATTCTACTTTATATGTACACATACAGATGTAAACATTAATGCTTTTTTCATTTGCATTAGATAAAAATATAGACTCTGAATTGGAGATAGCAGGGGCTTTGTATTCAATAATGAAACTCTTAGATTAGACACATCCTTAACATTGTATTCAAGTACAAGTGGTTTATTTGGGAAACAAGGAAAACACTTACAGTAAATGGAATGGGGAAGGAGCCAAGGAAGGGAACCAAGATATCTTCCACTGTGATTCATATTGCCTGATAAAAAGTGCTTTTACATGGCCCAAAGTACCAATCATAAACTGGGGGGAAAAAAGAATCACAGAGCATTCAGTGCATTATGCTATAGACTTATAAAATGTCAGATGACATTCAGAAACCCACAGAAATAGCACAGGAGAAATGGATACTAATCTCCTGAGCTATCGTAAATTTTAAAAGGCTGTAGATCGTGATTTATTCAATATAAACCACAAATTCATACTGCTGTAGGTCTGCCAGTGATTTATTATACAAGACGAATTGCACATGGAAGAAGCGACACTAATTAATAGCTTTCTGGTAACAGGCAAAACCAGCTCCAGTTCCATACGACACACTCCTCACTGAATTGGCAACTGTCCAAGAAGAAATCGTTACTGTACATAACAGCCTCAGGAGAGGGGTAATTCCATCAGCCAGCAACATGCTGAAGATGGTAAGATTAATTAAATAGCAGCGACGATGATGTCAGTAGTAGTAATAGTGTTAACTGAGCTTTTACTTAAGTTCTATTCACTTGCAATCTACTAAAAGTTTGGTCTTCCCAAAGAAAACTTTGACCAAGCAGCAAAAGAAACAGAGGCATGGAGAAGGTATGTAACTTTCCCCAAACCAGTGATTTTTTGTTTGGTTGGTTTTAAAGTTTATTTATTTATTTTGAGAGAGAGAGAGAGAGAGAGAGCGTGTGTGAGCAGAGCAGGGCAGAGAGAGAAGGGAGATAGAATCCCAATCAGGCTCCACACTGTCAGCATGGAGTCTGATGTGGGGCTCAAACTCACAAACCATGAGATCATGATCTGAGCCAAGATCGAGAGTCAGATGCTTAACCAGCTGAGCTACCTGGATGCCCTCTCCCAAAATCACAGTTATTAAATGACAGAGCAACAATTCCAACTCAGACAGTCTAACTCCATTCATAATATACCCTGGGACAGTGCTTTATAAACTTGAGCATGCTAAGAATTACTTGAACAACTTGGTAAAGCACAGATTGCTGGGCCCCACTGTCTGAGATCCCGATTTGGGGAAGTCTGGGGTAGAGACCACTACAAGCTCCCAGCTGAAGCTCATGCTGCCAGCCAGCATTGTCAGCATAGTGAGCTTTAAGTGAGAGAGGCGTTTCATAACTGTCTTCATTGGGGAGCAGCCCAGAGGCTAGACACTCACCTGAGAAGCAAGATGTCCAGATTCTAAGTCAGGGGGTGCTGCCAGATAAACAAATATTGACAAATCTAGTTCCCAGTTCCCTTGCACCTTAAAAGATAAGACAAATGGTCTTTCCACTATAAACCTGCTGTGTGAGCAGATTAAGTGCTATAAAACAAACAAATTCAGATGTACCAGGTGATTAGGCTTGTATTGATTATCTCCCAGAAGTATCCCTCAGGTTTCTGGGCAACTTTATCCTAATTCCTTTAACCCTGGATGGACCTAAGGTACAAGAGTTAGAAATAGTGCAGGCTCTGGAGGGTGATTCTAAAGGACAGCTTTCTCATGGAAATGACAAAGGGTGGAAAGTAAGTGAATAAAAAAATTATTTTGAAATGTATCTCTTGGTCATCTTAGAATCAAAAGTGTTATTCAAACAAAACAATAAAAATCAGTAGCTATCATAGTCTTGCATTGTGAGTGATGTAATTGACATGTATATTGTGCTGACTGTTGACAGGCACTCTTTTAGAACCTTATTACATTAACTTATTTATTTATTTACTTATTTATTTATTTATTTATTTATTTATTTATTTTAAGTTTATTTATTTTGAGAGAGGGAGAGAGGGAGAGAGAGAATCCCAGGCAGGCTCCACCTGTCAGCACTGAGCCACACACGGGGCTCAATCTCACAAACCATGAGATCACAACCTGAGCCAAAATCAAGAGTCAGACACTTAACTTAGCCACCATGCACCCCTACATTAATTCATTTAAATCAATAATTCTGTGATGTGGATTATACTATCATCTTCATTTTGCAGATGATGGATCTGAACCTCAGAGAAATTAGCTAACATCCAAAGTAATAAGTACTGGATAAGTCAGGATTCAGATGCAAATGGTCCAACTCCAGGGACCTGCTCTTAACTATTTGCCTCCCTTAGGACAAACAGGGTTCAAACTTCTTGGTTTCCAGGAAAGCAAACACAGTTAGGAGGTACTAAAGAAAAATTTTAGAGTAAATGGAAAATATAACTTCTGATTTCAGAGAATTTTTTATTATGAATTAAAGGTAACTACAAAGGAAATAGAACACAATGTAAGAATAAGTATATTCAAGTGCTAAAGAATAAAGGTATGAAAGATCAAGACAATAAATTAAGCGCACCAGTAAAACTGAATCATATTTTATTTTATTTTTTTAAAGTTTACTTATTTACTTCGAGAGAAGAGAGAGAGAGATGGGGAGGGGCAGACAGAGAAAGAGAATCCCAAGCAGACTCCATACTGACAGCACAGAGCCCAATGCAGCGCTTGAACTCATGAGATTCGAGATCATGACCTGAGCCAAAATCTAGAGTTGGACACTTAATGGACTGAGCCACCCAGGTGCCCCAAACTGAATCATATTTTAAAGGAAATATGGGAGTTGAATTGTTCCCATAAACAATACATAGGACATGGAAAGAAAGGAATTGATAGAGTTACAGCAGGGCTGAAGAGCTGGTCATAACTGCCAGGCGGAGGTTTTCCAAAAAGAAAAGTTTTCATACATAAGGTTAGAAGCTGATTAAATGGAATCAGGTATTAAGGACAGAATTCATAGCTTTGGTGCAATAACCATAAATACTCACTTGTGATTTTAATCATGGATACATCACCCAAAAAAGAGTATCTTTTTTTTTCAAGTTTATTTATTTTGAGAGAGAGAGTATGAACAGGAGAGAGGCAGAGGGAGAGGAAGAGAGAAAATTCCAAGCAGGTTCCGTGCTGTCAGCCCGACAAATGGCTTGAACCCATGAACTGTGAGATCATGACCTCAGCCAAAATCCAGAATCAGATACTTGACCAACTGAGCCACCCATGAGTCCCCCCTCCAAAAGGAGTATCTTACCACCATTAATCAGAGGTAATATTCTAGAGAGATTCTGCAAAGAGGTCTGAACCACAGATAGTATGTAATGAATGTTTCAGATAGTTATACAAGATAAGCATACTCAGACGGAGATTAGCACACAGGATGTTTATTGGAGAACAATCTCCAGAATGACACCTACCTGTGGAGGTAGAGAGAGAAGCAGCATTGGGCATATAGAAAAGCTGGGTTTTGACATTGTCATGACAGAGGTTTCAGCTAATTTTTCAGGAAGCTGTACAGCTAGGACGGCCCTTCTGAATTGTCCTAAGTTGGAGGGAGGTGGCCTGTCATTTACAATTCCCACATCTACCAGTTGTTAGGTACAAACTACCTCCAGGAAGTGATTTTGCTCCTGGATGAGGACAATTTTTAGAAAGGACAGACAAGAGAGCTGTGAGTGGGCGGGACTCCCACCTTGCAAGGAAATAAGTGCTTCTGTTTAGAAAGCAACCTGCTATTGCATCACAACATGCACAACAAGCAACTAGTTGTAAATTATCCGGATGATTCCTAGTCCTAATCACTTGGTAACCTGGTCATAGTAGGCAAGATTACTAGTGCATGCAATGATGATATTCCCACTGCCAGGAGATCCTGGGACTTAATGGGATGTGTTGTGTCATCTCTACTTCCTCAGTTAAAATGTATCCACCAGTAAAATACAACTTTTGTTGCATGAAACAATCAAGGCCTACAGTTAGGTGTCATACAAAACTTATTCTGAAGAGTAAGTGAATGACTTATGTCTCAGTCTATATTACAAAACAAGGTCTACAACTTTTCTTGATAATGTGTTGCATGAAGATATTGATACAGTCTTTTAAGTGGATGTACACCGTGTGAGGATTAGAGTATTAGGGAGAATTTTGCCACAGAGTCCTGTAACTGGTGATATAGACTTCCCGTAACTGGTGATATAGACTTCCTGCCTTTCAACTTACTTGGAGATACACCTGACAAAATTCTTCAACTCAGCACAGTTGACACACATTAAGAGTTAAGAACATACACTCTGAAGATATAATAAGCTGGATCCTACTTCTTTTTTGGTTCCTTATTGGTTGTGTCATCCTGAGAAATTATGCAACATCTCTGTGCCTCATTTTCCCCATTTGCAAATGGGGATAATAATAGTACTTCTCTTGTGGAGATTCTGTGAGCCAAAAGAAGGGAATATACATACAGAATTGGTAACAGATCCTGGCATGTAGTATTAGCTACTATTTTTTATTATCATTTGTCATTTTAGATGGAGATGTGTGACACTGTACATAGCCATCATTTATTTACCGAGCACATAGTATAAGATTTGTCATATCATAATTGTATTGCATGAATTATTACATTAAAACTTTAGAACAAGCTATTAGGCATTGAGGGTCACATTTTATAGCGGAAGAAACATATTCAAAGAGATTAAATAATGTTTCAGAGATAAAACTACTATCAAATAACAGAATAGAGGGGCACCTGGGTGGCTCAGTCAGTTATTTGTCCAACTTCAGCTCAGGTTATGATTTCACAGTTCATGGGTTCGAGCCCCATGTCAGGTTCTGAGCTGTCAGCATAGAGCCTGCTTCAGATTCTGTGTCTCCCTCTGTCTCCCTGACCCTCCCCTTCTTGCATTCTCTCTCTCTCTCTCTCTCTCTCTCTCTCTCTCTCTCTCAAAAATAAATAAACTTAAAAAGAAAAAAAACAGAATGGAGTTCTAACCCTGATCTGTTTTGCAGAAAGCATTTACTTAAACTTTTTCATACTTCTGAGAGAGAAATGCTACATCTAAGCATTACTGCCAAATTTTGATTTTGTAAATTCAAGGGCTAAAGTAGTAAGTTGAAAGTTTCGTCTTCCTCTTCTAACCAGAACATTTAATAATATTATTTAAATTGTTAGCTTATACAATTGAAGATATTGCTAACCTTGGCTTTTTATTTTTTTTTTATTTTTTTATTTTTTTTTTTATTTTATTTTTGGGACAGAGAGAGACAGAGCATGAACGGGGGAGGGGCAGAGAGAGAGGGAGACACAGAATCGGAAACAGGCTCCAGGCTCCGAGCCATCAGCCCAGAGCCTGACACGGGGCTCGAACTCACGGACCGCGAGATCGTGACCTGGCTGAAGTCGGACGCTTAACCGACTGCGCCACCCAGGCGCCCCCTAACCTTGGCTTTTTAGAAACAATAAACTAAAATATTATCATGGAAATAGCAATAAGACCAAGCACTTATACTTTACTCTTCCACTGTAGGACTGGAGTGAGGAAGCTGCACAAAATGCCAGAATGTTGTCAACACAGTGCGAATTAAGAGAGAGCAGCGCACCTAGGAGGCGAATTACAAGTAGGTATATGTCTACATGACTCACCTTGGTACTCAGAAGTCATCGGTGATTGTTAAATAACCTGGCAAGGGTAAGTTAAGTCTTTTGGTATATTATATGGGCCCCATAAATGGCAGTAGATTGTGGCCCACTACACTTTTATTATTATCAATTTTTAAACTTGGATATTTCAGAATTTCAAATTCCAGATTCTGATCATCAGAAACAAGAATCAAAACTCTCAACATTATAGAATAGTTGAGTAATACAGTGATAACTGGATGGAGAGCTGGATAGCTGGAAGTTGTCTATTCTATGTAGTTATTTCAGCTACACACAACAATGCATTAGGGATATCTTTGGCTTTGAAATACTAATACAGA
This sequence comes from Panthera pardus, assembly GCF_024362965.1. Taxonomy (NCBI): domain Eukaryota; kingdom Metazoa; phylum Chordata; class Mammalia; order Carnivora; family Felidae; genus Panthera; species Panthera pardus. The sequence continues at coordinate 103,673,276 of NW_026526732.1, forward strand.
TGATAGGTGAGTTATATTCAAGTCTACTGGGCTGTACATGTGAACAAATTTAGGTGCTCAAAAATGAGTCCATCTCATGACATAAATGTTAGGTGGATCATTGCTTGTTTCCAGAAAAGCCATTAATACTTCCTACACAAGTAGACATTATTAACATTTTTGAGATACTTGCTTGTTACAAAATATTTCAAAGATACTAATGAAACTTCCATATTTACAGGTTATTGGGCATCTTTGCCCAATATTGTTGACCTGTGAATTAGCAATATGAGTCTCAGAGAAAGGTAGATAATTCCTGAATACCATGTTTGGTCAAGAACCCACATCACCAGTGGATGGCTAAATGAGCAAATGTTTATTTCATGGTCCTTGCATAATGAATACCTGTGGGTAGCTGTTTGTAAGTCACAGGCCCTGTTACAACCCACAGGCTGCTTGGATTGGTTTCACCCTTCTCCATCAGCTTGGAGACTGAAATGTCGAGCTGATTTCCAAGCTTGCACATCATCTCCTACTGTCGACTTCTCACCAAACCTAAGTACCACAAATTCACTCATCAGTGGGAAAGATGATTGCCAGCAGAGATACAGCTGAGTCAGCTTTCTTTTTATAAGACATTGCTTAGATGATAAGAGAAACATTCGTAAAATGGAAGTGAGGAAAGTGTCCTTATATTTCCAGGTTTCATAGAGTATGACACAGACTTTTTTCTCCCTTTCAGATACTTTTTGTGGAGAAAATATGCATTTGACATCTTATGCTATCTCATGGTCAAATGTAATTGAAATCTGGTACAACGAATCTAAATATTTCAAGTATGGGGAATGGACGTCAATGGATAATGGCATAACAATTGAGCATTATACTCAGGTAACCTGCATACTTGCAAATATACGCATTGTTTAAATGACTATAAGCATGTGTGGAACATAGGTGACTGAGAAAATCATTCTACCTTTTCCTGCAAATTTACACTTGACCCACTGAGTTCCTGCTATCATTTGGAACACAAGGAAGTGTGATTCCCTCAATAGCTGGCTTGGAGAAGGTGCTTAACTGCTTAGTCTCCGTTTTTATACATTTGATTTTCTGGAAATTAACAAAATCATAAAACATCAGTGTCACTTATATATTACATTTCTGATATTTGTAAAGAATGAAAATAACAGTACCTTATAATACAGAGAATCCTCTTCTTTCTAGTTTATTTTTATTGTAAAAAATTGTATGTATATAATATTATTTATATACACATATATTATGTATACATACATATATGACACATAATAATTATCTATATATGCATATATAATATATGTATATATTTTATAAAATTTGTCATTTTAGTTACTTTTAAATTATGCAGCATTAATGTTCAGTAGCATTAACTGTATTCAAATTCTTATGCAGCAATCACCACTATATATCTTCAGAACTTTTCATCTTCCCAAACTAAAGCTCTGCACCTGTTAAACAACAACTTCCCATTTCCTCTGTGTCCAGACTCTGGCAATCACCTTTCTACTTTCTGTATCTATGGATTTGATTACTCTAGGTACCTCATATAACTGGAATCATAAAAATTTTGTCCTTTTGTGTCTGCCTTATTTCACTTAGCATTATGTTCTCATTTGACATCCATCCATGTTGTAGCATGTGTCAAAATTTTATTCCTTTTTAAGGCTGAATAATATTCCATCATATCTGTTTACCACTGGTTGTTTATCCATTCGTCCACTGATGGGTATTTAAGTTGTTTCCAATTTTGGCTGTCGAGAATAAGACTAGTATGAACATTGGAGTTCAAATATTTATTCATATCCTGCTTTCAATTCTTTTGAGTATGCACCCCTAAGTGAAGTTGCTGGATCATATGGAAATTCTATGTATAATTAATTATTTGAGGAGCTGGCATATTGTCTTCCACAATAACTGCATTATTTCACAATCCCAGCAGCAATGAAGTTTCTGGTTTTTCACATCCACACACTGTATTGGTCTGCTTGGGCTGTCATTACAAATATCACAGGCTGGATGGATTAAACAACAGAAATTATTTTCTCATAATTCTGGAGGCTGAAAGTCTGTGAACTTCTGCAGCATAGTTTGTGAGAGCTCTCTTCCTGTCTTCTTTTCACTATATCCTTGCATGGAGTTTCCTTTCCTTTCCTCTGCTAATGCTTGCAGAGAGAGGGGCGGAGTGGAGAGAGAGAGAGAAAGAGAGAAATAAAGAGAGTACAAGAACCAGAGCTAGCACTCTAGTGCCTCTAGTGCCTTCTCTTGTAAGGACACAAATCCTATCGGATCATGGTCCCACACTTAGGACTTGTAAATTAATTCCTTAGAGATTCCATCTCTAATTAGAGCTGCTGGGTTAAATCAGGTTGTTTGGTTTCTTGTTGTTGAGTTATAAGAGTTCTTTACATATTCTAGGTATCTATCCTTTATCAGGTATAGGATTTGCAAATATTAATTCCTCTTACATGGACTGCCTTTTCACTCTGATAATAGTATGTTATAATGAACAAAGATTTTTAATTTTGGTAAAGTCCAATTTATCTATTTTTTCCTTTTCTGTCTGTGCTTTTGGCGTCACATTCAAGAAATCACTGCAAAATTCAATATCATGAAGGTTTTTCTTTGTGTTTCCTTCGAAGAGTTTTTTATGATATTAACTCTTACACTTAGGTATTTGATCCATTTTAAGTTAGTTTTTTATATGGTATAAGGTACTCTCCATTTGCTTGTATGTGGATATCTAGTTTTTTCCCACTTTTTTTGTCCCCCTTGAATGGTCTTGGCACCCTTCTTGAAAATCATTAGAACATACATGTGAAGATCTATATGTGGAATGTCTATTTCAGTTCATAGGTTTATCTGTCTATTGTTATGCCAGTGCCACTGTTTATAGTAAGGTTTGATATTGGCAAATATAAGACTTCCAGCTTTGTTCATTGGCAAATATAAGACTTCCAGCTTTGTTCTGCTTTTTCAACACTATCTACCTATTTAAAATCATAGACTTAATCACTTATAGATAACAATGCAGAAATTCTAAATAAAAGATTAGCAAGTAGAATTCTTATTTTAAGATTGATACCCTTGTACAAAAAGGGTATGTGCTAGGAATCCAAGAATGTTATAACATTAGACTATGTATTCATATAATTTACCTTATCAACAGAGGATAAAAATAAAATGGTCACCCCAAGAGCTAAAAATCTGACAAATTTGTGACATCAATTCCTGCCTTCTATTTCTTTCAGATAAAGGTAGACTAGACCCACTATTTACATCATAAGACCTTTAGTTTCATCATACTCAGATAATAATATTTACTCTTCCAAAGACTTAAAAATTTTATTGTTTAATTCCCACTACGCACCTATGATGTAGAAAATGATATTATTATATCCCACTTTAAAAACAATAAAATTTCAAGATATAAATCAAATTGGTAAATACCATACAACCAGAAAGTGGTAGAGATAGAATTTGAACTTGAGTCATTTTGCTTCAAAGTCCAATTCATAACTCTACACTATGCCTTTTCCCTGATGATTAAGTAAATTTCCTCCTATGCTTTTTTTTTAAATCTTTATTTATTTTTGAGAGAGGGAGAGAGAGACAGAGCATGAGCAGGAGAGGGGCAGAGAGAGAGAGACACACACACACACACACAGAATCTGAAGCAGGCTCCAGGCTCTGAGCTGTCAGCACAGAGCTCGATGCGGGGCTCAAACCCATGAACTATGAGATCATGACCTGAGCTGAAGTCAGACGCTCAACCGACTGAGCCACCCAGACACCCCTGATTTTTTACATAACCACCAAGCAGTCTTCATCATGTTAACTGATTGTCCACATAGATTTGATAAGGGAATGAGCCAGGATTAGGGATGGCCACTAAGTGTGCATATGCATGTTTGTTGTCCAGACACATGGAAATCTTGCTATTTCTATGAATTCCTAATAAGTAATGCTCAAAGAATACTGGAAGCAAACATGTTTATTTTAAGCCATGGGTAACAATATTCGTATTTTAATCATTTAGCAAAACATCAAATTATTAATTAAAAACATCTCTTTGTCTTTACAGGTAGTTTGGGCCACTTCTTACCTCATTGGGTGTGGAATCTCATCATGCCCCAAAAGAATGTCAACTCAGTATCTCTATGTTTGTCACTATTGTCATGAGTATGTATTATACAGCTTTGTTTCACATAGCTGTTAGAAATATATCCTCCTTACATAAACCAGTTTCTCAAACATTACGTAAGAAAACACAAATATTTCACTTCAGTTAAGCAGAACTTTAGGGATAAAATGTCATTTAGCCAATACCTAAAATATCACACATGTATTTTTATTTATATCATATTCATTTTAAAGTTTATTTATTTATTTTGAGTGAGAGAGAGAATGTGCACAAGTTGGGGAGGGACCAAAGTCGTGGGAGAGAGAGAGAATCCCAAAAAGCCTGCACTGTCAGGCAGAGACTGATGGGGGGGTTCAAACTCCCGAACTATAAGATCATGACCTAAGCTGAAATCAAGAGTCAGATACTTAACCGACTGAGTCACCCAGATGCCCCTATATCACATTTTTTAAATGAATTTATATCTCATTAGTAGAATGTCCAAAATCAAAGCTATTACCAGTAGTCTTGTTATGTGTTATTGATTAGCATAAGCAAAGAAACAATATTTACTTAAGCAATTCAAGAGTATATTTAGAATGCAAGGGCAGAAATATAGTGGAATATCAAGAGTAAACAAACAAAAATTGAAGTGTTCTCATGGTTAGCTTTTTAGTCTCTCAGTATATGTCTTTTCTTTAGAAATTAAATTTCCATGTTATCATGGTATGAGTACAATTCCCACAAGAGATAATATGATTGCTTCAGTGAAGAAAAAGTGGACTCCTTTGCCCTATCAACTGGGGTTATAGAGTAAGATCAGTTTCAGATAATGATTGCAGAATCCCACAAGGGCACACTGTATGGCTCCAGTGGTAATTATGAAAAATTAGAGACTGTTCAGAACAGGATATATTCCCCCAATAGTTTACCACAAATATCTGTTTACATGATGTTTAACTGTTATCCCTCATTTTTGTTGCAAAATAAAAGATGTTCAATATAAATCAGCAAAAACTATTTATCTGGTAATATGCTACCATATTCATACTTCAAATAGGGCTCCTATATCAGTATAGATTCAATAGATATATTCATATAATAGCTCTATATGAGTTATTTTGTCGTCTTATCATTTCTTGATTTCAGTAGTTAATATTTGTTATGATTTTATCTATGTAATTACTATTGAAGGCAGTAAGATCTCTTTGCATCTACAACACATAAATTGTACTAAATCTTTGCTGGGGCTGGTGGTCTCTAGTGAATTTCTGACAATACACAAAAGTAAAACATACAGAGATGTGGTAGGGTAATTTTCTATGGCAAAGATTAGCCCAACTGTCTGACAAAAATCCCTTCTTAAATTAAGTAATAATTTTCTTTTATAAAGTGAAATTTAGGGGTGCTTAGAGGGCTCAGTTGGTAGAGCATGAGACTCTTGATCTCAAGGTCATGAGTTCAAGTACCACATTGGGAATAAAGCTTAGTTAAAAAAAAAGTAGGAGGAAATAAAGTGAAATTCTAACAATTCAGATATCAAAGGGGGAAATTATCAAATAGAATGCTGAACATTTATTTTATTTTCCAAGCATATTAAGAATTGGCTATCATCCACATTGTTTTGTTTTTTATTGTTTTTTTTTTTTAGATGTCTGCAGGTAAGACTGTCTTCTCTGAATTTCATATTAGCTTAGAACTAGAGACTCTCTCTACTCTCTCTCCCCCAACTCTGTCACTTTATATTTAGCCATACTGAGGGACTTTCATCTTTTACAATGCTCCCTGTGTTTCTACACAAGCAGCAACATGTATCAAGTTTTTCATGACATCGTGCAAGATGAAGTTAGAACATCTCCAATTATACTCAAAATTTTCTAACATCCTCTTTTACATGACTATTCACAAAGTCCTTATGAGTATAAATAAAGAAAAATGACCTATTATAAGTGATTCTAAAGCTCTTCTGCTTGGTAAGATTTGACTGTTCATAGACCCCAATCCCGTTAGAACTTGACTGTCCAAATAGGTGTAAATTGTCTGAAAACATTCTTGGGACCCCACAGTTACCTTTTATACATTCAAAAACATAAATTTTCATCATTGTAAGTCTAGAAATCTTAAACCGATCTTAAATATTATAATAATTATCTAGAAGTGGTTTTCAAAAACTGTTTTCAAAGTTTATTATAAAAAGTAAGTAAACTTTTATATGCATTGTTCAAACATCAATTTTATTACATCAATTTTTTCTTTATTCTGTTTTTAAGGGGCAATGATCTTGCCAAAAGGAATGAACCTTATAATGTGGGAAATCCATGTGAAGACTGTCCAAATGACTGTGAAAATAAACTTTGTAGTAAGTCTTACATTCAGTTTGCTTAATGTAGACTGTTGACCCAGGAGCCATGTGTCCTTAAAATTAAGCATTTGACAATATTGCACTTTTCTATAACTTTTATCTGAACCATCTCACAGGAAAGATCAATATTTCCAAAGATCACTCTCCCAGAGTGACCAAGAAGATGATTGATTAAATCTATTGGAATGGAAATTAGAATGTCTAGACCTAAACTCAAGTTCCCACCCTAAAGTTAATGATCCTAATAGGGGAAACCTGGATAAGATGTAAATAGAAGTATAAATTTTTCTGTGCTCTATAAAAAAGTTTCTGGGTTCTCTCATTGCAGCCTTGGAATTAGACATACTCTTTCAGGATACCAGCGTTCTCAGCTTTCTTGCTACTCCATAACTCCCCTAACTGCCTGACCACTTATTAGGGCAGGTAATTTCTTACTGAGTGATCTTTATTCTTCTATGTTCCTACTGACACATCAGAACATATTAGACGATAGTCACACTGTCCCCTTACAATACTTCCTTTTCTTTCTTTCTTTCTTTTTTAATTTTTAATGTTTATTTATTTATTTTTTTAGAAAGAGAGAGAGAGATGGAGCATGAACAGGGAGAGGGGCAGAGACAGGGAGACACAGAATCTGAAGCAGTCTCCAGGCTCTAGCTGTCACCACAGAGCCCAATGCAGGGCTCGAACTTGTGAACCACAAGATCATGACCTGAGCCGAAGTTGGCCACTTAACCAACTGAGCCACCCAGGTGCCCCTACTTCCTTTTAATTCTTAAATAAACCTTACCTACAACGTGGTATTCACTAAATGGCATCCAATTAGACAGCAAAAGTTCCTTTAGATGGCAAAGTTCCTTTTTCTAGAGCCTTCTGAAAACAATTCCTTAATCCCTGAGGATAATGTTGATAAGAAATTTTTCAATAAGTTCATAGAGAAATAACTAACCCAGGAAAAAAAAAATCTTTTAACTTCAGACTTGGAAAGCCAGAAGACTTATTTTCCTACACCTGACCAAGTCATTCTGTTTACTTTTATTAATTTTTTTAAAGTTAATTTATTTATTTTGAGAGAAAGAGAGAGTGTGTGAGCAGGGGAGGGACAGAGAGAAGGTGAGAGAGAGAATCCCAATCAGGCTCCACACTGTCAGCACAGAGTCTGACATAGGGCTAAAACTCATAAACCATGAGATCATGACCTGAGCAGAAACCAAGAGTCAGACGCTTAACCAACTGAGCCACATAGGTGCCCCTATTTACTTTTAAAGTAAGCAAAATGGATTCTTTTTATCTCTCTCAAATTCTCTCTCTCTCTTGATAGATAGATGGTAGATAGATAGATATTCTCTTTCTCGTTTTCCTTTATTCTTTCTTTTTCTTCCTTTTGTCTCACTTTCAACTTCACTTTTTACACCACATTTCTGGAAAGAAATGTTGTTTGAGAAAGAAAATATCTACTAATTATCTATGTTTGGTGAATGGGGTACATTTTCTTAATTCAAAATATAAAAGCTATGTCTATAGTGGAAAAAAAATGTCAGAGAAGTAAAATGAGAGTAGGAAAGAGAAAGTATTACTTAAGAAGGTTAAATCTATGACATAGAAGATGCATATCTTAAACCCTTTGATCACCTACAGATGCATGAGAAGATATGAAATATTGAAGAAAGATAGATATCTAAAATTGGGCCACCCTGGAATGAAAACAAACCTAAAAATATAAAGACCTGGATATGTAGGTATAATCAACTTAGTGTAATTCAAATAAATTTTATAAAAGCAAAATTCATGCTTATAAAATAGGGAAGTTATATAAATTAATATAGTGTATATAACAGTAGTAAAAACAGTTAGTTCTAAGAGGGAAATTCATAACAATAAATACCTCTATTAACAACAGCTAAAAAAGAGCTCAAAACAACTTTACTTTATTCCTCAATTACAGAAAGAACAAACTAAGCTCGAAGTTAGCAGAAGGAAGAAAATAACAAAAATCAGAGTAGTAATAAATAAAATAGAGACTAAAAAGACAATGGAAAAGATCAATGAAAGAGCTGTTTTGTTAAAGATAACCCAGAAAAATCTTTAGCTTTAGTCACACAGAAGAAGAAGAAGAAGAAGAAGAAGAAGAAGAAGAAGAAGAAGGAGGAGGAGGAGGAGGAGGAGGAGGAGGAGGAGGAGGAGGAGGAGGGAGGGAGGGAGGGGAGGAGGGGGAGGAGGGGGAGGAGGAGGAAGGAAAAGAAGAAAATAGAGGACTCAAATAATTAAAAATAGAAATTAAAGAAGAGACATTATAACTGAGACATTATAAATTAAAGAAGAGACATTATAAATTAGAGACATTATAAAGAAGAGACATATACCACACAAACCAAAAAGAACATAAGAATGCTATGCACAACTGTATGGCAACAAATTAAACAACTAATTTGAAGAAATGGATACATTCCTAGAAACATACAACTTACAAAGACTAAATTATGAATAAATAAACATGACCCCACCAAGACTGAATGACAGAATAATTATCTTCTGTGAATATAATTATGTTCTATGAATAAGTAGAAACTGTGAACAAAGTACTAGGAAGTAGATTGAATCAATAATAAAAACCTCCCAACTTAGAAAAGCTAGAGACCAGATGTCTTTACCAGTGAATTCTACCAAACATTTAAATAACTAATACCAATACTTCTAAAACTCTTCCAAACTCATTTTATGAGGCTACCATTACCATGATACTAATATCAGGTGAGAACACTGCAGTAAAAAAAAAAAAAATTACAGTCCAATATATCTGATGAACATAGATGCAAAAAGAGCAACAAACTTTAGCAAAACAATTGCAACAATACACTGAAAATATCATACACCACAATCAAGTGGAGTTTATTCTATGGATAAAAGAATGGCTCACCATCCACAAATCAGACAATCTGATATACCACACCAAAAAAATAAAATAAAAATCATATAGCCATCTCAATAGATGCAAAAAAAGCATTTGACAAAATTTGACATTCTTTCATGTTAAAAACTCTCAAACTGGGTATACAGGGAACTTACCTCGACATTATAAAGGCCAGATATGACAAGCCCACAAAAAGTATTATATTCAGTGGTGAAAAGTTTTTCCTCTAAGACCATGAATAAGAGAAGAATGAATACTCTTACCACTTTAACTCAACATAGTACTGGAAGTCCTAATCAGAGTAATTTGGCAAGAAAAGAAATACAAATAATTAAAATCAGAAAGCAGAAGTTAAACAGTCTCTATTTGATGACATGACAGTATGTAAAGAAAACCAGAAAGACTCCACCAGAAAACTGTTGAAATTAATAAGTGAATTCATTAAAATTGCAGAATACAAAATCAATATACAAAAATCCATTATTTTAAGTACACTACCAACAAACTATCAGAAAAAGAAATTAAAAAAAAAACAATTGCATCAAAAAGAAAAAACACCTAAGAATAAATTTAATCAAGGAGATGAAAGATCTATATATCAAAAATTTTAAGACATTGATGAAATATACTGAAAAAGGTACAAATAAATAAATATATTCCATGTTCATGGATTAGAAGAATTAATATATTTTTTAAATTTCCATACGATCCAAAGCTACCTATAGATTCAGTGCAATTCTTATCAAAATCCCAATGGTATTTTTTTAAGTTTATTTATTTATTTTGAGAGAGAGAGAGAATGAGGGAGAAAGAGAGAGAGAGCGTGCATAGGGGTGGGGCAGAGAGAGAGGGAGAGAGAGAGAATCCCAGGCAGGGTCCTCAACACTGTCAGCACAGAGCTGAATGTGGGGCTCAAACCCACGAATTGTGAGATCATGACCTGAGCCAACATGGGTTGCTTAACTGACTGAGCCACGCAGGTGCCCCTTCAATGGTATTTTTCATAGAATTAGAACAAATAATCCTAAAACTTACATGAAACCACAAAAGACTCCAACTAGCCAAAGCAATGTTGAGACAAAAGAATAAAGCTATGGTATCAAATTCCCTGGTCAAACTATATTACAAAGCTACATATAGTAATCAAAACAGCATGGTATTAGTATAAAAACTGACACATAGATCAATGCAACAGAATGGAGAGCCCAGGAATAATCCAACTCATACATGGTTGATTAATTTACAACAAAGAAGCCAAATACATGCAAAGGGAACAGACAGTCTCTTCAATAAATGGTGTTGGGAAAACTAGGCAGTCATAGGCAAAAGAATGGAACAGGGCCCATATATTACACTGAACACAAAAATCAACTCAAAATGGATTAAAGATTTGAACATTAAACCTGAAACCATAAAACTCCTAGAAGAAAACATGGGGGTAAACTCCTCAACATCAATCTTGGTAATGATTGTTCGGATTTGACACTGAAAGCAAAAATAACAAAAGCAAAAATAAACAAGTGGGACTGCATCAAACTAAAAAGCTTCTGCAAAACAAGGAAATGCATTAACAAAATGAAAAGACAACCTATTGAATGGGGGAAAACTTTCAAATCATATGTCTGATAAGAAGTTAATCTCCAAAATATATAAAGAAATTAGAAAGCTAAATTAAAAAATCCAATTAAAACATTGGCAGAGGAACTAAATTGACATTTTTCCAAAGATGTCCATATGGCCAACATGTACATGAAAAAGTATTTAACATCACATCATTTCCCCAGGGAAATGCAGGGATATAATGCATACCTGTTAGAATGGCTCTCATAAAAAAGACAAGAGATAATAAATGTCGGCAAGGGTGTGGCAAATAACAAACCGTTCTGTGAAGTTAAAGGGAATGTAAATGGGTGTAGTCACTATGGCAAATGGTATGGAGGCTCCTCAAAATATTAAAAAGTATAATTAACATATGATCTAGCAATTCTACTTCTGGATATTTATCTAAAAGAAACCAAAAACATTAACTCAAGAAGATATTTACACCTCTATGTTCTTTGAAGCATTACCTATAATAGCTAAGGCATGGAAACAACCTAAGTGTCCATTGACAGATGAATGGATAGAGAAAATATGGTGTGTGTGTATATATACATACACATATATCTGTATATATGTGTACATATATATATACATATATATGTATATATGTGTACATATGTATATATGTATGTGTATGTATGTATATATATATTCTCTGTATATAGTGTAGTATATACTATGTATAGTATACTGTGTATCTGTGTGTGTGTGTGTGTGTGCATGTATACACTATGTATACTGTTCAGCTATAAAACAAATGGAAGTCTTATCATTTACAGCAACAGGGATGGATCTTGAAGGCATATTCTAAGTGAATAAGTCAGATATAGAAAGACAAATACCATATGATCTCACTTACATGTGGAATCTAAAAAAACAAACACACAGATACGGAGAAAAGATTGGTGATTTCCAGAGGCCTTGGACATGCGGGGTGTGGATAATTTCATTTATGTGTTTGAGAAGTTTATCTGTTTCTTCAGTGATGGTGAATGTTTGAGATAATACGGTGTAAACATGCTTTGTTCTTCCAGCTAACCCCTGCCTCTACTATGATGAATACAATAACTGTAAGATACAAAAACGTAGTTTTGGATGCAGCCGCCAGTGGGTTCAACAGTTCTGCAAAGCTAGTTGTCTGTGTGACACGGAGATAAAATAATATGTTTGCAACTATAATGTGCTGTTAGAAAATGTCTGCTGGATTACACCTTCTACCTTACTTTGCTTCTGTAGCTTTTGCTGAGTTTCATTTGGTTTTAATTACATGTGAGACCCTAAGCTTTACTAAGCACATACAGGCATCAGTAGATTTACATCAATGCCACCCACTCCTGTCCTGATCCAACACTGGTTTAAAGTTCCTTACTACAGAAGTGAAGTGTCCAGCCCAACACCTGCCCCACGTTTAAATCATGTGACCTGTAGTTCTCAGGTTGACAAAATTCAACTCATGGTATAACTGGCCCCTTGACAATAACTTTGTCTTTTTGCTATTAACTCCTTCCCCTGCTACCTCCTCAATGTTTGTCTTTCCTGCCCAACTAATATGCACTGTAATTCTTTATATCTTAACTTTACTTCTATTTTAAATTGATGATTAAAATAATTCACAAAGCAATCGAAGAGTCCAGTCTTATTACTTACAAGGCAAATTGCTTAATTGGAAGTGATTTAAATGTCTTATTGTTTGATATCTACATTTGTAAAGCAGGGGTGGAATTGTTTTCCTTAATTTAACAAAATATATATTCAGCACTGATTATATACAAAATATAATACATCTATAGAGGATATTGTCTCCCTTATTTCAAATGCAGACATAAATATTAGTGAATCTCAACACTAAAGAAACCTGCTAAAGTGTATGACCACACAGAGATCCCAGCACCTGGTGTTTTGTTTTCAGTTTCAGTTTGTTCTTTTTTCCCCCCATAGATATGATCTTTCTTTCTACAAGTTTATATAAAAGAAAATTCTCTAGGTTTTCATCATTGGTCATATCATGTGTAAGAAAGAGGCAGTAGAAACCAAGTTACTTTGAGGATGAGAATTGTTTGTGTGACCCCCAATGAACTTCATATGCTGAATATCTATAAGGAAATGTAACACAAATTATGATGCAACTTTTTGAATACTTCCCAACATCACTCCCATGACCAGAGCTTATCAGGAGTGTTTGTGCACACAGCAACACACTTACACATGGAAAGAAATCTCAGGGTAACTTCAGAGTCACTCTCATGATTGGACTCAAAAGCTGGAACACACTGTTCCATTAAAACTGCATGTGTGTGTATGTGTGTGTGTATGCACACACACGTGTGCACATGTAATACTGAGGCATGTCCACAAGATCTGTGAAGCAAAGCTAGTAAAGAGCAGTATTGAGGACAAGTCTGATTAGGTTGTTGGATTCACAGTGGAGAGCAAATGGGCACAAAAGTTGATCTGATTACAGGGAAACCTAAAGAAAAGCCAGACTGAATGACTTATTTGATGCCATGAGCAAAGACAACACAGCCCTGATTCTCAATTATAAGAGCTCTACGATAAAAATTGGGTTCTATGCAGTTTTGTATGGAGACATGTATAATAGAACAGTCCAAGATGTGCAGACTGACAACTGGTCCAAATTAGGGGTCACTGTGAATTTTCAAAATGTTCTCAAGGATTAAGCAGTTTGGACAGCATTTTCATAATCATGTTTTCTCTAATAGGAAAGGGCATCATTGTTCCTTCACTGGTGAGAGCCCAGAGATCCCTGGACAGTTTAGGGATCATATATCCTGAACCACTGAATAATAGTGGGGATGTGGTATGTCTCATATTCTTAGATCAGCCTGTAACTCTCTCCAATTTCCCAGTATATTAAGGAATATTTATAATATGCTGGGAATACTTAACAAAGAATTAACAAAGATGATAAAGACTATGACAATGGGGGCACCTGGGTGGCTCAGTCAGTTAAGTGCTGACTCTTGATTTTGGCTCAGGTTATGATCTCATGGTTCATGAGTTGGAGCTCCGCATGGGGCTCTGTGCTGTCAGCACAGAGCCTGCTTGGATTCTGTCTCTCCCTCTCTCTGCCCCTCCCCCCACTCGTGTTCTCTTGCTCTCTCTCTCTCTCTCTCTCTCTCTCTCAAAAATAAATAGACAAACTTTAAAAAAAAGACTATGACAATGATTTTTCTAAATTTTCAAAAAAATATCACTTGAGTTACTTTTATATTTTTTCTATTAAAATTTATATTTAACTATATTAGATAGTTCAGCACAGAAACTAGATAAAAAGTCAGCAATCAAAAAAGATGTTCCAATACATAAGCAATTTCTCCACCAATGTTTTTTCTTACTAATTTATACTTTACCTACATTTGTATCTCATTGATTTTGCAATCTTTCCTTTTGAGTTTTTCATCTCAACTATTTTTTTTTAATTTCCAATATTTCCGAATGGTTATGATTTATAAACATTTGATCATTTACATTTTCATTGTGTATTTTTCTATAATGACATTTGTGTTTATTTCAAATGTGTATTGACTTTTTAATAATTCAGCTTCCTTTGGCAAATGCTCTGTTGTTATCTTTCTCTCACAACATCAGAAGATAACTTTGATATACTGAAAATTTCCCCATATTTCTTAGTTTGGGTAGTTAAGTCTGCAAAGATCAGATAGGGCTTTGTCTTCCATTTTTTCATGGTGTGTTTGGGGTGTTGGAAAAAGACATTAGTTCTGAGAGGCTTTATTTTACTGTCAATGGTCATCTGCTCCTTACCCTTTATCCCCCAAAATGCACACTTCCCATCCTCAAGATAACATCACTGCAGCTCTATTTTGCAACTTCTGTTCCTGGCTGAAACCCTTTTAATTAAAAAGGACTAGAGTCTGCGACTAGAGTCTGCTAGAACTAAGTATATTTGTGGTTCTAGGTACTTGGCTCTCCACTCTACCTGCCCCCAGCAGTGTCTTAACACTGAACATTACTCTGTAACTGGCAAAGGATGAGTAACACATATTTAGAATCTATCTCTAGGACACTCATCATTAGGGAACAAGTTTCTTCTTCCAACTTAAATTTTGCAATTTCCTTTCATTTGGCACCTTGCTGACTATTCTAACCTAAATTCCAGGCGTACTTAGTACTTATTTCATCAAATTTCACACCCCTTCCAACTGCTACCCCAATTAAGCCCTTCCTTTCTCAGTCACTGGCTTGACCTTATCAGGGCATGAGGGAGAGAGAAACAATGTGACTATCCTATACAGCAGCCCATCTCCTCTTCTTGGTCTTTCAACTTCTAGAACTGAGGCCATGTCTTCGTGCCCCCTCAGAAAACAAAAGGATGCAAACATCCTATGGTCCATAAACATTGCATCCATTTTAAAACTGAAAAAAAAAAAAAAAAGGACTCTCAAAATTCCTGTCTCTTTTCTGTCATCTCCAGGGCTAGATGAGGGACAGAGAATAAGCATGTACTGTTTAGGTCTCTAATTTGTAAGAAACTTGGTGTCACCTGGCCATTTTTTGTAGTATATATATTCTTCAGAGATGTTTCTTATAAGGCTGTTAGAATGAGTTTTCCTTGTCCCCTTCATAATCTGTCTAAAAATTCTCCTTGGTCCTACACAATGCTGTATACACAAAGAAACATATTCTCATTCTTTGTCTTTCCTTTAGCTAGACCTTATCTAGACTACAACTCTCTTCTCTCTCATTTTTATTTCTCCCTTGTGGCAATGTTATATTCAACATATTATAATGGGTGAATCCACATTTTATATCACAGTGCAAAAATTATTCAATTGGATGTAATTATTTTTAGGGATCCTGGACTCAATGCTGATGTGGGGTGGGAGGGGTGGGTCCCTCACATACAACACCAAGCAATTCTCAGACTCCATGGTGTTTGACAATTCAACTCAATTCTGATACTATCTACTTGAAGTTAGCATCAGATTCCCTATGTTAAGGGTTCAGTTCCGCAAGACTGTCTCTTACCTCCAGCATCAGATGTCAGAGGCAAGCCCTTGTCTGTTTCTTTTTTCTTTAAGTTTGTTTGTTTGTTTGTTTGTTTGTTTGTTTTGAGAGAGAGAGAAAGAGAGAAAGAGAACATGAGCAGGGGAGTGGCAGAGAATCCCAAGCAGCCTCTGTGCTGTCAGCACAAAGCCTGACACGGGGCTTAAACCCACAACCCACCAGATCAAGAGCTGAGCCAAAATCAAGAGTCAGACACTTAACCAACCTAGCCACTCAGGTGCCCCTCTTATGCACGTTTCTGATTTACAAACTACAGATTGGAGATTCCAGTGACCTTCTCCTTACCTTTGATTAATTTGCTAGAGCAGCTCATAGAACTCAGGGAAACAATGTTTCAACAGGCAGATGAAGACATACATAAGGCAAGGTGCCTGACAAAGAAGTTTCTGTCATGGAGTTTGCAGCCTGGGCTCAATGACACTCAAAAATGTCCTGGTTCCCTAAGCCTGGAAGTACTCCAAAAGAGGAAGATTAAAAAGCTTTCCCTTTTGAGTTTTTATGGAGGCTTCATTACAATGTCATGATTGTGGCCATTGGCTTATTCAACCTTCAGTCCTGGTCCCTTCCCTGGAGGTCAGGGCTGGGGGGAGGGTGGGAGGGGTGGGGCGGGCTGCTTTCCAAAGGTCAACATGACAAAAGACACCCTTATCACCCTCAACACTTTTAATATTCCAAGGTTTTTGGGAACTGTGAACCAGAAACAGGGCTGAAGACCAAATATATATTTCTTATAATTAATCTTTATAATAAATGAATACATTTCTTATAATAAATTTTAAATTTTCTTATAATAAAAGATAAATAGTCATTTAATTAGAAAGCATGCTCTACACTATGCAGGCCTTCAGAAGGTAAAGGATATATCTATGATAGTGATGGAAAGGTGTGTTTTATGAAAACTCAGTGACAGATTGCCTTAGTGACACTTTCCTGTTTCCTATTAGAAGTTGTAAACTTTTCAGTAATAAAAATTTTTGTAAGAAGAGAAGATTCCTGGGTGTGTATATTAGAAGGCATTTACACAGGCATGCTTAGTTTGATTTCAAGTTGTTTCTTTTTAAGTTTATTTATTTTTTAAAGTAATCTCTACCCCCAATGTGGGGCTCAGACTCCTCACCCCAAGATCAAGAGTTTCAGACTCTACATACTAAGCCAGCCAGGTGCCCCGATTTCAAGTTTTGGTTAAACAATTTGTTACCTTATCTTATATAATAAAACCAAATTAAAGCTACATTTTGAAAAAACTTAGTGTTCGAAGTATCAGAAAAGTAACTCTTGGGGAGCCTGGGTGGCTCTGTTGGTTAAGCATCCAACTCTTGATTTCGGCTCAGACCATGATCTCCTGGTGCATAGGTTTAAACCCTGAGTCAGGCTCTTGCACTGATAGTGTGGATGGAACCTGCTTGGGATCCTCCCTCTTCCTCTCTTTCTGCCCCTTCCCCACTTGAGTGTGCTCTCTCTCTCTCTCTCTCTCTCTCTCTCTCTCTAACAAAAATAAATAAATAAACTTAAAAATGATAAATAACTGTTACTCTTTGTGTTTTTTTTTTAATTTTTTAAAATGTTTATTTATTTTTGAGGGAGAGAGAGAGAAAGAGAAGAGGAAGACACAGAATCTGAAGCAGGCTCCAGGTTCTGAGTCGTCAGCACAAAACCAGACTCAGGGCTCGAACTCACAGACGAGATCATGACCTTAGCTAAAGTCAGACGTTTAACCAACTGAGCCACCAAGGTGCCCATGTTACTGTTTATTTGAACTCTATAGCTTCTAATCACTATTTTGTTAACATTTTAAGGAAGGAATCACTTCTGAAATATTTCATTGCAACAAAAAATTTTAGACCATATTTTTCTGGCTGTTCATGTTTTTTTTGCAGCTTCAATCTGGATCTTTAGGCGACTATGAAATGCAAATGTAATCTCAGCAGCACACCATTTCTCTCATAGGGTTAGGTTGAGCCGGAGATGATTTGTCTTGTTTATTTTTAAATGATTATTATTTGCCTCAATTTAATAAAATTAAAATTCCCATCCAAGTCCTCACATCATGGATTTGTCTTATTCCATGCCTATGTGAGTGAATAACTCATTATAGAGTTTAGTAGGAAATCAGTATTAAAGACCTTAAGAGAATAAATATTTGTGGTTCAGATGGTTTAGTCATTTTATTTTGTCCCTCTATCTGATATCCTTTGTAGTCACTAACAAAACAACAACAATATGTGAAACATAAAAATGTAAAAAAGTAAGTTATCTTACTCTTTATGTAAGAGTACTATGTTAGAGAAAAAGATAAATAGGTGAGGAAATCAACAAAATGCTAGGAAGGTACAGCATATACTTTAAAAAGTGTGAATTAAACATCCAGCCACAACTGTTATATCTGATATGTAGCTTTATAAATCTAGTTCTGCTTTAAATAAGTTTTTAAAAATTGCACAACTGATTTTTTCCTTTAAATTTTTTTTTAGTGTTTATTTATTTTTGAGAGAGAAAGAAAGAGATAGAGCATGAGCTGGGGAGGGGCAGAGAGAGAGGGAGACACAGAATCCAAAGCAGGCTCCAGGCTTTGAGCTGTCAGTACAAAGCCCGATGCAGGGCTCGAACCCACAAACTGTGAGATCATGACCTGAGCCAAAGGCAGATGCTTAACCGACTGAGCGACCCCGGTGCCCCTCCTTTTAATAATAAGAAGAACTCATGAAATTTTTTTGCAATGCAAACATTGTAGCTGTGTCTAGTTTCAAAACAGAGTTTACTGTATCATTAAATATTAATATTTAATGAGAGCTTGGTCTACTTCTTTTCATAATTCAGGTGACTAAATTGGGCATTTTGGCAATTATAGGCATATGGGTTAAGGGTCATCTCAGTACCCAGAATCTCTTCTTAGCATAGTGAAACATATATTTCATATTAATTGTCAACAGAAATGTAATTGATATAATAATGCCATGAATTTTCAATCAGTTATTAATAGAACAAATAATAGATTATTTTAATTTCTTGTGTCATATATAAAAGTTGATTTTTCAAGCATCACTTTCTGTATTAATAATCTGTATTGATATCTCTCCCTTTGTGTTCAATCGCCACTACAGGAAAATAGACTTAGACTAGTGCGCAAACAAAATACCATGAAGGTAGATCTTCATTGTAAATAAATAAGCCAAAGAAAATACCAGCTGAGTGGCTAAATCCTTGTCTTCCATTACCTCCCTTTCTTTTGATTATTGTAGAAATTCAGCTGATGCTTGAAATCTTTCCAAAAGGAAAAAAAAAATTCATTCAGTGGGGATGAAAATAGAATGAACCTTAGTAAACATATATAACCCACTTCCTGTTTCTGAGGTTAACAGTAATGGGCACCAATTATATACCTCTCATCAATTTCTCTTTAAATCACATATACATATTTTTAAACTGGGATTAGGTATACCTACAGACTATTATGTACTTGTATGTGCAAACACTACTATTTTTTAATTTTTAAAAGCAATCTCAACTAATGTCTTGATATGCAGTGTTTTTTTTTTCACATTATTTCTTATAGTTCCATTCTTCACCATTTAAATATTTAATACATTTAGCAAAAAACCCACACAAAACCTTATTACTCAAATAACAAACATTGATTAAGTGGCTATTTTACATTTTTATTGGAAAATTTTTGTTTTATAAAGCAAGGGGAGGGGCATGTGGGTGGCTCAGTCAGTTAAGTGACCAACTCTTGATGTCAGCTAAGTCATGATCTCACAGTCAGGAGGTCTGGCTCCGCACCAGGGCCTGGAGCCTGCTTGAGATTCTCTCTCTCCCTCTCTTTGCCCCTCCCCTGCTCTCTCTCTCTCTCTCTCTCTCTCTCAAAATAAATAGATAAACTTTAAAATAAAATAAAGCAAGGGGAAACAAAAAAACCCCACAAATACAGTTAGAAAACTCATCACCTCTCTCTCAAAAATTAATACAACATAAAGACAAATAATCAGAATTGATATGCAGGACTTAATATGATCAACTACTAAACTCATTTGGCATTTATTGAACATCTAACCAAATCAGCAGAAGACATGAAGCCACTTTGATATGCATGTGAACTACATTTCCCATGATGATCATTTCTATGAATTTCTGGTCATTTGGGGCCACCAAGGAGATACTTGTGGCAGATTTCTAGGGGGAAATGAAGCAGAAACCATTTTGTAGCACTTGGATGTTGCTGATAATCTGCTGAATCAATTTGTTAGAAGTAGCAGGTCGATAGCAACCGCTCCATCTTCTGTTGCATCTTCCTTCAAAATCTACAGTATCTGGGGCGGGTAGGCATAATTAACTCCAAGATGAAGGGCCTCACTTCTGCCAGGTGTTTGTCACCCACCCTCCATCCTGGTGGGTTTTCAGATCATGAAATTGACTCCAGTCTGTCCTCAATCTCTCTCACTCTCTCTCTCTCTCTCTCTCACACACACATCTGTCCTTCCCAACTGCCTCTCCAGTGGCCTTAATCTCCAGCAGGAGATGTGAAGAATAAACCTTACATACTGCTTAGTCAGCTCACACATTTGTGTAAGATCAAATTTCTATAACAAATCCATGTGGTGTTCTTTGAATAAACTCTCTCAGGTACAATGTACTTTTTTAGTACACGCAGGTATTTATCAAGATAGAAGATATTCTGGTCCTATAAGAGAGGTCAATATTTTAAAAGTACTTCAAAGCATACAAAGTGCACTGATCTCTGACTACAATAGAAAAGTATTATAAATCAGTTACAGATATATCTGGAATATGCTCAAAATTTTGAATACTAAGTAATACACATTTAAATAGATCATGAGCTGAGAAGAAATCTAATAGAAAATTAGGAAGCATTTTTAATACAACTCAAAAAAAACATAAAATTCAAAATTGTGTAAGAGGAATTTAAAGGAGTGTTGAGGGAAAATTTAAATTGCTAAGTAACTATGTTAGAGAAGTAAGTTCTTATTATAATTCTGGGTAATCAAGACAGTATAGCAGTTGGACTAAGATACTCAGTGGAAGAGAATAGGATCCCAAAACAGATGCAGGCATAAATAACCAATTTATTTTAAAAGCTGAATATTCAGTGGAGAAAGGAACACTGGTATTAATAGGCATACATTTTGAATTTTGCTCCATATGTTTAAAATTATACAATTAATTCAAAATGGATTCTTGACCAAAGTGTAATGTGTAAAACTGTAAAGTGTATAGAAAAAAAACAAGCAAAATATGTGACAATAATAAGGTAAATTTCTTAGAATCGATGCCAAACATATGATTCATAAATGAAAAAGTTGATAATTTGACCTCTTTCAAAACTAGAGTTCTTGATTTTGGAAAGGCACAGTTAAGCAACAAAGCACCATTAAAAGATGAGTAGAAATTTGGTTCAAAATTACGTATGTGAAACTGGAATTGTATCCATCTTATATAAGAAGTCTGATAACAATCTGAAGACAAAAGCAATTATTATCTTCAAAGTTTTGAACAGACAATTCACAGAAGAGGATATATAATTGGTAAAAAAAAAAAAAAAAAAAAAAAAAACAAACAAAACAAAAAAAACAGGAAAAGATGTTCTATATCATTCACCAGTAGGGAAATCCAAATTATTACCACAATGAGATACAACTACACATCCATTAGAATGGCAAAAATGAACAAGAGCAAGTGTCAGTGAAAATGTGGACCAACTCAATTCATGTTTTACTATGTGAATGTTTAATGGCACAACTACTACCAAAAACAGTTTGGCAGCTGACCATTCCACTGTTATGTATTTAACCAAGAGAAATGAAATCACAGCCCATGCAAAGATGCACACCAATGTCCATAACAATTTTTTTTTTTCTTTTTTTTTAAAGATTTTTTTAACGTTTATTTGTTTTTTGAGAGACAGAGAGACAGAGCATGAGCAGGGGAGGGGCAGTCACAGAATCCGAAGCAGGCTCCAGGCTCTGAGCTGTCAGCACAGAGCCCGACGCGGGGCTCAAACCCACAAGCAGTGAGATCATGACCTGAGCCGAAGTTGGACTTTTAACCGACTGAACCTCCCAGGTGCCCCACAAATTTTTTTTTCTATTAGCCCCAAACTAGAAACTCTTCGACTGTCTATCAAGAAGTGAAGAAGAGCAAGCAAGTGTTCTGGAGGTGTGACTTTCTTTCCATTCAATTGGAGAAAGACTTGAGAAATTACTAGGTTCATAGTACTGTCATTTAAAAGCACAAATAAGGAGAATACATCAGCCTGTCAAAAATCATTATAGAGCTATTGTTTGTGATTAAAATTAGAGATACAATAGAGATGTAGCTATGGCCAGGATATCCATGTGTCTCCCCAAGATTACAACATAGAAAGTGAGTTACACAGTAATATTATCCATATTCAGAATGCTGACTAGAATAAAAATTGACCTATTTACCACTGTAAAATTATGAGATGCAATATAGAAGAGTGGCTTAAATAATTTCTTGTTAGAATATCGTCAGAAGCAATAAATGAATATGAAGAGATTTGAAAGCAAAATGCAGTTTTATTAAATTCATGTAGGACTAATTTTCCTAAGTATGTAGATATTTTACAATAAAAAATAATACTCAGAATTCTCTCCCTTCAGGTGTGACTATATGAAATTGAAATGCATGGAAAGAATATACAATCTATAATTATTATATTTCTTAATACCTTTCAATTTTGCTATTTTTTAAATAGTGATCTCATCAATTATAAATAAAGATTTTCTGGGTGGCTCAGTCAGGTAAGCAACTGACCCTTGGTTTTGGCTTAGGTCATGATCTCACGGTTGGTGAGATCAGGCCCTACGATTCTCTCTCTCCCTCTCTTCTCTTCCCCTCCCATGCTTGTGCTCTCTCTCAAAAATAAACATACATACATACATACATACATACACACATAAATAAATGTTTTCCTACACTTGAATCACTCAGGAGTAGGTCCAAAGGAAAACAATACTGCTCTGATCAAAAATTTACTCCACTGAAATTTTTATGGAGATGTAGGGAAAAAAAGATGATGATACATTTTCTAGTGTCTGCTCTCAAGTCCTTGCGCAGGATATCTGAAACTATGTAAACAATGCTCAGTAATGTTATCTTATTCTCTATGCATATTCTTATCCTTAAACAATGTTTTCTAACGTATTTGCGACAGAAGAAAAAATTATATATTTATTTATAACTCTCAGATCACTACATTTTGTCAAAAATACAGAAAATATATGTTCTCCAAGGAATTGTTTCTGAAATAATTAGAACCCATTTATAAAATAAGGTATACTTTGAGTTACCTGTGGATACTGAAGTCTGTTACAGAAATAGCAAATTTCGGAAGAATAACAGTAGCTGTCTTTAGTGAGTTAAATGTGACTTCTACTCTTCTGACATTGAATCTGTCATCAAAAAAAATTCTCGTTAACATACCCACAAATTTCATTTTGGGGATGAAAATGAGGAAACCACTGCAAAAGGATAAAGCAGATTCTTTCATTTCGTGAAAAATGAAAAAAGTTGAAGAACAATTTTTCAGACTGACTCTTGCTTGCAGTGTTTTCAGGGGGGAAATATTTTTAATAGAGATCTTTCTCAATGTACTGTGAGGTTATGTTCTGATAATCCTACGTTAAGTTGAAAATAATGTGAGTTGATAACACACTTAATACACCTACCGAACATCACTGCTTAGTCTAGCCAGCCTAGGCTACATTAGTTACATTAGTCTACAGTTGGGCAAAATCATCTAACACAAGCCCTGTTTTTATAATAAATGCTGTGTTGACTATTTCCTGTAACTTACTGAATACTGCACTGAAAGTGAAAAACAGAATGCTTGGGTACAAAACAGTAGTAAATGTATCATTTGTTTAAACCTTGTGATCCTGTGGCTGACTGGGAACTGTGGCTTCCCAGCATCAAGAGAGAGGGTCACAGGCAATATCGTGAGCCCCAGAAAGGTCAAAATTCAGAACTGAAAGTGTGGTAGGGTCCTCTCCCTAAGGAAAGGAAAAAAAAAAACCCTCAAGGCAACCTGGTTATGCATAAGCACCTGACAACATCCATCAAGACCTTGTAACATGAGACCACTTAATCTGACTGCCTGTTTGTGGGTTACCATATATGGGAGACAAAGAAGTAAAAAATGTATAAAAAACCACACCACCACGTGGCGTTGGGGGCTCAGTTCTTCTTCGGGTAGGAAGCCAACTGAGTTGTGCTGGCCTGAATAAAGATGATTCCTGGAAAAAAAAAGCCTTGGTGTCACGACTCTCTGTGAGAGAATCCTGCTACAAAAGT
Source organism: Panthera pardus (assembly GCF_024362965.1). Lineage (NCBI taxonomy): Eukaryota > Metazoa > Chordata > Mammalia > Carnivora > Felidae > Panthera > Panthera pardus. The sequence goes on from NW_026526732.1 coordinate 103,697,666, forward strand.
ACAGTTTCTACTGGATGCATTTCAGTTTTGTGCCATTTTAAAGTCAAAAAGTTGTAAGTTGAGCCATTGTAAATTGGGGACTATCTGTAGTTTTCCTTTAAATTTTTCCTGTCCTCCGGTGGAAATGATGAGCAGAAACATTATGTGAACACAAGAAGTCAAAATAGTCTTTTCTAATTAGGTTGAAAGCAAATATTTCCTGACTCCTTTCCAAATTTCTCTTCCATTTGTTTTGCTTGGCTCCAGTCTCATCTAACAGTAGCTTATGTAATGATATTGACAGAAACGTGGTATCCCCATATGCACCTATTCACCGTGGCAGAGCCAAAGCCTTTTCACTCAAGAATTACCCATGTGCAGGTAAGGAGAACTCATGGATTTTAATCTCACAGAGACCCTAGAACGGCATATGGCAGTGCTTATATGGGCCACATCATTATCTGCTGGTTGGAAATTTCTATATTGAGAGAATGTTAGGAGATGGAACAAAAGGAACTAACTGACCTTGGGGGGGATCTGGGAGGCAAAAGATGCTCTGAGTGGGGGGTGAGTTCTGATGACATCAATCACATAAGGGGCTCTTTGCAAGGGCTAGGAGTTGTCTGACCCTGGCAATTCCTTCACCTTAACCAAGTGTCTTCAGCTTCAGGGTCATTGTTCCCTGGAAACAGAAAAGGTTACATAAAGCATATTTATATATTTTCTATGTTAAAAATGAACTTTGTTCTTCCTCTTTCAGTGCTTGGTTTTGTTTAGTTTTTGATTTGTGAGCATTAGTTTCTGAAAGAAAAGAGTGTACCGATTAATAACAATAAAACAAGCAGAAATAATTTCAATTGCTTTTAAAAATTTTTTACTTGGTAAATGATAGTCATTAAGTTTCATTTTGTGCTTTAGTACTATAACAGACATATAAGTATGTAACTAATTAATTTTGAGCCATTTTGTGCTTTATTCTAAACATGAGAAAGTAGAATTCTAGAAAATTTGTTATTTATCAATATCACAAATAATAAGAGAACTTAAGTTCAGACCTCCAGTTTTTAAATATTTGGTATTTTTTTTAATTTTTAAAAATGTTTTAGTTTATTTTTGAGGCAGAGAGACACCCACAGACACTGTGAGTGGGCAAGGGACAGAGAGAGAATCTGAAGCAGAATCTGAGCTGACAACTCAGAGCTCAATGCGAGGCTCAAACTCATGAACCGAGAGATCATAGACCAGAGCCGAAGTTGGGCACTTAGCTGATTGAGCCACCCAGGCATCCCATACATGCGGTTTTTAAATCCACTAAGGATAAGTATTATTTGTATTATATCACACTGCATTGAGTTAATAGGTTATTTGAGTTATTAGCTTCATTGAATTATCATATATTATATAAATACATACTCATATATATCATATATATTCACTTTGTCTTCTGCATAATAAATGAATAATAATAAGGGAAATGCCAGTCGTTTGAAAAAAACATGATAAAACATTCTATATACATTATATTTTCATTGCATAAATAAACTATTGAGCATATACATAACAAAAATAGACTTGAAGGATATGAATTAACTGTCAACATCAATTGTGTTGGATGCTGAACATACCAGTAGTCATTAGTGACATTTTACACTTTTTATTAACACCTTTTTCTTAGTTTGTACTTACATATAATAAACTTCACAAATTAAAAAGAACTTTTGAAGAGTTTTGATATATGTGTGTATCAGAAAAACATCATAACCTCAAGATAATCAACATGCGTATCACCTTAAATGTTTTCTTTGTCTTTTATTTAATCAATTTCTCCCCTTCTGCCATGCCTGAAAAATCACAGATCTGCTTTCTGTTACTGTACATTTATCAACATTTTCTGGATTTATGTAAATGGAATTATATGTGCTTTTATTTATCCTACTTTTTTGCTAAAAAAATCAGAATTTATTTCTTGTTGCATACATCAGTAGTTTGATTTTATCATTCCTGACTAGCATTCCATGTACAGATATACTATAGATTTGTTTTTCTTTTTATTCGTTCATATATGTATGGATATTTGATCTCTGGCCAGTTTTTGAATATTAAAAATGATGCTACTGTGAATATTCATGCACAAGAGTTGGGGTTGATCCGTGCTTTTATTTCTCATGTGTAAATACAAAGTATGAATGTGTGGAACATATGGTAAGAATAATTTTAACTTGTAATACATTGCCAAATTTAAGAGATTCTACCATTTAAATTCCCATGAACAATAGATGAGAATTCCAGTTGCTCCTTACCCTCACCAGCACTTGATATTGTCAGTCTTTTCAATCATAGCCATTCTAGTGTTTGTGGAGCAGTTTCTCCATGTGCTTTTAACTTGCAAGTTTATGATGTCTAATTATGTTAAACATGTCCCATTTGCTTACTGGCTATTCTACATCTTCTTTGGTGAAGTGTGTGGTTCAAACATTGTTTGATTTGGTTTGTTTTTGCTTAGCTTCTTACTGTTGACTTTTTAAGAGTTTGTTGCATATTCTAGAAATTAGTATTTGTTTTATGTAATATAACCTCTTTATATTGTTTACAATAGTTTCTTCTGGTCTATGACTTAAGCTTTTACATTGTTACACTCTTTTAACATTTATTTATTTTTGAGAGAGAGAGAGAGACAGAGAGGGAGAGAGACAGAGAGACAGAGAGAAAGAATCTGAAGCAGGCTCCAGACTCAGCTGTCAGCACAGAGCCCAAAGCGGGGCTTGAACTCATTGACCATGAGATCATGACCTGAACTGAAGTTGGACACTTAAGCAACTGAGCCACCCAGGTGCTGCAGCAATTTTACATTTTTAACAGTGATATTAGAAAACATTTTTACTTTTCACTAAGTCTACTATATTAGATTTTATTTCACAGTTTTCTTTGTATCTTATATTTAGATGTATGATGGTTTTCAAGTTAATTTTCATGTTTTGTGACATAAGGGGTGAGAATGATTTTTTGAAATATGGCTATATCCAATCGTTTCAACCTCAATTGTTGATAATATTATCCTTGCCCCACTGAATTGCTTTAATACCTGTTTTGAAAATCAATTGACCAAATGTGTGTTCATCTATCACTGTACTCTTTATTCTGATATAACATATCAGAACATCATATAGAACAATATGACTATTTTTACTCCAATAGCACAGTTTCTTGCTTATACAGCTTTATAGTAAGTCTTGTACATCAGGTAGTATAAGTTCCCCAGCATTGTTCTTTATGTCAAAATTGTCTTGGCCTTATTCAGTGCTTGGGATTTTAATATAAATTTTATTTTTTTCTGCTTTTAATTTTTTATTATGAATTATTGACAACAAACAAAAAAATAAACAATGTATCAGAAATACACATTCACCCATCACTAATTCTATCAAATCATACCATGTGGTTAATTCTTTAATTTTAAAAATACTCAATTACTGCAATTGTTGAAGTTTTTTCTTCTATAATCCTACAATCCTAAAATATTTTTTTGTTTTTTTATTGAAAAATCAAAAGTTTACTCATTTCCCCAAAAAACACCAATGCTCAGTCAAAAATAGAAGCTGCTGAATTGCCTCGTGTACTAGAGCCCGTATTATCATTCTCTTGATTTGTCTGTGTAATTGAGTAAAGTTACATTTTTCTGATTGAGATTTTAGAACTAAAATAATCCTGTGGGCATACAAAAGGGAAGATTTGTGAACCAGATGTGTTGACTACTACAGCATATCTTACAAAGGAACATACTTCTTGCAATATATCATGTGAAGAATTGAATCATGCCAACAAAAAAGTACCACTTTAGCTCTTAGGTACTCTGATTTGAAAATATAACTTCAAATTGTCTTCCTATTTCTTTGAAGATTTTAATGACACCACAGAAAGTGTAAAACAAATTGTTGATATCTGTCGAACATTGCTTCTGCTCCATTCTCTCTTTGCTTCGTTTGTGGGACCCCAACCCAGATTATGCCAGACTCTTTAACCATGTTCAACATTTCTAACATGTTTTTCATGTTATATTTTTTCAGCATTAGTTTTTAAATTTTAAATTTTAATTTGTGTGTTTTTTTCCTTTTTAAAAAAAATTTGGTGATTTATATTTGTCTAGAAAACTATTCTTTTTTTTAAATTTTATTTGTTTTAATTTATATCCAAATTAGCAGTATAGTGCAACAATGATTTCAGGAGTCAATTCCTTAATGCCCCTTACCCATTTAGCCTATCCCCCCTCCCAACAACCTCTCCAGTAACCTTCTGTTTGTTCTCCATATTTAAGAGTGTCTTATATTTTGTTCCCCTCCCTGTTTTTATATTATTTTTGTTTCCCTTCCCTTATGTTCATCTGTTTTGTTTCCTAAAGTCCTCATATAAGTGAAGTCATATGACGTTTGTCTTTCTCTGACTAATTTCGCTTAGCATAATATCCTCCAGTTCCATCCATGTAGTTGCAAATGGCAAGATTTCATTCTTTTTGATTGTCGAGTAATACTTCCTTGTATATATATACTACATCTTCTTTACCCATTCATCCATCGATGGATATTTGGGCTCTTTCCATACTTTGGCTATTGTTCATAGTGCTGCTATAAACATTGGGGTGCATATGTCCCTTAGAAACAACACACCTCTATCCCTTGGATAAATACCTAGTAGTACAATTGCTGGGTCATAGGGTAGTTCTATTTTTAATTTTTTGAGGAAACTCCATACTGTTTTCCAGAGTGGCTGCACCAGCTTGCATTCCCACCAGCAGTGCAAAAGATATCCTTTTTCTCCGCATCCTCGCCAACATCTGTTGTTGCCTGAGTTGTTAATGTTAGCCATTCTGACAGTGTAAGGTGGTATCTCAGTTTGGTTTTGATTTGTATTTCCCTGATGATGAGTGATGTTGAGCATTTTTTCATATGTCGGTTGGCCATCTGGATGTCTTCTTTGGACAAGTGTCTATTCATGTCTTTAGCCCATTTCTTCACTGGATTATTTGTTTTTTGGGTGTTGAGTTTGATAAGTTTTTATAGATTTTGGATACTAACCCTTTATCTGATATGTCGTTTGCAAATATCTTCTCCCATTCTGTCGGTTGACTTTTAGTTTTGCTGATTGTTTCCTTCGCTGTGCAGAAGCTTTTTATTTTGATGAGGTCCCAATAGTTCATGTTTGCTTTTGTTTCCCTTGTTTCCTGAGACATGTTGAGTAAGAAGTTGCTGTGGCCAAGATCAAAGAGGTTTTTGCCTGTTTTCTCCTCGAGGATTATGATGGCTTCCTGTCTTACATTTAGGTCTTTTATCCATTTTGAGTTTATTTTTATGTATGGTGTAAGAGAATGGTCCAGCTTCATTCTTCTGCACGTCGCTGTCCAGTTTTCCTAGCACCACTTGCTGAAGAGACTGTCTTTATTCCATTGAATATTCTTTCCTGCTTTGTCGAAGATTAGTTGGCTATACCTTTGTGGGTCCATTTCTGGGATTTTAATTTTAATATAAACTTTAGAATCAGATTGTAAAATTCTGTAAAAGGAAAAACCTGCTGGATTTTGAGATTTTAATTGGCATTGCATTGAAAATATATTATATATACATTTCAATTTGTATAAATAACTTCTTAAAAATTTTTTTTACCATCCATGATATCTCCCCTTTATTTAGATTTCCTTATTATCTTAGTAATGTTTTATTGTTATCGCTATTGTTAGAAGGGGGCCATGAGCCAAGAAATATAAACAGCCTATAGAAACTAAAAAACACAAAGAATGGATGCTCTCCTAGACACTGCAAAAAGAATTCTGCTCTGCCAAAACATTTATTTTAGACCCTTAAATCTCTTTTTGAACTTCTGACTTCCAGACCATAATTTGATAAACATTAAAAAAATTTTTAGACTACTGATTTTGTGGTAAATTGTTATAGCAGCATCAGGAAAGCAATGCGTATGATGAATTTCATTGATTAATTTTTGTATATTGACAAAAAATTGTATTTTGAGGTTGCACAACAGTATATCATGATATTTTAACCATTATGTATTATGGTATTTGGCATGCTTAAATTATGTTAAAAATATTAATCTATAATTCTGAGAGGTATTGAACTACAGATTTTTTTTTTTTTTAATGAAAACTCTTTGGGAGGGTTTTGTATCAGAACAATTTTGACCTCCTAGAATATGTACCAAAGTCTGTCTTCAGTTATCAGGAAGCTTATATAAAATTAATATCACTGCTTGGGGATCCTGGGTGGCTCAGATGGTTAAGCATCCAACTCTTGATTTCAGCTCAGGTCATGATCTGAGCTGGTGGCTTTGAGCCCTGCGTCGGGCTCTGTACTGACGGTATAGAATCTGCTTGAGATTCTCTCTCTCTCTCTCTCTCTCTCTCTCTCTCTCTGTCTACCCCTCCCTTGCTTGCGCTGCTTGCTGTCTCTCTCTCTCTCCTGCTCTCTCTCTCTTAGGATATATAAAAATTTTAAAAACATAAATAAATAAATAAATAAATAAATAAATAAGTAAATAAATAAATAACACTTCTTCATTAAATGCTAGATTAAATTTAGCATAACTAGTAAGGTCATCTAAGCAGAAGTTCTTACTTGGAATGTTTAAAATTCAAATAAAGTGTTTTTATGGGGTGCCTGGGTGGCTCAGTGATTTAAGCATCTGACTTTGGCTCAGGTCATGATCTCACAGTTCGTGGTTTTGAGCCCTGTGTCGGCTCAGTGGTGACAGCTTGGAGCCTTGAACTGGCTTCTGTGTGTGTCTCTCTCTCTGCCCCTCACCCACTCTAGCTCTGTCTCTCTCAAACATAAATAAAAATTTAAAAATAAAGTATTTTTAACATGTTTCGTCTCTTTATTATTTCTTCTTGAATGAACTTTAGAAATTTAGAATTTCCAAGAAATGTGTTTGGCTTATCTAGTGATCAAATTTATTGCATACATTTGTTTATATTGTTCTCTGTGTCTTGATATTAAGTGTGTTATGTTTCCCTTTTTAATCTATTTGACAAATTCTCGCCCAGGACTAGCTTTCGTCATTGATTTTTTCTATTGTTTTTTTAAAAGTTTCATTTTTTTTCATTTATTCTGCTCTATTATTCCTTTCCATCTATATGATTGGAATTTAATTTGAGGTTTTGCTTATTGGTTTGCTTATTTGTTTCTTAAAGTGAAAGTAAAGGTCATTTTGATTTGATCTTTTTTCTAAATAATCAGATACTCTCGATATCTACTTGCATACTTATTTAGTGACATCCACAAATTTTGGTATCTCATTTTTTCCACTTTTAACTCATAATATTTTTTAACTTCCCTCTGATAATTTCTGTAAAAAAATAATTGGACTTTTCTGCTCACCACTCAGTATTATTGATTGAAAAATAAGCAACTTGTCATATTGTAGAATGGATGTGCTAGCCAATTTTATGACATATTTTCATTAATATGTTAGAAATTCCAACTGTGTCCATTTTAAAAAGGATACAGATTTTCTCTGGTGTAACTGTACTTATTAGAGATTGTAGATTATCTCTACTTCACAAAGAAAAATAAATAGGATCTACAAGATATATTTTAGTTGCCTATGTTTGGCCTTATTTCCTATGGACTTAGGTGGTCACCATCATATTATATCCTTCATTTCAGATAATATGATAAATATTCTGTATCCTGGACACTAGGAAAGCTGATTTAAGGAGTCAACTTTATAAAGAAAATTTATAAAGAAATGCATATACTGTGAAAGGGACTTGAAGAAATCAAATATTCATTTCACTTACATAGAGGAGTATTTCAACTATAGACCAGGAACCTTGAATGGACTTAAGTAGGAATTATCCTTCAGGATTCCATTATGATTCCTACCATATTTTTCATGTTTAATTTTTTAAATAGGAAGTTTTTTAAAAAAATAATGTCAATTAAATTCTTAACTAGATGATTAAAGAGAAAATTAGAAATAATAAATGATTTTTTTTCAGGTGAAAAATGCTATTAAAAAAAGCATTTCCCTAAATACCACTATTATTTTAAAGAATCTGCTAAATATTTTCAAAATATGTTTTTAAAATCCAGGCTTTTTATATTTGCTTCGTTATTATTTATTAAAATATTTCACAACTTTTCCTATTTCCTATTGATATATAGTATGCATAGAATCACATTAGACATAATAATTGTAACTCGTTTAGAAAATCCAAGTGAAGTTCTATGAGAAGAGTTGGTGCATAAGGTGATGAGCAATTTCAAAGTGTAACATTTTGCCAAAGTCACAAAAGGGACACATCATATACATTAAAATACTGGTTTAATTGATACATTCATCTGCTGGCATTGAGATGCTGTTTTTATGACTAGAAAAATCTTAATTTTGCCATACTTTTAAATAATATAAGAAAGAATGAGCTGCCTCTCAAAAGTATCTCCCAGAGGGGTCCTCTGGGTGGCTCAGTCGATTAAGCGTCCAACTTCAGCTCCTGTCATGAACTCATGGTTAGTGGGTTTGAGCCCCGCATGGGGCTCTATGCTGACAGCTCAGAGCCTGGAGCCTGCTTGGGATTCTGTGCCTCCCTCTCTCTCTGTCCCTCCGCTGCTTGTGCTCTGTCTCTCTTTGTCTCTCAAAAAAGTGAACATAAAAAAAAAAGTATCTCCCATAGTTATCAAATGCTTTAAATTATGTCCTTTGTCCCAAAAACTGCATTAAAGCTTTCTCTTGCCCTACAGATCTCCTTTGTGGAAAATACAAATACCCATCAAAATAGTTCAGAAAAGTCTATATGACAAAACATTGATCACAAAATTGAGAATAACTCTAAAATTATTAATTTTCTTTCAGGGTGGCAATAAAATTTTTCTTGTTTTCGCCTGCTGTTGTCTTCCTGCCTGCCTGATGATAAGAATATGTGCAGATTTTATGTTCCATTATTAGTTTCAAGGTAAAAATAAGAGTTAACACTTAAATAGACCTTATTATGCTACAAATACTGTTTGGCATGAGACACACTATTCACCAATTCTCATAAGTGTTCTATCAGCCAACTTCTCCTTTTCTTATTCTGCAGTTGAAGGAACCAAGGCAGAGAGAGGCTAAGTCATGTATCCAAGGTCACACAACTTTAACAGTCTGGCTCTACAGGCCCACGTCTATTTAATAGAGCTCCTCTGTCTAACACCAAAGTGCTAAGAAACTCAGAAGCTACTTCATTACCAACTGGTCCATGAATTTTCCATGACTAAATGGACAAAAATACATCACTTTTTTCTTCTCTGAGAGGATTAGTATTTATCAGGTAAATACGGTAGGCTCAAACTCACAAACCATGAGATCATGACCTGAGCTGAAATCAAGAGTTGGATGCTTAACTGACTGAGCCACCCAGGTGCGCCTACAAAACATATTTTTAAGAGAAGCTTCAGTCAGTAGTTTTAATAGAGAAATGACTGGTATTTATACTTTCAAATGCCAAATAAAAAAGAATAAATTAAAAAGCCATTAATTCTCTGGATGCAAGAAAATCCACCATGTGTTAGGTTATTGGATAGATTTTGAAGATTTCATCATTCAACTCTTCCCAAAACAGGTGGCTGATGGAGCTCTTGGCCAATCCCCCAAATCTTACAGTAACTGGAACAGGACCCCTTGATGGTGTTTCTTCCTACAGAAGAAACAGAGGCCCAGAGGAGGTAAATAACTTCCCCCCAAATTATACAGTAAGTAAAGGACAGAGCATTAATCCCAACTCAGACAGGCTAGCTTCATTTTTTTTAAGTTTATTTATCTATTTTGAGACAGAGAGAGAGAGAGAGAATGCACACATGTATGCAAGCAGGAGAGGTGCAGAGAGAGAGGGAGAGAGAATCCCAATCAGGCTCCATGCTATTAGTGCACAGCCCAACACAGGGCAGCATCTCATGAATGATGAGATCATGACCTGAGATGAAATCAAGAGCCAGATGTTCAACCATGTAAGCCACCCAAGTGCCCCTAGACTAGCTTCAATCTTGATGTACCCTAGAACAGTGCTTCTCAAACTTGAGTGTGCTTTAAAATCACCTGAAGAACTTTGTTAAGTCACAGATTCCTGGGTCCCACTCTCTGAGGTCCTGATTCAAGAGATCTGGGATGGAGACCATGCCAGTGTCTCAGCTGATTCTAATGCTGCCCGTCAGTATCATCAGTGTAACAAACTTTAAGTTGTAGAGGCACTTCATAGCTGTCTTCACTGGGCAGGTAAATATTGGCAAATCTATATTCCAGTTTCTTTGTATCCCATACAATGGGAGAGAAACTGTCTTTTCACTCTACACCTGCTATGTAAGTGGAATAGATGATATAAAACAAAAACAAACTGAAGGAAGTGCATGTCGTTGATTAGCCTAGCATTTATTATCTCCTCAAAGTATCACTTAGGTTTTGGGATCCTAAGGCTGCTTCCTTAACCCTAGACTGTCATAGACCAAGAAGATTAGAAATAGTGCAGACTCTAGATGGTGACTCTGAGGGACTGTTTTCTCCCACAAATGACAAAGGGGAGAAAGCAAGTGAATAGAAAAATACTTCACAATTTATTCCTTGGTCATCTTAAAAGCCAATGTGTTATTTAAACAAACAAACAAAATAAAACCCAATAGTGATCACAAGCATTTTTGCATTGTGAGTGTTGTTGCTGACATGCATCTGGTGCTTATTAAGAACCTTATTACAGTCACTCATTTAATTCCTTCAATAATCCTGTAGGGTAGATAATATATTATCTCTGTTTTACAGATTATAAATCTGAACCTCAGAGAAATTTGGTAATTTATTCAGTCGTTAAGTATTGGAACCCAGACTCCAGCGTAAGTAGGCCAGCTCCAGGGATCCTGCTCTTAACTACTCACTTCTCTTAGGGCAAAGGGTTTAAACTGTTGGGTTTTCAGACGAATGAATTAGTGTGCTAGGAGGTGCCATACAGTAAAAGAATAAAAGGACAGTATAGTTCAGAAACCTTAACATTGGGGATTAAAGACAAATGCAAAGAAAACATTAGGAAATAATAAAGGAATGAATTTATTTAAGTGGTAAGGTGCAAAGGTAGGAAAGATCAATAAGATGATAGATTAAGTGCACAGTAAAACTGAGTAGCATTGTAAAGGGAAAAAGAGACCTGAGTTCTTCAAGGAATAATGCATGGGCATGGATATAAAGAAGCTGATAGAATTAGCAGCAGATAATTAAAGGAACAGGAGTAGAAATGAAAAGGCAAGCTTAACTGCCAGGCAGAGGTTAAAAAAAAAAAAGGAAAAAAGATCAATACATAGAGTTAGGAGGTGATAAAACAGAACCATCCATTAAGACCAGATTTCATGGTTTACTACAACCATAAATACTCACTTGTGATTTTAAATATGGTTGTATCACAAAAAGGAGTTTCATACTAACATTAATAGAAGTAATATGAACAGATCTTTTTTAAAGATATGTGAACTGCAAACTATATAATGCATATTATAGGTAATTTGTCCAATAAGATAATCAGACTCTGATAGAGATTAGCATGCATGATATTTATTGGTGGAAGCTCTCCAGTTTTACAACTTCTTGTGGAGGTAGTGAGAGAAGCAAGATTGGGCACGTGAGGAAGATGACTTAGGATGGAGTCAGAGACCTAACAACCCCCACAGGAAGACACACAAAAATATATATAGCTTGCCATTTATAGTTCCCACTTCTACCTGTCTTGAATGTGGATTTCTCAAAGGAAGGGATTACTGTCATGGATAAGGGCAGTTTTAAGAGTGGGCAGACAGTATAGCTGTCTGTGAACATGGCTTCCATTGGCCAGAGGAGTAAGTCTTGCAGAGCAGAGAGGGACCCACCTGGGTAATGTGTCACTCCATGCATGGATGCAGTCATCTTTGAGCTAGCCGGATAAGTCCCAACACATAATCTACCAAATAAATAAATGCCAAATAAATGATACCCTGATCATAATGGGCATGATTTCTTTACTAGTGAGTGAATGAGTATTATTATTGCCAGGAGATCCCATCCCTGGATGGGGTGTGTTCTCGCATCTCTACTTTTCGGTTACATATAACCAAGACAGAAAAACGTCCTTTGTGTGAAACAACTAAAAGCTGCAAAGCCATGATATTGTTCTGCGCCAGGCTGTGGAGTTATTAATTCATCTCATGACTTAGAATATTCAGTAACATGAAGGGTAATCCTGGAAATGAGCACAAGATGGCAGCATACACATACGATAGCTACACTGATTTGACACCAAGGAAAATAAGGAATCTCTGTTAGATGAATATCCTGAACTTATTCTAACGAATAGATGGATGACTGGCATGAAAGGTTATAGTAAAAACAACCTGCACACTTTATTGGGAGTATGTTTCAGTCCTTCAAGGGGACATACTCAAAAAGGGGATGAGAGCGTTGGATTATTTGTCCCACATCATCTGATAGAGAAGTTCTACCTTTCATCTTACCTATAGAATAGCTGTTGCTGACACCCACCTGATAACATCTGTGCCTAAGTTTTCTTGTTGGTAGATGGGGATAATAATATCAATACCTCCCTCGCAGAGCTGCTGTGAGGGTAAAGTAAGAGAAAATATATACTGAATCTATAACCGATCCTGGTATGTTATATTAGCTATTAATTTTTATTCTGTGCAATTTTCCAATGAGATGTCTGACACCATACTTGCTTCTAATCTAAGCTGTCATTTACTAACTGCATGTGGCAGAAGGTTTAGCATGTCACACTTGTATTGCATGTGGTACCTCATTAAGTATTTGGAAAATTTTGGGGTGTGAAAATGGGTCACATTTACAGATGCAGAAACTGAGATACAAAGAGACTGAATATTAATGTGTCTGGGGTAAAATTGCTAATAAATTACTACAATGGATTGCTAACCCTCATCTGATTCACTGGAAGCGTCTCCTTTGAATCTTTACTGCATCTGAAAGAAAAGCTACATCTGTATGTTACTACCAAATTCCCAAATTTTGATTTTGTGAATCAATCGCTGATACATGAAATTGAAATGTTGTTCTTCTTCTTCCAGTCAGAATATTTAAGAATCGTGTCATTATTTAAAAGTTTAGCCTGCACAACTGAGCATCCTTTTTGAGTTTGCATTACACCACTTCACTTGTGTCGAAGACCTACATTACTACCCATTTTCACTAACTAAAAGAAATCCAGAGGATTTTCCCTTTACCGAAAAAAAGACAAGAACTGAAAATAACATTCAGCATTCATTTTGCATTAACCCTTTATGAGGCAGCTCACACCCCAAGTGGTGAGAGTAGCACCTCCACGGTCCTTCCTGGGAATCACATTCAACATTTCAGCATCAAGCTGCCATAGCTCTGAACGTTGTCTATGAGCATCTGGGCTTTATCTCCATTTATTACTGTAGATGCACCCTACAGTATCAGAAAATCCTAGGAGAGGTTATTTTTTAGGTCTGAGGATGCTCAATTTTTTTTTTTCCATATAAATTAATGGTAATGCTTCCTCCCTTTATACCAGTTTGGCTTACAAAAAGTTTCATAGTAACTCTACTTTCAGGTATCAGAAGAAACCTATATTGCTGGCATTGAATTTTTAGGGAAAAAAACTGGAATCTTATGGAAATTTTAATAAGACTGTGTGCTTGGTTTTTAATCTTCTACTGTAGAGTGGAGTGTAAATGCACAAAATTCCAGAATGTTGTCTAAGCAGTGTGAACTAAGAACAACACAAAGGAGTGGCAAGCTATAAGTAGGTAGGTGTATGGCGTTTGAGCCAAGTCTTGCTCAAAAATCACCAGCAATTAAGTCACCTGCCCATGATGAAGTCAGCCATCCAGTATTTGCCTTTGCACCCATTCATGACTATGAATGTGACCTAATACACTGTTTCATTGTTTTTTTTTTTAATTTGGGTATTTAAATCTTATAGGTCTTGATCAACACAAAAGAATCTAAAAGAAAAGTCTAAAAATGACAGAACGCTTTGAGTAATGCAATGATGACAAGATTGATGACAGATAGATAGTAAATTACCACTCTGTATAGTTTTCTCAGCTGCCCATGATATCACTGTGGGGATTTCTTTTGCTTTGGGAAATGTGAGATATGCAACCATATTAAGCTGCCCATAAGAACAATTTTCAAGGCTGTAAAATGAGCCCATCTCATGGCAATGTGAAGACTATAAAAGTAGGTATTTACTGCTTAGTTCCAGAAAATCCATTAGCATTTTCTATGTAAGCACTCTTTAATAACTTTTTCAAGAATATTTTATTATAACATAATACAAAATTTACTGATGTAAATTTCACATGTATATGTTATTGGGCACCTTAGCCCAATATTGCTGAAGATCAGTTTCCAATAGCCAAATAGAAAACTAAATTGTTTTAGTCACTCACCACAAAAGAATTTTTTAATACTGTATACTTGAGCATACGTCACATGTCAAGTGTTTATTTAAAATTTTTCAAATTTACTATGGTATACAGCACATAGATGGCTTTCCCACTCCCTCATTTACCCACCTTATAAATACACAGCAGAAAAAATGAGCTCTTACAAAACTTTAGAAAGTAGCATTGTGTGCAGAAGCCAGAAGACTGATGTCTTTATAAGCATCAGGTTGTTAAAACTTCCCACTGGGTAACAATAATAAAACATAGCATTATAAAAATTTCACTACTCTAGAATTTCAGCAGAAGCATGATATTCCAAACCTTCTCAGAGCAAAAATGCCTGGAGTCTGGATGAAAATGGAATAAACCTTAATAAACGTATTGAAACCACTTCCTGCTTCTGTGGTTAACAGAAATGGGCACTGCTGAGGGACTTTTCACCAATCTGTATTTTAAAACCATACAAGTGGATATTTAGCTATGTAAATATCCATGTAAGTGACATGAAGTGTATCTACAGAAAATTACATACCTGAATATACAAGCACTACTATAAATTATACGATAACTAAAAGCATATCTGGTGCCTTGATACGTAGTGTTTTATTTTTTTTACATTGTTCTTGGCAGTTCCATCCTTCACTATTTAAATATTTGATACATTTACTGAAAAATAGGTTTTTGACCTATTAGTATTCCTTTCTGAAAGAACAGAATGTACAAATTAATAATAATAATAATAATAATAATAATAATAAAATAGAAATAATTTCAGTTGCTTTAAAAAAATATTTGGTAAATGATAGTCATTAAGTTACTTTTTGTCCTTTAGTACTGAAACAGACATAGAAGTATGAAATGAATTAATTTTGAACATTTTGTTCTGTATTCCAAGGATGAGGAAGTTGATTTTTAGAAAATGTATGACTTATCAGTGTCACAGATAATAAGAAAACTCAAGCCAAACCTCTAGCATTTTAAATCCAGGATTAGTGTTATTTTTATTATATCACAACTGCATTGAGTAACATTTATAAATATGTATATGTTTATACACATGTTCATATCTGTATGTATTTATACATTTCTAAATATGTATAATACTGTCTAATTTGTTTTATCTCATAGTTGGTGTGCTTTATGTCTAATATTTAGATCTATGATGAATTTCAAGTTAATTTTCATATGCTTTGTGAAATAAGAGATGAGACTGGTTTTTTGGTGTATGGCTAAGTAACTGTTTTGGCTTCATTCATTGCAAAGGTTATCTTTCCTCTACTGAATTGCCTTGACACCTTTTTGAAAATAAATTGCCCACATATGTGTTCATTTATTAATGGACTCTGTATTTTGATTCATTGATCTACATGACTATTTTTATTCCAGTAGCACTCTTTCTTATTTATATAGCTTTATAATACATCTTAAAGTCGGGTTGTATAAGTCCTCTAACTTTATCCTTTTATGTCAAAATTATCTTGGTCTTACCCATCCTTTGATTTTCAATATAAATTTCAAAATCAGGTTACTGATTTCTAAAAAAGAGGTACTCTCCTAACATTGGGATTATTGTTGGTGTTGCAAAGAAAATCTGTATATACTGGTGCAGTATTGAGTTTTACCATCCATGATATCTCATCTTTATTTAGGTCTACCTCAATATCTCATAGCAGTATCTTATGTACAGGCCTTGATTATCTTTTGTTAAATTTATTAATAAGAATATCATATTTTATGCTATAATACTTAGATTATACAATTTCAATTTCTGATGAGATGGGGCCAGTATATCGAAATATCATAAATTTTTGCATATTGATATATATTTGTAACCTGTCTAAAATCACTTATTAATTCTAGTTGCTTTTGTATATTGGTTTTGTAGGATTTTCTGTATAGATGACCATTTTATCTGCCAATAGGTGTTTAACATTTACCTTTTCTATGTCTATGCCTTCCCTCCAGTTTTACTGAGATTTAATTGGCATATAACATTGTATGCCTTTAAGGTATATAACATAATTATTTGATATGTGTGTGTTATATATATTTTTTCTTTTCAAATTTTTATTTTATTTTATTTATTTTTTATTTTTTTTAATGTTTATTTATTTTTGAGACAGAGAGGGACAGAGCATGAACGGGGGAGTGTCAGAGAGAGGGAGACACAGAATCCGAAACAGGCTCCAGGCTCCGAGCTGTCAGCACAGAGCCCGACGCGGGGCTTGAATTCATGGACCGTGAGATCATGACCTGAGCCGAAGTCGGCCGCTCAACCGACTGAGCCACCCAGGCGCCCCTCAAATTTTTATTTTAAATCCTAGTTCATTAACATACAGTGTAATATTAGTTTGTTATAGAATTTAGTGATTAGTCACTTATAATCACCCAGTGCTCATCACAAGTGCCCTCCTTAATATCCATCACCCATTTAACTTATCTTCCCCACCTCCCCTCCAGCAACCCTCAGTTCGTTCTCTAGCTAAGAGTCTGTTTCTTGGTCTGCCGCTTTTTTTTCGCTTCTCTCTGTTCATTTGTTTTGTTTCTAAAATTACACATATTGGTGAAAACATGCCATATACATATTATGTATGTATATATATAATAAATATGTGCATATAATATACATATATATCTATGTATAATATACATATTATATGTATAATATACATATTATATGTATATGTATATATGTATAATATACACATTATATGTATAAATATACATATAATAAATATGTATATATTTATATAATATGTTTTCATATGTATACATATGTATTCATACATACATATATGTATTCATATGTAGACAGATATACCATATATAATATATATATTTACTACATAAATTTAGTTAACAACCATCACCTCACATAGTTACAAAGAACCAATCATTTATTTAAAAGCCCTATTCACAGATTGTCCAGTACATTATGCTTTGGACTAGTGTAATGCCAGGCTGATTCAGAAATTCTCAAAACTAGTACTATAGAAATGAATACTAATATACTGAGAAATCATTAATTAAGAAATACTCTATATTACTATTTATTAATTTTAAATGATTAATTCAAATTGCCTATAGGTATCCAAATTCTATATTTAATGTGATAAATTCTGTCTGAAAAAAGACTAATTAGCAATATTCCTGTAACAGGCAAAATTGCTAGAAACCTATATAATACCAATTCACCAATTGTTCAAGCAGAAATTGTTACCCTATGTAACATTGTCAAGAAATAAATAATTCCATCAGCCAGCAACATGCTGAAGAAGATTAATTAAACAGCAACAGTGATGCCATAAATATAGTAATATTTTAACTGATTCTTTTTAAGTTCTAAGCACTTTTAATATATGTGGGAAAAAGAACACCACAATGACCACAGGCACATATTTGTTCAGGCTCCAAGATCTCTGAGAAAACTCAAGATCATAAGGTCAAAAATAACCTGAAAGGACTTGAGTGAATTGTCCTTGGGAAATGTGGTCTGTTCTTTAGCATGCAGGTAGAGATGTTTTGCTTAAAGGAAGCCAGATGTGTGTGTGTGTGTGTGTGTGTGTGTGTGTGTGTGTGTGTGTGTAGCACAGTGCATTCGCTCCCTTGTCTTTGCTTCTATCGTAAAGATTCTTATCCGAACATAGGTATCTTCAAGACTGCTCTCCTATGCAAGGTACATATGATAGCTGAATCAGATGTACATTGTTGACATGCTTTGCTAAGCTTCTGTTGTTAACCATTGCTGATTTGTTTTTCCTGAAAACGTATATAAGAAGATGTACAATAAACCTCGGTACCTCGGGCTGTTGGCTCCGGGTGTCCTGTGCCTCACTATACTGTCATCTCTTGTTCTCAGTTCCTTTGCCACCCCAGGTCCATGGCCCATTGAGGTAGACAAATATACAAAAAGTTTGCTTTCCATAAACAAGCCTATAACGCAGCAGAAGAAATGGAGACACAGAGGTAGTAAACAACATCCCCATAATCATACAGTTATTAAATGACAGAGCAATAATTCCAACTCAGACAGTCTAACTCCATTCATAATATACCCTGGGACAGTGCTTTATAAACTTGAGTGTGCTAAGAATTACTTGAAGAACCTGGTAAAGCACAGATTCCTGGGCCCCACTGTCTGAGATCCTGATTTGGGGAAGTCTGGGGCAGAGACCACTACAAGCTCCCAGCTGAAGCTCATGCTGCCAGCCAGCATTGTCAGCATAGTGAGCTTTAAGTGAGAGAGGCGTTTCATAACTGTCTTCATTGGGGAGCAGCCCAGAGGCTAGACACTCACCTGAGAAGCAAGATGTCCAGATTCTAAGTCAAGGGGTGCTGCCAGATAAACAAATATTGACAAATCTAGTTCCCAGTTCCCTTGCACCTTAAAAGATAAGATAAATGGTCTTTCCACTATAAACCTGCTGTGTGAGCAGATTAAATGCTATAAAACAAACAAATTTAGGGCAGGCTCAGATGTACCAGGTGATTAGCCTTGTATTCATTATCTCCCTGAGGTATCCCTCAGGTTTTTAGGCAATCTTATCCTGGTTCCTTTAACCCTGGATGGGCCTAAAGTATAAGGATTAGAAACCGTATAGGCTCTGGAGGTGATTATAAAAGACACTTTCTCATGCAAATGACAAGAGGAGGAAGCAGTTGAATGGAAAAATTATTTTGAAATTTATCTCTTGGTCATCTTAGTCTAAAAATTACTGGAACAAAACATTTAAAATCACTAGCTATCATAGGCATCATCGTATTGCAAGTATTGTAGCTAACACACATATGGTGCTTACTACTGACACTCTTCTAGAACCTTATTCCGTTAACTCATTTAATTTCTTCAATAATATTATAGGGTAGATA
The DNA here is from genome assembly GCF_024362965.1 of Panthera pardus. NCBI lineage: Eukaryota > Metazoa > Chordata > Mammalia > Carnivora > Felidae > Panthera > Panthera pardus. The sequence continues at coordinate 103,716,952 of NW_026526732.1, forward strand.
ATATATTTATTTTACAGATTATAAATCTGAACCTCAGAGAATTTAGGTAGCTTATCTGAAATTACAAATCCTGGCACCCAGATACAAATGCAAATGGACCAATTCCCAGCAAATGGACCAATTCCCAGCACCTGCTCTTAACTATTTACCTCCTTTAAGACAAATAGGTGCCAAACCCCTTGGTTTCCTGATGAGCAAATGTGAGTAGGAGGAGCTTAACAAGTAAAAGAATGGACAGCATAGCTTCTGATTTAAAAAAATCTGAATATTGGGCAATCAAGACAAACAGAAAGAAAATATTAGAAAATGATAAAGAAATGAATTAATTTAAATGCTAAACTGCAAAGGAATGAGATGGATGAGATGATTCCTCGTGTACTAGTAAAATAGAGAAACATTTCAAAGGGAATATGGAAGCTGAGCTGTTCCCATAAACAAGGCATAGGACGAGGATATGAAGTGATAGAATTACCAGCAGCAAATTTAAGGTACAATAATAAGATTGAAGAGAAAAACACAACTGCCAGGCAGAGATTTTCAAAAGAAGAAAAAAAAAATGTCAATACATAGGATTAGGAAACATGAACATAGAACCACCTAGGAAAGCCAGATTTCATGGCTTACTGCAGTAACAATGAATACTTATTTGTAATTTTAATCATGGATGAATCATAAAAAAAGGAGTATCATACCAACATTAATAAGAGGTGACGCCCTAGAGAGCTTCTTCCGAGATGTCTGAACTACAAATACAGATAATGAGTGTTACTATTAGTTTGCCTGATATAATAAGCAAACTTTGACATAGAGATTAGCATGTAGGATGTTTATGGAGGCAAGATCTCCAGATTTACACCTTCCTGTGGAGGTAGGGGGGAAAAAAGCAAGAAATTTATCTTTCCACACAGAGAAGTTGAAATATGATATAGTCACAACAGAGTCTAAAAAATCTCAGGGGAAGCAGTAAAACTCTCTCTACATATAGCTTATTTTATTTATATATACCACATATAGTTTATTTACATATATATAATGTATAGTATGTAAAACATATATATTCTAACTTTACACATATATTTTTATATATGTGTATCTTTATATATACATATATATATATATATACTCTCTCTCTCTCTCTCTCTCTCTCTATATATATATATATATATATATACACACACACACACACACTCTCTAACTTTACACATCAAGGAAATAGAGAAGAACAAACTAAGCCCAAAGTTTTCAAAAGGAAGAAAATAATAAAGATTAGGACAGAAGTAAGTGAAATAGTGAGCAAGAAATTAAGAGAAAAGATTAATAAAACTAAGAGTTGTTCCTTTGACAAGTGACAAACCTTTAGTTAGACTAATGAGAAAAACAAAGGGTCCAATCAGCAAAATTATAAATGAAAGACGATACCACAGAAATACCACTGATACCACAGAAATAAAAAATAATGTTAAAAGACTATTGTGAAGAGCTAAATGCCAACAAACTGGACAATCCAGAAGAAATGATAAATTCTTAGAAACATACTACTTATCAAGACTGAATCAGGAAGAAATAGAAAATCTGAACAGACTAATTAGTAGTAAGAAAACTGCATTGGTAAGCAAAATCCTCCAAAAGAGAAAAGCCCCAGGGCAAGATGGATTAGCTGGTGAATTTCACTAAATATTTAAAGAAGAATTAATACTAATCCTTCTCAAATTCTGCCAAAAACAAAAACAAACAGAAAAAAAAAGAGGAAGAAACACTCCCAAATTCGTTTTAGCACACCAACATTACCCTGATCCCAAAGCCAGATGAGGACACTACAAGAAAGGAAACTGCAAGTCAATATCCCTGGTGGATATAGATGCAAAAATGTTCAATGTAATACTAGCAAACCCAATTTAGCAACACATTCAAAGTATCATACATGTGATCAAGTGGGATTCATCCCTGTGATGCAAGAATGATTCAACATATGCAAATTAATAAATATGATACATCATATTAATGGAAAAAGATAAAAGTAATATCATATTTCAATAGATGCAGAAGAAGTATTTGACAAAATTCAACATTCTTTCATGATAAAAACTCTCAACAAATTAGGTAGAGAAAGAACATACCTCAACAAAATAAAGGTGGTATATGACAAGCCCACAACTAACATCTTAGTCAATGATGAGGTTGGCAGATTTTCTTTACTCTAAGATCAGAAACATCATGAAAAATTATATGCCAACAAACTGGGCAATCTGGAAGAAATGGATAAATTCCTAGGAACGTATAAACTACCAAAACTGAAACAGGAAGAAATAGAATATTTGTAAAGACTCATAACCAGCAAATAAATGGAATCAGTAATCAAAAATCTCCCAACAAACAAAAGTTCTGGGCCAGATGGCTTTCCAGGGGAATGCTACCAGACATTTAAAGAAGATTTAATAACTATTTTTTTGAACTGTTCAAAAAAAAAAAAAAATAGAAATGGAAGAAAGACTTCCAAATTCATTCTACAATGCCAGCATTACCTTGATTCCAAAACCAAAGATCCCACAAAAAAGGAGAATTACAGGGAAATATCCCTGATAAATGGATGCAAAAATTCTCAACAAGATACTAGCCAATCAAATCCAACAGTACATTAAAAGTATTATTCTATTCCTTGTCTATGGGAGTGGTTCTACATCTGCAAATCAATCAGCATGATACAACCCACTGATAAGAGTAAGGATAAGAACCATATGATCCTCTCAATAGATGCAGAAAATGCATTTAGCAAAGTATAGCATCCATTCTTGATAAAAACCCACAACAAAGTAGGGAGAGAGGGAAAATACCTCAATATCATAAAGGCCATATATGAAAGACCCACGGCTAATACCATCCTCAATGGGAAAAACTGAGAGCTTTTCCTCCATGATCAGGAACAAGACAGCAATGTCCACTCTCACCATTACCATTTAACATAGTATTATTGGAAGTCCCAGCCTCAACAATCAGACATCAAAAAGAAATAAAAGGCATCCAAATTGGCAAGGAAGAAATCAAACTTTCACTATTTGCAGACTACATGATACTCTATGTAGAAAACCCAAAATACTCCACCCAAAAATTGCTAGAACTAATACAATTCAGCAAAGTTGCAGGATATAAAATCAACATGCAGAAATCTGTTGTATTTCTATACGCCAATAATGAAGTGGCAGAAAGAGAAATCAAGAAATCGATCCCATTTACATTGCACCAAAACCCATAAAATACCTAGAAATAAACCTAACCAAAGAGGTAAAAGTTCTGTATTCTGAAAACTATAGAACACTTGTGAAATAAATTGAAGAGGACAGAAGGAAATGAAAAAAACCTTCCATGCTCATGGAATGGAAGAACAAACATTGTTAAGAGTCTGTGGTCATGAATAAGGGCGATTTTTAGAGAAAATAGACAGTAGAGCCATCTGTGGTCAGGACTTCCAGCTCATAGAGGAGTAAGTATTTCAGTGCATTAAAGGGACAATGCATTACAGGATGCATGGATGCAATCATCCCTGAGTTAGCCAGTTAAATTTCAGATCTAAGCACTTGATAACCTGGTCATAACAGGCAAGATTTCTTTGCCAGTGAGTGCTTTACTTATTATCATTGCCAGGAGATCCCATACCTAGATTGGGTGTTTCCTGTCAACTATAGTTCTTTTAGTTATATAATTTTTATATAAATATGTAACTTTTATATGAAATCATTAAAGCTGCAAAATCATGTTGTTTTTTCTCTGTGCCAGGCTATTAATTCATCTCTGGTGTAGAAAATTCCTCACGTGAGGGATAATTCTAGAAAATGACCACAAGATGGCAGCATATACATATGATAGTTAAACTTTAGCTGCCAAGGAAAATTAAACTCAGACTGATATCCTAAAACCATTCTAAAGAGTAGATAAATGATTCCATAAAAGTGTAACTGACAGTAAACAAACAAAAAACTTCCAACGTTGTTGGCAATATGTTGCAGTCCTTGGAGGAGACGTACACAATGAGGGAGGGATGGGAGTGCTGGGGACATTATTTGTCCCACACCTTCTGATAGAGAGGTTTTACCCTCATATCACTTGTAGAATAGCTCCTGCTGACACCCAACTTATCCGTGCTTCAGTTTCCTCATTTGCAATTAGGGACAATAATACTACTGCCTCCCTTGTAGAGAAGCTGTGAGGATAAAAGTGAGGGAAAATATATACTGAATCTATAACAGATCCTGCTAGTTTGTATAAGCTATTATTTATTATTCATAATTTGCAATTGAGCTACCTGACACTATACTTGCTTCTAATCTAAGCTGTCATTTATTAATTGTGCATGTAGTAAAACATTTAGCATATCACATTTGTATTGCATGGCGTTTTCATTAAATCTTTGGACCAAACTTTGGGTGTGAATAATGGAACACATTTATAGATGCAGAAACTGAGATGCAAAGAGATTAAATAACATGTCTGAGGTAAAACTGCTAATAAATGACTAGGATGGATTTCTAAGCCTGCTCTGACTTATTGGAATCATATCCGTCAACTCTTTACTATATCTGAACATGATTACCAAAATTTCATTTTGCGATGCATTGGATGATACGTTAAATCGAAATATTTGTCTTCCTCTTCCTACCAAAATATTTAAGAGTAATCTCATTATTTAATTTTAAATTTTTAGTTTACATGGCTCTAAGAATGGGACACGGAGCAGAAACAACATAAAATGCAATACCTGCATGTGTAGATGTAGTCAGTCTAATGCTTGTGAAATAAAATTCACGAAAAAACATTCCTACTATAAAAATAGGGGAAAGTATATAAGTTAAAATTAAAGGATAAAATAAAGAGATAAAACACCTTAGAAAGTAAAGAAAAATATGTTACTTATAAAAGGGGGAAAAAACATTTGACATCATATTTTCCCAGAATATTACATCACAGAAGATATTGGAAAAATGATGGTTAACTGATTTAGAAAAAGTGATGTTTGTGTGTTCCTGTCCATGGGAAAGAGCCAGGATAGGAAAACTACTGCAGGGGTGCTTGGGTGGCTTAGTCAGTTAAGCGTCCAACTTCGGCTCAGGTCATGATCTCATGCTTCATGAGTTCTTGCCCCATGTTGGGTTCTGTGCGGACAGCTCAGAGCCTGGAGCCTGCTTAGGATTCAGCATTTCCCTCTCTGCCTCTCCCCTGCTCGCACTCTCCTCTGTCTCTCTCTCAAAAATAAACATTAAAATAAGTTATAAAAAGAAAAGAAAAAACCTGCAATGTTAAAGACACAATGCAGTATATTATTAGTGCCAGACAAGCATAACCGTCTTTTCTTTGACAGTCAGAAACCCACAGGTTAGAATGAGAAAGATTTTACAAGCACATGGTCTACCAACTTAAAATGCATGGAAGGCTTAGGGAATACTGAGGGTTTTGATGTGGAGACAGTGAGTGCTAGAAATATTTGCTCACATTTTAACATTTTAAGATAAATCAATACTTATTTTTATATTTCTTTACTCATTTCATTTCAATATTTGGATACAAGGAGATTTTTTTTTATATTTCTTTACTCTTGTTTTTATATTTCTTTACTCATTTCAAGGATACAAGGAGATTTTTTTTATATTTCTTTACTCTTATTTTTATATTTCTTTACTCATTTCAATATTTGGATACAAGGAGATTTTTTTTTATATTTCTTTACTCTTATTTTTATATTTCTTTACTCATTTCAATATTTGGATACAAGGAGATTATGTGCATTACAAAAGTAAGACACATCTCTCTCCCATCCTGTGACATACATAAAATACAGTCAATGAATAGACTACCCATTGGTTGTATTGGACCTATCCATTAATTGTATTCGGTTTACCCATTATTGGTTTATCCATATAATGATCTTTTGAGTAATTGTCAAGTGAGTCATCAGGCATACTAATGTCAGAAGAACATTTATCTTCATCCCTGGGATGCTATAAGTAGGATGGTACTTTGGACCTGACATATTTAATAACTGGAACTCATTATAAATTTTATAAATTTAGAATTTGTTCTTAGAAATTAAGTGCATGTATGATAGGAAATCTTAACTCACCTCTGTATTATCAGGTGCTGTGATTGGTCTTAGCTAACTAACCAAGTTAGCATTTGGTTATGGAAAGTTGCAGCCCAGTTTCATACTGGATAAAAATTGCAGGTGTTGTAAGAGAAAATTCCTACACTATATGATCATTTGCAAATCAAGCTCTTCTCTTCTTTCCAATTGTTTTCAGAAAATTCTGAAACACTGAAGCTGAATATCAGCTTTAATGATACAGTATAAATATGGACATAGTCTGTTGGAAAAAATTATCTCAAAAATGACAGGATGCCACACACATGCACATACACACACACACACACACACACACACACACACACACATACGTGCACACACACACGTCTTCCTTACAATCAAAACCAAGGCTATATTTTTAGCAAACAATATCTAATTATGTTTTTTATGCAGATATTGATGTGACCACATGTGAATAATTTTGATATTTAAAAAAAAAATTTAAAACATGGACATTGTTATCCACTTGGTAATTATTAATTATATAATAATGTTAGTCTCTCAGGTTTCATCCTCCTAATAGGTGACATTTATTTGTGGGAAATAGGGGTGCCTGGGTGGCTCAGTTGGTTAACTGTCTAACTCTTGGTTTTGGCTCAGGCCATGATCTCACAGTCATGAGGTCTAGCTCTGAGTCAGGCTTAAGATTAAGGTTCTCCCTTTACTTCTGCCCCATCCCCACATGCCTAAGCGCTCTTTCTCTCTCTCTCTCTCTCTTTCAAAAAAAAAATTTGTTTAATTAAATACATAAATACAATAAAATATTTGTGGGAAATAACTTAACCTTTCTTACATAAAACACTCTATAGGGTTAATAGAAACTCCTACATCCCCAGCCTCATTTTGTCCTGAATTCTTTCCTAAAAAATATTTTTTATATTAAAATATTTTCAAAAATACTTTAGATAACATAGGATCTATATCTTCCCCTGAGAGTAAACCAATTTGTCAGAAACAATTTCTATATCAATTGTTTTATTTTCCCACTAATATTTGATACAAATTCTGTTATAAACAAAGTGTCTAAATACACAGTGTTTGTCCCTGAATTTTCTTTTCTGCTGTCTTGGTTTATTTATACCACCCTGTGACTTTTTCTCAATAATGGCTTAATATTTGTCTTAATATCTGATAGAGTAAGTGGCCCTTCTTTTATCTTCTTTTAAAAAATTATCTATTAATGAACTCTTCTGCTTAGTAGTTGAAGTATCATTAGAAAAATAACTGCTACTATGAATTTGAACTCTTTGGCTTCTAATTACTTTGTTAAAATTTTAATTTAAGGGATCACCTTTGAATCACCTACAAATCAAGAAGTTTTGGAAAACAATTTTGTTTTCCTTTAATTTTTTTATTGCTTTTTTTTAATTTAAAAAATTATTTTAATTTTTTAAATTTATTTTTGAGAGAGAGACAGAGTACAAGCAGGGCAGGAGCAGAGAGAGAGGGAGAAATAGAATCTGAAGCAGACTCCAGGCTCTGAGCTGTCAACACAGATCCAGACACAGGGCTAGAACCCATGAACCGTGAGATCATGACCTGAGCTGAAGTTGGATGCTTAACCAACTGAGCCACCTAGGCAGCCCTGTAACACAATTTTCCTTATTTCAGGAAATGAAACTACATGTTGTGCAAGAATTTAGTGTGCAAGATCTTACAGAAAGATAAAATATTTGTGATCTGGGTGGTTTAGTCATTTCATTTTGTCCCTATATTTATCTGAGGTCCTTTGCATTTATTAAGAAAACAAATTTGGTGCTCAGACACCAGATTTAAACCTGAAAAAAATAGATATCATCAGTGTAACACCACAAACCATGTGGGGCATTTTCCTGGTCTCTACTTTGCTTTGGGAGGTCATGATCAAGTCATCTGTACTGACAGTGGGGAAATGTGTCCTTGCGGTTAGATGTCTAACAGGAGAGTCGCTCACAATCCTCAGGTCAGCTCTGCCACTTTTGACATGTGCTCTTGGGAAAATTGTTTATCCTCTATAAATCCCAGCTATCTCATCTGTAATAGGTGACTGTGAACAGATTGCAGCAGTTTCAATGTGAGAATTAAATGAGATGACATATGTTAAACTGCTGTCAGGATGCCTAGAACATCAAAACTGCTCAATAAATCATGGTTGTGGCTATAACATGTCTTAGAAAAAGAACACAGAAAGAAAAGAACACAGAAGAACCCCACATTTGACAAACAAAAATTAAACAATACTAAATTGTCTTACTATTTAGTAATTTGTTCTAATATTTATGTAAGAGTAGTATGTTACTGAAAAACATAGACAAACAGATAAAATTTTAGATAGGTAAAACAGGTACTTTAAAATGCTTGCATTGTTCATCTATCCACAGTGTTACTGTAGGATTCTACAGTAACTTGTTAAAACTAGTTCTACTTAAATAAGCAGGAAAGAGGATTATACCACTATTTTTTTACCTTTATTAACAATGAGAAAAGCTCATGGAAAATTTTTTTTACAATGCCAACTTAGTAGATCATGGCTATTTTCCTAATAGAGTTTATGGCTTTGTAAAAGAGAAATGTTAATATTTAATAAGAGATTGATTCATTTTGTTCATAAAACAAATGATTAAATTGGCTTATAGGCATACAGACTATTGGGCAACTTAGCACCCAGACTCTGTGGAGTGCACATTCCTTATCAGTTTTCAACAGAAATGTGAATCGAAGCTAAAATGCACTAAATTTTTAACCACTTACTAATAGGACAGATTATAGATTATTTCCATTTCTTATGTTGTATTTCAAAGTTGATTTTTAGGCTACTTTTAAAAGTTACCCCTCTGTGATACAAATACACCCTATTTTTCAGTATAAAGAGATATTTATTAAAATAGAATATATTCTGGTTCTTATAAGACATTTCAATGTTTCAAAGTGAATTCACAGCACACAACATCCGACCTTTGACTGCAATGGAAATAAATTATAAATCAATTACAGAATTTATCTGGAACATTCTCAATTGTTTTCTGACACTAGATAACTCACAAATAAATAGGTCACAAAGCCCGAGACAATAATGGAAAATTAAGAAACTACTGGAACTAAATGAAACTAAAACCAAATATCCAGTAATTTGGTTAAAAATTAAAGCAGTGCTTACGGGGAAGTTTATATTACTAAATGCCTATGTTAGAAAAGAAGGAAGTTCTTATTTTATAATTCTAGGTAATCAGGACAATATGGTATTTTCATCAAGATGAACAGAGCCTAGAACAAACATAGACATAAGTGACCAAGTTATTTTCAACAAAGTTGAAAAACATTCTGTTGGGAAAGAAAAGCCCCTTCAACAAATAATGTTGCAACAGTATGGTATCCATATGCGTAAAAACTGAACGTTGATCTATACACTGAAATTTATGCAGAAATTAACTCAAAATGGATCCTTGACATAAATGTAACATCTAAAACATCTGGAAGAAACAAAGACATGTGTGAGTTGGTAGGCAGTTTTCTTAGAATCAATGAAAAATAAAGTTCATAAGTGAAAAAAATGATAATTTTGCCTTTTTCAAAATTAGAAACGTGTAATTGATACACTGTTAAGCAACAAAAACACCATTCAGGGGCGCCAGGGTGGCTCAGTCAGTTGAACCTCTGACTCTTGATCTCGGCTCAGGTCATGATTTCCCCATTTGTGAGACTGAACCCCATGACAGGCTCTACTCTGACAACTCAGAGACTTCTTGGGATTCTCTCTCTCCCTCTCTTTCTGCCTCTCTCTCAAAATAAATTAATAATAATAATAAACACAATTCTTCAAAATTGCATATGTGATACTGAAATTGTTTCCAAGTTTACATAAAAATTCTGACAACAAAAAGACCTATATGTATGTATATATATATGTATAAATTTGCAAGGTTTTGAACACATGCTTCACTGCAGAAGATACAGACAGGAAATAAACACATGAAAAGATGTTCAACATCATTTATTGTTAGAGAATTCCAAATTAAATGATGAAATAGAACTATAAACCATTAGAACAAAAATTAAGAAGACTAAGTAAAAGAAGGTATAGCAGTTGGAACTTGAACACACTGTTGTTGGAAATGTTAACTGGTACAACCATATTTGAAAAGAGTTGGCAGCTTCTTAGAAGTAAAAAAATTTACAACTATCAGTCTTGTCCATTCCATTCCTAAGGATTTAACCAAGAAAAATGAAATCGTATATCCATACAAATATTTGTACATGAACGTTCATAACAACTTTTTCTTTGATAGTAAAGAAACCAGAAACTATTATAAATACATCAATAAGTGAATAAAAGCCATCCAATGTTCTAGGTAATAAATAATTAGGAGTAAGTTTTCCCTCGGATCAACTGAACAAGGATTTGAAAAATTACTAGGTACACATAGCTGTGATTTGGAAGCGCGGGTAAGAATACATCAGCTTGCCAAAAAGTAGCCATAGTGTCCCTGTTTGTGATTAAAATTGGAGATACAATAGAAATGTTGCTGAGACCAAGATTTCCTGGATTAGGGTGTAGAAAGTGAGTGGTGGAAAAGTAAGCATGACAGTGTGTATTCAGAACAATAATTGGAATAAAAATTAACCTACTTAGACCACTGCAAAGTTGTGAGATACCCATCCAAACAGAGTGACTTAAATAAATTGTCATTAGAATATTAGCAGAAGCTGGAGTTGAACCTACATAAGCGTTATGTAGTCATGTTATCTAATTCTCTATGCACACTCATCCTAAAACAATAGCTTTTTAAACAATTGCAAAAAAAAATTATATGTGTATGTAAAACTTGAAGATCTCTAGATTCTTCCCAATAATAGAGAAAATACTATATGTTCTCAAAGGAATTCCTTCTGAAATAATTAGAGCTCATTTTTAAGATGTACTTTAAATATATACCTGTGGATTCTTAAATCGTTAAGCAGATTAAACTTTCTAAAAAATAATGCCAGTAGCTAACTCTCTATGGAGAGTTGGTGGTGTCTTCCAGTGCTTATGGTCCTATAGTCTAGTCTATATTCCATAAAGTTCCATATTAACTTACCCATAGATTTCCAATCTGGGAATGTAGTTACACATTGATATCCTATATAAGAACAGACACAAAAAAATATACTATCATCTCTATAAAATGATTTTTCCTTTCCCTACATACTCAAAGAATTTGAGAGTAATTTCTGGTTGAAACAATATTGTTATCCTTTAGAGCTACTCCTCGAAGTTTTAGCTCTATCAAAAGCTTTTATTTATAATTGATGAGATAAATATTTAAAAATAAGAAAATTGAAAGGTGCCAGGAAATGTAGTTGTGGATATTCTCATATGTTTTACACTCACAAAGTGAACCAATAGAACTCTGAGTATCAATTTATTTATTGTTAAATCTCTACAAATCCATGAAACTTAGTTCTGCATAAATTAATAGAATGTGTTTTCCTTCCTTATCAAATCTCTTTGTACTCATTTCTTGCTTAACTTCTGTGCTCTGTCTTCTCTCTGCAATCCCTTGGTATAGAATGTGCTCAGTTCAGGCTTTTCAATTACTCAGATTCATATTTCCTGAGGCAAGGCAGAAATTCATGTGGACTAGATTACTAAAGACTTATATTGCCTGCCCTAGAGAAGCAACTCAGTACCTAAGCTGGCCACTGCTGATGTCTGATGCAGTAAGGACAAGAGATGAATACATTTTCCTGGGTTTCCAAAGCTGCATTAATATCCTTGGTGTGGAAAGTTCAAATAAGAGTTAAGGTATTTTTGAGACGAGAGACACAAGACACAATGCAGAGGAAGGCAGGCATGATTGTCGGGTGGACCCCCCTGGATTTGGTTTCCACATATTTTGGGTCACTCTGAACTGGAATTCCTGGCCACTGTACTGTAAGGACCTGAGATGCAGGAGGGGGTTGGATTTGGAGTCAATAGGTGAGTAAGGGGCTACCCAACTGTAGACCTGGGGGACAATGTGGAGCTCAGAGCAGTGAATTAGCAATGTGGCCTTCTTTGTCCCAGGGGAAAGGCTGATCACTCCTGAATACCGTGCTCCATCAAAACCCATGCCATGAATGAATGGCTAATTGAACAAATGTTTATTTTAAGGTCTTTGCTTTATGAACACTTCTATGTGGTTCCTTTCAAGTCATACCCATAGGCTTCTCTGATTTGCATTCACCCTTCTCCATCAGCTTGAAGTGACAGAGACTCAAATGTTAGTTCATTTGATTTCAGAGTTTGCTCATCATCTGTTACTGTCAATTTCTCACCAAATCTGAGCACCACAAGTTCACTCACAAGTAAGACAATACTGCCAACAGAGATACTGCTGAATCTGCCTCCTTTCATAGGGTGTTTTTTGTATGATCAGTGATGCATTTTTTTAAAGAAAATTTTAATGTTTATTTATTTTTGAGAGAAAGAGAGAGGGTGCACACATGTCCGAGGTTGGGGAGGCCAGAGAAAGAGGGAGACAGAGGATCCAAAGTGGGCTCTGGACTAACAGCAGAGAGCCCAATGCGGGGCTCAAACTCATGAACCCAAAGGTCATGACCCGAGCCGAAGTCAGACACTTAACCTATTGAGCCACCCAGGCACCCTAGTGATGCATTTTAAAAAGTAAAAACAAGGGGTACCTGGGTGGTTCAGTTGGTTAAGCATCTGGCTCTTGACTTCAGCACAGGTCAGGATTCATGGTTCATGGGTTTGAACTCCACATTGGGCTGTGTGCTAACAGTGTGGAGCCTGCTTGGGATTCTCTCCCTCCCTCCCTGTCTCCCCTTCACCTGATCATGTGCTCGCTCTCTCTCTCTCTCTCTCTCTCAATAAATAAACTTTTAAAAATAAATAAATAAAAAGTAAAAACAAGAAAATATCTTGGAACAATATGTACAAATAATTATTATAAATGGGTAACCTGTGTGCTAGAAAATATACACTTTATTTAAGGGATACAAGTATGTGTGACAAAAAGATAGGAACAATAAAAAATCATTCTACAATCCTATTGCACATGTACACTTGGCTCACTGAGTTCTTCTGATAATTTGGAACCCAGGTAAAAGTAATTCCCTCAACATATGGCTTAGAGAAGATAGTTAACCTCTTCAGTTCCTCTCCTTACACATTTGATTTTATAGGAAGTCACAAAACCATAAAGTATCAATCTCATTTGTAAATTGCATTTGTGATATTTGTAATAATAAAAAACAATAGCCTCTACTCCTTTTGTAGCACAGAGATCCCCTAAAATATACGACATTTACCTTTTTTTTTAATTCTGTGGCATTAGTGCTGAGAAGCATCACATACATTCACATAATTGTGAATTAAGTGATGTCTCTTTTTTGTTGTTGTTGAAGCCACAGTTGTGCAAAACCACCATTCATCTCCAGAAATTCTTAGTCTTCCAAACTCAAACCATACCCATGAAACCATCACTCCTCATTTTCCCCTGCCCCCAGCTCCACATTCTACTTTCTGTATTTACTAGTTTGACTATGTTAAGCACCTCCTATAAATGGAAACACACAATATTTGTCCTTTTTCAACTTGCTTATTTCACATAGTAAATATCCCCCAATCTGTGTTAATCCATGTTATAGCATGTGTCAGAATATCATTCCTTTTTAAGGCAAAATTCTCTCCCATTGGATGCATAGACCACATTTTGTTGATCCACTGATCTGTCAACAGCCATTTGGCTTATTTTTACCTTTCAGCTATTGCAAATTATGTTCCTAGGAACACAGGTGAGCAAATATCTCTTTGAGTTTCTGCTTCCAATACTTTTATACACAAAATGAAAGTATTGGATTATTAGTAATTTTATTTTCAATATCTGAAGAAACTACCATACTCTTTTTCACAGCAGCTATATAGTTTTACATTCCTACCAAAAGTTCACAAGCATTCCAATTTCAGCACTTCCTCACCAACACCTGTATATTCTGTTTTGTTTTGTTCTGTTTTGTTTTATAGCAACTTGCTAATGGGTATGAGTTGGCATCATATTATGGTTTTGATCTGTAGTATTGAACACCCTTCATGGGCTTATTGTCCGTTTGTGTGTATTCCCTGGAATAATATCTATTCAAGTCCTTAGCCCATTTTTAAAAATTTATTTTTAATTCCAGTATAATTAAAGTGCAATGTTACATTAGTTTCATGTGCACAATATAGTGATTCAACAATTCTATGAATTACTCAGTGCTCATCAAGATAAGTGTGCTTTTAATCCCCTTCACCTATTTCATCCATCCCCTCACCCCCCTCTCCTCTGTTTATCATCTGTTTTCTGTAGAAGAGTCTGTTTTTTGGTTTATCTCTTTTTTGTTGTTGTTCACTTGTTTTGCTTCTTAAATTCCACATATGAGTGAAATCATATGGTATTTGTCTTTCTCTGACTTATTAATTTCATTTACTTTGGCCCATTTTTTAATGAGATTGTTTTTTTCCCCTTAATTATACTTGTGTTGCAGGAATTCTGTGTTTTGGATACTAACCCCTTCTCAGGTATATGTTTTGCACATAGTTTTCCCATTCCGTGGGTAGCATTTTCACTCTGCTGACTGTGCCCTTTACTACTCAGAAAATTTTAACTTGATGTTATCCAATTGCCCATGCTTTCAGTCTCATGTTCAAGAATCATTACCAAATCTAATGTCATAAAGTGTTTCCCTGTTTTCTTCTAAGAGTTTTACAGTTTTAGTACTTACATTTAGGTTTTTAATCCATTTTGAGTTAATTTTTTTAAATGATTATTTTTGAGAGAATGAGAAAGTATGAGCAAGGGAGATGCAGAGAGAGAGGAAGAGAGAGAATCCCAAGCAGGCTCCACACTGTCAGCGCAGAGACAAACAAGGGGCTCAATCTCACCAAACGTGAGATTATGACCTGAGCTGAAATCAAGAGTTGGACGCTTAACCGACTGAGTCGCCCATGTGCCCCTTGAGTTCAATTTTTATATGGTATAAAGTCAGGATACAACTTCATTCTTTGTCATTTGGATATTCAGTTTCCCCAGCACCATTTGTTGAAAACACTGTTTTCCCCATTAAATGGCTTGGGACTCTTTCTGAATATTATTTGACAATATATGTAAGGGTTTATTCTTGGGCTCTCTATCCTTTCCACTGGTCCACATGCTTGTCTTTATGCCAACACTACATGGCATTTATTACAGTATGTCCCTCGATTTTTATGAAACAGCCAAGCAGACCTCTTTGTTACCTGATTTTCCACACAGGTTTGACAAGAAAAAGGGAAGGAGTCAGGGTTGATGATAGCCACTCATGTTTCTTAGGGAAAACTCATAAATAGACTTTCTGGTTTCAATAAGAATGAGTCAGGGAAGGTTGACACATGATTCTGATTGTCCCTGAATATATTAGGTAATATGATTGAGAAATTTGTCTCATGCACAGCCATGCACAGCCTCTGTACAGAATATCAATATTCAAGTTCCCTTCGAACATTGGCCTGTTCATTACAAAGTAATCAATGCCACTTCTTTTTTTACCTATAGTTTCCCTCTACTCATCACTCATATCCCATAAAAAATGCATGTTGGGATTTTTAAAATAGATAAATCCAAAAGCCAACTTATTTCCAAAGAAAAATAAAAGGACAATAAATAGAAAAAATGGCAATAATCAAGTCACCTTCCTCTGCCAATATTATTTCCTCTGCCTGGTTGCCATCATTTCCAGCTGTGAGTGTGCATAAACAAGTTTAACTAACAATTGTTGGTGAGGATGTGTTGAAATTGGAGCCCTTGAGCCCTGTTGTTGGGAACGTATAATGATGCAGTCACTGTGATAGGCAATATGCCAATTCCTCAAAACATTAAACATAGAACTAGCATATGATTCAGTAAGTCCACTTTCAGGTATTATTCCCAAAAGAATTGAAAACAGAGACTAGACTAGAGGTTCACACAATCAAGTTCATAATAGCATCATTTATGATAGCAAAAAGGTGGGAGCAACCCAAGTGTCCATCAATGGATGAATGGATAAGCAAAAGGTGATGTGTACATACGATGGAATATAATTCCACCTTAAAAAGGAAGGAAATTCTGAGCCTTGCTACAACACGGATGAACCTTGAAGACATGCTAAATGATACAAGCCAGTCACATAGGGACAAATACTGTAAGGTTCCACTTAGATGAGTGACCTGGAGAAGTCAAGTTCAACAGACAGAGAGTAGCATGGTGGTTTCCAAGGGCTGGGAAAGAGTGGGATATGGAGAACCATTGTTTAAGGGATAGAGTCTGAATGTGAGAAGATGAAAAAAAAATCCTAAAGATGAATGATGGAGGTTACACAACAATGTGAATATACTTAATGCCATTAAACTTCACACTTAAAAATGATTTAAAAAATGGTAAATTTTCTGTTATGTATATTTTTTCACAATAAAGAAAGGAAAAGAAAAAATCTTAATCTAGCTTCTGTCTTCATACAGCAAATTGTGAAGAAATCTTCCCCATTTTTTTTTTTTTTGGTTAGAACATCCATTTACTAAATTAACACTGTTCTCAACATAGAAATAAATAACACTTCAGAAATTTTGTTTTTACAAGTATTTTTTAAATGTTTATTTATTTTTGAGAGAGACAGAGACAGAGTGTGAGCAGAGCAGAGGCGGAGAGAAAGGGAGACAAAATCCGGAGCAGGCTCCAAGCTCTGAGCAAGCTGTCAGCACAAAGCCTGACGCGGGGCTTGAACTCACAAACCGCGAGAACATGACCTGAGCCAAAGTTGGATGCTTAACCAACTGAGCCACCTAGGGGCCCCTGTTTTTACAAATATTTTAAACATTGTATTACAAACATTACACAATGGTGGATACATCCATTCACTGAAATAACACTATTCTAATGGAGGGGAACATGCAGTACTTACAGTCTTTCCTTCAGCTTTATCGAGGTGTAATTGACATATAGCATTGTGTAAGTGTAAAGTGTACAACATTATGCTTTAATACATGTATATATTGCAAAAATGATTGATACAATATAAGAAGCCTATTTTAAGGTTAGAGTTGTAACTTTTCTTTTGATAACTGACTTCATTTAACCCATTACATGTGTTCAATACAGATTTAATTAACTCATGTAAATCAGATATAGTTTCCTACTGTTAATAAAATTAAAGTTTTATATCTTTAAGACCAGTCTATTTTCTCAGTGACTGTGGCTTTTTTGAGACAATGTTGTATAACCATGCTAATTTCTTTCAGTTAGCTCCTGTTCCTGAGCTAATGAAGGCATTAGCTGTCATGAAAAAATACAAGGTCTTGAATGAGGTCACATGGTGGTAGAACAAGCCTGCAAATCCACTTGCTATTTTACTGAGATAAAATAGCTCATTGTTCACGTACTATGTTGTGGAGATAGATGTTTATTGGATCATATCTTTTACCTTATTTTTCCCCAGTAGCACTTACTGAATTTTAATTGGTACCTGAAATCCTAATTTATAGTAATCAACAGGGCCTCAGTTTATTAACATCAATGTCATCTACTCCTCTCTTGATACAGCCTGAGCTAACACTGTTGCAACCTTTGTTAATGCTAGAGCTAAAGATGGAGTTCAACATAACCTCATCAAATCATGTGAGTTATAGCTGTTAAGGTTGACATCATTCAATGGATGGCATAACTGAAAACTTTTTAGTCACTTTTCATTTACTTCTCCTCACTTTTTCATTTACTTCTTTTTCAAATCAATCACTAAAGCGATCTACAAAACAGAGTCTCATTACTTAATAATTAAGGCAAATATTACTTAATTGAAAGTGGTTTATATGTGTCATGTATTCATTGTAACTTCCATAAACATATGAAAAGCAGGAATAAACAACATCGCACGTCCTTGATTTACAAATATTTGTTCAGCAGTGACTACAAAATATAATGCATATAGATGGGAGGTCGTCCCTTCATGTCAAAGGAATCACAGAAGATATATGAACAATATGACCTAGTATTAAAAATAAATAAGTTCCAAAAGGTACACTAGAAATATAGGACTAGTGCCAGAGCAGCATAAAATGGATTCTGTTTAGAGACTTGGTAAGAGTACAACAAGTAGACTACAGGATATTAGGGATGTGACTGGTTCAGGAATGTGCAGCTAATTCACAGCCACTTGGTAAAAAAAATATATATATATATGTATATATATATATATGTATATATATATATACATATATATACATATATATATATTTGTATAGAAAATATATATATATATTTGTATAGAATCCCACATTTCTATCAAATTTGTATTCATTTTATAAAAATGTGAATGGCATGGTAAATAAATAAAAAGTTCTTTTCATCCTCATCAAAAATTAAAATTGACATTTTGTTGATTTTCTCAAAAATATTTGTGTCATGAGTACAGTTGGGATATAACATAAGAACGGGGTGCTTATGTGCAAGGAAGTGCCTAAGATAGTAATGAAATACTGTATTAGGTATAAAAGATAAGTAATATGTAGTCCCAAGGGGTGCCTGGGTGGCTCTGTTGGTTGAACGTCTGACTTCGGCTCAGGTCATGATCTCCCAGTTTGTGAGTTCGAGCCCTGCATCAGGCTCTGTGCTGACAGCTCAGAACCTGGAGCCTAGTTTGGATTCTATATCTCCCTCTCTCTCTCTGCCCCTTCCACGCTCATGCTCTGTCTCTCTCTGTCTCTCAACGATAAATAAACATTAAAAAAATAAATAAAAATAATAACATGCAGTCCCAGGATATTCAGAGGGGAACAATGTCTAATGCTCATGAAGGGCAAGAGGCAAATACAATTTGACCTACCACTCATGGGAGAACTAAGCAAGTTAGTAGAAAGTCAGGGAATCTCGTGTCCTGGGGGTGCAGCAGAGAGGGTGCTAGAAGACTTCAGGGACCACACACATCCAGTCAGTCAGGGCCATAAATGGATATCACTGCATGTGAGTAGGAGGCTTTGAGGCTGAAGAAAACAAAAGTCAGGACACCTAGTCGCAGGAGTACTGCCAGCTCATAAGACAGTGGAGTGTTTGG
The DNA here is from genome assembly GCF_024362965.1 of Panthera pardus. Taxonomy (NCBI): domain Eukaryota; kingdom Metazoa; phylum Chordata; class Mammalia; order Carnivora; family Felidae; genus Panthera; species Panthera pardus. Next base: position 103,736,144 of record NW_026526732.1, read on the forward strand.
TTTGGATAAAGGGATGTAATCTAAGACAAGACTATAAACAAGATAGAAAGGAAGGTCTCATCCAAGGAGAGCCAGACACAATGCTGGTCTATATTTCTCAACAGTAGCTCAACAGAGACTCTTCTTGGCCTAAGTAACGAATAAGAGGGCCAAAATCTTCACAAAGGCTGAGGCTCCACATGCTCTTTGTGGATGGTAAATTGCCCTACAGCCCACACCCTAACCTGAGGCCCCAGTCTCTTGAATCAACACCATTACCAAGAACTTTCCTTAATGGAAAACTCTGCCCCAGAAAAGGAAAACAAAAATGACACAGCCAAACAAAACTCAAAACTAAAAGAGATAATCACAAATTTTAATGCTTCCTATTTCCCCTATGCTTCTCCTGTCCTGTTTCTGAGAACAAGGTCTATCTTGTCATTTTTTTTTTATTATTTAAAAAAAAATTTTTTTAACATTTATTTATTTTTGAGACAGAGAGAGAACATGAACAGGGGAGGGTCAGAGAAAGAGGGAGACACAGAATCTGAAACAGGCTCCAGGCTCTGAGCTGTCAGCACAGAGCCCGACGCAGGGCTCGAACCCACGGACCACGAGATCATGACCTGAGCCGAAGTTGGACTCTTAACCAACTGAGCCACCCGGGCACCCCAGTCTATCCTGTTATTTAAACTGATTCATCATTGCAGAACATAACAAAATATCCCCTCACCCAAAAATGTAAACAAATACCACCCAAATTATAAACTTACCCTAAATAAAAGTCAACATCAACTTAAAGATCCTACTATAATATTGTACTACCCTAGGGTATTATAATCTCTTATGACCTATTTACAAAACGTCCTAATTCTGGGTGTTCTGGAAGTATTACACTCATTGTTATTCTCTTCTTGTGGTAGTACAAAGTCTTGAAACACAACAAATTGACCTGCTTTTCTACCTGACCACTGATTAATAATTGTCATAAAAGGCCTACAACCAAAATTCTCATCCTTCAATTCTCAGATCAGATCATATAAACCTTTTTCCCTCATATCCATACAAATGAATCTAAAACTGGAAATACAAAAAGATTGAAAGTCATAAAAAATAAAACAGAAAAAAGAAACATAAAAAGGAATCTGTGAGTGGAACCACACAAGTACTCCAGACTTTGCTAAAGACAAAAAAAATTCACTTTGGTTTACAAAAGATTCAAGAATTTTCTAAAACATTCAAGAAATAATATGGCAATGCGAAAGAATGAAATTCTGCCATTTGCAACAATGTGGATGGAACTGGAGGGTATTATGCTAAGTGAAATAAGTCAGTCAGAGAAAGACAGATATCATATGTTTTCACTCATATGTGGAACTTGAGAAACTTAACAGAAGATCACGGGGAAAGGGAAGGAGAAAAAGTATTTTCAAACATAGAGGGAGACAAAAACCATAGAGACTCTTAAATACAAGAACAAACTGAGGACTGATGGGAGGGGTGTGGGGGAGAGGTGATGGGCATTGAGGAGGGCACTTGTTGGGATGAGCACTGGGTGTTGTAAGGGATGAATCATGGGAATCCACCCCTGAAACCAAGAGCACCTGTATACACTGTATGTTAGCTAAGTTTACAATAAATTATATTTAAAAATAAAAAACAAAAATAAATAAAACCAACATTTTCACACAAAAAAGAAAATCTTTAGAATATAATTTTTATTTTTAGAAGTTTGTAGTTCACGTCTATGACCATACCATCCTGAACGCATCTGATCTTGTCTGATCTTGGAAGCTAAGCAGAGTCAGGCCTGGTTAGTACTTGGATGGGAGAAATTTATAGTTCACTAGCAATTTTTAAAAGGAGATTGATTGCTTTATAAAAATAAGTATAATATTACTGAGAGATTAGTCTACTCTGATAATAAAATAAGTAACTACATTTGCTTATATTAATATAGATGATCTATCACCTCAGCACCCAGAACTCTGTACACACCATAGGTCAATATAGATTTCACATACATCATCAACAGGAAATTCAAATGAAACTAAACTGAACATGACTTCTTAAATGACTTATTAATGGACTAAATGATAGATTATATCTTGCGACTTACTTCAAAGTTTTTTTAACATCTCCAAAATTTAATAACCTATATTGAGATCTTCCCCCCACAGGGTTCTTGTTTCTCTAGGAAGATACACTCAGTCAGGCAGTCTTTCATAGACTTCCTGGATTTCTGAGTAGATGGTGTTTTCCAGGGTCTGGGTGGGAGGTATTAGTCAAGGGGTACAAAATTTCAGTGTACAAAATGAGGTGGTATTAGTCAAGGGGTACAAAATTTCAGTGTACAAAATGAATGAGTCCTAGGATCTACTATACACCATAGAGTTTATAGTTAATATTGTGTTATATACTTAAAAATGTGCTAAGAGGATAGATCTTATGTTAAATGTTCTTATCTCTCACACATGAAATAATAAATACAGAGAGCAGTAAGAAACTTTGGAGCTGATGGATATGCTTATGGCATAGATTATTGTGACAGTTACACAGATATATACTTATCTCTAAATTCATCAGGTTGTATACGTCAAATATGTACAGCTATTTGTATGTCAATCATACCTCCATTAAGTGGTTTTTTTAAAAAGAAAAAAAAAACTATAAAAAAAAAAAAGACTTGCTGGAGAGGCAGTTAAGGGCTATCTGCACAAATAAAATCTAAAACACCTGGGCAAGAGAAATAGCAAAATATAGAATTGTGTGCACATATGTAAACATAGGTGAAAATTAATTTCAATAAAACAGAAATTTCAGGTTGACCTACATGTGGGGTGATATGGATAAGCATGGTGAAAGCATCAAGGGAGTTTCCCCATATAGGTCTTCTTCACATGCTGGCTAGACTTTTCTCCCATACCAACAACTATTAAGCATGACCCTCGCCCCTAAAAAATGCATACTTCCTGGTATGCATTGTCAACCTCTTCTACCACTAATATTATAATGAGAGATCAAGTTTTTCAATGTATTGGGTGATCAAGATTGGTCACTTAGGAGTGAATGGTAGTGTTGTCATATGTCTAATCTAATAGAAGATGTCATCAATTTTATAATACATACTTATTATACAGGTCAACAAAAGGAAAAACAATACTGCTGAATGTCTTCAATTCCAGGAGCATCCTGATTTCAGAGAAATTAAATTGTAAGAAAAGCATAATGTATTTAATATGCCTGATATCACTGCAAGTGTTCAAAATATTTCTGGAAGACCATGTCAAAACAATATATTAAGATACGTGTAAGTAAAAAGATAAAAGTAAAAAAACCTGATTTAATTATGCTGAGATTAAATGATCCCTTAAGTCACGTGTATATTTTTTTTTTCTTTGAGTTTCTATTTAAACTAAAGAAGTTTAGCAAGGAAGCCCAATGTAAGATCAACCTATTCCCATAAACAGTGTCTTTTTATATAGGCAATAAATACGAATAATATAGAAGTCAATTTATCATTTATAGCAATAAAAACTCTAAAAACTGTGACCATTATCATTAATCATCATGGGATTACAAATTGAAACGACAATGAGATATGACCTTACACCTGTAAGAATGGCTAAAATCATAAAGACAAGAAACAACAAGTGTTGGAAAGTATATAGAAAAAAAGGAACCCTTGCTGCAGTGTCAGTGGGAATATAAATTGGTGCAACCACTGTGGAAAACAGTGTGAAGTTTCCTCAAAAAATTGAAAATAGAAATACCATACAATCTAGTAATTCCACTACTGCATATTTACCCAAGGGAAACAAAAACACTAATTTGAAAACATATATGTACCTCTATGTTTATTGCAGCGTTATTTACAATAGCCAAGATTCAGAAGCAACCTAAGTGTCTATGGATAGATGAATGTTTAAAGAAGATGTGATACATACATACAACGAAATATTACTCAGCCATAAAAAAGATGACATCTTGCCATTTATGACAATATGGATGGGACTAGAATGTGTTTTGGTAAGTGAAGAAAGACAGAGATAGATAAATATCACATGATTTCACCTATATGTAGAATTTAAAAAACAAAACAAATAAACAAACAAACAGATGAAAAGCAGAAATAGAGCCATAAATACAGTGAACAAACTGATGGTTGCCAGAAGGGTTGGGATGGGGAATGAGTAAAATAGATGAAGAGACCTGGGAGGCACAGGCTTCCAGTTATGGGATGAATAAGTCACGGGATTAAAAAGTACAGCATAGAGAATATATATAGTGACTGGTATTGTAGACAGAGGGTAGATACACCTGTGGTCAGCATAGCATAATGTATACAGTTGTCAAATCACTATGTGATATACCTAAAACAAATATAATATTGTGTATCTGCTATCTTTCAATAAAATTTTTTTCAATAAAAAATAAATTAAAAAAATAAACTACAAACTGTTATAAAAGTTCCCTTGCCCAATACCTAGCCTACAGCTTCCATAAGATTACTGGTAAGGAACAAACACAATTTTTTTCAATTAGAAAGATATAAAACTGTGATCATTACTTATTTAGAAAATGAGTTTTATTAAGATTTTAAGTCATACTTAGCTTCCCAGATTCATTGCTTTGTTTTAGACTTAAATTGCTGCCTGGCAGAATAAACTTTCCCAGAGCTGTTTTTTTTTTTCTTTTTTAAAAAAATAGCCACACTGAGATTAACATTCTGATATTTTTTAATGACTTAAAATACCTTTAACTCTTCTATTTACATTATATGTTAGCTAGAAATAAAAGTTTTTGTAAAAAATCATTTTTTGTTTATTTTGATAAATGGGATCTCGATAAGAATCTTTTCCCTTGTATTTCATCATCTTTTTCCATTCTAGAAACTTAAAAAAATATTTTCTTGGTGTGAATTCAGCATATTAAAATTAAATTTTAATTAAATTTTAAATATTAAAATTCAGTATATTATTTCTAGGATGTTTGTTTGTTTCCAATGTTGGCTATTCTGCATATCATGTTATGTCTTCTTTTAACTTGAGATCTTATGTCCTTATTCTATCATAGGATTTTTTTTCAAATGTTTTATCACCTTCATACATTTTCTCTCCCTTTATGACTTCTCTGTGATGGATACTGTCACTACTGTTAATTTTCCACACCCCTTGGCTTTGTCCTCACTCTTCTTCTTCTTGTCCTCACTCCTCTTCTTCTTCTTCTTCTTTTCTAGTGCATTATGTCAATATTCTTCTACAAATGATCTGATCACTAATTCATTCTTTAGTTATATGTATTTCTATTTTATTAAACAGCCCATCCCCTTGAGTTTTGTATTTCAACTTTTTTTTTGTCTAGTATGTTCCAGGGGTAATGCTTCCTACCTGCTTCATCATCCTTCATATTTCCACTCTTTTTATTTCCCTAAGGTTAGTTTCTCATTTATTTTAATCTTGTGTTGAATTCCCATTCGTTTGCCTCCTTAGATACATAGTACTATTTGTTGCCTTTCTCTCATAATGTGGAAACTCCTCAGATATATTGAAATTTTCCCCTTATAAATGCTTTTGCTGCCTTGGTTACTAATGTCTGTGGGGTGAGCCAAATCTCAGGCACTAAGTTCACTTGTGTGTGTGTGTGTGTGTGTGTGTGTGTGTGTGTGTGTGTTGAAACTGGAAGAAAATATCAATTAAGAGAGTCTCCTATACTGCAGTGGATGATTCCCTGTTCCTTGTTCCTATTTATACCATGGATGTTATCTATACTCTAGGAAATATTATAGTTCATATACTTCAATACATTCTTCTTTCCCAGATTATCAGTTGAGAGATAGAAACTGCCACACCTAAACATAATTGTCCTTGGCTCCACACTTCACCTAGACAAACATTGGCCTTACATTACAACTGACACACTTAAAAATGTGGGGGGAGGAGAGATATTTAAAAGTAATCTTTAAGGTACTGGTTTCATGCTTCTTGTGCACATTTATTTTTTTTTCTTTTTTGCCTTTGTCTTTCTTTCTTTCTTTCTTTCTTTCTTTCTTTCTGTCTTTCTGTCTTTCTGTCTTTCTGTCTTTCTTTCTTTTTCTTTTTTGCTTGAACCTTTATTTTGCTGAGCTGTGAAACCAAAATTTCAAGACTGTCCAGAACTTATCCTATTAGATAGAATTCACAAGATGTACTCCTTCCAACTACTATTCCAATTAAGTCCATCCTGATTGTACTCACTGCTTTGATGTCAACAGGACACAAGGGAAAGGTGAATAGTGCAACAAAAATCCTCTACAGAAGCCTAGTCTCTCTCTCTCTCTCTCTGGGCTTTGGAATTCCAGAAGGCTAATTCTTCTCTACCACCCCTTCCCAAGAAAAGCAGGAATTCAAAAATCTTCAACTCTTATAGGACTCCTGTAGGTTTTATAGTTGCTAAAGGAAATCTATCTAATCACTACTGGCATCCCAAGACCAGGAAGGGACACAGAATGAAAATCAATTGCGCACATTTCCATCTTGTACAGAGATTAGTGATGTGTGGTCACATTTTGAATGTATATATTCTTCAAAACTATTTCTATTATGATAGGATTTCAAAATCAATTTTCCTTGTCCCCTGCAGTATTATAATAACTCCCAATTTCTCTAATTTGTGCTGGAGATACAAAAACACATTCTCATTATTTGTCTCTCCTTTGGCTAGAGCTTATGCAGACTACAGTAGTCTCCTTCCTCACCTGTATCTCTTCTCTATGTCAGTATCTTCAACATGTTATAATGGATGAAGCCCCAAGAAATATTACAAGGCAAACATTTTTATTACATTAAAAATCAATCAACTAGATGTAATTTTTTTAATTGCTAAATAGGTTTTATATTATGCAAATCACTACAGATTCATCACAACTATGATAAATCAGTGGTCTTAAGAGATAAAAAGCTTTGATGAAAATTCAGTAGATGATTGCTCAAGAAATACCACATGTTTTCATTTTCTATTAAAAATTTTGAGACAGCCAGACCAACACTAAACCTTCCTGCACACTTAGAAAGCTGATCTGAGGATTAACACAACAGTCTGCACAACCTGAACCACAGAATTCAGCAGGTAAACATTGCTGAGAAGTGAGCTGGCGGAGACAGAAGCCATGGAGGGCAGGGAGCCGCTTTTGTGTGTGGAGTTAGGACGGAAACGTGGAAGGGGCGGGGGAAGAATATGGGAAAAGCTTCCACCGGAAAGCAGCTAGAGAGAAAGTGGAAAAGTGGAAACAGCTGCAGAGACTGAACTAAAAAGGAGAAAGGAGAAAGGAGAGGGTTTAAATTCCATTAAGACTGTGAACAGGGGAGTGCAGAGTCTGAAACGCCGCAACACAATACCTGGTGGTGCTCTGGTGGGAAGGGCGAATCCCCAGGAGCAGAGTGGAGTCCAGGGTTCTTCAGGCCACACGGGGAGAGGCGGTCCCCTGCTGGGAGGACACCTGGTAGAGGCTGTGTGGGTCCCCCAAAGGCAAGGCTCCAGCGGACCCGAGTGAACAACCACATTTGCTGGTGCTGGAACAAGGTCATTAAGGGTGAAGCCTGGCCCCAGACGTGTGTTGTGATTTTTTCATAATCCCTGAAATGCTGCTGCTACACTATCTCGCGAACTTTTTCTGGACCTGGCTGGCACCCGGCTGCAGTCTCTGGGCACCGGTAGCAGCACGGTCCTGCAAACATTCCTGAGTGCGGCCGGCACCCGGCCATTGTTCCGTGAGACCCTCCTGCAGAGGGGCAGAATGGGTCGAAGCCACGTCCCTCAGAAGTAAGGAGTCAGGAAAAACAGCCGCATCTGAGACAAAACTCAGGAGGGAGGTGCTGCCTGGGGCTTGGTCACGGACTGTGCAAAAGCGGGAAGTGGACGGAAGCTGAAGACAAAGGATGGATGTGCAATTGCTGACTGGGGAGAACAAAGTTCCGAAAATGGAGAACTGGGCAAGAGCTGGGCGACTCCATGGAGAGCTCCAATGGAGAGCTGGGCGACTCCATTGTCACTGCTCCCGCGCATGCGCATACACACCTACAAGCACCACAATCGTCCACCCCAGTAAGCTAAGCAGCGCCATCTAGTGGAGAATGGAGTTATTACACTAAGCCATGCCAAACTGGCCCAACCTCGCACTTCAGGAACACAAGTCTTTCCGCCTGCTTAGTTTATGGACTATAAATTCTTCATAGTTTGACTTCTAGGGAAAAATGAAGTAATTTCAGTCATATTTCAGTCTGTTCGCCAGTCCATCTATTCAATTTTCTTTCTGTTTTTTCCCCATTTTTCTTGTCTCTCATTTTCTTTTCATTTTCTGAATACAAAAAGAGAAAAAATTCATTTTTATTTTTAATTATTATTAATAGTATTTTTGTTTAATTTTTTCTACTATATTTTTACTGTTGTGTAATTTTTTTCAAATTCTATTTTACTTCCATCATTTCATTTTAGTCTACTTCAGTGTATTCATTTTTTTCAAATTTTCAATCGATTTCCTTTTTTTTAATTTCCTCTTTTTTCTCTAATCTATTAAGCCATTTTCAACACCCAGATAAAAACACACAGGATCTAGCATCATTTATTCTATTTTTTTGCATATGTGTTTGTTTCTAATTTTTTAATTTATAATTTTTTTAATTTTAATATTTTTTAATTTTCATTTTTTTACCACATTAATTCCTTTTCTCCTTTCAAAATGATGAAATGAAGGAATTCACCCCAAATAGAAGAGCAGGAAGAAAAGACAGCCAGGGACTTAACCAACACAGATACTAGAAAGATGTCTGAACCAGAATTTAGAATCACAATAATAAGAGTACTAGCTGAAGTCAAAAATAGATTAGAATCCCTTTCTGTGGAGATAAAAGAACTAAAAGCTAGTCAGGATGAAATAAAAAATGCTGTGACTGAGCTGCAATTTCAAATGAAGTTCACGGAGGCAAGGATGGATGAGGCAGAACACAGAATCAGTGATATAAAGGACAAATTTATGCAGAATAATGAAGCAGAAAAAAAGAGGGAGATGAAGGCAAAACAGCACGATTTAAGAATTAGAGAAATCAGTGACTTATTAAAAAGGAACAACATCAGAATCTTAGGGGTCCCAGAAGAGGAAGAGAGAGAAATTGGGGTAGAAGTGTTATGGGAGCAAATCATAGTGGAAAACTTTCCTAACCCAGGGAAAGACACAGACATCAAAATCCATGAAGCACAGAGGACTCCCATTTGATTCAACAAAAACCAGCCATCAACAAGGCATATCATAGTCAAATTCACAAAATACTCAGGCAAGGAGAGAATCATGAAAGCAGCAAGGGAAAAACAGTCCCTAACCTACCAGGGAAGACAGATCAGGTTTGCAGCAGATCTATCCATGGAAACTTGGCAGGCCAGAAAGGAATGGCAGGACACATTCACTGTACTGAATCAGAAAATTATGCAGCCAAGAATTCTTTATCCAGCAAAGCTGTCCTTCAAAATAGAAGGAGAGATAAAAAGTTTCCCAGACAAATAAAAACTAAAGGAGTTTGTGACCACTAAACCAGCCCTGCAAGAAATTTTAAGGGGGACTCTCTGAGGGGAGAAAAGATGAAAACGCACGCGTGCACACACACACACACACACACGCACACACACACACACAAATAAAAAAAGACCAAAAGCAACAAAGACTAGAAAGGACCAGAGAACACCACCAGAAACTCCAACTCTACAAGCAACATAATGGCAATAAATTCATATCTTTCAGTACTCACTCTAAACATCAATGGACTCAATGCTCCAATCAAAAGACATAGGGTAATAGAATGGATAAGAAAACAAGAACCATCTATATGCTGTTTACAAGAGACCCACTTTAGACCTAAAGACACCTTCAGATTGGAAGTAAGGGGATGGAGAACCAGCTATCATGCTAATGATCAACAAAAGAAAGCCAGAGTAGCCATACTTAGACAATCTAGACTTTAAAATAAAGACTGTATCAAGAGATGAAGAAGGGCCTTAAACCATAATTAAGGGGTCTATCCACCAAGAAGACCTAAAAATTGTAACCATTTATGTGCCAAATGTGAGAGCACCCAAATATGTAAATCAATTAATCACAAATATAAAGAAACTCATTGATAGTAATACCATGATAGTAGGGGACTGCAACACCCCACTCACAGCAATGGACAGATCATCTAATGAAATCAACAAGGAAATAATGGCTTTGAATGGCACACTGGACCAGATGGACTTAACAGATATATTCAGAACATTTCATCCTAAAGAGCGGAATATAAATTCTTCTCCAGTGCACATGGAACGTTCTCCAGAATACACCACATACTGGAACACAAATCAGCCCTCAGCAAGTACAAAAAGATTGAGATCATACTGTGCATATTTTCAGACCACAACACTATGAAACTCGAAATCAACCACAAGAAAAAATTTGGAAAGTTAACACATACTTGGAGACTAAAGAACATCCCACTAAAGAATGAATGAGCTAACCAAGAAGTTAAAGAGGAAATTAAAAAGTTCATGGAAGCCAATTAAAATGATAACACCACAACCCAAACCTCTGGAATGCATGAAATGTGGTCATAAGAGGAAAGTATATAGCAATCCAGGCCTTCCTAAAGAAGGAAAAAGTCCTCAAATACACAACCTAACCTTATGCCTTAAAGAACTGGAAAAAGAACAGCAAATAACACCCAAAACCAGTAGAAGACAGGAAATAATAAAGATTAGAGCAGAAATTAATGCTATTAAAACCAAAAAAAAAACCCAAAACAAAACAGGAGAACAGATTAATGAAACCAGATGCTGGTTCTTTGAAAGAATTAACAAAATTGATAAACCAGTAGCCAGTTTGATCAAAAAGAAAAGGAAAGGACCCAAATAAATAAAATCAAGAATGAAAGAGAGATCACAACCAACACAGCAGAAATAAAAATAATAATAAGAGAATATTATGAACAATTATACACCAATAAAATGGGCAATCTGGAAGAAATGGACAAATTCCTAGAAACGTATACACTACCAAAACTGAAACAGAAAGAAATAGAAAATTTGAACAGACCCATAACCAGTAAAGAAATCGAATTAGTAATAAAAAATCTCCCCCCCCACACAAAACAAAACAAAACAAAACAAAACAAAAAACAAAAAAAAAAAAACAGGAGTCCAAGGCCAGATGACTTTCCTGAGGAATTCTACCAAACACTTAATGAAGAGTTAACGCCTATTCTCTTGAAGGCTTCCCAAAAATAGAAATGGAAGGAAAATTTCCATACTCTTTCTATGAAGCCATCATTAACTTGATTCCTAAACCAGACAGAGACCCCACTAAAAAGGAGAAATATAGACCAATTTCCTTGATGAACATGGATGCAAAAATCCTCAACAAGATATTAGCCAACCAGATCCAAAAATACCTTAAAAAATTATTCACCACAACCAAGTCGGATTTATACCTGGGATGCAGGGCTGGTTCAATATCTGCAAAACAATCAATGTGATTCATCACATCAATGAAAGAAAGGACAAGAACCATATGATCCTCTCAATAGATGCAGAGAAAGCATTTGACAAAATACAGCATCCTTTCTTGATAAAAACCCTCAAGAAAGTAGGGATGGAAGGACCATACCTCAAGATCATAAAAGCCATATATGAAAGACCAAACGCTAATATCATCCTCAATGGGGAAAAACTGAGAGGTTTCCCCCTAAGGTCAGGAACAAGACAGGGATGTCCACTCTCGCCACTGTTATTCAACATAGTATTGGAAGTCTTAGCTTCTGCAATCAGACAACACAGAGAAATAAAAGGCATCCAAATCGGCCAGGAGGAAGTCAAACTTTTACTCTTTGCAGATGACATGATACTCTATATGGAAAACCCAAAATATTCCACCAAAAAACTGCTAGAACTGATTCATGAATTCAGCAAAGTTGCAGGATATAATATCAATGCACAGAAATTGGTTGCATTCTTATACACCAGCAATGAAGCAACAGGAGAAATCAAGGAATCAATCCCATTTACAATTGCACCAAAACCATAAAATACCTAGGAATAAATCTAACCAAAGAGGAGAAAAACTACACTGAAAATTATAGAAAGCTTATGAAAGAAATTGAAGAAGACACAAAAAAATGGAAAAAGATTCCATACTCCTGGGTAGGAAGAACACATATCATTACAATGTCAATACTACCCAAAGCAATCTACATATTTAATTCAATCCCTATCAAAATGACTCCAGCATTCTTCACAGAGCTAGAACAAATAATCCTAAAATTTGCATGGAACCTGAAAAGACCCCAAATAGCCAAAGCAATCTTGAAAAAGAAAAACAAAGCAGAAGGCATCACAATCCCAGACTTCAAGCTATTCTCCAAAGCTGTAATCATCAAGACAGTATGGTACTGGCACAAAAGCAGACACTCAGATCAATGGAACAGAATAGAGAACCCAGAAATGGACCCACAAATGTATGGCCAACTAATCTTTGACAAAGCAGGAAAGAATATCCAATTGGAATAAAGACAGTCTCTTCAGCAAGTGCTGCTGGGAAACTGGACAGTGACATGCAGAAGAATGAACCTCAACCACTTTCTTATACCACACACAAAAATAAACTCAAAATGGATGAAGGACCTAAATGTAAGACAAGAAGCCATCAAAATCCTCGAGGAAAAGCAGGCAAAAACCTTTCTGATCTTGGTTGCAGCAACTTCTTACTCAACACATCTCCGGAAGCAAGGGAAACAAAAGCAAAGATGAACTATTGGGACCTCATCAAAATTAAAAGCTTCTGCACAGTGAAAGAAACAATCAACAAAACTAAAAGGCAATGGATAGAATGGGAGAAGATATTTTCAAACAACATATCAGATATCCAAAATCTATAAAGAACTTATCAAACTCAACACCCAAAAAGCAAATAATCCAATGAAATGGGCAAAAGACATGAGTAGACATTTCTCCAAAGAAGACATCCAGATGGCCAATGGACACATGAAAAAATGCTCAACCTCACAACTCAGGCAACAACAGATGTTGGTGAGGATGCGGAGAAAGAGGATCTCTTTTGCATTGTTGGTGGGAATGCAAGCTGGTGCAGCCACTCTTGAAAACAGTCTGGAGGTTCCTCAAAACATTAAAAATAAAACTACCTTACGACCCAGCAATTGCACTACTAGGTATTTATCCAAGGGGTACAGGTATGCTGTTTTGAAGGGACACGTGCATCCCAATATTTATAGCAGCACTATCAACAGTAACCAAAGTATGTAAAGAGCCCAAATATCCATCGATGGATGAATGGATAAAGAAGATGTGGTGTATATATATACAATGAAGTATTACTTGGCAATCAAAAAAATGAAATCTTTCCATTTTCAACTACGTGGATGCTAAGCAAAATTAGTCACTCAGAGAAAGACAAACATTATATGACTTCACTCACATGAACACTTTAAGACCCAGAACAGATGAACATAAGGGAAAGGAAGCAAAAATAATATCAAAACAGGGAGGGGGACAAAACAGAAGAAACTGTTAAATATGGAGAACAAACAGAGGGTTACTGGAGAGGTTGTGGGAGGGCGGATGGGCTAATTGGGTAAGGGGCATTAAGGAATCTACTCCTGAAATCACTGTTGCACTATATGCTAACTAATTTGGTTGTAAATTAAAAAAATAAAAATAAATTTTAAAATTTTGAGCTTTGCACTAATAAAATTTATCTAATAAGCTGAATCTTCTGAATGTGTGTATTTTAAGGCAAATAAGCAGGTAGTTTGAAATTTTTTTGGTTATGATGAAATAACATATTATTTTATTTTAGAATAAAAAATACGCTTAAAGCTAATTATTTTAAGTTTTTGAAATAGCTTTAGAAAAACAACTCCTATATTATTAATAAGTTAAAAATAACTTGTTATTGTGAATTTAAACTCTCTAGCTTTTAATGTATTTTATTAAAATTTTAATTGATGTGTTCCTTTTTGCAACATTTTTTAAAAATATAAGTTTCAGAATACAATTTTCTTGTTACATAGGATAACAGCATCTACAGTTTGGACTGTTCAGGGAAAATGAAACAAAATCTAAGTAACACATCAATCCTTTTTTAGAATTATTTTAAACTGGTGATGAGTTATCTTATTTATTTAGTATTTACAATGTCTTTATTTATAATGTCTTATTAATCTCATTGTAATTAAAGTTGCTATCTTAGCCCTCACATCAAGAATTTGTCTTATTAAGTGCTTTCCTCTATTGATGATTAAAACAAAAACAAAAACAGAGATCTGTAGGAATTCAGTGTGTGTGAGTTCTAAAAAAATTATCTGTTTGATATTTGGACAACTTGGCCATTTAATTTGGGGCATATTTGTGTATGTCCTTTGTATGTTCTATTAAAAAAATTAGATTATAAAAACAAAATGCGAAATAGTAAACTTTACCTAATATTTATGTAATAGAATTATGTTAGAAGATAGATGAATAGATGGAGGAACAATAGGATAATATACAAAACAGTAAGAATATCCTTTAAAATCTATGTATTGGCTAATCTGTGCATGATGTAACCATGTGAATTACTTCAAACTAATTCTGCACTCTATACAAAGCTACATTGCATTGCACAGCCCCTACTTAACCTTTTAGAGTGATCCTAAGTGCTCTTGGACCTTTTTTAGAGTGAAAAAATAATAGTTTGCTGCTAGTATCAAAAGGAAATTTACTAATTCATAAATGTTTTTAAAATATTATTTAAAGGGGGATTGCTTTATTTTTAATTCATAAAAATTAGTGACTAAAGTAATTTGCATGACTAGGTTATTGGTCAGGTCAGCACCAAAAACTCTGCATAACATAGTGGAATAGATAGATAGATAGATGGATAGATAGATAGATAGATAGAGGTAGATATATAGATGTATTTTTTAATGTTTATTTATTTATTTTGAGAGATAGAGAGATGGAGGGGGAGGGACAGAATGAGAGGGAGAAAGAATCCCAAGGAGGCTCGATGCTGCCAGCACAGAGCCTGACACGGGGCTCCCTCTCAAGCAAGAACCATGGGATCATGACCTGAGCCGAAATCATGAGTCGAATGCTTAACCAACCGAATCACCCAGGTACCCCTATATATTATATATTATATATTATATATTATATATTATATATTATATATTATATATTATATATTATATATTATATATTATATATTATATATTATATATTATATATTATATATTATATATATGAATATTACACATATATTATATATATTTATATAAATCATATTTATATATTTGTATAATATATAAATATTACATATATATTATATATCATATATATATATCTATATATATATCTTTAATATACTCACCCTCATTTAAACTTAGGAACAAGCAAATTAACACCAAACAGATATTACACATCAATAACCTGGCAAAAATTAGACATAGTATCAAATGTAGGTGAAAGTCTGAAATGCTAGAAACACATATTTTGCTGCTATGAAAATTCTTATACTTTAATAGATCATTCAAAACTGTTTTTTTCCAGCAATTTCATTCTCTTTTCATATAGCAGCATAAACTGGTACAATCATTTTAGAAAACAGTTTACCATTATTCTACTAAAGTTGAAGATTGGCATACCCTAAAACCCAGCCATTTCATTCATAGGTATGTACCCTAGACGAAAGGACCTAGAGAAATTCATGGACATATACATAATGTTCTTAGCAAGAGTATTAATAATAGCATCAAATTGTAAATAATCCAAACATCCATTAGCAGTAGAGTGAATACATAATTAGTGGTATGTTCACAAAATAGCATCCTATACTGTAATTGCATGAATATAAAGAAAAAGCAACACATAAAAATTATATACAGCATAACTTAATTTATATGAATTTCCAAAACAGGCAAAACTAAACTGTATCATTTAAATATGCATAAATAGCTGAGAAAACTAAAGAAAACCAAGGAGAGGATTGTTATGAAAGTAAATTTTATGATTACTTCTGAGTGAAGGGGATAGGTTATGACTGGGAAGGGGTACAAGGGAAGGCTTGTGAGGGTCCAGAAATGAACTTTCTTCAATTGAGTTTGGTTGAACAGTTGTTAACTTTACATCTGCTTGTTAAACTGTGCATGTTTTATATATTTATATTTATCTCAATAATCACACCTACCACATTCCACACTACACACACACACACACACACACACACACAGCATATGTTGATCTTGCCATAAAAATTTTAGCTGTTATCTTTGAATAATAATTCCTTTCCCCCATTTTTACACTTTACAAAATTTCATTGAAAAGCAAATATTACTTTTAATAATGGGAGTAAATATCTTCTCCCAATAACATAATGAACCCTGCAGAAAAATTCTGGCAGCTTATGTTTAGTGAATTTCTTTTGTGCAACACAGTATACTATACTCTTCACACACCTTAACTCATTTAAGATTAAAAACAACCCTACAATGTAGTTATTAACAGTCTCTTTACAGAGGCAGGTGTCAATGTGCACATAATTATTAATGTGAGAGCTAATCTGCCCAAGTCTGACTGGAACTTTCCCCACCATTCTATACAAATTCCAATAACGGAGAAAGTTTGTTAACTATCCATCTATTCACCTTCCCCTTATGATATTTTGTAAAATTTTCTTCATCTGATATTTAATTCATTCATTTATTCAATAAATATTTATTTAGTACCTATTACATTCCAAGTACAAGATATATGAAGGGGCAGGGAGGGGGAAGGAGCAGGGAATTTTGTTTTTAAAAGATACACAAGGGCACCTGGGTGGCTCAGTCAGTGAAGCATCCAACTTAGGCTCAGATCATGATCTTGTGGTCTGTGAGTGCAAGCCCCCCGTCGGGCTCTGTGATGACAGCTCAGAGCCTGGAGCTTGTTTCAGATTCTGTGTCTCCCTCTCTCTCTGCCCCTCCCCAGCTTGTGCTCTGTCTCTCTTGCTCTCAAAAATAAATAAAACATTAAAAAAATGAATAAAAATAAAAAAATTTAAAAAGATACACAAAAATGAAAAGAAATGGCAAAGTCTAAGCTTACGTTTTAGTGGGGGAGACAGACAAATAATTTCAGATACTAATCAGTTCCATGAAGAAAAAGAAACAATTGGACAGTGATTGGGGATAGTAGAAACATTTGGGCTGAGTTTTGAATGCTAAATAAGCCATGCAAACTAATGGAAGGGGTTCCAGACAGTGGCAGTTATAAACATCAAAGCCCTGAAAGGGGAATGAGCCTTCGTACATTCAATGAATAGAAGTAGAAGTAGAAGGCTACTCTATCTGTAGTACGGTGAGCAAAGAGGACAGAAGGTATATCTTGCAGAGCCAGGTCAGTCCAAGAAAAGAATTTAGAGTTCATTTTTGATACAATGGGAAGTTACTGGAGGTTTTTAAGCAAGGGAATGTCACAGTACAATTTATCTTAAAAACAAACAAACAAAAAACTTAGGACCTATGTCAAGAAACAACTTTGAGGGAGAGGGGGTTGAGTTGAGAAACAGCAAAAGTAGAGGTGGGAAGACATTAGTTTTTAGTAAGAAATCTAGGGAGGAAATGAAGAAGCTTAAACTAGAGTGGTAGCAATCAAAATGGAGAGAAGGGTTCAGCTTCCCGGTATTTTCTGCGGATGGATAAGATCAACTGAGTGTATATTTCTTCATTAAACAACTCTTCATTGCATGCTGTAATACATCAGGCCCCCTTCTAAGTGCTGGGGACATAGAACTGAACAGGACAGGTAGGATCCCTGAACTCAAGGAGATTATCTACTACATATTGCAATGGGGGAAACAGACTTTACTAGGTAAATAAAAATATCTTATAATGTCAGCTAATAAGTGTTATGAAAAAATAAAGGCAAGAGTGATAGAAGTGGGGTAACATTTTAGATAAATCAAGGAAAGACTTTACATAACATGTGACACTTAAGCAAAGACTCCAAGTGAAGCACAAGCCACACAAATTTTGGGAGTAAAGGACTCTAGAGGACGGAACAGAAAAAAAAAAAAAGACCTTGAGGTGGGAATGCCAAAGAGGATTCTTGGGGTTTTGGCTCAAGGAACTGGAGAACTGAATGTAAAGTTTACTGGGATGGAAGAAACTAGGGAGGAACAGGTTGGAGGACAGGGACCAAAAGTTAGTTTTTGAGAATTTATTGACTCAATTCTTAGGAGCCTGTATTGGTACAAATTTATTTCTCCTATGGGTATACTGCAGTAATACAATTTACCAGTATACACTAAGTGATAAACTCTAACCATAAAATTTCGTATGTTCTTAGCTTCAGACCAAGATGATTAATTTTATAAATTACAAAGAAAAAAGAATACAGGCCTCAACTTAATACATTAAAAAAATAAATTTTATCACAAGAACAAAGTCTTAGTAAATCTGATAGCAAACGAACTAGGAATCAGATCCTTTTCTATCATGGTTTCTTACTTCTCCCTCTTTTATTCCCTACCACCTAGAAGCTTGGTCACCAGTAAGTCCACAGAGTTAGCTATTCATTTTTGAAATAGAATTTATTTGTGTAATAAAGAATTAAAATATGGCTGTGAACGTAGAAAATAATATAGAATAAAATTTAAAATGTGCAATAGTAATTTTAGAGTAAAGGTAGTTAAGCACAGTTAAGCACTAGAGTTTTATGCTCAACTTCTACTTGAAAGATCAATCGTTATTTTATATATTATTAACTATAATGGAAAAAAATGTACTTACTTGCAATTTTAATTAGCAGTTATAATTCAAAACAGGTTTATTTATATACTGTGTCAGGCCCTTGCAAAAACAAGTACAAATCTTGAAGATACATTTTTTGAAGTTGGCTTCACATAATAGACTGATATATCTACTTTCCAAAAGTCATAAAAATTGCTTTTCTTACTAATCTACCCATATAATTAAATCAACATGGAGGAAACATGTATTTTCTGTATGAAACCAAAATGATGGTTGATTTTTTTTTTCATTAAATTTTTCATTACATTGGTATAAAAGCTGGTAAGCTCATGTATTCCCCAGAGCTTGGTTTCCATCACATGGGTCTTCAGATACCAAACACAAAATGAAGAAACATCTAATGAATTCTATCCATCCCTCCCCAAAAGCTTTACTTACAATGAAGATATAGGTATTGTTTATATGAAGAACATACAAAAAGAATCGGAAAATGTTTGGCTAGAAGGAAGATAACTCTTCAGAGACTACTGTTTGCAGTTTGCAGAACAAGATAATTTTCTCTAGGAAGAATAATGTCAATACAGCAGCACTATATTCACCAGGAATCCAATGGATCTCTCATGTGGCAGGAAACCAGGCCTTCTGGCTGCTCACAACATCATTCAGCTTCCCTTTACTCTTCAGGAAGTGTCTCTTAAATGCCAATCCATCACCCTTAGAAAGCTGAAAGTCAACCAAGAACTTCTCAACCATTTGTACCAAATTCACTTTGAAAATCAATTTATTGTTTCTCCTATCAGTTGATACAGTAACCTGACTCATACAACTCTTTTTCTACTGATAGTCTAACTTCTCACAAGTTTCTTTCAGGGGGTCTGGGGGGATCCTGGGGTGCCAAGTAACTATTTAGAAGCATACGATCAGAACATGTGGATGGGGAAAAACTGATCTCTTGTACCAGTTTATCAATATTATGAAGGGCCAGTGTCCCATAAGAAAAGACCTGTCCATGATTCTTGCTGGGAGCTAGAGTACTTCATATTTTCTTCACTAGAAGCACTGCTTACCACAGAGAAGTCCAAACTGGATTGAATGTGTTTAGAAAATCCACTAGGAGACTTATGTACACCATCTGAAGTGACTCAGGGCCTTTTTACCCATTTCTTGAGTGGTTTGTTATACCATCTATCTTTTTTGATGTCTGGGGTAGTAATTCTTACTGATGGATTCTCAACTAGGACTTTATGCAGCCAGGCTGGATAAACAGAATCAATTTTTTCCAAGAGTTGAGGTATGTATTTTTCTTTCTTTCCAATCAGACTATTCCTGACAACCATCACTGGGCTGGTCCCATGGCAACATTGCCATAAGTACTATTCCATAGGACCAAACATCAATGAGTCCTGCATGAAATCCTTTGCTCTTTAGAAGTTCTGGAGCAATGTAAGGTAAACACATCTTGTTCAATAAACACTCATGTCATTGTGCCAAAACACTGTTGCCAAGCCAAAGTCAGAGATTTTGAGGTAATCCCTTTCATCCAAAAGGATATTTTCTGGCTTAATATCCCTGTGAGTTATCCCAATACCATGCAAATAAACCACCCTGCCATAATTTCATGGAAGAACCTCTGAGCATCTTCTTCAGGCATGCCGATGTCTGGCTCTATGCTGTCAAAAAGTTCTCCACCACTACAGTACTCCAATAATAGATACTGAATATTGCCTTCTCTCCTGTGACAGTAGAATTTCACTACACTCTCATAATTTAACACGCTATTGATACAGATCGTTTTCTTAACATTTTCTAGACAGTCTATGACATGCTTCATGTCTACAATCCTGACTGCAACTACTCCTTTAATTCTTCTCTTCACAGCAAGTTGAACTTCTCCATAGACACCTTCTCCCAAGTCTGCACCAAGCCCCAGTCTTCCACAAAGGGCACTTCCATTACTTCATGGTGGACCATGCAGACCATTCTTTGCCCGCCACCACAAGAATTCCAAATCTGGAATGTATATTCTAAGGTCAACAGAAAGGTAAAGTTAAGCTAAACTCCTCCACATTTTTCAAAAGTTTCTACTAGAGATATTAATGGATTATACCCATAATATGCATCAATTTTTATAGGATTTTTTTAATATCTCCAAAAGTTAATAATCGGTAATGAGATCTCTTCGCCCTAGAGTTCAATCAGCACTATGGGGAAAAGCAGTCATGCTAGCAGCAATTTAAGGACTTGCTAGAAAAATAGAGGATATTTGCATAAGGAAAACCAAGAAAACCTGCCCAAGAAAAGCAGGAAGATGTAAAGGTTTGTAAACACACATGAAAACTGGATTTTGTTAAGAAGACATTTCAGATTGACCTATAAGTGGGGTGATATATGCCATCAGGATTTTTAATTTTGGGAGAAAATATCCTCAGGGCTTGATCTCATTACATGAAGGAAAACAGGAGAGACAAAAAACCCTTGTGATTTAGCTCAATGCAACATACACCGCAAGTTGTCCTTACAGAAAGATGCCAATACAGAACAGCATATTTCATCTTTTGGTCTTCAATACCTAAGAGTTACAACTAGTATCTCTTACTACTCTGAACAATCAGAACCTATTTATCACTTTAATGACTGATGTTTATCAGTTATTTTATTGATCCAGGCAGCCTTTCACAGTAGGAGTTATTCCTGTTACACAGATGACTCATGCAAGAATTGACACTTTCATGTAATTTTCCAAATGAATGCAAAGCAACAAATTCAGGTCGCATAATTATAAAACATTTCCAAAAATAAATCCTGCACTGGTGAAGTGGTTTTGACAGAGAAGGTCATGTTTCATTATGGAGGGAAGTTTAGAAAGTAAATTTGGGAATGGGACAAAGAAATACTGTGTGAGAATGAAGGAACAAAAGTGACAGGCATCCCCTGTGAGTCTCTTACACACTCTGGCTAGACTTTTCTCCTGTAAAAACAACTATTAACTTTGTCTCTAAAAATACAAACTCCTTGCTACGCACTGTTAACATCTTCCACATATAAAACATGGAAAATTCAAGTGTTTCAAAGTGTAGGCTAATGAAGCATGATAACCTTGGAATGGATATCAATGGCTCGCTAAACCTCATCTAAGATGTACTGTTTTATAAGTCGCTAAAAAGAAAACAAAACAAAAAGAAAACAACCATGAACCATACTGGTTCAATGCTAGAACCATACTGGTTTAGAAATAGTTAAATGCTAAAAAATAAAATGTGTCCAAATATTAAATACAACGAACTCTGTACTTTCTGACTCAAAATTTCCATTTATTCATAGCAGCTATTTATATTTACAATATTTTATTTTCCTTAAAAGCAAATCAACTTAAGACAATGATAGTTCAGTCTTCACCCTGCACTGCTTCCCTCTCTTTCAACCACTCCAGAAATAGGAGTCAAGCTTTCTGTTCCATACTTTTCCAGTACAATTTTTCTTTGAGTTCCAGTTATAAATTCATTAGGCCTAAGTAAATAGACTGGATCCACTCCTTGCTTCTGAAACTTACATTTAAAGAGCACCAACTATATATCTTTCTCATAAAAACACAAACAACTATATTCAACTATGCAAGTCTTCCATATTTGCCCTTGGGATTTAAGTGTAGTTCTAGAAAATTACATAGCTGCACATACAAGTACTACTGTAAATTCTAAAATGGATTCCAAGCAATTTCAACTTAAATTTTCTTTGACAATACTCTTTTTATGGTCTTGTTCTTCACATGTAAATATAAATATTTAATGACTTCAGGAGAATTACTAATAATCAAAATAAACAACATTAAGAAGTTGTTTTGTTTTTTTTGAATTTTGTAATTTTTCAAATAAACAATAAAATTGAAGAATTTCACAGAAAATGCCTGTATACACACCACCTAGATTTTATCATTGACATTTTACTACATGTTTTATCATTTATCCATCCACTTAGCCATCCTTCTACCCATGCATTACTCCAAGTTACTTTTGATGAATTTCAAAGTATTTTGCAGATTTTTGAGGATTTTTACAAACACATATGTGTAACTCAAACAATTATTAACATATAGAAATGTATTATCATTCCAGAAATTTCCTCATGTCTCCACTAAGTCCTCCTACTTCTACCCCAGAAGTAGTCACTCTTCTAATTTTTTGTTCATTATAATTTTTCTCTTTTATTTCATATAAATGAAATCATGCAATATGCACTCATTTACAGAAGAATTCTTTTAACACCACAATGCTTTTTGAGTTAAAGTCATATTATTGTATTAACGGAGTTTATAAATATTATTTCTCTAAGTAGCATTCCAACTTATGACTATACCTGGAATATTTCACATTTTTTGGCTACTATGAACAAAGCTGCTATGAACATTCCCATACACCCCTTTTTGTCATCATATATTTTCAGTTATCTTGGATAAATATCTAAAATTATAACTGATGGGTCACAAGATTGATGTAGGATTTTTATAAATAACTGCCAGATCTTCTTTCAAAATGGTTGTATTCCACTAAGAATGTGAGAATCAGTTTCTCCACAATCTCACCAATGTTTGATGCTAATAATTTTTTTGATTTTACCATTATTGTATGTAATAGTTTCTTATTGTGGTTTTAATTTTCATTTTCTTGATGGTTATTGAAATTAAGCACTTTCTCATGTCCTGACCAGATACATATATTACACACACACATATGCACATGCACGCACACACACACACACATCTTATTTGGGAAATGTCTGTTCAAATTTTTGCCTGTTTTTAAAGTTGGGATGTTTGTCTTTTATTTTTAAATTTTAAATGTATTTTATGTATCTTGGATAACACTGTCATTAGATTCATGTTTTATGAGTGTGTTTCTCCCAGTGTATGCTTGCCTATTCATTTTCTTGATGGTGAGTTTGATTTAGAATGTTTCTATTTTTTCCAAATTTTTTATGGCAAAATACATATAATGTAAAATTTACCATCTGAATAATTTTTAAGTGTACAGTTCAAATGATATTAAAATACATCCATCATTGTTGTATGACCTCCACCACCATCCATCTCCAGAACTCTTTTGTCTTGTAAAACTGAAACTTTGTACTCAGTAAACAATAATTCTCCATGCCTACCTTCTTTCAATCTTTGGCAACCACCATTCTATCCTCTGTCTTTCTGATTCTGACTACACTAAGCACCTCATATGAGTGAAACTATAAAATATTTGTCTTTTTATGACTCACTTTTTCACTTGGCAGAAAGTCCTCAAGTTTCATCCATGTTGTAGCTTGTGCAAGAATTTCATTCCTTTTTATTCCATTATATGTATATAACACATTGTATTAATCCACTTATCTGTCAATGGACATTTAGGTTGCTTCTATATTTTATTTTTTTAAATTTTTTTAACGTTTATTCATTTTTGAGACAGAGAGAGACAGAGCATGAATGGGGGAGGGGCAGAGAGAGAGGGAGACACAGAATCAGAAGCAGGCTCCAGGCTCCGAGACATCAGCCCAGAGCCCAGACGCGGGGCTTGAACTCACGGACCACAAGATCGTGACCTGAGTCGAAGTCAGATGCTTAACCGACTGAGCCACCCAGGCGCCCCTATATTTTAGCTATTGTGAATAATGCTACTATGAAAATAGATGTACAAATATCTCTTTGAGATGCCATTTTCAATTATCTTGGATAAGTACCCAGAAGAGGAATTACTAGATCATATAGTAATTATATGTTTAATTTTTAGAGGAAGCATCATACTATTTTGCACAGCAGGTGTGTCTTTTATATTCCCACCAACAGTGTGTAAAACTTCCACTGACTCTACATTGTTGCCAACACTTCTCCTTCCCAGCCTCTCTCTTTCTTTCCTCCCTCCGTCCCTTCCTTTCTCCCTCCATCCCCTTCTCTTCTTTTCTTCCTTCCTTCCTTCCTTCCTTCCTTCCTTCCTTCCTTCCTTTCTTCCTTCCTTCCTTCCTCCCTCCCTCCCTCCCTCTCTTGCTTTCTTTCTTTTCTTTCTTTTCTCGTTTCTTTTCTTTTTTCTTTTCTCCATGAGGAGTAGCCCTCTTCATGGGCTCAGGTGCTATCTCACTTTAGTTTTGACTTACATTTTCCTAATGATTAATGATATTGAGCACCTTTTTAGGTGCTTATTAACAAAGTGGCTATTTAAGTCGTTTGACTATTTTTATAAAGTTGTTTTTCTGTTGTTGAGTTTTAGGAGTTCTATGTATATTCTGGATGCTTACCTCTTATTGGATACACAATTTGCGAATACTATCTATTTTGTGGGTTGCCTCTTTACTATGTTACTGTGTGATAGTGTTTTTTGAAGCAAAACTCCTTTAATTTTCATGAAGTCTACTTTATTTTTTTTCTTTTGTTGCCTATGACTTCAGTGTCCTATCCAAGGAATTATTGCCAATGTAATATCATGATGCTTTTGCCCTATTTTTTTTCCCTGTTTTATGGTTTAAAATTTTACATTTAGATCTTTGACTTGTTTTGAGGTATTTTTTGTATATGGTATTAGATAAGTGTATAACTTGATTCTCCTACAGGTGAATATTCAATTTTCCCAGTACCGTTTGTTGAAAAGACTATATTTTCCACATTTAATGGTCTTGATACTCTTGTTAAAAATGATTTGACCATATATGTGAGGATTTATTTCTGGGCTCTTTATTCTAGTCCATTGACCAGTATGTGTGTTTTTATGCCAATTCCACAGTGTTTAGGCAACGATAGCTTTGTGGTAAATTTGAAAGGAAGTCCAATTCCTGCAGCATCATTCTTTTCCAAAATTGTTCTGGTTGTCTGGGGTCTCTTTCAATCCCATATGAATTTAAGGATAGTTTTTTTTCTATTTTTACAAAAATATCATTGAGAACATGATAGGGATTGCTTTGAATATGTAGATAACTTTGGGTAGCATTGACATTTTAATGATACTAAGATTTGTAATCTAAGAACACATGATATATTTCCATTTACATTATTTATGTTTCTTAAATTTTTTTAATGTTTATTCATTTTTGAGAGAGAGAAAGAGAGAGTTAGCAGGGGAGGGACAGAGAGAGAGAGGGAGACACAGAATCCAAAGCAGACTCCAGGCTCCAAGCTGTCAGCTCAGAGCCCAAGGCGGGGCTCAAACCCATGAACCGGAGATCATGACCTGAGCCGAAGTCAGATGCCCAACTGACTAAGCCACCCAGGTGCCCCTATTTATGTCTTTTTAAATTTCTTTCAGCGATGTTTTTTAAAGGTTTATCTATTTTTGAGAGAGAGAGAGAGCGTGAAAGTGGGGAAGTGCAGAGAGAGAGGGGGGCAGAAGATCTGAAGTGGGCTCTGTGCTGACAGCAGCAAGCCTGACTCAGGACTTGAACTCAAAAACCATGAGATCATGACCTGAGCCAAAGTCAGACGCTCAACTGACTGAGCCACCCAGGTGCCCCTGATAGTTTTTATTGTACAAGTCTTTTACCTCCTTGGTTAATTCTCAAGTATTTTATTCTTGCTATTATAAATGCAGTTGTTTTGCAATTTCTTTTTCAGATTGTTTATTATTAATGTATAAAAGTGCAACAGATTTTTAAGTGTTGACTCTGTATCCTGCTACTTTTTCTGGATTCATTTGTTCGTTCTAATAGATTTTTTTGGTGGAGTAGTGTTTTCTACATACAAAATGACACCATCTGGGGGCACCTGGGTGGCTCAGTCAGTTGAGCATCTGGCTTTGACTCAGATCATGATCTCATGGCTCATGAGTTCAAGACCCACGTCGGGCTCTGTGCTGACAGCTCAGAGCCTGGAACCTGCTTCAGATTCTGTGTCTCCCTCTCTCTCTCTCTGCCCTCCCCCAACTACCCCCCCCATCAAAATATAAACATTTAAAAAAAATGACACCATCTGTAAACAGAGAGCATTATTCTTTGTCCTTTCCTATTTAGATAACTTTTATTTCTTTTTATTGCCTAAATTCTCTAGCTGGAACTTCCAGTGCTATAATAATCTTTGCCTTATTACTGATAATAGAGAGATGTTCCTGAGAAAAGAGAAAATATTCCTGATAATAGAGAGATGTTCTTGATAATAGAGAGATGTTCCTGATAATAGAGAAAAAGCAATCAGTCTTTCATTATGGAGTATGATGTTTGCCATGGATTTTTCACATATTGCTTTTATTATGTCAGGTAGTTTTCCTTCTATTCCTAGTTTGTTGACTGTTTTTATCATGAAAAGGTGATGGATTTTGTCAAATGTTTTTTTATGCATCAACTGAGATGATGTGTTTTCTTTTCCTTGATTCTGCTAATGTGGTGTATTACATTGATTAATATTCATATATTGAACCATTCTTGCATTCCAGGAATAAATCCCACTTGGCCATGCTGTATAGTTCTTTTAATATGCTGCTTAATTCTGTTTGCTAGTAGTTGGTTGAGGAGTGTTGCTTCAATGTTCATAAGAGATGTTGATCATCAGGGGTTTTTTTGTTGTTGTTTTTTTCTTAAGTTGCCTATGTCTGGTTTTGATATTAGAGTGATTCTGAGACCACAGAATGAGCTAGGATGTTGTTCCTCCTCTTCATTTTTCTTAAAAAGTTAAAGAAGAATTGGTGTTTAGTTGCTTGTAAATGTTTGATAGAATTCATCTGTGAAGCCATAAGGTCTAGGGCTTTTCTTTGTAAAGAAATTTTTGATTATTGATTCTAGCAACTTACTAGTTATAAATCTATTCAGATCTTTTATTTCTTCATGATTCTGTCTTGGCAGCATATGTGTTTCTAGGAATTTGTCCATTTAACATAGCATATCTGATTTGTTGATAGGAAATTATTTATAGTACTTCCTTATAATCATTGTTCTTTCTGTAAAATCAATAGTAATGTCTCTACTTTCATTTCTGATTTTAGTAATTTGGATTTTTTTTCTTAGTCCATTTTTTTTAAGTTTATTCATTTATTTTGGGGGGCAAGGGAAGAGAGAGAGGGAGAGAGAGAATCCCAAGCAGGCTGCACACTGTCAGCACAATGCCTGACATAGGGCTTGAGCCCATGAACTGTGAGATCATGACCTGAGCAGAAATCAAGTCAGACACTTAACTGACTAGCCACCCAAATGCTCCCCCAGTTTTTATTTTATCGATTTTTTCTATTGTTTTTCTATTCCCAACTTCATTTACCTCTGTCCTAATCTTTATTATTTCTTTTCTTCTGCAACATATGAGTTTGCTTTTTTTTCTAGTTTCTTAAGTTGTAATCTTAGGTTGTTAATTTGAAATCTTATTATTTAACTTAAGCATTATAGCAAGAAAGTTCCACTTTAGAATTGCATTTTTTGTGTGTTCCATACATTTAATTATATTGTTTTTATTTTCATTCTTCTCTAAGCAATTTCTAATTTCTCTGTGATTTCTTCTTTTTTTTAATTGGTTGTTTAAAGGTGTGTTAATGTCCACAAATTTATGAGTTTCCCAGTTTTTCTTTTGTTATTGATTTCTATCTTCATCTAGTTATGACCACAGAAGAACTTTATATATACTTTTTAAATCTATTCAGACTTAATTTGTGGCTTAATATGTGGTCTATCATGGAAAATGTCCTATTGCACTTGAGAAGAATGTGTACATTCTTGTTGAGTAGGATGTTCTATGTATGTCTTTTAGATATAATTGGTTTATTGGATTGTCTTCTCTTTCCTTACTTATCTTCTATCTGGTTGTTCTATTCATTATTGAGAATGGGTTATTGAAATCTCTAGCTGTTGTTGGGGAACTGTCTAAACTGTCCCTTTAATGATGCCAGTTTTAGCTTCATATATTTTGATGGTCTGTTAAATGTGCAAATGCTGATAATTTTTAGATTTTCTTGCTGTATTAAGCCTTTTTAAAAAGTTTTTTTTATTTATTTTGACAGAGAAAGAGAGGGAACATGTATGCACATGCATGTGAATGGGAGAGGGGCAAAGAGAGAGAGTGAGAATCCCAATCAGTCTCTGTGGGCTGTCAGCTTAGAGCCCAATGCATGCAGGGCTTGAACTCATGAACCGTGAGATCATGACCTGAGCCAAAACTAAGAGTTGGAGCTTAACTGACTGAGCCACCCAGGTGCCCCTGTATTAAGCCCCTTTTATTAATATATACTTTCTTTGTTGTTTTAATCCTTTTGCATTTAAAGTCATTTTTTTTCCTAATTTTAGTATAGCTACTCCTGTTCTTTTTTGGTTACTATTTGCACGGAATATCTTTTTCCATCCTTCCACTTTCGATCAATTTTGCCTTTGGATCTAAGCTGAGTCTTTTGTAGACTGCATACAGTTGGATCATATTTAAAATATTTTAATGTTTATCCATTTTTGAAAGAGGACAGACAAAAGTGTGGGCAATGAGGGACAGAAAGAGAGGGAGACACAGAAACCAAAGTAGGCTCCAGGTTCCAAGCTGTCAGCACAGGTACCGAAGTGGGGCTCAAACTCATAAACTGCGGGATCATGATCTGAGCCAAAGTCGGTCAGTCACTTAATCAACTGAGCTACCCAGGTGCCTCTGGATCATATTTTTAAATTCATTCTGCCAATCTCTGTCTTTTAATTAGAGAGTTAAACCCATTTACAGTTAAGTAAGTACTGATAAGGAGGAAGTACTTCTGTCATTTGGCTGTTTTCTATATGCCTTATAACTTGTTTGCCCCTTATTTCCTGCATTACTGATTGTTTTTTTTCTTTTGTCTTTATTTAACTTTTGTAGTGAAATTTGGTTTTCATTTACTTTTGTGTATATTCTATAACTATTTTTGTTGGTAGTTAGCAACTGAAGTTATAACAGTCTAATTTGAATTTATACCAGCGTAACATCAATAACATACAAAAACACTGCCATTTTATAGCTCTGTCTCTCCTACTTTCAGTTATCACAAGACATAAACTATTAACTTTTTCAAGTGCACTAGTATCTTATATGATATAGAAAACAAAGTGTATAGAGTTATAAACCATAGTAACAGTAACAGTAGCTATGAGTTTAGTTATGGAATTTAATATAAGGCATTTGTCTTGGATTATCCATGCAAGCCCAACTTAATCAATGAGTTCTAGCCCACTGAATTTTTTTCTGGCTAAAAGTAGAAGAGACATACAACAGAAGTGAAAATCAGAGATTCCAAGAGTAAAAAGATAAACAAATTTATCAACGGAAGATTACATTTGTGTATGGTTCTTTTTGTCTTCAGCTTTATCAGTTAGAAACCTTTCTTCCAAAGTTACTTAAATGATCTTTTTTATCCCCAACATTTTTAATGGTATTTGTCATCTATTGTAATAGTTTGGCTTATTTGTCAGTCTGCATTCCAACCTGAGATTTCTCAACATCCTAGTCCATTTTATTTTATTTACATTCACTAAAGTTCAGTCTCTATAATATATAATTCTATGGATTTTGACTTGTACTCAATACTGTAGTGCTATATAGAAAAGTTTTATCATACTAAAAATCTCAACTAATAATAGTTGACCTCCTCCATCTTCCTTTAAGGCCTGACAACTACTGATATGCTTTCTATCCCTTTGTTTCATCTTTCTTCAAATGTCATGTGAATGGAATTTTACGAGGTCTACATACTTTTATGTCTGGCTTCTTTAGTTAGTAAAATACATTCAACTTGTATTCAGGATTTTGTGTAAGTAAATAGCATATTCCTTTTATTTGAGAATATTTCATTGCATGGATATATCTACAGTTTTATAGATGTGACCAATTGAAAAGCACTCAGTTTTTGGCAATTATGAATGAAGTTGATCTAAACATTTGCATACACAAGTTCGAAAGAGTATAGGTTTTCTGTGTACTTGAACAAAAACCTACGAGTAGAATTGATGGCTTGTATTGTAAGTCTATGTTTATAAGAAACTGCCAAATTGTTTTCCAAAACAATGCTGTAGCATACCTCATTCTTCTTGGCAATAAATGAGTTTCTATTGCTATGCATCTTTGACAGCATGTATTATTGTCATAGTTTGGAATTTTAGCCATTGTAAGAGTATAATTTTATCATTGTAGTATATACCTAGGAGTGTAATTGCTGGGTTTTATGGTAACTCCATGTTTAATATTTTGAGGAAGTGTCAAACCTTTTTCCTAAAGTGGCTGCAGCATTTTGTATTCTTACCAGCAATATGTGAGGATTCCAATATCTCCACATCCCTGTCAACACTTGTTATTGTCTGCCTTGTTTTAAATTATAGCCATCCTACTGGATTATGCCTCAAACATATTTTTGTCAATAATATATGCTACGTTCAACTTATGGAAACTGCCATATCAACTAATTACAAAGCCAGTTTTTATTATTAAGCCAATCAGCCATATATTCTTTCCCCCAAAATTAAATCTCTTACTCATTTTCAATTCATATAGACATTTTCATCCTCATGAAAATCATTCCTCTTTTCAGCTCAATTTCTGATTCATACAGGTAATGAATCAAAAAGCCCCCCCCCCCAAAAAAAGAGGGCTTATCATAACTTTGTCATCTGAAAGAAAAGTCACTATCACCTGCAGTGTTTAACTGTTACCCTCTTTGTCTCATGGGATTATCCTAAAGAAGCCACCAAGCATTCTCTCACAGTTGTTTGAGAACAGAATAAGCAAGGTAATAAAAACAAATCATTCCCGCTTACCCTAGAATATACCTAAAGCCAATGGCTAACAACAAGCTAGACTGTTAACGGAAATATGTATCAAGGAAAAACAGAAGCATAATATGTTGCCTTGAATAAATAAGGATTTATAGACCCATCATTTCAACCCATCTCTTTATTTGGTACTGCAGTTTTTATATCTCAATATAATTAAGATTTGACATGGTCGAGGGTTTTTTCGTTGTTGTTTTGTTTTGTTTTTAAAAGAGCAAGAGTCAAAAGAGATGTGGAAAAAGAACGTGCAAGAGCCTTAGCAGAACTATTCTTATTCCAAGGTTTCTTCACTGCCCCAGCTCTCACTGCAAGCCAGCTACCAGTCACTACTCGGGGTTCGTGTTCAGCACCGGCAGTTTGACGCTTTACGGCAACACATTCCAAATCAAGATTGACAGCACCGTTAACCAATTGCAGAGCCAAGTTTCCCTCTCCCTAGTTCAATCACGCCTGCCCTGTGGGGGACTTAGTGATGAAAAGGAAGGGGCGGGCCAAGAGGAAAGCCGTTGGAAAGCATCACCCATCCAGCCTGCCGAGAGCAGTAAAGTGGTTCTTCAGCCCTGGGATCCAGGTGTCCGCTTCTGTCTTTGTATTATCAAGATGTCTCTTTCTAAGAAGTTAACTTTGGACAAACTGGATGTTAAAGGGAAGAGAGTCATCATGAGAGTAGACTTCAATGTTCCCATGAAGAAGAACCGGATTACAAACAACCAGAGAATCAAAGCTTCCATCCCAAGCATCAAGTACTGCCTAGATAATGGAGCCAGGTCAGTAGTTCTTATGAGTCATTTAGGTCGACCTGATGGTGTTCCCATGCCTGATAAATACTCTTTAGAGCCAGTTGCTGCTGAGCTCAAATCCTTGCTGGGCAAGGATGTTCTGTTTCTAAAGGACTGTGTGGGCCCAGAAGTGGAGAAAGCCTGTGCCAACCCGGCTGCTGGTTCAGTCATCCTACTGGAGAACCTGCGCTTTCATGTGGAGGAAGAAGGAAAAGGCCAAGATCCTTCTGGAAATAAGCTTATAGCTGAACCAGGTAAAATAGAAGCCTTTCGAGCATCACTCTCCAAACTAGGGGATGTATATGTCAATGATGCTTTTGGCACTGCTCACCGGGCCCACAGTTCGATGGTGGGAGTGAATCTTCCCCAGAAGGCATCTGGATTCCTGATGAAAAAGGAGCTAGAGTACTTTGCCAGAGCCTTAGAAAACCCAGAGAGACCCTTTCTGGCTATACTTGGTGGAGCCAAAGTGGCAGACAAAATCCAACTGATCAAAAATATGCTGGATAAGGTCAATGAGATGATAATTGGTGGTGGAATGGCTTATACCTTCCTTAAGGTACTCAACAACATGGAGATTGGTGCGTCCCTCTTTGATGAAGAGGGGGCCAAGATTGTCAAAGATATCATGGCTAAAGCTAGTAAGAATGGTGTGAACATTACCTTTCCTACTGACTTTGTCACTGCTGACAAGTTTGAGGAGAATGCTAAGGTTGGCCAAGCCACTGTAAAATCAGGCATACCTGCTGGCTGGATGGGTTTGGACTGTGGTCCTGAGACCAACAAGAAGTATGCTCAAGTTGTGGCTCACGCTAAGGTAATTGTGTGGAATGGACCTGTAGGGGTATTTGAATGGGACGCCTTTGCTAATGGAACAAAAGCCCTCATGGATGAAATTGTGAAGGTCACTTCCAGGGGCTGTATCACCATTATAGGAGGTGGAGACACTGCTACTTGCTGTGCCAAATGGAACACTGAAGATAAAATGAGCCACGTGAGCACTGGAGGAGGTGCTAGTCTGGAACTTCTGGAAGGTAAAGTCCTTCCTGGCGTGGAAGCTCTCAGCAACCTATAGTTGACAATATTCCTGTCTACTATTTCCTGTCCATAGGCTTTAATTCAACTTAGTGCTTTACATTTCAACTTGACTTTTGTTAGTTAGCCCCAGATCAAGACCTATGCAATGACTAAGAGACTGGCTATCAGGAACTCTTAACATTAGTACAGCAATGCAACCCAGTTTGGCCATGCATTTGCCTGCTCTCTTCAAGATCTCATTTGAACTTTACCATTGTGATACACAGGAAGGACATAATCTTGCATTGCATATTAAAGTGAGTTGAATAAACTTAATCTCTCTCTCTCTCTTTTTTAATTTTACTACAGCTTTGTTACTGTTTCACTACTTGAAACATGGAAAACAAGAGAAAACCCAAACTGTTGAAGGTTAGGGTAGAAGCTAACAAACTTTTAAACAATAAAATAAATCAAGAAAAATAATTGTGTTTAAGAATTCATGGGTAACAAAGCTCAGCTAAAAGGAAATTTCTTACTAAATAAGAAAGAAGAGAAATAAAAGATATTTATTGAATTCAAGAAGTTAAAAAGGGAAAGAAATGAAACCCAAGAAAGGAATTATGTCTGTATGTGTGGATGCACTATACTACATATATATGTCTGTGTACTATCATATGGGATCTACAAATTCAATCCACATTTTAAATAATTGCTTAATATGTAAAGCAGAATTGTTTTAATAAATACGTAATATATGTAATTGCTAAATCTTAAAACTAGATTTTTGAGATAAATATATTTATAGTCATGAGAAAAATAAGGATATAAAAAGTCTTCCCTGTTAGAAAATAGAATAAGAAAATACTCAGAAATGTAGAATAAATTAAAATACTTATTGGAAAATATTTTGCCTAACTCTATATACAAAGAGCTGTCACAAGGCAATACTGTTAAGTTTAGAGTAAAAATGCAGAGTAACTTATCCCAGTTGTAATAGCCTACGGCCCATAGCACCAGGTCAATTCTATAAATTAACTTAATTAAAATAAACTAAAATTAATTAAATAATTAAACTTTTAATGTTAATATGCCCAAAACTTCAGCATATTCCTGAGGACGATATTCATAATGCCATGATAATCCCAGAGAAAATATAGGAGTTAAGATATAGATTTAAAAACAAGTAAAACAAAAACCCAAAATTATAGCAGTTGAAATAAGGTTATACCATATTATTTTCTTTCATAAAAGTCCATGGCAAAAAGGTGGACTCTTCTCCATGAGGTCATCTAGGGAACCAACCTCGTGAAACAAATCTCTTACTCTCAATAAGTGAGTTACATTTCTGTGTGTGAGGTGTCAGTCTGCATTTTTACTGCTTGATACCCAGTCCAAAGGAGAAGTTAGTGAAAGGCAATGTGTTTCTTTTACACACATGTCCCCCAAAATTCAGGAATTTTTCTTTTATTGGCCATTTTGTGTTCTGCTGGTTATTAGTCGCATGATGGGGTCTATTTTGCAAGAGAGGCCTGGGAATGTATTCTCTGTAGCTGGACACCTTGTACTCAACTAAAGATCAACAGATTCTATTACTAAAAGGAAGTGGAGAGGCAATAAATATCAAGGGAAAAGTAAAGGCTCCTGATAGACTTTCACTCTGGCCACCCCAGTATCCATGTATGAGTATCCATGTATCCTTCTTCCTACATAAAGAAAATATCCTTTCTCCAAGAAATATAATAAAATGTCCAGTTACTGCATCCCACTCAAAACTGAGTTATCTCTGGGTGATACACAATCTTTTCGATATCCTGTGGGGAGCCCAACAGTCTGATGAACAGAAAAGTGCAGTCATTTATTTTTCTCTCACCTCCAGCACTCATACACACTCAATATACAATGGTGGCGAAGAAATAAGAAAGTACAATTAAAAACCCTCACCTAAAAAACTCATTGGTTCATTACGATTGGGAAATAAATAGTGCTGGCTCAGAATTTCAAAAGCTCCCACGGCCTGGCAGTAAAAGAACTTCGTGGTCAGACTGGTTTTCTTCTCTGGGAGGAAGTTTCTTATCCATTGTCCCTTTTTTGGCCCCAAGTTTGATCACCTGGGAAATTTTCCTTGTTTCCTAATCTTCCATGCCATCTTCTAAAGCTGATGTTGGAGAGTTGGGCCACATTAGGCCACCACATGGTTCTCATAGCTTCCTCTTTGATGCTGTGGTTTTAAGAAATCAAGGATTTCTTCATATCACACAGTTGAAAACCTTTCAAGGCCAGGTTAGTGACTTTTCAACTTAAGAATCAAGATCTCTGTGTGAAAGAAGCTCACCCAAAAATATCTTCTAGTTATGTTTCTTATTCTCCTGACTCTTGCTTTTAATTAATTGGTTGCTTTGCTGGGCTAACTTCCTTTTTCTTCATTTTAAGATTAGTTAACTTGTGGCCCTCCAAAAAAGTAGGCAGTGGGAAGGCAACACCTATCACCTGATATTTGCCTGTGGCCTCCTCATTATTTTTGGCTGAAGACTCCAAATGGGAGACCTTTGAGTAAAACTGACAGTCTTTCTTGTGTTGTTTGTGAGAGTGAGACTGTTAGCTTTTCCAACTCTGAGAGAACTTACTTTCCTGGTGTATTAGCCAATTTGGGTTGCAGGCAACAAAGAAATTGTCCAATATTTCCTGGATATGCTCATTTTGGGGGTTGCAGTATTTTGCTTAAGACAGCATGTAATAACCAAATGTACTGATATTCTGCCTCTTTCTAAACACTTTCTCTGTAGCTTTAAGCTCTACAGGAACATGTTGTGCCTACTACAGTTTTACCAAATGCCACAGCAGAAACATGATCAGCACCTCCC
Organism: Panthera pardus; assembly: GCF_024362965.1. Taxonomy (NCBI): domain Eukaryota; kingdom Metazoa; phylum Chordata; class Mammalia; order Carnivora; family Felidae; genus Panthera; species Panthera pardus. Next base: position 103,772,276 of record NW_026526732.1, read on the forward strand.
AGCCTTCCATGCCATTTTACTCTCTTCCTTCCACCTGACCTCTACGTGAATATTATGTTGTATGAGGTTTTTTTTTTAAGGCAGCCCCCCACCTACAGGTAACAATTTCTACATTAGTCTCTGCACTAGTGATTCTCACCCAGAGACAATTTTTCCTTGTAGAGGATATTAGCCAAAGAATGGAAACATTTTTGTTAGTCACAACTGGGATGAGAAGAGGAACTATAGGCATCTTGTTGCTGTGGCCAAGGATGCTACTAAACAACCTACAATACAAACACAGCCTTCACAAAAAAGAACAATCTAGCCCAAAATGTCAACACAGATTTCTTTCTTTCTCATGTGACATTCCCCAGGGTGATAATGGGTAAGTAGGCACTTCTTGAGCCGATCCAAAGATTCAGGCTAGGAAAATGGCTCTGTTAACACCTGCACCTGGCTTTCATCTCTAGGAGCAGAAAGATCAATTCAATTGTTGACATTTTCCAGCCAACAGGATAGAGAAAGAGGAATCCAGAGTAAGCACCATGTCTTTGAGAAAGAGAACAAGAAGTTCTTTTGGCCTGAACTTAGCAATGTGATCATATCTAGCTCACTGGGAATAAGGGCAGTGCATTCTTTGACTGAGTGATCATGGGCTCAGTCGAAACTATTACTAAAAAAAAGAATTAAAGGTGAATTTAAAACAACATCAAATGGAAAGACTTATTAAAACTTTAGAAGACACTGAAAGATCTTAAAGATCATGTTTCTGTACATTTAGAGAATAAGCATACTTCATGGAAAAAAATTATGAAGGAAGTAAAATGAGTTAAGAAGGCACTATGAGACTGAAAATAAGCTGGCAAAAGGTAAAGGAGGTGACAAATTTAAGTATTGCTAATACAAAATATTAAATGGTGTTAGAACCATTACATAAAAGAATTAAAACTGCAAGGGAAAGAATCAGTGCCTTGAATTAGAAGATTGGGGGGAAAAAACAGAATTCAAGCAGACCTAGAAAGTAAGAAATATTTGTGTGTATGTGTGAATATATATACACATACTTACATACCACATACATACATGTATGATGTGTATATTTATGAATAATATATAGTATATAGTTGTAATTGAAATTTTATTTCATTTTATTTTTATCTTTTTTTTTATTTTTTTAAGCTTTTATTCAAATTCCAGATAGTTAACATACAGCGTAATATTAGTTTCAGGTGTACAATATAGTGATTCAACATTTCTGTACATCACTGTTGCTCATCACAAAAAGTGCACTCCTTAATCCCCATCACTTCTTTAACCCAATTTTATACTTACATTTAATAATTATATACATTAAAAATAGTTTTTTACTTTTTAAAACCAATTTTTTAAAATTATTTTTAATGTTTATTTATTTTTTAGAGACAGAGTGTGAGTCAGGAGAGTCAGAGAGAGAGAGAGGGAGACACAGAATCTGAAACAGGCTCCAGGCTCTGAGCTGTCAGCACAGATCCCAATGCAGGGCTCAAACTCAGGAACCAGGAGATCATGACCTGAGCTGAAGCCAGATGCTCAACCGACTGAGCCCAAAACCAATTTTAAAAAGAAACTGAAAATTATGGTGTTAACCACAGGATGGTGGGACTTCTCTGGGTTTTGGGTTCAAACCAAAAGTGTGGGACTTACTTGTTTCCTCCAAGGTTGCAATTTGAATTATTTAACACATGCACTTGGAGGTTACCATTTACTTATTTTCTGTGCATTTTTTTTGAGAGAAAAAAGTGCAAGCAGAAAAGAGAAAGGGGGAGAGAGAGAGAGGCAGAGAGAGAGAGAGAAAAAAAAATCTTAAGCAGGCTCCGCACTCAGTCAGGAGCCCAATGCAGGGCTTGATCCCACGACTGTGACATCATGACCTGAGCCAAAATCAAGAGTCAGACACTCAACTGACTGAGCCACCCACGTGCCCCATTTTCTGTGCATTTTTTATTTAAAAATACTGTATTTAAATAGCTTATTTCAAGCAATGTTAGTTAATAAAGCTGTGAAGAAACTTTGTTTTAAAAATTAGGTGGCTATATTTCATGGATTTATGCTTCCATTAACTTTGCTTTTAAGTATTTCATATTTTAGTTAGTTATTAGACATCTCCCAGTGATCATAGCAAAGCTTGGGTTTCCTAATTCAATCCATGTTAATAATAAACCAAGAAAGGTGGGGATGTCTGATAAAAATTAAGAGTGAAATATTTGGAAAATGACAAATTAGAAAAGCATTTGAGTTTATATATAAAAGAGAATATTTTAGTTGGTTTATCCTTCCCTTAGAGACCCCAAGATTCCTTTCCTTACTTAGTGGCCTGACAGTAAACAGTGCAACTGTGGGCTTACCTTCTTTGTTTCTTCTCCCTTGAGTGTTGTTTCATAGATTTTGCCTGTTTTTCACTCGTTCAGATGAGATGGTGTATCTACTCCCTGATATTCCACCTTAATCAGAAGTGAAAGCTGAATCATTTATTTTCAGAGTTTTACACTAATAATCTTTTAAAGATCCAGCTTTTAAATTTGTCATCCTTTCTTTTCTAATTTTGGTAAGATTTTTTTTTCTTGGTCAGAGTCACTTGCTTTCTCGGGAGGGCATATTTTTTAGAGCAGTTTTAGGTTCATAGCAAATTGGAACAGGAAGTACAGAGTGTCCATGTTCCCCTGTCTCCATACACATATACAACCCCCATTATCAATGTTTAGCAACTGCCTGGTACATTTGTTGCAATCAATGAACCTATATTGGCACATTATCATTTCCAAACTTTATATTTTACATTAGGGTTCATTGTTGGTGTTGTACATTCCAAGGTTTTTGAAAAATGTGTTATGATATGTATCCATCATTATAGTATATCATACTGAATAGTTTCACTGCCCTAAAAATTCTCTGTGCTCTGGCTATTCATCCCTCTGTGACCTTGACTTCTGGAACAGTTGACCTTTTTACTATCTCCGTAGGGTTTTTTTTTTTTTATTTTTAATTTTTTTTTTATTTGAGAGAGAGCATGGGCACGAGCAGGGGAGAGGGGTAGAGGGAGAGAGAGAGAATCCCAAGAAGTCTCCACACTCAGTATGGAGCCCAACACAGGGTTCAATCCCATGACCTGGGGATCATGACCTGAAATGAAATCAAGAGTCCAATACTCAACCTAATGAGCCACCCAGATGCCCCCTCTATCTCCATAGTTTTGCCTTTTCCAGAAGGTCATACAGGTAGAATCATGATGTGTTGGCTTCTTTCACTTATGGTATGCATTTAAGTTTCCTCCATATCTTTTCATGGCTTGATAGCTCCTTTCTCTTTAGGATGTATCACAGTTTATTTCTCCATTACCTGCTGAAGCACATCCTAATTGCATCTCAGTTTTGGTAATTATGAACAAAACTGTTATAAGCATCTATGTGCAGATTTTTGTGTGGAAAGACAGGATGTACTAAGTAAAAGGAACTGTGGTAAATAGACCTTCAGTAATACACTGGTAAGGTGTGGGCATAGAGGAATTATTTTATAGTCCTATGATTCAGCGTCAGTCTTTTAGCAACTGTTGTTTTGTTTTCACCCCCTTTGGTGGTACAGGGAAGCTAGAGGGGGCTGGAGTTGGTATGCAACTTACCCTATGTGGAAGGCTAGAACAAGATAAGTTGGGTATTTTCCTTTCCCCAAGTCCACCAGGCTCTGAAAAATCCCCAGCAAATTACACTCTGGTAAAACAGTTTCTCTTGAAGGCAGGTTTTGTTAAGCAGATCAGAATGCTCTGTCTTATTTTGAAATGGCTAGTTTCTTCCCACCTCAGAAGCCTGAGGGGATTTTTCTCTGATCTTTACTGCGAGGACTTGACAGACTTTCTGCAGTTAAAACACAAAAGTGAGTGTGGGGGACCAAGTAGCTAGGGGCTGAGATGAAGTATTCATCTCTCAGGCTTATCTACACTGAGCCTCTGTCAACTCCTCAGTTACAGTCCTAATTTTCCTATCATGGTGCTGGTTTCTGTGGAGTTCTTTGCTAGTGGATTTCCTCTCTGGTAGATTGTGATTATCTATATCTATGTGTCTGTCTTCTCTGCAGTTTTGGAGGCAGCAGTTGGTCCTGTGGCTTAACAGCTCTGACAGATCTAAGAAGAGCTTATTTTTCAGTTCATTCAACCTTACTTATATTAGCACACAATGATGACTTTGTAAGGTTCTTCCATGTTGGACAGCAAACTGAAGATTTGGTTTTGTTTTTATTTTTGTTTCAGACTCAAACATGTTCTTGATTTCTTAACATATTTTATAGATATTATGTTATGGAATCCATTATAATTAGGGCAATGAAATAATAGGTTTTAAGTTGGCTGAAATTATCCATTCTTCAATCAAAACTCATCCACTAAAAATTTCTTATATGGGATTGTTTTAGTCAGCAGATAGCTATCCCTCAGTCCAACATATAACTCAGCTTTGGAACCTTTTATATTTCTACAATGCAAGGTTGGCTTTGCATGTTAAATTTGATATATCACAGGTATTTTCCTTAATGGCAAGGGCTATATAAGTTTTCTCATGTGGAAATAAATCACTATATGTCCAAATGTTCATACTGAATCTTTAATTAAAACCATAGACCATTTTTTTTTTAGTAGGAATCTAAACCACTCAGTTTGTTTTCATTTTCGTTTTGCTTCTTGGTTGCTGTTGTCCTTGGTTTGTTTGTTTTGTTTGTTTTTAGTTTTGATAAATTAATTCATTATTTTGTCTTAGAATAACAAAAATATGCTTAAAATGAAACTGAAAAAGAGAACAAAAGGAAAGTATGTAAAAGGTATGGGTACACCAGGGTTAACAGAGTATTGTCAAACAACTGTGATAGACTTTCACCAATTTTTCTCAAGCAGTTTGAATTTATGACAATAGTTTTCAAGTGTTCTTCTGGGTTTTTACAAAAGCAGATTGGGGCACAGCGTGAGAAACAGTGGATTTGGCCACTGCTTACAAAATAAATTACATAAAAGCCTAGCATCACAGTTATGTTTGCAAAGCTAAATAGAACATCAATCTAAACCCTTTCTTTGGCCTCTTATATTATAGGCAATAAGATTTCCCAAAGGCTATAGTGTAATTTTAAATCACTACATGGAGGGGTACCTGAGTGGCTCAGTCAGTTAAATGTCCAACTTTGGCTCAGGTCATGATCTCATGCTTCATGAGATCGAAGCCCACCCCCCCACACACACTCCCCTCCCTGCCCCTCCTCCCCCCCAGGTCTGGCTCAGTGCTGACAGCTCAGAGCCTGCAGCCTGCTTCAGATCCTGTGTCTCCCTCTTTCTCTGCCCCTCCCCCACTCATGCTCTGTCCCTGTCTCTCAAATGTAAATAAACATTTAAAAAATTTAAATCACTACATGGACACACTTTTTTTTTATGTTTATTTTTGAGAGACAGAGAGAGCCTGAGTGGAGAAGGAGCAGAGAGAGAGGCAGACACAGAATCCAAAGCAGTCTCCAGGCACAGAGACTGACATGGGGTTTGAACCCAGGAACCCTGAGATCATGACTTGAGCTAAAGTCCGACACTCTACTGACTGAGCCACCCAGGCACCCCTACATGGATACACTTGGAAAAAAATTTTTTTTAATTTTAATTTCCACTGTTTCCTTCAAGGGTCATACATGAAGTTCTGATGAGTTGTGTGGGGCCATGGGCAGCTTCAGGAGTGCTTAGATAATCGCACATGTGACTCAGATGGAATGAGAGGCTGAGCCACATTATGGAAGCCGTCTGTCATGCAAGAGGAAATCAAGCCTGAATTCAAGGGACAAAAACAAACACATTGTCTATTAGGAGTAGACGTCACTGGTCTCATTATTTATATGAATACATTACATGTGGAATAACAAATTAAAAGAAAGACAGTTTTTCTCCTAAAGATTGAAACTGTGCACATCAAATGTGTCTTATAAATAATAATCTTGTTCTGAAGGTAGGTTAATTTACTCACACATTCAAGTATTCAGTACTAGTTCTTAATTTTATAATAAGATAGTCAATTCCTCTAATATTTCACAGACCTATGGGTGAAAGAAAAAAATAAGCAAATGCTTTTACTTCATTATGATAAGTACTACATAACATAGATGAAGTGTATTATTTGAGTTGACAAATAATGTGCTGATGACTTGTGACCCCATTCTTTATGGGATAATGTGGGCAATAGGTTTCCAAAAGACCTTATTCAATTTTAATAGAATCACACTTTGCTACTTCATTGTTCTCCATGTGAATTTTCTAATAAAGAAAAACTTCTATCACTGAGGTACTTCTCATACCTTTCATACTATATACACCATACACATCATTTAACATATTTGGTTTGCCAAAAGTTATAGGTGCGTGCTCCACACAAACCCTTTACTCTTGCAGTTTCTGCTCTGAATCTCCAGATTTTTTTTTTCAATGCAGATAAACTGAGCTTTCAACCCAGAAGGAAACCTGAAGCCGGGCTCAATGTCACAGATGTGTGACCTGTGCAGTCAGCCACACAGGGTTCCAGTCTCAGAAGAATTCCATTTTTGCTTTAATGTTCTACCATTTTGTAATTTTTTTAAACCTTATTTACTTATTTTGAGAGAGAGAGACAGAGAGACAGAGAGAGACAGAGAGAATCCCATCAGGCTCTGCACTGGCAGCACAGAGAATGACTTCGGGCTCAAAGTCACAAACCTGAGCCAAAATCAAGCACTGGACACTTAACCTACTGAGCCACCCAGGGGCCCTGACCATCTGTAATTCCTAATACTTTTGGACATGGAGCCTGACATTTTCATTTTGTGCTGAACCCACTGTCCCTCAAAACTCAGGTAGCCAAGCATGCTGAAGACGGCTCTGAGCCCAGAGTTAAGGAGACTAAGAAGCTGAGTCTTCAATGTCTCTCTGTGGATGCTTGCAGGTTTCTCTAATTCTTCAGAATCATACAGAGGCCTTCCTGAAGATGGATTGTAGATTCAAACCTCACAGAATGCTTCAGAAGACACAATCTCCCACCCCGCCAAAACAAAGCTTATTTCAAGACAAATCTCTACCCAAATATGACCTCTGAATATGTGTGTGTTTAAATGCTGAAGAAAAAAAAAGATCAGTTTTGGCTTCCATATTGGCTCCACCCCTGCTCTAAAATGTGCTCATGTTGTTCTTAGTTATCTTTACCTATAAAAGAAGAAAAAAGCAATTAAAAAGAACATGATGCCCTTCAATGTTCCCAAGATGGGTTACTATAAAATCTCATGACAATTCTTTATTTTTCATGTATTTTACAGATCTGTCCAGAGGTCAGCAGAACAGGTGGTTGATTTAGAATATTTCTGTCAGGGGAGGAGCCAAGGTGGAGGAACAGCATGGAAGTTTTTTGTGTGTCTCGTGTCCATGAAATACAGCCAGACCAACACTGAACCATCTTGCCTAGAAAACTGATCTGAGGATTAACACAACAATCTGCACAACATGAACCACAGAACTCAGCAGGTACACAGCATGGAGAGGTGAACTGGGGGGAGAGAGAAACAGTGGGGGGGGGCAGGAAGCCACTTTTGCATGCGGAGAGAGGACAGAGATGGGGTGGAGGGGAGAGTATGGGAAAAACACCCCCCAAAAAGCATCTGGAGAGAAAGTGGAAAAGTGGAAACAGCCTCAGGGACTGAACTAAAAAGGGAGAAAGGAGAAAGGAGAGGGTTTAGATTCCATTAAGACTGTAAACGGGGAGTGCAGAGTCTGAAACTCCGCAGCACAATTCCTGGCGGTGTTCTGGTGAGAAGGGTGAATCCCAGCAGCAGAGTGCAGTCTGGGGGTCTTCAGGCCAAATGGGGAGAGGCGGTTCCCCTGCTGGGAGGACACCTGGTAGAGGCTGTGTGGGTCCCCTAAAGGCAAGGCCCCAGTGGACCCAAGAGAACAACCACATTCACTGGGGCTGGAACAAGGTCATTAAGGGTGAAACCTGGTGCCAGACGTCTAGTGATTTTCCATAATCTCTGAAATGCTGCTGCTACACTATCTCGCGAACTTTTTCTGGAGCAGGCTGGCACCCGGCTGCAGTCTCTGGGCACCGGTAGCACCACGGTCCTGCAAACATTCCTGAGTGCGGCCGGCACCTGGCCATTGTTCCGTGAGACCCTCCTGCAGAGGGACAGAATGGGTCAAAGCCACGGTCCCTCAGAAGTAAGGGGTCAGGAAAAACAGCCGCATCTGAGACAAAACTCAGGAGGGAGGTGCTGCCTGGGGCTTGGTCACAGACTGTGTAAAGCGGGAAGTGGACGGAAGCTGAAGACACAGGACAGGTGCGCGATTGCTGATCAGGGAGAACAGAGTTCTGATACTAGAGACTGGGTAGCTGGGTAACGCCATTATCACCATTCCCGCGCATGCGCATACACACCTACAAGTGCCACAACAATCCACTCCAGAAAGCAAAGCCACGCCATCTAGTGGAGAACGGAGCCATTACACTAAGTCCCACCCAACTGGGCCAACCTTGCTCTTCAGGAACAGAAGGCTCTGCCTGCTTAGTTTATGAACTATGAAACGCTTCATAGTTTGACCTATAGGGGAAAATGAGTAATTTCAGTCATATTTCAGTTTGTTTGCCAGTACATCTATTCAATTTTCTTTCTTTCTTCTTTTTTCTTTTTTCTCTTTTTCATTTTTGTTCTTTTCTTGCATACAAAAAGAGAAAAAATTCATTTTTATTTTCAATTTTTATTAAAAATATTTTTATTTAATTTTTTCTACTATATTTTTTTACTTTTGTGTAAAGTTTTTCAAAATCTATTTTACTTCCATCATTTCATTTTAGTCAACTTCAGTGTATTTATTTTTTCAAATTTTCAAGTGATTTCCTTTTTTTTTTCTTGCCCCTTTTTTATCTAATGTATCAAGCCCCTTTCAACACCCAGACCAAAACACACGTAGGATCTAGCATCATTTATTCGATTTTGTGTGTGTGTATGTGTTTGTTTTTAATTTTTTAATTTTAATATATTTTTAAGTTTAATTTTTTACCTCATTAATTCCTTTTCTCCCTTAAAAATGATGAAACGAAGTAATTCACCCCAAAAGAAAGAGCAAGAAGAAATGACAGCCAGGGACTTAAAAAACAGAGATACAAACAAGATGTCTGAACCAGAATTTAGAATCACTATAATAAGAATATTAGCTGGAGTCAAAAATAGATTAAAATCCCTTTCTGCAAAGATAAAAGAAATAAAACCTAGCCAGGATGAAATAAAAAGTGCTGTAACTGAGCTGCAACTTTGAATGGCTGCCATAGCAGCAAGGATGAATGAGGCAGAATAGAGAATCAACGATATATAGGACAAACTTCTGGAGAATAATGAAGCAGAAAAAAAGAGGGAGATTAAGGCAAAAGAGCACAATTTACGAATTAGAGAAATCAGTGACTCATTAAAAAGGAACATCAGAATCTTAGGGGTCTCAGAAGAGGAAGAGAGAGAAATAGGGGTAGAAGGGTTATGTGAGCAAATCACAGGGGAAAGCTTTCCTAACCTGGGGAAAGACACAAACATAAAAATCCAGGAAGCACAGAGGACTCCCATTAGATTCAACAAAAACCAACCATCAACAAAGCATATCATAGTCAAATTCACAAAATACTCAGACAGGGAGAGAATCATGAAAGCAGCAAGGGAAAAACAGTCCCTAACCTACCAGGGAAGACAGATCAGGTTTGCAGCAGACCTATCCACAGAAACTTGGCAGGCCAGAAAGGAGTGGCAGGATATATTCAGTGTGCTGAATCAGAAAAATATGCAGCCAAGAATTCTTTATCCAGCAAGGCTGTCATAGAAGGAGAGATAAACAGTTTCCCAGACAAAGAAATTTTGCAAGAAATTTTAAGGGGGACTCTCTGAGGGGAGAAAAGATGAAAACGCACACGCGCGTGCACACACACACACACACACACACAAATAAAAAAAGACCAAAAGCAACAAAGACTAGAAAGGACAAGAGAACACCACCAGAAACTCCAACTCTACAAGCAACATAATGGCAATAAATTCATATCTTTCAGTACTCACTCTAAACATCAATGGACTCAATGCTCCAATCAAAAGACATAGGGTAATGGAATGGATAAGAAAACAAGATCCATCTATATGCTGTTTACAAGAGACCCACTTTAGACCTAAAGACACCTTCAGATTGAAAGTAAGGGGATGGAGAACCAGCTATCATGCTAATGGTCAACAAAAGAAAGCCAGAGTAGCCATACTTATATCAGACAATCTAGACTTTAAAATAAAGACTGTATCAAGAGATGAAGAAGGGCTTTATATCATAGTTAAGGGGTCTATGCACCAAGATGACCTAACAATTGTAAACATTTACATGCCAAATGTGAGATCACCCAAATATGTAAATCAATTAATCACAAATATAAAGAAACTCATTGATAGTAATACCATAATAGTAAGGGGACTTCAACACCCCACTCACAACAATGGACAGATCATCTAATCAAAAAATCAACAAGGAAACAATGGCTTTGAATGGCACACTGGACCAGATGGACTTAACAGATACATTCAGAACATTTCATCCTAAAGCAGTGGAATATACATTCTTCTCCAGTGCACATGGAACATTCTCCAGAATAGACCACATACTGGGACACAAATCAGGCCTCAAAAAGTACAAAATGATCGAGATCATACCGTGTATATTTTCAGACCACAATGCTATGAAACTCAAAATCAACCACAGGAAAAAATTTGGAAAGGTAACAGAACATTTCTGCCAAAAATCCTGGTTAAATTTTGTCTAAACGTTAGGTGTGTTTTTTTTCTCTCTAAAAACATACATAATTCCTTTAATAGAAAGCAATTGGTATAAGTTTAATGTGTTATTTATAGCTGTTGATTATGAAATTGCATTTTTAGAAAAGCAAATATTACCTAATGATGCTAAACCATTTTTTTAAAAATGGAAGTTATATTTGCTCAAGGTATTTAACTTTTTCTTACTATATTCCTAAAACTCTGAAATTATTTAGACACTGATTTCTTTAGAAGGATTATTTTTGTCAGTTTGTACCTGAAGCAAGAGAAAAGCAAAAGTGTAACCACAGCAGGTTTGATGGAATACTTTTGGTATGGCCGCCTGAACTAAGGTAGTAAAAGAGAGTGGGGAAAGGAAGCTGGAGGCAGCAAGACCTAGCAGTGGTTGAGGAACTGTGACAAAATAATTCGCAGACACTATCAACCAGTTAGATAGTTATGGGGAAGTAAGCATGAGATGATGGAGAATAATTTTGATCAATAAAGAAAATGAGGGTAGTGTGATAAAAAAAATATTCTATATTTTAAGAAGCATGCAGACATTAACTGGTCTATAATTAGATAATCAATTAATTGATCAGAAAATCTTCAGTTCTTAGACTGAGCCATTATCAAATAAAGACTTTAGGTACACTGTAGAAAGATATGTCTCATTGGGAGAAAAAAGGCAATATAGATTTGTAGTGAGAAATACCTAGTAGTAAGTTCTCAGAAGTTTAGGATTAACATTACTTACATGAAACTGACTAGAGGCCTCAAGATGCATGCTGTTAGAACGAGGTTCTCAATGTGTGCTTCGCAGCCCAGCAGCAGCACCACCCAGAAACTTGTTAGAAATGCAGATTACTGGGCATCCACAAGACCTACTGAATCACAAATGCTGGGGTTGGAATCCAGCAGTATGTGTTTTAATAAGTTCTTCAATGTTTCTATTTCATTTAAAATTTGAAAGCCACTGGTATAGAACAAAGATCACTTTTTAAGGAAACAGGAATTGTTCTATGTTCTAATGATAATCATGTCACTATGTGGCTTTAAGTGAGGCAAAGCATTTCACTTTTGTAGGCTTTTTAATTTGAAAATTGATATGTAAACTATATATAATCTGAAGTTATTTCCACTGCCCAAATTCTATGTCCCTGAAACACTCTGAAACAAGTATACTTGAGAATATTGGCTACCATTTTAATCTAAATCTCTTGCCAAATAGGGGGAAATGGCCCAGGAGCTAATAGACAAATGACATAGAGGTCTAAATTGAGAGGAATAAAAATAAAAAAAAAGAAAAAAGAAAAATAAAAAAACAAGAACACCAGAACTTTGGCCATCTCACTATAGATTCCTTTTGCAATTTGACTCTTTCTCCCTATATATGAAAGCAAATTTCCCCCAAACTACAGTGTCTGAGAACTTTTAATTGGTGCATTGATAACTTTTTCAATTAAGAAAATTTATCTACAGGGGCTTCTGGGTGGCTCAGTCGGTTGGGAGGCCGACTTTGGCTCAGGACATGATCTTGCAGTCTGTGAGTTTGAGCCCCATGTCGGGCGTTGTGCTGATAGCTCAGAGCCTAGAGCCTCCTTCTGATTCTGTGTCCCCACCCCCATCCCCGCCCCTGCTGCTTCCCCACTCATGCTCTGCCTTGCTCTGTCTCTCAAAAATAAATATTAAAAAAATAGAAAATTTATCTACAACTGAGAAGAAAGTGGACTTAACTGGATAGACCTAGATATTACCCCTGCAAGAAGTCTTACCCCAACCACCCCAATCCACATAATCTGATGAATGACTCACCTTTGGGGTGTTTTCTTCTTTGTGCAAACCTCTTGTTTGAAATTGAAAATTTTCGATAGAAAATTCAATAGAAAATTCAATTTCTATACAACTAGTGAGAAGTTATTATTGAAAGTCACCAGAAGTTGATAATAAATGTTCTGCAAACTTTAACAGAGGGAAGACACATGCATCCTTAATTACTTGTCTATAAAATGGAAATGATATTAGGATATATCAGGTGTGTTTGTGTGTGTGTGTGTGTGTGTGTGTGTGTGTGTGTGTGAAGACTACATGAGACAGTCTTTCTAAAGTGCTTGCCAGTGTTTGACAGAAGTTCTAATTATGTAAACACTTATATTATTAACAGTAGGAGGATGCTTTACCTTCACTACCACTTCTAAGATTAAGAACATTTTTATAAGATCAACTTCCATTGGAAAGAAGTATTTCAAGGAAACTGTATATATTAAATAAATTCAGTCCAGTCCCATAAAATGTGCCAAGCCCTTTGCTCACCTGTAGTCTTGGAATATCCTTGTCAAAGTTTGGGTTGGCTGTGTTCTGATATACACTGAAGTACACTCTCCTTGGTATCTGAAGTATTTAACACCTGCTCGGACTGTAAAGGGTTTAACACATCCTGTTCCCTAGTGATGAAATGGGCCAATATATCACACTGAAGTTTTGACATGCAGTCTTTTGTTTTGTTTTTGTCTTTTATATGATACCTGAAAGTATAGTACACCTTCCATTATTTTATAGCGAAGGGAAGAGCAAGGACTACTCTTGTCTAGTGGAGAGCTGCTTATGTTGTATCTTGCAGTACATTCTCTATTCTTACCTGGGTTTGCATGTATTCCATATAAATTTTTGAAGAAGGGACTACACCTTATTCGTTTGGGCATCTACAACACATAAAACCTTATCTGACACGCTGTAGAAGCTCAGCAAGTTCTTATTAAGTGAATAAGCTAATTAAATAACATTGTAACTGCTCTTCCTTTTCACCTGGGTTAGTAATAGATTTAACTTATTGAGAGCTTACTTTAACCCTGGACTAAGCACTTTGCCAATGGTAAGTCATTTAATCCTTAGAACTGTACTACAAGGTAAAGTTATCCCATTTTATGAATAAAAAAAAAAAAACTTTAAGCAGAGAAAGAATGAACATCTTGTTCAGGGTTGAGTATTGGAGACTCTTTATACTCTAAGCTCTAACCATTAGGGATCACCATCCCATGGGATCTTTTTTTTTTTAATTCAGGCAGGCTAAAACAATGATTCAGGAAGCATTTCTGAGACATTGAGAGAAAAAAATTAAGAAGCTATATTCTTGAAACTAATGTAACATTGTATGTCGACTATACTTAAGTAAAAAATACAACTTAAAAAAGAAGCCATATTCATATATATATCTTGGTTTTTCCAATATGTTGCTATTAGTTTTGATAATAATTGATCTTTTTTTTTGTATGGTTCCATTGAAAGAACAGTTTTGTTTTTTTGTCCCAGGAAAAAAAGTTACTTTTTGAGATTGCTGTTACATTTACAATTTTTTGAGAATGGAGGCTTCCACTGTCTGTGAAAAATGTGTTTTTGTTAAAAAATTTCACAGACCAGACTCCTTTAGGTTAACAATATTTTTAACATGGCCTAACATAAGTGTGAGCAAGGAACCTGTGTGCAGGGTTTTTAATATAGAATTACCTGAAACTAACGTAACATTGAGTATCAATTATACTTCAGAAAATTGTATATATATATTTTTTACAATTTGATAGTATTAACACTTGAGTGTAAATATTCAAGAAACTATAAAACTTTATCTCCACATTGTTCTTTTAATCAAAGATATCAAATATAGAACTTTCCACTTTCTCTGTGTTGAAATCATGTCAAACATTCAATCGAGGCACCAATGAATGAGAGCCCACAAAGCTCTTCCACCGAAAAGTGGTAAAAATGGACAAGGGACAAATTCATTGCAAATCAATAATTCACAGCAGGCTTTTTAAAATAAGTGTTCTGTATTGAATTCTAAGATTACTATGTAGATGAGTAGATAAAAGTAGGAGGCTTGCTGTATTGTTTTCACCTAGACTTCAATATTTTTTACCAAAATGTTCATCGTTCTTAGAGGACTCACCTGAAACAGCATTGGCAATAGCAAAGAGGATAGAAGAAGGATAGAAGTCACCAAAGTTGGTTTCAAAATTGCTATCTTTCCCACTGCCTCCATTCCACAATATCTCAGAATTCAGGACACTGCAACTCAGCCTAAATATCTGCTTCTAACCCCATGGCTCACTGTTAACTGAATATGCATATTGCAAGGACAGATGTAAACAGTAACCCAGGGTTTTGGTGCCTTAATTAAAGAAGGATGTCCCTGATACCTAGAATTCAGATTGCCCTTTTACTGAGTCCTTAGAGGTTCTCCATCTTGAGGCAACTCACCATTCAAGATGTGCAAGGGATGCTTTGCTTTTGTAAGGGGAAGCACACAGTGGTAAATAGAAAATCAGCACAAAGGTTCAGTCAGCACAAAATTAGCAAGAGACTATAGACACATTTCTCAGTAAGATTGTTTTTATGAAAGAGTCCACACATGGCTTTGAAGGATTCCCATAAAACTACCTGGGCCTACATTTCTCTCTAAACTGTTCTTGTAGCCCTGTTACATTTACTGCAGTTGGGAAAACACCATTGTAAATGGTCCAAACTGATCTATTTCCCACAAGTGATTATATCCACATAGGTATCAATGAATGTTAACAAACCACTTGCTGAGCTTTAAGGATTTAGATGCACAAATGATTATGGAACAGCAGAGAAAAAACTATTTAGCAAACAGAGTAGTCTTAGACTTAGTGTTTAGTGGGGAGACTGACAATCCGTAGAACAGTTCCAAGTGGAACTAACTAAAGAGAACATTGTACTCCTCAAATTATGCTTATAATAAAGCAAAGGATGGGAGAAAGTACTGTGAGTAGAACTACTGTGAGTAGGACTAGCCTAAAGGCCTAAATCAGAGAAAAAGCATAAGCCTTCTTAGAGGAAAAGGCAAAGGTCTCCTGACAAATTAGAATTATTCCCTAAAAACTGACATAAACTGTTGCTTCTTAATTTTTTTGGAGTGCTAAAATACCCAAAGTAAATAACTAGCTGTTCCCTAGGAATGTGTCCTGTGGTTTTGAGAACTTTATGATGATTGAGATTTCCTAGAAATCTCATTAGGACTCACTAGAACACTAGAACTAATACAGGCTTGATTACAGGGTTAAGAGGACTAAGAATTTCAAAGCTGAAGGTGAGACTTAGCAGAAAATCTTGCCAACAAGACAGAAAAAAAAATGAAAGGATGTGATCTAGAGGTTTTATTTTGCAGAAGGTATTACGAACAAAAATCCATGCTTACACATTATCCCACTCAGGGAGAGAGGTCAAACTGAGAAGGTGAATCAAACTTCATTAAATATAATGAGATACTACAGACAGAACAAAGATGTCAGTGGGAACAACATAACAAATACCTGGGAAACCTGAATGATATGACTAACAAGGAAAATAGAGCATTTACTTCTATTGTGTCAATATTTGAGTTGTGAACATCCTGGAGGCACCAGGTTGTGTTCCGAAGCTATTGTTACAGTAGCTTATAATAATATAAGCAATTGCTTCTTAGTTTATATTCCAAACTCTTGATACATGCATATTCATTATACTACATTGACAGTATATATAAAGTCAGTATTCATTATGCTATAATGATGGTATGTATAATGGCATATGTTTAAAGTCATTAATGTTGGTTTTATTTCATTTCATTTCTTAGGTATAGAGATAGCCTGTTTTTCAGTAGCATGATCTTAGTGGATCTTCAGTTAGTGGAACTAACTGAAGAAAACACTGTGTTCCTTTCTGCATCAACCACACTGTGTAAGTACTGGTAAAATGAATGATTCTTTGATAGGACCACAGTATTGCATCTGAAAACAAGGTTTATGTGAAACTGAAAATACCGTTTATACCTCCTTTCCTTCTTTCTGTATTATTTGCATTATATAACCAACGCTGCAATGCACTAGATAGTTTAATGTTAATTCCATAGTTTGAACCAATATTTCTGTCTGTAGAAATGTAGCTTACTTAAATTTATAGGTGTTTGTACCTTTCTTGTTTCTATCGAGACAGAAACAAGATAATCTAGAAAAGAAATGCCAGTAGTTATTTACAGGACATATCAAACTTGGAAAGTCCCAAAATACCTGAAAAATTCATCCAGAGTCACTAAACACATGAGAAATGCCAGAAGAAGATATAAAAGTGTATTTTTGGCAAGAATATGACAAACTATCATATGTTGTCAATAATTAATGATTATGATTCAAAGACTCACAATGCTTCCAGGCTGAAGGACATTCTCAACAAGAAAAATGAGACTAGGAAATATTTTCCTTATATAGAGAATCAAATCAGGCAATTATTTGTCTAGATCTTTATAAAGAGACTTTTATTACATTTATTTCCTCACAGAATTTTCAATAATTAGAAACTACACTTACCTAAAAGCAGAATAATTAATATCATGAAGAAAATCACATCCTGAAGGCAAAAATATCTTAATTTTTCTTTTGTGTTCTACCACTGGTTCTTAAGATATTTTCATTTGGATAAAAGTAAATCATGCAAATAACACCTTTTTTTCTGATTTCAAAAATAATGTATATTTTTTTAAATGTGCAATGAGTACTGTATACTAATGACATGCTACTAATTAAACAGTTTTTTTTAACTTTTTTTAATGTTTATTTATTTTTGAGAGAGAGAGACTGAGGGCAGGGAGGGGCAGAGAGAGGGAGACTTAGAATCCAAAGCAGGCTCTAGGCTCTGAGCTGTCAGCTCAAAGCTAGACACAAGGCTCGAACTCATGAGCCATGAGATCATGACCTGAGCTGAAGTCGGACATTTAACCGACTGAGCCACCCAGGTGCCCCACTAATTAAACAGTTTTAAGGAAAGCTCAGGGTTTACAAGCAAAATATGAAATGATTTAGTAGACTAACTGTGAATTAGGCATTCCTCGACTAAATGTCTGATTCTACTATCAACACAGGGCCAAACCGAACAAGAAAACTGGGAGATATTTCTATCTTTGCCCCAACTACTTCTATTTTAAAATGATTAGCTCCTGTCAACTTTTCAATACAACACAGGCAGTCTTGCTAGAGTCAGAGGTCATACTCCATCTTATTTGGATACCATCTCGAGCAATGTGTCGCGCAAATTCTCTGTAGCCTCCTGAATTACTATTTTTTTAAAGTGTCCTGTAGTCCCCAACATCTCTTCAAGAATACGGTGTCCAAGATTATTTTTTAAAGTTTATTTATTTTATTTATTTATTTTGAGAGAAAGAGAGAGCGCATGAGCAGAGGAAGAAGAGAGAGAGGGAGAGAGTGTATCCCAAGTAGGCTCCACGCTTAGTGCCGAGCTCAGGCAGGGCTCAATCTCAGGACCCTGAGATCACCTGAGCCAATATCAAGAGTTGGATACTTAACCAAATGAGCCTCCCAAGCACCACATAAACACTAGAGACAGAGTGTGCCTGGGTATGTGCTGGAATTTCAAGATAAGAGAAAAAATTATTGTGATTCTTTATCAATTCCATTGGACTTGGGTTGCACTGCACCCCAAAGCAGAGAATGGGTACTGGGGCCCACACAGGTACTAGTCTGTCTTGAGTACTCTTCCTAAATGACACTGCAGACTCTATTCCATTCTAGACCCTGGAAGGAGCCTTAGAACTTTTGCTTCAAAGCCCAGTGGCCCCCTGACATTCATATCATAGCACAGAGTTATTTTAACAGCATATTAATAAATAATGCTGAATTCACTTATAAAAGAAATTCTTACTTTTTTAATTTCTTCAGTTTCCCAGCTTTTAATTTGTCTTGCCATGTAGTTCCAAATTCATCAAGGTTATTTACCTCTTTCTTTGATCAGTACAGATATATCTGGTTCCTAATTATCCTAACCCTATTTTTTCCGGTTTCCATCTATACATCTGTTCTTTCATTTCCTGTGCTTCTTGTACAGAATGGCTTATGACGTTCTTATTCTTTTAACTACAAATGTATTCATTAAAAGAGGCTGAGATCATCTGACAATTTCATGAACTCTTCTGGCATAGTCTGGCACCAAAATTTTTGTATTGAAATATATGTAATTTATTATGAATGACTTTAATTTTATTTTCTTATTACATTATGCATGGGCATTATTAATAACAACCTTTCAAAAAATTGTGTGTAGACATAATTTATGTTTGATCCTATTCTTAGACATGGGCTCGCAGGGTTCCTGCCCCATGGATATGTCAAATTGGGCCTCAAAGGTGCTCATGTGCTTTGGAGTAACATCCTTGAAGATATCTAATATCCCAGAAGTATGGGCCCCAGTCCCTGTTACTCCATGTACACTGCTCCCCAACCCTAATCCCCATACATGGGATCTAGATGCCCCCAAAAGCAACACAATTGAACCTATAGGGTGCCTCAGGCTCCCTGGCAAGTCCTTAGTTCCAGGTGGGCTGTCTGGTAAGTAGATTGCTCTCTTTGGTTAGTGGAGTATTTTTTTTTACAGGATCAAATGGTATTGGGCCAATAGAATGGTATTTACATGCTAACTTTAGGTATGATAAATGGTTAATGAAGAAAAGGGTCCCACAAAAAGAATTTTCTCAGGGCTTCACATACACTAGAGGAAGCTCTGGGTATATTATTCCCTAAGTTTTTTTAGAACAGTAAAATAGATGTTAAAAAACATTGTGATAAAAGGGAAGCTCTGGGAACACAGGGTGTACATTTCTAGTTATAAATAAGTAATGGAGACGTAATGCACAACAAAGAAACAAACAAAAAGGGAGCATTGAGTCCAATAGGGCTAAGAACCAATGTATCATACTATACGTCACTGAAATTTCTATAGGAAGGCTTTCCTTCTTATTTCTGCAACAGGGAAGGCCAGAGCATGAAGAAGAGGTTTCTGAGTGTAAAGTCTCTAAGGAGAATATAATCACTGCTTTTTGCTTCATACTGGGAATTCTAGCAATTACCTTGCAAATAGAACCAAGTCATAGAAATGGGCCAAGAGTTCTCTCTACTGGGTACAGCACTGATGTCTTCCAGTACACTCTATTCTCCTGGTTGGGAACCTTTTTATTCCAAATGTAATTGCAAATTAGTGAAATCCATGAGCGAGATATACTTTGAGGCAATGTGAAGAGAGAAAATCAAACATAATTGTATTAAAACAAATTAGGAAGAGTTACAAAACCCATACTGCATCAAATAGTTCCAAGTGCAGAAAACTTCTTGACTGTGTTCACTGTAAAAGGACAGGAAGAACTGTGTGTTTACTCATGCTAAGGGGACTGGGTTACAACTCACATGATGGTTAATGTCCTTTCACTGAAATAGTATGGTTTTACTTAAGTTCTGATATATTTCAGTAAGAACCTTATTCTTTTGTAACTTATAGTTGCAAAACAAACCCAGAATCAGTTAGATAAATCCATTCCAGTAATTCCTGTTTAGGACTGACTGGAAACTCAGAAGAAAGGTGCCAAGGATAGAGGCACCTGAGGGGCTTGATCACTTAAGCGTCTGACTCTTGATTTTGGCTCAGGTCATGATCTCGCCATTCGTGAGTTCGAGCCCCACGTTGGGCTCTGCACTGAAGATGTGGAGTCTGTCTGGGATTCTCTCTCTCCCCCTCTCACTGCCCCAGCTCAGTCTCTCTCTCTCTCAAAATAAAGAAATAAACTTAAAAAAAAAGTTCCAAAGATCAAGTCACATTCACCCAAAGGTCTAAAGATGAAAAATAATTGAATATTAAAATAATTATGGGGTGCCTGGGTGGCTCAGTTGATTGAGCGTCCGGCTTCGGCTCAGGTCATGATCTCACAGTCTGTGGGTTCGAGCGCCACGTGGGGCTCTGTGCTGACAGCTCAGAGCCTGGAGCCTGCTTCGGATTCTATGTCCCCCCTCTCTCTCTGCCCCTCCCCCACTCATGGTCTGTCTCTGTCTCAGAAATAAATATATATATATATACCATATGTATATATATATATATATATATATATATATATATATAGTATATACATAATTAAAGAAGAAGCCTCCTTTCGTGCAATCAATGATGGAAGTCCTGAAAAATTAACTACAGATAAAATAGTCACATATTTTGTGCTTTTAGTGTTTTCTCCAGAGGAAAAAAAAGTGTTTACTAAACATGTAAAGTTATGCTAATAACAAAGATGACAGTAACCACATCTGCAGCTTTCATGCCTTAAGCAATGTTCTGAAAAAGCTTTACATATATAAACTAATTGAATTCTCACAACCACTCATGAAATGTATACATAATTAACCCCGGTTTTACAAAGAAAACTAAAGCATAGAATTAGCACTTGGTGATTCAACCAAGCAGAGGCAATACCAGAGCTGCACAAAGGGCTGAACACAGGGTTTTCTGCTGTAGGAAAGGTATTTGAATATCTGTGGAAGTGTTCAACTTGTGTTAATTGCCATTCACCTAATGTTGCTGATATTTCACCTACAAATCTCACAGTTTAAGTCAGGGGACTCCAACATGTCATGGAAGACAGATCATTAAATTTGGAGATGAGAATATAGTTTCATTTCCAGCTTTTCCTATTGATTACTCTAGGATCTTGAGATTTTATTTAACTTTGCCAAGTATCCATTCTTTCGAAATGGAGAGAACAACACTTCTCCATCACAGCTGTTCAGAAATTCAAATGATGTATGTAAGGTGCTTTGTGAGCTGCAAAGTGCTACACAAATGTGGAAAATCAATATCTATTTCTGGCCTTCTCATCTCATTCATACATTTCTGGTACTTTCAGCATCTTTTTATTTTCTCAGATATGTCATTTATAATATCAGATTTGTCCAGTCACTTATCTAACTAATTTGTATTGAGCCTGTATGTGCAGAACACTCTAGGGGAATCAGGAAAGGTCTTTTTAAAAAACTAATATTTGGGCTAACATCTGAAAGATGAGAAAGCTAGTCATGAATCTATGAGGGTATAGGTTCAGGCTAGAGCCACCCAGGCAAAGATCCCAGAAGGCATAAGGTTTCTAGAGTGGAAATGAGCTTTCATCCAGAAGTGTTGGCAGGGCCATGTGGCTGGAGCATCATCAGGGAGAGGGAATGTGATTTCCATGGGAAGCACAATGTATTAGTAGAAGAGAACCCTTCTGAGTTTGGGGTTAATGGAGGAAAAGTCTAAAAGCAAAACAAAGCAAAACAGATTAGGCAATGAAATGAAAAGGAGCACTGGGTGAATTAAAAGTTGGCTCAGAACTAATCTTGAGAACCATGCATATGAAAGTAGTATCCTACTCAAGTGTTTTCCTAGGCTGAGGGTGGAGATGGAGGCAGTTATCCCTGAAGCAGTAAAATCACATGGATTAAGAATCACGAAGTGATGGAAACCCAACTCAAGACAAAGGGAAATTTAGAAAACTGGAGAACAGCATGTGGTAATTATATCTAAAATCTTGTCCAGCAGGCAGAAGAGAATTTCCCCTACCCCTTGTAAAATGGGAATTTGCCTAGGACAGTATCACTTGAGTAAATAGTGTAATCTGATACCACACAAAGGGAGTAGCACTAATTATTCATATGAATAAACCTGTAATTACAAATTGTTTCCTATTCCAAGACAGGGATCCCAAGGTCATAAAAACTTTTGTTTGTGCTTAGGATTAAAATGAAATGAACCTAGGTCATTACAATCTTGTGTAACTTGATAGAAATAATAAAATTTTAGCTAGAATTTAGCCTAATCAAGGCTGGATTGCTTTCACTCTGTGAGTATTCGGGAGATAACCAACAACCTGAAAAAGGTAGAAATAATAATACAGGCAGCTGTAATTAATCTATAAGCCTCATATTAAAGGCAGATGAGGCAGGGGCACCTGGGTGGCTCAGTCGGTAAAGTTCTGACTCTGGTCATGATCTTACAGTTATGAGATGGAGCTCCTCCTCCCACCCCAGATAGGGCTCCACACTAGGGGTGGAGCCTGCTTGAGATTCTCTCTCTTCCTCTTCCTCTGTTCTTTCCCCCTTGTACTCTCTCTCAAAAAATAAAATAAAATAAAATTTTAAAAAGTTAAAAAAAAAAGCAGATAAGGTGTTTTCCTGAATGAGAGGCAAGAAATACAGTTTCACATACAGTCATAAGAATTGGAGTCTATGGAGTCATAGATGATCTTTGAACACCATCGCATTATTGAAAGTAAAATAAAAAGGTCACATGCCAAAGAGCAAGGAACTGGTGCCAGGTGTAGCAAACCCACATAAATCACTAAATGGATTTCTTTATTCCTTGGACCTTAATTTAGGGGGTGATTAACATTGGACAAAGAGCCACTTGCTTAGGGAACAATGAACCAGCAGGCCCAAGCAGCCACTAGTTGACCTTTGAGCTCAGGGAAAGTACATGCATAGAAAGATTAGTTAATGCCTAACACGGATTTGCATCCTTCTGGAATACAGATGATGACATTGTATGCAGTTGGAAACAAGCCCCAGAGAAGAACAAACTTCCAATTGTTACAAACGCAAGTCTATTGTGAGGAGAGAAAGCTTTAGATTTACTGGTTCCAGTAGTGTGGCTCTTAACTCCTCAAACTGTCTTTCAATGTGTTGGGAGAATTCTCTTCCTTCTCTATTATTCATTTATTAACCAAGTGTTACCATTCTCCACTCACCTATGCCCTCATTTCTCTTCCTGTGCCTTTGCTTTTTTTTTTTTTTTTTGCCTCATTGGGAATGTGAATCACCCTCATCTATCTCCAAGCCACCATGTCCCTTACTCCTTCAAAGTTGAGCTGCAAATGTATCGCGTTCATGAACACCTGACCGACTAATCTTAACTTTAAAAAATGTATGTATCCCTTCAAATGAGCACTTTATCCTTATTCTTTGTTACATGTCAATATATGTTGACATATACTCCATGCAGGAAAAGTGCTAAGAACTGGGGATAAATATATACAAAAATCCAAGGGTCAAGAATATTACTGTTTAGAAGGGATATGAACACGTACATAAAAGGCCACATTTAAAAATTACTGAGTTATTGTGCAAGAGATATGTACAAAATAGAATATGAGCATAAGAAACATATTCAAATATACCTTCAGGACCTAAGGAAGACCATCATGAAAAAAATATGATAAATCATGGGAATCTACCCCCAAAACCAAGAGCACACTGTTTACACTGTATGTTAGCTAACTTGACAATAAATTATATTTAAATATATATGTGTATATATGTTAATCTTATTTTATTTTATTTATTATTTTTTTAGAAGGAGCACATGAGTGAGTGAGGGTCAGAGAGAAAGGGAGAGAGAGAATCCCATGAGGGACAAAGAGAGAGAGAGAGAGAGAGAGAGAGAGAGAGAGAATCCCAAACAGGGATCCATGAGCTCACCCAATGTGGGGCTCAAACTCATGAACCATGAGACCATGACCTGAGCCAAAGTCAGATGCATAACAGTCTGAGCCACCCAGGCACCCTAATAATATATATTAATTAAGTTGAAATACAAACAATAAGTGAGATTTCAGGACGAAGGAAAGTAAGGAAAGCAGGTGCACAAGTGTGAAGACATGGGAGGAGATGTGGTTTTTCAGATCAGTAAAGCAGAAGGAGAGACCATGGAGCACATGGTATGGAGGAGACAAATCATGAAGAACTGCACACCATGGAAAGGAAATTATTCTAAGTGGAACACAGAAATGCTTACCTATTAGAGCTCTTTCAAGACATAGCAGGGGAGCTGGGTCCTGGAGGACACTGCCATGCTAGCCCTAGCCTTGTTTGTCAGCAGATTGCGGGAATGTCCCTGTGGGCTGTGAAGGCAGAGGCTGAGGTGGTTCTGCAGCAAGGCAAGAAGCACTCGAGAGGGTAAGAGCAGTGGCAGTTTGCTACCTGGTGTTTTTTTAAATTTTTTAAATGTTTATTTATTTTTGAGAGAGAAAGAACATGAGTGAGAAAGGAGCAGAGAGAGCGAGGGAGACACAGAATCCGAAGCAGGCTCCAGGTTCTGAGCTCTCAGCACAGAGCCCAAAGTGGGACTTGAACTGGGGATAGGCGAGATTACCATCTGAGCCAAAGTTGGATGCTCAACTGACTGAGTCACCCAGGTGCTGCTGCTACCTGGTATTTTTAGGCACTGGTTTACTCTGGCTAAATAACTTTTCTTTTTACCACTGTGTATTTCCTTGTTCAAATCAATATTATTATGGTATGTATTTTATTGCTTATTCTGTTTATTATTATAGTTTAAATCATATAGAAACATTAACAAACTTCAAGCATGATAATACAATGATAATTTATGCATCATTACTCTGGTATCAGCTGGGGAGAAATAATGGAATAACAAAAACATGGATAACAAGAGCAGTTATAATCTAGACGATAAATGATGAGGGCTCCATCTAGAACAGTGGTGCTGCAAATGTAACAGATGAGCTGGTAGAAGCAATAACTTGAACTGATACTCTGCTGTTCTAATTGGATGTGAGTAGGGATAATATGGAGACAACAGTCTAGGATACATTTCAAGACTTTTAGTCTGTCCTGGATTTTATATTCAAAACATGTGCCTTAGTATTCAGCTCTTCCTAGAACAATAATACTTCTTGGTCTAGGAAGTCCCTGATATACATAGACTAGCCTTAACAATAATTTTAAATAGTGTCCTCTTTCAACTTCAGAAGATCATAAATTAGGTGGTCATTTTAGCCAGCCTTAGAAAACTTTTCAAGTGACCCCACACATGTATGGCTATGAGAAGAGTTTCCCAAATGTAAGAATCACCTAGGAAGCCTATCAAAATGCTGAAATCTGAGCTCCACTTTCAGTAATTCTGATTCTGTATGTTTAGGATGAAATAAAGCAAGACAAAACATAAAACAATGCAGAAATCTATAAGCTTTTTTTTTAATCAAGTACCTTTGTTAATTTTGATTATATCATTAGGAATACTATATGAATATGTCCAAATGAATTGTCTACTATCTCTTCTCTTTCTCTCCACAGAAGACAGAATAAATTATACATACAATAGGTGCTCACTAAATCATATATTGCTTCTTTCTTAAAGTTTATTTATTTACTTTGAAAGAGAGAAGAGAGAGCATGCACACGTGGGGTAGGTAGAAAGAGAGAGTGAGAGAGAGAGAATCCCAAGCAGGTTCCAGGCTGTCAGCCCGGAACCAACATGGGGCTTGACCCCATGAACCAGAGCTCCACCTCACAAACTGTGAGATCATGACCTTGGCCCAAATCAAGAGTCGGACACTTTCCCAACTAAGCCACCCAGATGTCCCTCATATATTGCTTTTATTGCTCAAGTATATGTGTGTATATTGAGCAAAATAACCTAGAATTTAATAAATAGCCCTGAGTGTCCCTAGTGAAAACTACTATGACCTTACCAACCATATAATGCCACATAGAAAACCTCAAGAACATTGTAATCATTCTCTTCTTATAGCTTGAGAAGATAAATAAGGACAATAGAAAGAATGACAAGATGGGGTGGGGGAAGCTCTAAGAGATGAAGAGATTTAATGGAGACCTTGGGAACTGTAGGCAATTCTACATGCATTTTTTTTTTTTTTGACGTGCAGAAATTGGCTAGAAAACAAAATTCTCCTTGGGGAAATATTTGAAGTTATTTTCATGTAATTGTTATAGAAATCCACATGGCTATGATTGTTCATTATTCTGCATGAATAAGCACTACCTGTGCTGACTAAATGGACTGGGGCCAGTGGAAATAACACAAGGTGTCTGGTCACCTGAGAACATTCTGAATATGACCACTCTTCCCCAGGAGATGTAATGAAGTGATATGCATCAGAGTCAAAGGAGCCAGACAGGGAAAAAGCAGAACATAGACTGTCAGCGACTGAAATCACAGAAGAGCCTCTATTGGCACTGAGGCAGTCTCAGAGTTTTAAATAAAGTTCGAGAGGCTCCTGAGAGCTATTAGTTATTGCAGTCTAAAGCTCTCTATTCTAACTTAGCATTCCACTTAGAATGACTTGGATTTAACTGCATCTGATAAGGCTAAGTAGAGGATAAATGTGGAGCCTTTCAGGCAGAAGTAGCTGAAAGGGCAAACACTGTCATGTTAGGATTCCACCCATTTTAATATAAATAAAAAGACTCACCTGCAGACAAAAGATCACTCTCCCCAAAGGGTTTGCCATTCTACTTTTAGAGAAAAAATTAATTATCTGTAATTTTTATTCCTATAGAATCGTTTCTTACTAGGTAACACTACTCAGTGGCACCTATCCTTTCTGATTTGAAATCATAATTTTACCAAATACCTACTTTCACACATCTTTTTTCTTAGTGTGATAACCTGTGAAATGAGGAATACTATTCATGGGCAAGTGACTTAACCAGTCAAAATCAAAAAATAAGCATGGATTTAAATCCAAAAATTTGATTCAGTCATCCCTCAATACATCTTTGACATCCATGCTCCACTAGTCTGTCCCCAATAGGATGACGGACAGTTGTGCTCTTTCTTAAGGGAATTTCAAACAAAAGGAATGTCAAGCATCAATAAGTTAATATATTAGATACACAGAGGCCCATTTAGTTTTTCTGAGCACTTCTGAAATCTCACTATCCAAAAAATTTACTATGAAATTAGGACAATCACAAAAGTCTTTATAAATTATTTGATTACTATGACCTATGAATATTTATTAAAAGAAGTATGCCTCAGCAATGGGAAGCCCATATATGCTAGTGAAGAGGGTAGAAGATGAACAAGCTGTTTTCCTTTCCTTCCTCACTCTCTTACTCATCCTGTACACCAGTAAGACCTTTTTTTGGTATTCAGTTTGTTTATTTGTCTTCCTCAACATCTTCTAAGACAAAGGAAAGAGTCACTATAGACGATTAGCTGCTATTTGCAACGTGTCTTTATTTATGAGATAATGCTAATTTTAAAATGCACCTAAGTCTATGGCCCTCAATTTCTTGGCAAGGACACAGAGATGGTCATTCATTTTCCTAAGGTCACCCTGATATTCTTTAATAGAATTGGGCCTTTAACACTTGAACTTCTGTTTAAATTATACTGATCCTTTCCCATGACATCTAAAACAAGAAACTTATCTTATGAAAAACACTGCATTCAACCAAACAAAAATGCACTTATGGAAATATTTTATGTGTTCAACAAATAGCAGGCTTGGGAAAAGACAATAAAAAAGTTTATAGTATTTTGGGGATGCAAGCTGGTGCAGCCACTCTGGAAAACAGTATGGAGGTTACTCAAAAGACTAAAAATAGAATTACCCTACAACCCACAAATTGCACTATTAGGTATTTATCCAAGGGATACAGGTGTGCTGTTTTGAAGGGACACATGCACCCCCATGTTTATAGCAGCACTATCAACAATAGCCAAAGTATGGAAAGAACCCAAATGTCCATCGATGGATGAATGGATAAAGAAGATGTAGTATATATATACAATGGAGTATTACTCGGCAATCAAAAAGAATGAAATCTTGCCATTTGCAACTACGTGGATGGAACTGAGGGTAAGATGCTAAGTGAAATTAGTCAGTCAGAAAGACAAAAATCATATGACTTCACTCATATGAAGAATTTAATAGATAAAACAGATGAACATAAGGGAAGGGAAACAAAAATAATATGAAAACAGGGAGGGGGACAAAACAGAAGAGACTCATAAATATGGAGAACAAACTGAGGGTTATGGGAGGGGTTGTGGGAGGGGGGGATGGACTAAATGGGTAAGGGGCATTAAGGAATATACTCTTGAAATCATTGTTTCACTATATGCCAACTAATTTGGATGTAAATTTTAAAAAATAAAAAATAAAATTTAAAAAAACTTTATTGTATTTGTTATCACATATCAGGTATCATCTTAAAAGTTTTATGTTTACTATACAATTTTTAGTCATCAAAGCAAACCTATTAGATGAAGATATACATTTTACAGAAGAGAAAAGCTGAGGCTTGGAGAGGATTTCCTAAACCTGACAGTTTGCAAAGATTATGCTTTCAGCCAGTAAGCTATAGGCAGTTGGTAACTGGGAAGTGAAAGTCATAGAAAGCTGGGCCATGAGAGATCAGCTTCAAGGCAGAGATCCTATTCATCTCTGCAGTAACTAGTTAGTTTTGAGTGATCAGCACAGAAATGACAACAGGCAGCAAGCATACAGTTGTTACTATGTCTAAGATAAGAGGAGAGCTGGTCAGGGAAGGAGGGACTTATTTGACATTTCTGTTTTATTTATTTTATGTTATAGCCAATCTGGTTAGAGTATACTAGGTAAACCCAAGAAGAGAACACTAATTTTAAGAATAAATGTGGGGTACCCGGTTACTCAGTGGGTTGAGCATCTGACTCCTGATTTTGGCTCAGGTGATAATCTCATGGTCTGTGAGATCAAGGCCCATGTCTGGTTCTGTACTGACTATGTGGAGCCTGCTTGGGATTCTCGCTCTCTCTCTCTCTGCCCCTCCCTTGCTTGGGCTCTCTTTCTCAAAATAAATACATAAATCTTAAAAAATTTTAATAAAAAAGAGAAGTAAGAAATGCAACATTCTCTAAACAAGATGCAGTGTTTAATAGCAATGGTCACTGAGATACTCAATTACAAGTTCCACTAAAAGTGTTGGAATGCACAAACCAAAAATATGGTGGTCCCAACCCCTGACCCTCTCCTTTTCTTGCCACGTGAGTTATTTTATTTAAATACTCAAAGAAAAAAAAACAGTTGGAATGGAGTTAAAATATAGACATAGGAGCAAATGACTTGCCCTTTTAACATAAAGTTTGGATATGCAAATGAGAAAAAGATGACAGATACTCACTGATAAAGTTGGGAGGGATGCATCCTAAAGGGCCAACAATGACAATGGTGGATGTAAATACAGAAAAAGACAAACTAATCACAGCAGGTGAGGGAACAAGTGTGGTTGCAAACAACCATTTTAGAAGATTATGGTCAATTTGTCAATCCAATATGTTTATGGTATTTTGTGACCCAAAGTCACAATATGTTTTTACATTTGTTTAACTTAATAATAGGGGTGCTAATATTTGACAAGAAAAAACCTTATATATCATGGGGCATTTATGATTATGTAGTCATAACAATGAATATAAAGTTGGAGGACATCTATTAAGTGTTAATTATGAGTCAAAAATATATTTTTCCTTTTTATGCCATTTTCTATACAATTACTATGGTAATTTCTCACATAACTACCTATACCTTGGTAAATCAAACCACCTTTCAAAAAATTCAAAAGCAATCCCACAGCTTAAAGTATTAGGGACAGGTTTCTCCAGACACAGAGGGAAAAAAATCACATAAAATGGGAGGAAACTAACACTTTAGAAATTCTTACACATGTAATCTCATTTTATCACAACCAAATAAAATAATAATACTATTCCTATTTTGCAATGGGAAAACTTACTGATAGTGAAAACTTACAGGCAGAAAAACAATGTCTCAATATACATTGGCATAGAAATGTAACCTCTGTCCATCAGATCATAAATCTCAAGCTCTTAACAATATTCTATACCATTAAGTAGAGAAGAGAATGGGCTCTGGGTGCTTCTGGATATGGTCTTCCCCGTGAAACACATTCTCCCATAGAAAATGGTTGCACAGAGGACGATTCCAAGGTGACTTTGTCCAAGTGGCTGATTCAGCTTATTGAGAACTCTCACCTCAAATACACATAAAATAAAATACATTTAAGCGATTAACTGGACACATGGCAGCTGAGTGTTTAACAGGGTTTTGTTTTAAATTTTACAGTACAATCTACCTTGATTTCTAAGCTCTTTTTTATAAAAAAAAAAGTTTAGAGTAATATCTAATTATTTGACTTATTAATTAATTGCAATTAAATATTATATCTGTTAAGCAGGCACTATTCAGTTCTAGTATATGTTTACCACATAACTCATAAAGCCAGTACAGACATGAAAGTGAACAGAAAATACTGAATTACCACATTGTGCAATCTACATGCTAACATGAGCACCTAGAAATTCCTGCCAGTGCTATGTATGTGATTTATTCGTTTATACTCCCTCATTTATAAAAATTCAGTATTTGGAATCATTACATTTTGGAGGTAGAGGGAATCTGAAATTATTAGTCTAACTCTCTTAATTTTTGAGATATGGAAATAAGCCTGGGACAATTAAGTAAAGCCTTCCACAGATGAACAGAATCAAATGATGATAATTTAGTATGTAATGTAGATCACTGTTATACTGAATTTTATACAACCAGAAAATAAAAGTTAATACCATAAGAACTTGGAACTTAAAAATACTAATGAGTTATGGGGTCTTTTGTCATTATGTTATATGCTATGTACTTCCATTTAAAAATATCACTATTGAATATTTTAACTCTCTATAGTTCACAAAACTAAGCTTAGCTTTACTATTACATAAGTAATCTTGAAAAGCCTCAAGTTGCAAACAGAATAATTTGGTTAAGATTTATCCAAGTATTGGGCACCTGGGTGGCTCAGTCAGTTAAGCGTCTGACTCTTGTTTTGGCTCAGGTCATGATCTCTTGTTTCATGGGATGGATCGAGCCCCGTGTCAGACTCTGTGCTGACAGCGAGGATCCTGCCTGGGATTCTCTCTCTCCCTCTCTTGCTGCCCACTCTCTCCCTCTCTCTCAAAAATAAATAACCATTTAAAAAAATGACTTGTGAAAGTATTGACTGTCAAACATGTGGATAAATTATAACAGCAAAATAGCTCCAAAGAATAAATATACAAGCGCTAAATCTGAAATAGCAATTTTATTTTGATATCCACATGCACGATTTGAACAATCTTGAGAAGAGAAGACATCTTGTACACAGGAAGTGTGTCTTTTCTGTCACCAGGAGGATTCCACGGGCAGGAGGCTACTCTGGGTTTAACAGTGGGAACAGATGTGCCGGCTGGGATGATTGACTCCCCATTTTTTGTGTGCCTTTCCCCTTCCCCCTCCAGGCTGGTCAGTCAGGTGTGAACCTGGTTCCTCTTACCTGGCCCAACTATGGCCAGGAGCAATATGAGCAAAGAATTTTTCAATCCATCATCCAGGGAAATGAGAGAATGCCACCCTCTACAGGGCCCTCCTGTCAGCAGTCTGGATCCCAGTGGAGTCCATTAGTCACAGGGAGTTGCCCATTGAAACCACTGTGGGAAGGGGACCTAACAGAGAAGTGTAGACAGAACTCAGAGACAGGTGGCTGTTACAAAAGAAAGCCATCCCTGGGCCCACATGCCCTGCCATGTGACCTTGGATAAGTCCCATAACTCTGTGTGCCTTGTTTCTCATCTGCAAAATGGGGTAACAGGAGCGCTCACCTTATGTGGTTGTGAAGAGGGCTTAATGAGTCATTCCACACACAAATTTATGACTATCGCCAAAATTGTAGCTAC
This sequence comes from Panthera pardus, assembly GCF_024362965.1. Lineage (NCBI taxonomy): Eukaryota > Metazoa > Chordata > Mammalia > Carnivora > Felidae > Panthera > Panthera pardus. The sequence continues at coordinate 103,804,490 of NW_026526732.1, forward strand.
ATTTTAAACATGAAGAGGACAGTTTCAAAAGTTTGGATTTTAAATGTTTCTAGAGAAGAAAAAGGCAATCCTGTGAATTATACAAAAGCATAACCCTCCCCAAACTAACAGAGCCAAGTGGACAGATTCTCTACTTGAATCTTCCATTAAGAAAGGATCCACTTTTGGAGAAAGGGAGATTGTGAAAAGATTTCTATGATAGATTCCCAAGGCACAGCTCACAATGTACCAAGCCTGGAAGAGAAGGAAACATGGTCAATGACATGCTTTTACCATGTGTCACCCTGAACAAATCTCTTGTTTTAACATTCCAGTAACTCTTGAATTTTCCCTTGTTTTCCCTGAATTTAAAGGCCTACAACTTACTCTAGTATTGAGGTTATAACAAGCAACAAAGTATAGCAAACATCAGAGCTGACAGTTTATCTCAAACTACTTTGTCAGTCTTGACGGTGAACAAGACTGGACCCAAATAGCAAACGTCTCCATTTGTCCAGTTAGCTGCACATAATACCTGAGACCACCACCTCCCCATCAGGAATGTAGCAGAAAAGGAGGATTTTCTCAAAACCATACGCCTGGATGGGGCTGCACCACTGGACAGGTATGGCCTGGACACTGAGGAACACTGGTATACACCCCTGGTCCCGAAGCCCTGCCTTAGCTTTGGCCATCTGAGCCAGAGTACAGGATCTGAGCCATTGCTTGAGATACACTGGCTGGGGTGCCTGGGTGGCTCAGTCAGCTAAGCATCTGACTCTTGGTTTTCAGCTCAGGTCACGATCTCACGATTTGTAAGTTTGAGCCCCACATCGGGCTCAGTGCTGACAGCCTGGAGCCTGCTTGGGATTCTCTGTATCCCTCTCCCCGGCTCGCTCAAAATAAATAAGCTAAAAAAATTAAAATAAAAAAGATACACTGGCTGATATTCCTTCTGGGTGGGCCCCTCAAATCACCATGTACTTTGTCAGGACTTCTAATATTATTTGCTAAGAAGAAATCCAGAACTGGAAAATCAGGAAATCAAGAACGAGGTTTAAAAAATGTTTTGGAGCCAAACCCTCCTGAGGACATGCAGAGAAATGGGGACACCCGCACAACATCTACATACAACACACAGTTACAACTAAACTCATTTTTTAAAAGCAGCAAGTTTATCCAATTAGAATTAGAATGCATTTCATTACCCATTTTAAAGGACTAAAACTTTTCAGACAAAGGAGATAAAATCTTTCTGCCTTAAAATTTTTCAAGTCAGAAAACGACAAACTACATGTGACAAATTGGTTTAATGTTGACCTAGCTTCATGTTCCAGGGCCAGGCCTGACGGGCATAAATTCGCTTTATAAGACAGTAAAATGAAGCTGTGTGAGGCACCCCCTCCATCCCTTCCTTCACTCCCTAAATCAAGTTTTCTAGGTCATTCTTTCCATTAGAGAATAGACCAAGTTCTGATATATATCCAATAAACAAATTAAACCCTCTAAAAATAATTACAGTAAATCCAGTATTAACTTTAGATATCCCGTACAAATCAAGTCCTGCCAATAAACTAAAGAATGACCTCCTAGCCCTCCCACTGAACAATGTTAGGTTTACTTGCAGAAATGCATGCATAAGAACATGTATCTACATTCAGTTTATGTAAGCATTTCCCACAGTACTGGACACATCACAGCTCCCAGTAAGCAAATGTGTCAGCTTATGGACTCATCCAGCATCCTGGGAAATATCTGGAAGAAAGGCATTTGCTTTTGCAAATGTTTTTGCATTTCCCAGCTCCATAGAAGAAAAAGCTGTGCATAAGCTCTTCAACCTGCCTACCTCTGGACATATGGAAACATTAAATAACCTCCACCCAAGGTCTACAGAGAATTCACTTCTAGGAACTAAACAGGCACTGAGAATAAATGCACACCAAAGGAGACATCTAAGGACATCACCTGAGCTGAAGAAAAGCCATTCAAAAAAAAAAAAAAAAAAAAGCCATGTGGAGAATGACAAGATATTGCCAAAACTTCAGTTAAACAATCAGCAGTGAAATTTGAAACTATTGGTATGACAAATCCTGTTTCAGACCTGTTGACTTAGATTCACTTGCGCAACCGTAATTGGCCCAAAACAGGAAGTAAGTGTAATGTATATATACTGCTCTAACCTCTTTTTCTCCACCTTCCTTCTTCCTACAGATAAAGCAGATGTTTCAGCCAGCTCTGAGAATCAGCAGTAAGTAATGTATTTATTTTAAGGTGAACATTTTATGATGCAAATACATTGATGCTTTTTCAGTGGTAAATCATATATTGTAAAAGAATCTATGATTTTTCAAAACTTAATCACTTTTATTGAGAGTAATGGGCTTAATTTTTATACTCTTTCTTAAGCTGAGAAAATACTATGTAGCTCTATTATTCCAAAAGCACTTTTAGCGAATTTAATATTTAAATTAAATTTTACTTTTCATTCTAAAATAGGTAATATAATTTCCATGTTTATGACTTTTGGAAACAATTATACCAGAACTTCCTTTCAAGGAAAAATGAATAACTAAAGAGATATGTGTCACATACTTCCATATTAATAATTTCACTCATATTCACATATATGGCTATGTCATTGGTACAGACTATATTAAAGTAAGGATCAGAAGCTATTGCTAATAATTTTAAATCTATCAAAACAAAATTATAGCACTGACATAGAGATAAAAAAATATCCCGAATGATTATCAGCATAATATACGATTTCCCTCATGAAATTCCCTCAAATCAAAAAGAAAACAAAAGACTTATAAGTTTTCTGATCAAAAGTTAATGACAAATCCTGTTTCAGACCTGTTGACTTATATTTGCTTACATAAGCAAATATAGTATCTGCTGTGTATATTTTATATAAGAAAGCAGTTTCAACAAAGAATTTTTCTGGCAAATAAGAAATGGTACCTAATCACAACATTCAAGGAGTAATTTACCCTGCAGAGCTAAGATTTTATTTGCAAAAATATTTTATTAATGTTCTCCTCTATGGCTAAACTGCCATCCAGGGAGTTTAGGAAGGATTTATACTGTTGCCAGAGAAGATCCGGTGTTGCGTCTTTTGTCAATTAAAACCAAAATCTACACCTGCTTCTGTGTGACTCACCTTCTGGAGGAGCATCAAAGGAAATTAAACCGATGACAAGTTGCAAATGCAGGAACTACTCTATAATGATGCGTCGTGAGGTCATTTGGAACCCCTGAATAGAGCTCAGACTTGTAAGAGGAAGAAGCAAATTAGGAGGAAGGGTGTCAGACCTCTAAAGTAATGTCTAAATCAGATAGTGCTAATAATTCCAGTGATGCTGTTTAGTAAGTTCAAGTAAGGGAAAGGAAAAAATGTGGAAAAGAAAAAAAAAACTTGCTTTTGGGAACTGTCAAGGCGGCTACTATTATTTAGGTATCTTTGCAGATTTCCTAGATGATGATGTCTAGAAGTTTGGCAAACTTTGTACGGTGTCATAGGCTGCTTTCTGTAGTGCAGACAAGTGGCTGAGATAAAGAAAGTGACCAGAATGAAGATTAAATGTGACATCTAAAGTTCAAAAAGATTGCATCAAATACTTTCCTGTGCTGTGACTGGTATGCAGATGTGTCTGTACCCACAAAGCACACATTATACATATGTGTGTTGATGCTTTTAATGACTTTTTCTGGTCTAAATGTTTGAAACGTTTTCATCCCCTCCTTTCAGGAGCTAGGGCTTTGAGGCCAAACTGTCTGCACTTACCCTCCGGTTCTTTTGCATGCAAGCATATGGCATTTCATTATTAAATCTCTGATCCGGGGACTGAAGATCTGTAAACTAGGGTATTGAGTCATGTAATCTACTATCTAGACTGTTAGGAGTTTTAACGGGCCCATAAAGAGTGACACAGTGCTTCACACAAAACACAGGTCACCATATAATGGCATGATCATATAGTTCACTTAAGGCAAAGGGATATGGTCTTGAAAACATGCATGTAAAACATTTCATCTATTTATAAATTTAACCCCTCTGTATTTACTTTCATACGTAATGATTAATAAGGATCTGGTTTTTTTGCTTCTTTAAAATTTTCCCCATATAGCAAGGTAATTTCCCCAAAGTCACATGCTAGATAATCTGTTCTTCCTCTAATGCTTTTCTATGCTACCTTGTTTTGTCTGTCTCTTAAATTTTCTATTCACTTTCATTGGCCCATTTTTCTCTTCCTAATACAACATCCAAATTTTGTCAAGACAAGTTTGGAGCCTATTTTAATAACTAGTATGAAAAGATTACCAAATTAATTCTTCTTATTAAAAAGTATATTCAGTTATTCATAGGCCAATTAGAATTTTTACTAGGATTACAAACAATTTTCATATTAATTTAATTAGGATTGATAACTTTATTATATTAACACATACCATAATAGAATGAAAATCTCTTAACTTATGCATATCTTCTTTTGTGTCCTTTACTAGAGTTTAAAAGTAGTCTCCAAACATTTTTTTTTCTAATTCTTGGTTATATCATAAATAAGCTTTTTATTTTTTGTACTTTTTTTTTTAAGTTTATTTATTTATTTTGAGGTGAGAGAGAACACGAGCAGGGGAGGGGCAGGTAGAGAGTAAGAGAGAGAATTCCAAGCTAGCTCCACACTGTCAGTGAAGAGCCCCATGTGGGACTCGATCTCATGAACTGTGAGACCATGACCTAAATCAAAGCTGGACACTTAACAGACTGAGCCACCCAGGAGCCCCTATTTTTCATGCTATGAGTTGTATGTTTCTTTTTAATCTTATTTTCTAGTTGAGTGTTGCCAGTTTATGGCAATGGTATTTTTTATAGGTTGACTATTACATCTTACAAACTTTTCATTATGGTGCATTCTCCAGATAATTGGCCATATCATTTAAAAATAATACTAATATTACCTCTTCCTTTCAAGACTTACAAATATGTACTTTTTTTCTTATGACTTTGATAAGGACCTCTCTAATATGATGTTGAACAATACCAATGACATTAATCATTCTTTTTTGTTGTTGTTGTTCTCAATATTAAATGAATGCACCTAGAGTTTCTCCAATAACTACAATATTTGCTAGAGATATTTAGCAATATTTCCATTACCAAATTAATAATCTCTCATCTTCTTTGTTCTTATTTTTAACTATAACTAGGGGTTGAATTTAATAACATATTTTGCCACATGATTTTTCTTTAGTCCATTAATGTGATGAATTTGACCAATATATTTTCTAATTTTGAATTATTCTTTTTATAATTTTTAATTATTCTTACAGTCCTGATATAAAACTTACTTGATCATGGATTTTTTTGAAATTTGTTTTTATTTGAGTATAGTTGATACACAATGTTATATTAGTCTCAGATGTACAACTTAATGATTTGACAAGATTATATATTATATTATGTTTACCTCAAGTATAAGCTACCATGTGTCCCATTACATCACTCTTACAGTATCACTGACTATATTCCTTATGCTTTGCTTTTTATTCCCATGACTTACTCATTCTGTAACAAGAGACCTGTATTTCCCTCTCCCCTTCACCCATTTTGCCCCCTCTGCATCCCTTCCCTTTGGCAACCATCAGTTTGTTCTCTATGTTTATAGTTCTGATTTTGCTGTTTGTTTCTTCTTCTTCGTCTTCTTCTTTTAAATTCCATTTATGAGTAGACTGTCTCCCTCAGTCTGACTTATTTCACTTAGTATAGTACTGTCTAGATGCATCCATGTTGTCTCAAATGGCACCAGATTTTCTCACTATATCGTTTCTTCCATCATTCCTCCAGAGTTCATGTCAGGGTGATAATACGAAGCCTGCCTATTTTTACAGCCTCACTAGAATAGAAGCCTAAATGCTTACTTTATTTATTTATTCATTCATTCATTCATTCATACATACATAATTTTATTTTATTTTTAAAAATTTTTTTAATTGTCTTGAGAGAGAGAGAGAGTGCATGTGTGAATGGGGGAGGGACAGAGAAAGAAGGAGACAGAATCCCAAGCAGGCTCCGCACTGTCAGCTCAGAGCCCAATGCAGGGCTCCAACTCACAAACCGTGAGACTGTGACCTGAGTTGAAGTCAGACACTTAATCTACTGAGCCACCCAATTGACCCTATACATAATTTTAGGGAGAAATAGAATGCCAGTGGGGGAGAGGTGCATAGAAAGAGAGAGCTAGAGAGAGAGAGAGAGAGAGAGAGAGAGAGAGAGAGAGAATCCTAAGCAGGCTCCAGGCTCCATGCTCAGCAAGAAGCCTGATACAGGGCTCAATCCCACATGACCTGAGCCAAAATCAAGAGTCAGATGCTCAATCTACTGAGCCACGCAAGCACCCTGAAAAGTTTGCTTGTTAAATCAACCCTTTTATGAATTCTTCTCTTAGGAACTAAACAAATTCTCCCTAGTGTCTAATTTGAAAATCCTTATTTCCATAAAATGGGCTTTTAAGGCAAGGTATGGCTATATAATTTTTGTAAGTTTATGTTTTTCATTAATTAGTAAGCAGTGATATCATGTCATTAGAGAAAACAACTTATTTTTTTCAAGTGAGTATTTCAAACTTAGGGGTGCTCCTAACACCAATATAAAGAAGAAGCTATATGCTATAATTTAATTGTGTATATAAATTTATGCTTTAGAAAGACACAATTTGCTCTGCTGTATATAGTTAGCAGTAAATCATCAACACTTGGATTTGTAAATCTTTGAATCCCTTTGACTTTTCCCTAGTCACACTCTTGAGAAATTACTGATCTCTTGAAAAGGAAAATTATGAATGGAAGAGCAGAAAACTGTATAAGAAGAGAGACTTGGTGACTTGCATGTAGCAAAATAACTCTTTTGAGGGCAACGATTTAGAAAGAATCTAAAGTTTGTTCCCAAGGAAATAGTCGAGGAGATATATCATGACGCACATTTAAAAATTGTCTATATGCAAGTGAATAACAAGAAGACTCTATTACTTTCCTAATTTTTTAAAAAATCTTTGCTTACTTTTGAGAGAAAGAGAGAGACAGAGTGTGAGCAGGGGAGGGGCAGGGAGAGAGGGAGACACAGATTCTTGAAGCAGGTTCCAGGCTTTAAACTGATAGCATAGAGCCCAAAGCATGGCTGAAACTCACAGATAGTGAAATCATGACCTGAGCCAAAGTCAGAGGCTTAACTGACTGAGCCACCTAGGCACCCCTCCTAATTCTTTCTAATGTTTTCTGTATGACTCTACCAAATGGAAATGCAAATAAAACGTATCCTATCTGCACCTGCTATTTAGGGAGGCCCCTGGGGGCAAGAGGTGAGGTGGAGCTAAATGCATTGGTCTTACAATATATCTGAATATCTGAATACAAAACATCTGAAATATTTATTTCCAGAGCCTTGCTCTATGCTAGATTCTTCCCTTTCCTTCTCCAAAAGTCCCAAAATGGGTCTAGGCAAAAGACAATAAAACTTTACCTTTCACTTTTGCACACATGGGAAAGTCCAACCAGCTCACACTGAGGGCATTAGAATTATGGGCTCCCCTAACAACATGCTAAGACAGGGCTGGCAAGAATCCTGTTCTTTTTCCTTGACCATGCTCAACAATATCTAGCATGCTATCATGGATAGAATGTGGAATAACTGATTGCCATTGACTTGAAAAAAAAAAAGGGAGGGTCTATTTTCCTCTTTTGCTTTCAAATTTTCTAGGAGGCCCACCTGAGGCCATGACAAAGGGATGTGCATGGCCCAAGGACACTAGTGTAAGAGTGAGTCCCCTGGAGACTTTGTAAGCTTCTGCAGCTCCCTCTCTGACCAAATACAGAGTGAACCATCTTTTGCCATAGCTACTCACAATGTAGATATGGGGGGAAAGTCAAATGTAAAGAAATTGAGAGAAAATAGAATATTAATATAAATCAAAAAAACTGAATAAAATACAAATTGACTGGGTGGGCTTTAAATATTCCCATCCAGAGACAAGATCGGTGTTTTTGGAGTTAGCCTGTGAGTATCTTTGGAAAGAAGAACTTAGAAATGTTCCCATTCTTGAAGGATATGGTTAAAATTCAGGTTAAGAATTAACATGACCAAAGACATAAAGGGCATATGATCAAAGGATAATGAGGTATAAACAAGGAACCCCTCATAAGGAGAGTTATGAGAAAAAGATTATCTAATGAATAATGTACCTACCAGGTTGGGTTCCCCAGGTAATGGTAACAAAATCTGAGACAAGGAGGTCAAAAAATACATTTGGGATCAATTCCCTATGAAGGGAGGGAAGGGAAGCAAGATTGCTCCAAGATAGAGGTCAAACTGTGGTGTAGTCTAATCGGAGGCTTCAGCCAATTAATTGAAGTGCCAACAAGCTGAGAGATTTCTGCTGGGTACACCTCCCCCTGAGGGCACAGGCATCCTTTGCTCTAACATTACTTATCTCCCTATTAACAAGAACCATATGAAGTGATCCTATGTCACCATAGTCCAACTTGAAAAAGATTTTCAATTTCATATAACTAGTTACAACAGGATTAATGACAATAAACCCCAGACTTCTTAACATCTATAGTGCACCCTTTCCATTATCACAATACCAGGTGCCAACTTTAGGTATTCAGGTTTGTTCAATAGGGACCAGGTATCTCTGAGAAATGAACGATGTTTTCTTGGACACTAAGTTTATGTATTTGCTTTATACAGAATTTAAGTTAATTTTTCCTTCCATAATCTTTCTTTTCTGTCTTCAAATTTTCATTTTATTCTCCTACCTCTTCCTCTGTTCCACCTAATAATTACAGTATAAACAAAATCAACTTTTTCTTACTTCTGTAAGTGATATTTTAATGGGATATAAGAGTTTACATTTCCAAAAATCTGTAGGAACACCTGCATAATTTGTATTCCTCATAGAACTCTCTTGCAGGAATATGCTGCTAATTTTGTGATTTTCATTCTAATTCTCTCCCTTCCTGTTCTAATTATTTAAAAAATATTATTAAATAAATACTTCATTAAATAAAAAAATACTTCATTAAAATGCCAACAAACTTCTCCATTATTTTAACAAAGTTACATATCTAAAGGTTATCATAATGAGGCATATTTTCAACACGAGATGCATATCCTAAGAAAATTGATAGATGCATATCCTAAGAAAATTACTTGAGCTCTTTAAGTTTTAGGAGTTTTATTTCATATTTGAGGGACAATAGTAGAGGATTAACTTGTTAATATTGTGTATTTTTTTTCTAATCTTTTCAAATGTGTTTAGTAATCTACCAGCTATTTAACAGCCAGGAAAAGCTTTATAGTAATGCATGAATATTTTTTGTCAAGGAAGAAGATTCATTAAATGCTTTCATTCTTACCAGGAACCCCAGGCCTCCAAAAAGTATAATACAGTTTAGTGGGAAATAGATATTGAGGCTAAAAGAAATCTTGGGTTCTGTCCCAGCTACACTCTAACTGGCAATAGTGCTGTTGGGAGGTCACTTATGCTTCTGTGCCTCTGTTCTCTTACATGATTGTCATAATGCCTAAACTGTTAGCTACACCAGGTTGCAAAAGAAAAACAACTAATAGGCTTGACAAAGTCAGACACACTTTCCAAAGAGTTAATAATCTTCTTCTTTTTCTAATTACAGTAATTACAGTAACACAGACTTATTATAGAAAATGCAAAAAAGAATGTCTCACCACGTGAAGATAAACTAATTCTCTTGTATTTCTGTTTAATCTCATTTGTTCTTTGTCTGATAATTATTTTGTGGGAGAAGGGGATGAGATCCTATTTCTGTTACTTCAGGAGAGTAATAATGTAAGCATTCCCAAATCTCCCTACATATCAAGATTGTCAATATGACCATGCAATAAAATTTCTTCTCTTACCTTAAAACTACTCCAAAATACCTGTGACATGCTTTTTGTCATAGATCCATGAGCAAAGCAAGGCTCATTGAGATATGGATGCTGGATGGGAGTCAGAGGTAACCAGATCTCTCAGTGTCTTCCTCACACATGGGCACCTGAATGCAAATCTGTAGCTCCAGAAGATTTCAAATTACCATATTTTATGGACCTTCAAACTCACTCAGAAATAACCTAACCCTCAAATACCAAATATGGGAATGTGTGTGAGACTTCTTGGGCTGCCATAACAAAATACCACAGACTGGGTGGCTTCAGAAATTTGTTTTCTCACAGTTATGGAGGTTCAAAGTCTGAGACCAAGGTGACAGTATAGTCAATTTCTGATGAGACTTCTCTTCTTGACTTGCAGACAGCCACCTTCTCACTATGTTCTCACATAGAATCTTCTTGTATGTGTGAATATGAGAAAGAGGAAGTGGGGGTGGGGAGAGGGCTCTGGTATCTCTCCCTATATGTACGCTAACCTCATTGGATCAGGGTTCATTCTTATTACCTCATTTAATCTTAACTACTTTCTTAGAAACCCAAATACAAATATAGCCACAATGGCTTCCACATATGAATTTTGGGAGGGCACAAACATTCATCCATAACAGAAGCTAAGAATTTCCCATATACCATTTTTTAACTTTGAAGCATAAGCATTGTTTTTGTTATAACACCATCAGAGACATAACTGTTATGTCTAATATACTCCAACAAGAGAATGTATTCTAATTTATTTGGGCATTTTATCTCCCTGCTATTGAGCATGTAGTAAATTGTAAGGTTTTTATCCTTATAAATATTAATGTAATAAAAATGTATGCCTAAAGTTTTTCCAGTATACATTATTATTTCTTCAGGATTCCAAGAAGTTAAATTAGTGAGGCAAAGGATGTGAACCTATTAAGGGCATCAGTACAGATTGTAATTTAATCTTAAAAGTGAGAAATCTACCTTCTGTTTTTAGATACAGAAGGAGAATGTTGCCTTTTTTAGAATTTGAGGCATTGTAATAGTGAAAGGTTTGAATGGGAATGAATCAGGACACTGGCTACATTGGTGTAGTTGAAAGTATTAAAGAAAAGCACTTCCTTCTCAGTGGATTTACCTAGGGTTCTAGTAATGTCAAATACATGAGCCAGATTCATGACAGGAAAGAAATGGCACATGATAACTAGTAATTTGAAGAGATCTTAATGAGGGTATATTTATGAAGGATTAAGAAGGATTTAAGGAAACTAGCAAGGACTATTCCAGTGGTATCCCAGCATTGCTAACAGTTGGGAGCTAATACTTCTCCTCAGTAGGCAATGTGAAGAAGCCATTCCTAGAATCCAAAGGGAAGAGCTACATAGACAAGACTGTGGAACTAGGGTAAAATAGGGTAGTATGTAGATGCACTTCACATTTATAGGTGTACTTCAAAGGCTTCAACCGAGTACCTCCTTTTGTTCTTTACATCCTATGAAGGGCTGCTTCTGGGTGCATCCATTATCATTCTATTGGCATCTTGTAACAAATCTTCTCTTGTTATATTATTAATGAACGTGGAATAACTGAGATCATTACATTGTTTTGTTTTGTTTTGTTTTGTTTTCCTATATTCCTCAGAAGTTCATGCACTAAACATTCTAATGCAGGTCTTTGTTCCCTTTGTGTTTTTTTTTTTTTTCTTTTTTTCCTCCCCCAGCCATGGCCTTATTCCTGGAGTTGCTGTTCCTGGCTCTTGTGTTGCTTCCATTCTTTCCTGCAAATGGACAGGTACGGTCAAGGTTAAAAATATTTTCAGAACGATTGAAGCAACTCTGAGGAATAGCAAGCTATTAGATCAGTTTGCAAAACTGAAAAGTATTACAGTGTCTGGTACATCACAAAGTACTCATCCGTTGCTCGAGTACTTAACACAGTTAATTTTAAGGCTGTGATGACGAGCTGTAGCCTCTAGCCACGTGAGGGTATTGAACACTAGAAATACAGATGATCGGGACTGAGATCTGCATAAACACATGGAGAATTCAATACTTAGTAAAAAAAAAGTCAAAATATTTCATTAATAATTTTAAAATTGATTTCATGATGAAAGCATAATATTTTGAATCTATTAAATAAATATGTTATTTGATCTGTTTATTTTTTTTCTTTTCAAAGTGGCCACCCAGAAATTAAAATTATGTTTGATACAGGGCACCTGGGTGGGTCAGTCAGTTAAGTGGTTGACTGCATTTCAGCTCAGGTCATGATCTCATAGTCATGAAATCAAGCCCTGCATCGGGCTCCATCATGGGCGTGAAGCCACTTAAGACTTTCTCTCCTTCCCTCTCCCTCTGGCCCTCTCCCTCTCTCTTTCTCTCTCTCTCTTAAAAAAAATTTTTGAGTGTGCCTGGGTGGCTCAACCAGTTAAGCATCCAACTCTTGGTTTCAGCTCAGGTCATGATCTCACCACAGTTCATGAGTTCAAGCCCTGCGTTGGTCTCTGAGCTGACAGAGCAGAGCCTGCTTGGGATTTTTTGTCTCCCTCTCTCTCTCTGCCCCTCCTCTGCTCGCTCTCTCTCTCAACATAAACAAACAAAAACAATTTTTTGTATAAGTTTGATACTGTAATTATATTTCTATTGAAAGCAATGATCCACAGGTTTAAAAGCTGTCCAAATATCTTTTTTGATTTCCTTTTATTTAATTCATTACAATGTGATTTTCACAGAAAATTAACAATATATTTATATATTATATAATCTCAGATTAGCAAAACTTCTTCACATACTTCACCACATTTATTTTCATAGTTACTGTATGATAATAATTATACCTATTTTTAAATTTAAAAAAAGAAAGTTTACTAGTGATATTAAGTATTTGGATTTTTTTTTCATGGTCTTAAATTAGTACATAAAGAATAAGATGCTCTAATTATTCCTTTAAAATTTTTTTTCATCTTCCTTTTTTTAATATAATTTATTGTCAAATGTTTATTTATTTAAGAGAGAGAAAGAGTATGAGCAGCCGAGAGGCAGAGAGAGGGAGACACAGAATCTGAAGAAGGCTCCAGGCTCTGAGCTGTCAGCACAGAGCCCAATGCAGGGCTCGAGCCTACAAACCGCGAGATCATGACCTGAGCCAAAGTCAGATGCTCAACTGACTGAGCCACCCAGGCACCCCTAAGCTGCTCTAATTATTTCTAATACACTGATGCCCTTTAATAATCCTAAGAACAGGATGAATCATTCTTTTAAGTACTTAGCGTGTAGGTGCTTATACAATGTGTCTATCTTCTGATCAGAAAAAGTCTGTCACTGCTGTCTGTTTGTGTATTCTTTGTTAACTCTGAGCATACGAGAACAGCTAGGGATCCTCAGATCAAAGAGTTCAGACACTAGGTCAAAACTCACATGGCATTCAGAAATACAGTCATTATATTACCACAATTAATTTTCAGTCTGAAGATAATTTGCTCATCACCTCGGTCTTAGTCAAAAAGTTTGCTTTCTCCCCAGTCTCTTTCTTAAAGATTTTTTCATGGTCCTTACTGCCCCTCTGTTATCTTTCTGGTCCATCTCCTGGTCTTCATTTTTGAAATTATTTAAAGGAGAGATATTTTGCTCTTTTGCACCACTTACCGTTAGCTAATCAGATTCTCTACATACTTTCTGCCCCTTCTCAAGAATGCTAGAAAACACTAATCATCCTTTATAACCCCAATCCAGACCATCTTTTACAAAGTTTTCCTAGCCTCAATCAAGAATTCACCCTTTGTTTTTTTGTATATCTAGCAGAATCCACCTATCATTTTAGTTACAATGTAACTGAAATATATGTAATTATTTTATTATTTATGTCATATAGTCTATCAAAATAAACTTTTTAAGGATCAATAGATAGATACCATGTTAGATCTATTTTATGTTCAACACTCTTCATATTTCCTGTTACCTAATAAAAGCTCTCTTGAAACTCATTTAAAAAAAACAATGACAAAGACACGTCTTCAGTAGGATTTATATCTATACAAAGCAATATAGGATATGGAGGAGGAAATAATGACTTCTTTCGCAGGGGCCAAATTTTTATGTATTTTGAAATGAAATTCTCTTAAGCAGGTTTTTGAGGGTCAATAGGAAATATCCAAGGTATTTTGAAATGAAATTCTCTTAAGCAGGTTTTTGAGGGTCAATAGGAAATATCCAAGGATGTTATTTTATGCTTTTGTGTAAAGCAGAGGTTGGTCACTGTTAATATTTCACATGCGCATCCTTTCTAGCTTAGGAGTTAGTAGCTGCGAATGTGCCACATCTGTGGGTACAATGGCATTCACTATTGGTTCCTGCCTTAGGAACATACAAACAAGCAGGGGAAATGGATGCATAAATAAATAGTGGCGATAAACATGGCTAAACCTAAACTTACATTATTTGGAGGGCTTTGAGGGAACTCATTATTGGGGTAGGAGAGAATAACTTACCCCAGTGTGTTAGGTAAAATCAACAAAGGGCCCTATCTGTTTAGACTTTGACTTCAAACTCTTACTCATATTCATACAACAAAACACTCATGTATTAATTTAAGTCATCAATTATCTTAACCTGTGGGAACAACTCACCTACCCTAGGCTAGACACAACCCCACACACACATACACACGTACAATGATAAAATATACCAAAAATTTCAGCAGCTGATATAATACTTTATTCTGTTACTAAAAAGGAACAGAATCAGCAATGGCCCATTAATTAGATGACTTTGCTCCCTCTAAATGGCCTTGGAAATTTTTTGATGTTGCAAAATTATCTTTTGAGTGACCCCATGAAATCAGATCATAATAAAGTAGATCATAATACATATCATAACAGGAAGAATGATTTTACTAGAGTATTTTAAGTACTTTAAAATTTTTTTAACTTAAAAAATTTTTAAGTTTATTTATTTTGAGAGAGAGAGAGAGACCAGGTGCAAGAGCTTAAGCAGGGGAGGGGTGGAGAGAAAGAGAATCTTAAGAAGGCTCTGCATTGTCATTGCTGAGCCCAAAGATGTAGGGCTTGAAACCACAAACCATGAGATCATGAGCTGAGCTGAAATCAACAGTTGGTGGCTTAACCAACTGAGCCACCCAGTCGCCCCTTACTAGAATATTGAATAAACTTTGAATCTGAACATTCTTTCTCCAAATACATTCTAAATACATTATTTCTCTAAATACAGGACATGTCAGGTCAAAATTTCCTTAAAGTCTAGGATGAATCTTGAGCTCCACTCTCATCCCACCTGCTGCAGCCTGATCAAATGTGAATCAAGGTGTCTTAATGTTTCCATTGTGTACCTTTATGGTTATAAAATATTATCACTCATATGGATAGAAGCAGCACATTAAGAGTTCCCTTGAAACTAGAAATTGACATCTGTGGCCTCAGAGAATATTCTAATTTGTCATGCTCCGAACTCCATTACTATTCTCAAAGCTTTAAACTGCTTTTTTTTATTTGTCACAGTTTTGGCTCAGGTTCATTGGCAATGCTTAGTAACTACTATTGGCTTGAACTGAATGCTTCTAAAGTGATCATTGCTCCCTGGAATTAATATTTACTCTTCAATGCAATTTTTTAAAAGTAAAATACAACAAAATGTTTAACAAGCAAATTCATCTTAGGAAATATGAAATCGCCACATAGAGGAAAGGGAGGAGGCCACTGGGCTGGGGAGCCAGTCAGGGAGACTAAGGACAGAATCAACTACATAAGAAACGGAGGAGGGTAGGCACCGGGGAGAGAACCAGAGGCCAAGAGAATGGGGGCTGTGGACCCAGTTAGGGAGAAGGCAGGGCACTGGGGGTTGGACAAAAAAAATCAAAATAGTTTGGCTATGTGGGGTGCCTAGAGTGTCCAACTTTGGTTCAAGTCATGATCTCACAGTTGGTGGGTTCAAGCCCAGCGTAGGGTTCTGTGCTGACAGCTTGGAGCCTGGATCCTGCTTCAGATTCTGTCTCCCTCTCTCTCTGCCTCTTCCCTGCTCATGCTCTCTTTCTCTCTCAAAAATAAATAAACATTAAAAAAAAAAGTTTATCAAAATAGTTTGGCCACAAATCATAAACACACTATGTTTCTACAGTGGGGAAAGGGAGAAAGAGAGTAAAAGGGAGGAGAGGCTGTTATGAGGAGGGACTATGGGGGTCCTACCGCCCTGCTGTGAACCCCCTCCCCATCCTAACTCCTTCCCTCTATGTCTGTGAATGCATGTGTCTGTGCGGGCCTGTGTGCAGACTTCCTTATTCCCCTCCCCACCCACACCTCACCCCCACCCTAATTGCTGCCACTTAAGTTGCTGCTAGCTGTCATTCAGCTTCACTGCTCTGCCCAACTTCTTCAGAGGGGGAAAGGGGAGGAGTGGGGGGGGGGAGCAGCCCCCAGACAGCCCTGCCCCCACCCTCCCCCTCCACTTCTACCAGAAGTCCTGGGGAGGGGGGGAGGTGGTAGGAGTTGGGGTCACAGTATTTTGTGACAACCACTCTGTTGGCAAACTTGCGACCCTTCAGGCCCTGCATGGCTTTCTGGCAGTCAAACAGGGAGGTGAACTCCAGGAAAAGCCTTCCGCAGCTGGGCACCTCAAAGCTGTCCAAGGGCTGAGGGACCAATTTTAACAAATCTTAAAATGGTAACCATAATTTTATTTCTCTTTAGGATCCATCCTTTGCTGCTTTGTCAACTACTCGAATACAAGTCCAAAAAGAGATTGTAGATAAACACAATGAACTAAGGAGATCAGTCTCTCCACCTGCCAGCAACATGCTAAAGATGGTAAGAGGCAGTGATAAAGGCTAGTGATGTGAAAAGTCACGATAAGAGCAGGGAGCTGGTAACTGACATCTCTTAAGTGCCTTGTGCTTACATAATTTTGCTTCTATTTTGCTATTTCATTTGAGCTGTGTTATGGACAGGACAGAAATTAATTTTCCTTTATACGGTTAAATAATTTGTCAAGGGCTATTAGGTTGGGAAGGCAAAATTAGAAGCCAAATCTTCAGACATCAAATGTGAAGCCATTACACTTTTTGTTCACTGTCTTCCCTAGTCTAAAATAAAGGAGTCCCCTTTCCTTCAAAATCAGTGCCATTAAGAGTAAATAACAGTCCACTTTCCAAGGCATAATCCATAAAAGCTAGATCTCTCCCATTTGAATGCAATGGGCTGTAAGTGGAATTGGGAATAATCTAGGCCAGTTTATTACTATTGAAGTATAATTTAAATGCTTCAATATATTTGATGAGTATTTAGAGTGGCACTATTACTAAAAATCCTAGGTGTGTTTCCTCTCCTATCATAAATTGTCAGTGTTATTGTATTAGGTATTTCTCTCACTAGACACATCATTTATGAACTTCTTTTCACGTGGAAATTGGCACTGGGGCCCATAAACACACACACACAACTAACAAAAAGATCCTTCATACCAAAGACAATTACATAATATATCTATAGAAGCTTTTAAAATAGTGCAAATCAGTCTACCAATCAGACTATAAAGCATATGCTCTATTGGAGTTGAATCTTTAAGTGCATTTTTTTTTCTTGTGACATTTAGGAATGGAGCAGAGAAGCAGCAGCAAATGCCCAAAAATGGGCAAACAAGTGCACTTTAGAACACAGCAATGCAAAGGACCGAAAAACCAGTATGTAAATGAGCAAATATCTGTGGAATAAATGAATAATAAAATAATATTAGAAAAATCAAATAGAATGGGACATTCAGGGATGCTGAAAGAAGACTTAGTGAATAAATGTTGCTCTTTTTAAAATCAAAGTATCTGTATAGGGAGGGATCATTATAGATACCATTTTGGGCTTGTTGATTGCATTATGCCAAGAATTTCTGAAGCAATACTTCATGTATCACTCTGAACCAGCTCATGAATAAACAGGTCATGAATCATCATTTCTCCAATTTTAGAAATTATAAGATAAGGACAGGGGAGGAATGACTTCCCCAAGACACAATCTGAAGTGTCCTTACTGGAGAGTTTCATGCTTTGGGCAGGCTTATTGATCTCGGATCCACTGCCCTTTTTTGTGATATTGTGTAGCTGTTTGGTGTTTTGATATGTCCTCATTTTGTATTCATAAAATATACTGGATTATGTTGAATTTTTCCTGAATTTTGCTGTAAACATACCTAAACTTTTTAAATCATGATTAATATTTTGTGTATGTTGATTCAGTTTTTAGTTTTTGATAGTCAAGTACTTTATATAGACTGTGTACCTGTAATGCATAGAATAATGTTATATGCAAATATATACATAACTTTCAAGAATTAGAAAAACTATTGGAGAAAACTTCTGTGCATAAACTATTCATAAAATATTTATTTACATTATTAAGCATGACAGGCAAACCCAATTGGAAAGTAGTGAATAATTACTTGTAACTTCAGTAGAACTACTGTTATTTATATTGCTGATGCCAAAATTATAATGAAATTAGGTAACTACATTCAGTAGAAGCTTAAAACAAATGGTCTTAACATCAAGTTCTGTTAGATTCTTAGTTTCTTTCCTTCCATATTAAAGAAAATTCCCAAGAATATTTTACACTCTCTTTAAGCAGCATGTAAACATTATATTTTAATCCACCAAAATGTAAATATTAAGTGAGGCCTGAAATGATAGGAAAATGTTTCTGGGCTTCAAGGCATTTCATTCTTTTTCTAAATTAATTTTATTACAGCAACAGTGCTTTTTTAAAAATTCTATTGTAGTAAGAACACTTAACATGAGACCTACATTCTTGACAAATTTTTAAGTGTACTGTACAATGCTGTTGACTTCAGGTACAATGTTGTACAGCAGATAGCTAGAATTTATTCACCTTGCTTACCTGAAATTTATTGATTAGTAACTTCCCATTTCTCTTTTCCCTCATCCCCAGCCACTACCATTGCACTCTTTGATTCTATGAATTTGACTCTTTTAGATACTTCATATAAATGTATTCATGCTTGTAGTTGTCTATCTGTGACTGCATATTTCACTTAGCATAATGTCCTCAAGGTTCACCCATGTTATCACATGTTGCAAAACGTCTTCCTTTTTTAAAGATGAATGATATTCCATTGTATGTATATATCTCATCTTGTCATCCATTCCTTTGTCCATGGACATTTAGATTGTTTCCAAATATTGGCTATTGTAAATAGTGTTGCAATGAACATGAGTGTGCTAATATCTCTTCAAGATCCTGATTTCAATTCTTTAATACTCAAGAAGTGGTGTTGCTGGATCATTTTGTAGTTCTACATTCAATTTTTTGAGGAACCTTCATATTGTTTTCCACAGCAACCACACTATTTTTCATTCTCACCAGCAGTGTTTATGATTCCACTTTCTCTACATCCCTACCATTACTTGCTGTCTTTTGTTTTTTTGATAATAGACATTCTGACAGATGTAAGGTGATATCTCATGATTTTGATTTACATTTTTGTGATGATTAGTAATGTTGAACACCTTTTCACATACATGTTAGTCATCTGTATGCCTTCTTTGGAGAAAAGTCTGTTCATGTCTTCTGCTCAAAAAATGGGCAGAAAACATGAAGAGACACTTTTCCAAAGAAGACATACAGATGGCCAACAGACACATGAAAAGATGCTCAACATCACTCATCATCAGAGAAATGCAAGACATCACCTCACACCCATCAGAATAGCTCAAATAAAAAACACAAGAAACAACAAGTGTTGGAGAGGATGTGGGAAAAAGTAACCCTGTGCACTGTTGGGAATGCAAAGTAGTGCAGCCACTGTGGAAAACAGTATGAAAGTTCCTTGAAAGTTAAAAATAAAACTACTTTGTAATCCGGTAATTGCACTACTGGCTGTTTACCTAAAAACTACAAAAACGCTAATTCAAAGGGATACATACATTCCTATGTTTATAGCAGCATTATTTACAATAGTCAAATTATGGAAGCAGCCCAAGTGTCCATTGATAGATGAATGTGCAAAGAAAAGAAAAAAAAAAAATATATATATATATATATAATTCAGCCATAAAAAAGTTTTGCCATTTGCAACAACATGGATGGGGCTAAAGAGTATAATGCTAAGCAAAATCAGTCCCAAAGAGACAAATACTATATGATTTCACTCATATGTGGAATTTAAGAAACAAAACAAACAAGTAAAAAGAGAAAAGGAAAAAAGAGAGAGAGACGAACTAAGAAAACGATTCTTAACTATAGAGAAAAAACTAATGGTTACCGTGGGGTGGAGATGTGGAATGGGTGAAACAAGGGATAAGGATTAAGGAGGGCACTTGTCTTGATGAGCACAGGGTTATGTATGGACTTGTTGAATCAGTATATTGTACACTTGAAACTAATATAACACTATATGTTAACTATATTGGAAAAATAAATTAATTAATTAATTAAAATAAAATAAAATAAATAAAATGCTAAATGAAAAATGATAAAAAATATACAGAAAACAAAACAAAACAAAAACAAATCTTCTGTCCATTTTTAAATTGGGTTAATTTTTGCTATTGGGTTATATGAGTTCTTTATATACTTTGAAAGTTAACTCCTTATCAGTTATATGCTATGCAAATGTTTTCACTGTTTCCACAGGTTGCTTTTTCACTTTGTTGACTGTTTCTTTTATTTTGCAGAGCTTTTTCGTTTTGTGCAGTTCTACTTATTTATTTTAGCTTTTGTTGCTTATATTTTTAGTGTCACATTCAGGAATTCATTGCTAAGATCAATGTCAAAGAGCTTTTTCCCTATATTTTCTTCTAGGAGTTTTACTATTTCAGGTCATATGTTTAAGTCTTTAATCTATTTTGAGGTAATTTTTGTGTGTGGTGTAATTTAGGTGTCCAAAGTTACTCTTCTCCATGTGGCTGTCCAATTTTCTCATCATCACTTCTTGAAGAGAGTGGGTTTTTTTGCCCATTGAGAAGAATTAATATTGTTAAAATATCTATGTTACCCAAAGTCATTTATATACCTGTTGGCTGGTTGTACATCTTCCTTGGAGAAATGTCTGCTCAAGTTGACTGTGTTCAGAAAAGATCTTTAGTCAGTTCCTCAGGCAGCCCCCATAAAAGATGGAGATTTAGTCATCCCATTCAATTCTTGCTTTCTCATGGAAAGGCTAGGAGCTAGGGTTTTTTATCTGCTCACTCTGTGCTGAACCAAGAGAGTCTATGGCTACTGCCAGCCCAAACCTCTATCTATTCTCATTTGCCCCAGGGAACTAGATTATGCTAGGTCTAGTTCGCATTCTCAGAGACACAAGTCAGAAGCCAGGCTTTGGGGCAGCCTCTGGAAAGTTTGTGGCATTGGATACCCAGACCAACTCTTCCCCCACCCCTACCCCCCAGGGAGAACCAGGTAGCTGTGGTGTTTGTTCACTTGCTCTTTTCTGAGCTGAAGAGGAGCCATGGCATCTACCAATACAAAACACCATCTGTGTTCTCCCTCCAGAGGGGCAACACTGTGCCAAAGCCATCAGAGCTCCAAGACTGGCAAGAGAGATGTCAGCTTTTTGGGAAGCCCTGGGGAAATAGCATTGGACACACCAATCAACTCTTTGCTTCCTCAGGAAAAAGAAGCTGAGAGCTAAGATTTTTCATTTGCTTGCTCTGTGCTAAGCCATGGGGAGGAGATGTGATATCTACCAGTCCCAACCACCATCTCCATTTTCCTCCAGATGGCTAGCCTGTATCTGACAATCAGAGCTACAAGACTAGCAAGACAGAAGCCAACCATCTGGGAGTTTTCCTTAAGGAAAGGTTGGGGGGCTGGACAAATGAACCAACTCTTTCCTTCCCCTGGGGGAAGCTGGGAGATATGGGATCTCTTCCTGATCATATGGCAGAAACTGTGCTGAGGGTAGGCATTCTAGCAAGAAGGTGTCCTAATTTCCCTACAGGCTTCAGTTTGTCTGGGTTCATATTCTCCCAGGGTATAGAAGCCTTGCAATTAGTTTTGGATTTCTCACAAGAGCAATTTGTTTGGGAATTGTTGCTGAATCAGTGTGTTTGTCGGGGGAAGGAGAATCCAGGGCTTCCTACTGCACCATCTTGCTGATGTGACCCTCTGCAAGGCTCTTCTTACCTACTTCTCTGAGGAAGATTTGGTCTGATGACATTCTGATTTATTAAGGGAGGATCCAAAAACTTTGAAAACTGCCATCTCCCCTGATGTCAGTTGCCTCTTAATTGGGACTCTTAAAGACTGCCTGTAGAACATTTTTTCCAAGTTCACACAAAAATCATACCATAAACATTTACGCAGGGTCCAATATATGAAAAATATCTGGCGAGAGTGGGCATGAAGAACTAAAAATAGAATAAAAGTTGGTCACTACCCTTTGCATGCTTACAATACAAAGCTGAGACTACAGGAAACATTACACATGTGAAGAATTTTGCATGGAAAAGAATGCATCTCTGACACCCCAAAAGGAGAAGGGTTTTTAAAGCATAAGATCTTCTCAACCTATTCAAAATTTTGCATGTTCGGGCCAGCCTCAATATGGTAGACAGATTTGTCTTCTATTCAGCTTAATAGTTGGTAAGGACAGAAGCTGTTTTATTACGTGTTAAGAGTTGGCAAGCATAGGCACTGTTTGAAAGGCAACATCTTTGTGTTCATTTAGTTGATTTCTTTTGCCATGGCATGCTTTATTGCTTCATTGTGATCTGGTTCTCCTTAGGTACAAACTGTGGTGAGAATCTCTATATGTCATCTCACCCTACGTCATGGTCAGCCCCAATCCAAAGCTGGTATGATGAGAAGGACAATTTTATCTATGGTAAGGGAGCAAAGACTGCTGGTGCAGTTGTTGGACATTATACCCAGGTAAGGAAAACAAATTAAAATACTTCTGCCACAAATGTTCTAATGTAGAAAGCTTCTCCAAATTATGACCAACCCGTGTTCAATTTGCATGAGAATGTGAGTAGACCTAGTAGCCTTGGTGTTGGCCAGTACTTCATCTAAAGCTGTCATTTATTCCTTGGCTGGCAGAACTCTTCATAGGGAAGCACACTGTATTTTCCCAACATTGTAGATGCATAAAGTGAGGAATGTATATGAAAATTCAGCATTTTAAAATGTGTGATTTGCTTCAATAATTGAACTAAATATTTCCACAAGGCAATACCATAATGGTAACATTTTTTTTTCACTTTTACAATTGCTACTATTTGTTTTTCAATATTTTCCCTCTTTCATGTACTCTCCTATGTTCCCTTCCGGATTTGTAGGTTGTCTGGTACTCCTCTTACCACGTTGGATGTGGAGTTGCCTATTGCCCCAATCAAGATATTCTGAAATACTACTATGTTTGCCAATATTGTCCTGCGTAAGTATATGCTTTAGAGCTGAATGCCAATAATCCCATCTGCAATTTAATATTTTGAAATTTTCGTATATTGAACAAACTACAATACAAAGAATATTTCAATAAAAAGAAGGAATTGTGTCTTTGGAAATGCCTTTTAAGTTGAGATACATTCAATTCATCAGAGAAGACACCAGGTTTTCAGTTCCAAGTGTAAAATCTGAAACTCTATTTCCCCCAATTACAGAGTGACATCTTTTCTCTCAGTCGCCTTTCTCTTGGGCTCACAGCTATTCAGTGAGCATGGGTAGTGTGCATTTCTGTAGATTTGATGTCATTAGTTCTCACTAACTTCATACTCTAGAAGGGTGGCAGCTTGATGGTTAAGCAAGGGATGGTAGTGGACTGGGAAACTGGGAATGGCTGATTGTGATTTCAGCTCTTTCTGCTAAAATGTTCCCACCCCTGCTTATCTAAAACGCTGCCTATGTTATTACCATCACAGATGATTCATTCATTGGCTCTCAAAGTTTTCAAGAGGTCTTTAATGTATTTCAGAGTCCAGGAGAGAAGAACATCCTTAATCCTTGTTTTTCAGAAGTTTGCACAAAATCTCCATAATGAACCATCCTTTAAGGTCTTGACTTGCAGCAGGAAATGTGTTCTTTCATCAAAGATTATGTTTGAACTTACCCAGAATAAATTCTGTGGATATACTGAAGATCTAATCTCAACATATCTGTTAACCTTAATTTCTTTAAATGTTTGAAATTTCTTGCCATCGGGGACAGGGGGACCCCTAAAACCAAGCTATCTTCAGGCTTTATTTTGAGACTGTCGATAACCCAAGTATATGGATCTCCCGCTTGAGAAGTATGACTCCCAATGTCATTTTCCTGCAAGCACCTATGAGGGTTTAGTAGAAAGAATTGAAAAGTTCCTAGGAGAATGCATCTAAAGTCACTGTCTGGCCATAAGTAAGGAGGATCTGACGCCAGGTATCTGAAATGAGAGTTGGAGTGAATAATGAGGGAAAGCAGGGGTGAGAGAACTTCCAGAACATATTTGTGTCTATTTCATATTTTTCCAGGGGCTCACACACGTTCGGGTATATTCTGAGCAGGGGCTGAGATTTAGATGCATGGCCTTGTGTTGTCCGCCTACTTGGAGCGATCAAGATTTTGACTGTCTTGTATTTTCAGATAATAACGGCCAATCGAATAATATTCACCAACGAGGGGTAGACTAGTTACTGTAAGACAAATATACCTTAGCGATTAGTGTTAATAAAACCATTTTTCTAACATTCCCTCTTTTTTACGTATTAAAATCTTACACACAAAACCTCTAGACATTCAAAAATCTTCCTGTCACCCCTACTCCCAAATACAACACACCAAAAATCACTTGAAAATCATCACCCCCATCTAGAGGCCAAAAGTATCCTGGGCTTTACCTTCTCTAGTTCATA
Source organism: Panthera pardus (assembly GCF_024362965.1). Lineage (NCBI taxonomy): Eukaryota > Metazoa > Chordata > Mammalia > Carnivora > Felidae > Panthera > Panthera pardus. Next base: position 103,829,241 of record NW_026526732.1, read on the forward strand.
TTTAAAAATTATCATATTTTCTTTTTTAAATGTAAAATTACATGTAACTTTAAGCATTTTCCCTATGGCAACCCTTTCTTTCCCAGGAACTTGCTGTCTCTCTAAGAAATATGTTTTATCACCAGCCAGCACCTTGGGATACATTGCTTTAGCAATTGACCACATCTTCTGGGTGAGAAAGAATGTTCCCATGTTGAAATATACTCCAAAAATTTTAGACCCCATTTATCCCATTTCAGTGTCTCAGGCTGGGAGATTATGGTCAAGGAAGTAAGTGAATGTGTGAGTTATTTTCTTACTTTACATTGGTATCTGAGTACATTTTGGGAATTTTAGTTTTTCAGTTATTTGACATGATTAAAAACACTGAATAAATACTCAGGTATTTGTGGTGATAGGTGCCACCCTAGTAGCATAAACTAAACTGAAAAATGAAAAATGTTTGACACTTTGTATTTCAAATTTCAGTGGTAATCATCTTAACAAGATAAATACACCCTACCTAGAAGGAAAGCCTTGTGCCAGCTGCCCTTATGACTGTGACAATGGACTATGCAGTAAGTTTGAAGTCATTAACTTGCTAGTACATCTAATAAAATGGACTGACCTTTTTTTTTTTAATAATTAGGAAATTTCAGGCACCTGAATGGCTCTGTCAGTTAAGCATCTGACTCTTGATTTTGGCTCAGGTGATGATCTCAGGTCAAGCCCCATGCCAGGCTGACAGCGTGGATCCTGCTCAGGTTTCTCTCTCTCTCTCTCTCTCTTTCTCTGTCTCTCGCTGTCTCTCCCTCAAAATAAATAAACATGAAAAAAAGAATTAGAAAATCTTCTGATTGTAAACCAACTTAAGCAATTCCTTCATGCAAAAGACAAAAAATATTCAACAGAGGGTGTTTAATCAAAAAATGTACACAACCCAGTATCTATATTTATTTGTAACTAAAACCCTGTAACCATATATAACCTAAAGAAATATCTACCATCAATGTATATTTGTGCTTATGTTGGACTCATTACCTATTGGCATATATAAAAATGTTTCTGTGAAAATATTCATTGTAATTGAATATTTTTCCTGTCAAAATTAATGTAATTGTAGCAAAATTGCATTTTAAAAAGAGAAAATATGTACAAACATAAAGGTATGAGATCACAGATATGGTTCAGTCCAGACACCAAACATTTCTTATACACCAATGAGTTCATTATACTAAATTCATTTTTCCCATAGTATAGTTAGAATAATCAAGTTTAATTTAATAACCATTTGCACTTGTGTTAGTAATTTTTATATATTTTTAAAATGTCGATCAAATCCTTGTATAGCAATATTAACTCACAGAAGTCCAAAAAATATTTTGGCAAAAAGGACTACATTTAGTGTCATATATCTCATTTTCAGTGTTGTTATGAATATAAATACTAAGAGTTGGTATTTTTGTTTGGTTGGGATATGTCATTAAATTATTATGAATAGTATAATTGACCCATTACCTGAGATTTTTACCTTTCAGATGCATTCACCAGACTAAACTGTAGCATTCTCAGTATACTAAACTATATACATTCTCAATTGTATAGCTCCAATTCAGAATATTGATGATATCAAAGCTATACATCAATTAAATAAAATACTTACACATCTGATGAATACTATTTGTTAATGGGTTTGGAATTTATCCTGTTAGTAATGAACAACCAACTGAAAGATTTTTAAACAGAAGAGTGATGAAGTCAGAATTGTGTTTTATCAAGATCTGGCAGTAGTATGGAGAAACAAGTGGATTCAAGCCAGCTTGGAGACTGTTGAAAACATGGGTTCAAAAGCCAAATGGATGTTTTTACTGCATTAGGACAAAATGAATGAAGAGAAATGGACAGTAATGAATGACAGGAAAGAAGTAGGATGGCTACTGTTTGTTACTTGCATTTGTTGAGTGCTGATAAAAAGTAGAGAGCCATGAGTTCATATTGATTCCCAGTATCTGGTTTGAATTATTTAGTAGTTAAGTTTCATTTCTCTGATACTGGGGGAGTTGAGTTGGGAGTTGGGGAGGGACTCCAAAGGAATGCCAAGTTTGCAGGTAAAGTGATGAATTTAGTTTGAGAATTAATTGAGTTTGTGGCCACTGAGGGATTTCAAAGTGGAAATGTCACATAATTGTAGTAAAATTCCCTCCCATTTTTATATCCACATCTTCTCATAATGGTTTATTATTCTTGAAAGAAAAACTAGTGGCTCTAGCATCTAGATGGAGCAACAGTGTCTAATATAACTTTTTGCAATGATGGAAATGTTCAATCTTTGCACTGTCCTGTAAAGTAGCCACTAGTCAGATTGGTCATGGAGCACTGGGAATGTAACATGTGTCACTGATAACCTGAAAATGTATTTTCTTAATTTTATTTAATTTTAATTAATTTAAGTTTAAATTTAAACAACCTCATGGCTAAAGGCTACAATTTTGGACAGTGCAATTTTAGAGACTCATTTACATTTATTTTACTTTGTTTTCTGAGGAAGAAAAGTAGGTCAATTCATCTTAGAAACATTTCAAAAAGCTCAAATTTTAAAAGAAGTAGTGGATTAATGTGTCCCTTGACATCATAGTGTAATGATGCCAACTTGTTTTTTCAATTGTGTTCTCCCCACTTGCATTGAATGTATTGTTTGTGTTGCTGCTATATAGGAAAATTATAATGAACTAATTTCTTTGTTTTTATTTCAGCCAATGTTTGCAAGTATGAAGATAAATATCAAAACTGTAATGATTTGAAGAAAACACTAACCTGTGTCCATAGTTTTCCCAAGGACAATTGCAAGGCTTCCTGCTATTGTAAAGATAAAATTTATTAAATACCCAATACAGACTGAGGGGGGCTAAGTAGAGAAGGGCCACACTATCTACTTAGATGTGACATAAGCAAAGATATTGTCAGCATGTTGGCTACAAACTTGATTCCACGTAATAAGGAGTCTTTTTCTCTTGGATCTACTTTTTATTTTACAGAAATTTCTTTCATCAAAGGATTAAAAAATTACATAATCTATGATTATCTGTTGCTCATGTAAAAATTATGAGCGATAAGGAAATTCTGAGAAACCATTACAGACAAGAGGAGACTAAGAAAACATGAGAACTAAATGGAACGTGGTCTCTCAGATCAGATTCTGGAACACAAAAAGGTCATTAATGGAAAAAGTGGTGAAATCTGAATAGGGTCTGAATTGTTTTTGATAGTAATGTCTCTTTCTTATTCTTGACAAATGTACTAGGGTTATACAAGATGATAACATGAGGGGAAACTGAAACTGGGTGAAGAGTATATAGGAATTCTCTGCACTATCTTAGCAAAATGTCTATAAATCTAAAAATACTCCAAAATAAAAAGTGCATTAAAAAAACCACTTTTCTTGGCTCCATAATGCTTGGAAAATTCTCCTCTTGATTATCCGGTTATTCTTTCTCAGACACCCCTCCTCCAGTGTCTCTACTCCATTGCTAAATGTTTGATTTTATTTTTTTCATGGACATTCCAGATAATACCAATGATTGGACTGTCAAATTAGACTCATATCCTTATCCAGTGTCAAGATTCACTATTTCAAGGACAGGAATAGTCATGGGGTAAACAGAAAATAGGGAGAAGTTCAAGATCATCAATGCAGTTCCTGAATGTTATTTAAATTTTTTTAACACTTACTTATTTTTGAGAGAGAAATAGAGAATGAGCAGGAAAGAGGTAGGGAGAGAGGAAGACACAGAATCCAAAGCAGGCTGCAGGCTCTGAGCTGTTAGCACAAAGCCCAACTCAGGGATCGAACTCAAGAACCATGAGATCATGACCTGAGCCAAAGTCTGATACTCAACTGACTGAGCCACTCAGGTGCCCCTTGAATGATATATTTGCAGTACATTCCTTAATATCTAAAGTGAAAGTCTTCTTAGTCTACTTTCAAAATCTTTCCATTGACTTCTTAAGTACTTAGGATAACACTCTTAAACTGCTCTGCAAGAAGTTGAATTTTTTTTTATACTTTCCCTTTTAACCTCACTTCATTCCTCTCTCCTTTATTTCTTATGCTCTAAGTACAATGATCTTATCAAATTCTTTCAAACTCCACAGGATTTTCCATACCTAAGGGCATTTTTATTTGCTATAGCTCTGTCTGAAAGAGTCATCCTTCTAGTATTTGCTAGAATAACTCCTTCACATTAAATGCCACCTTACCCAAGAGATTCCTTTGAGTATTTAATCTGAAGAACTCCCCCCATTTTCTCTCATAGCTCCTTGTATTTCTTTTACAATAATCATTGCAATGTATAATAATTAATTCCTGTATTCAATAAATATTTATTGAAAAATGTCTCTGGTATTTACTTAGGTACTTTGAAATAGGGTGATTAACAAGAGAGACCAAGTTCCAAACTTCATGGAGTTCAGACTTTCATACAGGAAAGAGGAAGGAAATTATTTGCAAATAAATACTTAAGATATTGGAGGTGGTAAGTGCTATGAACTAAAATGGGCAACACAATAGAGAATAAAGAGGACAGACTAGGAAAATGTTAATAGGAGAGTCAGGTACATCCTTTCTGAGGATGGGTTAGAATCATAACAGAAGTGAGAGAACAATGGATAAGAATTTGATCGAAACAAAAACAGAATGGTGAGTATAAAGTTGTTAAGGTAGGAATAAAGTTAGCATATTTGAGGAAAGGCAAGAAGACTAGAATGACTGAAGTGGAATGAGCAAGATAAAGATCATTTTGAAAGCAGGTCAGAGAATTGGGCAGAAACTTAGTCCCATGGTATGCCCTAGGGCACATAAAGAATTAGGATATTGTTGTAAGCGAGATAGCAAGCCATGAGAGTATACTGAAGAAGAGAGTGAGATGATGAGGTACAGACTGTAAGAGAATAAGAGTGGGAGCAAAAACCCAGTTAAGATACTATTGACTAGAAGAGAGATTAAGTTAAACTGCACTAGATTATAGATATACCATGTATACAGTGCATATTGTGCAATTTCAGGATTATTTTTGTTTATGTCATGACAGAAAACAGGAGAACTATTTCCCAACTCAGGCTAGCATTACCTTATGCCAAAGGCAGACAAAGATATCACAAAAGAATAGAAAACTACATACTATTATTTCTCATGAACATAGATACAACATTTAAAAAGGATTATACACCATAAGAAAGTGAAGTTATTGAAGGAATAAAGTGTTATTTCAACATTTATAAATCAATTAATGTCGTATACCATTTTAAAATAAAGGTATCATATATTTAGATATGCAAAAATGCATAAAAAGATGCAAAAAATACACTTGACAAAATTCAACACCTTTAATGAAAACAATTTTCAGAAAACTGGGAATAGAAGGTATCTTCCTCATCTTAATAAGAAATATTTTACAAAATCCTCCAGCTAGCCTTATATGTAGTAGTGAACAACTGAATTCTTTCTTTATATTATAGGTGAAAACAATATTAAAGTATTTTTTAATCTGGAATCCCCTAACAGTAATAAAGCAAAGCTATCAGTTTGCACCACTTTGTTCACATTGCAAGTGAACTGCCAATGCAGTAAAATAAAGAAGAAGAAAATAAAAGCATACAGAGTGGAAAAGGGCACTGGGTAGGTGTCCAGAGACCAAGGTTCCAATCTTGCTCTCCCTGGACTACGTACATGTAACCTTGGGGGAAGATGGCAGAGTAGAAGGACCCTAAGCTCACCTTGTCCCACAGATACAACTAGATAACATTCACATCAGTGTAAATAACCCAGAAAATGATCCAGAGACTGCAGAACAAACCTCACAACTAAAAGTAGGGGGGATGCCACATCAAAAAAAGTTAAGAAGGGTGAAGACACGGTTTGGGAGTGAAATGGACCATGGCCATCCACAGTGGGGAGAGAACCAGTGGCATGAAAAAAGGCAAAAAACAGACTTTCATACTGGGGAGCCCACAAACAGTGAAGACAAATCCCTGTAACATTTGCCTTTGAAAGGGGGCTGAATTTTGTGAATTCTTACAGCCAGGATCAAGACTTAAAGCATACAGTTTTAAAAATCAGTGGGCTCTGTCTCTAGGAGAGCCCAGAGGGCAAGAGGAGGTGAATCCTTGCCCTGAAAGAGCACAACAAACAGCCCATTCAGATACAGCACAGAACCAGCAGTTTAAAAAACACTGGTGGCAGATGGGAGGGAGACTGATTTGTTCATCTCAGAGTGCCGCCTGGAGAGAGATAAATCATGGGAAGACCCCTTTAGGAACAAAGGACCTGGCAAGTGCCATTTCCTTCTCCTGCCCCCCCCCCAGCATAAACAATGGCCACCTGTGGGAAATAAGCACCAACACTCTTACCTAACTTGCTTGCACCAAGCTTGCCCACCCCCTGTATCAGTGGATCCACCCTTCCCAGTCATGCTTGTCTCATTCCTAGCATTGTGTGCCCCCTTCCCCTCCCAGAAGACCACCACAAACTCTGTCAACACCACATCTCCCAACCCTTGTGTTTTGTTGGACCTCAGTTCCTGCAGCAGTGAGGGCAAGTATCATTTCCATGGATGCAGAAAAGGCATTTGACAAAGTACAACATCCATTCATTATAAAAAGCCTCTCCTAAGTAGGTCTAGAGGGAATATACCTTAACATAATAAAGGCCTTCGGGAAAAACTCAGAGCTTTTCCCCTTAGGTCAGGAACAAGACAAGGATGTCCATTCTCAATCCTTTTATTCAACATAGTAATGCAAGTCCTAGCCAAAGAAATTAGACAACATAAAGAAATGAAAGGCATCCAAAGTGGTAAGGAAGAAGTAAAACTCTCACTATTTGCACATGACAGAATACAATATATTTTTTAAAAAAAGACTCCACCAGAAAACTACGAGAACTGATAGGTCAATTCAAGAAATTCACTGGATACAAAACCAATATACAAAAATCTGTTGCATTCCTATACACTAATAATGAAGCACCAGAAAATGAAATTAAGAAAACAACCTCATTTACAGTTGCACCAAAAACAATAAAATATTTAGGAATAACCTAAACTAAAAACATGAAAGATCTGTACTCTGAAAACCATAAAACACTGATGAAAGAAATTCAAGAAGACACCAATAAATGGAAAGACATTCCATGCTCATGGGTTGAAAGAACAAATATTATTAAAATGTCTATATTACCCAAAGCAATCCACAGATTTCATGCAAGCCCTATCAAAATACCAACAGCATTTTTCACAGAGCTAGAACAAGGCCCCTCAAGTTTGTATGGAACCACAAAAGACCTCAAATAATGAAGCAATCTTGAAAAAAGAAAAGCAAAACTGGAGGTATCACAATTTCAGACTTCAAGTTACATTACAAAGCTGTAGTAATTAAAACAGTATGGTACTAGCATAAAAATAGACACATTGATCAGCAGAATAGAACAGAAAACCCAGCAATAAACCCACAACTGATGGTCAATTAATCTTCAACAAAGGAGGAATGAATATACAATGGGAAAAAGACAGTCTCTTCAACAACAGTTATTGGGAAAACTGGACAGCCACATGAAAAGAATGAAACTGGACCACTTTCTTTCACCATACACAAAATTATAAAGTCAGAACGGATTAAAGACCCAAATGTGACACCTGAAACCGTAAAAATACTACAAGAGAGCACAGGAGCTCTGACATCAGCTATAGGGACACTTTTCTAGATCTGTCTCCTGAGGCAAAGAAAGTAAAAGCAAAAATAAACTATTGGGACTACATCAAAACAAAAAGCTTCTGAACAATGAAGGAAACAACAACTAAAAGGCAGCATACAGAATGGGAGAAGACATTTGCAAATGACACATCTGATAAAGGGCTAGTATCCAAAATGTATAAAGAATTGATTATAACTCAACACGCCAAAAACAAATAATCCAATTAAAAATGGACAGAAGACATGAACAGACATTTCTCCAAAGAAGACATACCAATGGTCAACAGACACGTGAAAAGATGTTCAACATCACTCATCATCAAGGAAATGCAAATCAAAACTACAGTGAGATATCACTTCACAACTGTCAGAATGGCTAAAATAGAAAATAAAAGAAATAACAAGTGTTGAAGAGGTTTTTTGGAAAAAAAAAAAAAAAAGGAACCCTTGTGCACTGTTTGTGGGAATGCAAACCCATGCAGCCATTGTGGAAGACAGTATGGAGGTTTCCAAAAAATTAAAATTAGAATTACCATATGACCCAGTAATTTCATTACTGGGTGTTTACCCATAGCATATGAAAACACTAATTAGAAAATATATACGCACCCCTATATTTTTGCACCATTATTTACAATAGCCAAACTATGGAAGCAGCCCAAGTTTCCACTAATAGATGAATGGATAAAGAAGTGATAAACACACACACACACACACACACACACACACACACACACACACCAGAATATTATTCAGCCATAACTAGAATGAAATCTTGCCATTTGCAGCAACAGGGATAGAGCTAGAGAGCTTAATGCTAAGCAAAATAAGTCAGTCAGAGAGAGACAAATAACATACGGTTTCATTCATATGTGGAATTTAATGAAACAAATGAGCAAAGGGGAAAAAAAGAGAGACAAACCAAGAAATAGACTCTTAAGTATGGAGAACAAACTGATGGTTATCTGAGGAAAGGTGGGTGTGAAGAATGGGTGAAATAGGTGGTGGGGATTAAAGAGTTCACTGACCAAGATGAAAAAATAAATTAAGTGAATAATAATTTTTAAAAAACGAAGAGAAAGGAAAGGTAGAAACTGTCCTTATTTGCAAATTAAAATGATTTTTGTAGAAAACCAAAGGAATCTATAAAATAGCTGTAAGAACTAATAAGCAAGTTTAGCAAGGTCCCTTGTTTACAGGGTGGAGGGGGAGGAGAGTATATTACATGTAAAGGAATAAGGTAAGAATTACAGTGGATTTCTCTGCAAAGTTCATGCAAGATGCTACCCCCAGCTCTCAGGCACTTTCAACACTGCTCCTTTGAGCTCAGCACACTGTTAACTTTTGATTTTACTTGAATATTTAGAAGCACTTGTACTATTCCTTTCAATAGTGGAGTTGTACTTTCAAGTGCCTCAAAACCTACAAGGTTTCTTCTGTTCTGAATTTGCCCTCCATACCAAATTCATCATCAACACTGCTCTTTTAATCTCTTCACATCCCAACCATTTGTTCTATTTCTACTGCTCTAAAATTAATATGGGAAAATGTCATCATCTTCTTATTTTTTCTGTCACCAATTTCTCCACTCTGTGAATCACCCTGCACAACGTTATTAGGTACCTTTTTAAAAAAGTTTTTATTGAAATTCCTAATTTACTAAATTTACTAAATTCCTAAATTCCTAAATTTATTTAGTTAACACACAGTGTAATATTAGGTTCATGTGTATAATATAATGATTCAACACTCCCATACATTCATTATACAGTGCTCATCACAAGAAGTGCACTCCTTCATCCCCACCTCTTTAACCCAGCCCCCACCCACCTCCCCTCTGGTAACCATCAGTCTATTCCCTGTAGTTGAGAGTCCATTTCTTTGTTTGCCTCTCTTTTTTTTTTCCCCTGTGCTCATTTGTTTTTTTTTCTTAAATTCAACATATGAGTGAAATCATATAGTATTTTTTCCTCTGATTTATTTTGCTTAGCATAATACTCTCTAGCTCCATTCATGTCATTGCAAATGGCAACATTTCTTTCCTTTTTTGTGGCTGAGTAATATTCCATTCTGAAACTTTTATAAAATAATATTTGATCATAAAATTTCCCAACACTCAATGAAAGTACATCCCATGTTATATAAAGAAGCAAATCTTGTTAGACTTCTACACAAAGTTATGCAACATTTTCACCAGCCTATCATTCTGACTTATATACACCTTATGATACATTGATTTGTCTGTTTCTGCCCTTCCAAACAAGTGTTCTAAACTTTTTTTTTCTAATCCAGCCATGCACATTTTTCAAAGAAGTTCAAGTGTCACTCCACCATCTAATTTTTATCCAGATTGTATCAGCTCAAAATTCCTAATTATTGTAGATATTTCCTATTCCAGCTACTTAGAACTAAACGGGACTACCTGGTAATGTTCATGTGTATGTATTTTTCCTACAGTACTATATGTCTTAGAGGAAAGTGTGCCTTTTTCTCTGAATTCCCTAAGAATCTAGGCCAAGTCAATATATATATTTTCTCAACAAATATTTATAAATTATTACTCAGGTAACTGGTATCATGCTAGTCTTGACATATAGCAATAATCTATAGAGATACAGTCCATTTTTCAAATACATATTTACTCACAATATCTATCACTACCACACTCAAGTTGCTCTCATTTTGACATCATCAATGGGAACAGGTAATAATTATAGGTATGCTGTCTCCCACAATGAAAAATAGGATATTCACAGTAAATTATAGACTGTTATAGGATAACAATGAATTGTGTTGTACTAATAAAAAAACAAATGGGCTAAGCAATACTATTTATAAATAAATGAGTAGCAACTATGTGGATATAAGTAATTGAAATGTTAAATTAATAATCTAAGCAAGACACAATGAAAACATGAATATAACAGTGAGAAAGATAGATCCGGGGCTGGATTTTGTAAACATTCAGAAGGGCAAACTGTCAGGAGTTAACTTTGATTGAACGTAACCATAAGAGTAAATCAGGCTAGGATGACTTCTAAATTCTGAAGTTTTTAGTTAGTGGTACTTGAACTAAAAGAGCAGTACAAGAGAGTTAAAATAACGTCTGTGCACTGGGCACTTGGAATTTTAACACTGCCAGGGGAAAATGACACTCAGCACTATGAGACATGGCAGTTTGCTATAGTCTCAAAGGTTGGAATGAGAAATTTCAAGCCTCTTCGCAGGGGGTACAGAGAACTAACGTGTGATGCACATTGATCCTTGGTTTATCATCTTTTGACCAAATGTATTCTTGGTGTGATGAATTCATTCATTCCTTTAAATCTTGAAAACAACTAAGCATTGAAGAAAATGCATCTATTACTCATCTGCCATCTGTGAAGACAGACAATAAATACATCTTCAACCAAGGCCAGATATGCCCGCTGCACTTGAAGCCACCGGTCTTGGATCAGGAATTCTGGGCATTTTCCTAAGACCTGTTCCTGTTACTCTTGTTGAATTTCTTCACTACAAACCATTTTGGCAGGGAAGAAGAGAAGGAACACTAAGTTTGTTTAACTAAACTAAGTTTGAACACTAGGTTTGTTTATAAGCAAACCTGCAAAAGGTCCTCTTTATGTAACCCTGAATACACTATTGTACCAGACTGGTATTGCACTGAAAACTTAAGGTATCTATGGCCTTTACCAATCTGCTCTTTAAATGCTGACCTGTGTTAACTCAGGAACTCTTGTATGAAAAGGAGCGCCTCCTTTTTCAGTCACCCCTTGCATTTTGAATCCTGGTATTATTTCCATCTTCTTCCTAGGGTTCAATTGTGGGAGCAGACATTTCCCTTCCTCAAGGGAAGGTGTGCAAGATTTTTTCCGCGCGCCATTGGAAGGGAGGCGGTTGTAGGAATTCAGTAAGCTGACGACTGCGCTGAGGGCACAAAGCCCGTGACGTAGCTCCTCGCTCACACCTGCTTGGATGAGTATCTTACTCTCGCTGTCCAAGCAGCGAGCAGCAGCCTCTCTCTGGCTCCGTCCACCCTGCAGGAAGATCTGGGCTCTGGAGCCAGGGTAAGACTTGCAGCAGTCTGGGAAAGGCAATGATCAGGGCCCGGGGGGTGGGGTGAAGACGAGAGAGAAAGACCTGTGGGGTGAGGAGTCTTCTGGTCCTCCGTGCCTCTTCTGGGACTCTGGTGGGCACATCGGCTGATCAGTGCAGATGCACGCAGAGTTTCGGTTTTGTTGCATATCTCTGATCCACCGAAGATTTTCAACATGCCTCTTGATGTTTATCCAGTTGGAACTCTTTACCTGTCTTTTAAGAATCATTCCATTTACATGAAATGCTCTGATTCATAGCTGAAGCCTGAAGTCATTTGTAAATCAGGCCTTTCATGAGGTCAAATTAAGAACTTCAGTTTTTTATTTCTGTTTTGAATGCACTGTTATTAGGAACTATATATTGCAGGCAATTAGAATGATGGCTGTTGACTCTTCTGTACTACATGTCATCTACTGGCTTCCAGGAAAAGACATGAAGACATGTAGGTGTGACCCCAAATCCATGTAGTAAAAGGTTACTCTGCGGGTGACTACTTATAGAAATTATCTTCCAAAGAGTGTATAAGGATTTGGGAATCTGGAAGATATACTGTGATATTCCAAGGAAGTCAGTCAGTCAATAGTTAATCAAACTTGTTTAAGAAGCCCACTTCTTTGCTACTGTTTGAAAGAAATACCAAGATATCAAAATATAATCTGATCTCAGAAGGATTCTTGATGGGTAAGATCAAATAAATTAAAATTACTAATATTAGTAATACTAAGCACAGTTAAGCTTTAGGTTTGTGACAGAGATGATTAATACTACTTATTTATGCTTTCCATCTTTATTTTAAATATTGTCTTTTTCCCCTATTCTAGGATTATGAAACTGAACATCATGCTCTTCCTACAGACACCGTAGAACGATGTCATCCCAGTCTTAAAACACCTGCAAGAAAGGGGACAGTACTTTTCCATTAGTAAGTAGCAAGGGGGAAATGGCAGCCAACTTTTCAGCTCTGTATGAATGTGGATTTTGCCATTGCTTTCATTGATGCAACAAAGATGATTATAGGTTGGGTAAGTGACGGGGAGGGAACAGGAGAGTGGTAGGGAGGAATATGTGGCATCATAGTCTGTTGAATTATGGAATTGTGGATCATCTAATATAATCCCATTGAATGATTGAGCTATATAAAATTACCCAGCTAATGTGTATATCTATCAATGAGCTGATGAGGATGCAACAGTCCAGATGTTAGAACATTTTTTTTAAAGTTACAAGATTCTTAGTAGACCTGGGCCTTGAACATTTGAATCTCCGATGAGATGATGATGATTTTTTTTCCTATGATACCCAGATGTAAAAACAGATCTTATGACACTTCTAAAATTAGAAATTGAGTCAAACAACATGCATTTATGGAAAGATCTTACAATCTCAGCAAACTATCACACATTGTAAAGGATCATCATAAAAATATTAATAATTTCCATTTACTGAGTATTATATTGAAGACACAATGTTAGGTGCTTTATGTATGTTGTGCCACACCCTTTGCAAACCAAAGCTGTTGATGTGATAGTCCCCATTTTACAGCAGAGAACCCTGATGCTCAGGATTTCTGAGAACTGATGGTTTCTAAAAATTTTTTTTTTTTAACGGTTATTTATTTTTGAGACAGAGAGAGACAGAGCATGAATGGGGGAGGGGCAGAGAGAGAGGGAGACAAAATCGGAAGCAGGCTCCAGGCTCTGAGCCATCAGCCCAGAGCCCCACGCGGGGCTCGAACTCACGGACCACGAGATCGTGACCCGGGCTGAAGTCGGACACTGAACCGACTGAGCCACCCAGGAGCCCCGAGAACTGATGGTTTCTAAAGACTATGTTTAATAAGCCATAGAAAGTTGCTAATTGGGAATTAAAAGAAAGCTGAGCCACAGAAGTTCAACTGTAAGGTAGGACGCTTGTTACCTTCACAATGATTAACCAGTCATCAGTGGTTATTATAAAAATACTAGGTCAAAAAAGCAGCATCTAAAAGAGGGGGCGGGGCTGGTTAGGGAGGGAAGGCATGCTGTATTAACTTGTGTTAAAAGCTGTATGGAAACTAAATAATATCAAGAGCAATGCCAGACAACTAGCAATGAAATTTGAATATATGGGTGTGAAAAATTCTGTTTCAGAAATCTATTCATTTAGGTTTACTTGCACAACCAGAATTTGCTAAAATATAAATAGACGTAACATGTATTGTGTTCTAAGGTTCTCTCCACCTCCCTTCTTTCTACAGATAAAGCAAATACTTCATCCTGCTCTGAGAACCAACAGTAAGTGATAACTCATTTATTTTAATGTGAACATTTATGTGTCAGTCATCTTTGTTTTTCCAGTGGTAAAAATAATATATTTAATACGTTTATCTATGATTTTCAAAACGTTATGGATAAATTTTTATTAAGAGAATCAAGTTAATTTTACTCTTTACTCATTTTATCAAGTTGAAACCCAAATTAATTCTTTACACTTCAGCTTAAAATAGATAATAGAATTCTCGTGTTTGACTTCAAAACAATTATTCTAGAACCATCTTAACTAGAAGAAATGTAAATATGGCAAATTGCATATATTATATACTTCCATATTGATAATTTTTGCTATGAACATGCATTGTTATGTATTAATACAGGTATTATTAAAATAGGGATGAGTGCCTCCAGTGTGCTACAAAATGATTGCTTTTCTCAGATGAAAACAATGTTCCTGTCAATGTGCATTGGCTTTGACCTTACTTGGTTGAAGGTTAATTTCTGAAGTTACTTAAGAACTTACCATTGGCATAGATAAATTAGCCTAATCTTCAATTTCTTCATCTGTAAAATATAGCCATACTCACCAAGGTATGATGGTGAAATTAGACATCAAGTTTTGCATTGCACTGTCAATAAATGTTCATTCCTCTCCTTTTTGTGAGCACATTATTGAGGATAAAGGGAATACAGGGAACAGGTATCAGTTGTCTACTATTTACTCATCAATAAGTCCTGAGAAGTACCACAGATAAATTGTTCAGAGTTTTCTTTCTCTTCAAGAATTTGGGTGTACCAATCTCACATGAAGAACACAAATCAATGTAGCATTCCCTTAGTTTACAAAGTTAGTAATTTATATGACTAACTGCCAGAAGATCAGTGCTTATTTAAGCTTAGTGGGTTTGTTGCTTTGCCTAAAGGACCAAGAATTTTTTTTGACATACTGAGAAAGGACAACATGGGCCACCCAATGTTGAATGCCTTTTAAAAAGTTAGTGAATATATTAAACAACTTTTATACCAAATCATGAGTTCAGCAAATTTGGACAGGCTAGATTTTCAATATATTATTTGTATTTTATTTTTTTATACAGGTAAATTTGAGATATAGACAAGTATAAGGAATAAAATCAAAATAATTTCTAATCCCTCTGCTGGGGAAATAACCACTAATAAAGTGTACATTTATTTCTGTATAATAATAATCTTGGAATCTTGATTAAAGTCATATGTCAATAAAAGAACAAACAGTTCTGGTTTTTATAGAACACCAAGAGATGGTGCACATTGAAAATAAACTTTCCCCAAAGATTGGGATTATTAATCAATACAGTATCAATTAACTCTGAAGAAATCTGGTTTTCCATATTTTTAATGGATTTTAATGGAGCAATAGAGCTGAGCAGAAACATGGAGATATATTCCTAACCTTTATAGGTATACTTCAAGAGCGTCAGACAAGTGTTTCAATTTATTTTTTATTGTCCCTATCAGTGACAAAGTTGATTCCACTATGATTTTGCTTGCACCAGATGAAATCTTGTTACATTTCTCATGAATTTGGGAATTACAGTTCCATTAAAATAGCCAAGATCATTACATTGTTTTTTTCCTTATAGTCAGAGGTCTATGTACTACATATTTTAATGCAGAACTTTGCTCTCTTTGATTTACTTTCCAGCAATGGCTGTATTCCCGATAGTGTTGTTTCTGGCTGCTGTGCTGCTTCCATCTTTACCCACAGAAGCAAAGGTAAAGTTAAATTGTAAAATCTTTCTAAAGCTATCCAGGTATCTTTCGGGATGGCTAGGTCCTTTGAGAGTAGAAGGGGCAAGAGTGGACATCACAAAGTACTGATTGGTAGCTCAGATCCCTTAACACAATTATCTAGATGACATTCTAAGGCTGAGCTCTCCAATACAGCAGCCACTAGTCATATGTGGCTAATGAACACAATGTGGCTTGTCCAAAACAAGATATACTGTAAGTATAAAATACACACTAGATTTTAAAGATGTAGTACTGAAAAAGAAGGAGGAGGAGGAGGGGGAGAAAATATATTCAATAACTAACTTAGATATTCAAAACTCGATGGAATTATATTTTAGATAATTAAATAATGTATTAGGTCTAAGGGCTGTTGTAAGAAATAAATGCAAGCTATGTGGCTTAGAACAACAGAAATTTATTCTGTCACAGTTCTGGAGACCAGAAGCTTAAAATTTAGATGTCGGCAGGGCCACACTCCCTCTGGAGGATCGAGAGGGAAATCTGTTGTCTGTTTTTCTTTTAGCTTCAGGTGGCTTCCACCAGTCACTGGGATTACTAGGCTTGTGGCTATATCACTTACTCTCTACCTTCCCTTCTCCTTTCTGTGTCTCTTATAAGGGTACTTGTCATTTGATTTAGACCCTACTTGAATAATAATAATCTTGAATAATCCAGGATGATTTAATATTGAGATCCTAAACATAATTATATCTACAAAGACTCTTATCTAGATAAGGTCACATGGACAGAATCTGGGGATTAGGACGTAGACATACAATTTTTGTAGACTTCTAGTCAACTCATTACAAATAAAATTTATTATTTAAAATAATGTGAATACATTAAAAAACCATACACCACAATAAAGTAGCATTTATTTCCAGGATGCAAGTGTGGTTCAATATTTGCAAAACAATCAATGTGAATCATGTGATTAAGAGAAAGAATAAAAAATATACAATAATTTCAATAATTCTAAAAAAAAAATTGACGAAGTACAACATCCTTTCATGATAAAAAGCCTTTGGAAAGTAAGTCTGGAGAGAACACAAGATAATAAAGGCCTTATGTGAAAACTCACAGCAACATCATACTCAATGGTGAAAAAATGAGAGCTTTTCCCCTTAGGTCAGGAATAAGATAAGAATGCCCTCTATCACCACTTTTTATTCCACATAGTAGTGTAAGTCCTCACCACAGAAATTAGACAACATAAAGAAATGAAAGGCATCCAAATTGGTAAGGAAGAAGTAAAACTCTCACTATTTGCACATGACAGAATACTATATATAGAAAACCTGAAAGACTCCACCAAAAAAACTACTAGAACTGATAGGTCAATTCAGGAAAGTCACAAGATACAAAATCAATATACAGAAATCTGTTGCATTCCTATACATTAATAATGAAGCATCAGAACGTGAAATTGAAAAAACAATCTCATTTACAGTTGCACCAAAAACAATAAAATATTTAGGAATAAACTTAGCCAAAGACATGAAAGACCCATACTCTGAAAACTATAAAATGCTGATAAAAGAAATTCAAGAGGACACTAACAAATGGAAAGACATTCCATGCTCATGGGTTGGAAGAACAAATATTATTAAAATGTCTATATTACCCAAAGCAATCCACAGATTTCATGCAAGCCCTATCAAAATACCAACAGCATTTTTCACAGAGCTAGAACAAGGCCCCTAAAATTTGTATGGAACCACAAAAGACCTCAAATAGCCAAGCAATCTTGAAAAAGAAAAGTAAAACTGGAGGTATCACAATTTCAGACTTTAAGTTACATTACAAAGCTGTAGTAATTAAAACAGTATGGTACTGGCATAACAATAGACACATTGATCAACAGAATAGAACAGAAAACCCAGCAATAAACCCACAACTGACGGTCAATTAATTTTCAACAAAGGAGAAATGAATATACAATGGGAAAAAGACAGTCTCTTCAACAACTGTTGTTGGGAAAACTGGACAGTCACATGAAAAAGTATGAAACTGGACCACTTTCTTTCACCATACACAAAATTATAAACTCAAAATGGATTAAGGACCCTAATGTGACACCTGAAACCATAAAAATACTACAAGAGAGCACAGGAGGTAATGCCTCTGACATCAGCTGTAGGGACACTTTTCTAGATCTGTCTCCTGAGGCAAAGAAAGTAAAAGCAAAAATAAACTATTGGGACTACATCAAAACAAAAAGCTTCTTAACAGTGAAGGAATCAACACAACTAAAAGGCAGCCTAGAGAATGGGAGAAGACATTTGCAAATGACATATCTGATAAAGGGTTAGTATCCAAAATATATAAAGAACTGATACAACTCAACATGCCAAAAACAAATAATCCAGGGGCGCCTGGGTGACTCAGTTGGTTAAGCATCTGACTTCAGCTCAGGTCCTGATCTCACTGTCTTTGAGTTTGAGTCCCGCCTCCGGTTCTGTGCTGACAGCTCAGAGCCTGGAGTCTGCTTCAGATTCTGTGTCTCCCTCACTGCCCCTCCCCAACTCACACTCTGTGTCTCTCACACTCAAAAATGAATAAATGTTTAAAAAAAATTTTTTAATAATAATCCAATTGAAAATGGACAGAAGAGGAGTGCTTGGGTTGTGCAGTCAGTTAAGTGTCCAACTTCAGCTCAAGGCATGATCTCTCAGTTCGTGGGTTCAAGCCTTGCATCAGGCTCCGTGCTGACAGCTCAAAGCCTGGAGCCTGCTTCTGATCCTGCATCTCCTTCTCTCTCTGCCCCTCCCTCATTCATACACAGTTTCTCTCTGTCTCAAAAAATAAATAAACATTAAAAAAATTTTTTTAAATGGACAGAAGACATGAACAGACATGTCTATAAAAAAGACATACCAATGGTCAACAGACACATGAGAAGATGTTCAACATCACTCATGATCAGAGAAATGCAAATCAAGGCTGCAATGAGATACCACCTGACACCAGTCAGAATGGCTAAAATAAAAAAACACAAGAAACAAGTGTTGGAGAGGTTTTTGAGAAAAAGGAACCCTTGTGTACTGTTGATGTGAATGCAAACTGGTGCAGACACTGTGGAAAACAGTATGGAGGTTTCCAAAAAATTAGAATTACCATGTGACTCAGTAATTTCACTACTGGATATTTACCCATAGAATATGAAAACACTAATTAGAAAATATATATGCACCGCTGCATATATCATTATTTACAATAGTCAAACTATGAAAGCAGCCCAAGTGTCCACTGATAAATGAATGGATAAAGAAGATGTAGCATATATATATATATATATATATATATATATATATATATATATATATTCAGCCATAAAAAAAGTATTAAATTTTACCATTTGCAGTAACAGGGATAGATCTAGGGAGTATAATGCTAAGTGAAATAAGTCAGTCAGAGAAAGACAAATACCATATGATTTCACTCACGTGGAATTTAAGAAACAAAACAAATGAACAAAGGAAAAAAGAGTGAGCAAGCAAGAGAGAGAGAGAAACCAAGAAACAGACTCTTAACTATACAGAACAGATGGTTACCAGAGGGGAGGTGGGTGAGGAAATGAGGAAAATAGGTGATGGGAATTAAAGAGTACACTTATTAGGGCAGTTGGGTGGTTTAGTCAGTTAAGCATCTGACGCTTGATTTTAGCTCAGGTCATGATCCCAGTTTGTGAGATAAAGCTCCCCTTTGGGCTCAATGCTGACAATGCAAAACTTGCTTCGAATTCTCTCTCTCCCTCTCTCTCTCTCCCCTCCCCCTGTTTGCATGTTCTAAATAAATAAATAAATAAATAAATAAATAAATAAATAAACAAACAAACATTTAAAGAGTACATTTATCATGGTGAATAAGATATAAATATATATATAAAAGAAAATAATATTATCTGCTTCTTATTTTATTTTTTTTAAATGTGACCACCAAAAAGTTAAAATTACATATTATGCTTGAATTGTTTTTCTAATGGACCCATGGTCTATGATTTAAAAAGTAAATGATAGTCTTCTCCCCACAAGCTCTTTTCTTATTTACTTTTTAAAATTCATATCAGTGTGATCTCAAAAAGAAATTAACAATACCATAACCCTAAATTAACACAACTTCATGTATCACCATGTTTAATTTTCATCATTACTGTATGGTAAAAATATACCAATTTTTTACATTAAAAAAAATGTACAACCTCTTGGGGCACCTGGGTGGCTCAGTCGGTTGAGCGTCCAACTTCAGCTCAGGTCATGATCTCACGGTCCGTGAGTTCAAGCCCCACATTGGGCTCTGTGCTGTCAGTTCAGAGCCTGGAGCCTGCTTTGGATTCTGTGTCTCCCTCTTTCTCTGCCCCTCCCCACTCGCGCTCTGTCTCTCTCTCTCAAAAAATGAATAAACGTTAAAAAAAAATTTTTTTAATGTACAACCTCTAAAGGTCTTAGTGTTTGTTTTGCTTTGTTATTCATGCTCATAGACTTGGTATGTGAGAGCCCTACTCTTGAACTCAACTCTTACAATTAGAATAAGCTACTTTGAAGAAGTGGTATATATATACAATGGAGTATTACTCAGCAATCAAAAAGAATGAAATCTTGCCATTTGCAACTACGTGGATAGAACTAGAGGGTATTATGCTAAACAAAATTAGTCATAGAAAGACAAATATCATATGACTTCACTCATATGAGGACTTTAAGACACAGAACAGATGAACACAAGGGAAGGGAAGCAAAAATAATATAAAAACAGGGAGGGAGACAAAACATAAGAGACTTAAATATGGAGAACAAACAGAGGGTTACTGGAGGGGTTATGGGAGGGGGGATAGGCTAAATGGGTAAGGGGAATTAAGGAATCTACCCCTGAAATTATTGTTGCACTATATGCTAACTAACTTGGATGTAAATTAAAAAAAAATAAGATATAATAAGCTACTTTGCTTAAATAATCCCAAGAACAAAATCCATCATCCTTTTCAATGATTGGAGGGTATGTGTCCATATAAAGTGTCTATCTCTTGATCAGAAAATCTCTGAATGTGAGAAGCTCTGGTCATTGCTGTTTCCCCACCTTTCTTTAACCCTTCTCTTAGAAGAGGACATCCAAGGACCACAGAATGCTAGGACTAGAACTCATCAGACCAGAGAATCCTGACACTGGGTCAAAACTCATTTGGCATTCCGTAATACAGATTTTAAGATTCCTTTAAACTCCAAGATGAAACTTGAGCTCCACCCTTATCCTATCTGCTGCAGCCTGATCGAATATGAATGAATGTGTCTTAATGTTCCTATAGTGTGCCTTTGTGGTTATAAAATATTATCACTTATATGTCTATAAAAAGCATAGAGAAGGTGAAGAAAACCATATGGGGCAGAAGGTAGGTAAAGAATCTTATTAGCAAACATTTAGTGATTCAAAAGAGCAAAATATATCTCTCTTTTAAATAATTTTGTAAATGAAGACCAGGAAATGACCAGAGATATAACAAAGGATTGGGAAGGACCATAAAGGAGAAAAAGCACATTAAGAGTTCCTTGAAACTAGAAATTGGCGTCTGTGGCCTCAGAGGAGATTTTAAGTTATCATGCCATGAATTTTATTCTCACTCTTGAAGCTTCAAGTTACTTCTTTTCTATTTGTCACAGCTTTGGCTCAGGTCCATTGGCAATTCTTAACAACTACTATGAGCCTGAACTGAATGCTCTTTAAAGTGATCTTTGTTCCTTCAAATTAACTTAGCCCCCACCATACGCAATTTTAACAAATGTTAAAAAGATAACTTTAATTTTATTTCTCTTTAGGATCCATCCTTTACTGCCTTGTTAACCACTCAAACTCAAATCCAAAAAGAGATTGTAAATAAACATAATGAATTAAGGAAATCAGTTTCTCCACCTGCCAGCAACATGCTGAAGATGGTAAGAAGCAGTGATAAAGCCTAGTGGTATGAATCAGTGGTGGTAAGAGCAGGGAGCTGGTACTGGCATTTCTTAAGAACCTTGTGACTTACAAAGTTTTATGTCTGTTTTGCTATTTAATTTGAACTGCACTATGAGAAAAATAGAAATTAATTTTCCTTTGTAATGGTTAAATGATTTGTCAACGTTATAGGGCTTATTAAGTTGGGAAAGGCAAAAACTAGAAGCCAAATCTTCAGACATCAAATGTGAAGCCATTTTGTTCACTATCCACTTTAGTCTAAGATAATGGAGTCCCCTTTCCCTCATATATTTTATTTTTTGTAAGTAATCTCTATGCCCATGTGGGGCTCAAACTCAGGACTCCAAGATCAAGAGTCATATGCTCTACCAACTGAGCCAGCCTGGCACCCCCTAGGAGTCCCCTTTCCTTCAAAATCAGTGCCATTTAGGGTAGTCCAGGGAATAGTCCAAAAAAGCTAGATATCTCCCATTTGAATGTAATGGGCTATGATTGAAATTGGGAACAATCTAGGCCTATTCATTACTAAGGAAATATAATTCAAGACTTCACATGTTGAGTACTTAGAGTAGCCCCATTACTAAAAATCCTATGTGTGGTTCCTATACAATCATAAATTGCCAGATATTATTTTATTAGATATTTCTCTCAGTAGACACTTCATTTATGAACTTCTTTTCATGTAGAAATTGGCACTGGAGCAGATACACACACACACACACACACACACACACACACACACACACACACCTAACAAACAGGTCTTCTGATACCACTGACAATTAGATAATATACCTAGGGAAGTTTAAAGTAGTGCAAATCAACCGACCAAGTATGTTATAAAGCATATGCTTCTTTGGAGTTGAATCTCTAAGTGTATTTTTTTCTTGTGACATTTAGGAATGGAACAGAGAAACAGCAGCAAATGCCCAAAAATGGGCAAACAAGTGCACTTTAGAACACAGCAATGCAGAAGACCGAAAAACCAGTACGTAAATGAGCAAATATCTGTTAAATAAGTGAACAAATAAAATAATATTGCAAAATATTATGGAACATCAAATAGAATGGAACATTCTGGGACCTTGTAAGAAGATCTAGTAAATAAATGTTGCTTATACTGCTCTTCTTAAAATCAAAGTATCTGTATAGAGAGACATCCTTATAAGTGCCATTTTGTGCTTTTGATTTTTTACATTATGCAAATAATTTCTAAAGCAACACTTCATTTGTTCCTCTCAACCAGCTCATGAGTCAACAGTCAACAGTCATCATTTCTCTAACTTTAAAGATTAGGGACATGGGAGAAATGACCTAAGAGCACATTCTGAAGTTGTATAGCCAGGCTTATTGATTTCTAATCCACTGCCCTTTTTGTGATATTGTGTAAGTGTTTGGCATTTTCATATCTCTTCTTTTATATTTATAAAATATACTAAATTGTTATTTTTTCTCTGAATTTTACTCTGAAAATACTTAAAGCTTTTAGAATCATGATGAATACTTTGCATATATTGATTAAGTTTTCAAGTTTTGCTAACTACGTTGTATGGACTGTGGGCTTATTTGCATAGATAATATATTATACTCAAAAACTATACAATATCTTATCAAGGGTTATAAAAACTATGAAAGAAAAATACTTTTATGCATAAATCTTACATAAAATAATTATTTACATTATCAAACATAATACATTTAGGCAACTCAGTTTGAAAGTAATGAATTTTTACCTGTATTTTCATTATAATTATCGCTTATATTGTTGATGCTAATCTGTTAAAAATTGTGAAGAGAATGATGGTTTTCAGTAGAAGATGAAAACAAATGGTCTTAATGATGCAAATCTACATGGTTAGAGTCTTCGTTTATTTCTTCCATATTGAAGGTGATAGCCAAGAATACCTTATACTTGCTTTAAGCAGTATGTAGACCTTATATTTCAAGCTACCAAAATGTAAATATTATTTGAGATCTTGAAAAGATAGAGAAGGGGCACCTGGGTGGCTCAGTTGGTTAAGCATCCGACTTCGGCTCAGGTCATGATCTCACAGTTAGTGAGTTCGACCCCCGCGTCAGGCTCTGTGATGACACCTCAGAGCCTGGAGCCTGCTTCGGATTCTGTCTCATTCTCTCTCTGCCCCTCCCCCACTTGTGCTCTGTCTCTCTCTGTCTCTCAAAAATAAGTAAAAATGTAAAAAAAAATGTAAAAAAAAGAAAAGATAGAGAAAATTTCTGGGCAGCAAGACACTTCTTTCTTTTAATTTTATAATGGTAAGAATACTTAACATGCGACCTACACCTTTAACAAATAGTTAAATGTACTATACAATATTGTTGTCTAGGTAAAATGTTGCATAGAAGAATTTATTCATCTGAAATTATTTATCTTATTTATCTGAAACTTTATGCCCATTGATTGGTGACTTCTCATTTCTCCTTTCCCCCATCCCTGGCTACCACTATTCTACTCTTTGATTCTATGAATTTGACTATTTTAGGTACTTCTTGTAAATGGAATCATGTAGTAGTTGTCTGTCTATGACTGGCTTATTTCAGTTAACATTTTCAAGATCCATCCATATTGTCTCACCCAAATGTAGAATTTCCTTCCTTTGTAAGGATGAGTGACATCCATTGTATGTATATGTGTCTTTTTGTTCATCCATTCATCTGTCCATGGATTTTAGGTTGTTTACACATGGTGGCTATTGTGAATGGTGCTGCAATGAACATGAGAATGCTAATATCTCTTTAAGAACCTGATTCCAGTTATTTTGGATAAGTACTCAGAAGTGGTATTACTGGATCATTTGGTAATTCTAGTTTTAATTTTTTGAAGAACCCGTGTACTTTTTTCCATAGCACCTATACCATTTTTATTTCCACCAAAAGTGTACACCATTCCAATTTCTCCACATTCTTCACTCATTGTCCTTTCTCCACCCATCATAAACATCCTTACCGATATAAGGTGATACCTCATTATTTTGATTTGCATTTCCCTGATGATTAGCAACATTGAGCACCTTTTCATATACCTGTTGGTCATTTGTATATCTTTGGAGAATGTCTATTCAAATTGTGGTCAGAAAAGATCCATAGTCAATTCCTCAGGCAGGCCCCTGAAAACAAAGGATCTTTGGGCATTCCAGCCAACTCTTTCCCTATCCAGGAAGAGGCTAGAAGCTTGCGATTTTTATCTCCTCACTCTATGCTGAACAAGGAGGGAAGCTATGGCAAATCTTTATTCTCATGAGCCCCACATCTTGTTATGTGAGGTCTGTTAACATTCTCAGAGAGGCAAGTCAGAAGTCAGTCCTTTGAGCAGCATCTGGAAAATTTGTGGCCCTGGATGCCCAGACCAACTCTTTCCCACCTTTGGGAGAAACAGGCTCTGTTTCTGAGAAAGGGAGAGGAGCCATGGCATCTACCAATCCAAACCACCATCTCTATTGTCCCCAGGGGGCAAGACTGTGACTGCGCCAAACCTGTCAGAGCTCCAAGAATACCAAGACATATGTCAGTTCTTTGGGCAACCTTGGAGAAATTCAGGCATTAGACACACCAATCAACACTTTGTTTCCCAAGGAGGAAACTGAGAACTATAATTTTTCATATGTTTGCTCTGTGCTGAGCCAGGGAGAGGAGATATGATATCTACCAGCCCCAGACACTATCTCCATTCTCCTCCAGGTGGCTAGCCTGTGCCTGACTACCAGAGCTCCAAGACTAACAAGACAGAACCCACCCATCTGGGAAGTTTTCTTTGGGAAAGGTTGGGTGGCTGGACACATAAACCAATTCTTTCCTTCCCCTGGGAGAAGCCAGGAGACATGCGATTTCTTCCTGATCATACGGCAGGCACTGTGCTGAGGGTAGGTATTCTAGCAAGAGGGTGTCCCAATTTCCCTACAGGCTTCAGTGAGTCTGGGCTCATATTTTTCCAGAGTATAGAAGCCTTTCCATTAGTTTGGGAATTCTCACAAGGGCAATTTGCTTGGGAATTGTTGCTGAATCAGTGTGTTTGTTAGGGGAAGGAGAATCCGGGCTTCCTATCCTGCCATCTTGCTGATGTCACCCTGCAAGGTTTTTCTTACCAAATCTTCTGAGGAAGATTTGGCCTTATGACATTCTGATTCATTGATTAAGGGAGGATCCAAAAACTTTCAAAACTTCCATTCCCCCCTGATGTCAGTTGCCTCTTAACTGGTGCTCTTAAAATCACTTCTAGATCTTTTTATCCAAGTTCACACAAAATCATAATCATAATCATAATCATAGTCATAATCATTTACTCAGAGTCCAGTATATGAAAAATCTCTGGTGAGGGTGAACAAGAAGAGGAAAAGAATAAAAGGTGGTCACTGCTTTTTGCAAATTTACAATACAAAGCTGAGAGCATAGAAGATATTGCACATGTGAATTTAGCATGAAAAAGAATGCATTTTTGGCAATCCAGAGGATTTTTAAAGCATACGGTCTTCTCAACCTACTCAAAGTTGTACATGTTGAGGCCAGCCTTAGCATGCTAGACAGATCTGTCTTCTATTCAACTTTATAGCTGATAAGGATAGAAGTCCTTTTATTATGTATTAACAGTTAGCAAGTATAGGCACTATGTTTGAAAGGCAACATCCTTGTGTTCATATAGTTGGTTGCTTTTGCCATTGCATAGTTTATTGCTTCCTCATGAATGATGTTTCTCTTTAGGTACAAAATGTGGTGAGAATCTCTATATGTCAAGTGACCCTACTTCCTGGTCAAATGCGATCCAAAACTGGTATGAGGAACGCAATAATTTTGTCTATGGTGTAGGACCTAAGAGTTCCAGTTCAGTTGTTGGACATTACACCCAGGTAAGAGAAACAAATGAAAACACTTTTGCCGCAAATGCTCTAATATAGAAAGCATCTTTAAATTATGACCAAGCCCTGGGGCGCCAGGTGGCTCAGTCAGTTAAGTGTCTGACTCTTGATTTTGGTTCAGGTTCCTGAGATCGAGCCCCATGTAGGGCTCTGAGCTGACAGCGTGGTGACTGCTTGGGATTCTCTCTCGTCCCTCTGTCTACCCCTTCCCCACTTGTGTATGTCCTCTCTCTCTCTCTCTCTCTCTCTCTCTCTCTCTCTCAAAATAATTAAATAAATTTTAAATTATGACCAAGTCCAATATTTAATTTGGGTAAGAGCCTGACTAGACAGAATAGTCCTAGCATTAGCTGGTACTTCATCTAGAGCTGTCTTTTTTCCCCATAGTTTGCAAAACTCTTGGTAAGAAAGCATACTCCATACTTTTTCTAAATTAGGATTGGATAAAATAGTGAATGTATGTTAAAATTTAATATTTTAAAATTTGTGACTTGTTTCAATAATTGAACTAAATATTTCCATAAGGTACTTGGCTACAAACTATAATAGTACCATGTTTTCAGTTTTACATTTGTTATTATTTTTTCAATATTTTCTATCTTCTTTAATGTACTCTCCCATATTCCTTTTTGGATTTGTAGCTTGTCTGGTACTCCTCTTTCCACGTTGGATGTGGAATTGCCTATTGTCCCAATCAAGAAAGTTTAAAATACTACTATGTTTGCCAATATTGTCCTGCGTAAGTATATACTTTAGAGTTTAACACAATAATCCTATGTGCAGTTTAATATTTTGAAATTCTTACGGAATAAACAAACTGGGATATAAAACACATTTCAGTAAAGGGAATGAAGGAATTTTTTTTTCATTTTTTAAAATTCATGCATAGTTGATCCACAATGTCATATTAGTTTTAGGTAATATAACATAGTGACAAGTCTATACCTTATGCCATGCTCACAAGTGTAGCTATCATCAGTCACCATGCTATTACATGCTAT
Organism: Panthera pardus; assembly: GCF_024362965.1. NCBI lineage: Eukaryota > Metazoa > Chordata > Mammalia > Carnivora > Felidae > Panthera > Panthera pardus. The sequence goes on from NW_026526732.1 coordinate 103,856,904, forward strand.
TACAATACAATTGACTATAGTCCCTATGCTGTATCTTCTATCCCCATCACTTATTTATTCCATAACTGGAAGTTCATACCTCCCACTCCTCTTTACCCATTTTACCCATCCCCCACCCCCTTGTACCTATGGTCTGTTTCTGCTTTTTGCTTATTTGCCTGATTTGTTTTTTAGAATCCACATACAAGTGAATCATGTGCTATCTGTCTTTCTCTGTCTAATTTATTTCACTTAGCATAATACTCTCTAGGCCTATCCAAAAGGGATAAATCTTTAGAAATGCCTTTTAAGTTGTGATACATTCAATTATCAGAGAAGAGACCATATTCTAAATTCCAAGTGTAAAATCTGAAACTCTCTTTCCTTAATGTGACATCTTTTCTCTCAGTGACCTTTCCCTTAGGCTCACAGCTATAATGAGGGAAAGCATGGGTAGTGTGCATTTCTGTAGATTTGATGTCATTAGTTCTCACTAACTTCATACTCTAGGAAGGTGGCAGCCTGATGGTTAAGCAAGGGATGGTAGTGGACTGGGAAACTGGGAATGGCTGATTGTGATTTCAGCTCTTTCTGCTAAAATGTTCCCACCCCTGCTTATCTAAAACGCTGCCTATGTTATTACCATCACAGATGATTCATTCATTGGCTCTCAAAGGTGTTTTCAAGAGATCTTTAATGTATTTCGGAGTCCAGGAGAGAACATCCTTAATCCTTGTTTTTCAGAAATTTGCACAAAATCTCCATAATGAACCATTCTTTAAGGTCCTGACTTGCAGCAGGAAATGTGTTCTTTCATCAAAGATTATGTTTGAACTTACCCAGAATAAATTCTGTGGATATACTGAAGATCTAATCTCAGCATATCTGTTAACCCTAATTTCTTTAAATGTTTGAAATTCCTTGCCACCAGGGACAGGAGACCCCTAAAACCAAGCTTCCTTCGGGTTTTATTTTGAGACTGTCGATAACCCAAGTATATAGATCTCCCGTTTGAGAAGTATGACTTCCAATGCCATCTTCCTGCAAGCACCTATGAGGGTTTAGTAGAAAGAATTGAAAAGTTCTTAGGAGAATGCATCCAAATTCACTGTCTGGCTATAAGAGAGGTGGGTCTGACGCCAGGTATCTGAAGTGAGAGCTGGAGTGAATAATGAGGGAAAGCAGGGGTGAGAGCACTTTCGGAACATGTTTGTGTCTAGTTCACATTTTTCCAGGGGCTCACACACATTCAGATATATCCTGTGTAGAGCCTGAGATTCAAATGCATGGGCTTGTGTCTTTGTCCCACTTGACACTATTGATATTTGGACTCCCTTGTATTTCAAATGAATTAAATGGCCAATAGGTAATGATCACAAGCGAGTTATAACTTAGTGACTATAATGTGATTACACTCTGGATATTCATGCTTCTCAAAACTTTTTTTAATTAACGTTCCCTTTTTAGTAAACATAAAAATATTTCACATACCACCTCTAGAAATTCACAAACCTTCTTTTCCTTCCCTGTCTGACAAGCACACACACCACTAACTACTCTCATTCTAAAAGTAAAATGTATATGTGTGTGTGTGTGTGTGTGTGTGTATGAAATTTGGTATTTTATTATGTTTCAAATAAAAATGATATTGTAATATTAAATATTCTTTTCCAAACTATAATCCCTATGTCCCAGAGGCTCTTTTGTCTCTCTTGGGGGATACGCTCTATTCCCTAGCACTCACATTGGGTGTACTGTCTTAACAAATTTGACCATGTCTAGTGGGAAAAGTGTTGCCACATTGAAATATACTCTGAAAACTTTACACTCCCATTAATGTGATTTAGTTGCTCAGACTGAAAAATTATAGTCAAGGACATGGGTCAATATGTGAAGTATTTTCTTAATTTGAATGTTACTCACTGGGAATTATAATTTTTCAGTTTTGTTAACATACCTAAAAGCATTTAATAGTCATCCATATTTGGTAATTTATACTGCTTTTGGGGAGTATAAACTAAATTGTAAAGTGAAGTTATTTGACATTATGTATTTTAAATTCCAGCGGTAACAATGTGAGTAAAAAGAATACACCTTACCAGCAAGGAACACCTTGTGCCAGTTGCCCTGGTAACTGTGAGGATGGACTATGCAGTAAGTTTGAAGTGATTACCTTCCTATTATAAGAAACAGTTGATGTTTTATTTTATTTTTATGGGTTAAGAAATCTCCTAAAGGAACCAATTTAAATAGTATCCTTATGCAAAAGACAAATATGTTACTTAACAGACTGTGTTTATGTAAATATTTTACACAGTTTATTTAGTAACCTACACATTACTTGCAGTGAAAATATTACCACATGTAAGATAATGAAAGATCTACCATCAATGTGTTTTTGTGACTATGCAAAGCTCATTAATATTAACTATACATATTTCTGATAGTTCATTTCCTCAAAGTTAGTATCATTATACCAAAAGTCTTATTTTGAAATGTAAATCTATGGGTGTAAGATCACATTATAGCTCAATCTAGACAGGCAAATGAAATATTTTTGTGTGCTAATGAGTTCATCATGCTGATTTCCTCTTTTTTCTGTAGTATAATTGAAATCACAGTGTTTAACTTAATAATTACTCTCCCTGTGTTTTGATAGTAGTTTACTGCATATTTTTAATGGCAAAATCAAATCTGTATGTAGCACTGACTCATAGACCCACAAAAATATTGTTGCAACAGGAGAGAATTTAAAAAAATATCATATATATGATTTCTAAAGTTGTAATGAAGTAAAAATAGCTGTTAGCTCTTTATAGTTGGGATGCTTGGATTAAAATTATTATGAATAATAGAGTTGAATAAATATCATTTGTTGAGATTTTTACCTTTCAAGTACATTCACCTTTAGTTAGCATTCTTACTGACTGAATTATATAGGTATAATTCATAATATTGATTGTATTCAAGCTATAAATCAACTAATGAAGAAAAAAGGGTTACATATTACCAACTCTTCTGAATGCTATTTGCTAAGAAGCATGGAATTTATCCTGTTATCAATAAGCACTCAACTGAAAGGTTTTAAACAGAAGAGTGACAGGGCCAGAACCATGTTTTATAAAGAGCTTCCTGGGGCGCCTGGGTGGCGTAGTCGGTTAGGCGTCCGACTTCAGCCAGGTCACGATCTCGCGGTCCGTGAGTTCGAGCCCCGCGTCGGGCTCTGGGCTGATGGCTCGGAGCCTGGAGCCTGTTTCCGATTCTGTGTCTCCCTCTCTCTCTGCCCCTCCCCCGTTCATGCTCTGTCTCTCTCTGTCCCATAAATAAAAAACGTTGAAAAAAAAATTTAAAAAAAAAAAAAAAAAAAAAAAGAGCTTCCTAACAATAGTATGTAGAAACAATTGGATGGAAGCCAACTAGAAAAGTGTTGAACACTATGGGTTAAAAAAAAAAAAAGATGTCTTTACTGCATTGCTGACAAAATGAATGAGAAAATTGGACAGGGTTGGAAAACAAGGAATAGAATAGCCAGGGTTTGTTACCTGTCCTGGTTGAATGCTGGTCTGAAGTAGGAAAGATGAAGTTCCGACTGATCCAGTCTCGGCCTAAATTACTGAGTAGTCAGAGAGCCATTTCTCTGAGATTGTGGGAGGGGTACAAGGAGACCATACCCAAGAATTGTCAACCTTGTGAGCAGTATGATGAGTATCTTGAAATTTGTTGAGTTTGGGGAGAATCCAAGAAATACCAGAAGGAAAGAGTGCATATTATCATTGTTTTGCATCTTTATCTTCCCATAGATACCTGTTTCTCCAGAAAGAAAGCTTTGGGGTCTGAAACAGTGCTATTGAAGAGTATGAAATGAAGGAAATATTCTCTATCAGCATATGTCTTACAAGTAGCCATTAGTCACATGTGACCTTTGAACACTTGAAATGTGGCTAGTAAGATTAAGGGACTAAATTTTTTACTTTAGTTTAGAATAATTTAAATTTCAATAGCTACATGTGACTAGTGGCCCCTACATTAGACTGCAGGTGTAGAGAGATTTATTTATATTCATTTTACTCTTTTGGCTAAGGGAGAAAAGTAGGTCAATTCATTTAGAAACATGACCAAATTCAAAATAAAAAAGTGTTAGATTGATCAGTGAGCTTGACTAAGGCACCTGATATGTCCCTTAAGAAAGGAAAAGCCCATCATTGTGTAAGTGATGTTGACTTGTTTTGTCCAGTCTCCTACCCATATCATGCACTTTGAATGTGTGGATTGTTTTGCTGCTACTAAGGAATATGATAATGAGGTAAATAATTTGTTTTTGCCACAGCTAATAGTTGCGAGTATGAAGATCTCCTTAGTAACTGTGATTCCTTGAAGACAACAGCCGGCTGTGGACATGAATTGCTTCAGGAAAAGTGCAAGGCTACTTGCCTGTGTGAAAACAAAATTTACTGAGATGCCCAGTGTGCATTGCAAGACTAAGTGAAGAGGGCTGCATCATTTAGTTAATACATATCGCAGGGGATTTTAGGCATGTTAGTTACAAATATGGTTCCACACAGTAGTGCATTTTTTTCTCCTGGATCTTTATAGAAATCTTTTTCATACAGTGATTTACAAAAGCAGCATAGTCTATGATGACAACTTCGGACTTTGATAGCAATTTGGTACTTTAAACTTAATGAATTGAATCAAGTTGAGAATTTTGAAAGTTGTATAATCATAGACTTTTGGTCACTGAAACGGGATCAGAATGGAGAAGTACATTTCTTGAAACATCATGCAAAAAAAAAAAAAAAAAACTATAACATCATTGCCATTCCTACTACATGAATTTTTACTTGAATAAAGTTTAAATTCAAAGATTGACATGTACCTTTGTCTTATGGCCTCCTCTTTAAACAAAAGTAATCACATTTTAGAATAAAAAAATGATCCTTGCACAATATTTTTGAGTATTCATAGTTCACGCCAGCTAGACTCAGCCCAGATAAATGATTATACAGTGCAAAATTTCCAAAATATTTGCCTATAAAATTTTAACAAAAGTGGAAATCAGCTCTGTTCTTACTTATTCTTTGATATTTTGATCTCCCTACAGGTTTAGTTGATAAGTTAAAAGAAAACATTATCTGAGAGCATATACAAAGATAGCCTTCCAAGAAAAAAAAATATTTCAGAGAGATTTATCATTTATAAGTTTGAATACATTCTCATTTAATATTGATGACAAAAACATGATGAATTAGACCCATTTTATAGGTGAGAAAACATACACAAGAAATCTAAAAACGGTTAAGTAGGCTGAGGTGCCTGGGTGGCTCAGTTGGTTAAAGCTCTGACTCTTGGTTTTGGCTCAGGTCATGATCTCACGGTTTGTGGTTCAAGCCCCATATCAGGCTCTACACTGCTAGAGTGGAGCTTCTTAGGATTCTCTCTCTCCTTCCTGCTCTCTCTCTCTCTCTCTCTCTCAAAATAAATAAGTAAACTTTAAAAGAAAGAATAAGCATTTTATGAAACCTAGTATCCAATCCTGATGAAACTCTCAGCAAAACAAGAAGGGAAGTTTCTCAGCTTGATAAAGAAAAGCTATAAACAAATGTATAGCTAACACTGTATTTAATGGTGAAAGACTGAATTTTTCCCCCTAAGTTCAGAAAATAGGCAAAGATGTCACTCTCATCACTAAGCATTATACTAGTCCTGGCCAGTGAATCAGATAAGACAAAAAAAACCATCTAATTAGAAATGAGGAGTAAAACTGTCTTATGGATAGAAGTGATGACACACATAATCACCAATTGGGAAATAGACCTACATATACAGTTGACCTTTGAAACACAGGGGTTGGGGGACTGATGCTCTACACAGTCGAAAATCTGTGTATAACTCTTGACTCTCCAAAAACTTAACTACTAATAGCCTACTGTTGAACAGAAGCCTTGCTGAGAACATAAATAGCTGATTAACACATTTTTGGTATGTTATATGTATTGTACACTGTGTTCTTACAATAGAGTAAGCTAGAAAAAATATTATTAAAATAATTTCTGTACAGTACTTTACTCTGCAGTACTGTAAATGTATTTATCCAAAAAAATCCATGTATAAATGGACTCATACAGTTCAAACCTATGTTGTTCAAGGGTCGGCTGTATGGGGACAGTGGATTTTTGGCAGTGGTAGAGAGGAAACTCAATGGAGAAAGAAGAGTCTTATCAATAAGTGGTGGTGGGAAAATTGACATCCGTATGTTTAAAAAAATGAGTTTGATCCATACTTTGCACTGTATACAAAAATTTATCATAGACCCAAATAAAGAAATTAGAAAATGTTTAGAAGATGTAAGAGAAAATATTTGTGACTTCCGGTTAGGCAAATATTTCTTATATACGAAGTCATCTATAAAAGTACAAACTGATAAATTGGGCTTCATCAAAATGAAAAAATTATTTTCTTCAAAAACACTCATAAGAGAATGAAAGGACCAGTCACAGGCCATGAGAAATTGTTTACAAATCATCCATCTGAGAAAGGACTTGTATCAGGAATATATGATGACTCTCAAAACTCAGTACTGATGAACACAGGCAACCCAATAAAAATGGGCCAAAGATGTGAACAAACACTTCATCAAAAAACATGTACAGATGGCAAATAAGAATATGAAAAGATGGTCAACATCACCACTTGTTAAAAAATGCAAATTAAAACGACTATGAGAGACCACTACCCAAGTATCAGACCGAATAAAATGAAAAACACTCACTATACAAAGTGCTGGTGAAGTTGTAGGGGACCTGGATCCTTCCTATACTCCTCCCGGGGATATAAAATGGTGCAATTACTTTAGAAAATATGTATTCAGGTTCTTAAAAAGCTATATACCTACCATACGCTCTAGCCTTTCCATTTCTATGTGCCCATGAGAAAAGAAAACCTAGATCTCTTCAAGACCTGTCCCTGAGCATTCATAGCAGGTTTACTTGTAATAGCAAAAAGTTAGAAACAATCCAAATGCCCACTAACATGTAAATGGATTAACCAACAACTTGGATGAGTCTCAAAGTAGTCTGAGTGAAAGAAGACATACATACTGTGTGATTCTATTTATATGAAACTAGAAAATGCAAACTATAGTGACAAAGCAGATCAGACTTAAAGTTCCTCTTTTATAAAATGACTATAATAATTCTATGTTTCTCATAAGGATATTTGGTAAAAATTTAATGATATAGGTAAGCATTTAAAATGTCATAGTGTTGGGGAGCGTGGGTGGCTCGGTTGGCTAAGTGTCTGACTTAGGTTCAGGTCATGAGCTCATGAGTTCAAGCCCTGATCAGGCTCTGTAGTGACAGCTCAGAGCCTGGAACTTGCTTTCAGATTCTGTCTCCCTCTCTCTCTGCCCCTCCCCCACTCATTCTCTCTTTTTCTCTCTCTCTCATAAATAAATATTAAAAAACATTTTTTAAATAAAATGTCATAGTGTTGGGGTGCCTGGGTGGCTCAGTCAGTTAAGCATCTGACTCTTGGTCTCAGCTCAGGTCATGATCTCATGAGTTTGTGAGATCAAGCCCCATGTTGGGCTCTGGGCTGAGAGCATGAAGCTTGCTTAGGATTCTCTCTCTCTCTCTCTCTCTCACTCTCTCTCTCTCTCTTTCTGTATGCTCCTCCCCTGTTTTTTTTCTCTCTCTCTCTCTCAAAATAAATAAAATAAATTAATTAATTAAAATTTTTAAAAAATGTCATAGAATTGGTTGCAGGGTGATGTCAGCAAATGGCAGCATAGGAATTTCTAACACTTATCCCCCACCCAAAAACATCATTCACAAAAATACTTTCACAAGAGCCAGGGATTCTAGGTGAGGGATACAGCAATTGAGTGAAGCACTGAAACAAGAAAAGATTCACACTCACCTGATCCTTCACCTACCCCAGACCTAGGCAACCCAGTGTGGACTTTGGGGAAGTAGAGTGCAGTGAGCACCTGACTTCACCACAGACCTCAGAGCCGGCCTACCTTGGCACCAGACAACTTCCTGCAGCCCTCAGAGGCTCCCTGCAGGCTTGCAAATCCAGCCCCCAGCTCACCCCAGTGCTACTGGCTCCAGAGGCCCCAGGTAGATCTCTAATGCTTCAGGCAGCTTACTTGGGTCCAGGATCCCAGGGGGCCCTCATGAACCTCGTCTGCTGATCTACCCTGGATTATGTTGGCTTCCACGACTCCAGGTATCTCCTGTGGCCCCAGAATCCTGACAGGCTCCTTCAAACTTAAGCAGCTCCCATGTCACCAAACTTCCAGGGCGATCCCATGAATTTAGCCTCCCAGCTTATCCGAGCAGCAGCTTCTCCTGCAGTTGGAGCACCTCCCTTGGTACCAGGTTCCCTGTCAGCCTGGCCAACCCAGGCTCCAGGCCTTGTCTTCAGGAAGTTCACATTCTAGTGGGACCTTGCCTCTCTTGTTTTTGTCACAGCTGTATTTCCAGCACTCAGCAGAGTGTTTCACACATAGGCCCTCAACAACTATTTGTACCATAAATAAATTATATCAGTGAATAGGCCAACAAGTCAATCATATATTGTACATTACAAGTGTCATAAAGAATACAAGCAGGAGCATGTAACAAAAAGAGAGAGAGAGAAGAGGAGACCTATTTAAATATCATTCTGGGGAGCCTGGGTGGCTCAGCTGGTTAAGCGTCCAACTGACTTCAGCTCAAGTCATGATCTCATGATTTGGTTCCTGTGTTTAAGTCTTGTGTGGGATTCTCTCTCTTGGGATTCTCTTGGGATTCTCTCTCTGTATCTCTCTCTCCAACCTTCCCCTGCTGTCTCTTTCCTTCTCTCTCTCTCTCTCAAAATAAATAAACTTAAAAATAAATAAATAGATAAATAAATGAATAAACAGATAAATAATAAAAATTATCATTTTGTCTTTGGACGCTTAAGAAGCAGTACTAGGCTTCATAACTTCCTATGCAGGATGCGTATACTCCATGCACACTCTAACTACCTATACTGTCATCCTACCAGATACTAAAACTGAGATCATTGAGAATGAGGGTGAAAGATGAGTGTTAAATTTTAAGTTTACTTATGAATTTTGTGGAAATTAATGGACTATGTAGGCATATAATGAGAATATTGGAAGTACGAAAATGGATTAAATATGCAAAATATATAAATATAGAAAATATTTTATCTGATTTAGTACAGTTATTTAAATGAAAAATTTCCCAAAGGCATAAAACTGAACTCACTGAGTATAATTAAAAAACAAAACAAAAATATTACACTGATGGTTTGGGGATGGGGCTGGGGGGATGGGTGAAATAGGTGATGGTGATTAAGGAGTGCACTTGTGATTAGCACTAGGTGTTACATGGTAGTGTTGAATCATGCTACTGCATACCTGAAACTAATATAACACTCTATGTTAACTAGCTAGAATTAAAATAAAATTTTTAAAAATAATAAAAAAAAATTAAATGGCTTTAAATGACACTGGACTGGATGGACCTAACAGATATATTCAGAAATTTTCATTCTAAAGCAGAATACACATTCTCCTCAAGTGCACCTGGAACATTATCCAGAATAGATCACATACGGGGACACAAATCAGCTCTCAACAAGGAGAAAAATATCAAGATCATACCGTGCATATTTTCAGAGCATGACACTATGAAACTCGAAATCAACCACAAGAAAAAATTTGGAAAGACATTAAATATTTGGAGAATAAAGAACATCCTACTAAAATAATGAATGGGTTAACCAAGAAGTTAAAGAGGAAATTAAAAAGTACATGGAAGCCAATGAAAGTGATAACACCACAACCCAAAACCTCTGGGATACAGCAAAGGTGGTCATAAGAAGGAAGTATATAGCAATCCAGGCCTTCCTAAAGAAGGAAGAAAGGTCTCAGATATACAACCTAATGTTACACCTAAGAGAGCTGGAAAAAGAACAGCAAATAAAACCCAAAAACAGAAGAAGGCAGGAAATAATAAATATTAAAGCAGAAATCAATGCTATAAAAAAAAGCAACATTTGAACAGATCAATGAAATCAGGAACTGGTTCTTTGAAAGATTAACAAAATTGATAACCCCCTAGCCAGTCCAATCAAAAAGAAAAAGAAAAGGACCCAAATAAATAAAATCAAGAATGAAAGAGGAGAGATCACAACCAACAATGCAGAAATACAAGCAATAATAAGACAACATTATGAGCAATTATAGGGAAAAAAAAAAGGACAATCTAGAAAAAATGGACAGATTTTTAGAAACATATAAACTACCAAAACCAAAACAGGAAGAAATAGAAAATTTGAACAGACCCATAACCGGTAAAGAAATTGAACTAGTAATCAAAAACCTCCCAAAAATATAAGAGTCTAGGGCCAGATGGCTTTCCAGGGGAATTCTACCAAACATTAAAGAGGAGTTAATACCTATTCTTTTGAAGCTGTTCCAAAAAAATAGAAATGGAAGGAAAACTTCCAAACTCATTCTATGAGACCAACATTACTTTGATTCCAAAACTCTACAAAGACCCCACTAAAAAGGAGAACTACAGACCAATTTCCCTGATGAACATGGATACAAAAATTCTCAACAAGATAATACCCAACCGGATCCAGCAATACGTTAAAAGAATTATTCACCACGATCAAATGGGATTTATACCTGGGATGCAAGGCTGGTTTAATATCTGTAAATCAATCAATGTGATACATCACATTAATAAAAGGACCAGAACCACATGATCCTCTCAACAGATGCAGAGAAAGCATTTGACAAAATACAGCATCCTTTCTTGATGAAAAAAAAAAAAAGAAAGTAGGGATAGAAAAATCATAAGATCATAAAAGATCATAAAAGCCATATATGAAAGACGCACTGGTAATATCATCCTCAACGGGGAAAAACTGAGAGCTTTCCCCCTAAGGTCAGGAACATGACAGGGATGTCCACTCTCTCCAAGTTATTCAACATAATATTGGAAGTCCTAGCCTCGGCAATCAGACAACACAAAGGAATAAAAGACATCCAAATTGGGAAGGAGGAAGTCAAACTTTCACTCCTCGCATACAGCATGATACTCTATATGGAAAACCCAAAATATTCCACCAAAAAAAAAAAACTGCTAGAACTGACCCAGGAATTCAGAAACTTAGCAGAATATAAAATCAATGCACAGAAATTGATTTCATTTCTATACACCAACAGTGAAACAACAGAAAGAAAAATCAAGGAATCGATACCATTTACAACTGCACCAAAACCCATAAAATACCTAGGAATAAACCTAACAAGAGAATTGAGAAATCTATACAGTGAAAACTATAGACTGCTTATGAAAGAAATTGAAGAAGACACAAAAAAAATGGAAAAAGATTCCATGTTTATGGATTGGAAGAAGAAATATTGTTAAAATGTTGATACTAATCAAAGCAATGCACATATTTAATACACTCCCTATAGAGATAACACCAGCATTCTTCACAGAGTTAGAACAAAGAATCCTAAAATTTGTATGGAACTAGAAAGACCCCAAATAGCCAAAGCAAACCTGAAAAAGAAAACCAAAGCTGGAGGCATCACAATCTCAGACTTCAAGATGTATTATAAAGCTGTAATCATGAAGAATAGAAAACCCTGAAATGGACCCACAAATGTATGGCCAAGTAATCTTTGACAAAGCAGGAAAGAATATCCAATGGAATAAAGACAGTCTCTTTAACAAATGGTGTTGGGAAAACTAGACAGCGATATACAGAAGAATGAACCTGGAGCACTTTCTTACACCATACACAAAAATAAACTCAAAATGTATGAAAGACCTAAATGTAAGACAGGAAGCCATCAAAATCCTCGAGGAGAAAGCAGGCCTCTGATCTTGGCTGCGACAACTTCTTACTCAACACGTCTCTGGAGGCAAGGGAAACAAAAGCAAAAATGAACTACTGGGACCTCATTAAAAAAAAAAAAAGTTTATGCACAGCAAAGGAAACAATCAGCAAAACTAAAAGGCAACTGACGGAATGGGAGAAGATATTTGCAAACGACATATGAGATAAAGGGTTAATATCCAAAATCTATTAAAGAACTTACCAAACTCAACACCCAAAAAACAAATAATCCAGTGAAGAAATGGGCAAAAGACATGAATAGACACTTCTCCAAAGAAGACATCCAGATGGCCAACCGACACATGAAAAGATGCTCAACGTCACTCATCATCAGGGAAACACAAATCAAAACTACAATGAGATACCACCTCACACCTGTCAGAATGACTAACATTAACAACATAGGCAACAACAGATGTTGGTGAGGATGTGAAGAAAGGGAAACTCTTGTGCGCTGTTGGTGGGAATGAAAACTGGTGCAGCCAGTCTGGAAAACAGTATGGAGGTTCCTCAAAAAATTAAAAATAGAACTACCTATGACCCAGTAATTGCACTACTAGGTATTTACCCAAATGATGCAGGTGTGTTGTTTCAAAAGGACACATGCACCCCAATGTTTATAGAAGCACTGTCGACAATAACCAAAGTATGGAAGGAACCCAAATGTCCATCAACTGATGAATGGATAAAGAAGATGTGGTATATATATATATATACAATGGAGTATCACTAGGCAATCGAAAAGAAGGAAATCTTGCCATTTGCAACTACGTGGATGGAACTAGAGAGTATTATGCTAAGCAAAATTAGAGAAAGACAAATATCATATGACTTCACTTCTATGTGGAATTTAAGATACAAAACAGATGAACATTAGGGAAGGGAAGCAAAATTAATATAAAGACAAGAATAGGACAAAACATAAGAGACTCTTAAATATAGAGAACAAACTAAGGATTGCTGGAAGGGCTGTGGGCAGGAGGATGGGCCAAATGGGCAAGGGGCATTGAAGAAGATACTTGTTGGGATGAGCACTGGGTGTTATACATAGGGGATGAATCACTGAAATCATTATTGCACTATATGCTAACTAACTTGGATGTAAATAAAACACACACACACCCACACGTAAAACATACTGGTGATGGGGGCACCCAGGTGGCTCAGTCGGTTAAGTACCTGGCTCTTTATTTCGGGTCAGATCATAATCTCACGGTTCATGGGACTGAGCCCTGTGTTAGGCTGTGTGCTGTCAGCTTGAGATTCTCTCTCTCCCTCTCTCTGCCCCTCCCCCACTAGTTTTCTCTCTCTCTCTCTCTCTCTCAAAAATAAACATTTATTTTTTTTATTTAAAAAAAATTTTTTTAATGTTTATTTATTTTTGAGACGGAGAGAGACAGAGCATGGACAGGGGAGGGGCAGAGAAAGAGGGAGACACAGAATCTGAAACGAGCTCCAGGCTCTGAGCCGTCAGCACAGAGCCTGACATGGGGCTCGAACTCACGGACCGTGAGATCATGACCTGAGCTGAAGTCAGACGCTTAACTGACTGAGCCACCCAGGCGCCCCAAGAATAAACATTTAAAAAAAGAGAGAGAGAGAAAGCAGTAATGCTTAATAAGTTCTATATTTCTTTTGTTTCCCCTTAGAGTACCAAAGTTAATTAGAAAATATACTACATTCCAAGTGCTATGCTGAATTTTTATATGCATTTTTGCATTTTATCCTCACAAAAGTCCTTTGTCTACATTTCACAGAAAAGTAAACAGGGATAGGATGGTTAAGTACCTTTTCCAGATATAAACAGCCAGCTAAGGTCAGACTGTGAACTCCACCTGAATATAATAGCCTGATGAAAGCCTAATGCTTTTAAGTATTGCACAATGCTGTTTCCTGATCTACTAAAATTAATTTACACTGGGTGTTAAAATGTATTTACTTGAAAAAAAAAATTTTCTTTATATAAAGTTCTAAGACTGCTTGTTCTATACGCATAAACATGTTTTTTTTTGACAATGTGACATTTAAGACTTGTAGTTACATAATATTCAGGCATCGAATACCTTCTATAACTTCATAAAATTACACAGTGACTCAATCCTACTGACTTGCATTTCTATTCATTTAAGTACCTGTTCTGTAATTATAAAAAAGGTGACAAGAGATAGACTAGACCTGGAAACATACTGATAGATGAGGGCATGAGGGAGTACCCTGGAGTGCTGCTTCCATAGCTAAATAGACATGAAAAAGTTAAATTGGTTATATATCCTTAATATTCTGTGCACCATATTGTATATAAGTTGTGCCTTAATTTAAACAGACACAGATGGGGTGCCTGAGTGGCTTAGTCAGTTAAGCGCCAGACTTTGGCTTAGGTCCTGATCTCACCATTTGTGAGTTTGAGCCCCGCATCAGGCTCTGCTGTCAACACAGAGCCTGCTTAGGCTCTTCTGTCCCCCTCTCTCTCTGCCCCTCCCCAGTTCACATGTGCTTGTGTCCACTCTCTCTCTCTCTTTCAAAAATAAATAAATATTAAAAAAATTTAAAAAATAAACAGTTTCAGAAAAGAAGGAAAGGAGAGGGGAGGAGAGGAGAGGAGAGGAGAGGAGAGGAGAGGAGAGGAGAGGAAAGGAAAGGAAAGGAAAGGAAAGGAAAGGAAAGGAAAGGAAAGGAGAGGAAAGGAAAGGAAAGGAGAGGAAAGGAAAGGAGAGATTATTGTGATATGACAAGGAGGCACAGGTTTGGGTAGAAAATCAGGTGTTGAGTTTGAGGCAAATTACAGGTGGAGGTATCAAGTGACAATCGATTACATGAATCTGGGATTCAGTCTAGAATGGAAATAAAAATTTGGGAATCATCACAGCATAGATGATACTTAAAGTCATGACGCAAAGTCCACCAACTGATGAATGGATAAAGAAAATGTGTTATACACACACACACACACACACACACACACACACACGCACACAATGGAATACCATTCAGCAATCAAAAAGAATGAAATCTTGCTGTTTGCAGCACCATGGATGGAACTAGAGGGTATTATACAAAGCAAAATAAGTCAGTCAGAGAAGACAGATATCCTATGATTTCACTTCATATGTGGAATTTGAGAAACTCAACAGATGAACATAGGGGGAGGGAAGGAAAAATAAAATAAAAACAGAAACGGAGGCAAACCATAACAGACTCTTAAATACAGAGAACAAACAGGTTTGACAGATGGAGCTGGGTGGGGGGATGGGCTCAACGGGTGATGGGCATTAAGGAGGACACTTGTTGGAATGAGCACTGGGTGTTGTATAAACAGATGAATCACTGAGTTCTACTCCTGAAGCCAAGACAACACCACTTTAACTAAGTTGAATTTAAATTAAAAAAAGAAAATATGTGTATTTCAAAAACTAGAAAATATTTATATTTCAAATTAAAACTAATAGAATTAAAAAAATAAAGTCATGATGCAACATTAGATTCCTAGGGAGTGAGTGAAGTAATATGCGAAATCCCAGAATATGCTGAAGCTTGTGAAAATAAGATATAAAGGTCCACCAAAAGTGTCAAAAACAGAAGAATTAGAAAGGATTAAAGAACATAATACAGAGTATAGTGTAAATGAATGCCACAAAGACAGATTACTAATTCCTATTTTATTTTTATTTCTTCTATCAAGGGATGAATCTTTAAACTCTATAGCTCAGTATGCAATTATCTGAAGGAAAGAAAAGAACAATTTAATCTGTGAGGAGAGAGTAACAAATCATCTAATGCTTGGGGGATATTGAAAAGTTTTTCCAAGTAATCATAGTATCACTATAAGTTAGCCTTGAAAAATGCTGAAGAAGAACAATATAAGGTGACTGACATGACAAGTGCAAGGGACAGACAAAAAAAACTTGAAAGCTTGAGACTAACCTGCTGGAAATTCTTATTATTTAAAATTTTTTCTTTTATATTTTAGCATCTTGAACCATGGTTTCACATATAAAGTAGAGTAATAAACAAACTTGCCTCTAAAAAATGTTTTGCAAAACTCAATGTTTCTCTTTTTGATAGTTTATGCATATAAATCAAGATTGATCTCATTTTATAAAACTATGTGTGTGTGCCTACTGTTCATCTAAATGTTCAGTAGAATTTCATAAATTCTTATTAAAGCATGGGGACTCTTTGCAAATACTATTATGGATATTTGGAAATGGTTGAAAATGCTAATTAGAGGGAAAATATCAAAGTCTAGTTCTCTCTACTTGTTTAGCACAAGATTCTGACCTTGACTGGGTGCTACTAATCAATGTTTCCAGTAACTTCTGTGCAATCAGGCAATTAGGCTGTGCATTGGGTCAGAAATGACCAATCTCTGAGAAATTTATGAATATAATTTTATTTCTTAGTTAAACCAAGTGAACTTAGTTAAACCAAAATAAAACAATTTCAGTTGAAATGTTTGGGAAGTCCCAAAACTCCAGTGAGGGTAACCTAGATTTACTCTCTTAAAATAAGATTGGAATGTAATTATAATTTATTAAATTGCAACTTAATAAGGAAAGACTATATAATTAAACAGGGTAGGTCACTGTAAGGCAGTGGCCCTTAATTAGTCATTCCCGCAACCAGGAGCATCAACTTCACCCGGAAATTGTGAACTGTATTTTCTGACACTGATGTAGATATTTCAAGAAGGAGGTATTGCCAAAGAAATCCTTAATGCATTTCCTGTTCTATGCAAAAGAACACTACCTTTATCAAAAATAAAGAAAAGAGTAGTTGACATCTCCACCTCTTTGGTAAACATGGAACATCGCTTCTATTTCTGTGAGGAGGAAGGAATAAGAGCCAACTTCCCTTTGAGACATAATAAATACAAGGAAGAAAATTATTTAAAGGAATCATGAAAGTTTAGTTGATTCTGAAGTTCTTCCACTCTCTTTAATACCACGGTTATTATTTAAAATCGTAAGTTGATATATTGGTTGTTTGGTGCACGTACAATTGGAGGAAAAAGTAAAAGTATTTAAATGTTTCGTGTAAAGAAACATAGTACAGTATATTTGATGGAATAAGAACATTGAAAGTAAAAAGCAACCATAGGCATTGATATATATCAAGTTATACTTGTAATGTAGTACCTACTGGGTATCCAGCACCATTGTTATATGTCTGGCAAGCAAGTGCTAGTCTTTCGTTCAAATATATATATATTGATAAATTATATTTATATTTATATTGAGGATTTACCATTTCACATGTGCTGATTAGTTGCATTGGGAAATCCTGACATCATGGAAAGTATAGATCTCCTTCATCACCTTAAAATAATGCAGGTAGATTTTATATTATTTTCTAAATATAAAGAACTCCATTACTGTAGGTCATTTGATTCAACTTTTTTATTGGCAACTTGGAGTTATGAGTCAAGGTGCTGACTTGCCAAATTCAGGTTGAACTACATCTTGCAAGGATAAAGAATAAGCTGAAAGTCAAGAAGAAAGTGAGCAATGAGGTGAAGCCAACTCACTCTACAACAAAGAAAGAAAGAGGAAGGGAAGGGAAGGGAGAAAAAAGAAAGAAAGGAAGGAAGGGAAAGGAAGGAAGGAAGGGGAAAAAAGAAGGAAGGAAGGGAAAGGAAAGAAGGAAAGAAGAAAATAATAGAAAGCAAAAAGACTTTGATTCTGGTATACTCTTGGGTCACTGAATCAGGGTAAGCAGGAGGTAGCTGAGAAACTAAATTAATTTAAATCTTCTTTGGTGGAATACTGAAGGTGTTAACCCATTCTGCCTACTATGAAGCCATGTGGAGAAATGAGAAGCTAAGAATCTCTAGAGAATCATGACCCGCACCTGCTCCCATTGTCTGAACTCACACATCATACAATTACTTAACTCTCTGAGCTGCAGTTTTTCTAAGTGTCAATAATTTTTTTGCCCAATTACCTCAGTCTTGCGATATCACAACATAACATTTCTGAACATTTCATGACAGTAAAAAAAAACGTTATACAAACATTGGGTATCATTATCATTCTGCTCAGACTACATAAGGAGCATTATTTTCTAATGTATAATTCTGAATACGAGTCTTCAGTAAAAGATGACTTAGAGGAAAAGTCCCTGAAAATGAGACTTATAAACTCTTGAAACAACAAGATAAAAAATTGAGGTTCTGAGGATATGATACTATCCTTAAATATCATTAAACCCCATTCCCTGGGCTATTAATTTTGAGTGTGCTAACTTATCAAATCCAATTCACCATATACACTGCTACCAAACCATACTTCCTAGAGCATACTTATGGTTTTAACTTCTGCTTAAAAATCTTCCAACAGATGCTCTTTCCTATAAATTAGAGCATTTGGTTGAAAGGTTATGACCTTCTAAATTGGCTATAAACTCTATTCCCAACCATGTTCATTTCCCATAGTAGGATAATGTAACTATTTGCAAGTCCCTAGAAGATTCCATGGTAAGAATAAGTAGAGTTCCCTCTTGCTGTAGTATCCCAAGGCTATTCCAGCTCATCTATGATAGGAAGGATGTGATGTTTGATTTTCCTCTTTAAGGCACCAATATCACCAATATATGGAACATAACTTGCATTTACTGCATACCTGCTAAATCCAATATATGTACCTGATAGTCTATAAATTTCAATTCTTATTCATTAGAGTGTATGATTTCAAAATATTTACTTTTATGCATATCCCTAATTAACTGCATAGATGTATTAGTATTCTTTCATTGAAAAATAAGAAAACTCAATCCAAAATGACATAAACTGTACAGGGCATTTTCTCAATTGTATGACTAAAACTAAAAACCAAATGTAGGCACACTGCTGGAGCCAAAGTTTTCAATGTCCTTAAGTCACCAGATTCATTTCTCTGCAGTCCTCTCAATTTTGTTCCCCTCCCTGTTTTAGCTTTATCTGCAGGTTATGTTGCAATCCTATTAAAAATCAATCTGTAGTTTTAAACATGGAACTAAAAGCAAGATACTTATCTCCTCAGTGAATGACTTTTTACACAGCAACAGGGAATGAATAAAGAAGTGAGATTTAATGTCACCTCCCAGTTTCCTTAAGCCAAATTTCAAGGAATAAGAATGTCTGTAACTCAAAGAGGGGTAATGAGATGCAGCTTCTTACCACTGCAGGCAGGGCACAGGACTGATGACAGACAACCATGTAGGTTGGTGAGTGAGAAACTGGGGCTTCTCTGTCTAGTCAAGGGACAAAAAGAAATTTCACTAGTGGAATGTAACAGCATGTGGCTGGCATGGGACTGGGTGTTCTCTCTGCTACCTCAAACTTCCCAGGAATGATAGTCACGAGGCCATGGGGACCAAGGAGCAATGGGGCAATATCAGCTAATTACTAATTACATATAGTCACAGCTCTTACAAAGAATGGCTTGGCATTAGCAAAGTAGGCTGTCCATGAACATATGGCCCATCCATTCTTCTAAATTATTTTTAAGAATCACATCACATTTTAAACAACATCTGATTATCAGTTACAATTGCCAAATTATAATGAGTATGTCAGCTCTATTCCATTTAAAACCTAGAAATTTCAAATAATGGGGGGCAGGTGGAGATGCATTGGTTGATCAAAGGAAAGGTGTTTCCTACTGAAGCTATACGTAATAAGCAAACCAAGAATCATAAGAAATTTTCTGATTTTTTTTTTATTTACTTTGCTTTGGACTCCTCATCATTTCATTCACTCAATAAATACTTATTTAGTATTTACTATATGCCAGGCAATGTTACCTGTGCTCAAAATTTATAACAAACATACAAAACTCCTTGCCCTTATGTTCTAGAAGGGGGAGACAGGTAATTATGAGTATAAATTAGAAAAATATATATTAGGATTCATAGTAATAGGCTCGGAGTTGAGGGAGCAAGGTGGAAACTACTGGAAAATGGGATCAGAGGAGTAAATAGTGGGAAGCAAATCATGTAGGGCCTCCTGGCCTATTGGTAAGCCTCCATGCTTATTTTCAGAGTGAGATGGGAGATGCTGGAAGAGAGATACTGGAGAAGCTGCCAAAGGGTTTCAACAGAAGAACGGCATAGTTCGATCAATGTTTTAACAAAATTTTTCTACTGCCGTGAGGTTGGACTAGATGTGGACAGTTAGGAAGCTGTAGTAAGTATTAAGGACAAGAGATGAAGATGGTAGGTCAAGATGGGTTCTGGGCAATGATGAGGAAGTGTATGCTTCTGGGTATACTTTGAATGGAAGGTTATCAAAATTTGCTGATGGATCTGATGTGGGAGTAAGAGAGAGAGAGAGAGAAATCAAGAGTATGAGGTTTGGAACTGAACAACAAGAATTAGGGAATTGTTATTTCACGGGAGGGAGAAGATTCAGGATGATCATATTTCAGTGGAAAGATCAGGAGTCCAATTTTGGATAAGTTGTGCATGCCTTTAGGTAACCAAGTAGAGATGTTGAGCAGGTAGTTGGGAATTTGAATAAGGAGTTCAGGGAAGAGCTCCAGAGTGGGGTATAAAAGTGGGAATCCTCAGCATATAAAAATATATATTTAAAGACATTAGATTTGATGAGATCATGGAGGGAGTGTAAATAGGAAAGAGAAAATGTCTGAAGATAGCCCTGGGATACTAAAACATTAACAGTTCTGAGAGAAAAAAAAATGAAGAGTGGCCTCTGAGGTATGAATTAATTGCACCTCACTAGAAGCCACATGAAAAATAGAATGGTTGAAGGATGAGAGATAAACTGCCAATACATCAAACAAGAGAAGAGGACCAACAATTGAGTCATTGATGCCCTTTAAAAAGGCAGTTTTCATGGAGTCCTACGGGAAAAATTTTGATTAGAGGCAGCTCAACAAAGAACTGAAGAGTGTGATTATAACAGTGGCAACCATAATCATAGATATTCCAACTACATATCCAGATAACACATCCAAATGAGGGAAAAGTAAGTAATATCTTTACACTGGCATGTAAACATTTATCCTGAGGTTCATATGAATTGGGCTAGCTTAGGTCATATGCTTTTTTCAATCACTGTGGAATAAAGTGGCTTGAGTAGTGTTCTGAATGAGTTTAGCTGAAGATCTATGTAGCCCCCTCCCTTGTCAGGAACCAGGTGTGGGGTCATATTTCTTGGAACCATAAGAGTCCGCCAGTACATATGAGTACTGATGGGAAGAAGGAAGGCAAACATGATGTTAGAAGGTCATCAAAAATCATTCACCAAACTGATGTCCTTCATAAATCTTAGTCATAACAATACAAGTATAACACAAAACTGGATGGGGACACCTACACCAAAGTGTTTGCTGATGCTTGCGTTAAGCACACATCAAAGAAAATGTGTTTTCTTGAGTTCAATCAAATAAAATATATGAACAGAATTAAATTTTTAGCATGAAATATTTTGGACATAAGTATGTACAGATGGTTATCAAACTAAAATTGTTCAGTTGTTTCTGAATATAAATATTACACCTGTAGAATAACTCTTATAACACTCATTTCTACTAAAAACTAAAGACTGCCCATTAAAAAATTCATAACCTGGAACATGAAAATATACTTTTATTTCATTACCCATATCTTATTAAATGTTCTATATGAATTATTTTTCTTTAATCCTAGTAAGTAGGTAATTTGATTAAGTGTATTGATTTCACTTGGTAATGTGTCACTAGAATATCAAGTCCTCTACCTTTTATATTTATTTAAATTTTAGTTAACATACAGAGCGATATTGGTTTCAGGAATAGAATTCAGTGATTCATCACTTACATACAACACCCAGTGCTCATCACAAGTGCCCTCCTCAATTCCCATCACCCATCTAGCTTATCTCCCACCCACCTTCCTCCATCAGCCCTCAGTTTGTTCTCTTTCATTAATTTTTAAATTAAAAAAGTCATGAATACAAACTAGTTTCTGAACTTATTTTCTTCTGTCTCCTTACTGCATAAACACAAAATTTTCCCAAGTCACTAAGAAAACATGAATATTGCTGTTAGTTTATTTTGCAGAATAAATGAAATCTGTTTGCCTTAATCTTTCCTATGCATGTCATCCAGGACATTCTTGACTATGAATGAAAAGGAAGAAGACAAAAAGATAGAAGCAGAGGAGGCAAAGAAAAGAGGAGGAAAAAGAAGAAGAGGAAGCAGAGGACAAGAAGCAGCAGCCTAGATTAATTTGTATAATCATTATATAAGTAGATGCCTTTCCCATGTTGTCACTGCAAATCCTACCACAGCAATGCCTACTTTTATTAAACTTAGCTAAAAAACACAAACAGTAGGCATTTATTACCTTTTTTACCTGAATAAATAAGGCAGTGCATAATAGTCACTAAATGCTTGACCAGAGTTCTCAAAAGGGGAGCAAACCATTGGAAAACTACTCTGTATTGGACACTTTGTTATGTATTTTCTTATTTTAGCCTCACAATCAAATTGGGAAGCAAGCCATCTTTTGGTAATCAGAAAAGTAGAAATTAGACATTTTTAGTACCATGCCTGACTTTGTGTACCTTTTAATTTGGAACTGGAATTTGATTCCAGTGTCTTTGTTTCAACTCCTTTAATTATTTTTTTTTCCATTAGACGCTTCTCAAATGAGAAGGAAACCATTAGGGCAGGCAATATTTTTCTCTACTCCATGTCTGATTATGACAAGACGTAGCTAGAATAAACAATGCAAAGTGCCTGATTTGTGTTTATTTTTAAAAGCAAAAGTTTTCTTGGGGCGCCTGGGTGGCGCAGTCGGTTAAGCGTCCGACTTCAGCCAGGTCACGATCTCGCGGTCTGTGAGTTCGAGCCCCGCGTCAGGCTCTGGGCTGATGGCTCGGAGCCTGGAGCCTGTTTCTGATTCTGTGTCTCCCTCTCTCTCTGCCCCTCCCCCGTTCATGCTCTGTCTCTCTCTGTCCCAAAAATAAATAAAAAAAAAACGTTGAAAAGAAAAAAAAAAAAGTTTTCTTATTACAAATTTCTTTTGTACACTGATGCAATCTGATCTAATTTGGTTTCCTAATCCTTACACTGTTTTGCCCAAAGAGGCAACTGAGATAACTCTAAAGCAGCTTGTATTAACTTTCTTAGCTGATAAATTCATATGTATAGTGATATTAATAAATCAGATACTCACTGCATAAATTGCTTACATCTGAATGTCATGGTCTCAAAGGGAATTTTTTTTAATTGTCAAATTTCTCTTTCTCTCTCTCTTTTAAATTTTACAATGAGTTCTAACATTCATTGAGACTATAGCTTTTTAAAAAATCCATCAAATGGGTAATGTTAACCTAGAGGGAGAAAACAAGTATCATGGGTCAGGTTTCCTAGAAGGGAAGCCAAAGGGAGGAATTCTGATTCAGGTGATTTGTTGAGGAATGCTCTCAGGAGGAGAGTAAGGAAAACAGGATAGGGGAGAGATAAGCAAGAAATCGGTTTCTACTAGAGACTAACTTCATTCTGACCATACTACAAGCACACTCTAGGCATACATTGCATGTCAAAATTAATCCCATCTTGAAACAAGGGAACTGGCCTTTTTATGGAGGTATCTGGCTCCTAAGTTCCCCTAAATGTTAGAAAGTGCATAACATCCTAGGGCAAGGGCAAGGGCTGTGTTGAAAAGAGGGCTGCTAAGCCATTAACCATGCAGACATAAACCAACATTCAGGACAGCTGGGAGACGTGTGCACCAGCTGGTGAAGAGACTCTGGGCACCATCAGTGTCCATGACTTACATGGTGCCTTAACAAAAGAGGCTCTTTTCAACCGATACTGGCACAAAAGGAAATAAAGGATATCCCATTATTTCTGCCCCATTTTATTAGTGATAGTAACTGAGGACACAGCAACAATGACACTTTCATTATTTCTTTGAGTGCTTGTTTTTAATGAGATGGGGGAAATTCATACCACAAGGAATTGCACACATAGATTATCTGAAGCCAGTGTAGAATGACATGGGATTCTCAGTTCACAGATGGAAGACCGTCTTTGCCTGGGGGAAAGAGGAGGTAGGGAAACTTGCCACAAAACATTCAGATTGGCACTGCTCATACTTCACAGCTGCACAAAGCAAACTGGAATCTCACTTCCTCTTGTTCTGGGGTAGCAAATCCCTCAAAGGGAATTAATAAACAATAATTTCATACCTATAGATTATCAAAAGCATTTCTCTAACTTGGTAAGAAAATAATAAATATTAGGATAAACTGCAATGACTTATCTTATAACTAAGGAAAATTATAAATGGCATTATTTGCAAGAGCATTTGTAAAAGACCAGGTAAATCCTCAAATTCACCTGAGCCATTTATGCAGGTTAACACATGATATTCCTGGAATTTCTTAGATGTATCTTCTTTTAGATGCCTTGATAGAAGTGCCCCAGGTTATTGAATAGAAACCGTAACTTGAAAGACAAATAGAATATCTGACAATTGAAAGATCATTTCAATCTGATAATTAAGTCACCCCAATTCAGGAAGCTATTATTATTTCACCCTAGTCTGATCATACCTGAAGATCTGAGCCAACAAGAAATTAAGAGACACTGAAAGAAAAATACTTATAAAATTCCATCAACATGGAAAAAAGGAAGACAAGAAATGAAAGCAGAATGAAAGGTTAGCATGCTACCGAAGTAACATGAGTGAGTAATAAAGTGTGCACTTTATAAAAGGCCTTCAACAAATACTGTGTTGGAAATATTTATGTGCTAACAAATCAGTTCATTAATTCCAGTGGGAAGATAATTTATGCAAGAGGTTTATAACACATTTATAACACATATGGACACATAAACACAAACAAGATATAAACAAGACCTAGTCTTTGTTTCACTACAAAGATATTTGTACAAAGATATTAAAGACCCAATTTCCAAAATATTTCTTTTATTAAACAAAACTAATTGCAAGATAGCATTCTAATTTAGGGATCCATTAGTTATTATCCATTTTCCAGTTAAAACATGGTCAGTTTTGTCCAAAGATACCAAAAAAAAAAAAAAAACAGATGAAGCCCAGAGTGCCTACCTATATTATTCTCAAAAGTTGGGGGCTCTACTGACTGAACCAAAAGGATTCCTGGTTTCTGGTTGCTTAGCCTTAATAGCCAGGTTTCTTTAATTGTGTGTTCAAGAAAACTAATTCAGACATGTCAAAAGAACCCCATTTGGGCCATCTGAGATTCAAGTTATCCTTAGGTATATTTTCTCACTGAAGTAAGCCCTTGCAAGAATGGGCTCCCTATGTTTTGTACAGGTAGCCTGCTGGAGTTTTCTGTGGGTGGTTGTTAGTTTTCCTGGAGCTGCTCAGCTTTCAAAGTAGGATTCCCTATTTCTTTTAGTTTCAGCTTTGGAATAAGTTTGAATAAAATCTACCGATGGTAAGTGTAGGAGATCAAGAGGGTGCTGTTTGTGAAGGTCACTTCTGAAGGCCTGCGGAACATTCTCTTATGTGTCTGGGTTTGTCCCAGTGAGGTCTAAGACAGGGGGCTCAGAGCAGACGTCTCCTTAACTATCTGCCCCTTGCCTTTAGCAGATGAAGTGTTATTTCTATGGTGTTGCTCTGATCTGAAAGGTTTGTGTGTTTGTCCTCTGTGAAAATGTGTTTGCCTCACTCTTGTTTTCTCTTGTGGGAGAATTTCCAATCTAATCTTTTATGTCTACCCTGGTTCTTAGAATTCACCCAGGGGCTTTTAGAAACCTCTCTTTTGTTCCCAGAAGGGGGCGCTATAGCTCAAGTTGGTCGTTCGTCCTTTGTCCACCAACTATGGCCTGTTTTCTCTTTGGGATCACTTTACTGGGCTCCTTCTCCCAAGCTCACTCAGGAGCAGGCACAAGGACTCAGCAACGAATGGGGTGTAGAACTCAGTGCATTGAGGGTGCACTTGGATCTGCTAGGGAGATCTCCAGGGTGTCACTCCAAGGCATTCATGGTTCTGCTGAACACAATCCCTTTAACACCATGTGAAATTCTTATCTGTGTCTTCCTGACTGTCCTCCCTATGCCCTCCACCCCAACCCCACACCCCACACCGGACCCGGGCTGAAGCTCCCAACTCCCTACTCCAGGTGTTGGTGGGGAGAAATCGGTTTCTCCAGCCACATCCTGTTTATCTGGGGTAGTGGACTGTCGGGTACCACTTTGTTTTTCCCCTGCGGAAGAGATAGCCTTTGCTGGATAAATCGTCCCCCACACAGTGTTTCCTTGAGGGGCCAAATTCCTATCCCCCCCCCCCCCCCCCCCCACCCTCCAGTTGTGTGCTGGAGTCTCCTAGAGGAGGAAGGCTGGACTTCTGCAGGTTCTCTCTTGGGCCTGAATGCCTGTCCCAGCATAAAAGCCCAGCAGCAGGAGGGATCTAGGCAGTTTTGCTGGCTCCTCTGGTTCCACAGCCTTTCCGGAGGTTTGTCTGTGTTTTACCAGCAGCACTGGTAGGTGAAATTCCTCAGTGGACTCTTGGAGTCATTGCTAGGTTCTAAAATACCACAAAGTCGCTTGTATTCAGGTATGGATGCCTTCTCCGTTTTTTTATTTATTTATTTTTATTTTTTAAAAAATTTTTAACGTTTATTTATTTTTGAGACAGAGAGAGACAGAGCATAAACGGGGGAGGGTCAGAGAGAGAGGGAGACACAGAATCTGAAACAGGGTCCAGGCTCTGAGCGGTCAGCACAGAGCCCGACTTGGGGCTCGTACTCACTGACCGCGAGATCATGACCCGAGCCGAAGTCAGATGCTTAACCGACTGAGCCACCCAGGCGCTCCTTCTCCGTTTTTTTAAAAGGAAGATAAAATGGGGCGCCTGGGTGGCTCAGGTTATTATCTCAAGATTTGTGGGATGGAGATCGGCTTGTGCTAACAGCGTGGAGCCTGCTTTGGATTCTTTGTCTCCCTCTCCCTCAAAAATAAGTAAAAATTTTTTTTAATAATTAATTAATTAAATTTTAAAAATTTAGAAAAATACAGGAGATAAAAAGAGAATGTCTTACACTGCCCTGCTATCACTCCCACATATTCTTCTCTATATTCTTCATAGTATCTTGCTTAGTCTAGCATTGCTAACAAATTGTTTAAAAATTAGTGAAATGGAATAATAATCACTAGGTGCCTACAATATTGCAAGCACTGGATTTTTTAATGAATGAACTTATTTAATGATAATGAACTTATTTAATAATAACCCCCACATCTCATGATTATTAATATTATTCCATTTTTCAGATGAGGAAATGGAGGCACAAAGAGGATATATCACTTGCTCAAGTTTTCTCAGCTAGTGAGTGAGTGGTAAAGGGGATATGAACAAGGGTGACTGCCTCCAGAGACCACCCCCTAAAATGTGGCTGCCTTCCTAATCTAGATCAATACAATATTGGAGGCAAATTATTTTTTAATGAAAGCGTGAGAAATTAACAGTTTTCAGAAAAAAATTTATTACATAAATTTTTACAGAAAGCTCATCTTTTCCCTTTTGATTTATATGGGAGATCTTTTCTTTCACTAAGTTATGATAATACATTTCTAGAAAATTATTGGAACATTTTGTTTCAATATGGTGGCATTTTGGTGATAAAAATAAAGTAAAAATTATTTTTCTATGTTCATTAAATCTCATATTAGAAGGTATGATCAAATTAATAATGGAACATAATGTGGGATTTTATAACATGTATTATATAAATCTTAGACTACATAAAGGCAATTTACTAAAAGCTGAGTGATCAGTTTGTGATTCCATTGAATGCTATTAAGAAAAAAAAAATACATAAATCTCTCCCTTAGCTAAATAGTGTTACGCTATCGAGCGAGACCATTGCAGTAAAGCATAACCCTTCCTAACCCATTATTACGAACGCTGTTAAACCTAGTTATAAGAAAACAGTAATTATTAACAAAGTTCCTCTTTAGAATTAAATAATGGTACGGTAGTACTGAAGCAGATGATAAGATCTTTTAGGATGTTTTTTTTTTTTTTTTTCCAAATACATTACTACCACCTTGCACAACTCAGAGTAACCAAACAGGAAAAAGAAGCACTTGGTGTCTGTCTGTCTCTCTCTCTCTCTCTCCCTCTCTCTCTCTCTCTCTATATATATATATGTGTGTGTGTGTGTGTGTATATATACACACATATATATATATACATATGTGTATATATATATATACATATATGTATATATATATATATATATATATATATATATATGTATGTATGTATACACACACACACACACACACACACACACACACACACATATACTGCTGTGCCAAAGATCAAAATATGTTCATTCCCTTTTGGACATAAAACATATTATTTTTCCCATCTGCTTATCTCAGGTAAAACATTTGCTGAATTATTTAATAAAAAGAGCTATTCCTTTTACTAAAAGGAAAACCTTTAGTAACCTTTAATTTTATTCTCAACTTTACTACTAGTAGATGGGAGTATAAATTATTAGGATTTTTAAAATTTTCTCAGCATTGCTTTAGTCCAATATGTCTGCCAAATAACTCAAAAGATAGATCATGCATGGAATAGTGTGTTTAGGGGCACCTGGGTGGCTCAGTCAGTTGGTTGAAACCCACTGTTGGTTTCAGCTCAGGTCATGATCTCATGGCTCATGAGTTCGAGACCCGTGTTGGGCTCCACACTGCTGGTGCAGAAGAAGTCTGCTTGAGAGTCTCTCTCTTTCCCTCTCTCTCTCTGTTCCTCCCCTTCCCTCTCTTTCTCTCAAAATAAATGAATAAAAAGTTTTTTTAAAGAAAGAATAGTGTGTTTATATTTGGCATAACACTTTTTAATAGGAGTTATAGATAAATTGGAATGCATTCAGAACAAAGCTGCTAGGGTAATAATATTCAAAACTACAAAACTACACTGTACGTAAATTGATTGAAGGTGGTTGGCTACCCAACTTTTCAGACAGGAACCCTAACAGGACAATGATAGCCAACTTTAATTGTTAATGGTCACGAAAAATAATTTTAAACAATTTAATGGGGAAAAAAAAAGGTGTTCAAGAGAACAAACTGAGGGTGGATGGGGGAGTGAGGGAGAGGAGAAAATGAGTGATGGACACTGAGAAGGGCACTTGTTGGGATGAGCCCCGGGTGTTGTCTGTAAGCAATGAACCATGGGAATCTATCCCCCAAAACCAAGAGCACACTTTATGTTAGCCAATTTAACAGTAAATTATATTTTTAAAAAAAGAACTGGTTTTTAAAATAAAACAGAGATTATTATAAAAGTGCCACTTGGCAACTCTTTAGTAACATAATAATAACAGGAGAGAATTATCTGAAATAAAAGTGTAATGAAATGATAATCCATCACTCTGTAGAAGTATTCGCTGTTACTACCTTGCTGAATAGCCTTGCAGACCCGTTACTTGCTTTTTTCAGTGGTACATTAAAGATTATTATGACCAAAAGAAGTTTTTAAAAACAAGTGATTGTTTTTAATCCATGTAGAATAAACTTTTATAATTTCTTTTGATTTGAACGTTGTTGATACCCAGGGTCTCATTATTTGCAGGTGTACAACATGATGAGTCTACTTCTCTGTACATTATGCTGTGCTCACCACAAGTACAGCATCGGTCACTGTTCAAGGCTATTATAATATCATTGACTATACTCCCTGTGTCGTGCCCTTTATTTCCATGACTTACTCATTCTATAAGTGGAAGCTTGTATCACCCACGCCTCTTCCCTCAGTTTTCACATCCCTCCCACCCCTCTCCCCCACCACATTTCCCTCTGGCAACCATCAGTTTGTTCCCTGTATTTATAGGTCTGGTTCTGCTTTTTGCAAAAACGTTTTAAGTTTTTTACTGTTTATTTATTTTTGAGAGACAGAGACAGAGAACGAGCAGGGGAGGGACAGACAAAGAGGAAGACACAGAATCTGAAGCAGGCTCCAGGCTCCAAGCTGTGAGCACAGAGCTGACACAGGGTTTGAGCCCAAGAACTGCGATATCATGACCTGAGCCAAAATCTGACGCTTAACCAACTGAGCTATCCAGGCACCCTGAAAAACAATGTTTTAAACTAGCTTCTTTACAGTTAGAGTTGCTCATCAGTGATATGAATTATTACACGTTAAAGTTTTACTTTTCCTATGGAGAATGGGCTCAGTGGTCCATGAGGTACAAGCGCAAACATTGGCTCTGTTACTAAGTAGTTTTGTGGCCTTCAGTTCACCAATGACTTAACCCAGAGCTCCTTTTTCCTTATCTATAAAGAGGCAGTAGCAATACATTTCTTGCAGGGATTTTCTAAAGAGTAAATATGATAGGCTATGTTAAGTACCTAGCCTACTTTATAGGACATAATAGATTCTCAATGAAAGCAAATTTATTCAATAAAAATTAAGAAATACTCTGTGAGATGCCAGTCCCCAAAATTCTTAGGAACCTTACTACAAACCTGTCTTCTGCTTGCATACCTTTGGTGAACTGTAAAGACAGTGGAACACCATCTCCTTTTTCTATGTATATTTAAATCCTACCAATCTACCTTAAAATAGTCTTTGTGGTTCCAATCTTCAGAAATCTCTCTCTCCTTTTTCTGAGCTTCCGTGACTCTTGTTGTGTATTCCATTCACATGGCACAACCTGTATTCCTTAGTGTTGTCACTGATTCTGTCCCTTGAATATTCCATTGCCAGTGGAAATATTGGGAAAGTCATGAAGACTCCACATAAAAGAGGCAAGCCATGTGAAGACTTCCCCCATCATTGTGATAATGGGCTTTGCAATAATTAATATCCATCCTGCATCTTTATGTGGTTATGTCTACCTCACAGAAGATGACAGCCTCAGAATCTGCCCTGATACATGTATTTCCCCCTTCTGCTTCTGAGTCCTTTTTCCTACTTCAGGCATTTTGACGTTGGCAGTGATAACAGAACTAAAAATGAAATGGTAAGTTCAGCTGTCATTTGAGACTGGTGGTGATTAAAATAAGGTAGGCATTGGGGCGCCTGGGTGGCGCAGTCGGTTAAGCGTCCGACTTCAGCCAGGTCACGATCTCGAGGTCCGGGTGTTCCAGCCCCGCGTCAGGCTCTGGGCTGATGGACGGCTCGGAGCCTGGAGCCTGTTTCTGATTCTGTGTCTCCCTCTCTCTCTGCCCCTCCCCCGTTCATGCTATGTCTCTCTCTGTCCCAAAAATAAATAAAAAAACGTTGAAAAAAAAATTAAAATAAGGTAGGCATTGAGGTAGTCGGGCGGAGCAAAGTTAAGCCAAAGTAGAGATGAAGTTTTCCTTTAAGTACTTCTTTTCTATTAGCTCCTTTTTCTCAGGGAGGGAAAAGGCAAATGTCTAGAAACGGACTATACAGTCTCAGATAGGGTCAGGCTTCAGAAAAGCCAAGGAATGTATGAAAGAGAAACTGGGTGGTGTTCTCCCCCAATGTGGCCACCTCTCCCATCACACACACACACACACACACACACACACACACACACACACACTCACTCACAAACACACTCTACCAGCTACATCACTTGATTCTTCCCTCATAGCTGCATTTCATGGGAAGCAGGCACCTGAAAATAACTTTGAAAAGAAACTTTGGGCTATTTTAAGCACCTATGCTGTAAGTTCCAGCTACCTTCTATTAATCCTTAGACACTACATTCACACATAAATATACACACCAGAGTGTCTGCTAGCATAAGATACTATTCCTTTGTATGGTTTGTTGAATGGAGTGTGAGCTAGATTTGGGTACCCTGTTTGCTATGTTTGCCCCTGTGTACAATCCCCTCTGAACACACACTCACACACACATATACACACTGGGCTAAATAAGTAGCACCTGAAATATATTGGGAACCAAGCTTATTTCTGTTACTGTGAACCTTACTGGAACAGCATAGGGGGATTTATTTTATTTCATAAAGATGTGTGGGTTATGTGAACTCTGTATCTGCTCTGTCAGTATGCCTATTAAGTGGTTTAGGACTATCACCTTGGGGCTCCTGGGTGGCTTAGTTGATTAAGTGTCTGACTTAGTTTCAGCTCAGGTCATGATGTCATGGTTCATGGGATTGAGCCCTGTGTTGGGCTCTGTGATGTATGGAGCCTGTTTGGTATTCTGTCTCTCTCTCTCTCTGCCTTTTGTCTCTGCTTGCACGTGCACCCTCACTCAAAAGAAATAAACATTTTAAAAATTCTAAAACAAAAAAGACTATTACTTCTTACGTAGGTAGTGAGCTTTGAATAACAGAATATGTAAAAAAATAAATGGGCTTTCCCTAAGACAACATAGTTTTGGATAACTAATATTTTAATTCAAGGAGCAGCATTTTATTTGCCTTTTATTTCATTTTAGCCAATCCCTGCATGCATGCGGGTAAGTATGCAAATTGTGCCCATTTCATCAGAAAACATGGACGTGGTACAGAAGATATGGAGAAAGCTGCATGGCTTCCTGCAAATGCCCTTCAGAAATAAAATAAAACAGCCTTTAATGGTAATGTTTCACCTTTAAAAGTGGTACAAATGACCCCACTGAAAAACAAAGTGACTGTAAAAATTTCGTTGTCTTCTTTTAGATGATCTCACAAGTTTTGAAAAACTCTTCAATTGAGTACACACTCTTTCATCAACTGACTTTGATAAATCTGAATAAAGGAAATCAGGCAATAAAAATAGTAAATTCAGTAACTGTGGATAATTGATTCCCTAACACTATGTATTCACTTTGTTATTTGTGGCTCTTAGATTGTCTCCAATTTTTCACCATTTCAAGCATGGTTATAGTAAATATTTTCACACATGTCCTTGTAAACATGCACCAGCATTCTCTGGGACTATAATTGCTGGGTGAAAGATAATTTGCATTTTCAACTTTACTGGAAATTGCCTAATTACTCTTCCAACTAGCAGAACCAGTTTACCACATTCCCAGCAACAGAGAATAGGATTTCCAGTTTCTCTATATCCTTAAAACACTGGGTTTAATTGCATTTTTAAAAATTTACAAATGATACTCTGTTATGGTTTAAATTTTTATTCCTTTAATTATTAGTAAGGTTGCAAATATTTCCATATGTTCCTTGGCATTTGGCAATTTCTCCTTAGTATACTGCCTACTGTAGTTGTCTATTTATGGTAATGGGGGGAGGGCATGATTTTTCTTATTATAGGAGTTCTTTATATAGTCTCTATAGTAAGTTATGTGCTTTGAAAATACCTTCTCCTTGTTTGTGGCTTACTTTTTCAATGTTTAAGTGATGTATTCTGATACAAATAATTTAAATTTTGATACATTCCAATGTGTTGATTTTTTTTGCTTTTTTCCTTTTGTGTTACGTAAATGCTTTTTCCACTGATTTTATAAGATACTCACCTATTTTCTTTCAAAAATGTTAAAAGTTTAACTTTTCGTAAAAGTAGTTATTGGTAGTTTTTTTCACATTTCATGATGATGGCACTGGTGTATGTTGTTTTGTTTTTTTGTTTTGTTTTGTTTTGTTTTGTTTTCAATCACTGAGCAGCCATTCGATGGAGTTTCTTAATCTTAAATTCAACCCTTTAATTCTGGGAAGTTTTAAAAATTAATTTTTTTAAAATGTTCTCTCAATTTTCTGTTCTTTGCTTTTAAAAATATTCAGACATTGGGCCCCTTGATTGTTTATCTTATTTGCTTTACTTTTTCTTTTACTTGCATTTCCTTTGTTGTCAATGTTGTTTCACTTCCTGCTTTCTTCAACTTTATCTTCTAAAGCACCTATTGAGTGTTTGAAGATTCTACTCTCATTTATTTTTTTTTTAATTAATTTCTAAAATCTTTTTTGTTCTCTCAATATTCTTAATATCTTGTTTTTCCCACCAACCTTACTAAGGTAAAATTGAGACATGAAAATTATATATATAAAGGGTGTACAAATTGGGTTAAGCATCTGACTTCAGCTCACGTCATGATCTCATGGTTCATGGGTTCTAGTCCTGTGTTGGGATCTGTGCTGACAGGTCAGAGCCTGGAGGCTCCTTGAGATTTTGTGTGTGTGCCTCTC
Organism: Panthera pardus; assembly: GCF_024362965.1. Lineage (NCBI taxonomy): Eukaryota > Metazoa > Chordata > Mammalia > Carnivora > Felidae > Panthera > Panthera pardus. The sequence continues at coordinate 103,890,851 of NW_026526732.1, forward strand.
TCTCTGCCCCTCAACACCCCCCCACCCCGCCAACTCTCAAAAATACATAACATTAAAAAAATAAAAGGTGAACAAATTGATGTTTTGATATTCCATACACTGTAAAATAATTGCAATAATCATGCTAATTAACATATTCATCTCACATAGTTACTATTTGTATGGGGGGGGCGGTGAGAACACTTAAGATCTACTCTCTTAGAGGTGCCTGAGTAACTCAGTTCGTTAAGCATCTGACTTTGTTTCTGCTTAGGTTTCATGAGTTCAAGCCCCCACATCAGACTCCGCAGTGACAGTGTAGAGCCTCCTTGGGATTATCTCTCTCAACCTCTTTCTCTACTCCTCCCTTGCTTATGTTGTCTTTATCTCTCTCAAAATAAAGAAATAAACTTAAAAAAAATAAAAGAGCTACTCTCTTAGTAAATTTCAGGTATACAATATAGTATTGTTAACTGTATTCACAATGCTGTATATTAGATATATTATGCTATTCATCTTGCATAACTGAAACTTTGTACCCCTTGGCCAACATCTACTCATTTTCCCTTCCCTTCAGCCTCTCACAACCACCATTCTACTGTGCTTCTGTGAGTTTGACTATTTTACAAATCACATATCAGGGAGATCATGCGATATTTATCTTTCTGTATCTGGCTTATCTCACTGTGAGTAATACCCTTGAAGTTTGCCCATGTTGTCAGAATTTCCTTTTTTAAGACTGAATAATATTTCATTGAGTGTGTGTGTGTGTGTGTGTGTGTGTGTGTGTGTGTGTGTGTTTTAATGTTTATTTATTTTTGAGAGAGAGACAGAGAGAGAGAGAGAGAGAGACCATGAGTGGGGGAAGGGCAGTGAGAGAGGGAGACAAAGAATCTAAAGCAGACTCCAGGCTCTGAGCTGTCAGCACAGAGCCTGACACAGGGCTTAAACTCACAAACTATGGGATCATGACCTGAGCTGAAGTCGGGCGCTTAGCCGACTGAACCAACCAGGCACCCCTGTGTGTGTGTGTGTGTGTGTGTGTGTGTGTGTGTGTGTGTATGTGTGTGTGTGTGTGTGTGTGTGTATCCATTCATCTGTGGATGGAGATTTAGTAGGCTGTTCTTGTTTCATTATATCTTCTCTCATCTCTCAAAGGATAATAATGATAAGAGTTTTATTGTTTTTCTGATCTTTATATTGCCCTTATTACCTCTGAGTTTCTTTTCCATACATATTTTTAAATTTAAATTTTATTTTAATTCCAATTAATTAGCATACAGTGTTATATTAATTTCAGGTGTACAATATAGTCATTCAACACCTCCATACCTCACTCTGTGATTATGATAAGTATACTCCTTAATCCCCATCACATATTTAACCCATCCCCCTCCCCTCCCCTCTAGTAACCATCAGATTGTTCTCTATAATTAAGAGTCTGTTTCTTGCTTTGTCTCTCTCCCTTATTTTATCCCTTTGCTTGTTTGTTTTGTTTCTTAAATCCCACATATGAATGAAATCATGTTATTTGTCTTTGGCTGACTTACTGTTGTTTTAAAAAAAAAGTTTATTTTGAGATAGAAAGAGAGAGAGAGAGAGCGAGCACAGGGGAGGAGCAGAGAGAGGGAGAGAGAGTCCCAAGTAGGTTCCACACTGTCAATTTGACCTTATGAACTATGAGATCTTGTCTTGAGCTGATATCAAGAGTCAGATGCGCAACTGACTAAGCCCCCCAGGCGCCCCTCCACCTCATTTATTTCACTTAACATTATACTCTCTAGTGCCATACATATTGCAAATGGCAAGATTTCATTTTTTTTACAGCTGAATAGTAGTCTATTGTATATACATATCACATCTCCTTTATCCATTCATCAACCAATGTACACTTTGACCTTAAATGGTATTAGAAGATTTCATCCAATCCCCGGTGGCTCTGTGAATTCACATGTAAAAATAGGACACTAAAATATGGACCAGAAGTTTTGTATAGGCAGGACTTCTTGACAGAAGAGCATCATATTGGGGTAATTTTGCAAGAAGTCAGCTATGTAATTAGAACATTGTTATCCGTTAATTTATATTGATATATTCTTTTTTGCTGCTCAATTTATGGAGAAAGAAATCTTTCAGATCTCTGAGCGTGAAGCACAAGCCACACTCCAGAATTTCAGAGCCTGACTAGAGGAAGGTAGACAAACATTTGGGCATCCATTTAGTCCTTGTGTGTTTTGTATGGCATTTCTCCTTCAGCTATGCTTGGTCTCCCTGAAGCATGAATACTTCTTGGTTTAACCAGTCTGAAAAGTAAAGCTTTGATCTTCTATTAGAGGGAGGAAAAGGTAGTTACCTGGGTGATTAGAAAGGAAGGGGGGATTCCTCTAAATAGAAGACTTTCAACCAATTCTCATTTTTCTATTCCTATCTATACTTGCAATTTCAGAAGTACTCGATGTTACCATTTCCTGAGACTTTCTGGAGTTCTACATCATGAATCAGCTCTTTGGAGCTTCTCCACTATTAGTGTTCAATTTTTTTCTGTTCTGCTAAATCATTTGCCTCTTATCCAATGAGTGTCCAGATTCCAAAATTTTGATGCTCTCTCCCTTTTATATTGTTACCCAAATATTTGTGGGTTTTGGGAATGGAGTGGAAATAAAAACCTGTATTCAATCCACCACACTAACTCTTCACTACTTCTTACCTATGAAAAAAACAAATTACCAGTAACAATAATCATAGTCCAAATAAATATTGTGTGTATTATTTCTGTATCTCCTTTGGAAACATTTGAACCATAATACATTTATGTCTTCAGTTCCAGATACTAGAAAAGTATAATCAAAAAGTTCAAAATCTAATAATACATTCTGTTATGTTAACCAAATATCCCCAACAAAATATAGTAAAAGAAAAAACTGAAGCAACATTATTAGTAGTTTATCATTAGGTAATAAGGATGGCAATAATAGACAACTGTAACCAACTCAAGACATTTTTGCCAATATACTTATAACTATCTCTCCCTAATATTATAGGAATTACTAATTAAAACGTGGGCATGTGCACTGTAGGAATTTGGCAATATTTACAAGCATTTCATGGCAGCCAATCTTTATAACAGAATATTTAAAGTTCTTTCAGCTTAATTTTAGCTTATGATGTAAATTTTATTAACTCTTAAAAACTTGCTTTACATTGTAGTACCAAGGGAACTTTCACCATACCAAAAAAAAAAAAAAAAAAAAAAAAAAGCTCTGTGTAATTATTTGCCATTTATCTTTTATAAATTAAGGAGTGAATCAGACCAAAAGATGGACCTTTGAAATATAACATGGGTAATTTATTCTAATTTGATAATTATTGTCCTGGATATAGCTCCTCAACTAGGAATAGAAAATATGGTATTTAGGTCTTGTTCATCCAACTTCTGTGACACCAACCAATTTCACCATTACAGACATTATAGACACATCATCTTTCAGAGGCCCTGACTAGTTGAATCTTTATTGGATCTTTCTAATATGGTAAAGCCTAGGTCAAAAATAAAATTCATTTTGAAATTTAACTAGGAATAGCTTTCTCTAGAGAGCCGAAAGTACAAATACATGGGCTGAATGAGAGTAGCCAAGAGCAATTGCAAGCATCATCTGAATATTGTAATCCCCTGGATGCTTATAACCTAGGACAATGATATGAGTGAGTTATCCAGACTAACTAGATGGCTGCTGGTTTGAATCAAAAAGTTATTTTGTTCTTCAATCTTGGCTGCGCATTGAAATCACCTGGGACCTTTTTGAAACTACTGATAATTGGCCTCATCTCAGGACAATTAGATTAGAATTTCCAAGGATGGAATTAGGGAGAACAATAATAAGTATAATAAGAGTAACAAAAGTTATAGTAATAGTAATTATTAACACTTATTAAGCACTTATTATGTGGAGGCACTATGGCAAAGTCTTTTTACAAATTATTAATTTAAACAAAAAAACAACCCTATAAACAGGTATTGCTATGAACCCATTTTATTTATTTATTTTTTTAAATTTGTTTTTACATTTATTTATTTTTGAGAAACAGAGTGAGACAAAGCGGGAGCAGGGGAGGGTCAGAGAGAGAGGGAGACACAGAATCGGAAGCAGGCTCCAGGCTCTGAGCTGTCAGCACAGAGCCCGACGCAGGGCTCAAACCCATGAACTGTGAGATCATGACCTGAGCCGAAAGACGCTCAACCGACTGAGCCACCCAGGCTCCCCACTATGAACCCATTTTAAAGATGAGGAAACAGGCCAGTAATTTTCACAAGCTAGGTTTAACTAACTCCGGAGCCCATGATCTTAAATACTACAAAAACCTGCCTCCATTAGCAAGATTAGCAATATTAGTATTGTGAAGATCTCAGAAGCTGGCATATCAACAAGTAAGCTTGGCAATATCACTTGTATATAGAGGGAAGAAAGATTTAAATCAAGAGTGTTGGAGAGGAAAATTTTTTCTTTACCCTTCAAGATTCTTTTAGCTGGTCTAAGAATTAAATTAATGTGAAAGACACATTAACAGGAGAAAAAAAAATTAATTACACCCACACAGAGGCCTGATAAAATTGAGCCCTACAGAAATGACCAAGTCATGCAGCTGTTACACATTTTAGACAAAGAAACATACATCTGTGAAGAATTAACAGAAAAAAAGAAAACTTATGTCTGAGAGCTTCCATTAGTAAGAAATTCTAAACAGAATCTGGGCTGGAGTAGTAAGTTAGCAAAAGTAATGAGGTTTGTGTATGCAGCACTATTGGTCCTGAATTCCCTATGTCTGAAGATGTCTCTTTATCTCCTGGTACAAAGAAGGTACCCTTCACATGAGAGATGTATTTTCTGTCTTTCGGGAAGATAATGAGGAATTTGAGGGCTTCTTGCACTGGCCGTTTCTTAAGTAACTTTAATTAAAAATAATCAATATGCCATTGTGGCATATTTTAGGGCAGCCTACCCAGGCCCCACAAGGGTCACATAGAAATGAAGAAAAGATAATACTCCTCATTGAACTTCTAACTGCATCCAATTAAGGAGTAACTCCCTCTTTCTCTAGTAGTTTTATGGCAGGAAAGAAATGTATCTTTTTTTTCTTCAATATAAACTTTTGAAAATTATTATATAGTAAAATCCTTTTCCCTCAGCCTTTTTTCTTTTAATCAGAATCTTTATACAAACATATATATATGCATATGCATGCATATATACATGTCATGATTATTCAGTCAATGCAAATACTGACTACTCATTTGAAAAGAAAATATATATAAATTCCTACCTCATCCCACCCCAATGTAATCAAATTCCAGATGGTCAAAAGAATTAAACTAAATTGAAATCATAAATTTATTGAAAGAAAACATGAAAGAATATTTTAATAATATTGATACAGAGAAAATCCTCCAATTATGTAATAAAACCCAGAAATACAAAGGAATGGAATGATACATTCAATAACACAAACCTTAAGCACATAACTCAGTAATGAAAAAATGATGTGAAAAAAAGACAAGGGATGCCTAATAAAATTATGTGACCACCAAAGGGATAATTTCTACAATATGCCTAGACTTGATGCAGAACAACATAATCAAGAAAATCCAATAAGAAATTGCCTTTATCGGGCAATAACAAAATAAATATAATCACTAATATGTAAAGAGGCCCAGCTTTACACTTACTTGCAGATATAGAGAATGAAAAGTTATTTTTCATGTGTTATATTCATGAGGATTTAAAGTTTAATAGCATCCAAAGTCAGTGAAAAAAAAAAATCCCTCTTAACAGAACATAAATTAATGCAAATTTGAGGAGAGTAGTTTGATGATTTTTTAAATGCACATAGTTGCATAAATACAACTTCACTTCAGAGAAATTTTTCAATAGATATATTCACTTATGTGTGTGAAATGTTTGTACAAAATGGTATAATTGCAGTATTGTGTAAAATGGCTTAAAATTTTTTTGAAAACAACCTACATGCTTAAATCTATGTAGAATGAGCTGGTTGGGGCACCTGGGTGGCTCAGTCGGTTAAGCTTCCAACTTCAGCTCAAGTCATGATCTCACAGCCCGTGGGTTCGAGCCCCACATTGGGATCTATGCAGATGGCTCAGAGCCTGCTTCGGATTCTGTGTCACCCTCTCTCTCTGCCCCTCCTCCTCTCACACTCTGTCTCTGTCTCTGTCTGTCTCTCTCTCTGAATAAACATTAAAAAATTTAAATAATAAAAAAAAGAATAAACTGGTTAAAGACCATTATGGTCCATCTACAGCAGGAGCTGAAAAACTTTTTGTAAAGGTCAAGATAGTAAGTATTTTAGGCTTGTGGACCACATTCAACCTCTGTCACATATTTTTTTCTTTAATACAGTATTTGCATAAACTTCGAATCTAGAGAATGGAATATTAGAGCCAGTAAAAATTATTCATGTGTGAAACCAGAAAATTCATGTGAAACATTGTTTGGTGAAACCAAAAAGAACAAAACATCTTTTCTTTATCTAATGACCTTCTTTCTTATTATACTGAAAAATATTGGACCCAGCTTTGTGTCAGCCTTCATTACAATAGTGAAAATGATTGTGATTGGATGCCATAAAACTGAAAGATATTCAAGCTTTACAAATAGAGGGCCTGCAATGGCAAAGAAAACCATAGCAAACTTTCATTCTTCAGCTTTGACATTCCTTCTTGAGATGTCTAGATTTGAATGAGATCTATACATAATCCTTGTGTTTCTAGGTCACAGACTGAAGTAAGACTAAAGTGACTGATGGCCCGTATGAAACCTTTGTACAAGTAAGAAAGCGGTGCCATTTTTCAAGACACTTTACTTCCATCATAAGTTGCAGATTTTTTTTTTTTTTTTTAATCTGTGGCAGCCTTCAGTAAATCAAATTTAGGATGACAGGGCTGCATGTAGCATTTGACTTTAAGTCATCAGGCAGAATCACAAGAAAGGTAACCTTTTTCCTTCCCTGTGGGGGTGATTTTTGTGTGTTTCTTGGAAGTCACTAAAGGACTTCAACCTCAATCTCCTTTCCATCCCAGATTTGACCATGACACTCCCACTCATTTGCTTATAGCCAGTGAAGGTAGCTCTTGGTTCCTAGAAAGCCAAAATATGCTTGATCTTACATCTATTATCCAGCAAAGGGAAATTTTTGTAATAGAACGAATGTGAGGATCAAAAAAGAATCCACTGGGGCGCCTGGGTGGCTCAGTCAGTTAAGCGTCCGACTTCAGCTCAGGTCACGATCTCACGGTCCGTGAGTTCGAGCCCCGCGTCGGGCTCTGGGCTGATGGCTCAGAGCCTGGAGCCTGCTTCCGATTCTGTGTCTCCCTCTCTCTCTGCCCCTCCCCCGTTCATGCTCTGTCTCTCTCTGTCTCAAAAATAAATAAACGTTAAAAGAAATTTGAAAAAAAAAAAAAAAAGAATCCACAGGAAATGTGGCATTTTATCATTAAAGGTTATTAAGCTACATTTTGCCAAACCAACATGACAGCTTTGAATCAGGCTTATTGTGATTTTTCTATTGATTAAATATTGGTAAGTAAATGAAATTAAGAAATGTCTACAGTACAAAATAATTTATAATTGACATCCAATTTCCTTAATTCAAGACATTTATTCCCTTCATATTCATGAAGTTCTGGTATCTGTAAGATTACTGATCACTTCCTTTCTTCTTAAACCTTTGTTACCCCCTTTGCCCTTCAGGCCACCAATCTCTCTTGCTTTTCCTTGTTTATCTCAATTCTCTACTTCAGTTTTATCCTATATATACATTTCCCTACCAATCTATTTTTGCATCTCTTCTCAAAATATGTATTGTCCCAGGGCTGCCTTTACCATCTGCATAACCTCGACTAATTGCTTTATGACTCCAAGTTTGTATCCCTCCCTGAAATGCAAGTTTATAATGCTTACTGGACAGTTCCATCTAGATGTTGCATAAGTATCTCTGATTCAAGCCCAATTTCTCCCCTTATCAATACTCCTCTTCATCTGTATTGCTTATCTCAGTGGTTAGCAGTAAGCAAATGAAAATCTTATGTTTACCCTGGTTACCTCTCTCTCATTGCCACTCACCTTCCATATTCGGTCATACCCATGTTCTGTTGAATGTCCTCATTGTCTTTTTCCATCCCCTTAGTTCCATCCCCAATGACAAATAGTTCAAGCATTCATATTTTCTAATCTAGACTATGAAAATATTAAATAACCACAACCTTTCTTATTTGTCCCCATAATTCTGCTAAAGTGATTTTTCCAAGACATACAACTTATTATATTATTTCTCTGATAAAGCCATTAAAACCTCCCTAAAGGATGCCTGGGAGGATCAGTCAGTAAAGTATCTGACTTTGGCTCAGGTCATGATTTTGGCTCTCATTCATGAGTTCGAGCCCCGCATTGGGCTCTGTGCTGACAGCTCGGAGCCTGCAGCCTGCTTAGGATTCTGTGTCTCCGTCTCTTTCTGTCTCTCTCTGTCTCTCTCTGTCTCTCTCTCTCTCTCTCAAAAAACTCCTTAAAATGATATAAATATCTGTGATCTGGTCCCTGACTGTCTTCCTAGAATGATATCTCCCATCAGTTTGTGCCAAATCACTGTTATGTGTACACATGCAAATGCAACATTATGATGCAGTTTGTTAAACCACGTGATGATTTTAGTTTCCAAGAACATTATTTTAATCTCTATGCCATTTATATTGTTTATTTTCTGTCTCTTTTACTCACACAAAACTCCCTCCACAAAAGTGAACTCACTTATGAATATTAAATCTTAAATAAAATACCACCAAATTAAAGCAAGGAATGTGTTAAACAGTAACAACAGTGAAAAAGAAGGCATTGATACCAAGAGGAAAATAAAGACGGCTTATTATTTTAAAAACAATTAACATCATATAATAGGTCCAAAGAAAAATACAGGTGTAATTCTAAAAGACATTTGATAAGATTTAATATTATTTATTAGAAAATAAATTAGCAAATATATTACTGTTACCTATATATTTCATTACTATTTCACCTACTAACCTGTAACTTAAAAAAGGCATATATTTTTCATTATCTCTGTGTTTATCTAGTAGATAGCTGTCACTTAATATTTCTGAGATAGCCAATAAGTACATGAGAAGACACCCAACATCATTAATCATCAGGGGAATTCAAATCAAAAGCACAATGAGATAGAACCTCACATCTATTAGAATCTATCACCAAAAAGAAAACAAATAACAAGTGTTTTCAAGGATGTGAAAAAAAAGGCAAGCCTCATGAACTGTTGTTGAGAATGTAAATCGGTGCAGCCATTATGGCAAACAGTATGGAGGTTCCTCAAAAATTAAAAATAGATATACCACCTCTGGGTGTTTATCCAAAGAAAATGAAAACACTAACGAAAAGATACATGCATCCTTATGTTTATTATAGCATTATTTGCAATAGCCAAGGTATTTAAACAACCTAAATGTCCATTGATGAATGAATGGATAAAGAAAATATGGTAAATATACACAATGGAATAGTATTTAGCCATTAATAAGAAGGAAATCTCACCATTTGCAACAACATGAGTGGACTTTGAGGGTATTACACCAAGTGAAATGTCAGAAAAAATTACAAATACCATGTTATCTTATTTATATGTAGAATCTAAAATATATTTTTTTAAATGAACCACAGGTTGGTGGTTGCCTAAGGCAGGGCTAGGGGAGGACACAACTAACTGGTGAAAGGGGTGAAAGGTGCAATTTTTTTAGTTGTAAAATGAATAAGTCATGAGGATATAATGCACAGCATAGTTACTATAGCTAATAATACTGTATTGCTTATTTGAAATCAGCTAAGACAGTGGATCTTGAAAGTTCTTACCACAAGAAAAAAAAAATGTGTCACTATGTATGATGACAGACTTACTATGGTAATCATTTTGCAGCATACAATTATCAAATCACTACATTGTACACCTGAAACAAACAATGGTGTCAATTACACAGTCAATCAATCAACCAATCAATAGTATTCCTGGTGAATAAATACCTAACAAAATGTTAATTGAATTTATGATTCAATTTATTAGAAACAAATATAATTTTAACAAGGCTTGTCACATAATTTTCATATTACACACTAAAATACATTCTAGAGAAAGAATTTAAATGTCATAATAAAAAAACAAGAAATGTACACATGATGAATATGTGCCATTAAAATGGGGAAGATGTTAGGGTGCTTGGATGGCTCAGTCAGTTAAGCATCTAACTCTTGATTTCAGCTCAGGTCATGATTTCATGAGCTTGAACCCTGCATCAGGCTCTGTGCTGACAGTGCAGAGCATGCTTGGGATTCTGTCTCTACCTCTATCTCTACCTCTATCTCTGCCCCTACCCTACTTGCTCTCTCTCTCAAAATAAATAAATAAACTTAAAAAAAAAGTTTTTTAATCGGGAAGATGTTTATAAGTATAAAGGTAATGGAAGAAGTCACAAAAGAGGGGAATATTATATTTGACCATGTGAAAGCTCAAGGTATAATTACTAAAAAAACAAAACAAACAAGAACACAAAAGGAAAAACAAAAAATAAAAAGTATGTAAAACTAAGAAAAAATATTTTCTCTGCAAATACTAAAAAGGTTAGATACCTTGCATATATAAATCATTCAAACAAATAATAAAAGCTGGACAAATGCTCAAAGATAGCAATAGAAAATTCACAAAAGAAGTATTTTAAGACAATAAAATGTGAAAAGTTCAACTGCAATGATCATTGGTTTAATTAATATTTGTTGAAGACCGGCACGTTCCAGACCTGTGATGACAACATTATGTCAGTATTCCACTGTTGTGAAACTGGCATTAAGCAGACCAACAAAAACCTATGTAGTATTTCAAGCGACAATAAGAAACAGAAAGCATTAACTTTTGAAGAGGGAAGGATTGTTATCCAACATGGTGTAAACAGAGTAGACATCCCGAATAAGGTGTGTGCCTGTTACCAATTTCTTGCCTCTCAGCTCTAAGTCCATCATCCTTTGCTCTCCACTGTGCTACTCTACCTCATCCCAGTCCATTCCTTCCTGGGGTGCTCTGCCTCAGACTGAAAAGTAGACAGATATTGCTTTTTTTATTACTATTATTTCACATTTATATAGCGTGATATCCTTTATTTATCTCTCATTCCTAAAGCAAATGACAAATCTACTTTTCAAGGATGAAATCTTGCTGTTATTGAGAATATCTTCAATGTTATACTTCAACTCCAAAAACAGAAATGTTCCATACAATAGCAGTAAATACTGTGGTTTTTAAGGTGATTGCACTAATGCAGGTGCATTCATTTGCTTATGCTTGCCATAAAATGAAATTACTGCCTGTGACATCTCGTGATTCAAAAAGTTGGAGACTCAAGCCATTTACATGACTTCTGGTGATAACTCTTTTAAGGCTGTCCAAAAGCAAATTAGCTGATATACGATGCTATTTACTGAAAGAAAAAAAGAAAAGCAAGAAGAAAAAGAAACATCCTTCACTGTCTTTCATTCATTGCATCAATTATGTACACAAAGCAGCATCTTTATCATTTGGTCTCTCCAGACAAAATACATTTTCTCTCTGTAGGTCATTCTGACCACTTCAAATGTTGCTATCATCAACATCTCTTGCTTCAGTTTTTACTCACATATCTGCTTCTGAATGGGGCAAATCATCAGGCAAAGAAGCCAACCAACTGTGTCATCTCAATGACTCATTGTAGATACTTTTGAAACATCTTAACTATTTCAAGGCATTAGCATTTCTTCACCTTCCTTGTAATTCTCAAGGTCTCTCTTGATGGAGTCCTATGCATTAGTACAAAAAGCAGCTTAAGATCTTCTAGCTTTCTCTTCTCATTTTATATTCCCAGGACTCCATATCAAAATATCTAAGAGGTCTGGGGCACCTGGGTGACTTAGTTAAGTGTCCTTCTCTTGATCTCAGCTCAGGTCTTGATCTCAGGATTGGTCCTGATTTCCAAGCCTCATGTTGGGCTCTGTGCTGGGCATGAAGCCTCCTTAAAAATTACATACATACATACATACATACATACATACATACATACATACATACATAATAAAGTCTATGAAGTCTAAGAAATTAATAAGGATAGACATATTGAGTTTTCTCAGCTTATTCTTGTGACCAAACTGTATAGGATGAAACTGTTTATTGTCCTAACTTTCTGCAGGGCAGATGATAAGATCATCACATTGGAACTGGTTGCTTAACATCTTCCAACTATTTTTTTATTTTGAGTATAGGCCTGATGCTTAGGCCTTCCTGAATATTTTCATCTGTACACTCCTTGATGTACTGCCTCAGAGGGAGTGGAGGGGCACTCACTAGCTCTGGTTCACCCATTGTGGAACAGCCTAAACTCCAGCTCTCTGTTTACACAGGTAGGGGCCTTGGCCTCCCTGCCAACATCTAACTCTGGCCTCCTCCTCCAAAAAGAAGCCACTGGTGCTTTTTAAAAATTCCTTTCTTTTACTCACATTCCACCTCTAGTCTATCAGTAAATCATGTTGGCTTTCCCTGCAAAATCATTCTCAGTTTAATCCATTTTCTTCCATTTCCACTGCTATAAACCTACAAGAAGCCATTATCATCTCATGGCCTGTCACTGAAATAAACCTCTACCTGGTCTCTGCTTTCATCCTTGTCCTCCACCACCTGATTCATTCTTTATATGGCAGTTGATAAGGGAGTATCCCCCATCCCAACCCTGCCATGGAATATGTGTGATATTCCTTGGACACTCCTGGCTACCCAAGAACAAAGAAAAGGGGTTTAGTTGCTTGCCAGAGTGATGTGGGAAACTTAGGCAAATGAAAAATTAATTCCTTTACTGCTGATAGCCCACTGACAAGTCCTTGAAACCAGCAGAGTGACCGCTCTCTAAAAGCCCAGTTGCCTCAATGAGGACACTTTGCTAGGGGCAAAAGAGAATCTTAGCTTAACATTATCCCAACCTCGAGGATCCTGTAAGTCTACTTCCTTTATCTCAACTACCCCAAGATACAGGCTAGCAATCATACTCCAAGCTTATGGCCCCCTGATATACATCTGAAGGGTCTTATGACTGAGGTTTTATTAAATGGTAATAAACGGCATTTCCCTACCAACAGCTCGCCCCTCAAGGTCCTAGAAACCTTGCTTCCAAAATACCTTAGAGACTTACTCTATCTCTGACCCCCTCCCAATCTGGGGGTTTATAATGAGTTAACCTGTCATGACCCCAGTGCAGCTCTTCCTGCCCATGGGTCCTGACCCCGTGCTTTAATGAAAGCACCTTTTTGCACCAAAGACTTATTTAAGAATTTAAGAATTCTTTCTTGGAATATCAAGAAGTTTCACCCCAAAACTTCATCTGCAGTTATACCTCAAAATAGTTAATATCATGCTATTCCACTTTCAACAGTCTCTCTTATTTTATAGAATAAATCAAGCCTTTCTTCTTTCCTTCATCTACCATGTCATGGGGACTGGGACTCTCAGATCATGGGATTGGGATTTTCTCTCTCTCTCCTCTCTCTGCCCCTCTCCCACTCTCTCTCTCTCTCTCAAAATAAATAAATAAACATTTTTAAAAAGAATAAGGAATATAGGTATGTCACTTAACTCCTCAGTTTTTTCATACTTAAATAAATAGGGTTTGGACTTCATAATTAATATAATAGTCACAGGTTGGGGAAAAAATTATTCTTATTCTCTCAGGATTCTTCTAGCTAGTCTGAGAATTGACATGAGACAGATTGACAGCAATAAAGAACAAAATTTAATTATATGTACACAGAGGCCTAATAATGGAATTGAGACCTAAAGAAATGGCCAAGGCATGCAGTTTTGATATATTTTAGACCAAGAAACAATAAATCTGTGAGAAACTGACAGAGCAAAGGTGACTTATGTTGGGAGCTTGGACTGGCAAAAAATCTAAATAGCATTTGAGCTGCAGTAGTAAATTAGTACAAGTACATGGTTTATCAATAGGGGCTTCTCAAGTCTGAATTCTCTATCTATGTGATAAGGATGTCTCTTTATCTCTGGTACTGGAATAGTTCCTTTGACATGGAGATTTATCTTCTGCTTTTTGGAAACAAAGGGGCTGTCAGAGTGTTCTTTCTTCTTGTACTGGCTGTTTCTTCAGTATCTTTTAATTCAGAATATCAATATGCCAAGTGATGCCCTTGGGGGCTGCTCGCCTGTGGCCGCTACATACATGATGCTCTCATCATCTACTAAGATGAAAACTGACTCCACGCAGCATTGCCCAGATCAGCCTTAAAAGCAACAGTCAACCCTGGACAACATTATAAAAAGGGAGCTATTTATATGTAGTGTTTTGTTTTGTTTTTTAACCAGTACTCTCTGTATCATTTCAGCGGTGTATAAATCTTTCCCTCTAATATCTGACATTTAGGGGTTTTGTATTACAAGGGATAAAACATGAAACCACTTTACAATATAACCTAATATCCTCTATAAAGAAGCCAACAATATTCACTTACACTAACAGTTTTGGTACTATGTTTCCTCTACATTTTACATTTATTTGCATTTTATTTCTTCCTTCTCTCCTTTTCTATGTCACTAGACATTAATTGAACCGATGCTATAAGACAGACAGTATGGTATGTGCTGTGAACACGAGGATAAATGAAATGGTTTCTGCCCTAATACTGCTTGTATCCTTTAAGAAAGACAGAGTTGTTATCAGTTAATGATAATAAAATGTGAAGGAAAAACAGAGTGGGGGGGTGTGTGTTTAGAAACATAGAGGGTGGGGGTTACTAACTATCTAGGAATCCTGGAGAAGTTTCACAAAGAACACCACATTTAATACTGAAGGGTATGAGAGACATTGTTTACCAGTCAAAGAAAGATTGTGTTCTAAGGAGTTAAGGAAGCATTGCCATCAGGGATAAATAAAACAAACTTTGATGAGTTTAAAACAAAGTTTTTTAAAAAAAATTTTTTTAACGTTTATTTCTTTTTGAGACAGAGAGAGACAGAGCATGAACGGGGAGGGGGGGGGGGGGCGGGGAGCAGAGAGAGAGGGAGACACAGAATCGTGACCTGAACTGAAGTCAGACGCTTAACCGACTGAGCCACCCGGGCACCCCTAAAACAAAGTTTTTAATACTTGCTGCCAAAGGGACTGCCTGCTAGTCTCCCAACATTATAGGGCCAAATATAAGTTGGATGTATATATCCTTGGTTGAAGAAATCTTAAAAATTTGAAGGTAGAAATTACTATGAGAAATCTGAGGAGTAATCAATCGCTTGGGGCAGTGATTAGGCAGGCTAATTAAGGAAAGGACTAATAAAAAAGGCCAGAGTCACCAGGCTCAACCCCTCCCTGGGGACTCAAACCATTTGCACAAGAATAGGTAAAATGGTCGGGGGTGGAGAAAATAAGTTTCCAGGACTCCTTGACCACAGAAGTCCCAGGAACTGTGGTCTCAAAGCCCATTGGGAAGCCCTGACTAGAACTATAATTAGACTGATTGGTTGATAAGATTATGAAAATAAGAATGTTTAAGCAAGTTTTATATAAGGAAGTTGTGTCTCCTTTGCATGCATGTATTAAGGGAATGGATATTCTGTTATACTGGGGAACAATCCCCTGACCTAGTATTGTAAAACCAAAACTTGTTGAAGTCCTAAAGGAAGACACATTTAGGAATGTAAGGTTTGATGGAATTAAGGTAAATGTTTTTTACCTTATTTTTATTACCTTCTTTTTACCAATGTCAAAAGAATTGACAAGTTTGAACTGGCTTTATGTGAAGTGGTTGTATATCTTCTACCTTATTATATTATGGAGATGGAGACTGTATCTGACTGGAGAATATTTCCTCCATCTAGTATTACAAAACAGAAGACATGTAAATTAGCCCTTCAAATGATGTTTATTGGACATGCTAAATGAAAACGAGTAAGATTACCCAAGCCCAGACAGTGTGGAATAATACCTGGAACAAGGACAGATACAAATTCTCTGTGTGATAGCTTTGTATGGAACCTCGACGTTAATTTCGAACAAATGCCCATGAGCACCTTCCAGGGATGGCCACTGGGGCTTTGAATTAGAGAATTTCCACTTGAGTGGCATTTACTACCTTGCTATCAGGCATTAATGGAAGCTACCCCAATGACTGAAAACGAAAGCAATTTTGAAATCTGAAATAGCCAAGTCTAGGATGATGTTGGAGAAACGCTCTATTGGGGATGGCAGTACCCAGAAAAGTTCCATAATAATATGGAAATTGTTTATACATAATCTTGCTGTGAGGAGAATGCAAGAGAGATACTCGTGGGCAGGAAGCTTCTTTTCTCCAGGATGGACTCTGGAACTGTGTGAGAGGAACTTCTTGATTCTTTTGTTGCTTAGGCAATATCTATAAGAGCTCTGGACTGACTGACGAAGAGCTTCTTTGTTTGTGGCTGGCAGTTCCCAAGTGAATGAACAACAACATCTTGTTTGTAAATCCACTACTCTGATTGAAGAAGGTAAGAAAGGTCAGCTTGGTGCGCTGTTTTCCTAGCGGTGATAGAAGAACTGAACACTGGGAAAAGACCATATGTTTGGGTTTTTACTGACTCATGGGCAGTGGTCAGTGGGATGGCCATATGGCTGGGCAGAGGGGCAATGGAAACCTGGTCTATTAAAGGGATGACCTTATGGAGCATGGCTCTATGGAAATTAGTGGAGTGTGTTAAAGCAGGACAGGTGGATGCCCATTAGAAGAACTACTTTCTAGGTTTGGAAAGTGACTGGAATTGACAGCAGATATCCAACATGCTCCCTTGAGGCAGCAATGTGGGTCCTTGAAATAAGTGGATATGGGGGTATGGCAGTAGTACAGAGATGGGCTAAATCTAATTAGAGTCCTCTTGCTTCCCTGAGACACCACATGGCAATAAGAACTGTTCTGTCTGCTAACAAGAGAGGCAGAGACTGCAGATGGCTATGTGTCAGATTCCCTTGTGGGAAGGCCCTGATCATAGCTGGCGAATCAGACTGCTACTGGTAGCCTTGAGGGCTACAAATGGATTTTGACAGGAATAGATACTGGCTTAGCGTTGGGCTTTGCTGACCCAGTGGACAGAGACACATGCTCAGAGTACAATAAAAGAACCAAACAAAAGATATCACACCAGTTGTAATGGCCAACTGTCATTTCCTTAGACCAAAGACCATACTTTACAGTCCATGAAATCCAACAATAGACAAAGAGCTATCCTCCACAGAGTGGTAGTTAGAGAATTGGAGTGAGCAATTAAAACACTGCTTGTCTAAAATAAGAGATACCAACAAAGTGCTGGTTTACACACCTTCACAAGTTGTGCGCGCACTAAAAAGTACCCCACCGGATTTGATTTTTTTCTGGTAGATCTGGGGAGGTATGGGTGGGGAAGGATGCTAGTATGACAGTGCAAATCTTTCCAAAGCTGGGAGGACTCCAGTATAACAATCATAGTTTTTAAATCTTCTTCCCCACATCACCTCAACATTTTCCTCCACTACCTCATGTATTGGTCACAGGACCAGGGTTGCAACCACAAATGTTGGAAACAGGGATGATTCATAAGAAAGAAATGAGTATGTGGGTTATGTAATGAGGGAAATTCATTATTACATTAACACCTTGGAAGAGGTCCAGAGCAAGAGATGATATTTTCCTTTAACTCGATGATACCAGACGCCTGAAAGGGTAAGCCATATTATGACTGAGACCACTTTTGCTTTTGGAACCTGACAAGGTGGAATGGAAGCCTGCAAACCTGAGTGGTCTTGCCCTAGGCATTTCCATAAGATATTATGATGAACTGGAATAGTGATTAATGACTGAATGAGATTCTAGTAATATGCCAGTATCTTTTGGGTTTTATGACTGTTTTTGCTCTAAGGGATCTTTTCTCAAAGACTAGGAGGTGGACTGTGGTATTCTGATTTATAATAAGAAATATGTATTTGATATTCAACCTCTCCCTGGCACAGTTCTGCTCAAACCCTTGGAATTTCTGAAGGGATGAGAGAAATACATGTATCTTGTTGTGTTAATGAGGTAACTTTGGGACTACACCTAAGGATAGGGGCTGCTGCTAATGGAGTTATGTGATTAAAAGGTTGGAACTTTCAGTCTCACACCCAACCTCCAGGAAGGGAGAAGGGTTAGTGAATGGCCATTGCTTTTATCAACTATCCCTATGTAACAAAGCCTCCATGAAACCCCAAAAAGACAGGGTTCAGAGAGCTTCTCAGTTGATGAGCTTGTGGCACACTCAGAGAGCATGGAAACTCCCTGTCCTTCCCTCATACCTTGCCCTATGCAGCTCTTACATATGACTGTTCCTGAGTTATATCCTTCTATAATAAACCGGCGATCTGATGAGTAAAATGTTTCCCTGAATTCTGTGAGCTGTTGTAGCAAATAAATTGAATCTGTGGAGGGAGTCCTTGGAACATTCAATCTACAACTGGTGGTCAGAGAAAGGTGCTAACATGGGCTTCCATTCAGCATTTGAAGTGAAAGGTAGTGAAATGTGTCACTGAGTCCATAATCTGTGGAATCTGATGCAATCTCCTGTAGATAGGGTCAGAAAGGAGATGAATTGTAGGACACCCAGCTAATGTTCAAGAATTGCTTATTGGTGTGAAAACCCCACCACCATATTGGAATTGGGTGCAGAACACTTAAACTGCTTAGATGTTCGTCACTTCATTAGATTTTCCCTGAAATATTTCCCCACCCCAACCCTGCCAATCTCTCTCTCTCTCTCTGTCTCTCTCTGTCTCTCTCTGTCTCTCTCTCTCACACACACACACACACACTTGCACACAAACACATCTCTCATTCTTTTAACCCTTACTTGCTATTACTATTATTGCTAAATTATATAATAAAATGTTTTGTTTGTTAATTGTCTTTCCCACCAAAAGTACCATGAGGAGATCATCTCTGTTTTAGTTCACATTACATCCTGAGCACCTTGGCTTATGAGCAGTTTTTGAAAGAATGAATGAGGGAATGAATGGATGAATAAATTTATTGCATTCAAATCTCCTTCCATGACTTTCTAAAGATCATGGAAAAAGTAGGTTTAGCACAAAACTAATAAAAACAGTTCTCCATTTTGCCTTTAAATTACCTTTATATATGTTCAATAATAAGCCCCAGCTTTAGTAAATATGCACTGAAATACAGGACTTGTACATATACTCCTGTGATAAGATAACTAAAATACAAATGCACAGAAAAGTAGAAGTCTCGCTAGCTTTTTTATTATGCATCTTCTCAACCAATAGATCCTAAAGCTACCAGATTACATGTAGTTTGGGGAGTATTTTTAATGCTAAGGACAGATCCTCACACAAAATGGTGGCAAACAACTAATGATTAATATTTTTAGATACCATATAATGAAGTCATATGAATAAACCATAGGTAGTTAAATTATTATTCAACTTAGTCACCCTTCCACATGATTTTTGTCTTTTTATTTTAACCTAAATATAGCTGAAAATGCTAGACTGACCAATTTTTGGTTCAGTTGTTTGTTTCTAACCAAAATAATCATTGCGTCCATATGTGAATGAATGAATGAATAAAAATGGATCCAAGTTTCCATTATGTATTGATACATCAATCCAAAATTAATCCTAGATCTCCAAAGCACTCTCTTATGTGTTTTGTCAGGACCACTAAAAATGTGTCGAGTAGATAAAATAAAAACTAACATCTACTAACAAACTACTTTGCACCAATCACTATAGTAGACCACTCTTATTTTATCTGTACAATGTAAGTATCAACTTATTAATGATAAATTGAAGCTCAGAAAATTATCTAACTTGCTCAAGTTGTTCAAAAGTTGTTATTTTAAAAGAGTTCTAATTCCAGAGGTCTTTCCTCTTTATAAGGTTATCATGATTTGTCAGAAGGGAAAATAGTGCACAAACTAGAGAAATGACTTATCCTGAATGACAAGAAGGGTCAGTAATAAAATGAACAGACATTTGCTTTTCCCCATTGAGTTTAATTCTTTATCCATATGTGTACAAAAATTTCATACTTAGCTATCTTATATAGGACATAAACTTTGAATAGTTTTTCTAATACCATTCCCCTATAAATGCAATGACCCACATTTATAAGATGGTTGGGGTTACGTATTCATCCTATGTCACAGGAGAAGTCTAGAACTTGTAGAACTAGATTCCACTAGATTCTAGAACTTGGTAACTAGAACTTGTAGAATTCAGTTTCATCTTTATATTCTAAAACTCAGAGCTGGGGCGCCTGGGTGGCTCAGTCGGTTGAGCGTCCGACTTCAGCTCAGGTCACGATCTTGCGGTCCGTGAGTTCGAGCCCCGTGTCAGGCTCTGGGCTGATGGCCCAGAGCCTGGAGCCTGCTTGCGATTCTGTGTCTCCCTCTCTCTCTGCCCCTCCCCCGTTCATGCTGTCTCAAAAATAAATAAATGTAAAAAAAAAAAATTTTTTTTTAAATAAAAAATTAAAAAAAATAAAACTCAGAGCTAAGTAGCCCCCTAACAAAGCACATTCTCTCACCATCCTCAGATTCTAGCAAAGAGGAAAGTTAGTATTTGTAGAGCAAGGGAATTTTAATTGAGCTTTTTTTTTTTTAGGATGGTCCAGCAAGGGACAGAATGGTTGGCTTTACTTGAATATTACTAAAGAGTGTCCCTGGTAATACTAAGCATTACCAAATCAATCTGCCATCATGGTTATAGCCAAAGATAAAAAATACAAAAGTCATCTGAGATGGAAGAGATCAGAAAAAGATCAATTCTTCCTCAATCCCAAGATGTGCAGAGGCATACCTCTCTAATTACCTCACAAGGGACTCAGAACCATTAACCATCTTCCCCTCCAAACACTGCCCCCTCACTCCCTATTCTGCCCTCACCAAACAGGTAGGAACAAAGGGAAAAGACAAGATGTAAGCTCAACCTTTGCTCCTATGGCATTATCATTGTAAACAGTATGAGAAGAGAAGATTCTCAACTATGCTTTAAAAAACTTAACAAATATTTTGAAAAGAATTCAATGTCACTGTAATGCTGTTTTTATTTTACACGCAGTTTCAAATTAGGAATCTCTTCTACTAAATATAGTTTCATAAGTGGAAAATGATCAGTTCTTACTAACTTTCCAGAGGATCCAAAGGAATTTTATACTGAAATAAAGATAACATGAATAACATCTCTATAGATGATTAGAGCTAATATTGGAATCATAACAAGGAAAATATTAGTCAAATGTTTCATCAAATTTATTGTTTAAATAATTCTAGTGGTAATACATGGAGGTTTAGGGAAGAATATAAATTTTATTTTCTTCAAAAAGAATAAAAATTATTTCCTTCAAATTGTATACTGAATTTATTTTGCTATTTCATTTTTTTCTAGGAAGATTATTTAAAAGACTATTTTTATTTTTATTTAATATTTATTTGTTTGTTTGCTTATTTATTTATTTATATTTGGGAGAGAGAGAGAGCACATGAGTTGGGGAGAGCGGCAGATGGACAGTGAAAGAGAGAGAGAGAGGGAGAGAGAGAGTCCCAAGCAGGCTCCACGTTCAGTATAGAGCCTGAAGTGGGGCTCCATCCACCACCCTGGGATCATGACATGAGCTAAAATCAAGAGTCAGATGCTCAACCAACTGAACCACCCAGGCACTGCAAAGATATATTTATTTTTAAAGGATAAGATTAAGGTCATTATATATTCAAAATTATAAATAGCTAAGATACTTTTTTTTAAGTATTCTTTTTTTTTTAGTTTTATTTATTTATTTTGAGAGTGAGAGAGACACTAAGATACTTCTTTGTGGTACACATCAAAATCAAATTTTTAAAAAAAATTTTTAATGTTTATTTGAGAGATAGAGAGACAGAGCACGAGTGAGGGAGGGTTTGAGAGAAAGGGAGACACAGAATCCCAAGCAAGCCCCAGGCTCTGAGCTGTCAGCACAGAGCCCGATGCGGCTTGAACTCATAAAACGTGAGATCATGACCTGAGCCAAAGTCAGATGCTTAACCAACTGAGCCACCCAGGCACCCTTCAAAATCAAAATTCTTATAGTAAAACACAATTCTGTCAACTAAACAAATAACCTTGGGAGAAAAACAAAAGCATTAAAAAAAAAATAGGCAACAACATCATAAAACCTTCACAAAGAAGCTGACATATTTTAGTGTTAGTTATAATTTTCTGTTATATTTGTGGTAACAAATATACTTTCATGGGTCATGTAGAGTTTTAACAATGAAATTAAAAGATGTTCTTTAAAAGCAACTAGATTTCATAAATGTTTTCACATTTGGGACAGTATAATCTGAACACTGAAGGTTTTGATACCACATTTATGGGTGAAATGCACAACACAGTAATTATATTAAAAATATCTGACTTGCAGAAGTGATGATCCACTCCAGTTCAAAATCCCAATATTACAATGCCCCCCAAAACATAGTTATTCTGTTGAGTTCAATTTTTTGTTATACAAACTGTGCTTTTATTTAAAGAGAATTGCAGGGGGAAAAAATGAAAGCAGAAAGAAAAAGAACATGGGAAAGGGAGAAAAAAATAGCCAGAACTAAACATTTCTTTTCTTGAAATGAAAACATTTTTTAAATGAGTTGCCATGATGATGTGTCACAGATGAACAGTGAACCGTGAAACCATCCCAACAGGATCTTAAAATATTCAAATTTAAAATGGTGGTACCAGATATTTTTTTGTTTTTAATTAGGAAAGCCAACCTAGATGCAAAATTCATATTGCAAAATTCTCTTTAATTTTTGATTTCCCTAATCCCTGCACTACTGGCACTGATGGTTTTTCTTAAGGTGAGACAGTGGTTTGTTGAAAGATTTTGTTTGCTCTGGAAAAATTCTAAACTGAAAGAGCTGAGTGAGAGCAGCAGCGGCTCCCCTGGCATTACCTTGGGTTATAAAGTGAAGGAGACATTAATGCAAGCCCTGAAAGGTGCTGGAAGCAGAGTAGTCATTAATAAAAATTATGTCCAGAAAGTGACAGAAGGTGCTTTATTTTCCAGCCTGAGACAGGAGAATAGTTAGAAGGAAGAGGTGGTGAATTAATTATTTGCAAATGCTAGATGCTATATGTCATGTTAAGTACTTTAATGTTATGTTTGTGATCACAAGATATCTCATAACCTTCATTAATGTTGAAGTCATAGTGAGGAAATAACTTTTTTATTATTTTTTATGTTTATTGATTTATTCTTGAGAGAGAGAGAGAGCATGAACAGGGGAGGGGTAGACAGAGAGGGAGAGAGAGAGAAAGAGAGAGAGAGAACAGGGGAGGGGCAGAAAGAGAATCCCAAGCAGGCCCCACATTGTCAGTGCAGAGCCCAACGGGGTACTCAAACTCAGGAACTGTGAGATCTTGACATGAGCTGAAGTCAGATGCTTAACTGACTGAGCCACCCAGGCACCCCAGAGGAAATAATTTTTTAAATTGTGGCAAAATATACATAACATAAAACTTACCACTTTAGTCATTTTTAGGTATACAATTCGGCAGCATTAAATTACATTCACATTGTTGTACAATCAGCACCAGCATCCAGTTCCACAACTTTTTTCAGTTTTTTTGCAAGCTGAAACTTTATAACCATTAAACAATAACTCTCTATTCCTCCTTCTCCCGGCTTTTCCAACCATCATTCTATTTTTTGTCTTTTATGTATTTGACCACTCAATGTACCTCCTATAAATGGAATCATACAACATCTGTCCTTTTGTGTCTGGCTTATTTCACTCAGCATGTTGTCCTCAAGGTTCATCCATGTTGTAGCATCTATCAGAATTTCATTCTTTTTTAAGGTTATAGTCATTTTGTTTATCCATTCATCCATGCGTGGATATTTGGTTGCTTCTTCTCCCTTCTGGTATTGTGAATAATGCTGCCATGAACATTTATACACAAATATTTGTTCTAGTCCCTGGTTTCAGTTATTTTGGGTTTATACCCAGAAGTAGAATTGATGGATTGTATGATAACAATATATTTATCCTCTTAATTTTCAACTTAAATTGGAGGTAACTGTAGATTTTCCTTGGTTGAGAAAAGATCAGTTCATGAATATCCATTCACTAGTCATAAGTCTCACAAATGGACTTTTAAAATATCAATGAATAGTACAGACAAGACTTCTTTATATGCCAGGTCTGTGCTCACTGTCTGATTTTTACCGGACAGAAATTATTAGGAGCATTTCATTTTTCCACATCACTCTCCTATTTTTTCCCAAATACTTGACTCTTAATATATTTATTTATTTATTTATTTATTTATTTATTTATTTATTTATAATTTTTGAGATAGAGTGCAAGCAGGGAGGGGCAGAGAGAGAGGGAGAAAGAGAATTCCAGAGTCTGATGTGGGCTCGAATCCACAAACTGTGTGAGATCATGACCTGAGCTGTAATCAAGAGCTGGATGCTTAACCAACTGAGCCACCAAGGCACCCCTTGACTCCTCTTTAATAGCAGCTACAATCCAAAAGAAAATGCTCAAAAAAAAAAAATAAAACTTTCCATTGTGATGATATTCCATTTACCTACCTAACAGTACAGAAGATGATATAGATCTATTTTTCTGAGACAATACCATCTATCATTCCATTAATGATGATTCAGTTACATTGTAACTGAAGAGGTCTGTCATCAACATACTCATGAATCAATAATGTCTGCAGTTCTCTGTCTAAATATTAAATAATAGCTCCACATATTTACCTATTTGTATAATAGGTGAATTTTTTTACAGGATTGGAAATTAGATAATGAGTCGGTATACTTCAAGGCACAGAATTTTTCCAAAGTTATAAGTATCCTGAAGCTAGGTAAGGTACATCAAGGTTTTTAAATATCTTTTATTTGTCTTCAAGATTTAAGTTCTAAGGTCTTTTATCTTTTCCATTAATGAGAAATAAAAATTCCTTTTGAGCTAGTTTTCAAAGATTTTAACTGTCTTTTATATCCCTTCTGATCTCTATGATCCAACAATATATTAAAATAATGTTTTTAGTTTCCTTATTAGTGTAAAAATAATGCACAGTAGTTTTAGAAAATTTGGAAAATAGAAAAGTGTAAAGAATCACATTGATAAATTATACACAATTTTAGAGTGCAGAAAAGCTCTCAACGAGCAAAAAACCTCCAAAGGGAAAACTGATCTTTGTGGGTGAAAAGTTGTCAAAAGGAACAGTGTTTTGGATTAATTGAATGCACTTGAGTCTCTTTGTTTATAGTATATATTTGTAAATTTCTCATTTCTTCCTGCTGACTGCCTTTATCCACTGGTGCCCTGATAAAAAGTAGTCATTATAAGCCACGATATTCTTTTTTTAATGTTTACTGATTGATTTTGAGAGAAAGACAGAGGGAAAACATGAGTGGGGAAGGAGCAGAGAGAGAGAGAGAGAGAGAGAGAGAGAGAGAATTCCAAGCAGGCTCTATGCTCAGTGCAAGCCTGACGCAGGGGCTTGATCTCATGACTATGAGATCATGACCTGAACCAAAATCAAGAGTCCATCACTTAATCGACTGAGCCACCCACACACTCCTATACACCACAATATTCTTTAAAAACTATCTTTATCATGTATATTCAACATCAAGAAATACATTGCTTAAAATGTCTTTTATTAAAATGGTTGGCTAGTTCATGATGGGCAGTGGCGATAAACTAGAGGCAAGTATCAGAACACCTTCAGTGCAATGACATTCTGTTGGTAAATGGCATCATATCCATACTAGCAGCATTTACAGAGTCACTAACGTGAGAAAGAATCAAATTACAACAGAGCCAAGAATCAAGAAGTCATGGAAAGTTAAGAGTGTCAGACCAAAGTGTCCTAATAAATGGGTCAAGTAGTTAAAGATTAAGTGAGCTAATCTTTAAAGCTGGGAACTAAGATAAAAAATGAAATCATGTAAGGATATTTAACCTGAGGCTTCCATTTAGTAGATGTAAAATTGTATTTGAATTGGATCAGAGAGAAATACTCTTAGGCTGATGGTATTACATCAGGCAGAAGTCACTGTAAATAGAGAGACTGCCCTAGCCAAAAGCACAATCCAATGCCAGTTTGACAGGAAGTTCCCACAGAAACTCAAACATGAACAGAAATTGCCAAGTTATTACACCCAGACAACACCAGCTGATTATGCTTTTCTCACATGCAAAATGGTTGAGAAATAAATACCGAATGCAAAAACTCTTTAAAATGTTGGTAAGTAGCCACTTCATCTCTTTTTTAGCTTAAAGTGACTTTTTTCCCCGAGACGTGTGTGTTTGTAGATATGCAATCTCATGATTCTGACTGGTAAAAATGCCCTAAATCCACTGACAGATCCAAAAACCCATTGCAGTTTGGTCAGGGGATCCTAATGTGAATGTGTATTTCCTACACACATTCTTAAATTTATTAAGGAGGAGCAAAATCACATGCTGTAGCTTTTCTTTCAATATGTAAGAAGGCTTCAGTGAATGTTTTGAGTGAATAGTGAGATTAAAGAACAGTACAGAGAAGATATGGAACCATCAAGGTGTTTAGTTGCAAACTACAGAAACTAAATTTTTTTCTAAGGAGAAAATGGATTCATTGGAAGAGTACCAAGCAGCTCACAAAATTAACTAATGGCTGGAGACTTAAAGGTCAGGAAACAAGCCCCATCAAAGCAAGTTGATTCACGGGCAGAGGACACCTTGGGAACATCCTAGTTATTCTGGTTAGAAAACCACCATTATTGCTGTTCACAAATAGCCTCCAGGGTGTCGCTTCCCATACATTTTGCATAACTGTCCCCAAATTCTCTAAATTCCAGATATGAGGATCCAATTGATGGTTCCCAGGCTTAAACTGACAAAGGGGGGTTGGCGAGAATTTGAAATATCCATCCCAACTTGCGTTTCCACAGTGAGAACCAAGGTCTTTAAAAATTCCCTCAAAATAGTCTTGGATAAATTTCATATATTAAAAAAATAAAAATAAAAATAAAAAAATAAAAATAAAAAAATAAATAGTCTTGGATGTTCATGGCCAAAAATGACAATAAGAGAAATAGTTATATTTATGTGTCCATATTATGTCCCAGACTTTGTTTTGAGTCTTTCATATGCACTACATTTTGAATCCTCATTATAACTTTTTTTATGTCTCTGTGAAGTAATTATTATCTGCATTTGTTAGAAAACAAAACTAATCATAGAATTTGACTTACCCAAGTTCATATACCAAGTACACATTGTACCTGGGATAAGAAGCCAGGCAGGCTGGATTCAAGGTCTGCATACTAAGAACTAATCTATACTACTACATGCCCCAAAACGCTTTCAAACATCTCCTTTCCCAGCTGGTTGTAATGCCTAAAGTTTCAAAGCATAGTTTTTATCCTTTGGGCTGTAATCTTCTAATAAGAATTTTTAGTGATCCTTTATTAATATATCAAAACGTATGGTTCATCTATACTATGAAATATTTCTTAACATCTCAAGAAATAAAGAGGGGGCAGCTGGGTGGTTCAGTTGATTGATCAACTTTGACTCAGGTTCATGAGTTTGAGCCCTATATGGGGCTCACTGCTGTCAGCACAGATCCTACTTTGGATCCTCTGTCACCCTCTCTTTCTTCCCCTCCCCTTCTTGTTCTCTCTCTCTCTCTCTCTCTCTCTCTCGCTCAAAAATAAATACTTAAAAAAAAATAAAGGAGAATACTGTCAATGGTATTATAATAGTGTTGTATGGTGACAGATGAGAGTTATACTCGTGCTGAACACCACATAACATACAGAGTTGTTGAATCACTAGGTTGTATACCTGAAACTAATGTACTATTGTGTGCCAATTATGCTTCAGTTAAAAATAAATTAAAAAATAAAGAGGTAAAACTCATACTTCAAGACATATGGTTTTTTGTTTGTTTTCTTTTGTTTTTATGGTTAAGTTTTTAATCAAAGAGTATTGGGGTGTTTGGGTGACTCAGTCAGTTGAGCATCCAATGCTTGATTTCAGCTCAAGTCATGATCATAGGGTCGTGGCATTGAGCCCTGTGTGGAGCTGTATGCTGAACATGGAAACTGCTTAAGATTCTCTCTCTCCCCCTCTGCCCCTCTATCCTGCTCTCACTCTCTCTCTCAAATTAAAGAAAAAAGTATTATATTGTGATGGTGATATTAAGAAAATAAGACTTATGTATATAAAAACATATTTATATGTAAATATAAAAACATTTATATATATAAAGGAGGCCAGAAAGATTAACATGAAACTGTTGATGAACAGGGGGTGAACAGGTAGATGTTCATTTTTACTTTATGTAGTTCCATGCAGTATGAATCATTTTCAAAAGGGCAAATTTGTTTATAGCTTTTATAATTTAAAAACTAAAATATATAATATAAATATATAATATAAATGTACATACATATATACATATACAATAGTTTATATTTCTATGAAGGGAAGCACTTTTTCTAGGATGTGATAATACATGAAAGACTAGGTAGAAGAGACCCAAGATTGGTTGGTGAGTCAAAGAAAAAGAACAACAGTTTCAGAGTCAGACAGACTTGCATTTTAATTTGGGTCCTGGAATTTTCTAAATGGTATTAGACTTCAGAAGTCATTTTGTTTTTTGGTTTTTCTATTTGTACAATGATAATAAGAAACAAACCTACCTTGTTGGAATGTTTTAAGGATTATAATTAGCTTGTGTAAAGAGCCTGGCAGGTATCAGGTGCCAGTAGATGTTAAAAAGGCCACCAAACACTTATTCTAAAGACGCATTAGTGCCTGAAGCTCGGCAAGCTGAGACACGTTGATAAAATGTGGTGGGGAGAGAGACCGAGTTCTGGAAGGGAAAAAAAAAAAAAGAAAGAAAAAGGCCTGTTGTATTTTTGGGGAAGATCTTCGGTTTCAACTTTATCTTTGAAAAACAGCTTGCTCAAGGCCATGCCTGGTTTCTATGACTTCCCTTTCATTTAAGCTGTATACTCCCTTGGGCCCAACGGCCAGCATACTAATAGGGTGATCTCCCTGGAACCCAGATGCAAATTTCTGTCCCCTGTCTTCCTCCTCTATCTCCTCCTTCTCTTTTGTTCTTTATATTAATTTTGTACAGTGGGATAGTAGCTACCACACTCATTTTATTAATGACTTTAGGGAAACATGTTTGGGATCTAATCCTTTCTTGGCAAGACTGTGGAGAATGAATATTTTTAAACATTAAAACTCTTCTCTACCTTAACCAAGTAACGGTGGTTAACATCATCAGTAATAAAACATATCAATATCATGTACTCTATGATATAATAGGATGAGAAGAGCATTTCCTCTCTGTAGTAGTTAACCCTAAAGCCCATAACCCCAAGCTAATCATGAGCAAACATCAGAAAAACCCAAGTTGAAGAGCATCCTACAAAAGAGCTGACCAGTGCTCCTCAAAACCATCAAGGTCAAGCAAGACAAGGAGCAACTGAGAAACTGTCACAGATTGCAGGAGACCGAGAAACCATGACGACTAAATGCAACATGGATCCTGGATCAAACCCTGGAACAGAAACAGGACAGGACACTAATGATAATGTCTGGAGTTTAGTTAATATTTTACCAGTGGTCATTTCCTGGTTGTAGTCAGTATACTATGATTATGTTAAATATTAACATTAGAAGAAGCAGGATGAAAGGTAATAAGGAACTCTCTGTTATCTTTGGAACTCTTTTGTAAACAAAATCATTCAATATAAATGATTTAAAAATCTTTTCTGATTCCTAATGTTGATAGGATGTCACCATTTTGATGACTTTATTATTTAAATAGTATCTTCATTTTTACAATTTATTGTACTTTGATACAGAAGTTTGAAATTTTTGTAAGAAAAAAAAAACCCTGCCCCATACATTTGTCACCTTGATAGCTCTTTAATAACCTAGATTTCTCATCTCTTTATGATTTATAAAGTGCCTTCATATATGCTCTCTCACATAGTCTTTACAATGGCTGCTTAAGATGGATGAGAATTCCCACTGCCACATTAAGGACGAAAAAAAAAATAGTGACAGAGACAGTTTAAGAGATCCATTTTTTGGTATATGAGTTAGTGACAAAGCCTTGTCAAGAACCTGGATCAGTGCAATTCAATGACACTTAAAAAATTACCTGATAAGCAAAGAATCTTAATAGACATTACTTCAGGTAGGAATTACAAATGGCCAAAAAGACATGAAAAGATGTTCAACATTGTTCATCCTGAGAAAAATGCAAAACAAAACCACAATGACATACCACTTCATACCCACTAGATCAAAAAGTCAGATAACAGCAAATGTTGGTGAGGATGTAGAGAAATCAGAACCCTCATACACTGCTGGTAGACAGTCCTGAAGTTCCTCAAACTAATCATGGAATTATCATGTGACCTAGAAATGCCACCCCTCAAAGTATACCCCAAAAGAAATGAAAACATGTTTACACCAAAAACTAGTACATGACTGTTCATAGCAGCATTATTCAGAATAGCCATAAGTTGGAAACAATCAAAATCTCTGTCGGTGGAAAAACAGATAAACAAAATATGGGATAGCCATACAATGGAATATGAATTGGTCATGGGAAGGAATGAAGTACTGAAATATGCTGTAGCATAAGTGAACCTTGAAAATATTGTGCTAAGAAAAGAAGCCAGTCACAAAAGTCTTCACACTATGATTCCACTCATATGAAAGTCCAGAATAGGGAAATCAATAGAGACAGAAAGTAGATTGGTGGTTGCTTGGAGCTGGAAACAGAGTGTGGAGATAAAAGTGTGATTGCTAAAAGTGTATGGGATTCTTTTTGAGGTGATAAATTGTTCTAAAATTGACTGTGGTGATGGTTGTTTGGTGAATATACTAAAAACTATTAAATTGTACACTTTTCTGGAGAGGGGGAGAGCACACACATGCATGAGAGTGAGCAGGGGAGAGGGAGGGGGCAGAGAGAGAGGGAGAGAGAGAGAACCCCAAGCAGGCTCCACAATCAGCAAGGAGACTGATTCAGGACTGCATCCCACCACACTGGGATCATGACCTGAGCCGAAACCAACAGTTAGACATTTAACCAACTAAGCCACCTAGGCACCCCAAGTTGTACACTTTAAATCAGTGAATTGTGTGGAATATGAATTATATCACAATGAAGCTGTTTAAATAAATTAAAATTTTAAAAAAGGTCAGGCCAGACATAAAAAAATGAATAAAATGGCTGTCTTCTCTTACGAGGTTCAAATCTAGTAGAGGAGAGGAAAGATAATAGCAAATACTCATGTTAAAGCTGTTGCCCTGGACCTAATTCTTAAACCAGGATTTTTTTTTCCCCCACCACATAATATAAGTCATCCAGTTAGGTAGGTCAGGCACTTTTCAAACCAGGGAAGCACTTTACATACTACATGTAAGATCCATTTCTTCAATCTAACACCAGACCAAGAGAACAGTAAAAGAAGGAGACACTAGTCATGCACTTAATGAAAAGCTTATCTCAACAATAATCTTGGAACTTTTACATCTGCATCCCACCTTTGCTATAGGCAAGATCTCTCACTCTGAACATTAGGGAAATGTGAATAGCAAGGAGTGACCCACTCAAAAGGGGGATGTGTTTATAGAATGTCAATGATGGCTCAACACTTTTACATGATAACAATCAGATTTGAAGATTCTTTTGTCTGACCATAGGTTAATGATGAGATTTGTCCATTTAATATGTGGGGGGAGGGGGGGAGGAGTAATTCATGTTAGTGATCCCCAATCTTTCCAGAGAAAAACTACATTAAGTAAACATGTAAACAAATTTAAAAATATGTAATATGGACTGTAAATGTATATATAGCATTCCCCAAAGAATAGAGATGTAGCTTCCATATCTTTTGACTTGGAAAGTACATAAGACCCATTTTTTTCTCAGTCTATGAAGTTTGAAGTTCATGTTGATTTTAATATTCTACAAGAAAGCCACTACATCTTAAGGACAAAGTTTGGGGGCATCTACTGAATAACTATATACAAATACAAAACATTCTCTGTCATCTAAATCTATCCTGGTTGGGAAAAAGAGTGCTCCAAGTAAAAAGTTTGATATCTATCTTAATTTGATAGCACTTTCTAAATTGAAATAAATTGTAGAATAAAATACAATAAGCAAAAAACAGAGCTAAAATAAAAAATCCTTTCTTTGATATTTCAGATGTTTCTTTGATATCTTCAGTACCTTTAGACCAGTGTGAACATAAATTATCTTACATAAAAAAACCAAAATGGAATAGCTGAAAGAAGGGAAATTTAGGATATTTCTCAAACCTTTATTTGGCCTTCTCTGCCTTCTACCTGCTGTGTAACATTGAGCAAGTTGCATAAACTCTATGGGCCTCAAATTTATCATTTCTATAGAGTTCTCTTCTAACCTGGCAAAATTTCATTTACTGTCTTTGCTAGTGATCATCACTTCATAGACTCTCTAGCTATTATATATTATGCAAAGCTGGTTATATGAGGGGGTATGGAATCAAATTGTCTAAGAAGTACATGGTCTCCTAGGAAGATTTTGACTAATATTCCTCTATTTCCTGGGATTCAGAGTTAAGGAGATTTATTGTTATAAATGAAGGTGTCTGTGAGAATTACCAGGAACAAGAAACGATAAGGAGACTCGTAGGGCACCTTGGTGGCTCAGTCAGTTAAGCATCCTCTCGATTTCATCTCAGGTCATGATCTCACAGTTTGTGAGTTCAAGCCTCAAGTTGGGCTCCTCACTGACAGCTTGGAGACTGTTTGGGATTCTCTCTCACTCACTCTCTCTCTCTCTCTCTCTCTCCTCCCCTGCTTGTACAAGCTCCTTCTCTCTCTCAAAATAAATAAACAAACTTAAAAAAAAAAAGGAAATGATAAGGGGACTCATAAGGTAAAATTGCATTGAAAAAAAGGGGAAGTAAGATCTAAGTTAGAACAGACAAATTTTTAACCTGGGGCCTCAGGAATAGAATTCATGTTCATACATTTGAATAGGGAAAAATGCATTTAACTGATTTTAGTATTTCCATTGTAAATATACAATGTGGTTTTATGATTTTGTGACCAATAGAAATCACAGATAATTTTCTCTCGTATTATACTTTTTCTAAATATCTTAAAATGAGTAACAATAACACTCATTACTCTTATTTTTAAATTATATTAGTAGAAATGCCACTGAATCTGGTTGCTTTGTGCATTACAAAGGAGTGTATACATCAGACTTTTGGATTTTATTATATTTTGATTATATATTTATTATATTTTATTATATTTTGATCAACAAATTTCAGTGTAACTAGTTTCCTTAGTAATTCTATGTATTTTATTTTGTACCTTTAAGAAATATTTTGAGAAGAGATCCAGAGGCTTCAGCAAGCTGTTCAAAGTGTCCATAGCACTAAGACATATTACGAACCCCTGGCTTAAAAGCCTAAGCTCTTGGACAGCTACTTTGGGTATGCTGGGACTCACTCCTCTGGTCCTATAACCCAACTCAGTGGTAGTGTTCTAGGAAATAATACTGAACATAGTCATGCAGGCTATGAGAAACCCATAGAGGAGAGCACAGGGCCCCCCAACAATAGCCTTAAAAATGTGGAAAGAGCCTTTATGGGAATGAGAAGAACTTTTTCTTTATTAGATACCATGTGGTAGCAAAAAATGTTCCAATCTGCACTTGGGAAGAGAAGCTGAACTGACCGTCCCATTAGATGAAAAAAAAGCCCATGGTCTCTTTTGGGAAATAAAACATTAGAGAAGCACCACAAGGCAGTCACTGGACCTCATATCAGTGTGGCAGTTGGGTGCCTGAGTAACAATTTAAATATTTTAACTCAGTGGAGAAAGTTATATTTGTGAAATAGAGAAATATGTCCAATTGTGGTGGGACCCAATGCAGTGGATAAATAGGCACCTGAGTCGAGAATACAGAAAATGCTGAAAACCTTTTAGCACTTTTGTCTTCCAATGTCCCCCTGTTGCGGATCCACATAAACGGAGAGAGAGACAATTTAAGAGCAGTAGTGGTCCTGTTTCAATCAGTTTTTGCTAACAAAAATAAGAAAACTCAAGTTAAAGTTCTTAATAATAACTGTTATCCCATTTTACATGTATTCAGGAATTAAGATAAAGAAATTATGTCACTTTTCTAAAGCCGCACAGCAAGTTAAGGATCAACCTAGGATGAGGACAGGGCTTACCCATTAAAGAGAGTTGTCTCCAGTCATTTACAGTAATCCTAATCTCCAGCCTGTTCTCTTTGTGGTTAAACCCTGTCAGGAGAGACTTTTCTAAAAGCTGTTATGACATTTAAGGTCACACTCCTTTGGGCCTTGTTTCCATATACGCCTGATCTTTGGTCTTTCCATGTGTCATAGTTTGAGCTCGACCCTCAGTTTTGCTCAAGCCGCAGAGATCCTGATGATGAGCCCTTACTGACTAGAATACTAAGAGCAAATAGCAATAGTGTAGTTTAACTGTTGGGAATTCTATATATCCATAAATGCAGTTTGTCAGGTAAGGTTGTCCCTATCTCCTTCCCTCACACCACCTGGACTGCCTTCTGAGCTTTCTTCCTCCTTCAAAATTTCTTCTAATTTAATTAACTCAACTGATATTTATGGATTGTCCACTGTGTGCTTGGCACAGTATTGACTCTGGAAAACAAATAATGGGCTAAGGAGACAATAGCTTTTGCCCTCAGGGAGCAACAGGGCCGTGGGGGAGATAGCCATTTTTAAAATGTAATAAAAATAACAAACACTACAGAAACATAGCACACACAAC
This sequence comes from Panthera pardus, assembly GCF_024362965.1. Classification (NCBI taxonomy): domain Eukaryota; kingdom Metazoa; phylum Chordata; class Mammalia; order Carnivora; family Felidae; genus Panthera; species Panthera pardus. Next base: position 103,925,825 of record NW_026526732.1, read on the forward strand.
CCACTATAAGAAGTGGCATGAAAGAGAAGATCACAATTTAATGAGATCTACTGGGCTCAAATGGGAGATTGAGGAAGGCTTTGTTGAGAAGGTAACTTTTTATCTGAGAACTGAAGGCTGATAAGTGCGAGGTATGGGGGAAAAATATGTGAAAAGGATGTTCCATTTAGAGCAGTTTGAGCAAAGAGCTAAAAGAAAAAAATAACTATTTTCCCAGATTGTATGTGATTCAGCTTATTTCAGTGCAAAGGTTCAGAAGACGGGCAACAGATCTGAACTCCTCAATGGCCAATACTCCAATATAGCTACTATATTATCATTTTTAAATAGTTTAAAGCCACATTGCTTTATGGTATTGTTTAGCTCTTCTCACAATTTATACTTTGTTACTTGGTTTTTTACAGCCTGGTGTATAGTTTATCAACATAAATACTTTGCATTAATGATTTGCTTGAGTTTTCATGAATGCTCTTTGGGCCTCTCTAAAACCAGAAATCGAAGTGTGGAATAGACACATGTATTCCCATAGCTAGGTATGTGAACCCACTCCTGCTGTACCAGCCTATAAGGAACAATGGACATGGCCACTTCCCAAATCTTTGGATTGTAGATTTATAAAATGTCAAAATCACTTAGTCCTAATATCTCATGTTCTCTTGTAGACAAACAGAGCAGAAAAACAAAAACAAAACAAAAAATAAACTTGCTGCTTTCTTTTGTAGACATTTGTTGTGACATACGATTTGGCCTAGCAGTCATTTGCACTTATATTCTGAATAGAATCTTTTGACAATGGGACTCACCAAAGGAATTTTATTTTACTGCTAGCCCTAAGTTCTCAAAGTTCTCGATACTGCTACAAGAACAATTCCAGGATAGAGTCAAGAACTATCATGGTATTTTTTAATTCCTTGGCATCTTATGCTAATCCTTCTACCTGTATCATTAATAAAGCCTATTTTTTTTTAATTTTTAAAACGTTTATTCATTTTTGAGAGACAGAGAGAGACAGAGCATGAGCGGGGGAGGGGCAGAGAGAGGGAGACACAGAATCTGAAACAGGCTCCAGGCTCTGAGCTGTCAGCACAGAGCCCGACGCGGGGCTCGAATTCACAAACTGCGAGAGCCTGACCTGAGCCAAAGTCGGACCCTCAACCAACTGAGCCACCCAGTGCCCCAAGCCTATTTATTTTTTAATGTCCTCATCAGTATCATTTTATGTGCTAGTGTTCTTAGCCCAAGACCAAATAAATTGCTGCCTTATGTATGTTCCCTAATACTTTTATAACCACTATTATATTACCTATCTGTTTTTATACAATCATTTGCTTATATTTCTGGAAGTTAATAGACCCATTCTATATTCTTTTAGTTCTATGTCTCCTACAGAGCCTAGCTCAGTGCCTGCCATACAATAAGCACTGAAGAAGTAAATAAGATTCTAGACACTTCTGTGCAATAGATCATTTCCTTCACCTGGCTTCTTCCAATCTACATTGTATGTTATTCAAACTAGCATTCAGAATAATCTGATTACAGACCATAATTCTCCCCAAGAAGTGGGGGTGTTTTCATCAGTCTTGCCCATTTTTTTTTCTTGCAACGTCATTGGAGTGAGTTGAACAGGCAGCCTGATTCCACACAGAGAGCAGTCTTATCAACCTCCCACAGCCTGTGAAGCCCTCAGTGTGCCTCTGTCCTTTTCCACAAACATGAAGCTCAAATTCCCTATGGTGGCCATCGTCTTGGAGGTTGCCATGATTATTTTATTTGGATACTTTGTCGAGTATGAAACGGAGCAGATCAATCTCCAGCAACCTAACACCACCAACTCAACAAAAGTGGACAGATTTCTTGAGTTACATTCTCGTGAGTAGGCAATCTACTTCTTATTATACATTTTGGGGTTTTTAGAATGTGAACCCATTTGGGGGACTTAGAATGTGAACTCTGAATTCTGTAACCACTTGAGTGCCACATTGGAACTCAATTTATGATACTTATGAGTGCTGAGGGTATTATTATAAGTTTGTGCTGAGGTATCTGGTCCATGGCAATGGTCTCTGTAGTTAATGTGTTTGGATAGAATCTGAGTCTATTAAAATATCAGCACAAGAAGGCAAAAATTAAAATAATTGGTCAATCTTTTGTGTTAACTACATCTGCTAAATGACATTAACTCTCCCTTAAATTGATCCCTAGTTTTGTAAGGTATAAAAATATCACCCACCACCCCACAAAACAACAACACAACAACAGAGTCAAAAGTAATTTTAAAGGAGAGAATAGAAACAAAGTGAAGTATTGAGAAGGGAACATGGATTTCATGTGGGGGCCCTAAGGTATAAGAAGTGGTATTATCAATGGTATAGGAAGTAAATGGATGTACTCTGGGTTTTATAATGCTCTAAAAGGAAAGTAATTTGTTCCTTAGCAATGGGAAGAAAGTGTGAGCACCTAACATATTTTAAAAGCAGAATCCTTCCTCCGGAATGGTAGCTGATGAAAAGAAGGTATATAGTTTCAAGTTTGACGGGGAAGGTTATGAAATAGTTAATATAACGTTAATAACTACTGTTAACTGACTGCCTATTATGAGCCAGGCATATTCATTACATCATTAACCAGGCAGGGAGGTGATAATATATCCCTATTATATACATTGTATTTTTTTAATAAGGCACACATAAATTTTTTATTAATTTATTAATGATTAAATTTATTAATTTATTAAATGTTTAAAATAGTAGCAATGTGTATTAAGGTTCTATAGCATATATCTAAGCTTTTTAAAGACCATATGACATTCATTCCCTCATTGCTACATTTTTTGAGGAAGTTTATATAACAGGGAGTGTTCTCATGCAGACATCATGACCTACCACTGCTAAATGACTCAGCCATATTACCGCCGGATAAAATATTTTATGGAATAGCCCTAAAAGCTACATGATTATGGTTATACATACATATTTTTTGTTCTACATTTTCTACATTTTTCCCTACATTTCAAATTGACTCACACAAAACTTAGGTGACAGCGTAAGTCATTAGAGAGAAGATTATTTAACATTCACTTATTAAGAAATGTTCAAGTCAGACCCTTGGGGGTACCTGCCTCGTACCGTGTGAATTGCACCAAGTGGGGGGATTCCAGTATGGGGAAGGCTCTGCTTCTGCATGAGGAACTCAACGTGTGTTACAACAGTTCTCAGATGCAGTGTGGCAAAAGTTATGAGTTTTTCACAAATAGGTGAAGCAGAATATTAATTTATATTTAAGTAAAGTCAATTAGATATGAGTTTATTCATCGCTTGCATCCTGCTATGCTTTTCTGCATAGTGGGGCAATACATGGTGTCACACAGCCCATCCCAAGGCACAGCCACGGAAGTCTGTGGCACATCTGAATATCATGTTTCATGTCCTGAATGACTCCATAGACACTCATTTGAGAAACAAGCTACACTCTATGATTTTTTGGCCTTCATGGCTCCTGGCAAGGTATTGGTCACACTGCTGAAGCAAATAATTTGACAAGGAGTGAAGTTCTACTGTGACTGTCTGCTAATCCTTGTTAACATATAGACAGAGCAGAGAACAGGAGAGTTTAAGGAGAAGGCCCTTTGAGGCCTGTCAACATTTTATTAGAGATTCTGCAGACACACATCTTTAATATCTATGGGACATTAAAGCCATGTCCATGATCATTTTGTACTCTGTTACATTAAAATCCATTGGTCTCTCTTGCACTTTTTTTTTTTTGTAATTTTTTTTTTGTTTTGAGAGACAGAGAGAGACACAGCATGAGTGGGGGAGAGGCAGAGAGAGGGAGACACAGAATCTGAAACAGGCTCCACGCTCTGAGCTGTCAGCACAGAGCCCGAAGAGGGGCTTAAACTCACGAACTCTGAGATCATGACCTGAGCTGAAGTCAGACGCTTAACCTTAACCGACTGAGCCACCCAGGTGCCCCTCTCTTGCACTTTCAGTAGAGCTTTTACCAAGGTGAGATCTTGTTACAGTGTGCATCAATCATTTGAAAAATACTGATTCACAGTTATGCAAATATTCCAAACATGGACATATTCCATCATATAATAACAGAAGAGGATACTTGTTAATATCACCAACAGTCTCACCAGAAAACCCTTGAGAACATCAGGAAGCTGATAAGCTCATAGTGGAAGACACAAACTCTGAAATTCTAATTTTTTTTAAGTCAAAATGTATTCCTGGCAACAAATACTGTCGATTCTTTTCACTGAAAGGACAGCCTCCCCTCATTTTTTAGACGATGTCAATACCTGTCTGAAAAACCATAGTTTATGTCAGTCTTTATTTCAAGTAAAAATAGAGTTCCACAAAAAAAAAATTGCTCATTCAGTTGGTACTCAAACAATAACAAAAGTGCCATTTTCCTGAGATGACCACATGTCTCAGCAGCGCTTTATGTACAATTGCATTTCAGCACACTCTCCTACAGAATAGGAAAAGGACACGTAGAAGGAGTTCAGTAGTGAAATTGATAATTTTTGCTGCTTCATAAAAGAATTCGTAATTAAAACCTGCATTTTTGGGGTGCCTGTGTGGCTCAGTCAGTTGAGCATCTGATTCTTGATTTCACCTCAGGTCATGATGCCAGGGTCGGGGTCAAGTCCTCCACCCCCCCCCCCCCCACCCCTGTCAGGCTCCACTGAGTGTATGGCCTGCTTAGGATTCTGTCTTTCTCTTTCCCTCTCCCTCTCTCCCCCTCTTCCTTGCTCCCCTACTTGCACACACTCTCTCTCTCTTAAGAAAGAAAGAAAGAAAGAAAGAAAGAAAGAAAGAAAGAAAGAAAGAAAAAAACCTACTTTTTTTCCTGCAAGTGAGTGGTCATTAAGAATACCATGAGGTGGGTGATGAGTATTGAGGAGGGCACCTTTTGGGATGAGCACTGGGTGTTGTATGGAAACCAACTTGACAATAAATTTCATATATTGAAAAAAAAAAAAAGAATACAATGAGAAGGGGTGCCTGGGTAGCTCAGTCAGTTAGAGTCTGACTTCAGCTCAGGTCATGATCTCAGAGCTCATGAGTTCAAGCCCCACATCAGGCTCTGTGCTGACAGCTCAGAGCCTGGAGGCTGCTTCAGATTCTGTGTCTCCCTCTCTCTCTGTCCCACTCGTGCTCTGTCTCTCTTTGTCTATCAAAAACAAATAAACATTAAAAATTTTTTAAAAAAATAAAAAAGAATACCACGACAACCAGCACACTTTGATGCCACTGCTTTCACCCAGACTAAAGTGCCTATAGTTTTACGTATATTTATTTCACCTTCTCTGGAAATATTAGCACACACACACAAAAAAAAGCAAATTACACTGTAGAATTATCATGAAAATAGTTTTCACCTCTCAGATTCCCTAAAAGTGTCTCCAAAACCCCCAGATGTCTGCAGATCACGCTTTGGGAACCACTGAAGATATAGGTAAACTGACAAAGGATGTACACAGCACTAGACATTATTTTATGAATTTCAATACCAGTAATGGATTAAGTACAATGATTTATTTTTAAAAATCTACATTTAAGAATTTGTTCTATATTTACTCAGATACTATTCAGTTCATTTATTACCAAAAGATTCAGCAAATCTAGATATGTTATAGGCAAAGAGTAACTAATTTGTGCAGTGTAAATGATTCCTAAAGAATTGCTTGCTGTTACTCTAAGTGTTACCTGGAATTGTTACTATTCCTGAATTAACATACTGTCTGTAGTTTGTAACCTAACAGTAAGATATCAGCCTCCAGTAGAACCCTGTGTGTTGCCTTTGATTGAATAGTTTTTGTGTACTGGAAAGGACTGGAAGCGATGGGCACAAATAAAACCCAAACCCTAGTAGTTAAATACCATTCCCCACTCAGAGGTGCACTGGAGAAATTGTTGGTTCAAGGTCAGGGTGAAGAAAGACAAGGTAAGCCAAGGGTGTAACAGCTAATGGGAGGATGCCAAAAGAACACAGGATCCTGTTTGAAGCAGCACCAACTAGACAAGTTGAGGATAAACAGAGAGTTAAAAATAATAATCAGATGGTAATAGTAACTCATTGAAATAAAGATAAAGGAGCCAATGAACCCATAGAAATATTCCCCAAAGCAGGTAGGGGGAGAAAGAGGAAACTCTTCCTCACAAAAGAATGCCAACTAATTAATACAAAAGGAATAATAGATATAGAAAATTATAATTTTAAAATTAAAAATGTAGTAACTGATTCCAGCAAGACTCTTCAAGGAATGCAAGAACCATTATGTAAAGTTACTGGAGAACACACATTTGAAAGAATTGCCCCAAAGACTACTTATCCTTTACAGGGCATAAGGTACATTTATGGTGAAGAGATCTGGCAGAACAGTCTTAACCACGTGGTCAAATTTACCATCACCAATAATAGGACAAAATTTATGCACCACCAGGTGTGGTACAATGGGAAGTACACAGCACTATCTGAAGAATATTCTTCCCAGAATATTTAGTCTCATTCTAATTATGGCGAAACAGTCAAACAAATCCAAATTGTGGGACATTCTATGTAAAAGACAGAACAACACCACCAATAAAAAGCATGTGGGAGAACCGATCAAAATTAAAGAAAAATAAAGACACATGACAAACAAACAAAAAAAAATGAATGACAGTTGAATGGATAATGAGTTAAAAATCCTATAAAAGAACAATTTGGGTACAGTTGGGGAAATTTGAATATAGATACTGTATTAGATAATATTATTGTATTGATGTCATATTTCTTGGATGTGAGGATGGTGTTATGGTTATTTAGGAAACTCATTCTAAAGAGGTTGGGGGCAAAATGTCATCCTACTTTCAAATGGCTTAGAAAAAAAAAAAATATATATATATATATATATCTGATGAGAGAGAGAGAGAAAAAATATAGAAAATAGGAACAACTGATAAATCTAGGTGAATAGTACATAGATGCTCATTGTACTATTTTTCTAAATATTTGAAATATGTGAAATTAAAATATTTGGGAGGTGGGGAGTAAAGATGCCACCCTAAGGATACCTTCTTCTCAGAAAAGATGAGTTCAGAATATAATCCCAGTGGTTCCAAGGACTGGAACTCTAGAAGAGCAAAAAAAGTTACATGCCTGGCAAACACCATGCCAGCCCTTAACCGTTAAAAAACAAAACAAAACAAGAAAGCCACCAGTTCTAATTGGCCAGCTGAACAACTTTCACCACTTGATCGAGAAAAACAATTTTTCTGAATAAGGTCCTGATGGTCCCAGTCAGACAAATTCTCAATGGTCCTTACCAGTGATCCATTTATTCCTGCTTATCTGAGGCATTTCCTGAAAAGGTACAGGTGCCAGACTTTCTGCTGGGGTCTGTTAGCCACATCATGATTACTGCCTTCACACTTGGATTCACTTTCTCTTGAAAGAGTGCCTTATTGGCAGTGCTTGCTCAATACTCTATTTGAATAAATGGCATGCGAGCACATAGAATAACAAAACAAACACATAAGCAAAGAAAATAAAATAAGGGAGGGTATGCGCCATGTTATAGCAGACGATCTGGTTCTTGAAGTGTGTATAGAAGTTTGTCAGGTAAAGAAGTGTTGGGTTTGGGATGGAAAGGACATTCGAGGCAACAGCCATATGTAGGAAATAGAAGGAAAGGAGGGATCTGACTCATTCATTTGGTGCTAGTGGTGGTAGAAAGTGAGTTGGAATCATCGGTTGTATTTTAAACATGTTGAGTTATCAGAGCTTGCAAGATATCCTAACACAAGATAAAGGTGGATGTAAAACAGAACAAAAACATCAGACATTGTCACATTTACTGGGGAGACAAAAATCACACTCTACTGAGAATATGTGATTCAGACAAGTCTTGGCAATTCTTAAAACCTGTTGGAAGACTTTACAAAAGTTCAATCTCCTTTTCTTCTACAGAGAATACTTTATTCCTTTGATGGCCTTCTTACAACATAGAACTAATCTCATGGCCCTCCCTCCAGTCCCCACCCACAAAATCTTAGAGCAGGATAAAAGGTAATACATAATCCTAATTGTTTATAGCTCTTTCTTATCCATACTTTTTATACAGAATCATGATCTGTCAAGAGTTTTCACAACTTTGTGAGCTCTCTATAGCAACTTAAATAATAGATGAGGTTCTTAAGCCCCCTTGTGGCGAAAAGCAAGAATAAGCTTTGAGGGGAAAAAAACCATCTGAGCACACAGTTAATAGATATGGTCACTTAATACTTCAAAAACCAAACAGGTTCATGTTAGTTGACCACTGCCCATCAACAGGTCTTGTAAAGCCCCAATACCAAAGTTGTCTGGGTATATATGAGATGAGGGTGGTCAGCCAAAACGCTGGCATAGGTGAAATAGTCATCAATCTGCCTTATCCAACTAGGACTGCACAGCATTCTTCTCTCTGGTGCAGGCTACCCCAGGAAAAGGCTGTGACCTTGACAAGAATATTTTCCAGAGAGAATTGAGAGCTTAAGACTCTCATGTAGCAGGACTCCCTACATCCAGGGAAATGGAAAAATAAGTTATCCATTTCTAAAGGAGGTATCTGGGCAGCGTATCACAGCATCTCCTACAGCAGACAAACCTGAGTGCCATCGTCTCCCAACCTCAAACACACTGTCTCTTGAGCCTAATGGTAGGACAGAGGTAGAAAGAGCCAAAGGGTAGTAACATGTCTCTGAGAGCCTGGGAGGCCAACACTCTGCCTTCATTATTTTCCTGTTAATCCCTACAGTGCTCAATGCATAGAGGAATTGATGGAGTCAGGCCTGGATTCAAATTTTAAGCCCACCCTTCAGACGAATTAATTGGATTCTAACATCAGTTTCCTCTGAGATACATTTTTTAGGAATGTCCTCTCTCATGCCTATTTTCACTTAAACCCCTGGCCACAATGATTAATATTAATCCAACATTTAAATGTTTTCTTTTTGTCTCTCTGTTTTTATATTTGTGCCCAATTTGACCTCAGTTTGCTTTGTGTATCCATTAGGTTGAACCACAAGAAATTGCCAATAATTTAATCATTTTCATTGATAATTTTAATGCAAAATTTTCCATTTCATGGGATTCAACCAAATGCATGTCTCGCTAATGAAGCTATCCCTTTCTTGAGGGAAAAGCCTATGTTTCCACTATCTCATATTTGATCATATGTTTTATTTGTTTTTGATCCTATGTTTTATTTATATAGTGCTCTACTGCACACTCCTTCCCACACAGGTTATCTCACACAGAGTTCCTCTGTGAAACAGGGCCTTTTCAGTATTGCAGATGAAAATACTGAAGCTCAAAGAGAGTAAGTGACTTGCCCAAGGTCACACAATCATGTAATAGAACTGGGGGACCTTAGCTTACATTTCCAAACACTAAGTAAAGTATTTGCTCCTCGAGAGGATACAGCATTTTTTTTTTTTTTTTTTTTGCTTTGGCTTAGAAAGTGCTAACAAAGACATTATCATACTGGACTTCAACAATAATCTGGTACTATTACACAGATTTGATCATTGGAGACTGAAGCTCATTCATTTAGTCATTATTGCCTCTTATCTTATAGGCAGATTTTTATGCCAAATCCTGGAGAGCAAAAAATGAATATGTTCTAATCCCTTCAGTCAAGAAACTCAAAATCTGGTGCAGGAGATAAACACCTCATCAAGGAACTCTTACAGGGTGATGCATGCCAAATATATGCTAACACAGTGTGGCAAATGTTAAAGTTGAAGTATGTACAGAATGCTGTGTGGAAGAGGAAATATTAGTTTTCCCTGGGAGTACTAGGAAGGTCTGCAAGAGGGGTTGATGTTTGCATTGTTCTGTGCAAAGTTTTCCTCAGGTAGAAAGGAATGGAAAACTCTTCAGGGAGAGGATGAAAGGCACACGGGTAAGAGAGCACATAGTATTCCAAGAAAAACTTGAATAGTTACCCAAGGTCTCATGACTGGTAAGGAGCCAAGCTGGCACTGAGACCCAGCCTTTGGCTGCCCAGTTAATGCTGTCTCTTTGCAGTGTTTTACATAAAGGATGTAAAATTTAATAAATGGGGTATTTCATGATGTAACATTTTCTTAGTTCTCCCTTAACGCAGAGTTTTTTTCCGCTACTTTTTTTTTTTTTTTTTTTTTTTTTGCAGTGTTTCAAGATGTACATGTAATGATATTTGTTGGGTTTGGCTTCCTCATGACCTTCCTGAAAAATTATGGCTTCAGTAGTGTGGGCATCAATCTACTCGTTGCTGCTTTGGGCCTCCAATGGGGCACTTTTATGTGGGGGATCGTGCACAACCATGGACAGAAAATTCACATTGGAATCAAAAAGTGAGCATCCCTTATTTTTCAACCAATGTGTTTTCAGAGCAATTGTTTCTCTGCTTAGTCTCTTGTCAGTAAGCCTCTGAACCAGCTGGCACATTGTCCCCCTTAGACAAGAGAAGAATATTGGGATCCTAGGATGTGAATCAACACCTTGCTGTACTGAGCAGGGTCATACATTCGTGTCTATATCTTCTCCAGTTTGACTTTAAAGATAAGAGAAATCCCCTTTCATAAAAACATTGTTCCTTCCATCTCAGCTACAGGGGGCAAAAATCCTCCATTAGCTACTTTTCTATATTTACATTTTGAAAGGTAAACACTGTAGAAAGTAATTCATTTATCAGATCAACAAAAATAAAGGAAAACCTCAGTGAGATCAAGAACAGGTAGGTCAAAATAAAGGAAACATTGGAGCAGCTAGAGAGCATGGAAGATGGAAAGTGGAGTGTGTGAAAGGGTGCCTGGGAGGAGTGCCTGATGGGGAGCAGTAGGGGAGCAGGGCTTGCACTCTGGATAAAATGGTGCTATAGTAAATCCCAACTCTCAGTTTTATGTTGGGTGTGCCTTATTCTTCAATGTATTCTTTCCTTTTTTCCCTTAGCATGATAAATGGAGACCTCAGTACAGCCACAGTCTTGATTTCTTTTGGAGCTGTCCTGGGAAAAATAAGTCCAACCCAAATGCTGGCCATGACAATACTAGAAATTGCTGCCTTTGTTGGCAATGAATATCTGGTTGGTGAGATATTTGAGGTAAGGATTAGAGGATTTATACTTACTAGCTTTGGACATCAGTTCTGGTTACACCTAATGGATGTCCACTCTACATAGGGACAAACATCAGTGAGCATGATAGCACAGCAAGTATAATTACACCCATCACTTATTCAAGTGCCTATCATAAACCAGGAGTCTCATCAACATTGCCTCATTTCACTGTCACCGCCACACTATAACCTGGGTATTATTAGTTGTTACAAATTACAACTAGTCATCACAGATACTGAAAAACTGTCCCAAATATGGATTTAAACCCAGATTTTTCTAACTCCACAACTCTATTTATTACATTATATTTCCTATCAATGATCAATTCCTATTTATATTTCAACTACTAGGTGACCTTGCCCTTCCTAAGACTTTTGTTAAAGCCTAAATTTTTCCCCTACCTTTAAAAGCTCATTGATTCCCCCTAAGAACAGTCAATAGAATACTTCTGGGCACTCTCCAGTACTGAACATTTAATTCAACAGCAAATAATTTTTTAAATTTTTATTTAAATTCCAGTTAGTTAGGGTGGCTCAGTTGGTTGAGCGTCTGACTCTTGATTTTGACTCAGGTCACGGAATCAAGCCCTGTGTCAGGCTTTGCACTGCACATGGAACCTGTTTAGGATTCTCTGTCTCTTTTCCTCCCTCTGCTCCCTCCCCTGCTCGTGCTCTCTCTCTCTCTCCCTAAAATAAAAACAACAAAAACAAAAACCACAAAACAAAACAAAACAAAACTCCAGTTGTTTAACATATAGTATAATTTTAGTTCCAGGTATACAATATAGTGATTCAACACTTCTGTACAACACCTGGTGCTCATCAACAAATGCTCTTCTTAATCCCCATCAGTTATTTAACCCATCCCCCCCATCCAACTCCCCTCTCAACAGAAAATATTTTTGACAACTTTCCAGGTGTCATGTGATTGTGATGACAGAAAAAACAGTGAAGGTCCCTGTCTTTATAGAGTTTACAGTCCAGTGAGAGAGACAGACATCAAATAGATAATCATGCAAGACCCACTCACCTATAGGCACGTGCATACACACATACACATATACACAAATATTATTATAAATTGCAATACATGCTATGAAAAATAAGTAGAGGGGGCTATGAGAGAACATAACTGGAAGACCTAATTTAGATAGTGGAATCAAGGAAGACCTCTCTGAGGAAGTGACAGTTAAACTGGACCTAAAAGGTACTTAGGAGTTTATCAACTATGAAAGTCTTACATAAATTAATAAATGTGTATCATTTTCCTACCTTAATTGTACTTAATAAGTATAATAAGAGCTAAGCAGCAGGTTTGGCACTCTAAACTTTCCCTCTAGGAACAGGAGAATGTAGAAAACTTGGTCAAATTCATACAGTGTCCTCAAGAGGGAACTAAATAGATCGTTTCAAGTGAATCTTGGACCTTATCTGGCTTTCATGTCATCATATAACAGAGTGAAAACATATGGGAAAGACTCAGGCTTTTTTAAAGCTTTAAGTCTTTGAATTTCAATGAAATGAGCTTTAACTGTAATGTCAAATGAATGCAAAAACCTTCTGGTTTTTTTTGAAACAAGTGCAGTGCATAGTTATTTCACTAAGAATTCCCTAACCTGGAGAAGTAACCTAAAATGAATGGAGTGTCCACAAAGACCTACCACTTTACAAACGTGGTCTCACTAAGTCTCACCATAGCTATATTAGCTGGGTAATATTTCCCACTTTACAGAAGCAGAGATCCAGAGAAATATGGTAATTTGTCTAAAGCCACATCGCAAGGAAGTACCTGACCTAGGATTGAAAGTCAGTTCTGCGTGTCTCCAAAGCCTGTATTTTTTTTAAATTTCATTATCCTGTTTTATCCTCCTTTCTTTGACTTATATTTTCTTTTAATTTTTTTTAATTATTGTTTAACCAATGAAGCAGTCCTTTCATTGACTTTCCTCCCAAAGTGAGACTCAATCTCACCTCTAATAACGTGCATGTTTTGGTCCTCAGGCCTCTGACATCGGAGCATCAATGACCATCCATGCTTTTGGGGCATACTTTGGCTTGGCGGTAGCAGGCATCCTGTATCAGCCAAGCTTGAGAAAGGGGCACGAGATGGAGAAGTCTGCGTACCACTCAGATCTGTTTGCCATGATTGGTGAGTAGAGGTGGACTCGCCTGATTCAGTTCCCAAGGCAAACTGCCTCCCTGCGACTGTCTTCCATTTCCAGAATTAATGTCCCTTTTTGTGGTTTCCGGCAGGGACTCTTTTCCTGTGGATGTTTTGGCCCAGCTTTAATTCAGTCATCGCTGAAACTGGAGAGAAACAGTACATGGCCATCGTAAATACATACTTCTCTCTTGTCGCCTGTGTGCTCACAGCCTATGCATTTTCCAGCCTTGTTGAAAAGAGAGGCAGGCTTGATATGGTAAGGGCAGATTAACCACCATGGAAGTTTCGCTAAGTGATGTTGACGATCGCTCGGATGCGCAGGTCATGTCTGCATCGCTGCTGGGCCGCCGCAGGAAATCACAACACGGCAAACCTTGCAGAATATTTTGAAAAGAACACGCATTTGTTTCTTCATCAAATTTGTGTTGTGGCAAATCAAAAAGACTGTCCTCAAGGAACTGACAGTCTATTAGGGAATATAGTCATGCAAAAATCAAAGATTTGAGACATATTTCTTTAATGATAGAGTTGACTGTCTCCAAGGTCTTAGAAAATTTTCCTTAGAAACAGGACTTGCCAAAAGTAGAAAAAGAGAATGAGGGAGGAGGAGGGTGCAAGTTGATTCTGTTTTCCTAAGCTGCAAATGTCCCTCTCAAAGGAACAACAACTAATGACAAGGTAGGATCCTGAGTAGGACCCTGGAAAAGGAAAAGGACACTAATGGGAATGTTGGTGAAATTCAAATAAGACTTTTAATAGTACTCTATCAATGCTAATTTCCTGGTTTCATGATTATGTAAGATGTTAACATTAGGGGAAACTGGGTGAGGGATATATGGAAACTGCAGTACTTTTGCAACTATTACATGAGTCTAAAATTACTTCAAAACAAAACATTTTTTAAGATCCTCCCAAGTTGGTCTCTTGAGTTTTTGACCTGTGAGCTAGAGAAATGTCAGTCAAGGAGTAATCTGCACATCAGCGGCTCTTCTTTTCCAGCCTCAGGGAAGAAAAGGATATTGTAATTTCTTCAGGCATAGCCAAGGACATGGATTTCAATGCTGTACAAATTGTTTAATGAAAGAAAATTAAAAACAAAAGAAAAGAAAAAAAACACACACACACAACCCAGTCCTGCTCTTTTAAAACACTGATGAACTTTCTTCCTTAGGCAGATCAGTGAGAAGATAATCTTTCTGATGAATTCTGGTAAAAGGAAATTGGTCACTCTTTCCACCATATTTAAAGGTTCTCAGCACGGTGACACGTGTGAAAGCTGTTGTCTTTCATGTACAATGTGCACATTTTGGTGTCTCTATATTCCTTGAGTGTTGGAATATCATGGACTCCGCAAAGCACACAGCAACCACAGACCTCTTTTGGTTCATGATAACCACAGATGCATCCCCCAAACTGAATAAATAGATATAACACTGCTAGAATAATTGCACTACACTCCCAAGCCTCCCACTACAACCTCTTTTGTTTTTCCTCAAGTCCCTCCCCAAACTTGTCTCACTAACCAGATCACTCAGGCACTACCAAGGAACCCCAGCAAGAAAGATATCAAACAGCTGCTTGGAAGAAAGGCCTTCTGTAATTACAAAGAACCCTATTTTTAGAAAAGAATCCATAGCCCTTTGAACTGAAGAATGTGCCGTGGAGTCCATCCAACCCTGGATACATTCCTTCATTCCTTCTGAAGTCTCCTTCGTTCAGCTCACTCCACTCGTGTGTCTGTGCTCCATGCAGGTTCACATTCAGAACGCAACCCTTGCTGGAGGAGTTGCTGTGGGCACCTGTGCGGACATGAAGATCCACCCGTATGGTTCTATGATCATTGGGAGCATTGCAGGAATTGTCTCTGTGCTTGGGTTCAAGTTCCTGACTGTAAGTATGACAAGTGCTCTTAGTCAGACTTTGATCTGAACCATCATCTTCTGACATCCCACCAATAGAGAAAAGCTGGGAAAATTCCTTTCATCACCATCTCTCCTTATTTCAGGGTCATTTCCCTTCCTGTCAGAAATACCACTCACATTTCAGTGTACAATGGTTTCTGCTGTCCTCTGACTTCTTCTGTGTACCAGGAAAGAATTTGATATCAATTATTTATAAATTAGTGTGAACTGAATGTTAAGTACTTGTGTTACTTTCCTCAGGGCAGTTCCATTCAAGTTTTTGTGGTTGATGACGTTTGTTTGTTTTTGCATAATGAAGGACTCTGTGTCCTTTGAAGGGGATTTTGGATATCAGTAGGTAGGAAGGAGGAAGAGTTGAAATCACTCACTTCAAATCCATCTACTAAAAACTGACATGAGTAGTTTTGCCACCAATGTATTCAGACTCTTTGACTTAAGTGGGATTTAGATACGGATGGCAAACTGGGCTATAGTAACATTTTCCTGCCTTGTCACTGCCTTCAGTTATAAAACTCTGTATGTCTAACAAAATAACAAAACTTCCTCTTTTTACAATTTTAGCCATTTTTTACCACTAAACTGAGGATCCATGATACATGTGGTGTTCATAACCTGCATGGCTTACCTGGTGTGGTAGGAGGCCTCGCAAGCATTGTGGCGATAGCCTTGGGAGCATCTAAGACGTGAGTTAAAGAATGGGTTTTCCTGCACCCTGAGGTTGATGATTTTTTTTTTTTTTTTGCTTTTGGTTTTGGTTATCTGTTTATTTTGAAAGAGAGAGTGAGCAAGGGGAGGGCAGAGAGAGAGACAGACAGAGGGAGAGAGAGAATCCCAAGCAGACTCTGTGCTGTCAGTGCAGAGCCTGACTTGGGACTTGACTTCACGAACCATGAGATCATGACCTGAGCCAAAATCAAGAGTCAGACAATTAACTGACTGAGCCACCCAGGTTTTCCAGGTCTGATGTTTTATCTCACTCTTGGAGGAATCTGGTAATGAGACAGCTTTTACTTTACCAATCCAGTCCACAGTTCGTAAGCATTGTCCTTACTGAAGCAAAAGAGACACAATTGAGAGAATAGAATTGTAAGGGAAGATGGTCTTAACTTAATGTTATTAACATTGGTTGGTTGGTTGGTTGGTTGGTTGTTTTTACTTAACGGTGTTATTTTAAATTTTTCTACCATAGGCAAATGTCTTCTAGCATATTTGGCAATTTGATAATCACAGTCAGAATACAGTAGGCTTGCTCTTTTAGTTGCTCTCACCAAAATGAAGGAGGGGGCATCTGTGATGAGCTGAGCTGCCATTTCATATAATCAACACATAGAAGAATGAATTCACATAATGTAGAAAGCAGCTGGATCTGGAGAATCAGGAAGACTGGCATATGGCTCAGGCTTTGCTATTGACTAATTATGGGGCCTTACAACTCACTCAGCCTCTGTGGTTCTCAATTTCCTCTTCTATAAAATGAGAGAATCATAGTATTTAGTCTCTAAGATCTCTTCAACTCTAAACAGACCTAGATTCTTCCCAAAAGGGGCATAGGATTTAAATGGCTGGAGGAAGAACAATTATCAGTCAAATCCAAGACAGTAAAAGTGATGTCATAAGCCATCAGTTGTCACTTTTAGGCAACAAGATTGGAACAGTTTGATATGAATGTTATCGATGCAAAACAGGTAGGAAGATCACACAGTCCAGATCACTCAGAGATTAAGTAAGGAAGAATCAAAATGCTCAATTTTTAAAGCCAATTGAAAGCATGAAGATAAGGTGAATATGTTTGAAAATGTATCAAAGTGACTCCTGAGTAGAGCTGAATAATTTGAAAAGAAAAATTTCTTTAATTTTAACAGATTAAAATTCAACTCTGTTGAGACCAGTAATGATAAATATTTGAAAAATTAGTTTAATCACATTTACTACTCAACAGAAATTTGCTTCTACTTTCATGTGTATAGTTGACCCCTTTCTTCTGTTTGTTTTCTTTTTTTGCCCCTTTTGAAAATTTGGAGAACAACCCCAGAATTATCCATATTTTTTTGCAGTTCTCTCCAGGACCTAACATCTGTGGAGACTAAATGCGAACATATTTTAATGCAAATCAAACACAATAAACGCATGAGTCCATGAGCTCAACTCCTAAATGCTCTAGTGTGTAAACACTGCAAACACTCTTAAGATGTCACTCATGATTAGACATCAAGGAATTCTTGAGCATCATGCTTGTACCAGTTCCATGGATGTAATAAAACAAGACTATCTGGCTCTCACAGGCTGGGTCTTGCTGGGTGGCCAAATTTGGGGAAGGTTCCATGGTTGAGAGTCTAGTGCTTCGGTATTCAGGTTTGGCAACCACTTCTCAACGTACTCAGGGGGATTTGGTGGTGGGGGGAGAGGGGAAAGCGGAGGGGTTGGATGATGAGCCTTGGAAGGTCTATTCACATGGGTGAAATCCACATACATCTTTCCTGGGTGAAATTCACATACATCTCACACACCAGACAAAATATTTTGGCCAAGACCCAAGACTATTTACTCAGATGTTTCTATTCAGAATATTAAAATGCAAATCAGGTTTCTTGGTAAGCATTGAATAAGAAGTAAGTATTCTTAATGTTTATTTACTTTTGAGAGAGGGAGAGAGAGAGAGAGAGAGAGAGAGAGAGAGAGACCAAGCATGAGTGAGGTAAGGGCAGAAAGAAAGGGAGACACAGAATCCACAGCAGTCTCCAGGGTCCATGCTGTCAGCACAGAGCCTGATGTGGGGCTCGAACTCACGAACTGTGAGATCATGACCTGAGCTGAAGTCGGATGCTTAGCCAACTGAGCCACCCAGGTGTCCCAGAAGTAAGTATTCTTAAGGGACATCTGCGTACATTATGGCAGCCTAATTCTAATAATGCTCTTAATGTTTATTTTCCAAGCCCATGTAATCTTGGAAATCTTTTCATCAAAAAATATTTTTTAATACCTTGGAAAAGATTTTGGCAAGTTCTGATAAAATTAACAGGCAGTTTACAAAAGAAAAAAATCAAATGAATAAATATATATTAAATATTCAACCTCACTAGTAATCAAAGAAATGCAAATTAACACAAGTTACTAATTTTTCAGTTACAAAGTGAAAGATTAAATGAATGATGATACTGAATGGTGGCTACAGTAGAATAATGGGGATTTTAATTATGCATTTTTCTATTTGGAAAAGCCCTTAAGAAGTATATAAATTTTTACTAATAATTTCATTTTACTAATAATTTCATTTCTAATTATTTTAGGGAAATTATTGGACAAATTCATAAGCATTTCATAAGAGGATGTGTTCTCATGGCATTTGTAAAAATATGAAACATTGGAAACAACCCAAGTATCTAAACTATAGAGCTATAATTACAGTACATTTTTACAGTGTAGTAATTGGTAGCAATTGAAATTATGATCCAGGTCTACATTTACTGACATCAAAGGGCACTGAAGATTTAATGGCAAAATCAGTTTTATTTTTTTTTTAAGTTTATTTATTTATTTTGAGAGAGAGAGAGAGAGCATTCACACACACATGTGAGCAGGGAAGGGGCAGAGTGAGAGGGAGAGAAGAATCCCAAGCAGGCTCACTGATGTCAGAAGGGAGCCCAACATGGGGCTTGATTCCATGAATTGTGAAATCATGACCTGAGCTGAAATCCAGAGTTGGATACTTAATAGACTGAGCAGCCCAAGTGTCCTGGGAAAATCAATATTACAACATGATTGCATTTTGTAAAAATATATGTTTATATTTTACATTTTTATTGTGACTAAGGTTTGAGGGAAATTAAATTTTTTTCTTCATTTTCTGGATTAATGGTTTCTCATGTTTTTACAATGGTCATTTTTTTTTATATAGTAGAAAAAATTTAAACACTTCAAATGAAGAGAAAAAACGAAATCTGAGTTTAGTGCCTTCTGTCCTTTGGATGATGATGAAACACCAAGATACTCTCATTTTCCAAATGTTTACTTTCCCATAAACACTCATTCAGTCCTTCAACAGCTATTTATGAACTGCCTGCTAACTGTGGGGTACTGTGATAACAGGGTATTCACACTCCTAGTCCTTTTGTCACTCATATAACAACCTTATGCACTTCAATAGCTTTTTATTACATTCTTCCATTCCCAAAAATTATGAGGTATTTTTTTTTACTAATTTTATTTTAAGGTAACTACATCTAAGATGACTTACAGAGTTTTTTGTGTTTTTTTTTTACTGTATTCAATGAGTTGTCTCTATGATATATGCTAAAATTAACTTTTCTGATTTTATTGATTTTTTTCAAAATTTTTTTTTTAGTTTATTTATTTTGAGGGAGGGAGGGAGAGAGAAAGAGAGAAAGAGAGAAAGAAAAGGGGAAGCACAGAGATAGAAGGAAAGAGAGAATCCTAAGCAGGCTCCTTGATGTCAGCACTGAGCCCAGTGAGGGATTCCAACTCACCAACCATGAGATCATTACCTGAGCTGAAACCAAGAGTTAGATCTTAACCCACTGAGCCACCCAGGAGCCCCTGATTATTGATTTTTAAAATTTAATTACAATTGTTTCTTTTGGGATGGGGTGGGGAAAGATGGAAACTCATGTTGTACATTATTCCATCCTCAGTGCCTAAAAGAGAATGTGGCACAGAGTGAGTACTCAATAAATATTTGTCGAATGAACTGGATTGAGGATCAAAACCTGGTACTATATTTTTAGAAAATATTAAACTCTTTCTAAGTTAGATCTTTTCATCCCTCCTAAAGGGAAAGGTAATTTTTCTTATGTGCTTATAAGGACTTTTTAACATTGCTCAAGAATTTCAAAGAAAATGAAAATAGGAAATAAAAAATTGTAACAAACATTTGTTTGCTGGTGTAATGCTGCCCTCTGGCCTGAAGATGGCTAGCATCCATTCCCTCAGGAAATGAGATTTGCTAGTTGGTAGCCTGGAAAAACAACATTCTTCTTTTCTTTTGTCTTCCTAGGTCTACCATGGCCATGCAGGCAGCTGCTCTAGGTTCTTCTATCGGAACGGCAGTTGTTGGAGGGCTGATCACAGGTTAAGATGAAAAGAAAACACTCCCATGTACCTCATTCTGTCTGCATAATAGATAATAAGCATATCGAGTGGTAAATTTGAAAATGTTCTAAACTCTGACAGTAAAGTAATCGTGAATCATATAAGCTCAAGGGGATGATTGTATAACTAGAAATATATATATATATATATATATATATATATATATATCATTTAAGATTTTATTTTTTTCAGTAATCTTTACACCCAGCCTGGGGCTCAAACTTACAATCCTGAGACTCAGAGTCTCTACTGACAGGTAGAGCCAGCCAGGTGCCCCTTATCTCACTATTTTTATTACCTATGCAAATAGGTTTTCCTCTTCAGCATCCTAATGTGACTTTTTTTCTCCCTCTTCTCACAGGTTTAATTCTCAAGTTCATTGTCCGTGGACAACCATCTGAGAGGAACTTCTTTGATGATTCTGTTTATTGGGAGGTACTGAACAGTGTTCTTTTCTTTTTTTTTTTTTTAATTTAAACTTGAGGTAGTTAACACACAGTACAATATTGGTTTCAGAAGCAGAATTCAGTGATTCATCACTTACATACAACACCCAGTGCTCATCACAAGTGCTCTCCTTAATGCCCATCACCCATCTAGCCCATTTCCCACCCACCTTCCTGCAAAAACCCTTAGTTTGTTCTTTATCCTTAAGAGTCTTTTATGGTTTGTTTCCTTTTCTTCTCTTCCCCTCTCCCTAACTGCCCTCACCTTCCCATAGTTCCGTGCTGCCTCAATGGATAGGGCATGTGACCCTTGATCAAGGGGTTGTGAGTCCAAGTTCCACATTGGGCAGAAGTCTCATTTACCAAACAAAGAAGTCAACCAGATTTAATATAACTTAAAAAAAAATTCATGTTGTTTCTTCATTATTTAATTGTGGAACCTGTTTTTAAGAAATCAAGAATTTACCCTCTTAGGAAGACTTACACACACAAGTTTTTATTCCTAAATGTGATGATCCAATGATTGGATAACTGAAGTTTGTTTGTTTTTTTAAATTTTTTGTTTACTGTTTATTTATTTTTGAGACAGAGAGAGAGCATGAACGGGGGAGGGTCAGAGAGAGAGGGAGACACAGAATCTGAAACAGGCTCCAGGCTCTGAGCTGTCAGCACAGAGCCCGACACAGGGCTCGAACTCACTGACTGCGAGATCATGACCTGAGCCGAAGTCAGACCCCTAACAGACTGAGCCACCCAGGCGCCCCTGGATAACTGAAGTTTATCCCAACGGTTTAATGAAAACTATGGTGGGGTTTACATTTCTTACTTTTTTCTTTACAAAAGTTGATATTTTGAATAAGATACCAGGAAGATGAGTTTTGGTTTCCACTATTGGTTAAATTGCCTGAAAATCTTTAATAGTAGGATTTTTGAGACTCCCAAAATGCTGCTCTTAGGAAGAATCAACCAAATTTAGACTTTGCTTCTTGATTTCTTTCTCATGGAATTCAGGAATCAAATCTAGGAAAGCTATCTTGCTCCCTGCTACAGTGTTCTAATTAAGGATGTAAGTGATGACTATATTAGTGAATGTTTTGTTCAACAGAAGCCTAAATGTCTGTCTGGCATCCTTTTGATAAAATTGGATAAACTGCCTATTTATAGAGAGAAGTTGAGACAATGTGTCCAGGCAGATAAAATCAGAAGTTATGGTCTTTTCCAAAGCAGAAAGGACATGAAGAAAAGACAGAATATAGTTGGCCAATATTCTTTGCTCCTCTGAGAGCAATAAAAAGCTACTCATAAAAATAATATGAATCCTGAACAGTGGCATTAGATTCTATACCATATATAAGAGTGGTCAAAAGCAGATAGAATATGGAAGGTCAAAGAATCTCATGAGAGGATTTACAAATAACAAAACATCAGCTCCCTTCTATCCTCCAGTGTCTACTCATTACTCCATTCACATTTCCCCCAAATTATTTCCTGCAAAGCTGAAGAGTGATAGATATTTTGATGTATTCAGTGGAACTTTCAGGGATAACAGGTTTGGGAAAAAGAATGCAGTCAGGGTGAGTGGGATAAATGTTTTTGTTCTTTTATTTTTCCCCAATGCAAACAATTTTTATCCCCAATTCTTTGTAAGCTTAGATAATAATTACAGAATATACCTCTGTTTCAGTACTAACCTCTGAGAGCCCAAAGTGAAAGAAATTAGTGCCCTAACCTTGTTTTCTTTAAATGTCCTCAAGGTCAGCAAACAAGACAATCATCAGCACATGTGACAAACACAACCATCCGGAACCTAAAGACTAAACACCTCCTGTGCCCCAGCTTCCTTTTCCATTATCTAGAATCGTGTTTAAATTTTTTAAAAGGCAGCATCCAACGAGAAAATTGAACAGAATGGATAGGTCCTGAGCCCCAAATGTCCACTGTAAAAATTCTTCACACAGACTGGTGCTATCTCTTGATACTCAATGATTGTTTAGTTGGAAGGATGTGGCTTATGAAACAGATGTTCAAATGGATTCTCTTTAGGACTCCCAGACTACTTCTGCCAGTGGGTTGGTATAGGGTGAAATTCCATGTATACTCTTGTATATATTTTTTTCCAATAGAGGTAAATTTACAAAGAAATCAACACACTCTGATTATGTAAGATTCTTAATATGCATACTATGTCTTCAATCCCAAAATTGTAAAACTGAAGCCAATAATATAATATATAATAAATCTATATAAGAAATATGAAAGAAAAGTATTGTGTAAAGCAAGAATATAATTGTTTTGATGGTGCTTTCTTGATTTAAAAATAGTCTAGTTAGTAATGTTATGTCTTTGCTTGAATTCTTGTCCTAAATTCCTTTTGCATGTTTACTATTTGCAACAAGAGCTCAAATGCTATCTGACCAAAGTCTATTTTGTATAAAATTCCAATAAATTAAATGTTATTTTATTATAAATTAAAACATTGTCTTTGGCTCTCCTTTCTTTGGTGTTTGGAATTCATTTTAGTAACAAGCACACACACACGCACACACACTCTCCTCATATTTAATTCATATTCAATTCAAATAAATTATTACTATATATTTACTATAAAATAATCAAGTTAATGTCTCACATTATAGGGTAGTTTTTAAAGAACTAAGTTCTAGAAAAGGTAACTTACATAGTCATATAAAACCATTTTTCTTTATAGGCTTTTTAAGATTTTCCTTCTATTTCTGGAGTCCTGGAATCTTCTCAAAATGTGTCTTAGTATCAGGGAGGAAATAAGCCCCTGGCATAATTAACAAAACCTCAGTTACTAGGTACTAGAACTTAAAACTTACAAGTAACAGTGAATTAATTAATATTTTATTCCACGGGACAAATAGTACAGTTTATTTATAGATCCTAAATATTTTAGGTGACTTTTTCAAAATGTACATCCAAGTCTCTTTCACGTGGGTTTTTTAAGTGTGCTTACGTTATAAAGTCCACTATCTCCACTCTTCCTGATCATCACAAGGAATCATCTTCACTACCCAATGTCCAGAGACCCCCTCATTTCCTGCTGATCAAAAGGCAAAACTCAGAGGGGAGGAGCCAAGATGGCGGAACAGCATGGAAGTTTTTTGTGTGGCTTGAGTCCATGAAATACAGCCAGACCAACACTAAACCATCCTGCACACCTAGAAAACTGATCTGAGGATTAACACAACAATCTGCACAACCTGAACCACAGAATTCAGCAGGTACACGGCGCTGAGAGGCAAACTGGGGGAGAGAGAAGCTGCCGAGGGCAGGGAGCCACTTTTGCGTGCGGGGGCGGGGGGGGGGGTGGAGAGGCAGAGAATACGGGAAAAGCACCCCCCCCCCCGCAAAAGCAGGTGGAGAGAAAGTAGAAAAGTGGAAACAGTCTCAGGGACTGAACTAAAAAGGGAAAAAGGAGAAAGGAGAGAGTTTAAATTCCATTAAGACTGTAAACAGGGGGAGTGCAGAGTCTGAAACTCCGCAGCACAATACCTGGCAGTGCTCTGGTGGGAAGGGCGAATCCCAGCAGCAGAGTGCAGTCTGGGGTCTTCAGGCCAAATGGGGAGAGGCGGTTCCCCTGCTGGGAGGACACTTGGTAGAGGCTGTGTGGGTCCCCTAAAGGCAAGGCCCCGGTGGACCCAGGAGAACAACCACATTCACTGGTGCTGGAACAAAGTCGTTAAGGGTGAAACCTGGTGCCAGATACGTGTTGAGATTTTCCATAATCCCTGAAACACTGCTGCCACACTATCTTGCAAACTTTTTCTGGACCCGGCTGGCACCCGGTTGCAGTCTCTGGGCACTGGTAGCAGCACGATCCTGCAAACATTCCTGAGTGCGGCCGGCACCCGGCCATTGCTCCGTGAGACCCTCCTGCAGAAGGGCAGAATGGGTCAAAGCCGCAGTCCCTCAGAAGTAAGGGGCCGGGAAAAATAGCCGCATCTGAGACAAAACTCGGGAGGGAGGTGCTGCCTGGGGCTTGGTCACAGACTGTGTAAAAGCGGGAAGTGGACGGAAGCTGAAGACAAAGGACAGGTGCATGATTGCTGATCCGGGGGACAAAGTTCCCATACTAGACAATGGGTAGCTGGGTAACACCATTGTCTTACTCCCGCACATGCGCGTTTTCACACACAAGCACCACAACCATCCACCCCAGTAAGCTAAGCAGCACCATCTAGTGGAGAACGGAGCCATTACACTAGCCCAACTAGGCCAACCTTGCTCTTCAGGAACACAAGTCTCTCCGCCTGCTTAGTTTATGGACTATAAAGTGCTTCATAGTTTTACTCCCAGGGGAAAATGAAGTAATTTCAGTTGTATTTTAGTCTGTTGGCTGGTCCGTCTATTCACTTGTCTTTTTTTTTTTCTTTTTTATCTTTTTCATTTTGTTTCTTCTCATGAATGCAGAAAGAGAAAAAATTCATTTTTATTTTCAATTTTTATTAAAAATATTTTTATTTAATTTTTTTCTACTATATTTTTTACTGTTGTGAAAACTTTTTCAAATTCTATTTTACTTCCATCATTTCATTTTAGTCTACTTCAGTGTATTCATTTTTTTCAAATTTTCAATCGATTTCCTTTTTTTTTTCTTGCCCCTTTTTTCTCTAATCTATCAAGCCCCTTTCAACACCCAGACCAAAACACACCTAGGATCTAGCATCATTTATTCGATTTGTGTGTGTGTGTGTGTTTCTAATTTATAATTTTTTTTAATTTTAATATTTTTTAATTTTAATTTTTTTACTGCATTAATTCCTTTTCTCCCTTCAAAATGACAAAATGAAGGAATTCACCCCAAATAGAAGAGTAGGAACAAACGACATCCAGGGATTTAACCAACACAGATACTAGAAAGATGTCTGAAGCAGAATTTAGAATCACAATAATAAGAATACTAGCTGAAGTCGAAAATAGATTAGAATCCATTCCTGTGGAGATAAAAGTAGTAAAAGCTAGTCAGGATGAGATAAAAAATGCTGTGACTGAGCTGCAATTTCAAATGAAGGTCACGGAGGCAAGGATGGATGAGGCAGAACACAGAATCAGTGATACAGAGGACAAACTTGTGGAGAATAATGAAGCAGAAAAAAAGAGGGAGATTAAGGCAAAAGAGCACTATTTAAGAATTAGAGAAATCAGTGACTCATTAAAAAGGAACAACATCAGAACCATAGGAGTCCCCAGAAGAGGAAGAGAGAGAAATAGGTGTAGAAGTGTTATGTGAGCAAATCATAGCAGAAAACTTTCCTAACCCAGGGGAAGACACAGACATCAAAATCCAGGAAGCACAGAGGACTCCCATTAGATTCAACAAAAACCAACCACCAACAAGTCATGTCATAGTCAAATTCACAAAATACCGAGGCAAGGAGAGAATCATGAAAGCAGCAAGGGAAAAAAAGTCCCTAACCTACAAGGGAAGATAGATCATGTTTGCAGCACACCTATCCACAGAAACTTGGCAGGCCAGAAAGGAGTGGCAGGATATATTCAGTGTGCTGAATCAGAAAAATATGCAGCCAAGAGTTCTTTATCCAACAAGGCTGTCATTCAAAATAGAAAGAGAGATGAACAGTTTCCCAGACAAACAAAAACTAAAGGAGTTTGTGACCACTAAACCAGCCCTGCAAGAAATTTTAAGGGGGACTCTCTGAGGGGAGAAAAGATGAAAACACATGCGCGTGCACACACACACAACACACAAATAAAAAAAAATAAATAAAAGCAACGAAGACTAGAAAGGACCAGAGAATACCACCAGAAACTCCAACTCTACAAGCAACATAATGGCAATAAATTAATATCTTTCAGTACTCACTCTAAATGTCAATGGACTAAATGCTCCAATCAAAAGACATAGGGTAACAGAATGCATAAGAAAACAAGATGCATCTATATGCTGTTTACAAGAGACCCACTTTAGACCTAAAGACACCTTCAGATTGAAAGTAAGGGGATGGAGAACCAACAAAAGAAAGCCAGAGTAGCCATACTTAGACAATCAGGACTTTAAAATAAAGACTGTATCAAGAGATGCAGAAAGGCATTATATCATAATTAAGGGGTCTATCCACCAATAATACCTAATTGTAAACATTTATGCCCAAATGTGGAAGCACTCAAATATATAAATCAATTAATCACAAACATAAAGAAACTCATTGATAGTAATACCTTAATAGTAGGGGACTTCAACACCCCACTCACAGCAATGGACAGATCGTCTAATCAAAAAATCAACAAGGAAACAATGACTTTGAATGGCACTGGACCAGATGGACTTAACAGATATATTCAGAACATTTCATCCTAAACCAGCAGAATATACATTCTTCTCCAGTGCACATGGAACGTTCTCCAGAAAACACCACATACTGGGACACAAATCAGCCCTCAACAAGTACATAATGAAAGAGATCATACTGTGAATATTTTCACACCACAATGCTATGAAACTCGAAATCAACCACAAGAAAAAAATTTTTAAAGTAACAAATACTTGGAGACTAAAGAGCATCCCACTAAAGAATAAATGGGCTAAATAAGAAGTTAAAGATGAAATTAAGAAGTTCATGGAAGCCAATTAAAACCATAATACCACAACCCAAAACCTCTGGGATGCAGCAAAGGCGGTCATAAGAGGAAAGTATATAGCAAGCCAGGCCTTCCTAAAGAAGGAAGAAAGATCTCAGATACACAACCTAACCTTATGCCTTAAGGAGCTGGAAAAAGAACAGCCAATGAAACCCATAACCAGCAGAAGACAGGAAATAATAAAGATTAGAGCAGAGATTAATGCTATTGAAACCAAAAGAACAGTAGAACAGATCAATGAAACCTGAAGCTAGTTCTTTGAAAGAATTAACAAAATTGATAAACCACTAGCCAGTTTGATCAAGAAGAAAAAGGAAAGGACCCAAATAAATAAAATCAAGGAATGAAAGAGGAGAGATCACAACCAACACAACAGAAATAAAAACAATAATAAGGGAATATTATGAGCAATTATATGCCAATAGAATGGGTATCTGGAAGAAATGGACAAGTTCCTAGAAGCATATACACTACTAAAACTGAAACAGGAAGATAAAGAAAATTTGAACAGACCCATAACCAGTAAGGAAATTGAATTAGTAATCAAAAATCTCCTAAAAAATAAGAGTCCAAGGCCAGATGGCTTTCCAGGGGAATTCTACCAAACATTTAAGGAAGAGTTAACACCTATTCTCTTGAAGCTGTTCCAAAAAATAGAAATGGAAGGAAAACTTCCAAACTCTTACTAGGAAGCCAGCATTACCTTGATTCCAAAACCAGACAAAGACACACTAAAAAGGAGAACTATAGACTAATTTTCCTGATGAACATGGATGCAAAAATCCTCAACAAGATACTAGCCTACCAAATCCAACAATACATTAAAAGAATTATTCACCACGACCAAGTGGAATTTATACCTGGGATGCAGGGCTGGTTCAATATCCAC
Source organism: Panthera pardus (assembly GCF_024362965.1). Lineage (NCBI taxonomy): Eukaryota > Metazoa > Chordata > Mammalia > Carnivora > Felidae > Panthera > Panthera pardus. The sequence goes on from NW_026526732.1 coordinate 103,954,112, forward strand.
AAAACAATCAATGTGATTCATCACATCAATAAAAGAAAGGACAAGAACTGTATGATCCTCTCAATAGATGCAGAGAAAGCATTTGACAAAATACAGCATCATTTCTTTATAAAAAAAAACCCTCAAGAAAATAGGGATAGAAGAATTATACCTCAAGATCATAAAAGCCATATATGAAAGACCCAACACTAATATCATCCTCAATGGGGAAAAACTGAGAGCTATCCCCCTAAGGTCAGGAACAAGACAGGGATGTCCACTCTTGCCATTGTTATTCAACATAGTATTGGAAGTCTTAGCCTCTGCAATCAGACAATACAAAGAAATAAAAGGCATCCAAATCGGCCAGGAGGAGGTCAAACTTTTACTCTTCACAGATGACGTGAAACTCTATATGGAAAATCCAAAAGATTCCACCAAAAAACTGCTAGAACTGATTCATGAATTCAGCAAAGTTGCAGGATATACTATCAATGCACAGACATCGGTTGCATTCCTATACACCAACAATGAAGCAACAAAAGGAGAAATCAAGGAATCAATCCCATTTACAATTGCACCAAAAACCATAAAATACCTAGGAATAAATCTAACCAAAGAGGTGAAAAATATATACTAAAAACTATAGAAAGCTTATGAAGAAATTGAAGAAGACACACAAAAAATAGAAAAAGATTCCATACTCCTGGATAGAAAGAACAAATATTGTTAAAATGTCAATACTACCCCAAGCAATCTACATATTCAATGCAATCCCTATCAAAGTAACACCAGCATTCTTCACAGAGCTAGAACAAATAATCCCAAAATTTGTATGGAACCAGAAAAGACCCTGAATAGCCAAAGCAATCTTGAAAAAGAAAACCAAAGCAGGAGGCATCATAATCCCAGACTTCAAGCTATACTACAAAGCTGTAATCATCAAGACAGTAAAGTACTGGCACAATAACAGACACTCAGATCAATGGAACAGAATAGAGAACCCAGAAATGGACCCACAAACGTATGGCCAACTCATCTTTGACAAAGAAGGAAAGAATATCCAATGGAATAAAGACAGTCTCTTCAGCAAGTGGTGCTGGGAAAACTGGACAGCAACATGCAGAAGAATAAACCTGGACCACTCTCTTACACCATACACAAAAATAAACTCAAAATGGATGAAAGACCTCAATGTAAGACAAGAAGCCATCAAAATCCTTGAGGAGAAAGCAGTCAAAAACCTCTTTGATCTTGGCCGCAGCAACTTCTTACTCAACACGTCTCCGGAGGCAAGGGAAACAAAAGCAAAAATGAACTACTGGGACCTCATCAAAATAAAAAGCTTCTGCACAGTGAAGGAAACAATCAGCAAAACTAAAAGGCAACCAACAGAATGGGAGAAGATATTTGCAAATGACATATCAGATAAAGGGTTAGTATACAAAATCTATAAAGAACTTATCAAACTCAACACCTAAAAAAACAAATAATCCAGTGAAGAAATGGGCAAAAGACATGAATAGACACTTCTCCAAAGAAGATATCCAGATGGCCAATGGACACATGAAAAAATGCTCAACATAACTCATCATCAGGGAAATACAAATCAAAACCACAATGAGATATCACCTCACACCTGTCAGAATGGCTAACATTAACATCTCAGGCAACAACAGAGGTTGGTGAGGATGTGGAGAAAGAGGATCTCTTTTACATTGCTGGTGGGAATGCAAGCTGGTGCAGCCACTCTGGAAAACGGTCTGGAGTTTCCTCAAAAAATTAAAAATAGAACTACCCTATGACCCAGCAATTGCACTACTAGGTATTTATGCAAGGGATACAGGTATGTTGTTTCAAAGGGACACACGCACCCCAATGTTGACAGCAGCACTATCAACAATAGCCAAAGTATGGAAAGAGCCCAGATGTCCATTGATGGATGAATGGATAATGAAGATGTGTGATATATGTGTACACACACACACACACGCACACACACACACACACACACACAATGGAGTATTACTCAGCAATCAAAAAGAATGAAATCTTGCCATTTACAATTACATGGATTGAACTAGAGGGTATTATGCTAAGCGAAATTAGTCAGAGAAAGACAAACATCATATGACTTCACTCATGTGAGGACTTTAATACACAGAACAGATGAACATAAGGGAAGGGAAGCAAAAATAATATAAAAACAGGGAGTGGGACAAAACATAAGAGACTCTTAACAATGGAGAACAAACAGAGGGTTACTGGAGGGGTTGTGGGAGGGGGGATGGGCTAAATGGGTAAGGGGCAATAAGGAAACTACTCCTGAAATCATTGTTGCACTATATTGCTAACTAATTTGGATGTACATTAAAGAAATAAAATTAATAAAAAAAATAAGGCAAAACTCAGAGGGTCTTGAGTATACACAAGTATTTTTTTAAGTCTATAATTTTTATGTGCTTAGAAACAGGGTTATGATGGCCACCAGCCCTTAGCTTATGAGCACTTTCTCCTTGCCTTTCTTCAATGATCTTCTTACAACCGGTAGTTTTATTTTAAAATTCTGAGTTCATGGCCTTTTTTTCACAGTAGAATATGTCCTTTTTTATCCATCTTGCCTAGAATTTGGTGAAGCATTTTAATTTGAAGATTTGAGTCTTCTGCTCAGATAAACTTCCTTCTACTACTTAATGTGTTCCTCTTCTCCATCTGTTTTTTTTTTTTTTTTTTTTTTTTTGTCTAGCACTCCTGTTATTCACACAGAAAGTCCACTGGATAGGGTGCCTGGGTGGGTCAGTTGGTTAAGCATCTGACTGTTGATTTCAGCTCACGTCATGATCTCATGGTTCAGTGAGATCAAGTCCTGTATTAAGCCCTGCATTGGGCTTCGTACTGACAGCACACAGCCTGCTTAGGAGTCTCTCTCTCCCTCTCTCTCTGCCCCTCCTGTCCTCAAAAGTAAATATTTTTTTTTAAAGTCTATTGGGTCTGTTATCCAAATCTATTATCTTGCCCATTTTTATATCATTGGTTTTAACAGAGATTCTGTGCTCTTTCCATTTGTCTGCTGGTTTGTTTGTTTGCAAATCATCATCCGTTTTTATAGATGCGGCAAAGGGGCGTGTGTGTGTGTGTGTGTGTGTGTGTGTGTGTGTGTGTGTATGTGCATGCTATGCTTAAATATCCTTAATTGTTCTTACAATTTTGTTTATTGGGAAATGGGGTGCATTTTTGCTCAAGATCAAGTTCAAAGTCTAACTTAGCTCTGTCAATATTTAAATAACATTTTTATACCATTTTGTATCTCTCCCAGAAAAACACTTCAGATATCAAATAATACTATTTATATTAATTGGCTGATTTGTACTAATTGGCTGATTTTTAAGCTCTACCTAGCTGATTGGTTTCAGGAAGTTTTTGTTATTCTTTGTTCTTATCTAAGTCTGAAAGACTGGTCTATAATTTTTAACTGCAATTTCAGGCAGTTTGGGGAAAGCAGAGATATTTTCAGGCTTCCCAAGCCCTTGTTTCCACAGTCTTTAATTGTCTATTGCATAAGATAGGAGAGCTCTGCTGATATAAGGGAGGACTTCTACAATAGCTTTATTTTGCTAGAAGCCTCTTATTTTGTGTATCTCTTGATTCTCTTCATTCTGTGTTCTGACACCCCTTTGGTTGGCTGTTGATTTTGTTTGTCTATTCCCTGGGGGGTGAAGTTTCAGTTGCTGAGGTACCTTGGGTAGCAACAATCTTGAAAATGAAGGGAGGAACAGCAATCTGGCAAAAATACATCAGAGATTTGCCAGATGGTGAACACATACTCCCCCTGATTAGAGCCTGAACAAAGCTTCTTTGTTCCTCAGTCTTTTCAGCAGTCAATGCTTGATGTTCTAGACCAGTGTCAGAAGGAACTCAATGCATCTGCTAAGCATTCCTGCACCTCATGGGGGACCAGCGAGACCCACTGTCATCTCAGGAATGCTCAGTCAGGAAGATAAATTCCCTGGGAATTCACAAGTCTCTGCAAACCAGTAGTTCTCAAATCCTTACCCCTTGGGTCTCTGCCAACTGCCTCCAAACTTTCATCCAACACAAAGGAGGGAGATTCTCTATCAGCTTTTTTTTCTCCAAGGTCTTACATCATCCAGTTAAACAGCAGACCTGGCTACTACTCAGCTCAGGACAAGTCCTATAGTTTGGTTAGAGATGTAGGATGAAAGGTGCCTGGCTGGCTGGCTCAGTTGGCAGAGCATGTGACTCTTGATCTCAGGGTCATGAGTTCAAGCCTCATGTTAGGCAAGGAGCCTACATAAAAAAAAAAAAAAAAAAAGAGGGGCCCCTGGGTGGCGCTGACTTTGGCTCAGGTCATGATCTCACGGCTCATGAGTTCAAGCCCCATGTTGGGCTCTGTGCTGACATCTCAGCACCTGGAGCCTGCTTCGGATTCTGTCTCCCTCACTCTCTGACCTTCCACTGCTCATGGTCTGTTGCTCTGTCTCTCTGTCTCTCTGTGTCTCTGTCTCTCTCAAATATAAATAAACATTTAAAAATTTTTTTAATTAAAAAAAAAAGATGTATGATGAAATCAGGAGGGACACACTCAAGCAACCATCTTCCCACTTAAATAAGGTATAAAGGTGTGATTCCATGTACTTGACAATTTGGTAATGTTACATTTGCCTTTTGAAGATGAAAAAGTAAACTCTTAAGAGCTGATACTTCTCATTTTGTTCTTTATAACCCTCATATCTTGAGAAAGCGCATGTTTAAGTGATGTTTGTTCAGTGGATAAATGAGTAAATAATTGAATAAATGAACAAATGAGTAAAATCAGTCTCAAAAAAGCAAGGAAATTTTTATTATTTACCCTGTTACTCATTTATTCAATAATAATTTGTGGAGCAATTGCTATGCACCAGACTCTATAAATCTGTAAATACAAAGTCATATAAGACAAAGTCCTTGACCTCAAGGGAAAAGAAATATCTATCTATTGCCTATCTATCTATCTATCTACCTATCTATCTATCTATCCATCCATCCATCTGTATCAACCAGGAATATAGCTAGTGGATCAGTGATAGACTAAAGTGTGAAGAGAGCTAGAATGGTAGCATACACAGAGTGTCATAAATAAGAGAGAGGAACCTAAGTAAAAATCAAGGAAAACTTGCCAGAAAAAAATGCATTAAAAAAGCATACAATTAGGCAAAGAGTGATTTAAGACTCAACTCTATTGAAATAAAGCCAAAACTCTTTCCCCTGGAGAGTACTTTGTTTATGAAATGAAAGATTAGAAGTCTGCTCAATCAATTCTTTCTTCTTCTTTTTGAAGATAGAAGTTATTTGTGTGTGTGGGGGGGGGGTGTTTACATGTATGTGAGTTGGTGGGATAGGTCAGCTGGAGAGAGTAGCAAATGAGGGGAGTTAACAAACTCACGAACTGTCAGATCTCTCTAACCTGTACCTTATTTCCTAAATCACCCACCTCTATCTTGTCTACTCCTAAACCTATGTTCTGTCCATTTGGGGGGGCACAGAATCCAGTCTTTTCTAACTAATAACCTTAGCTCTTATCGTGGTCTTATTTCAATGTGTATTCACCAGAAATCTCTCAGAATAATATCGACCCCAGTGTTGTCCAACCAAAATGAGACCAGCTATGGGAGCCTCCAAACCAGTGCATCTTGTCCTTGTTAACCAGACATAGACACTTCCTGTAGGAGACCTCATTTGACAATAAGTACTGATCTGCCAGGCCCACTTTTGGACAAAGTCCTTTTTGGGGGAGTGCCCATGAGTAATCCAGGTCTTGAATTTAATTCGTACTTAGTCTTTCACTATTTCAGTATCTTTGGAAAAGTATTTTAGTTTTCTGCATCTCTTTACTCACCTACTAAAAGATATAATACCAACTCTGTGGAGTAATTTTGAGGATGAATAGTGACATTTTGACACTTAGGGACACTTAAGAAAAATTAGAAGAAAGTTAAGTCATCTTAATATTCTTTAAAATTGTTAAGGAATTTACATTAACAGGGGCTTTTCCATAAATTATCCAATTTTGCTCTTGCAATGGCCCTCTGGGTTAGGTATTATCACTGAGGAAGCTGAAATTTTGGCCAAGGGAGCTGAGGTTCAGACATAGATCTTGTAACTTCAAATACTGATTTTTTACAAACAACTCCAAACGCTTCCTCTGAAAATTAAGTCGTAAAAGCACAGAGAAATGAATGTCTCATGGTGGAATATCAAGCATTAGTAAAAAGATTGTGGGAGAGATTTTGGCACCACATAGCCAGCAGCTTACCCCAGCATTGAATGAATTCCATCAGACCTAAGGAAGAGCGTCTTAGACATGAGCATTCTGCCACAGCTGCCTGAATCATGAAGACTGTGGGGATATTTTAACCTCCAGCATCTAGAATTTGTATATAGTTCTCCTAATAACCCATTTATAGCAATAAAAAAAATCGGAATTGATTATCCTTCAAATTTTGTCCATTTCCTGATTTCCATATATGCATTAGATAAAATGATGTATGATGTGGAAGACACTTTTCTGGTCACGAGGGATATCAGTACTTACCTTGAAAAGGAGCCATTCTTGCATTCTCTTTTCTACACATGGTATAATTTCAAGAACCAGAGCAATATTGGTCCATAAAAATAAATAAAACCCAAACAAATGCCTGATCTGTTCCCCTGGTCAAGTTTACACATCTCTGCTCCAAAGCATTGAACTAGGCCGAGACTTGCATTTTGCTTAATCGATTTTTTATGAAAACCCATTGAGTGCCTGTAGGTCATGATCTCACCGTTTGTGAGTTTGAGCCCCGAGTTGGGCCAGAGCTGACAGAGATAGGCTCCAGCCTGCTTGGGATTCTTTCTCTCCATCTCTCTCTGCTTCTTCCCTGTGCACTCACACTTTCTCTCTCTCTCTCTCTCTCAAAATAAAAAAATAAAGAAAGAAAAAATAATGTAAATTACACACACACACACACACACACACGGGAGCACCTGGCATGATATCCAGCACTCAGGCAGTTAGTTCTGGAGACAAAAGTTTCAAGTCCCATCTTATTTCTGTCTTTCAGTAATTAAAGCTCCCATCTACTCCAAAGAGTTTGTTTGGATATGAAAGTCAATACGTTTTTAAAAAAAGATTTATTCTTGGGGCACCTGGGTTGCTCAGTTGGTTAAGTATCCCACTTTAGCTCAGGTCATGATCTCACAGCTGGTGGGTCCGAGCTCCATGTTGGGCTCTTTGCTGACAATTCAAAGCCTGGAGTCTGCTTAGGATTCTGTGTCTCTGCCTTGCTCTGCCTCGCTCTGCCCCTCCCTGGTGCTCTCTCTCTCAAAAACAAATAAACATTAAAAAAATTAAAAATTAAAAAAAGATTTATTCTAAAAAGCTTAGCTGATATTTTTGTCAATTTTTCATCAACATAAATCTGAATGTCCGCTTTCTGCACATTTTATCTTATTATCCTCCTGAAATGAAATCTATTAAAGTAGGACCAAATGTCCTCAGAAAATATTTGAATATTTTGCTCTCTACCTCCTTGAAATAAAGAGACTTTTGTAAGTTTTTGAAATATTTTTATTTTGAAACAATCTGAAGCTTTCAGAAAAAGAAGTACAGTACAAAAAACTGTGTTTTCTGGAACCATCTAAGTTTCTGACTTCATTGTCCCTGTATAGTTCCTATAAACAAATATTCTCTAAACCAAACCACAACCATCAAAACTAGGGAAATAGCTTTGCCAAATTATGACCATTGTCAGCTTGAGCTCCTGTACCAAAATACACCAGGCAGCTTAAACAACAGAAGTTTATTTTCTCACAGTTCTGGAAGCAGGAAAGTCCAAGATGGAAGTGTCAGCCTATTTGGTTCCTGGTGAACATTCTCTTCCTGTATTATAGATGTCTGCCTTCTCTCTGTGTCCTCACATGGCTTTTCCTAGGTGTGGGGAGAGAGAGAGAGAGAGAGAGAGAGAGAGAGAGAGAGAGAGAGAGAGAGAGAGAGAGAGATCCCTTTCTCTTCTTTTAGGGTCACAATTCCTATCAGATTAGGACCCTGCCTTTTGACCTCATGTAACCTTAACTATCTGCTAAAAGCTCTATCTCCAAATACAGTCACATTGGGGGTTAGGGCTTCAAAATATAAATTTGGTGTCAGGGTTAGGGGGATACACATAGCAACTATTAAATCTTAAACCCTCCCCATTCAAGTTTCACCAAATGTCCTAATGATATCCTTTGTAGCAAAAGAATGCAGCTCAGAATCACATTTTGCATTTACTTGTTATTTCTGTCTAATCCCTCTATCTGTAACAGTTCCTCAGTCTGACTTTCATGACTTTGACGCTTTTGAAAATTATAGGCCATTTTTTTTTTTTGTAGAATGCCCCCAATTCGGGTCTCCCTGAGGTTTCCTAATGGCTAGATTCAAGTTATACAACTCTTACAGCAGTATCACAAAAGTGAACTTACATACACTCATTTCATCCCATCAGGTAGAACTTGTTTTTGAGCTTGCTCTATTGCCAATGATCATTTGATCACTGATGAAGGTGGTACCTCTTTCTCCATTTTAAAGTTTCTTGTTCTTACTTTTGTCATTAATATTGTTTTGTAGGAAAACAATGTGATATGCTCCATTCCTCCTCAATCTTTTAATTTTTATTTATTTATGTCAATAGAGACTCATGAATTCTTATTTTATTCAACTGTTTACATTATAGTTATTACTTGTTGTAATGGTAAAATTGTCCCAGATTTGGCAGGTGGAAGACTACTCAGGCTGGTTCCTATGTCCTTCTGATGTGGTGCTTATCTTGTACTTGTCTGGTTCCAGCTCTTCAACCAGTCTTTTCTCCAAATCCTGGTTCCTTTTAGTGGTACAGAGAGTCCCCAGCTTATGATGGTTTGACTTATGATTTTTCAATTTTATTTTATTTATTAAAAATTTTTTTTACATTTATTTATTTTTGATAGGCAGAGAGAGAGAGATCACAAGTGGGGGAGGGGCATAGAGAGAAGGAGACACAGAATCCGAAGCAGGCTCCGGGCTCTGAGCTGACAGCACAGAGCCCGACGCGGGGCTCAAACTCACAAACCGCGAGATCATGACCTGAGCCGAAGTCGGTCGCTCAACTGACTGAGCCACCCAGGCGCCCCTGATTTTTCAATTTTAAATGGTGTGAAAGCAATACACAGTCAGTAGAAACCATACTTTGACTTTGGAATTATGATCTTTCTGCAGCTAGTGATACACAGTCTGATCACCTCTCCTTATGCTGGGTAGCTACAGCGCAGCTCCCAGTCAGGTGTGCGATCCTGAGGGTGGAAAACCAGTTATAACCACTCACTAATTCTGTCCCCATGCAACTATTCTGTTTTTCACTTTCGATACAGAATTCCACAAGTTACAATGAGATATTGAACATTCTATTATAAAATAGGTTTTGTGTTAGATGATTGTGCCCAACTATAAGCCTACTGTTATTTTGAGGACATTTTTGTTTGTTTGTTTTGGACAGAGAAAAAGCGTAAGGGAGAAAGGGGCAGAGAGAAGAGAGAGAGAGAGAAGTGGGGCTCACCTGGGCCTTGTGTTTTTACCTGAAGTGGGGCTGGAGCTCACCAGAAGCGGGGCTCATGCCCACCTGAAATGGGGCTTATGCTCACCTTGATGTGGGACTTGGACTCACCAATTGTGAGATCACAACCTGAGTCAAAGTCAGATGCTTAACAACTGAGACACCCAGGTGCTCTTGAGCACATTTAAGGCAGGTTAGGCTAAGCTGTGATGTTCAGTAGGTTAGGTGTATTAAGTGCCTTTTTTACCTACAATATTTTCAATTTACAGTGGGTTTATTGGAATGTGATCCCAGTGTAATTGAGGAAGATTTGTAGATTCTAAGATCTGAGAACTAAGTGTGCTCTTTGCTATTGGGATGTTGCCTCTCCAATGTTCTCTCAGTGGTTGGAGATAGAGAATATCTATGTAAGCGTATGTATGAATGTGTGCATTTGCACTATAAATGTTTCAATATGTATCTGTATCTATATGCAATGAGTTCTGCTTTAACATTTGTTTCATAATGTGATTTTGTTCCAGTACAACTGAAATATTAAGGAACAATTTGAGCATAGCATAAATTTTGTGTTTGTTTAGACATGATTTCCTTTGCAGGAAATACAAAATGAACACAGAAACTGCACCCAGTTGAACCAAGCCTTGTCCATGAAACACATGCATGTACACACACACACACACACACACACACACACACACACCCCTAACATCTACCATCTGCTTCAACTTACTTCATGTGCTACAGGCCATACTGGTTGCATCTGGTGTTACAATTTTCCGTCTGATTTCAAATGATTCTCCTTTCACTGCTTCACAATAACTCAGAAGCTGTAATCCTTTTCACACCCACTTCCACAAGCAAATTTCTGGTCCTTTTTAAGGACCACATATTCAGTATAGTGTTTCTGTATTTCTTAGCCATTTAACATGTGCAATTGTGCTATCATTTTTACTATGTTCCAGTCTCTTTTTTTTTGAGAGAGAGAGAGAGAGTGAGAAAGAGAGAGAGAGAGAGAGAGAGAGAGAGAGAGCACAAGCATGGGAGGGGAAGAGAGAAAGGGTGAGAAAGAATCCCAAGCAGGCTCCCACTGTCAGCCAGAGCCCAACATGGGGCTCTATCCCATGATCAGAAAGATCATGACCTGAGCCGAGATCAACAGTTGGACACTTAACCGACTGAGCCAACCAGGTGCCCCTCCGATCTATTTTTTTTTAAAATATATCACTGATGAAGTATTTGCTCCAACCTTATTGTCCCATAAACTCTGTCTTTTCGTTGTCTGATTTTGTATGACATGAAAATTTTTAGGTATGTGCATGTCATACTATAGCAGAATTGACTCTATTCAAGACTGTAAATTCATACAAACATCTCCCATTCCAATCCAACACTCCAGTTTATTCTAACTTTCTTGTCTTCTATTTTTGGAGCCCCTTTCTCTATCAGTGACAAACCTTGTGCCTCTTATCCTTAATATGGGTATTTAATTAATCAGGCCCCAGTACGTAACCAATCTCCCCTCACTACCATTGCCTCACTACCTGTGCAGATGGCCTTACCACCCACACTTCATCATCAGGGTTCTCTTTGCATAGATGCCAACTCACCCTTCGTTAGGTTATGAGAACCCACCCTGGACCACTTGTCCATGTGGTCACTCTCTTCACTTTTCTTGGCTCTTATTCTTCCCCATGAGCAGCCCTCTTACATGGACACCTTTCTTATGTTGTACAGGCTCTCCAGCAATATGTGTTGGTCTGAACTGTTGAGTCACTCTCACCACCAGGTCTGGACATCTACCTTGTTCAGTCCCACCTGTAGCTATAGAACTGAATTGTCCATTAAAAGAAGAAATGGAAAGGGGAAGAGGAAGAAAAAGAGTTGAGATTTTTGTCAAAAGAATAAAAAATAGTGACCTATCACCCTGCAATAATGTCTTCTGGACTTGCATTACGGAATTAGCGCTATTCCATTTTATTAAAGACTTTTAATCTTACAGAAGGATCCAGGTATTATATCTGTATCAAGCCAGGAAAAATTACTTTCATTCTTCTCCCAAAGTTCTAAAATGGAGCAAAATGGAGGAGGAAGTGATTGCAAAATATCACTGTATAAGCTGCTGCTTCAATACGTGATGGATGTTTAGTTTGCTATGCATTAAGGACATTTTATTTTATCCTTGATTCCAAATGTGAAGTGGCTTTTTAGTTCAGAGTGAGTTTTACATGCCCATGATGATGACATGGAACACAGTCTTACCGAGAAAATGTCGTAGAAAATGTTCCAGTTGTAGGGCCAAATGTTGTCTGTAGAGAAAATGCCCAGACCACACAGCAGTGAGCTGTACTATGGTGCTATTGCTTCCAACCTCCACCAAGAAAACGTGTAACCAGCACTCAGTTAATAACAGGGAAGTAAAAACATATATAAATGAATTGATGGAAACCTCTCCACTTATTCTTTGAATAAATTCATGGAGAAAATTAAAAATCTCAGGACAAGGTATCTTAAAGCAAAACACAATTATGTGTAAGATGAGACACTTAGTATACATGCTGCCGAAGCGAGCACAGGATGAGACACTTAGGAGTGAGTCACAGAAGTATCTCTAGGATCTGATCTAAGAAGAATCTAGTCCAGCTCAAAACTATTCTGTTAGAAGCACTTTTTAATAATTATAATCAATTCTTTACTAAGCAACAAATGAGAATTTACATCAGATCTCACAATACACCCTTTTGAGTTTATTGGCCATAAGTATGTAAATTATAAATGTTTTACATTATGATTTGTAGATTCAGTCATTCTCAGCAAGTCTTTTAGATATCTTCAAAATGTCCTGAGTAGATCCTTTTCAGATATCATTATATCACACATAATGTTCAGCTAAAAATGCATGTCTCTGGAGTGGACAAAATCAGGTGCAATGGCCTTCTCATTGTTCTTAATCAATATACAGTAGAAGTTCTCTTTACTGACATTTATTGTACTCAACTCATGGAATTAAGCAAGCTGTCTAGTCTATTACGGTAATCAGATTATTCAAATAATTATATGTTACCAGCTTACTTTATAATTGTTTGAATGATCCAATTTTAGCAATTTACCAATATGAAGCCTTTCTAAAACAACCCAGTTCAATATTCACTCATGTTTAAGTGTACTTAAAGTGAGTGGTAATTTCTATGTTGAATTTATTAAAAGGTACAAAGTTTGAGAGTCCTCAAGAATACCCTCAGATTCAATAATTTGTTAAAAAGACTCACAGAATTTCAGAAAAAGCACTTATGCTCACAGTTGCTGTTTATTACAGCAAAAGGATACAGATTGCAGTCAGGCTAGAAAAGAATCATACAGAACAGGTCCAGAAAAATTCCAGACATAAGCTTCCAGTTTACCTCTCCCAGTGGAGACAACTGAACAGAATGGCAATATGAAGTCCTGCCAACCAGGAAGATCTCCAAGCCTTCGTCTCCAGAGTTTTTATTTGGGCTTAGTCACATAGACATGATTGGCCACCCATATGGCTGACCTTATTCTCTACCCTTCCAGAGACTGAGCTGTTACCACATGGCCCAAGGCCACACTGTTAGCATAGACTGCTTAGGTGGCCCAAAGTCCCTAGGTAAACAAATCAAGCAGGACATTCCAAGAGCTTAGAGGTTACCTCCCACAAGCTGAGAGCAAAGGCCAGACCTTCAGCAATTATATGTTATCAATTTACTTAATACTTCTTTGAATGATGCAATTTTAGTAATTTGTTTATAGGGAAGCTTTCTGAAATTCGTTGCTCATATTATGCACTTATTCACATAAATGTAATCAGTGAAAGTGTTAATTTCTATGTTGGATATATTAGGAAGACTATAAAAACAAGTTGTTAAAACAACAAAACAAATTGCTTTTGCATTAGGCATAACTAAGACCATAGAGAGTGGCAAGCAAACAACACAAAAATCTAGAAAGACTCTTATTTAGATTCCTTGTCAAGTTCCTTTATGTTATTTAAAGAGCCTAAAGCTGAACATCTTAGACTGTGAATTTTTGGTTAGTTTATGCCAGGAAATAGATAGGAAGTTTTAATATGCAGACCCCCCAAAAAGCTCTTGGCCTTACCACAAAAGGTTGGGAAATAAATGTATATGTGTGGATCGTTATTGACTAATTGCTTTTTCTGGTTTCAAAGTTTTTCGATAACATGCCAAACATTAGATAACAGGGATTTGATAGTGTGGAATTTAATCTGAGCCCTGTGCTCCTGTAAAAAGCAAACGTTAAAGGATCCTTACCCTTTTATGTTCCAGAAAACAAGAGCTTACTGAAAACAAAACAAAACAAAACAAAGCAAAAACTACCATCCCCATAAGACTAGATAAGACTCACAAAGTCCCTTGTTTACCTATGACAAAACCAGACAGGGATCCTCCAAATCCTCTCTCTTTTTTTTTTTTTTTTTTTTTTTTTGGTCTCATTAAATTATAACCTGAACTACTTACCCACTGATCAATCAGAACAAAATGCTTGTTAGCCAAACTTGGTTAAACTTCTCTTTTACCTGCAGGGTCCTGAACATTGGTCTGCCTCCAGCTTGAGCCAGCATGCCAACCCTCCTGAGAACAGGCTGGCCTCAGAATATTCTGTGAGCTACTATCCCACCATGCCCTCCTCTCATTCCACATGAAAATATTTTCTTTCTCTCCTTCCTTTATTTCTTTCAAACTTCCTTTCTTATTTTTCTTCCTTTTCCTCTTTTATTCATTAAGAGGAATCTCTTCTGAGTCACTTCCCAGTTGTCAGCAAAATGCTGCCTCTCCCGGACCCCATCTCACCCTTTCACACTCTGGGAGTCTCTGGGAGACTCTTCTTGAGGAAGCACCCTTAGGCCTAGCCCAACTCTGAGGCACTGAAACAATGTTTTTGGTATGCTTATGCCTTATCCATTCCCAAATCATTTAAAGTGGTAAATAATACTATTTAGATTGACAGATTTGATTAAAAACCTTAAGCTCTACTCAGACAGCCTATTTCTGAAAGTTTTTGTATTTGGGTTCACATTTTAAACTGAAAGATTTATTTATTGACTGTAATTACAGACAGTTTTGTGAAAATTTATCTGTTTTTAGGCTTCGCCAGCATTTGTTTCCACCAAAAACCTTTAAGCTGTTTATTGTACATCTTGAGATGTTTTCCCTAGACAGGGGAGGATATGATACTGTACTTTAATTTATTTTTTTATTTTTTTTTACATTTATTTATTTTCGAGAGACAGAGAGAGACAGAGCACAAGTGGGGGAGGGACAGAGAGAGAGGGAGACACAGAATCCGAAGCAGGCTCCAGGCTCTGAGCTGTCAGTAAATGTTTATTTATTTGAAAAAGAGAGCACTAGATGGGGAAGAGGCAGAGAGAGAGGGAGACACAGAATCCGAAGCAGGCTCCAGGCTCTGAGCTGTCAGCACAGAGCCCAATGTGGAGCTCGAACTCACTAACTGTGAGATCATGACCTGAGCCGAAGTCAGATGCTCAACCGACTGAGCCACCCAGGTGCCCCTGATACTGTACTTTATACTAATCCTTAGATGTAAGGATTTTATCAGAACTAAACAAATACATTCAAGGGCCCTAATTCATTAATCAGGTGGCCATCTTCATGAATAACTGGTTACATTTTTCTATATTTACAGATTGTTGGATAGCCCAAACTCCAATTTTATTTGATCTCCAAGAAATAATCTTGGAGAAATTTGATATTCTGGTGTCCAAAAAATGGTCCACAGAAGTGACTTCCTAAGTGAAATAGTAAGAGAATCATGCTTACAGTTTTGAATGTAGTGAGAGAGGTGGGTGTGTGGATTAATAATAATAGTACATTTTATAAAGAATCAACCATTTACATAATAACTTTTCATCTATGACTCACCAGAATGGAACAAATTTTGGGGGGTGAAATTGCTCTTATCTTTTAAGTAGGAATTCTGGTAATCTAATGCCCTATGAATATAGAAAGCATGCCCAATCATTAACAAAGGTAGATAACTGGTCAGTAAATCAGATTGTTTTCATAGATTTATTTTAATTTTGATAAATCCTCTAGATGAATCCGAGAGTTTAAGTAGCTTGCCACAAAAGACAAAATTAAAAGCAGGATCTGAAATCAAATTTACATCTGCTTGGTGCCAAAGGCCACGCTTGTTTTTTCTCATTATGTCGTATGTTATGCATCAAGAGCTGTATAATAGGCTTCCGACCCTCCTTAGGCCCAGAAATTAAATACCATAGTATAATATTGGGGTACATGGTAAACTCTCAGTAATAATAATAATAAACAATCATATTTCAAGTTATCAAAAGTATCTTCCTTGAGGGATGACCCTCCATTCCCCATCAATTTAAAAGCATGATAATAACCTATACACTCTTTCTCCTAAAATAAGAGCTTTGGAATCGGGAAAACTTGAATTCTCTCACTTACCAACTATGTGACCTTGGGCTAATCATTTAACTTCTTAAAGCTTCAGTTTCCTTATTTGTAATATTGGAATAATATTAACATCACTGGGATCTATTATTATATACTGAATTGCCTATTATTTTATCAAAATTTGAAAAAATCAGCTACAAGTTATTTTAATTCCAGACACACCCACTTTGATCTGATTGGACTGTCTCTCTTGGTCTCTCCCTCTACTCTCTGTTTTAGAAAAAGAGCCTACTTGACAGTAACACTGTTAAGTGTGGATGCCATTGAAAACATGGCTCTGAAACTAATGGTCACTTTCCATGCCCTTTGTTTTGTGCCTGTAGCTGCCCCTTTTAGACTATTCAAAAGTTCAAGACTTGGTTCAAGAAAGTTTTCATTACTGCCTGCCCAGACAGGACTATTTGGAATTGTGTTCCAGGCATCCAAAGCCACACCAAGCAGAGGAGTCAAGTAACTGTGTACAAAACACTTAGTATCATGGCATTAAGCCATCTGGCATAAAGAGTATTGTGAAGCAGCAGCCGTAAGTCCTGATTGCAGCTCTGTTAGGAAAAAGCTGCATGACCCTGGCTCAATCTGAACCCTCTGGGTCTCAATTTACTTATTTACAAAATGACAGAATTTGGTACATATAGTCACTCAGTTCCCCAAATTCTAAGTTACTAGGAATGACTCTCCAAAAATAAAGTGTTCAGAAGATTTTTCAATCATTTATTTGCTTATTTATTTATTTATTTATTTTTATTTAAGTTTATTTATTTTGAGAAAGAGAACCCGCATGTGAGCAGGGGAGGGGCAAAGAGAGAGAGAGAGAGAGAGAGAATCCCAAGTAGGCTCCATGTTGTCAGCACTGAGCCCAACACAGGACTCCATCCCAGAAACCATGAGATTATGATCTTAGCCAAAACCAAGAGTCAGATATTTAACTGACTGAGTCACCAGTTGCCCCTATTCATAAATTTAAATTTTTTTAGTGCCAGGCACTGTTCTAAACATTGTGCCAGGCACTGTTCTAAACATTGTTGATTCCACCGTAGGGGAGGGGGATGAAAATAGAGTCCTCACTTTCAAGAAATTTAAATTCCTTGAAGACAATGAATGATAAACTAAAAAGTAAATATAGAATACGATGGCAACTTGTAGGACACTTGAAGAAATATTGTTATCAAGAAGGCAATATATAAAAAATTGTTCAGTTTAAACTATTAAACTAGTTCCTTACTCACAGTCATTCCAACACAAAAAGGAAAGAGAAATATTTCTTTCTTGAGCAAATCCACTAGAATGGGCTATATCCCAGATGCATGGTTAAAAGTCAATAGCACATGAGGCACCTGGGTGGCTCAGACAGTTGAGCATCCAACTCTTGATTTTGGCTCAGATCATGATGCTCAGATCATTTGGCTCAGGTCATGAGATTGAGCCCTGCATTGGGCTGTGTGCTAAGTGTGGAGCCTGCTTAAGATTCTCTCTCCCCCTCTCTCTAGCTCCCTCTGCCTCTCTCACATGCTCACATGCTCTCTCTCTTTAAAATTAAAAAAAAAAAAAATGAAAGTAAGAAAAAATGAGGAATGCCAGCCAGGCAATGAATTTTAAGTGTATGTTAGGAGCTGTATATCTGTTCATTTTTAGCTCAGCACAATTGAACAATCTATGTATTTCTCTTGGTTTAAAAAGATTAAACTAAGGCCCGAAGAGGTGAGTCACTTACTCAGATCTGTACACAGCATTCAAGTTAAAAACCAATTCTCTTTTCATGGCACTGAGACTCCAGTGAAACTTTTTCAGGAGAGTGAAAGAATAAGAACTTAGCATTATATAAGTACCTTGAAATTCTTGGCATGACACTTATTTGAACAACCACACAGAGATAATGGGGTAACTTAGCAAACAATACAATTCTTTTTCTTGTGAAAGTGTAGATTTCACATTGAGGATTAAACATGTATTTCCCTGAAATTTCAAGAATAATCATTGTTTTACATGAAGAGAAAATCCCTCTCCCAGGCTTTATTGGATAAAACGGATCGACCCGAGAAGTGAAAAGAGAGAAGGGGGAAGGGGCTCAAGTAAAGCAAGCACACTATGTAGAACTGAATTCATTTTAATTATAAAATAGATGGTTGACTATAAGACAGGGAAAATATTATAAGCAATGCCTTCATGTTTTTGATTTGCATCGGAAGTTGCTGATTCTGCCTGGTTGTAATCACAAAGATTTCTATGATTTTGATAATTACTTCTACTTAAAGATAATGAGTCGGTTTGACTCTTCAGTCATACTTCCAATTCTGAGTGTGTTTCTTATTTTTATTTTAAATATGAAAATCTTCATGACTAAAGCTTCCAAGCAACATTTTCCTTCAGGACCCGGACCTTTGCCAATTATTGGAAATCTCCATATTCTCAATCTGAAGAGGCCATATCAAACCATGCTGGAGGTGAAAAATAAATGTTCATTTCATGCCTATTTATAATTTTCTACATCATTCTTACCCTGATAGGTTTATTAGCATGCACATATTTATAACTGGCTCATATATGTATAATGGAGTAATTAGACAGGATTCAAAGTTAGTCAAGCTACTTTAAATTTAATTTTTAGTTTGTTTTAAATTTGGATATATAAAAATATCCAATATCCAAATATCCAATAGAATAATATTTCTATTATTTCTAATAGTATTTTATCCTGAAATATTTATGATCTGTGTCCTTTATTACAACCACTTTGATCTACATTTTTCATACTCTATATACATATTCCATATCCTACATATTTCATTATAAAGGAACTGAATCATGATCATAGTCTTACTCTACAAAATTTTAATTTTTATTCAAAACAGAGTGTACAAAAGACACAATCAAGAGTATGGTCTCAACAGTTGAGACCCAGAACTATCTGTCATTAGCTGTGTGGATTTATATAAGAATTTAGTCTCTATTTCTTTGTCTGTAAAATTACAGAGCTAGACCAAGTATTGGATCATATTTCTCTAATTTCCACTTCAAAGATTTTACAGTTCTTGATTGTGGAATAAGATAGATAGGTAGATAGATAGATAGATAGATAGATGATAATAGATAGTAGAGAGGGAGGATGAAGGGATGGAGGGAGGGAGAAAAGAGAGAAGGTAGGAAGAAAGGAAGGAAGGAAGGAGATATAATATTCATAGTTTTCATTAGTCCATAAATTCCAATTTTTAAGTTCTAAAGGGCAGATGATTGAAATTGAATTTTGCTATATTATGTAAATTCTAAGTTTGAAAACCAAACTGGGAGATATAATGAAGAGAAAATCATTGCTTTGCCTCCATGTGTATCATCATCATCATCATCATCATATCATCTTTTATTTGTATTGTACTTTGTATTTTACAAAGGACTGCAAGGATATCACTTATTCCTTATAACCACCCTCAGAGGAAAGTAGGGATGATATTTTTATCTCAGTTTTACAGATATGTGACTCAGAGCAACTGACATATTATTAACTAAAACAATAGGACTTGCTTTTCTGATCTTTTGGTATTATTTTATGGCCCTTTCTCTGATACTCAAAGGTCACATGACAGGTTAATTCCCCAGAAGAATGAAATCTTCTTTCTTTTATTTTTTTCATGTTTATTTACTTTTGATAGAGGGACAGAGAGAAAGGGAGACACAGAATCCGAAGCAGGCTCCAGGCTCTGAACTGCCAGCACAGAGCCCAACGCAGGGCTCGACCCACAAACCATGAGATCATGACCTGAGCTGAAGTTGGATGCTTAACCAACTGAGCCACCCAGGCATCCCAAGATCTTCTTTCAATAAATCCTTCATCTAATTCCATATACCCAACTCCATTTGTTTCTTAACATTCCTATTTTTGCTTATGTATTAACCAACCTCGTCCCTTTACTATTTATACCTTCATTTTTTCGCACTTTGACCTCTGTACTATTGTTCTGTGTTAATTTCATCTATGAAATGTCTTTTCCACATTTCTCCCTAGCCTATGTCTACATTTTTTTCTTAAAATTTACCTTTCTAATTTTTGTTCTTTGCTTGAAACATACCATATCCACTTTATCCACTTTATATATAGTGGTTCACACCTGAGGAACTCTGTCCTCCCAGCCTCAAATTCCTATTTTAATTTTTATTTTCCTATAATAATAATTTTAACTATATCATCTTCCTAAATTATTGAACCCTTCTGAAATTCCTGTTACAATCCTAATGTTATTTTTTAAATTCAGGTTTTTTTTTTGTAGACATCATCTGTCACCAAACAACATTATTACAATATTATAGACTATATCCCCTATGCTGTACTTTTCATCTCTGAGATTTATTTATGACTAGAAGTTTGTATCTCTTAATCCCCTTTATCTATTTCACCCATCCCCCAGCTACTTCCCTTCTGGTAATACAAGTTTGTTCTCTATATTTAAGAGTCTGTTTCTTGGTTTGCCTCTCTCTCTCTCTCTCTCTCTCTCTCTCTTTCTCTCCTTTACTCATTTGTTTTGTTTCTTAAATTCCACATATAAGTGAAATCATGTGGTATTTGTTTTTCTCTAATTTATTTCACTTAACATAATAACATCTAGGTCCTTCCATGTTATTGCAAATGGCAAGATCTCATTCTTTTTTATGGCTGAGTAATATTCCATTGTATAGATATACCACCTCTTCCTTATCCTTTTGTCTATTGATGGACACTCGGGTTGCTCCCATTTCTTGGCCATTGTAAATAATGCTGCAATAAACATAGGGGTGCATATACCTTTAAATTAGTGTTTCATTTTCTCTGGGTAAATACCCAAGTCATAATATATTTCTATTTTTAATTTTTTGAGGAACTGACTTACTGTTTTCCATAGTGACTGCAGCAATTTACATTCCCACCAACAGTGCACAAAAGTTGCAATTCTAATGTTATTTTCCAAAGTCAAGTTTCCTTAAAAAGCTAGGATTAGAAGCCCTCATCTCATTCTTTGCTTAAACCTCTGTTGGGTTAAGACCACAAGTTCTGTAGCCAACAATCCTGAATGTATATCCTCGAGCACGGGGCCTTCTTGAGATTCTCTGTCTTCCACTCTCTGCCACTCCCTGCTCTCAAAAATAGATAATCATTTTCTTAAAAAGAATGTAAACAATAACACTAGTGTTATAAATATACTGAACCATATTTTCACCTAGATAAAGTTGTTGTATTTGTGCCTTGGCTAAATGCCTTGATGAAATCCAAATATTGTACTTTTATGTCATTCCACTAATTTAATAACCCTTTAGGAGTGCTTGAGTGGCTCAGTCAATTAAGTGTCCAACTTTGGCTCAGGTTGTAATATCACCATTCATGGGTTCCAGCCCTGCATCGGGCTCTGTGCTGAAAGCTCAGAGACTGGAGCCTGCTTCAGATTATGTGTTTCCCTCTCTCTCTTCCTGTCCCCCACTCACTTTCTGTCTCTCTTTCTCTCAAAAATAAATAAACATTAAAATTTTTTTTAAATAACCCTTTAAATCATTAGATTAACTTTTTAATGGTACTTTAATAACTCTAAAAATGGGAATGGTTTCATCTTTACTTTAATTATTTTTAGTAGACTAATATTGGCATCTAGCAAATACTACTAAGCTATTTTAATGTTTCAACAACTTTTTGAAAAGGCATTTCTCACACTATTGTTCTCCAAAATCTTGTTCTTTGAGACATTAGTAGATGTTCTATGCAAAAAAGCAGTGTCAGTGAAGTGAATTTGAGAAATGCTCATATTACAGGCCTCTCTTTTGGTTCATGGTGTGCCTATTAGGATATTAAAGCCTCTGAGAAAAACACCAAAAACCTGTTTAATTTTATTTAATTCAGTTTTCACACTTACTAGTCCTTGGAACATTTTTTTCTTGGAATTCCCACTAACATCTCTTAAAATCAGCATTGAGTAACAACAGTTCATTCAAGATCCCTGATCTTCAGCTTCCAGGATCTACCTTCTTTTATTCCTTCTAGAAATTTGGGACACTTTTTGTCTCTGGCTTGTGTCAATATTTTAATCAAATTCTGGAAATTTTTAAAGGTCCATTCAAGTGTCACTTCTTCTTAGAAGGCATGGTCACCAATAATTTTGTTCCTCTATAAAATCTTTTCTTGACAGTTTGTCACAATCAGCCCAGAACTGGTTTAATACTGTGTATGTGTTTTCCTACTCTGATTAATGAATTCCCTTGTAGGCAAAACAGTAATGAATGCTTCTGTTGTTAATGGCATTGTGCCAGTGTTGCTTGGAAAATGGTTTGATTAACAAGGCACTCAATTCCTGAGACTTAACCTTGATTGATGAAAATGTGAAGCTCTTTGGAGGTCCTAGGATTGCAGTAATCGTATCTTCCCTCTTCAACTTCACGTCTTCTTAGGTACACTAGATTGTTCAAGAGACCATGAAACAGTATTTGTTAGAGAATTGCCATTTCAAAAATGTACACTTTATAGAACATTCTGAATACAGAGATGTCACAAGCCTGCTTGGTTAACACATTTGATAATTCTCCAATCACACATTACTGTGTCAAATATCTTACTTATAATGCACAGATTGTGAATCACACCATAAATAGTTCAGTATATGACTTCAATACATTTTTACAATTTTGGCCATTCATGTTTTACCTATACCACTACTTATACACGGACTATGGGATAAGCCATGAATGAATAAGGAACACTCAGTAGAATTCACTTACAAGAGTGAATTTAAACAAAGGGGAACTGTCAAATACTAAACAAAGTTCTAACTAAAACTTTAATATTTACTCTGAGCCATGTAAGTTCACAATAATGCTACAATCCAATTTGTTATACTTGTGAGCGATGAAGTTGCTGTCTTCTAGAATGTAAGGAAAAGAGTCTTGTCAAATAGTTCCCATTTCCAATAGCACAACTGACAACTGTTAATATTATTTCACTTTGTAATAATTTAGGTTCTGTTACTATAAGTACGTATTTACTCTAAGTACTGATTCAGGGGAACACTGGATCAGGCAACTATATGTATTTTAGGGATGCCTTTTATCTTCGGTATTTATTAGGTCATTTGGGTGGTTAGGGGCCCTATAGAGAATTTGATGAAATATATGATAGAGCTTCTCTCAAGCACATGAATATACTGACAAACCCACCAAATTTAGCAAACAGTGAAGTCCTCCCTGAAGTTTTTAAGGATTACGGAATATTAGAATTACATGGTACTGCTCTATGGGACAGTAAGCCTATTATAAATTACAAAAATAATTATTCTAATCCTGCAAAGAAACAGTGGTAAAGTGAGTGTGCTATGCAGAACTAAAATAGCTTGACCTGGAATCACCTAGGAGTTTGCAAGAAAACCTTTGGATTTATAGCTCTGTCCATAAAGCCCATGTTGTTTTCATGTCTCATCTAACCTCTAAGTAGATGTACTACCACCAGCATAATATACAAAATACTCTGGGTACACAGAACTTACTATAAACCATACCAATATTCATCATAAGTTACTTAATTCCAATGAGGAATTTGCGTTGTCCAATTCAGTCTGCCAGTTAGTTGAGATAAACTTGAAGTCTAAATGAGATGCTATTTCTATAATGCTTTCAGAAATGATGGGGCCTTCCCATTATTGCAAGTATTATATATGTATATTTATCTTTGTTGTTTTTTGTTCTTTCAGCTTTTCAGTGTGTTTCCAGTTTTGGGGTTCCTCCTGAAAAGTCATAAGACAGTACTCAGGAACCAAGATGAATTATTTGCTTTTATAATGATTATAAAAGTGTTATTTCCTAGATTGTCAGCATAAATTTGACAAAAATGACCCAAGAAGTTTCACTGATGCCTTTCTGGTCAGACAGCAGGAGATCATGGTGTTTTGCTCAGGGGTTACCTAGGCCTATTGTGTATTATTTGGTTTAATTAATAGCATCTGGAGGAAAAATATTTCTTTCAAAGAAGAAGGATAGCTGGATTCAATTAAGTTAATCATGGTAGATTTGTACACTCCAAGACATGCTATTTAGTACATTCTGCATTCTCAAATATTTTCCACTGCTTTTCACATCACTCTCTGAAAAAAAAAAAAAAGGACATATACAAGATCCAAAATGTTAGCTTTTAGAATTAGTATAGTATTCCTTTTATTGCAATTGAAATATTGCAATATTTCACACAATATTGAAAATGTTTCAGTTGATTAACACAAGAAAGAGTATTTAATGCAGTTTTTTAAAAAAAGAAAGGGTTGAGCATATTCTAATCACTCGGGTAAAAACTAATTTCCAAGTGGCAAACAGCCTCTCCCATTGTTAGAACTATTTATCATTATTAAATTGGGGACATCGGGGACAGGCTTTATTCAAACACTCTGCACAGCACCCTCATAATGAAAAAATTCTACTGTATCGAGGAAAGAATGCAATGCATTGCTTTTTTAAGTTCATGTTAGGTTATTCACTATGATTGTCCAGTATAAAATTATTTCATCACTAATGATTCCTCTTCTCCTTTCAGGAGAAAAGACACATCTATTGCCCATTTCAGTGATGAAAATTTGGCGGCACTTGTTAGTAATCCGTTTGTGGCTAGTACAGAGACCACGGCCTCCACACTGCACTGGGAGCTTCTGCTCATGATGCGATATACTGAGGTCCAGAGTAAGTCTCCTAAGATTCAGAGCATTGCCTGAAGGAAGGACTCAGAAATCTCTTGGACTGGAAAAGGCAGAATTCTATGGCCACACTGGATACCTTTAATTTATGTCCTTGAGGACAGTGTATACCTTTAGTTTCTTTTTGACGTAAGAAATTAGATTTCACTTCCTAAGCTTCCTGAGATGGTCTGCAGGTGTCACTCCAGGCCGGTCCCCAGAGGAACCTTGGGAATAGAGCCCTCGAGTGGAAGCAGTGCAGAGAAAAGATGAGTCAGGCAGAACTCGGAGAGCACCTGGGTTTGATTTTCACAAGGAAAGAAATGTGAGAAGATGGTTCCAATATCCCCTCCCACGCCAGACTCAAATCACTCTGCGTTTTATCCAGAAAAGGTCTGTGATGAGATCACCAAGCTTGTGGGGTCAGCCCGGCCTCGAACTGCACATCGAACTCAAGTGCCATACACAGAGGTGATCGTTCAGAAGTGCAGAGATTTGCTAATACCCTGCCCACAAGCTTACCTCATGCAACCACCACAAATGTTCTATTTAAAAATTACTACAGTCCCAAGGTAAGGGTTTAAGAAGGGGAAATGAGGGGAGAGGGAAAGGATGTCAGCTGCTCAAAATCACAGAAGCACTGAAATGAACTGTTAAAGACAATCTTGGCCTACCTTTCTTCCTTCCCACCCTCCTTTCCCTTTTTCCTCTCTCTCTCCCTCCCTCCCTCCCGTCCAACAAAAGGTAACTGAGTGTGTCAGTGTGTAAGTACACAAAATAGGTGGTAATTACTCTGTGCAACTTTATAAGGTATAGTTATTTTTATGTGGTAACTGAAGAAATCGGGGATCAGAAGGCTTAAGCGAGGTGGGTGGGTAAAAGGGCCAGATCCCAGGAAAGGCGTGCCTCCACTTAGAGCACTGTTTTCACCTCACAGGGCCCCTCCAGCCTCACTTCCCCCCTCACACAGAAACACCCCCCAGACCCTATGCTTGTCAATCTTACTACTTCCAGATGCATTCTTGTGCTTTCCACTGGCAACCTGAAGAAGTACGCACAGATCTTTGCTAAAAGTACACTGAAGGCAGGGATTGGCATAAGGTCATGGTATGCCCATGGCACTAATTCTTTTCCTTAAAACTAAATCTGCTTGCTGCTTCTGGGCCCATCCCTGCATGAATCCACAGGGGCCACAATGGCTGACATGAGAAAACAAATATAACCAATGTCAAAAAGAAGAAAAAGAGACGACCAAGGAAGCTATAATAATGGCAGGATTTCAGGGTGTCTAACACTCCTACCCATACTACTGGCTGTTAGTCCCTTGGTTTCACTGAGCCCCAGTGGAAATAATTTAGCATACTTGTTACGAGGAGGAAAAAAAATCCACAATGCCCAGGTATATGTAATTATAAATAAAAAACAAACAAACAAACAAAGCAAGGAATGTTTTAAAACAAAACACTTTATTTTTAAAAAGTTTTTTAATGTTTATTTATTTTTGAGAGAGAGGGAGAGCATGATCAGGAGAGGTGGAGCGGGAGAGAGGGAGGGAGGGGGAGAGAGAGAGAGAGAGAGAGAGAGAGAGAGAGAGAGAATCCAAAGAGGGCTCTGAGCTGACAGCAGAGAGCCCAATGTGGGGCTGGAACTCACAAACTGTGAGATTATGACCTGAGCCGAAGTAGGATGCTTAACTGACTGAGCCACCCAGGCGTCCCCAAATAAAACACTTTAAAGCAGTTGTTTGCTTTTTGTGACTCAAAAACTATACAGATTCATGTGATAAAACAGCTAACCACAATGATAGTATTCCAAAACTTTCTTAAAGAGGAGGCTATGATTAAGGTGAAGCAGTAAACATTGTCCTTAATTTAGGGACAGGCTTTTCCTCTTATTCTCGTTTTATTTTTATTTTTCAGAATACTCTTTCCTGTATCACAATTAAACTTCCTTTCTTTGATGGCCCTATGTTGTTTCATAGCCTGTGGCAAGATGTGGAAGGGGGGTAGCTGACTTTTAAGAGTTTGTTTTGAGGGGCCTGTTAAGTTTGTTCACTATCACAGTCCCTGGGGGTAATAGAGCAAAACTTCACTGAGCCTCAAACCTGCCAGGAACTGCACCCAGTTTTAAGGCTCACAGTCACCACATGAGGACTGTTTAACTCCCTTCCTATAAATTTAGAAACTGGGACATATCAAAAGTTAAATAACATGCCGTTATCACATAGCAAACATAGGACTACGTAAGAATTTATTTCCAGTTCTGAGTGCAAGACTCGTGTCTTGTAGTAGGTACAGAACAAAAACTTGGTTGAGTAAATGAATGTTCCACGCTCCATCTTAAACTCCGCCCACTGCCCCTCTACTTTCCCTCCTCTCCTATCCTTCTAGAACACACTGTTTCTGAAAAATTGCCAGCCGAGACCTTCACGCATCTTTTAAGAGCCACCATTTTAGGAAGGTATTTAATCTCTGTCATTAATAACCCTTCTCTTTCTTTTTTTTAACGTTTATTTATTTTTGAGACAGAGAGAGACAGAGCAGGAACAGGGGAGGGGCAGAGAGAGAGGGAGACACAGAATCTGAAACAGGCTCCAGGCTCTGAGCTGTCAGCCCAGAGCCCGACGCAGGGCTCAAACTCACGGACCGCGAGATCATGACCTGAGCCGAAGTCGGACGCTTAACCAACCGAGCCACCCAGGCGCCCCAACCCTTCTCTTTCTAGGGCACTGAGGTCATCACTTTGCTGACCTCGGTACTTTGTGATCAAACACAGTGGGAAAAACCCAACACATTAAAAAAAATTTTTTTTAACGTTTATTTATTTTTGAGACAGAGAGACAAAGCATGAATGGGGGAGGGTCAGAGAGAGGGAGACACAGAATCTGAAACAGGCTCCAGGCTCTGAGCTGTCAGCACAGAGCCCGACGCGGGGCTCGAACTCATGGACCGCGAGATCATGACCTGGGCCGAAGTTGGACGCTTAACCGACTGAGCCACCCAGGCGCCCCCCAACACATTTAATCCTGAACATTTCATCAGTTCTACTGGAAAGTTTATCAAGAAAGAAGCTTTCATGCACTTCTCAGTGGGTAAGGTCTCCTACTTTGAAACAGGTGGTTTAAAAAAATCTGGAGAGATTCTGCCTTGTCTGAGGATTGTGCTTAGGTTTTGTATTTTTTTTTCCATGTGGCACTAAACATAAGAAAAATGGGAAAGTGGAAAGAGACTTTCCTCCCCAGGCTTTAAATTGGCTGTTAAGACATTAGGCATTGGAATGGTATTTTCTTAAGGAATCCTTGAAGATTCCATGCGGCTGAGGCTAGTGTAGAGCCTTGGGAATCTCATGAGAAAGTGTAGCAAGGGTGACAATGTGCAACTCACTTCACTCCAACCAGAAAAGCTTTGCTTCAATATGTGTAAATACCTATGTTTCTCTTAGGATTTCTTGACTAGGAGAGGGAGGGAGGGGGCTTAGGAAAGGGAAGAGAGAAGAGCTTTCCACAAGAGTATATGTTGGAATCCAAGGAACTAAATGACTTTATAATTGTCTGGATCCCTAAGAACCTGAAATGAATTCTTCATTCCTGGAAAAGAATCTTAGAAAAACTATAAACCATAAGCAGTTTGTCACCGTGTGCCTTTCTACTTAAACAACAGCTTAGCATTCACTCCAGATACCCATTCAGTGATAGGTAAACAGCAGTCACCCAAAAGATAGACTTTCCTTAACTACTGATGACTCAGGGATACAGAGAGAGACAGAGTACAATGCATGCTCCAATTTTTTACACACACACACACACACACACACACACACACACACACACACAGGATGATATACAAGAAAATGTAGTAATGACTCCTGATTTAAATAAAAACATAATATCACATTTGGAAACAGAGTGAACAGAAATGAAAAATAATCTACATGTAATTCACAGTGTTGTGAGCTCAATTTTTCTTAACGCTTCCCTGCATTATATTTTGGGGGGAAACAAAAGCCGTGGAAACAAACGATAATCTCTGGAGGGTTCTTCAGCTACATACTTCTAATTCTGAACCCTCATTTTGTAAGTGGAGAGATGGAGCAGTTAGTTTCTCACACATAAAGGTTTCTTTCCTAGTCTCCTTTATCAGACCTTGGATTTACTGATGTTTATGTTTAGAGAGAAGAAACTGATGTTCAAGTTTAAACAGAAGTTTTACTCCCCTTAAAACCCCCTTTTCTCCATAAACAACAATTACTTTTACGCTGACCAACACTGTCTCCAGGTCCTCTGTGGTTTCTCACACACCTGGACCTGGAAGCTTCTTTGGACTATGAGACAAGCAGTAGTAGTTCAGAATTTGGCAGAGAGGCCCATCTTCAAACAATTTTGCCTCAGGAATTCTAAACATCTCCAGATATACTGTGTGTGTGTGTGTGTGTGTGTGTGTGTGTGTGTGTGTGTGTGTGTTTTCCTGCTTTAGGACATCTAGGAGTATTGATACTCTTTTTTTATCCTAGGCAAACAAATGGAAATATCCGTAGAGTATAATAATCACAAAACTATCACCATAAGAAAACATATCATAAAACCAGTTTTGAGTGCTAAGTCCTCATGTTCCTTTAAGTTGTGGTGAAGTCACTCTTCCCCAGTTCTTTTCTTATCACTTCTTCCTTACTTTATTGAGATAGAGATGTTGCTCTCTGGAGGCCTCATTTGATCTTTGATCACCATCACTCTTAACTAATTTTGCATACAGCATTTCTTTTTAAGATAAACAAGATCATTTGCTATGTTTTCACCGATTTATCCTTAAAAACAAACGAAAATGATACATACTTTGTCTTGTTGAGCAGCTAGACTCTTAACCTTGAAACTGAATAAGCCTAAATATAGGGTAGATAATTCACACCCTAAGTTGCATTACATACCCATTTAGATGACACCACTCAATCATACTTTTCATTCTGGGCAGGTGGGAAAATCTGATCCCAAAAGGCAGATTAGGTGTTCCTTCCATGGGCTCCCTCAACACCCTATCATAGCTTGTGACACTGTTAGATTTACCTGTTTCCTTGTTAGGCTCACTTACTGGGCAGGAAGCCCCTTGGGAACAATAGTCTCACAGCCAAGTTTAATTAAATACCTGTATCTTGTTGACATTGCACATGCATTGGTGGATTGAACTGTTAGCTTTCATTCAATAAACATTTTTAGACAGAAGTAGTGGCCTTTCACCCCTAAAAATCTTGCCTTGCTACTAGGCACAGTGAAAAAATACCCCCAACCACCCCATTTGTGGAGTTAATCTGGTTCCTGGAAGTCCTATATAAACCAAAGTACTACTTTACCCTGTGTTGTAAATTATCTACATTTAAATATTTCTCTGAACTTCGAAGTCTTTTGTGACTCAGTATACTTGTGAGTTATTTTACAAATTAAATAAATAAACAACAACAAAAGAAATCTAGCTGGCACGTGCGTGGCTCAGTAGGTTAAGCGTCCGACCAGCTCAGGTCATGATCTCACGGTTCATGAGTTCGAGCCCCACGCCGGGCTCTGTGCTGACAGCTCAGAGCCTGGAGCCTGCTTCAGATTCTGTGTCTCCCTCTCTCTCTGTCCCTTCCCCTGCTTATACTCTGTCTGTCTCTCTCAAAAATAAATAAATATTTTTTTAAAAAAGAGAAATCTAGCTGGACTGTCTACAACATTTTACTGGCAGGAATGCAAAGTATCAGGCTTAGGATTTATAGACTCTGGAAGCAGGGACGAAAAGACTTGGTTGGGCCTTCTGAAGGACTAGAAGCAAAAACTTGTAATAATGCTACATCTCAGTCAAATATGTCATCTTTGTTTTATAATATAACCACAAACTCATTAAATTTGAGCCAGAAAAAAAAGGTGCCATCCTCAACACAATATATCTTAAGAAATGTATATAAACATTAAGCCTCCTGTTTTTTTTTTCTTTAATAAAAAACTTACCGAGAAGACTTCCTTCCTCAATTTTAACTGACCCCACTTTTCAGATACCTTGACATTTTCTCAAATAAGTCATGTTCCAAAAGCAACCAAGTCTCTGTTCTTAAAATGCTTCAGCATGACCTACTGTCTACTTATCCTTTGGCCTCAGGCCTTATATTCCCTAACTCATGCTCTATGTTCTGGTCAGAGTCAAAGTTTTTTCAGCCCTGAAATATATCACGACCCCTTCCACATCTCACCCCATCTTTTTCTGGCTGACTTCTTCTCACCCTTTGCATAGGAGCTGTCTATGCAGCTTTGTGAGAGATACAAAGCTCTCACACAAAGGAGGAGTCCTCCCTGGCCCTTCAAATCACATTGGGTACCTTTATTATCTGTTCTCATGACACACTTGGCTTTACCTGCTGTAGCATTTTTCACATTGAAATGTTAATGTTTATTTAGCTGCCCATCTCCCTCTTGGGAGCTCATAAGGTAGGTAGCATGTGTAGTTAATTTTGTATTTCCGGGGCTTAGGAAGAGTCCATGAGGCTCAGAAGAGGTACATTCTAAAGTAGGAGAAATCACACATGGACAGCTTTTGTCTTTGTCCAAATTGTGGCTCAGATTTTTGTGCTCGTATATCTTATAATCCTCCACCATGTCCATCTCTCCAGGTCTCCAGATGTGCGTTGGTGAGTCACTGGCCAAGATGGAGCTTTTCCTGTTCTTCACCAGCCTCATGCAGAAGTTCGCCGTCCATCCATCCCCTGAGGTCTCCCATCTAGACCTGGACCTAACCCCTGACATTGGCTTTACCACTCAACTCATGCCTCACAAGATATATGTTCTGCTCTGAGCCTAGGCTCTGCAATACAAGACGCAGCCCTAGTTCTTGATGTGCCAGCTTCCCTTTTCTGCATTTTGCCAGCCATGATATTCTGCCAAGCACTTCAGCTTTATTTAAATCATCAGCCACATTATCACAGAGGGTTCTGAGTTCCTGTGCTAATCAATGTAGTGGAAACCACCTTACTGCCATTCTCTAAGACAGAACATTGGCACCTAGAAACTTCACTTCCTGCTCTAAGGTCTTTCAAGTCAAATCTGTCCTTTTCTTCCAGGGGATAGGACACATCTAAGTATCACCAATCAATCGTTTTAATTGGTTTGCTCAGGAAAACAATATAATGCTTTGTTCTAGAATGCCCAAGAACACCTTCAAAGTTGCAAGGAAGAAAATTAAACTTAAAAAAATTTTTTTTAATATTTATTTATTTTTGAGAGAGAGAGACAGAGCATGAGCAGTGGACGGGCAGAGAGAGAGGGAGACACAGAATCCAAAGCAGGCTCCAGGCTCTGAGCTGTCAGGCACAGAGCCTGACGCAGGGCTTGAATTCACGAGCTGTGAGATCATGGCCTGAGCCGAAGTCAGACATTTAACCAACTGAGCCACCCAGGGGCCCTAAGAAAATTCAACTTTTGAGTGAGGAGCACACTAAGCATAAGACATTGGCTTCATTCTGTGAATAACCAAAAAGGGAGGATTAATAGCAGATAATTGCTTACGAGTACTGCCAGTTTGCTGAGCTCAGAAAGCGAATTCCTCTGCTCTGACATAACTGGAACTTGCAGACCCCAGTCCCCTGTGTTCAGTGCTCTGAAGTCCCAGTGAAGGCACATGCAAGCAACACGGCTGCAGAATAACAAAATCATCGGCAGTTCCCAAGACACAAAAACCATCTTCAGTTTTTATGGAGTCAAATGTATGTCCCCATCATCAACATAAATGGTTCTCCCCTGCTCTTACCTGATCCCTGTCAGAGCAAAACTGGCACTGGATAAAGTTATGCCATGAAGCAAGACTTTAAGGCTACTGCAATAGAGAAAAGATGCCAGAACTTAGTCTGAACTCAACTCTGCTGAAACAAGGCGGGGAAGAGTTTTGAAGTGTCCTGGTGAGTGAGTAGAAGAGCACAGGTGATGTTTAGTGTGGAGGCTGATCAATGGCATGTGTCCCCTACTCTGAGTTACTTCTTAACTTGCACATTTTTTCTCTAGGATTAGGCCATGAGTGTTTGCTAACTAACAGCATCCGTTGAAGCCAGACTTCTACCCTCCCATGGGGACTGGAGACAGGGGTGCTGTCTTCCTTGATAATTGCATTTCAAAGAGATGGGTTCCAGGTCCTTGCAAAAGACATCCTTGGGTTGTAAATCTGGCAGGAGGCTCTTTTTTTTTTTTTTTTTTTAATAATTACAACTCAAAGAGGGCAGAGAAAGAATTGATGTGAAAGTTTTCTAAAGTAAATGCCCTAAGAAAATGGAAGGCAGGAACTAAAGTCAGGAAAAAGCTGGTCTAAAGCTTAGTCAAACTGAGAGGAATGTTACGTCCTTCTTGGTCATCCCCCAAGCAGCACTGTACACAGAGTCCTTTTAGAAAGAGTCAGATGGGGAATATTCAGGTTCCCCGACTTTGTTGAACTAAATAAAGCCGCCAATGCCAAAAGAAATAGGACCTGTTAATTTTAACTTATTGTTTGAACACATTCAAGAAGTAGCAGCATTTTCTGAGTTACACTTAGTACCTAACTGGTGTACAATAATATATGTTAAATCTCCATCCAAAGTCAAAATTAATTTGTGGACTGCTTTCACTCATAGAGGGGAAAGATACAATTTTGATTAGAGATCAGGAAATATGAGCTTCAATTCCAAACCTTTAGTCCCCCATGTTTGTGACTTTATGACCACATGTTGGCAGTGGCATACTTAGTGAATCTGGCACCAAAAAGAAGTTAATTTTTAAAACCAGCATGAGTTGGGAGAACTGGACAGCAACATGCAGAAGAATGAAACTAGACCACTTTCTTACACCATTCACAAAAATAAACTAAAAACTGGATGAAGGACTTGAATGCGAGACAGGAAACCATCAAAACCCTAGAGGAGAAAGCAGGAGAAAACCTCTCTGACCTCAGCCGCAGCAATTTCTTACTTGACACTTCTCCAAAGGCAAGGGAATTAAAAGCAAAAACGAACTATTAGGACCTCATTAAGATAAAAAGCTCTGCACTGCAAAGGAAACAATCAACAAAACTAAAAGGCAACTAATGGAATGGGAAAAGATATTTGCAAGTGACATATCAGACAAAGGGCTAGTATCCAAAATCTATAAAGAACTCACCAAACTCCACACCTGAAAAACAAATAATCCAGTGAAGAAATGGGCAGAAGACATGAATAGACATTTCTCTAAAGAAGACATCCAGATGGCCAACAGGCACATGAAAAGATGCTCACCGTCACTCCTCATCAGGGAAATACAAATCAAAATCACCCTGAGATATCACCTCATGCCAGTCAGAGTGGCTAAAATGAACAAATCACGAGACTATAGATGCTGGAGAGGATGTGGAGAAACAGGAACCCTCTTGCACTGTTGGTGGGAATGCAAAATGGTTCTGCCGCTCTGGAAAACAGTGTGGAAGTTCCTCAAAAAATTAAAAATAGATCTACCCTATGACCCAGCAATAGCACTGCAGGGAATTTACCCAAGGGATACAGGAGTACTGATGCATAGGGGCACTTGTACCCCAATGTTTATAGCAGCACTCTCAACAATAGCCAAATTATGGAAAGAGCCGAAATGTCCATCAACTGATGAATGGATAAAGAAATTGTGGTTTATATACACAATGGAGTACTACATGGCAATGAGAAAGAATGAAATCTGGCCTTTTGTAGCAACGAGGATGGAACTGGAGAGTGTTATGCTAAGTGAAATAAGTCATACAGAGAAAGATACCATATGTTTTCACTCATATGTGGATCCTGAGAAACTTAACAGAAAACCATGGGGGAGGGGAAGGGGGAAAAAAAAGTTACAGAGAAGGAAGGAGGCAAACCATAAGAGACTCTTAAAAACTGAGAATAAACTGGGGTGCCTGGGTGGCTCAGTCGGTTGCGTGACCGACTTCGGCTCAGGTCATGATCTCACAGTTTGTGGGTTCAAGCTCTGCATTGGGCTTTGTGCTGACAGCTAGGAGCCTGGAGCCTGCTTCAGATTCTGTGTCTCCCTCTCTCTCTGCCCCTTCTCCACTCATGCTCTGTCTTTCTCTGTCTCAGAAATAAACATTAAAAAATTAAAAAAAAAAAAACCTGAGAATAAACTGAGGGTTGATGAGGGGTGGGAGGGAGGGGAAAGTGGGTGATGGGCATTGAGGAGGGCACCTTGTTGGGATGAGCACTTGGTATTGTATGGAAACCAATTTGACAATAAATTCCATCTTAAAAAAATAAACAAATAAAGTTAAAAAAAAACCAGCATGAGAAAAGAATGTTCAGCAATAGTCATAAAGTAAAACAAAGAACTTTGATCCTTTGGTTAGTCTAATGATTTGTGTAAATAATTGTCAAGTAACCTTTAATAAAACTGAAGTATCTGCAAAAGAAACAACTACTAAATTACACCACTCATGCAATGTTTTATTTTCTTGACTCATTCTTTAGTTTTAAAATAATGAATAAAAAATAAATTTAATGTTAAATACATTATCCGAGTCCAGTAAAAGTTTATGTATGAACTAAATTTGCAGTTATCAAACAAAAACTATTACATTTTACTGTTTTCTTATTTTAAATTTTACACATAATATCACATGAAGCGTCAGAACTGAAGTAACTCAAGTTCATTTTCTTAATCACTATAATTGCTCTGTTAATGTTTATATTGAATCTTGAAATGCAGGAATATATAAGGGTTGGAGACAAAACGTGCACTCCCAGTGAGCTGAAAGTATTCAGAACCCTTAGGAATTTACTCTCAAAATGAACACATGTAGTTGATTCCACATGCATGTGTGAGAGAGAGATATTAGGGGGACAACATTGAAGAGTTCTTTAAATGATCTTCCTCACAAAAAAAAAGAAAACTTTTAATGTGTTCATTTCAAGCTTACACTTGTATTATTCAAATTCAAGCAGTAATCAGGAATTTTTTAGAAGTTAGATCAACAATAGAATTTTTTTAGAGAGGGGTATTCTATCACTAAACACTTGGTGATGATAAAAAGCAGATAGACTTTTAGTTCAGGTTTATCCCTGTTTTAACAGCTCTAAAGATGACACACAGCTTTTATTTTGCTCCTCAGGCCAAGTCTTTGGCATGTCATTAATTACAGGTCACAGAATCTCCTTTCTTCCACTCAAACATGTTTTTAAGTTCACTTATTTATTTTGAGCGAGAGAGAGGAGCAGGGGAGGGCAGAGAGAGAATCCCACCAGGCTCCACACTGTCAGCAGAGCCCAATGTGGGGCTCGAACTCACAAACTGTGATATCATGACCTGAGCTGATATCAAGATTTGTACGTTTAACCAACTGAGCCATCCAGGTGCCCCCTTCCATTCCAACATTTTGATTATAGAATTATTTCACTTGTACATTTGCACATTTTCCCACTCAGTTATGTTGG
The DNA here is from genome assembly GCF_024362965.1 of Panthera pardus. Lineage (NCBI taxonomy): Eukaryota > Metazoa > Chordata > Mammalia > Carnivora > Felidae > Panthera > Panthera pardus. The sequence goes on from NW_026526732.1 coordinate 103,990,262, forward strand.
GATGGAAAGACTGCATAACCTAGTGTAATACTGTATGCTAATTATACTACAATTAAAAAAAAAAAAAAAAAGAAAGAAAGAAAAGAAGGACTGCAGAGCCTGAACCATATAACCTCAGGGATCTGCATTAATACTGAGGCTGTCTTGGAAAGCCCACAGGTACTCTCATGGCTTCTCTGAGACACGGAGACCAGCTGTCAGAGAACCAATCTTTACAGAAATTGACTGTGTACCGAAGCCCTTGCTGAGAGCTGTCTTGGTTTCGTAAAAAGTATCTGGTGTCCATTATACTCCCCCACCCTTCTCCCAAGTAAGCTGAATTTGGGAATTCAATTATATCCACTTTTCCAAAAACCTAGTAAACTTTCGAAACAACTTCAAAGTCGTAAGATTTTTTTTTTTTTTTTTTTTTTTTTGAAGTTGGACGTGTGCCTAAGGATAATAGAGTGGGTATAGAATCAGCTTTAAGACTCAGGGTTTTGGGCCTGGGGCAGGTTGTCTAACAAACCAGGCTTAAGATCAGGCTTATGCACCCAGCAATCTCAGTGACCACTGGGAAATCCACATGCCCAGGTAGACTTTACACAGCCCTTACCTCAGTAAGGAGGCACTAATCCATTATACAGCATTTTGGGTCCCAACAGTCAGGGCTGAACTATGCCAAAGCATATTTCACCCCCATAAAGAAACTACTTGCAATGCTGTACTCTGGATGTTTCTAAGAAATAAATATAATGTGATTATCTCCAAAAAAGAATTCTGTGACTGGACCTTCCAGAATTCTGTGACTAGGTCTTCTGGTGTCTAATTCTGTCTTCAAGATTGTCCTAAAATTAATGAAAGACTGAATATAAAAGTGGACAATGGCCAGGCCATGTATGATAATATGTGAAAAAAGACAGAAAAGCATCTTAGTAAAAGCCACTGGTTTGGTTTTGATATGATTTCTTGTGTTGTATGTGTTCTGTTGTGTTATAAAAGACTGAAGCCTGGGTTAGGATAAAAAGTGAACTAAACAGTAATAATAACACAGATAATAGTAATATTATTCTAATAGCTAATATTAAGCATTTTTGTTGTTCCAAGTATTTTTAACTTACTCCTGGGGGAAAAAAAACCAAACCTTATGATGTTGATATTATTTATCTGGTTGTAGAACTATGACCACAATTTGTAAAGCAAATAGCTTGGGAACCACAGCCTCAGCAGCAATCAGCCCAGAAAGATCAGAACTTGGTCAGTGACTGCCAGCTTCCCTTTTTTTTTTTTTGGTACCCTTCTAGCGCAGGATACACCAGAGAAAGCCCCAAGCCAAACATACAAGAAGTCTCTCTAAAAATAATTTTTTTAATGTTTACTTATTTTGAAAGACAGAGAATAAGCAGGGGAGGAGTAGAGAGAGAAGAGAAAAAATTCCAAGGGGGCTCCAGGCTCAGAGTGGGGGCCAGACTCAGAGCTCCTTCTCACAACTGTGAATCACAACCTGAGCAGATATCGAGAGTCAGTGGCCAACTGAGCCATCCAGGCGTCCCAAAGAAGTTTTTTTAGATAGCCCATCTCCAGCTTCTCTATGTTAATAGTTTCCAATCAGAGCATATATGAAGCCTTTTTTTCACTACTGTCAAAGAAAAATTGTACCAGACAGAATGGAACGGCAAGGAAGAATTTATTTAACACTGATAAATAACTTTAAGAATTTATTGCAATAGGAGAGAGAAGATGAACTGAATTAAACTCAACTCCTTTGAAATAAAAGGTGACAGAGTTTTTAAGCACTGGGGTAGGTTAGTGGAAAAGTACTGGGGGGCACTGAGAGGAGGGTGGTCAATTCAATTAGGCCCTCTTGTTTGCTAATTGATACTTATTAAGGTAGGCTCTTACCTTCTCCCAGACACTGGAAGTTAGGAGCCCTATCTTTTTTTTTTTATTACATTTCCAAGAGATGGCTCCCAGATCCTTGAGAAAGATGTTCTCCAGATGTAAAAACAGACACGAAGTTGAGAGATTTACATGCCAAAGAGGCAAAGAAAGAATTGACAATTTCAAGTTTTGTAAAGAAAATGCTCCAAGGAGGGGCACCTGGGTGGCTCAGTCGGTTAAGCGGCCGACTTCAGCTCAGGTCACGATCTTGCGGTCCGTGAGTTCGAGCCCCGCGTAGGGCTCTGGGCTGACAGCTCAGAGCCTGGAGCCTGCTTCCGATTCTGTGTCTCCCTCTCTCTCTACCCCTCCCCCGTTCGTGCTCTGTCTCTCTCTGTCTCAAAAATAAATAAACGTTAAAAAAAAAATTAAAAAAAAAAAAAGAAAATCCTCCAAGGAAAGGGAGGTCAAAAGCTTACACTCAGAAAGCAAGCTGTCTGGTTTAGTCAAGCTGGGGGTAACATTAAGGTCATCGTGGTTACTGTAAAGCATTCCCACTGCCCTGCCTGCCTTTGCTTCCCTGCCCAGTGCCAAGTGAGGCTGGCTAATTCCTTTCCTACACCGAACTCTAAATAAAGAACGTCTGCCCGTCCAGTTTTGCAAAGGCTGCAGTCTCCCCAAAAGTATTCATTCTATCATAACACTTTGAAATCTGAGTTTGAATTTAAAGTTAATTCCAAGCCTCAAAGCAAGCAAGTCTAACGTTTCGTTGGTCACTATTGGCAGAACAGTGCCTAAGAACGGATTATAACTTCTTACTCTTTCCAAAGTAAACAGTACTGTGTCACCTCTTATCTTCATCTGGAGAAGTTACAAAGATTTGCCCTCCTTAATTAAAGAGCAAAGTACCCACTAGAGTTCTAAACAAATCAGGGTGTTCAAGAGTCAAGGCCTTTGTTTTCTTATCTGAATCACTGATTCGTGGATTCAAATTCAGGCTCCACCTTCCTCCCCAACCCCTTGCAATTCATTAACAGGAGACCTGACTCAGCCTGTAGAAGTGTTGAAATTGTGTTTTCCTTAATGACTTCCTGCCCTTCCTCCCTTAAGGGGTTTTTTAAGTACTGTCTCACATCCTTAGGTAATAAAAGAACCACATTTCTGAACTCTAATAATCAATGTTTCATTATGAAAACCTCTAGACTAATGACTCTTTAAAAAAAAACCACAGATTTTTAGAGATCTCCTTGCCAATTCACGAATCAATATATACCTCACTCTTTTGTAATCTCTAAATGCCTTTGTAATTCTACAAAGTGTTATTTCCATGGCATTGTTAACAATTGTTAATGGGGAATAGAGAGAAAATGAAAACGTTTTGGTTTTTGTGACAAAGTAGGACACAGAACTACATACAGCATATATATCAGTACTTCTCAAACTTTAATGTGAGCCACCCAGTGGTCTTGTGGGAATACAAATTGTGATTAAATATTTAGAATTGTGATTAAACATTTAGACTGGGGCCCGAGATTCTCCAAGTCTAAAAAAAAATATTCTTAGAGACGCCCATGCTTCTGGTTCACCCTGAATAGCATCACTATATCTTAGTTTATGTAGTTGACGATACTCAGATTTTATAATTGCTTATGCCAAGAAAAGCATAGTTCTGTAGGTATGGATATACACATAAAAAATAAAGTAAATAAAACAAGACTGGAAATGTATCAGATATGAACAGATTTGGGGTCATGGGTGAATTTTTGTTTCCTTTTACTCCAGTTTTCTTTTTCCTTGCAAACTATTTCCTCAAACTTTTCTGCAGTGAATATAACTTCTTTTAACAGGAAGATTTGTCTTTCTTTCTCCTTTTTATAAGCAAAAAGGCACATAAAGTATTGGTGATAAAGAACAAGAACAGCAAGTCAAATGTAATGCATGTCAAAGTTGGCGAAGGATGTAGACAAAGGTTTTAAGAGAGGACAACACTTGCCTAATGGGGACAAAGGTTTTAAGACAGGCCAACACTTGCCTGATGGAACTTATGTGATATTTGCCTTATGGTCACTTGAGTGGCCACGGGGCTTCTGGAAGTCCTTGCTATGATTCATCCACCTGAGACAATTATAGATGATCATATTTTCCAGCAAGGTGGTGGTAAGACCAAACAGCCAACACCCAGCCATTCGCAGAGATTTCTTAGTATTGAGAATGCTCAAATTTCACTTTGGATTCACTCCCAGGACACTGTGAATGGGAAAAGACTCAGGCTCCTCACTCAAGAGGGTTCTGTTTGGATATTGAAAACCTGTGCAGCTAATTCAACAGTGCTTCAACTTACTACTTCGTATCAGGGAGACCTCGGTTTAATTAGAAAATCTGTAAGCGCATTGTAGGCAGTCAACAAGAAGGCTGGCAAGTGCTTTAAAAATAACCTTTATTTTAGGGGCACTTGGGTGGCTCAGTTGGTTAAGTGGCTGACTTCGGCTCAGGTCATGATCTCACAGTTCATAAGTTCAAGTTCCACATTGGGATCTGTGATGACAGCTCAGAGCCTGGAGCCTGCTTCCGGTCTGTCTCCCTCACTCACTGCCCCTCCTCTGCTCACACTCTGCCTCTGTTTCTCAAAAAAATAAAAATAATTTTTACTTGAGATAAAATTAACGTAAGTATACTTGGACTAAAAGAGTTAAGCTGACTTGAATAAATACATTTTTGTCAGAAAGGAGGTAAGATTAAAACGGGTATCTATTCTGCTTCTCTGGGACAATAGGGCATCAGATTTAAAACTCTAAGGGGAAACTAACCTGACACCTAAAGAAAGCATTCAAAACTCCTACAAAGGGGAACTAAGCAGACTTGAAACCTCTTCAAAGACTGTCAAGCATGATGCACCTTAGGCCTTTGAATCAAGATGTGGAGGTCATTTCTAAGAAATTTAAGGATGTACCTGAAATAAGTTTAAGCAAAAACCAGAGATAAGTTTTTTCTTTCAGGAATGCATAAGTCAATAAAAATCAGTGGTTTGGATCACAGGATTCCTGGTGTTGTATGCCTTCAGCTGTTTTTCTTATTAAATAAAAGAATGGTTAGGATGAAAGTGAACTAAACAATCACAACACTAATAATAACAGCTAACTCAGCATTTTTACTGTGCCAAGCATTATTCTAAGGTTTCTTCATTTAACTTAATCCCAGGAAAAAAACTTTATTATGAGGTTGATGCTATTTATTATTCCTACTTAACAAATAAGGACACAGAGGCACATAGAGATTAAGCACTTGTCCAAAGTCACAGTAAGAAATGGGACAGTTTTGAACCCAAAAGCTGAACTTCAGAGTTTGCCTCCATACAGAAGGCAACAAAATGACATTTTGGTCAACGTTGAGGAGGCTTTCCTTGCTGACTGTAAATTCAATGTTCAGTCACCTGGGTCACATAATGACTCACAACCAAATTCATTAAATTAATTTTCAGTCCTGAAAACTGTCTACCAAAGAAATTTAACCTCACATAGGGGCCAGACAAGTTTGTTGGAGTAAAGGATAATTCACTTTATGGGGCTTATATTACCCTTTCTATCTACCAAGCAGCTTTGAACCGAGATGAGGTCAGGTGCTGAATTCTTCTCTCCAGTGTGGGTCTCATGGTCCTAAGAACTGCCAGTGGTGATCCTCCAGCCAAAAGACCTTGTAGGACTCTGGGGCATCAAGGTGATTCTAGCACCTTCCATAAACATGAGTCAGAAAACCCAGGATGCTCTGTCATGTTTTGACTCCCTACAAGTAAGTTCCTCTGAAGGCCATTCTCAAACCTTTAGAAGGGAGATTGTATTCTTACCTACTTAATAAGTGTATGCAATTACTAGCTGTGTGACCTACCCAAGCCACGTGGTCTCTATACCTAGGTTAGGTCATCTGTAAAACAGGGATGTATCTTACCTATCTTGTCTGCCAGGAGGCAAGAGGATCAGATGATATCTGAGGACATTTCAAGCTCTAAATTGAAAATAAAGGGCAAAGAGGGAGGAATGAGGTAGGGGGCCCTGTTCAACAGTTTACTCCTCAAAAGCCAGGAGTCCCATTTGTTTTGTTCATTCTTGAAGTAACCAAAGACTCCTTCAACACAGCTGAAGTCCAGCAGTACATCTTTGCTTCTCACTGATCTCCAAACCAGGCCACACTACTAAAGAGTTCATGACAACAGTATTTAATAAAAAAAAGAGGAACAAATAAAATGAGTTATTTCAATAGCACCAGAAAAAATTTCTTTCTTTTCCAACACATCAAGAGAGACGTATTTTCAATCCAGTCTTGCATACAAATGTTATTAATAAGGAGCTAAGGACATGAGTAAGACACACAAATCATGTAAAGCAAACTATACATTATCTACCTTGAGATCCGATTTATCTACCGTATTTAAAACTTTAAAATAAATAACAACCAGATAAAAAGTATTTTTACTAGACTAAATACTTTGGAGTATAAAGCCCATTTAAATGGCATCTCACCTTCAAAGCTGGGCCTTCTGTTCTCCCTCTTCTTTTCCTAGTTTTGTTTTTTTCCCCAACACTTAATGAAATAAAAAAGAAAAATGTGCACATCAGAAGAAAGTAAAAAGAAAATATTTTGTTTACTTGGTACTTTAATTTTCCCATTTCTTTTTACTTTACTTTTCAGCTTTAAAAGAAGCCGCTCTCCTCTTCTACTCCCACCCCCTTTAGGGGGCAGACCTCAAACTGCACTTCTGGTTTTAGTTCTTAGAGAGATCACGGAGGCAGCAAAGAGATCAATTGAGATGTATTGCAAAATGAGACTTAACAAAAGCATTTTCTTATTTCAAAAGGCTCACATTTTACCAATCTGAAAATACCTTTCCTGCCCCTCTTCTAAATGACTTAGGTCCCCAGGCCGTCACAGTATTTAAGACACAAAGGAGGTATTATGTTGCTCACTGTTCTTCATTCTGTGTGGAGTAACATCCGCCTCCCAGAAGCGCTGCCTCAGTCTTTCAAAAAGTCCTTCCGTTGGATAACTACAGGCTGGCGTTCCCAGGAGAGAATTTTTCTTTTCTTAAGGATTATTGCTCAACCACCTGCTCGCAACATTCCTCAGGCTCTCCTTTCCTGTTTCATATCCTCGGGCAATCAAGTCCTCGGGGACCGCGAAGTGACCTCTCCGCAGCGTGGACGCGGGGTGCCTCCCCCCAAGGGGAGAGAGCCCGGGGTTCTCGGGGGGCCTGGCGCCCCACAGCCGGCTTCATTCCCTGTTGGTGCGAAACGTGATCGCGGTCATGGAGTGCTCCTCCGTGCGCCTGGTCATGCGGCCCTGCGTCCAGGCGGTCCACAGGACTTCCTCTGTTACCTGATAGTCCACGATCCGCACGAGCACGGACTTGGGCGGGGCTGCGGGGTCCTGCGGCGGGGCTCCGAACGGAGCGTCTACACGGCTGCCAGAAATTCCCTTTTTTCCCGGAAAGAGGGAAGGGCAGTTGGGTTCCCGGTAGTCTCCGGCCGCCTGGAAGAAGTCCTCCTCACCGGCCGCTTCTTCCCGCGCAGGGTCCCCTGGAGTCCCCAACCATCTCTCTGGGTGCAGAAGAAAGAGCACTTTCTCTCTGACCCAGGGCTCACAGTCCAGGTTCTCCGCCACCGGGCGGTTCTCGGGAGCGCCGCCCCGGCTTCCGCTCGCCCCCGCAGTCGCCGCGGGATTCCGGGAGCCAGGAGCCAGGGGAGCCCCGCGCCCCACGTCTCGCGGAAAGGACCCGGCGCGCCCCAGGCTGCGGGGAGCGCCCGCGAGATTCTCAGGCCCGTTCTCAGGCCCGCGGGGCCCCGGGGCCCCGGGGCCGGGGCCCCCCAGCCCGGTGGGAGGCTCATTCATCCGTCGGCCCTTTCAGCGGTTCCGGCAGCAAATTCCCACTGAGCTGGGGAAAGCGCGGGCCGCGCGGGCGCTGGGTGTGGTCCCGGGGCCGCCCGCCTCGCCCCGCCCCGCCCACGGCCAGCTGGGTGCAGACCCCGCCTCCTGCAGCTCGGCGCCTCCCGGCGCGTCCACCTGGGGCCGCCTAGCTTGATCTCCCCGCAGGCGCTTCTCTTTCTTCTTCTTACTCTCGGCCCTAGCCCTGCTGCTTTTTTCGTACTTCTCTACCCCTCTTACATCCCAGTTGTATTCTGGTTCCCACCTTCTGCTTTTCTACAGGGCAGAGGCGCAAAAGACACCCTCGCACAGCGCCCCCCTTGAAGTACCCGCGACGAGGCGCCCTCTTCTTCCCAACGACACGCCTCCAGGTGAAGGAATAGGGAAGGTTGTTTTGGTTTTGCTTTAATTATCTGAGTTAATCAAATGCTGTGAAAACGGTTTCGTGTCCACTCCAAATCCATCCCCATCATGCTGCCAACATTATTGAATGTGGATCTAGGGATCAGGCTAGAAAAGTTGAAGCCTTTGAGAACGCGGCTTCTGGTGGGGTTGTTCTTCTTTTGGGATGCCAGGATCTGCAGGACAGTGGTCGCTTCTATCTTCATTTTGGCTATAATCGATGCTTATCCTGCGAAGGGGGTTAGTGCTTTGCATGGAACAAAAACAAAACAAAAACATCACTAAATGAACGTCTTCAGGATTTAAAATTTGGTGTTTGCGTCATTTTTGTATTTTTTTATTTTTGTAGAACAAAGATCAAGGTGTCTTTTTTTTTAAGTTTATTTATTTGTTTTGAGAGAGAGAGTATAAATGGGGAGGGGTAGAGAGAGCGAGAAAGGGAATCTCTGCACTGTCAGTGCAGAGCAGGATGCAGGCTCGAACTCACAAACCGTGAGATCATGACCTGAGCTGAAATCAAGAGCCTGAGGTTTAGCCAACCAAGCCACCCAGGCACTCCTCATTATTTTTTAAATCTATACCTTTACTCCTCCACTCCCTTTCTCTTTCACCCCAGCGGTTAAAAAAAAAGTATATATCTGAAGTTCTGAAGGAAAAAAAAAAGTATGTATTTCTGGGTAGACTTTTGGAATCTTCTCATTGGCCACCTGCTGACACCCTCATCCTTGACTAGGGTTAATGGGGGAAACTAGCTCATGGAGAAAGGGGAGGTCAGTTTGTGATTGCCAGTCCATCCTTAGTAACAGGTGCTTGTTTTACTAGAAAGTGCTCACTGTTTTCCTGTCTACTTAAGTAAAAATGACTGGGATGGTGGAAATTTCTACCCATATCTGAAGAACCAAGTGGTGTGCTTAAAGAGATATTTTGGAAAGAGAGGACCTTCTGCTGTTTATGAAGTCATTCATATGTATATGAGTGTTGGAGGAGTGAGAAAACCTGGGTCAGATCTGGCTGAAAAGATGCCTGACCTTGGGCTGGTTACTGCTAAATGACAAAGTTGTTAAATGTTTTAGACAAGAATTGTTCTAAGCACTCTATATATTTAAATTCATTTATTCTTCATGATAGACTAAGCAAGTAGTACTATTACTCTAGTCTCCTTGAGAACTTTGAAGAACAAGGTTAAATTTTTGTCCAAGGTCAAGCACCAATAAACAGTGGAACCAGGATTCTAGCATGTTTTAATGCTTCTTCCTATTTCCAGTTACTCCTGTTTTAAGCCTACAACTTCATGTTCTTTTCTGTTCATTTACTTAACCACTAATTACTGAGTGTGTGGGAAATGTCAGCCAATATTCTAGGTGATGGGGACATCTGGGGGAACAAGCCAAATTGCTTGTCCTCTTGAAGCGTTCATTCTTCAAACCCTATGTCCAAAAGTAGGATATAATACCTTAACTTTAATGTACATGAAAATCTCCTGATGATTAATGTCTTACCCTACTCTCAGCAATTCTGTTCTTATAGAGTTGGATAGCACTCAGAATATGGATTTTGAGCAAGTCCCCCAGTAAATCTGATGCTCGTAGTCCATGGACAGCATTAGGAGAAACATTACCAAAAATTCATATAGATAAGCTCTAGGCCTTTTTTGCTGCTTTCAAGTGGCAATAACACTGAATTTCCCTTCCCTGCAGGAAATTGAGAGAATTTCAATGAAAGTGTCTGTATTCTTTTTTCTTTTTCTTTGTAGTTTATTTTTATTTGTTTTGAAAGAGAGAGAGAGCAAGAACTTGGGGTTGGAGGGCAGAGAGAGAGAGAGGGAGAGGGAGAGTATCCCAAGCAGGCTCTGCACTGCCAGTTCAGATTCCTCCCCACCCCGTTGATGTAGGATGTAGGTAGGGCTCCATCTTATGGCCCTGAGATCATAACCTGAGCCAAAATCAAGAGTCAGAAGTTCAATAGATTGAACCAACCAGGTGTCCCGGTGTCGGTATTCTGAGGGAAGTGTAATGGAAACCACAAGTTTTATGACTTTTTATTTTATTTTATTTTATTTTTTGCCTTTGGAGATTGGGTGAGGGATTAGAATGGGAATGTAAAAGGGGGAAAACTTAATTGCTGAGAACTGAGGCAGATTCACCCAACATGTGGCACCTGAATTTCTAGATGTCAAGAAATATGTATTAATGCATAAAGAATATTCACAGGAAATGCAGAATAAATTAAACTTCAAAGAGATAAAGTCTAAAAAGAATATAAAACAGAGAAATAGGCAGTGTGCCTCCAGAGTAGTGGTGTCTGCTCTGTTTTAATATCTCATAGTGCCTAAAAGACTGAGAAGGGGTGCTAAAGTGAACCCATTTACTTCCTCTCTGAAGTGCCTACAACACTTGCAAATATACAGCCATGGAGGGGTAGTAAAACAATTTATATCCTGGGGTCTGAAAAGTGGTGGCATACTCTATACCGTGGTAAGGTCAAAAGAAGCCTGTCATTACTAATCCAATCTCCCAGGCACCAGTCCCTCTCATTTTGCCTGTTAGATTCAGAAGTTATTTTCAATACTAATGATATAGTATCACTCTCAGTTATTGTACTACTTCTGCTGTTAGAAGGTTTACCCTCCACTTGCAGGCTTAACCCCTAATGTTTCTATCTCAAGAAATGGGGTCTTTAGGAAGTAATTAAGGTTAAGTGAAGTCATAAGGGTGGGGTCTGAAAGGACTTAAAAGAAGAAGAGAGATCTGCCCACCTCCCCACCTTCCCTGTGAGGACACAGCAAGACAGTGGCCATCAGCAAGTCAGGAAGAGAGCTCTGGCCAGAACCTGACGGTGCTGGCACTCCAATCTTGGACTTTCAGCCTCCAGGACTATGAGAAAATACATTTCTATAGTTAAGCCACTCAGTCTATGGTATTTTGTTAAGGTAATATAAATTGACTAGTATATCTACTTCAAATGATTTAAGGAAAATAGGCTTTATCGTAAGGATACCGTTGTGTTTTTTTATATGAAATTTATTGTCAAACTGGTTTCCATACAACACCCAGTGCTCATCCCAACAGGTGCCCTCCTCAATACCCATCACCCACCCTCTCCTCCCTCCCACCCCCATCAACCCTCAGTTTGTTCTCAGTTTTTAAGAGTCTCTTATGTTTTGGCTCCCTCCCTCTCTAACCTTTTTTTTTTTTTTCCTTCCCCTCCCCCATGGTTTTCTGTTAAGTTTCTCAGGATCCATATAAGAGTGAAAACATATGGTATCTGTCTTTCTCTGTATGACTTATTTCACTGAGCATAACACTCTCCAGTTCCATCCAGGTTGCTGCAAAGGGCCATATTTCATTCTTTCTCATTGCCACGTAGTACTCCATTGTGTATATAAACCACAATTTCTTTATCCATTCATCAGTTGATGGACATTTAGGCTCGTTCCATAATTTGGTTATTGTTGGAAGTGCGGCTATAAACATTGGGGTACATGTGCCCCTATGTATCAGCACTCCTGTATCCTTTGGGTAAATTCCTAGCAGTGCTATTGCTGGGTCATCGGGTAGTTCTATTTTTAATTTTTTGAGGAACCTCTACACTGTTTTCCAGAGTGGCTGCACCAGTTTGCATTCCCACCAACAGTGCAAGAGGGTTCCCGTTTTTCTACATCCTTGCCAGCAAGGGATACTGTTGTTAAGAAGAGCTCACAGGGGGCGCCTGGGTGGCTCAGTCAGTTAAGCGGCCGACTTCAGCTCAGGTCACGATCTCGCGGTCTGTGAGTTCGAGCCCCGCGTCGGGCTCTGGGCTGATGGCTCAGAGCCTGGAGCCTGCTTCCGATTCTGTGTGTCCCTCTCTCTCTGCCCCTCCACCATTCATGCTCTGTCTCTCTCTGTCTCAAAAATAAATAAAAACGTTAAAAAAAAAAAAAAAAAAAAAAAGAAGAGCTCACAGATTTGTTGGGAAAGCGGGAATACCAGACTTTAAAATGGGTAGGGATCCAAGCTGTTGTGGAGGGATAGGAAGTTGGTACTGTAGGAACAGGTTCCATTATTGGGTTGAATGAACAACTCTGTCACTTGGCCTTGTGGCATTCACTCAGGAGTCAAAATCTCACTCAGAAGTAGCCAACTAGCTGAGTTTATGCAAAGTACTTACCCCTTGACAATACAGGACAGTAAAAGGAAGGATATAATCAGAGAAGCCTTTGGGCATTGCCTCACCTTCTACATTGGGAAAGCAAACAGCTGGTCTTACCACCTACCCAGACTGCACAGTTGGGAGAGGTAACACTCCAATAGAGACGTCAGTGTGTTCTTAAGAAGAGGTAAAAGAGTGCCTGGGTGGCTCAGTCGGTTAAGTGTCTGACTTTGGCTCAGGTCACGATCTCATAGGTCTGTGAGTTTGAGCCCTGCGTCAGGCTCTGTGCTGATGGTGTGGAGTCTGCTTCAGATTCTCTCCCTCTCTCTCTCTCTCTCTCTCTCTCTCTCTCTCTCTGTCCCACACTCCCTCCCTTTCTCTCTCTCAAATATAAATAAGTAAACATTTTTTAAAAAGAAGGGGTAAAAAAATTGCACTAATGTGTACCATACTATTATGAACAGAATTTGGATATGAGAGTGACAAATAGGGCACTCTGGATAAGGGAACATTATGAGCAATGGTGCCATGGTATATACGGGGGCATATGTAGAGAATAGTTTTATTCTTTGCAGTTTTCTTCTCACAAGTCTAAAATACTCTCTGTGACTTTATTCTCATGGCTTCAACTGCAACCTGGCTGCTAATGATTCTCAAACTTATATCTTTTTTATAGACCATGACCCACTTCCAAACTTGTGGTAGAGTGAATTATTGTCTCAAATTATTTACTTCCTCTTCCTGAAAGAGGATTGTTATTTCCTGGCTTGTTTACCATATGACTTGCAGTGCTTCCTCTATGGGGGTATACTTCCCTACCCCACTGATGTTGGCTTTGGCCATGTGACTTTTTTCAGCTTATAGGATGTAAACTCCTGTGACATCAGATGCGTCTGAGCAAAAACTTGAAGAGTCACTGTAAGGTTGGCTCTAGGCATGCCCCAGATGAGGGCTGCTGTCTCCACCATGGTCAGAGAACAAAGACAACAAATAGGACAGAGCTGCAGCTAATACATATTCTCAGTAAGAAACAAACTTTTGTTGTTAAAAAAAAAAACTGCAAATGTGGGGTTTCTTACCACAGTGTAATCTGGTGAAATATATTTCTCTTCAGTTTTCTATTGGACTCATCTTCTGAATGTTCCATGATTCCAAAGTACCTAAAATTAGACTCCTCATGTATTCTCTTAAATCTGCCCACTTTTTCTGTGTTCCTTGTTTCAAAGATGAATAAGACTGGCAATTCTGTTATCTTCCTTTTTGTTCAGAAGCTAACCCTGCCCCACATAACTAATATTGAACCAAGTTTTGCAGAATCCACGGTTTTTTCCTTTCTGACTCTTCCTCTCCAATTCCCCAAGCTACAAAAATAAAGTCAGACTCTTATGCATGGCATAAAAGAGCTTCATAATCCTACCTATCACTGTACACAGTTGAGTGAATTAAAAAAGACGGAACAAACATGCTGCTTAAATGAACACAAAGCACAGGTTTGAGAACAGTGTGAGGTTGGTTATTCTAATTCAGTAAAATCCAGCCTGGATCTTGAAAACTATCAGCCTTTTAAAAGAGACTTCTATCATATTTCGTTTGAAAACTGAGATTCTCATGACCCAGAGAACTTAGACTATGCAGAGATCACCACTGGACTGAGTCAGCAGACTTTGGTGGGTCATGTTATCTTGGTCGAGTCTCCCAGTGTCTCCAATCCTATGTTCTCATCTGAAGATATGAATAATGTCTGTCTCACTTGTTTCCCACGGCTGTTGTGGAGATCAAATGAAAGGATTCCTCTGATAACATTTTGAAAATTATGAAGCCTGAAAAATATATTTTTAAAAATTTAATTCCAGCATAGTTAACATACAATGTTGTATTAGCTTCAGGTGTACAATATAGTGATTCAACAATGCTACACATTACTCAGTGCACATCAAGATAAGTGTACTCTTTAATCGTCATCACCTATTTCCACTGTCCCCCCCCCCCCCACTCCCTCTGGTAACCATCAGTTTGTTCTCTATAGTTAAGAGTCTGTTTTTTGGTTTATCTTTTTTTTTTCTTTGTTTGTTGTGTTTCTTAAATTCTGCATATGAGTGAAATCATATGGTATTTGTCTTTCCCTGACTTATTTCACTATGCATTATACTCTCTAGATCCATCCATGTTGTTGCAAATGAGAAGATTTCATTCTTTTTATGGCTGAGTAATACTCCACCATCTATACATACAACATCTTCTTCATCCATTCATCTATGGATGGACACTTGAGCTGCTTCCGTAGCGTAGCATGGCTATTATAAATAATGTGACAATAAACACAGAGGTGCATGTATATTTTTAAATTAGTGTTTTCATATTCTTTGGGTAAATACCCAGTAGTGGAATTACTGAATCATATGTTAATTCTATTTTTAATTTTTTGAGGAATCTCTATACTGTCTTTCACAGTGGCTGCACCAGTTTGCATTCCCACCAACAGTGCATGAGGGTTCCTTTTTCTCCATATCCTTGCCAACACCTGTTATCTCTTGTGTTGTTGATTTTAGCCATTCTGACAGGTATGAGGTGATATCTCATTGTGATTTTGATTTGAATTTCCCTGATGATGATTGATATTGAGCATCTTTTCATATGCCTTTTGGCCATCTGCATGTCTTCTTTGAAGAAATGTCTGTTCATATCTCCTTCCCATTTTGCAGTTGGGTTATTTGTTTTTTTCTGGTACTGAGTTCTATAATTTCTTTATATATTTTGGATACTAAACCTTTATCAGGACATGTCATTTGCAAATACCTCCCCCCATTCAGCAGGTTGTCCTTTAGTTTTGTTGATTGTTTCCTATGCTGTGCAGAAGCCTTTTTATTTTGATATAGTCCCAATAGTTTATTTTTACTTTTGATTCCCTTGCCTCAGGAGACATATGTAGAAAAATGTTGCTATGACCAATGTCAGAGAAATTATTGCCTGTGCTCTCTTCTAGGATTTTATCGTTTCAGATCTCATGTTTAGGCCTGCAAAATATTCTTTTTTTTTAAATTTTTTTTTTAACGTTTATTTATTTTTGAGACAGAGAGAGACAGAGCATGAACGGGGGAGGGGCAGAGAGAGAGGGAGACACAGAATCTGAAACAGGCTCCAGGCTCTGAGCTGTCAGCACAGAGCCCAACACGGGGCTCGAACTCATGG
The DNA here is from genome assembly GCF_024362965.1 of Panthera pardus. Lineage (NCBI taxonomy): Eukaryota > Metazoa > Chordata > Mammalia > Carnivora > Felidae > Panthera > Panthera pardus. Next base: position 104,005,751 of record NW_026526732.1, read on the forward strand.
AGCGTGAGATCATGACCTGAGCCAAAGTCGGACGCTTAACCGACCAAGCCACCCAGGCACCCCTAGGCCTGCAAAATATTCTTAAATTAGTTTTTTAAAGTTCAGTTTTGTTCTTTAGTACTGGGTACCTAAAGCAAAGTTTTTAATGAGGTCCTCAGAGAAAGATGCAAAAGTCAAGGGCTAGAGGTAGGAAATGAGAACCAGGCTCATCATCCTGGGATACAGGAGCAAATGTTGGTAGTGATGAATTAGTGGGGGGAAAGAGGAAGAGTGGGAAGGTGGCAATTCTGTGGATATCAAGCAGATTAGCCCAGTGGTCTGAGGCAAATTTTTAAAAGAAATCTTTGTCTTAAATTTTGAGTGACCAATATTTGTGTTCCTGGGAGAAGAAAAAAGAGCCTTAAGTTTACCTAATTTGTAGCTTGTGTATATAAATATATATATATATATATATATATATATATATATATATTTTTTTTTTTTTAATTTTATATTGTATATATATATTTAAATGAAATATTTATGCATGTTCCTTTTTCACTCCATAGAGAGCTGGTGACCCCTAAATGCTATTGGCCAGGTACTTTGAGATTTGGAGTTAAAAGACAAAGCATGCTAGGTTTGCCAGTTATCTGCAGGGGCTGACTCATGTAGCTCTGAGTAGTAGCTACTTAGAAGAGATGTAAATATTGCAACTCACTGTCAGCTGCCTGCATCATCCACAGTTTTAAAGTATATTCATCATCATTCTGTCCTGTCAGAGATCAAGATATAAGACTGAGCCCTCTCATTGAGTATGAGTAAACAACTTATTAAACAGGAAATTGAATCATTAGTGGTTGAGTCAGCATCTAATGATGATAATAAAGAACTCATGTTCTTTACTTTATATCCATCTTGAGCATAAACAAATTTGACCTGTTCAGCAGCAACACGTGGTGTTACTCCAGAAATAATTTAATCTTTGACTCAACAGGGGTGAATTAATGTTTATGAATTATTTCAAATAAAATAATCACTTTGATTAGTAAAGGTTATGATCTTAACACCTAATCTTGATTAGGTTATAATAAAAACTTTTAAGGGGGCAAGGCAATTTTCTTCCCATTATGTGTAAGTCATGTATGTGCTATCTGGTTAGGGATATAACAGCTGTGGAAATCCTCAATATTGTGCATCCAGAAAGCCTGCATTCCCCATTTATATAACTGTTATAATGGTGCTACATTATATCAAGAAAGCAATAAGTGGGTAGAAAACACTGAGTCTCTTGCTTAAGCAAGTTTGCAAACAAGTTGACCTGGAATGTTCATGAACTCAAAGAAACTGTTAGTAATAATCTCTCTTTTTCTTAAACATACTTCATAATTCACCTCTGAAGGGCAAGGATTGGCTTGGGCAAAGGTTGAGTTGGTCATTGGTAATCCCAACACCTCCCTCCACTCCCTGCTTTTCCTCAGCTCTTATATTAAGGACAATCTTACGTTTTTATTTTCAATGCCATGAATTCATTAAGAAAGGTATGGAATTTCATCTTCCTTCAGTTTAATACCCCTGATAGCATACTTTCCTCTGACCTTGCTTTGTGGCTCTTTTACCTTTTCTGTGCCCTTTCTCCTCCTTTGTTTGTTTGTTGTCTTTTATGCAAGTAAATTCCTTCCTTTCTAATGTGATAAAGTGCAGAATCAAAGAGTTTGAATGCTGGAGTTAACACCCTGGATTTAGTTCCTACCGCTGCTGTGTGTAGCAGAGGGACCTTAGGCAGCATACTTACCCTTTCTTTGCCTTCCTTTATCTACCTGAAAAGTGGGGTAAGATTAGCACCAATCCCATAGAGTTGTTGGGATTGAGTTAGCATGCAAAGTCCCTAGAATAGTGACTACCACATAGTAAATGCCATGTCCTCTAGAATGAATGCAGGTTGGATTTTCCTTTATTTTGTTCACTGCAATGTAACTATCACTGCTATCTCCCCAATACCTAGAACAGTGCCTGACACCATTGTTGAATGAACCAGTTTTTTCTGTCACATTACTTCCACATATTTTGCCTCTCAGGATCCCATCATCTACTGCTGACCTAAATTGTCACCTATCCCTGGGTTTAAGGATTTTGAGTAGAGTAAAACATGGCAAATTTGAAATTATAATTAGTAGTCATGGAATTACCAATGAGAAGACTGTCAATGTAATACTCTGTATGAAAATATTATATTTAAATTTGTGGTGACTTGTGTTTCCCATTTGTGCAGTTTGAGCTGCCTATAAATCTGCCACTTATTACCCGTAGTTTTGATTCTATAACAAAAATAGTTGAAAGAATAGTATAATAAACGGCTGCCATACCCTTCACCTGGATTCACTGACAACATTTTATCATATTTGATCTCTTTCTTTCTGAGCTAGATTTTTTTTTTTTTAAATCCCAGGTTGCTACATTGTTTAAAAGACAAAAGTACGCAAATGGGATATATTCAAAAAAGTCTTATCCTCATCCCTGTCTCCATTGTTTTTAGGTCATTTAAGAAAAGTTAGTTTCTGATTATTTTTCCTGTGTTTCTGTTTGCAAAATAAGTAGAGATCTATGTTGACATATACTACTTTTCTCATTCTCCTGCATGTATAGTGTAAATTTTAAATAGTTTCTCCTAGTTTGTCATTTCTATTTTGACTATCAAACTTAATTTATTTTTCTTTTATTACCTCTGATTTTGGAGTTTCTGAGTTTTGGAAGGTTTTTCTCATGTCCAGGTCATAAAGAAACTAAACCATGTTTTCTTTTCTTTTTTTAAAGTTTATTTATTTACTTTAATGTTTGTTTATTTATTTTGAGAGAGAGGAAGAGACAGAGAGAGAGAGAGAGAGAGAGAGTAGGAGTGTCTGCCTGCGAGCAGGGGAGGGGCAGAGAGAGAGAGGGAGAGAGAGAATCCCAAGCAGTCTCTATACTGTCAGCATGGAACCCAACTCGGGGTTCGATCCCACAAACCGCAAGATGATGACCTGAGCTGAAATCCAGAGTTGGACACTGAACTGACTGAGCCATCCAAGAGCCCCACCATTGAAAATGGCTTAGGATATGGCCACATTTACAGTTTTGAAAGAGCACTCTACTCTGGAAAGAGCACTTTCCTTTTTAAAAGTTTATTTATTTATTTCAGATCAGTTTGGAGTTTATTTTGGTATAAGGTGTGAGGTATGAATCCAGTTTTATTTTACTTTTATGCAAATTGCTATCCAGTTGTCTCCTTAAATAAATTGCCATTTATTTAAAATTTCATCTTTACTTCAGTGATTTGAAATGTAATTTTTGACGTTATTTTAAACTTTCCTAGGTACTTGTTATTTCTGGAACTTTTTTTTTTCTATCTCATTGTTCTGCATAATCACTTACCATTACTATACTATAAATTATATCATCTTCATGGTATGTTTTATAATGGTGGGGTTAATCTCTCATTTTACCTTATATTTTCAGAATTTGTATTGCTATTCTTATGTATTTATTTTCCACATAAGCCCTATCATAAACTTTTCTAGCCCCAAGAAACTGCTGAAAGCAAATAGAGCAAAATGCAGCAAAAATTCTAATGAGACAACTGGCAACAATTCAAGTGTTGGCTCTTTGTGCAATAATCTGGAACTAAAACCTGACATCTAGTGTTCACTGAAATAACTTCATGGTACTAACCAAACATCTGATATTCTTATACTATAAGCAATGCTTTTTAAAACTTAGAACATATTTTGCCTTGGAAAAATGTAGATGTTAGTGAAAGAGAAAGCTTAACGTAAACTAGAAAGAGGAATACTGAGACACTATTCTCTCTTTATAATTTTTTAATATCACAAGGGCAGGAATAAGAGAAGTGGAAAAGGGGCACCTGGGTGGCTTAGTTGGTTTCATGTCCGACTCTTGATCTTGGCTCAAGTCCTATCTCACGGTTCCTGGGATGCAGCCCCTGTATCGGGCTCTATGCTGGCAGCACGGAGCCTGCTTGGGATTGTCTCTCTGTCCCCCTCTCTCTGCCCCTCCTGTTTGTGCTTTCTCTCTCTTTCTCTCAAAATAAATTAAAAAAAAATTTTTTTAAAGAGGAAGTGAAAAAAATGCACTTAAGAAAAAAAAAATTCTCTTGAGAAGTGAACAAAATAGAAACAAGTCTGATAACATACATGATTCCAGCACTGCTGAAGTAAGAGGGGGTGAAGAAAAGAGGAGAGACTGAGTGGTTACTTTCCCTCTTTACTTTCATTTTTCGGTGTAGTAAGAGCCACAATGAGAAAAGCAAGAGGGAAGTGATTGTTTTTTTTTTTTTTTTTTAAGTTTATTTTGAGAGAGAGAGAGCAGGGAGGGGCAGAGAGAGAGAGAGAGAGTGGGAGAGGGAGAGAGAATCCCAAGCAGTCTCCACGCTGTCAGTGCAGAACCCCATGTGGGATGCGAACTCACGAATGGTGAGATCATGACCTGAGCCTAAACAAAGAATCAGATGCTTAACCAACTGAGTCACCCAGGCACTGCCAGTGATTGGGTTTTATAGCTGGAGCAAAGGTTTCTAAGAGAGATTGAGAAACATGGGCTATTACAAACTTGGGAAAATGGAACTATGCTGTTAATTCTAGCCGCACTAAGGGAACAGTGTCCCCACTGAAATAATTTTAATGCAAACATGCCAGCCTGAAAGGAAGAAATCATTTCTACAGTTGGTGCTACACTCTTCCATCGTACGTTCAGTTTTATTTTTCTCCCTGTCCCTAGTGTGTACTGAGGGTAGAGAACAGATACAAAACTTCAGGTTTTGTCACAGACAACTTAAGGACATTTAATTCATAGTTACTTCATATTCTTTCTCAAAATTCAAATCACCGAACAAAAACTAGTGATTAAAAATGCAAAACGAAAAGAATCAAAACTTGTAATATTAAATGAGATTCTGTTTTAGAGGATGTATAAGTGTCACCCCAAATTGCACTTCCTTATGTTGTTCCGAAATTTTGAGATTAAATTCTCAATCGTCCTTCTGTATTTTCCCCTAGTTGTTCTTAGGCAGGGTGAATATTCATTCTTGCAAAACTACACAGACCCTTGCAAAACAGGACAAGTACCTGTCTTAGGAGAGCTGAGCATGTTACCCATATTGACTCCTTTCACCATGTGTAGCCATGGGCACACCATGAAGTACTTGCTACCATTCACCAGACTCCTCTTTTCCCGGTAAAAGCCTTTATGCTGCTTTCAGAACTATTTGCCTACAATTTCCTCTCTTCACAGTTGAATTTTAAATAGATGATACAGACTTTTCTGTGATTGCTTTGCATTGCTTTGCATTTGGTGTTATCATGTACATCTTTTCCATATCAAGCAGTTTTCTGGTGTTCTGTAGAGTTTCACTGAATGGCTGCCCTGTATTTAATCAGTGAGTTACTTAAAATATTTAGTTTACTTTTGAATCTTAATGAACAATGTATAATGAAATCCTTTTATTAAATCTTTGTAGACTTGCTATCATACCAGTAAGATACATTATTATTATTTTTTTAATGTGGACTCATTTTTAATGTGGACTCATGAGAAAGAGAGAGAGGGAGAGGGAGAGAGAGAGAGAGGGAGCAGGGGAGGGAAAGAGAGAGAGAGGGACAGAAAATCCGAAGCCAGCTCTGTGCTGACAGTAGAGAGCCAGATACGGGGCTCAAACTCATGAACCGTGAGATCATGACCTGAGCCGAAGTTGGACTTTTAACCAACTGAGCCACCCCGGTCCCCCAGTAAGATATTTTTAGAAGTGGAATTCTTGGGTGAAGGGAATATGTGTCCCCCTGCCCCCCGAATTGGTCTGTTTTCTGTTAATAGGTGTTTCAGATGGCAGTGTAACATACATACAGAAGAGTGCATAAATTATAATTCTATAGCTCAGTGAGCTTCCCAGAGTGAACATACTTTCATGACCTACCTGGGTCAAGAATCAGCACATTACCAGAAATAGAAGCCACTTCCATCCTCTTCTTGCTGCCATCCTGAAGGGTAACTGCTTCCTAAATTCTAAGGCTATAGATTTATTTTGCCTGGTTTTGAACTTTATACAAACAGAATCATACCGCATGTCTTCTTGTTTCTGGCTTCTTTTTCGTACATGTATTTAAAATATTTGATAGGGCAATGTAAACTTTTCATTCCTTACATATTCTTGTCCTCTCAGCATAATTTGACACCATTGACCATCCCTGTTTTGATATTTTTCTCCTTTCTGTTTGGTGACAGTCACCTCCTGGCTTTCCTCCTGCCTTTGCTACTCTCTTTCCCATTCCAGAACCTTCCCCTTCACTCAACCTTAAATTGTTGATGTCCTCAAGGCCCCTTCCTAGGCATGCTCAGCCAAATACATGGCTTCAGTTACCATCTATGATCCTACTACTCGTAAATTTAAACCTCTGTTACAGACAATTTCCCTGAGATACAACTTGAACCTATCACTTAATAGGTTTCAAAACTCAACATCCCCAGACTGAACAAACAATCCCTTCTGCTCCCAGTTGCTTCACATCTGGTGCTGTTTCAGCACTTCTTCCCTCAGTGAAAAACACCACCAGCCACGGGTTTCACAACATAGACACCTACCGTAGACACCGTAGACACCAAGGAGGCATTCTTGACATGTCTGTCTCAGTATATCCTGTGGCCATGAAATCCTGACACCTTTTCCTCCTAAATACCTGTGGTAATGGTTCGCTTCTCACCAACATCATTACCTACATCAAAGCCAAACTAAACTTGGATCACCTCTTGCCTAGACTATTGCAATACCCTCCCGATTGATTTACAAACAGATGAATAGTCTGCTTAAAACTCTTCAACACTTTGTATGTCATACTGAAGTTTCTTAAGTCAGCATTAAGGACCCAGTCCCTTCCTACTTCTTGAGTCTCTTTCTTCTTGCCGTTCTCTCCTTACTCCAGATATTTCTCCACACATTCCTTAAAAGAGCTAGAAACAGGGTTGAAAGTTGAACTATTATATCCAACATGGTTATCTGGAAAATAAAAGTAAAAAATATATATATAAACTTGCAGTGAAAATTGATGGAAAAAAATCTCTTTCAAAATATGGAGCCCATTTTGGGGCGGGGGTGGTGGTGAAAAATTCAGAAAGCAATTAGATAGATAAAAGAGTAATCGCCCCCAAAGAGTTTCAAGCTGTTTGGGGCCAATTAGCATAATGAATAACAGTACAGGCTTCAGAATATGACAAAATCTGGATCTGATCATGATGTGGCCACTTAAAACCTATACAACATTTGCTGAGTCCTAACACCTCTGAGCCAGAATTCTCAAAATAAGATAATTCCTATCCTTCACAAAGATTAAGTTATATATATCTACATTTGGCACAACTATCAGTACACCGTTAAATTTTAAATAAACTGTAGGCAATTATTATTAAGAATAAAGTAAGGCTATAATATTATTGCCATATACCAGATAGGAATAACCCTTGTTTAATCAATGCTGAACATAATAAGCATCCCTGGGGCAGAACCTAGACCATATTCCCCCAAGAGCTTTATGGACTCTGATTCCTTGGTGCTCTTCCCTTGGGACCAAGGATAAGTTTCCAGGTAACCAGTCACTCAGGATGGCTGAGTAAAAATAAGCATATATTTACTCCCAAGGAGTCTTGTTTTTTTATTAAAATGATTTCAGTTTGTTTACTTCTCTCAGAATAAACACTTAAAATTGAATCTCCCTTTATCTTTGTAGTTGGGATTCTATGACCTCTATTGGAATAAGAAAATAATATTTTCTGTATGGCTAAATCAACTTTATACAGACTAGACAAATCCAACTATTGTATTTCTGCCTGCTTGTATTGCAAATGGGAGAACACAGCTTGTGATGCTTACCTCTTCCTTTGCAGTCCTTGAAAGATTTATATTTATGTATATATATATGTATACATACATATATACACACACTCATACATACACACATACACACACAAGTAATTGGAAACCAAATTAAAAAAAATAATGATAAAAGACTAATGAAAGTATTTATTTAAGCATTTAAATTTCCTTTACGAAAAAGATACATGATTTAGTGAAAAAAAAAATAGATTGAAATCAAAATAAGAGCATTCTGGTTTGACATCTAACACTGATTATATTATCTTGAAGATGTAATTTATTTTCCCCGATCCTTAAATTTTTCATATTCAATGCAAGTTTATCATCTTATCAAAATTCTATGAGTTTATACATATGCATATATAAATATGAAAGGAATGTATATATAGATGTGTGTATCTGTGAAAATGTTTATATGCGCATCTGCGTTCACACCCACAGACATCCTCTGTTTCTAGTATTTAAAATGCCCACATCTTCATTCCTCAATCCAAGACAACTGAGCAGTGGGAAATTTTTAGAAACGCAAATTCTCAGGCCCTACCCCAGAGGTACTGAATCAGGGGTTGTGGGGGAGACACTCCACCATCTGTGTTGCAACCTGCCTTCCAGGTGATTCTGAAGTGCACTAAAATGTGAGAACCACTGCATTCGAACATTCCCAGGGAAGAACCATAGGCTAGAGCTGTAAGCAGAAATGGAGAACCAGTAATTAAAGGGGGAAAAGCAGGATATTCTACAGACAACTTGGGTGAGAAGTGGTAGGAACGGTTTAGGGAGACACAGCAGAGGCAGGCACAGGGGAGTGCTCTTTATGGTAGTAGGGAATTGGTATGGCTGTAAAAATACACTGCAGAAGCCGGAGGGGCAAGAATAGAGCTGTAGCCACATGCTCACATGTTAAATCACTGTTCTCATGCAGTCATTTCTGCAATTGTGCTAAGAATTGCTGGATTTAGAACCTTTTTCCTGCAGTGGGTCCCAGAGGAAGATAATGATCCTGTTCTCAGCCATAGCTATCTCTGACCCCTAGTTATTTACGTAGAAACCTGAGACAGGAAGATTTAAGGCTTCTCAGGTTGATCCTGTGTATCTTTTCCAGAACGTTTTCAATAACCCAAGATTCTTCTGATTCCAGGTTGAATTTCCCCCTCATTGGCAGCTTGGGAATATCTGTGTTCAGGGATAGGAAGAAAATTCCTGGAGTTTCAATGGGCTAGAGGTAAATTTGACCAGAGAAAGTTGCAGGGGTGAGAATAAGCCTATGAAAACGACAAGGCAAGAACTCAGCATGGACACTCTTCAGGAGGCTTATGGATGCTATGTTGTCATCCAGGACATTACCCTGAGAGGGGAACCCCTGGCTTTGTAACTTCCTGGCCAGTGTGAGGGCCACCAGCTTGCAATAACCTTTTCTGCGATGCTCTGGCAAGGTATAGCCATGGCACATGGTGGCAAACTGATCTGTGAGAGACCAAGAGACTGGGTTTCCCTTGTCATCGCGGACACATACACTGGGGAAGCAAGAGATGAGGTTCACGATGTACCGGAGACACTGTTCATTGCCACCCCGCGACCAAGTCCTGTTGAGAAGATCAGCATCAGCAACACTCAGGTAAGTCAGTTGTGGGGAAGAACCCATTCTAGAAGAAAACAACATGAGAAGGAACGTGAACTTGGGATTATATGAATACAAACAGCTGCTTCACTTTCTCCACTGATTCAAACTGAGAAACCATTCCAGAGATCGTGCTTAACAAATACCAAAATATTTTTAATGAATTAGAATCTGTCACTTCCCACTTATGAACATCATTTAGGGTTTCATTTCTGATAGGGCAAAATACTCATATCAAATTTAAGTCTTTCCTTTCAAATTTATGCCTATTTCTTTTTGTCTTCAGTGTAGATTAGGGCAAGTATTTCATTTTTCTGTAAAACAATTCTGACTTGTTCTTAATTTTTCTTTAATGTTTATTTATTTTGAGAAAGAAACAGATAGAGTGAGAGTAGGGGACAGGCGGAGAGAGAAAGGGAAACACAGAATCAGAATCAGGCTCCAGGCCCTGAGATATCAGCATAGAGCTTGACATGGGACTTGAACCCACGAACCGTAAGATCATGACCTGAGCTAAAGTTGGATGCCTGACCAACTGAGCCACCCAGGCACCCCAGCCAACTTGTTCTTATAAAGTCCTAAGTCTGTTGACACCCTTCTGAAACCTGAACAACTCCAGATTCTTGGGCCCCTAATCTTTTCCTTGGTTAAAAAAATAAAGTAGTAGTATAAAACTTACATCTTTCTGCATCCATGGCCAGAAGAGAAATACAAGTTGCTGAACATTCTAGGAATATATAGATGCTCAAGAAATGCTAGTTTTTCTTACCTTCCCCTGAAAGGTCTGGAAAAATGTCTAAAAGTTCATGGTATTGAGATAAAAAGATAGGAACTGGTACAATTACTAAGGACTGAGATGGGATTACTTAGTTAAGCCTATGGGGCTGGTTTTGCCTCAGAATTTGTTTTCATTCTTGAAGTTATCAATGTTATAAGACCATCCTGTATGTTCATTAAGAGACTGCTAATGCCATTCTTGATATGATCTTTATAAAGTACAAGTTTGTGTTTTCTTTTCATTAGTGGCTCTGCAGTGTTAGCTCACATTTTAGGCATACTATGGGCTCTGGAACTGGGCCAACTGTCTAACCACTAAGCTTGGGTAAAAAATAAATAAATACAAGCAATAACTGGCTTAATAGAATTCTTAATTTAATTTTTGAAGATGAACTTTATTATTTTTTTTAAGTTTATTTATTTTGTGAGAGAGAGCAAGGGAGGGGCAGAGAGAGAGAGAGAAAAAAAAAACCCAAGCAGGCACCACACTGTTAGCACAGAGCCTGAACTCAGGGCTCAGTCCCATGATCATGACCTGAGCCGAAATCAAGAGTCGGTAGCTTAACCAACTGAGCCAGCCAGATGCCCGGAAAGACAAAGGCTGAGAAGCCTAAGGCAGAGAAGTCACTGTAAATAAAAACATTGCTAAGACCAGTGTTTTAGGAATAGTTGTCTTAGTAGTTACATATATGACCTTGTATCTGAAGGGCAGGGTATCCAAATTAAGAGTATATGAAGTTTGATAATGACTTAGGTGCTAAAGACAGTATCTTCCTAATGCAGAAGGGAGCAATTGGTTTAAATTTAAATTAAATTAAATTTAATTTAATTTTAGAGACAGCGAGCATGAGCCCGTAAGCATCTGTGCACGAACACCAGGTGAAGGTGGGGAGGGAAGGGTGGAGGGAGACGGAGAGAGAGAATCTTAAGCAGGCTTCATGCCCAGCATAGCGCAGAGCCAGATGTGGGGTTTGATCTTACAACCGTGAGATCATAACCTTAGCTAAAATCAAGAGTTGGACACTTAACCGACTGGGCCACCCAGCTGCCTCAGAAGGGAAACGATTTAAATCAAAATCCGATTTTAAAAGGCCTGACTGGGGATGGAGAAAATTTTTAAATAACATTTCAGGGATATGACAGTAAACAGACTGGGAAACTCTAAAACTCTAAAGGAAAAATAGCCTCGTTTCTTCAGTAAAAAGTAATGTAAGAACTAAAAAAGATGAACGGGGAACCCATATATAAAAAAAAAAAAACTAAACAGAGATTAATCAATTGCAATATATGAGCTTTATTTAGGTGCTTATTCAAAACAAACTGCTAAAAGTATTATGATAGTTTGGGAAATGTAACTACTGACTGGTTTAAGGAAATACTGACAACATTTTAAGATATTGTAGAGCAAAGGGCTGGTGCAGCAGACCTAAGGACTCTATCTTTAGAAAAGCCTGCTTGTGGGGCGCCTGGGTGGCTCAGTCAGCTGAGGGTCTGACTCTTCATTTCGGTTCAGGTCATGATCTCATGGTTTGTGAGATTGAGCCCCATGTTGGGTTCAAGACTGACAGTGCAGAGCCTGCTTGGGATTTTCTCTCTCTCTCTCTCTCTCTCTCTCTCTCTCTGTCCCGCTCATGTTCTGTCAGTCTCTCTCTCAAAATTAATAAATAAACATTAAAAAAAAAAGGAAGAAAAAGAAAAGCCTGCTTGCCAGGTTGGCCCTTGGCTGGTATCTGGCAATTTGGATTTCTGCCGGTGTCCTGCCATTCCCAGACCTGATAGGAGTTGAAACTCACTGTGCCTGTTTGTAACAGTCAATGTGATTTATGATGAAAACCTGCCTTCCTTCTGGAAGTCTAAAAAATTGGTATGTGCTAGACAGAGGGTGCCTCCAACAGAAATCCTGTATATGTTGTGACAACTTACTGCTGGGGAAATCAAGTGTGTTTTGTGTGACTCCATTGGGGAGGATTCTGGAAAGCTTGTCCCTGGTTTCCTTTGGACTTTGCCAATGCACCTTTTTCTTTGTTGATTTTGCTTTGGGGTGTATGTATGCTGAGTCCTATGGGTCCTCCTAGCCAATTAGTGAGCCTGTGGGTGGTCCTGGGGACCCCTGACACAGAAGTGATATTAGTATAGTGTGTGTGTGTGTGTGTGTGTTTTTTAAATAATCCTTATCTTTTGGAGACATATATTAAAATACTTAAGAATTAATGGGCGAATCTCTGAGATATTTGCAGATGGGGTATGGATGAAACAAGATTAGCCATATATTGATGGGAGGTTCGTTATAGTAGTCTCTCAGCCTTTGTATGTACTTGGAAATTTTCATAACTGAAAAAAGTAAAATAAAAGTAAAGTCCAGTTGCTTTATGTGATTTAAAGTGCTCATTCTTCTTTAGGTTTTGTCTTGTTTTGCTCAAAAATTCCTTCACTATACTCCATAGAAGAAAAAGTAACATTCACTGAGGTGGATACTTTTTCAATATATCATGTTTCATTTCTTTACATAGTACATGTAAGGAAGATATTATAGGTTAATTTTCAAAAAGAAGAAATTGATTGAGGCTCAGAAAGATGAAGCAGAAAGGAAAGTAACTAGCAAATGGCACAACAAGGGCTTCCCAGTGAGAAAGACAGAATCTAGATACAAAGTAACAAATCTTTTGAAGACTGGATTCTGGAGACAGAATCAGGAATTATTTCCTGGCTCTGCAATTTACTCCTGTGTGTTACTTAAACTCTGTTCAAAAAGGGAATTCCACAGTTAAAGGGATCTAGACATAATATACATAAAACATTTAGTGCCTGGCATATAAGAGCTCCACACAAGTCAGTTATTTACCCTTATCCTTGAAACATGAAAAAAAAAAAAAAAGCACTTTGGGCTCAGACAACAGAAGCTAGTTAGAATTATCTGCAGGAGGAGCATACAGGAATGATTTTTCTGTGTATACTGTGAAAATACAGGACTCCTGAGTCTGTTTATCACTAGGCACAAAGACTCCGGTTTGATTTTGCAAAAAATTATGAGCAGTCAAGCACAGCAGAAACAATTAAACACACACAGATCCACAGGCGCATACACACACAGACAAATCTAGACCCCGTGGCTCTAATCCAAGGTACCCAAATGTTCCTTAAAAATACCATGTATTCTAGGTACTACTATTTGTACTCCTATATAGTAAGTCCCATCCCACATGTAGAAACTTAGTTTACATACAGGGAACTGGTGTTCGGCAGAGTTGGAAGACGAGAAAAATGAACGGCCTTGAAGGAGGTTAGCTTTACATCTAACTGCTTTGAGTTGGCAACAGCTTTGGAAACATCATATAATTCACTCTGCAGCCCTGTACATGGTAAGAAATAATGAAAAATGTGGGTATTTTATTTGAAAACACAAAAAGGAAATTTGTTGCAGTATTTTTATACTAATTATCATCACCACCACCAGTTTGCCACCTTGCATTATCCTAACCACTATATACTTACATATGAATTATTACAGTTACTCCTTGCCTGATTTTCAAACATTGTGTGGGATTTTCAAATCCCCATCATATTGTTCATCACGATCATGGTCTCCCATTAATATTTCTGATGAGAATATCCCTTAGGAATTTGGAATTGCTTGTGGGATTTTCTTGATTTTTCTGACTTTCCAGACTGATCTTTACACTCTTTAAGGTAAGAGAAATTTTATAACTATGAAATTCTACAATCTAATATACAGCTAGAAGTATAAAAGAGCTCAAATTGATTTGGCATGTCATTCTGACTTAAAGACTCTTCCAGCCTCTTGTCCTAGATTCCTGTTACAGAAATATCAGCATATAGGGGCGCCTGGGCAGTTCAGTCAGTTGAGTGTCTGACTTTTGATTTCAACTCAGGTCATGATCTCACAGTTGGGGAGAGGGAGCCACATGTTGGGCTTTGCACTGACAGTGTGGAGCCTGCTTGGGATTCCCTCCCTCCCTTTCTCTCTGCTCCTTCCCCACTCATGCTAGCTCTCTTTCTCTCTCTCTCAAAATAAATAAGTAAACTTAAAAAAATATATCCTCAATAACAAATCCCCTCCCCCAAAAGGAGTATCAAGGTATAAACTATACTCCTAAGGTATAAACGTAGGAGTATCAAGATATAAACTTACTTGTATCCTACACATTTATCACAGCTATACTATATTATCTATAAATCTTTATTTAGTACTTGTCATATGTAAAGCCCTATGCTGGGCACTGTGTCACAGTGAGACAAGAATGGTACTGTCTCTGTTCATCAACGACGAAGCTCATTGCATGGAATGTTAGCTTCTGTTTACTGAGAACTGACTTGCTCTCCTTTTCCAAAATCCTATTGGCTCTCTCCTTTCCAGTCTGGGTCTTCATTAGTCGGATCCCCTCGAAATTGACTTTCCCACTTCCACCCATATCTAATGGCTTTTTCCCTCCTTCCAGTAAGTCACTTCTTGAAGAATACATAAATGCAGGAATGGAAAGCCATATTGAACACAGTCTGGTATCAGAGCCTTGGCTTCTCCCTCAGGGAGTTAAGTCTAAGAAAAGATAAGCAGGTCTTCAAGTTAATGCTATTAAAAATTATAGATGCTGTGGCTAGAATCCCATAGAATAGCCCCAAATTACATCTAAGTAATTCAAAAGACTATGAGGAAAAAAAACAGCTTGTGCTAACCAAGGGTATGGTAGTTCAAACAGAATTTCTTTTTCCTAAATTAGACTGAACTAATTCTTTATGAAATTTAGACTAACATTTCTTTGAAAAACCTTTTTAAATTATAAGATGCAGCAGAGAAAACTATATAACAAATGCTTAGCTTAATGATTATTTTAAGTACTATTAATGCCACAAAGAAATTTACTTACCCCCTTCTATTTAATACTCTCCCAATCACAATTCCCTCACTCTCCTCTAATAATAACCATTATCATTTTTATGACAATCGCATCCTTGTTGTAAGTTTTACTATGCAAATGTGAGTCCTTAAACACTCTTAGATTTTGTCCACTTTTTGTCTGGTAAATAATTTACAGATTTTCTTTCAGTGCCTAGCTCCCCTACACCCACCTTTAAAAATTCTTTCAATTTATTTGTAAAGAATCCAGTTTGCTGGGTAGAATTTCCATAGTTTGGATTCTGCTGATTATCCTTCCATGGTATTGTTGACCATGTCCTTCTGTCCATTGTATAGACTACCATTTTAACAAATGATTTTCTCCTTTCCCACAGAAGGAACTTTCACTAATTGTCCTGCCTTCATCCATCCTACCTCCTTCGAAAGGCAGGAGTTGTTCATTGGGTAAGACAGAACTCAGGCCATTTAACCACAGTTGATTGGAGTATAGTAACAGTGGGCAGGCTTCTGCAACTTTTAGCTCATGTCAACAAACTCTCTCATGTGCATGCAGCTAGTAGTGAACAAAAGGGCCTGGTCTGTCTGTCTGCTATATACTTCTTTATTCCTGGCCTTTGCAAGGCCAACACAAGGAATTTGGCTCTTTCTAGTAGGTTAGTGGGTTAACCGTCATTTAATATTGTTTATGGATGGCTCTTAGATTAAAAATGACAAAGGCATTCCTGGGCAGAGTGTGCTGTTGCTCTGAACACCCACCACTAAGGTAGCTACGCTGCCTAATGTTTAATCTATCCAGGCAGCCCAACAGTGGCTCTGTGGCATAAGATAAAAGATTGACCATTTCTATGGCAGTAGATAGGCTTCTGAAGTTGTTCATGATTTGGGGATGTTATGGAAGCAGCACTTTTTTAGATGCTTTGATTAAAAATAGATGAAGAGTGGATCCTGAGAAACGTAACAGAAACCCATGGGGGAGGGGAAGGAAAAAAAAAAAAAAAGAGGTTAGTGTGGGAGAGAGCCAAAGCATAAGAGACTGTTAAAAACTGAGAACAAACGGAGGGTTGATGGGGGGTGGGAGGGAGGGGAGGGTGGGTGATGGGTATTGAGGAGGGCACCTTTTGGGATGAGCACTGGGTGTTGTATGGAAACCAATTTGACAATATATTTCATGAAAAAAATATATAGATGAAAAAAAATAGATAAAGATACTGATGACTTCTCAGAAGCTATTCAGTATTCTAAAGAGAGGGGCACCTGGTTGGCTCAGTTGGTGAAGCGTCTGACTTCAGCTCAGGTCATGATCTCACAGTTGATTCGAGCCCCGCGTTGGGCTCTGTGCTGACAGCTCAGAACCTGGAGCCTGCTTCAGATTCTGTGTCTCCCTCTGTCTCTGCCCATCCCCTGCTCATGCTCTATCTCTCTCAAAAATAAACATTGAAAAAAATCAATATTCCAAAGAGATTATAGTTCTTACCATAGAAGTCTACAGCCAAGAGGCCACATCAGAAGCTAAAGGTGATGCCTGCACTGATTACATACTAAATGAGGGGCCTTTACCACTCCAGTTATTTTAGGTACTATTAACTTACATCTGTCCCCATCAAACTTCAGGAAAGATGGTTGTGTCAATTTAAATGACCATAACTGACTCATGATTAACAGCTCAGCCTTCTGGAAAAAAATACTGGCAAAAAAATAAAAAAAAACAAAAACATCCTTCTGGATGTTCTCTTCCTAATGATGGGTTCAGGTGATTTGAGGATAGTAGACCTATAGCACCATAATGTATACAGTTACTGCCATGATTTTTCACACCAAGGAAGAGATACTCATTTTCACATTAAAGTAATAATGATGAGAAAATTTTCCTAGGTTGGCTAAGTGAGTGGTAGAACCATGTCTCACTTCTAACCAGCATAATTGGGGTAAGTCTGTAAAGCTGGGAGACAGTTTAGAACTTCCACTATGCGGTCATTTTGAGCACTTCCAAATGGATTTCACAAAACACCCCAAGTCTTTAGGTTATGAATATGCATTAGTCATTGCTTGTAGGTTGAAGGGAGTAGTTAAGATGGCAGAGTAGTAGGGAGGCCCTGGGCTTGCCTTGTCCCTCAAACACAGCTAGATCAACATCAAACCATTGTGGACACCTAGGAAGTCATTGTTTGCAGGTAGATAGAAACTTTTCCTGTGAGAGGGCTTCAGCTATTTGTTGATGAAAAAAAATTACCAGACTTTAAATTTCTAACATGGGGGACCCCGCCTTCCTGTCACATGATCAAGAAACTCATTTTCAATGGAATAGTTAGAAATAGTAACTTTGTTGATTGTATCACCCACCAGTCAGTATGAAAAGTTGAAAAAATGATATACTGAAGCTGAAACTGTCCATCTACACTATTAGAAAACTCTTTTTTTTAAATGTTTATTTATTTTTTAGAGAGAGAGTGAGCAGGGAAGGGACAGAGAGAGAATCCCAAGCAGGCTCCATGCTGTTAGCACAGAGCCCGACACGGGGCCTGAACTCATGAACGTTGAGGTGACGCCCTCAGCCAAAGCCAAGATTTGGGTGCTTATCTGACTGAGCCACCCAGGTGCCCCCATCACACTGTTGGAAACTCTGAATGTATTTTTGTCTTGGCTAAAAGTTCTTCCACTAGCATTGATAACCATGCAGTTGTCTCCTCAGAGCTCAAATATACTCTTATTTTAATCATGTCAGGATAACCTATGCAGATCAGTTAACTATCTCTTTCTAGAATCATTTGCTTCAGAAAGAAGAGAAGACCTACCTATTGGCTTATACTTAAGTTAGGGTCATTTTAAAAGATTATGACAGGAAATGATTAAGGGTAATAAATAAAAATATGCTGATATTCATTGACATCCATATTAAAGTAACATTGAGGGAAAAAAAAAGTCACCTAAAAGCAGCCTCATTTAAATGGCCTCCACATACCCCAATGCCAAGCCTCATTAGGAGTAAAACATGAGTTCTTTTTTTTTTTTTCACAAAACTGTAGTACATAAATTGTAACTATATAAAATGTATATATGTGTATATATATGAATTTGTGTACTTAATATAGGTCATATCTATCTAACATACATGACAAAAATGAGAACAAAAAAGACTGCTTAGACTCACACCTATCTCACCTTGTATTTGAAAAACTTGATCCCAGTTGATAACATCATGTTCTTCCAACAGCCGTCGATAAGCCCTGATATCCTTGTAGAACACAGCATAGGCATTAGTATAATGGTCCAGGTTATCCATCTCAGCCTAGGATGGAAGACATAATCATAAAAACATAAATATATCCTCTAGGTAACCCAAATCCTAGATAGATTAGATACCATTAGCTGCATATGTCTAGATAATTCCCATTACCAGAGTTAGCCATCTATAAACAATGGCTAGATGGGAATGTGGCTAATATACTGTAGAAAGGGAAGAAACAGAAATTTTGGAACTTTTGCTTGATAATTCTTCTGGTATTTGGGAATTGTTAAGATATTTCACATTTTTCTGGGATATTATTTATTTACAAAAATGAAATGCATATAATTTAATGGAGCCACCTACAAGAATCAAATGGAACTCTCAGAACTTTCCTAGTGTGGTCAGAGCAGCACACCTTTGATCACGTGAGCTTCTCTTTGGTCTTGAGGCAGAACAGGGCAGATGTCATCCTTTTCAACCTTCTTAGATATTTATCCACATGACCCAGAGTCATCGGTCACAAGGAATCATCTAACCAGTGGAAGAACTAGTATGCACAAGTATGTATGCTTCATGCTTCTAGAGATTATGAAACACTAAAGAAGCACTTAACACATGTAGAGTAGTGGTTTTCTATGTCTGATACTCCAAAGCCAGTAAAATTAGAAACTAATGGTGACATGTGTAGCGTGTTAAGCTAACATGCATGGCTATGATAGTTATAATATCCCCTTTACCTAATCTTTTCTTTCTAGTTGATGTCAACTCGTATATGTTTTGGCTTTTCAAAACTGTACCTCTTTCTGTCGCCGGGTGATAACAGCTTTGAAGTCTGGCCATGAATCCACTACCACTTCCTTTTGAAAGGGATTCCCACGATTTATGTTCATCACAGCTCCATAAACCTGAGCCAGAGAACCCAGAGAGACAAGCCAATCACATTACTAACTATTCCAGTTACATGTTACAATTTTCACTTCTTCTGCTGTATAACTGAGGCCATGAGAAGGGAAATTATAAACATGTACACACACATATATATACAACACGCACACATACAAACTTTTCTCTTGTTATTTCATCACTGTACATGAAAACTGATAGTCTGTGAAAGCCTATGAAAACACTCCCCAAACTTAGGTTTTTACCATACAGCAGTGAGAAGTACCAAAACAACGGGGAGTCGATGGGTGCTTGGCACATAGGCCATAATAAATACTTACAGAATGCATCAGAATCTGATGTATGGATTTAGGGATTATATATCTTTTAAAAGTTCCACAGATAATTTTGATCCTCAGGTACTTCTGCTGCTTATTATACTCTCTGAAAATAACCTGTTAAATGCAATGACTCCTTCAACCCTGAATTACAATTAAACATCACTGAGGGTAACCCCCTCTCCGAATAAAAGACCCCTGCATTTCAGATTTGATGGAGCAAGGCTCTATAAGCATTCCCGGAGGGTCATAACTATGTCTCATTCATTATTATATCCATGGAGTCTGATACAGTGGATCAACTACTTGTTGACTAAACGGTACTGAATATTCGAATTCCCTTCTGCGGCCTTTCATATTTAGTCTCCACTAAGAATCAAAGATGCCTGCCCTACAAAACAACTTCCATATGTTATGTGTGTTTACAGAGAAGAGAAAGTTGTGGAGACTGAGGAGAGTGAGCTATAGGCTAGTGCTCCTAGCAGCATCTTCATAACAGATAAAAACTGGAAATAATTGGAGTGTCCACCAACAGTGGGAAAAATGAATACATGTTGGCACATTTATACTTTGGATTACAAAAAAGAAACTTAATGTTGAGCAAAAGAAGGTAGACACCAAAAGATACTTACTGTGATCCAATTTACATTATATTCAAAAACAGACAAAACCAAATTATGGCTTTAGAAGTCAAGATAGCGGTTACTCTTGGGGAACAGGGAAAGGCAGTGTTTGGAAAAGAGCTTTGCAGGGTAAGGAGAAGTCATGCCTGAAGTAATGTTCTTTCTTGACTGGAGTGCAGGTTATATTGACACTTGTTCTATGGAAATTCATTGAGCTACATAATTATGTACATTTTCTAGTATGTGTTATACTTCAGTGAAAACCAATTTAAATTCTAAGGGCATTGGAACCTACATTTTACCTCTTTCATCACATCTTTATTCAAATCACTCACCTCAATGACAACAACATTATTCAACTGTCTTCTGTCTTACCCAGCCTGGGACCTCACTCAAGTCTTCTCATAGACCATCTCTTTCCAAATTTAGTCTGGCTAATACTAATGTGCAACATGGATCACAGTGAAAATCTGAGAAGTAAAGCCACCTGGAAGGGTCATGCTTGTTTCCTTAATCATTAAATTCTGGGGCTGCTGATCCTACATATATATAGGCATAAGCTTATTAAAATGTCTATTCCCATGAAGACACCATACATCTTTATTCAAAAATGGAACTTAGATGTGCTTGGAATGCTTAGAAGAATAGAAGGGAAAAAACCTTTCCAATATTCAGATTGTGAAAGAAAAAAGGCAACCAACATGACTTGTTTGTAAGAGATTTGCAACCAACTGCAAGATTTCGCATTGGTTGAAAACTAAGAAACAAACTCTTCTAACAGCTGTTCTGTTTAAAGGGTGAGTGTTGAGAGGAGAGGGAAGTAGCTAGGGGAAGTAAGGATGCTGGAGGAATTAACAGTTGGAGTTTGTGGAGAAAATTTGGAGGAATATTTAATCACTGAAATACTATGATGAAGTAGGTGGGGGGATGGGTAAAATAGGTGATGGCACCAGGCCAATAAGGACGGCATTTGTGATGAGCACCGGGTTTTGTATGGAAGTGTGGAATCACTAAATTGTACACCTGAAACTAATATTACACTGTATATTCACTAACTGGAATGTAAACAAAAGCTTAACAAAAAGAAAAAAAAAATGAGATTATAGAATACAGAGCCATGGCCTCCAAAAAATGGAGGAACTGTGTACAATAAGACTATTTTTTATCTTTTTTATTCTTTAAAGGCCGCGTGTAACTGAAGGGGTATTTTGAAAGTATGGTCACAGAACCCAAGTCAGGCATTACATAACAATGAAATAATTGAAGTAAGATAAAGAGTGTCAAAGAAAAAGAGACTTTAGTGTATAGAAAACGAGTAATTGAGAGTGCCAAGCTAAGCAGCTATGAAAGAGAAGATTATACAAGGAAGACGTTGATTTGTGCCTACATGCTTCATTTCTTTAAGTCTTACTTCAAATGGTGTTATGAGAGGCAAACATTAAAAACAAACAAACAAACAAACACCACACAGTTTAGGATCTGATAACTTGGATTTAAATCTGAACTCTAGCACTTAGATATAGGGAAGGCATTTAGTAACATCATCTGTAAAATCATAATGTAAACACCTGCCTATTCAGAGTATTAATATTCTAGAGGGATTAATAAATTTTTATAAAGCTCAAATGAGATAGTGTGAAAGATATTTTGAAAATGATTATATACCATTCAGACCAACTCAACTAATCCGAATTCAGAGGTCTTTAAAAAATAAGATTTGAAAAGGTGGGGATTAAGAAGTAATTATTTTATAATGCTGCCAGTGACCAACCAACAAAAGTTTATTGAGTAACTATTTTGGGCAGAGCCCCATGGCAAGCACTGTATGAACGAGGAGTCCAAAAAAAAAAAAAAAAAAAGACAACATGTGCACTTGGGCATCTGGTAGCTAAGTCGCTGTGGGAGAAGCAGTAGATATGAAATCAAAGGAACTAAGAACCGAGATTTAACTTGATTCTTTCCTTGCTTTAACCTTTTTGGACTCCAACTTTTGGAGTCCAACTTAATTTAAGTTTGGACTCCAACTTAAATCATTTTTAAAATGGATTAATAGACATCTTACAAAGCTGGTGGAAGGATAAAATAAATTGAAACTATCTGTATGCTAAAGTACTGTCCAAATATAATATTTATAATGTAGGGGCCCATTATTTGTCTTGATGATCATAACATCTTAGATGACCCTGTGAAGGTCACCAAAACCTTTTTAGTTCTCTCCGATGAAAGAGTTGGCCAAACATTTATTCACTTTTGTGTCTGCATTCAGAATGGGAAATTTTGAGTCAGATTGTCCATTTGGTACTCTTTTAGTCATAAGATTTCAAATTATCCCTCAGATTTTCTCTACCATGCACAGTTTAAGCATGATTGGTAGGGCAAGATGACTAAATTTAATCAACCCAGTAGGGTGCTCCAGATCACTTTTGTTAAAAGTCTAGTGTAAATAAGGATTATCCAGCATGTGTGCTAAAAATACAGCTCCCTAGTCTCCATCCTTAGAAATCCTGATTCATTATATCTCTTCTGGGTTATTAGCATGCCACTCATATTTGCAGTTAAATGCTCTACCACTGAACTATAACCCCCGCCACTCACATTTGAAAACCACTATTGTAGGGCTATCTCCTTGGTCAAGAAACTCAGCCCTCACAGACGATTTCTTTGCATTCTGCATTTTTTTTCTCCAAGTGCTTAAAGTATTTTTAATCTCACATTTATTTGTAATCTTTGATTAATGTCATCTTCCACAGTAGCTCTGAGTTATCAGCAGGCCCTCATGGACTTTGAGAAGACTTCAACAGATAGAGGCTTAATGACCAATAAAGCCACTGAAAAGAAACTTCAAAAATAAAGATCTTGAAGTAATCGGAAAAACTTTATAATGACCCCTGAACCTCAGCTTCATCGTGAACCTAGATTATGTTCTTATGAGCAATACCACTTAATCCATACCCTTGTGCCATTAAAAAAAAGTTCAGTTCAAAACTCGAGTTTGCTTTAGAAATAATCTAGTCCAGTACCCCCTAAATTTTCCTAGACATCATCTAAAGTGGCTGTCAAGAATATAATTACCTGGGCCGTATCTACAATGGACGGGATCAGTCTCTGGCAGGAGGGGACTGGGAAACAGTATATTTAATAAGGGCTCTAAGAAAGTCTTGACATCAGAAAAATTTGGGAAACAGCTATAAGTCTGACATTATTTCACAGATAAATAAAATAAAGAAATAAAATCAAACTCTTAAATGTGTCATACCTTGAGTGACTCAGGAAAGTGACTCTTCAGCATTTTTTCCAGTATCAGTAATTTGGTAGAACAGTTTAGCACCGACATCTTCTCCAGGGCTCTAGCAATTATTCCACACCTAATTAAAAACTTGAAAGTATAGTTTTAATTTTTGCTTATTACCATCTGAAGCTCCTGAGGAATATCCTTGAAATCCTCTTTTCACCGGGTGTAGTTCGGAATGCTGTGGCTCCCTTTGAAGAGGGAAGGAAACGATGGCAGTGGAATGGGTTCCCACTCAGGGAACACGTGGGAATAGAGAATGTTAATGACCTAATCCTGGAAAGAGGTGAGTATCTACAGTGGGTTAAGTCTTGCTATTATACACATTCTGTGTACACTCAACTCTTCCTTTAAGACACCATAGCAGTTGTGATTTCACATTTGTTTGTGTTTTAATTAAGTCTGTCTCAAGTAGACTGTGAAGGAAGGCAGTGTGGGGGCACCTGGGTGGCTCAATTGGTTGAGCGTCCAACTTCGGCTCAGGTCATGGTCTCATGGGTCATGAGTTGGGAGCACAGAGCCTCCTCTGTCTCCCTCTCTCTCTCTTTCCCCCTTCCTAGCTTGCTCTGTCTCTATCAAAAATAAATACACATTAAAAAAAAAAAAAAAAAAAAAAGGAAGGAAGGGTTCATGTCTGCTTTGTGCTCCATTGTACCCCCATCACCTACAGGGCCTGGCATATAGTAAAGGGCATTCTAGGTAGTTGCTGAATGATAGGAAGCTCAGAGTAAGAGTCTTAGGGTTAAGTAGGGAAACTTCTTTTTACAATGTGGGGCAAAGACCAGAGAAAGACTTGAGTGGGTCAAGTGTCAGGTGGTTATGAGGAACAGCTTGCATAGAAACATCTAGATTGAAGATGAAGAATCACATGTGAGCAAAGGCTGAGGCTCATTTTATTAGTATTATTTTTATTTAAAAAATTTTTTTAATGTTTATTTTTGAGAGAGGGAGAGAGAGTGACTGAGCAAGCACAAGTGGGGGAAGGGCAGAGAGAGGAGACACAGAATCAGAAGTAGGCTCCAGGCTCTGAGCTGTCAGCACAGAGCCTGAGGCGGGGCTCGAACCCACCAACTGTGAGATCGTGACCTGAGCCGAAGTCAGACACTTAACCGACTGAACCACCCAGGTGCCCCAGTGAGGCTCATTTTAGTGAGATAAAATTAAGGAATGAAAAAAGGGTCTTAATATAATGTATGTAATCCAACCATTCATATACAATTATATTTTCTAGATTTGGGGGCTCCATATCACGTGATTTTTGCGTGCAAGAAAACTTTTTTTTCTCAACATCCCAATCAGGTCTTGACTGAATTAAAAAATATACATATTTTCTGTTTTTCTATATTCAATGTAGTAGAGTTTATCCACTTACTCTTAGCAGTCAGGCACTGGGATGGCAAAGATAATTCAGCTAGACAGGAGAACCTGGTGCTTCTGGGTTGTGGTGGACTGTTCCTGCACAACACATTTCCAGATAGAGAAAGCTACTACTTGATTTCCTTATGTGGCAGCTCTGTGTGACTATAAGATACTCAGAGTTTGATTATGATTTACTTAAAATCTACCATAAAACTCTACATATAGTTTATGTGAGTCTGAACTAGAATCATATTTCTTGTGACCAGGCCCCGTGGGCTCCAGTTAGCTGAGTGGCACACCTGAGGTATTTGTATTCTCTGTGGGAGTCAGAAGAGATACTGAGGGCCAGTACCAGAAAATCAGGCTTCTGGACCATAGCTTAGTACTCATAGCCTGGGTCAATATTAGAAGCTTTGCAGAAATAGTTTCCAGAGCTCAGGTTGAGCAAAAGAAGGAGAAGTTGAGCCATCCTCTCTTCACCCTTGTATCTACTTGACTTTTCATTCACTCATGCTATCTCTGAGTAAAATTTTAACTTCTTAATAGATCTTCAAGTTAAATATATCACTTTACTGTAATGCAATATTTTTTGAGAAAAGGTGAAATAACATATTTCATAGAGAAACTGATCATGTAGCTCTCATTACATTTGATGTCTAGAAATGTTTTTGTGTCCTGATACATAGCAAAGTAGCTAGTGCAAAGAGTAGGAATTCCAAGTACTTGTTGCTGATTTGCTGATTTATTGTCTGGTTTATTCCCCAAAGCATCTAAAACCCTTATACACATAAGTAAAATACATGAAGAAAAATTAACTTTAAATGAACATTCAGGCAAGGGGAAAATAGAGGTATAAAAGTAATATGGGGTCAAGAGTGAGGCCAGTAGGCAAAGCATATGGAGTACAGTTCTCCATATAGAGTTGATCCTCTTTATTTGTGGATTCCATATTTATGAGTTTACCTACTTGCTAAAATTTATCTGTGAACCCCAAAATCAATATTGCCAGTGCTTTCACAGTCATTTTTGGTTATGCCCAGAATGGTGAAAAATTTGAATTTCCAATGCCCACATTGTCAGCTGAAGTTGCAGAAACTGACTTTCTGTTCCAACTCTCATACTCTAAACATGTCCTTTATGTGATCTCTTTGTTCCACATTCTTTTGCAGGTTGTGCTTTTTGTTTTGGGAGTTCACTGTTTAAAATGGCCCCAAGCAGAGTACAGTAAGACCTTGGTTTGTGAGCATAATTCATTCTGGAGACATGCTTGTAATCCAAAGCACTTGTATATCAAAGTGAATTTCCCCATAAGAAAGAATAGAAACTCAGATGATTCATTCCACAACCCCAAAATATTCATACAAAAATGATTACAATACTGTAATATAATACA
Organism: Panthera pardus; assembly: GCF_024362965.1. Lineage (NCBI taxonomy): Eukaryota > Metazoa > Chordata > Mammalia > Carnivora > Felidae > Panthera > Panthera pardus. The sequence continues at coordinate 104,032,023 of NW_026526732.1, forward strand.
AAACAATAAAGAAGATACAAAATATAAAGAAAAATAAATACATTAACATCCACTTACTTTGCAAACATTTGTGGCTGGTGTGAAGGAGATAAGAGAGTGGAGGGTTATTGTGTACGACAACTTTCACTATCACTAACAGATGTTGACTACAATACAGTATTAATAAACTTGTCATATACTGTATTTAATGTAACTGGCAATAAGGCAGCAGAGGAAAGGGTCTATATCTGACCTAGAATGAAGCAAAGAATTCATAAGCTTCTTATATGGAAAAGTAAAGGACTGTCCATAGGTGCTTTGAAGTAACAAAAAGTATACTAGTACCAGTTGGAGGCACCTTCCAATGTTCTGAAAAATCACTGATTTCTGCCAAACACCACGGCCAGAGACCGAGCATCCAAGCCATGGGAGACGATCACACACAACCCCACAGTGAGCAAGAGAGAGAAGAACCATTGGCTCAGTGGTGATCATGTGACATTTGGGATCCTGTACTACTTGTGTTGCAAGACATCACTTGTTTATCAACTTAAAATTTATTACAAATGTTTGCTTGTCTTGTGGAATGCTCACAGAACAAGTTACTCACAATCCAAGGTTCTACTGTACTTAGGTGCTGTGTTCCTGAGTGCAAAAAGACTGTGATGTGTCTTACCAAGAAAATACATGCTTTACATATGCTTTCTTCAGGCATGAATTCTAATGTTCTTGATTGTGAGTTCAATGGTAATAAATCAACAATACATATTAATGTCTTTAAACAGAAATACATAAAAACCACGTTATGTGTTGGTCTGCTGATGAAAATATTGTGACCAGAGGCTTTCAGGAACCTAATCTTTTATTTTCCCTGGAAGCGATGGTTCAGAACTCACTAAGACAGTGTTCCCTGTGTTTATTAAACATAGCTACCACAAATAATGAGAATCAAGTGTACTCGCAGTAGGTGATTTGTACTGTAAGCTTTCGAGCAGCTAACACAAGAGAAACAAATGTGAGTAGTTATGTGATTCAGTTTGTCCATAAAATTATCCATATGCTCTTTACCATAGCATTTGCTTGACTTTTCACTTGTAATATCTCGAAATGAATTTCTCTAAGTTCTACATTATCAAAACCCTCCTTGATCCGGCTTCAATATACCTTTATAGGCTAAGGAACTCTTTCAATCCACAAATTTTGCAGGGTGACAAATACTGGTGATATTAAAATCAGAGAGACATTTCTCCTTTGGGTACACACAGAGAGGGTACTATATTTGTTAATGAAGAAAGAGATTTTTTTAAAGCACTTGTGATCCAATGGTAGTAATTATTTTTCAGACGATAGGTTTTCTGTTTAGAGATTCCTCTCTTATCTGTTTCTCTAGTAGTGCCCCTATCAGTGCAAGTAATTTAATATTTTGCAATGCTTGTTTTCCACATATCAAAATTTACAACAGTAAAACAAAAACAAAAACACCAAAAAACAAAAACATCTTTTCCTGTAAACTTGATTATGATTTATTCCTCCTATATAATGCTGAATTTCACCTTCCCCCTCTATTTCTCCCATTTCTTCTTTCAATTATAATTAATGATTTGGAAACTTATAATTTTAACGAACAGATGCTTACCTGCTATGGAGAGTTCAGTTTGCATCAGGGTAGTGGTTTCTTTTCCGTAATTGGTGAGTTTATTCTTCAAGCCTACTTCCCTAATTAGTCCTTAGTGGAAAAAGGAGGTAGTGGAAAAAAAGTGTCCACACCTGTAGAAGGGGAGGAGCTTATGGTGTCGGGTGAAAATCATCACACATACAGCATGAGTATTTTTACTCCGTCTCTTTTTTCTATCACATTTAGACTTACAGTGTAGAAACCAGTGGATACTTATCTTGATTTAGAGATGGACATTTTCTAGACACAAAATCTATCTATCTGTTAAGATCCTGTGAAACAGAATAAAAAGGAATGGGACCCAGGTGAAGGGGGTACAGTAAGTAAATGACAGAGAGGCACTGACCCCTTATATATTTTTATCCGTTTTGAAGAAAATGATTTTGCTTCCCTAAACTTCCAAGGCTGACAAAGGGGTAGTCTCTAAAAAGGATACTTGTGGAATTGAGAGTTCTTTTGGAAATTTTGATACTTTTACCCTATTCTTTTACATGAAAAGTCAGAGTTTACTCCCGTCTCTCAAATGGCTGCAATTTCAAGCGCCATATAAAACTTACACGGGCATGTCTTCCCACAGCACAATTCCTGAGCTTTGGGATAATAAATAGTACGAATGTCTCAGTGGTATATGAAGAATGTTTCAATCTGAATGTGGTCACATGGGAAGATACTGGTTACCAACTTATGTCTCATAAAGTCAAGATTAAATGAGGGGAAAATCAGGGCATTCTTTACTTAAAGATGCTTATTTAAGTAACACAATGGTTAGCTGGTACTTGAAAATGACTGGAGAAGTTGTATTAGATGACAGTTACTGGATGTCAAAATCAGACTGTTTTTGATCTGGCTATATTGATAACTTTTTTTCTTTTAAGATATTGACTGATGGTAATATATCTGTTCATGGCTGTAAGGATACTATATAAGTCTAATCTCTTCTAAATATTATCTGAGGAAAATCAATTTTAAAAAAGGAACAGATACTGTTATTTGTCTAACGGAAACTGTTTTAGATGTGATGTACAATGTCAGGAAAAAAAAAACCTTAAAAAGGATCAAGTGATTTATAGCCTCTGAGAGACATATAAATGTCTTCCCAGATTTACACCTCATCCTGTTCTCAAGTGTATCTGAAATAGAAACTTCTATTCTTTTTTCAAAGAAAAAATAAAATAAAATAAAAAACTAAGCAGAATAGGTGTTTTTTGTTTTTGTTTTTGTTTTTTGCCATAAGTAAAAATATCCACAGCATATTACCTTTCCAGGAAAACTACATTGGTTGAAGGTAATTAAATTTGAAATGTGTCCATCAAGGTAAAGTGAATTGTTAACCTGAGACTAAAAGGAAAAAGAAGGGAGGAGGAAGCTTGCTTACTAATATAAGATAAATTTAAAGAGATTTTCTTCTGCAAACCCACATTCATACATATTATCATTATAACACATAGTATCATTATACCTAGGAAAATAGAGGGATTTTTACGTTGTTGTAAACAGGATGCGCTCATCAGCCTCAGGAGCCTCTTCTATTTGTAGCTTATCAGAAAATCCCTAAGTCAAAATTACTATTTTTCACTTCTTAGTTCTATCACTTACTATTTGAGCAAGAGTATTTGAGGCAGGTATTTAGCCTCCCTGAGCCCCAGATTTTTCATTGCAGGATGGGCTAATAGTTGCCATTATAGGGTTTAATCCCTAGTGTTATTAGGATTAAACATTGGTATAAATGCACGTATACATCCAATTGGTTTAGAAGAGTGCCTGGCACACAGGACACATCAATAAACGCCATTTTTGTCATTGCTATTATCGTTATATAGCCCTGTTTCCCCATTTGAAAAACCTACCTTAATTTTAAGGTCTTCTTTAGGGCTGGAAATGGGATGAAATTGACTAAGGCACATTTACTTCTATTAAAAAATGAAATTGTTGGCCGGGTCGCAGCAGCTCGGGAGGCGGCAGGAGCGACAGCGGCCAGGCAGCCCAGCTTCGCGAAGGCTCTGGGCGTGCGGCGGCCCACAGGCACCTGCACGCACGGGCCGCGCCACCAGGATGCCCAGGAGGAAGGTCAATTCCCCCGAGGGGGCGGGAAAGGAGGAGCCCAAGAGGAGGTCGGCATGGTTGTCAGTTGCAAAACCTAGGGCTGCAAGAGTTGAAGCCAAAAAAGGCGGGAAAGGATAAATCTTGAGACAAAAAAGTGCAAAGGGGAGCAAAGGGAAAACAGGTTAAAGTGGCTCAGCAAGAAACAAAATGACTTACCTGCAGAAAACGGAGAAACTAAAAATGAGAGTCCAGCCTCTGATGAGGGAGGAGAGAAAAAAGCCAAGTCTGATTATCAGATCCCATGTCTTATCAGTGGCCACTGTCTCCCTTCCTGTACAGATCACAGGAATACTTTTATCAACTATTTTGTAAATCCAAGTTTTTTAGTAGCTCTAGAAACTACTATATATATATATATATATATATATATATATATATATATTTTTTTTTTTTTTTTAAGTATTTTTTTAAGTATTAAGAAGGAGGGAATCCCAACTTAGCCCATTTTTTAAGTGTAAATGCTTTTTTTTTTTTTTTTTTTTTTTTTAGCAGTGAAGTCATTTGCTGGTTGTTTATTTTTTGGTACAACCAGGAAATAGTGGGATATTGAATATGGGAGGCTCTGATTGTCTTGGGTTTCAGCTTAACATTCCATAGATGGGGTAGTTTTTATATACTACAAAAACAAGCATCCTAAATGGCAATTTGGAGTCAGTCATGCATTTAATATGTCTTGAACATTTTAAATTATAGTTCTATTACCATGTTGTTTTTGGTAGAATTGTTTCCTAAAGAAAGCCACTCCTTGATCTTGGCTCTCCCCATCAGGATTTTGTGAATTCCGTAACATTCTTGGTCATAGTAGTCCAGTTTCCTAGTAACTTTGTTAATGTGCTGTGCAAGATTAAAAATTTGAGTATGTAGTATATCAAATTGTGAATTAATGGGACTTAACAATGTAACAGCATATCAATATTTGAAGATATTGGTACTTGATATACTGTTAAGGAAAGTTTGGCTCCAAATTTTAAGCTGGAGGGTCACTGGCATAACTTAGAAAAGAATCACAAGTACATGATTTTTTAGATTTTCGGTACATACATTCAGAAGTGTATACAAGTTGAATTGTCGGTACTGATCCTCAGAACAAGCAATAAAAACTGAAATATGAAAGAAAAAAATGAAATTATCTATAGTAGTTTTATTGAATTTTGAAAATGTCATCTCTTCATCTTCCTCTTTGTCCAATTTTAGCAGCTATCAACCCATCTTTGGATATAGTTGCTACACAATTTTATAGCCTTGATAACAGCAGGTCACTTTAATGAGAGCAAACATCTAAGTCAAGATAAAGTGGTTGTATGTTGGTCTACTAGCAATGAAATACATTCAATGGCAGCAACTCTTAAGAAAAGCTGGTTAGAATACAAAAATGGCTCAAGTTACTTTGTACATGATGAAGCCCAAATGGGAAATTTGAACTTCTCTCTGCTCTTTTCCTTCTCTCCTCTCCCTTCCTCAAAGTTGAGTATTTCTTGACAATGAGTGAAACATGAGAGGATTTAGAAGACTTTTTTTTTTTTTAGAAGACTTTTGTTTGAAAACTAAGCCAACCTGAATGATTCACATACTAATTTTGACAGGTGCACCTGCATTTATCTTTTGGTTGAGAATGCCAGGAAATTCTATCCAACCAAATAAAGTAAATCCTATAATTTTAGGTTCCAGTGCAGGTGAGTCATATTTAAACAAAACTTGTTTGTTAAACATATGCCCAACTGAAAGTTGAGGAAGACAGAAGGGCTCCTATAAGATAGGAATTTTAAATGACAGTGCACTAAGTTCTGCCACATATCTGTATAGGCTACCCATTCACCTTCCAAATCATAGTTTACCTTGCTTCTTTTATGCTATATATGAACACTATCTGCCATTCCAAAATATATATGTTTTAGCCTTGAAAGTTTGTGGCAAGTGGCACTCTCCACTTGTGGAGAGGAAGTGTTCCATAGCTGTCATGGTCTGTGCATATGAAAACTTACCTGAGTGAGGATACTACATAGGACAGTCATCTGAATTATTGGGACCCCACACAGTTAAATTTTACTTTTATTTGGGTCTGTGATTAACTCTTGAATTCGTCACAAAGGGTGTACCAAAATTTAGTCTTCGAAGAAAATATTGTGTATGTTTTCGATTGCCTGCCACGTGCCAGAAGATACTGTAGACCTCTCAAAATTAGATCACATACTTTTCAAAGCTGTAAGAGGGTAATATGACCAGTTCATGCATGGTGAAGAACTGATTACTCAGTAAAAATGGTGAATAAAAATTCCAGCAGACATGCAATAACCTTGAATGGATGCTCTGAGATAAATAGCAGACATTTAATTAACTCGTCTTTCCCATCAAAAGCTATTATAAACATAGTGATTAATGAGAAAGATCTGTAAGTTGGGGCTCTATTTGTCACTCTAAAAACAAAAGTTCCAAGTTTCCAAGTGAGGGGCTTTACAGATTTTGTATTACCTTGTACTTTTAGTTCCTTTGCCTGGCACTTAGCAGGCAGTCCCAAGTATAGCGAAATGTTTTCTTTAAACGCTGCACCGCAGGTTTCCTTTCTTGAAGACTTCCTCTAAGATCTATTAATGTTCTCCTTGACCATTATTTCCTAAAAGGATATTGCTTTTGACTCTTTCACTAAAGCTCCCTAGGGTTCCACATGACAGTGTGGTCTCCCTTACTGCAATGAGCTTTAGTTGGAACTTGTTTAACTAAGGTTGTGTTTCTGCCTGGAGGGTATCAACACAGTTATGGCACCTTCTACCTTAACTGACAAGATCGTCTAGGCTAGAAAGAAAATTAATGAGAAATTGCAGTTATTTTAAAAAAATTTTTTACTGTTTATTTATTTTCGACAAAGAGAAAAAAACAGAGCATGAGTGGGAAAGGGGCAGAGAGAGAGGGAGACACAGAATGTGAAGCAGGCTCCAGCCTCTGAACTGTCAGCACAGAGCCCTATGTGGGGCTCAAAGTCATGAGCTGTGAGATTATGACCTGAGCCAAAGTCGGACACTGAAACAACTAAGCCATCCAGGTGCCCCAAGAAATTACATTTATTTGTTATTTTATTTTACAAATAAATAAAAGCAAATCAGACAATATACTGTAGTGTACAGAAAAGACTTTTAATATATTCAAATGATAATTTACTCATATATATATATATACACACACATATATATACATATATATATACATATATATATATATACACACACATATATATATATATATACACACACACATATACTTATTACTACAATGAGAAAAGGTTTATAGAAAGGGTTTTTTGTTTGATTTTTCTTTTAAGGGATAAATGTGCTTAGGTTTCTTTTAGATAAAGTATGCTTTGATGACAGTGGAAAATATTCGATATCTAGTCAATAACCCAACCAAAGAAATATGGTCATGCTACCTCCAAAGGCAAAGACACCTGGCAAATCTTAATTATGCCACAAAAATCCAGGGAGTTATGTAAAAGAATTAAGGCATTTGGGGATTTCTCAAGTTCCAGATAACCACACAGAAAATGCAAGTCATGAGCTAAAGGATAATAATGCTAGCAAACAATTGTGTTTCTATGTACCAGCTACTACACACACCTTATATATGACAGTACCACATTTCCACTGCACTAGCCAATAAATGAGTTCAATTCAGTCACTGTAAATCATTAGATTGTGACTGTTCCTTGTTTCATGGCTTCAGGCAAATAACCAGAGATACAGCAACAGAAATGTGAGTTCCCAGTTTTGGCAACTACTCAAAACAGTTTTTAGGACATTAGATGCTAACAGATCTATAAGGCTAATTTTAAGTGTGCATTGGAAATACATCCTGAAGAAGACTCACCCTCTGCAATATCATCACAAGTAACAGTTTTATAAATTCATAGACATTAAATTAATATGGACCAGTCTAAAAAAAAAAAACCTCATTAAGAGGCATCCAGTCTCTTATAGGCTTCTTCAATGAAAGTTAACATATTTTTCATCTGGGATGAATTATGGAGAACATCCAAGTCCTTCAGAAGAGCATTATGGTTTGGAATTAACGTCAGAATTTCTTTCTGTGGGTATAACAGAATTAGTTTAAAATTAAAAAAAAAATTGAGATATAATTGACATAGAACATTAATTTCAGGTATACAGCACAATGATGTAGTATTTGTATATTCTGCAAAACGATCACCACAATGAGTCTAGTTAACAATTATCACCATACATAGCTACAAATTCTTCCTGTGATGTGAACTTCTAAGATTTACTCTCTTAGCAACTTTCAAATATACAGTACAGTATTATTGACTAGTTACTGTGTTCTACATTATATCCTCACATTGATTTCATAACTGGAAGTTTATACTTTTTGACCATATTCACCCATATAATTAGTTTTTAACCTTTTATTGTAAGAAATGTCAAATGTATGTTAGAGAAAATGGTACAAAGCCTCATATATCCATCATCCAAACTTCAGTACCCATCAACTTATTTCTGCTCTTTCAAATTTGTATTATTCTGTTTTCCCTCTGCCCATTTCCTCTCCTTTCACCCTAAATGGATTATACATAAGCCTATTTAAAATTGTTATTTTTTGAAGTTTATCTATTTTGAGAGAGAGAGAGGGAATGAGCATGAGTGGGGAGGGGCAGAGAAAGAGGGAGAGAAAGAGTCCCAAGCAGGCTCCGCCCTGACAGGGGGCTTGATCTCACAAATCATGAGATCATGACCCGAGCTGAAATCAAGAATTGGATACTTAACCGACTGAGTCACCCAGGTGCCCTATTATAAACATTTACACTATAATACCTACTGGGAACCTGTGAAGGCAGATACCAGCGTATAGTTGGCTACAAATAACACAGCACTATTTTATGAAGAGTTATAGGCCATTTTTAGAAGCATAAACTCAACTATTGGAATTTACTTCCCGAAATCTATCCTACACTTATGACCACACAAATATGTAAAGATGTATGTATAAGGGTGTACTGAGCAAATAATTGCAAATAGTCTTCATTTTAGTAATTCACAAATTATGGAATGGTATATTCATATAATGGGATGTTATAAAGCTATTGACAAGAATGAGACAGATCTACAAGACGCTCACAAAGAAAGATGTTCAAACCATTTTGTCAAATGATAAAAATAATGTTTACTAAAAACTTATGTATTTCATTTGTTTAAAAAAAAGAAAAGGATATTATGGTTTTATATATGCAATTCATAACTGGTGACATAGTTGATATGGTAAATTGGCATTTACCTGAAGTGTGGGAGCTTTGAGACTCTTCTGAGAAAGTTCTGGAAGACAGAGTACCCCACTATCTATCTGAAACATCTAAAGTTGAAAAAGAAAGCTACAGATTATTTCAAAAGGCTGATTTCTCTCTTCTTACATTCAAAAGTTGTCTTGGTGGAAAGTAAGCATTAAAACTTTTATCCACACTCTAGCAATACATTATTAAGCAATTACCTGTTTTACTTTCTCTTCCTCTTCTTCCACCTCACTTGTCAGAATTTGAATTTTGTTCTTTAGGCTGTGAATACTCCCAGTCATTGACTCTATGGTCTCTAGTATTTTATCTATTTCCTCCTGAGTCCGAAATAAAAAGTTAATATTTTAAACTGAATATATTATTAATTGAAACCCAAATAGGTATTGATATACATATACATATTTTAAAAAAATATCTCATACACTGAAACACTTTTGGAAGAAACCGGTATATTTCTTTTTTTTTCTTTCAAAAAGTAGACTTCCTAGAAACTAATTTACCAATATAATAATGCATTGTAAGGAAACTTAATTTCCCTGGAACAAGGAGATATATATACCCCATGTACAAGAGTATTTCCTCAAAAACTAGGCAAAACTGCTACAATCAGAGATCCTGGAAGATCCGTGCAAATGTGGCAGAGCCCCAGGACTGATGGCCTAAAAATCTGTGCTTTGCCTGTTCATCTCTATCCCCACCACACAAACCTGGCAATCACTCATCTTTCTATTCTCCAGTTTTCCCACTTCTGGAGCACTGTCATGTTATATAGTTGCAATAATACAGTATGTGTAGCCTTTTCAGTTTGGTTTCTTTTATAATATGCATTTAAGGTTCCTCCATGTCTCATTAGGGCTTAATAGCTCATTTCTTTTTAGTGGTGAATAACATTGTCTGATGTGCCACAGTTTATCCATTTGCCTACTGAAGGACATCTTGGACTTTTCCAACTTTTGGCAATTATGAATAAAAGCTACCACAAACACCCATATGCAATATACCAAGGAGCGTGACTGCTGGATTGTGTGGTAAGAGTAGGTTTCATTTTGTTTAAGACGCTGCCAAACCGTATTCCCAAGTGCTGTACCATTTAGCATTCCCACCAGCTAGAGTTCTGTTGCTCCACATCCTTGTCTGCATTTATTGTTTTCCATGTTCTAGATTCTGGTCATTATAATAAGTGCATATGAAGGAAGTCTCTTTTCATCTCTTGTTTTCCACTCCAATTTTTTTGGTTACTTCCAGTTTACTTGTACTAGAAACTAGAGAGTTTGCTTTCTAGCATTTGCTGGTCAAGTTTCACCTGTTCCTCAGCCCTGAATTTCCTGTGACTTGGCTTTTGGATTTTGAAGAGTGCTGTCCAATACCACTATATGTAAGGTGCATGTATTCCCTTCCTGCCATAACAAACACAAACTTGGTGGCTTAAAACAGAAATTTATTCTCTCACAGTTCTTGAAGGCAGATGTCCAAAGCAAGGTGTTGGCAGGGCAGATTCCAGATCCCTCTGGAATATCTAAGGGAGAATCCTCTCTTGGTTCTTCTGGCTTCTATGGCTACAGCACTCCAATTTCTGCATTTTTTTTTTTTTTTCCCACACAGACATTTCCTCCACGTCTCCGCATAAGGCCACTTTTGTCTCTTTACTAGACAACTGTCTTTGGATTGAGGGCCCACCCAAGATAATCCAGGATGATCTCGAGATCCTTAATTATATCTGGGAAGACTCTTTCCAAATAAGGTCACATTCGCAGGTTCCAGGGTTAGGACTTGGGCATCTCATTTTGGGGGCCACCATATGACCCAACCCAGAGGAAATGAATAACAGCACTGAATACAGAAAACAGTATTAATAGGACTACAAATTTCCATTGTAATTAAAAAATTATTTTGTTGCATTGCTTTGGTTATCTTCTTTGGGTATTCCTACCCTACCTATGCCATATCTTCTTTGCTGAGCTCATACATTTGTCACTTTTTCTCAATACCTTTAAAAATTTCCATGTTTCTTTTTGATTCTTAAAATTTTATCTTTATTTTGTTTATTGTAAGCATTATCTGTTGTGTTTAATTCTCCTTCTAATTTAGTCTGTACACCTGAAAGGTTTCTTTCTTTTACTTACTTTTAATTCTTCCCTGAATTCTGTAGCTGCAGTTTTTGGTATCTCTAATCCTGATTAATCATTTTTTCCATACCCTCTATAGTTTTTCTGAATTTCTTTGTTTGCTTGACAATTAGGTTAGTGTTCATCTGTTTTGTGAACACATGTTTTTGGTATGCTTTTGTTATCTGTGGATTATTTTTTGTCCTTATTTGTATATTTTCTTATGTTAACTTTGGTTGTGAAATTCTATGGTTCTGTTCTTAGGCAGAGATCCACAGAGATTAAAACACTAAGGCCCAGCAGATCTTTTACCACCTTCTCAGAGTCACTCCAAGACTTTGCTGACTGCCTTTTCCCTAGTATCATCACGGAGTGAGAGAGCTCAATGAACACACTGTTGTTGCATGAATACAACTTGTTACTCATTAGCTGATACAGGTTTTGGAAAGTCACCATCAAGAATAACTCTAGGCTACAGTGGGGAAAAGCAGCGGTTCTAAGACACACAGCGGAAAACTGATGGATACAGACAAAACCTACAAACTCCTAGTTCAAAGGCTCTATTATATCAATGAAGAACTCTTATACCAAAATGCCAACAGTGCTTCCATTGAGTAACTGAATATTAACCAAGCAAAACTAAGACTGTTATAATGTTGTGATATAAAAAATATGTATTTGGTCTTCATCCCTGGTTTCTGGCACAGAGCCTCTAAAATCCTTGTAATCTGCTGAGTGATTGGGGTGACAGTAGCATCTTTTCTATTCATAATAAGCCCCTTTCAACCTTACCTGAGTTTATGCTAATAATGAATGATTTAGAGAGGACAGAGTCTGGTTGCCAGAGCAACCCATCATGTCAGTACAGGGTTGGAACTTTTAGCCCCACTCCTCGATCTCCTGAGAAGGGGAAAGGGGCTGGAGATTCAGTTATGCTCACGTGATGAAGCTTCCATAAAAACTGTAAACACTGGGTTCAGAGAGCTTCTAGGTTAGCAAACACGTTGGGGTGCTGGGAGGGCAACACCCTTCCCCTATACCCTGCCCTATGTATCTCTTCCATTTAGCTGTTCTTGAATGTATCCTTTATAATGAACGGGTAATAGTAAGTAAAGTGACTTCCTGAATTCTGTAAGCTGTTCTAGCAAATTACTGAAAGTGAGGAGAGGGTCATGGCAATACCTGATTTGTACTTGGTTGGTCAGAAGTACAGGAGTGGATGGCAACTGTCATCTGAAGTGGGGGGCAGTCTTGTGATACTGAGCCCTTAACCTGTGGGGTCTGTACTAATTTCAGATAGTGTCAGAATTGAATGAAATTGTAGGACACCTAGTTGGTGTCTGCAGAGAACTGGAAAAGTGCTTCGTGGAAAACCCACGCATTTGGTGTCAGGGGTGCTGAGTACAGAGAAAACAGTTTTTTCCATTTAACTCTATTTACCCTTTTGGCATATGGAGGTCCAGTTTTTGCTGTAAAACAGAAATGCTTCTAAGTATTATAAAAATCACAGTATCATTTACTATGTTTGATCACTTTCAAGTGGTTTATGCAAATATTAAATGTTAAGATAACATTTGCCATCATTTACTTTAAAATCACCTTAAAAAAAAAAAAGTCAAACTCACAAAAAAGAGTAACAAAGTGGTTACCAGGGCCTGGGGGGATGGAGGAAATGGGGAGAGGTTAGTAAAGGGTACAAATTTTCAGCTATAAGATGAATGAGGTGTGACGACCTAGTGTGAAACAAGGTGATTATAACTGACAACACCATACTGTACACTTAAAATTTGCTGAGAGAACTTAAATGTTCTTACCACACACAAAATAAAAAAATCATGTGAGGTGATGATGTGTGAATTTACCAGGTGAGGGAATGAATGCTTTCACAAAGTGTACATATATCAAGTCACTACAATGTACGCTTCAAATATCTTAAGATTATAGGCCAAGAAAGCTGAAATTAAAAAAATAACCTGTATAAATGTCATCCAGGTACTCATTACATGGTGGAACTATATCAGTAGTGAAAATATACTCTTAAAAAGTAGTAACAGTGGGATAAAAACTTGGTTATCATCTCACACCACGAAGGAAGTGGAGTTTCTATTTAAAACGTATATAATTCATTAATTTATAATATATGTAAATTATATACATTTCATTAATTTATAATATATGTAAATTTGTTGCTCAGAATCAAATCCATCCAATGTTGATTGTATGGAAAAACCAGAATAAAATGTGAATTCTGAATTATTAGAAATCCTTGGACATGCACATTCCTTGCATAAACTACCACCCAAACTGTATTTTCTGAATTGCTAACAAAGACCTATGCGCCATTACCCACGAACTGCTCTGAAGTGGCTAAGGGATATAACGTCTAACTATTTAATAAGCCCCCTAAGTTTGCTTTTCTTAAATGTTCAAATATCGACTAATTAAAAGTCTGAAGTTAATCATGATACCCAATGTTATCTCCCATTACCTTCTACAAGAAAATGATCAAGAATCAGAATTTGAAGTTGGGCTAAGGTCTACATCATAACTTGAAGCAATATGTGTAAGTTTTAGCTAAAAGTATTGGATGTCTCCATTTTTCACATTTGTAAAATGAGATCACATGGCATAGACCTCTTTAAGTCATTTTTAGAATTAAGGGATATAACTATAAGTGCCTAGAGTAGTGCCTAGAACATAGAGAGCCCTCATTACATGTTAGCTATAATGATAATAAACAACAATAATAATGATGACCATGCTCTTCTTGTCAATAAGTACCATATACAGAATGGAAAAACTAATATGTTTTGAAATTCTATAGCATTTAGTGATGACCTCCTGTAATTTGATAATCCAAAATAGTAGTTCAGTTAAAGTCAGATAAAAAAACAGAATTGCTAATCATTAATATATTAGAAATACTTTTAACTTTAGAGGCCCAAAGTTTAGGCAAAGTTTCTGCTTTGACTAATAATAATAAAAATAATAATAATAATTTAATGAATTACTTGTTCTAATATCAGTATTCATTACTCAGAGAATATCATGATAATTAAAAAAATTTCTTGTTTTTTTCCCCTTTCTCCTAACTCTCTAATTACGGACTCCCTGTTCAAATATCATACCTGCAATAATGCCAGACCTTCTTCATTAGCTCTGTGCTCTGCCCTTTCCATTTTCAGTAGACTTGACACATTAGTTAAATCTTTCAGCTTTTTGGGAGGGACTTTAAGATTTTCACACAGTTGTAGCAATCTTAGGGATAAAATAAAAACATAATTATATTTACTTTTTTAGTACCATTATTTTTGGTTTTGTTCTGTTTGAAGTACTGTTGCCATCTCTTCTCTGACCTCATATTCCCAAGGGCTATAATATTCTTTTATTAACAGTGGCTAACATTAGCAGTGAGTCACCCATAAAAAGCCAAGACATCATCTTTAAACCTTTCAATTTATTAAGATTTATCTCAAATCATAGGGCACTTAAGCTGCTTCACAAAAGGAAAAAATTCTATTTTACATATTTAACAATTAATTGTATTATATACATTTATTTATACAATTTAATTTTTATACAATTTCATTTATACATATTTTAAAGTAAAACTTTCCTTGTATCTTCTGAAAGTGTTTCCTGGACTATTATAGCACATAATTCTATCGGTTATTGTGATTGTTGGATAAAAGATGGAACACTACTCTGTAAGTCATAATTATGACCCTGGATGCTATATTTCAGTTGTCTCAGACAATGTACCCAATGAAAAAGAACTTCTATATCAGTTACTCTAACAACGGCTTTGAAGATAAGTGAGTGCCATAGAGTTTAAGGCAAATAAAACATTAAGATTAAAGTGCTTTGTTCAGAGGCGCTTGGGTGGTTCAACTGGTTAAGTGTCTGACTTTGGCTCAGGTCATGATCTTGTGTTTCATGAGTTCGAGCCCAGTGTTACACTCTGTGCTGACAGCTCAGAGCCTGGAGCCTGCTCTGGATTCTGTGTCTACTTCTCTCTGACCCTCTCCCGCTATGTCTCTCTTTCTCTCAAAAATAAATAAACATTCAAAAAATAGAGTGCTTTGTCAAAAGTACTATCATCATAAATACTATTCAATATTAAAGTTAAGAAATCCTTTCTAGGGCGCCTGGGTGGCTCAGTCGGTTAAGCGGCCGACTTCGGCTCAGGTCATGATCTCGCGGTCCGTGAGTTCGAGCCCCGCGTCGGGCTCTGTGCTGACAGCTCAGAGCCTGGAGCCTGTTTCAGATTCTGTGTCTCCCTCTCTCTGACCCTCCCCCATTCATGTTCTGTCTCTCTCTGTCTCAAAAATAAATAAACATTAAAAAAAAAAAAAAATTTATAAAGAAATCCTTTCTAAATATATAAAGGAAAAAAATTAAAGAACAAATTAAAAACAAAAAGATAAAAAAACAAATTAAAAACAGAAAAAAATTAACAAAACAAGGCTAAGAAAGCCTCCTTCAAACCAGGTTGATTAGATCACCAATAGAAACTAACCTATTACTACCCTCACTTGTAGCAGGGAGCAATACAGCTTTCCTAGATTTGATTCTTGAATTCGAGGAAGAAATCAAGGAGGAAAATCTAAATTTGGTTGCTTTTACCTAGCAGCAGCATTTTGGCATTCTCCAAAACCCTACAACTTAAGATTTGTAGGGTTTTAACAAGAGTGGAAACCAAAACTCATCTTCCAAAAAATACCAGATAAGAACGGTAAACTGTTAACTTCGAATTGCTCAACATGAAGGGAGTTAAAATTGACAAAATATTTTTTCAAATCCCAATACAAAACAATGAACTGTAGAAGTAGGCATTTTGTGATTTTCAGACTCTTCTTAATAAATTCTCTTAACTTCAGAATTGCATGCAGCAGCAGTTTAGAATATACATTTCCAAATTGTTCATCTTCTTAAAACAATAGAAGCAAAAACAACAACAACAACGAAAACCCAGTATGAAAGAAAAACTTTATATCCCACAAATGTCTGTTCTGGTAACATAGGAACAGATCAGATTTTTACTAATTATGTTCTAACAATTTTCTATTGCATAACTATATTACCTTTTCTTTAGATAGTTAAGATGATACTGAACTTGTTCATGTTCTCTAATATTGTTACTCAAAATTGTTCTGGAAAAGAAAAAAGATATTGAATAAGTAGTAGTTTGAAATACAACTAATACAATGTTTACTTTTTTCTCTCTGATTTCTTTCATGTGTCTCTTACTAGCCAGGAAGAATCAATCACTTTTTATTTTATGTTAAATACATTTTAAGCAGAGATAGAATCAAAATTCTTTTTATTACATTTTATTATTGTAATTAATTTAGATGAGTTCAGTTTCTTGATGGCAGAATCCATCTTTATATCCCCTTTAGCATGATGGTAGCTTACATATAGTGCCAATTCAACTCAACTTCTTCCTAAATATCCCTAGTGAGGGAACAACTTTAAAGTTTACAAATAGCAAGTTATGCCACATAGGCTTTGTTTTTCTTTCTTTGATGGAATGATAAGCTTCTGAAATTAATAAAGACTTCTTGCTTAAGGCTAATAGCATCACAAGACATTACGTGTATCTTCTTCTGAAAGAGAAAAATACCCTACCACCATAAAACAAATAATGACAGTTAAAAGGATACCGTTTGTAGGAAACATTTGAGTACAAATCAGGAGTGAAAAAATTTCATACTTACATTATTACTGATTCCATCATAGCTTGTAAATGCTCTCTGCTCCTCTTTGAAAGAGGCTGCCAGGTTTTTCTCTTGTTGAATGCTACCTTTACCCGTTTTAGATTAGTATGCTCTGTTTGTCCTGTTACTGGTGAGAAAAGAGACTCTGGTCAATCTCAAAGTTTTATGTTTTTACTTAGGAAGAGTTTCAAGTATAAATTTACTTTAAAAAGCTAATAGAATTACAAGAACCAAAATATTATAAAACTGCAGGAATCGTTTAACTTCTTTTTTATTGCACAGCCATAATATGTCAAGTGTCAAATATGAATATGCTGTCTATTATTATGTTAGCTAAAATATTAGTAGCTGACATTGCAGATGCAAACCCAAGACAATTCTAAATGAAGAACCAGGCTACACTTATTAGGATTCAATATAAAAGTCTGGTTCCCAGAAATGATATAAATTAAAGAGCTTCATTGAGAAGACTAGAAAGCTATTTCTACCAAATGTTGAATGGCAACTGGAACAAAATATTCAGGGTCTCCTAGGTTGTTGATGTTGTTCTACTTATAAGGGATAAACAAAGGAGATATGCTACTGGCTCCTCTGAAGATTAGTTCTGGAGAGAAGGGAGATAAAATAATTATAATTAGAAGTATGCAAAACATTACAAAAGAAAAAGTTCTATGTACTATGTGCACTACAGTAATATAAAACCAGAGGACCTAGCTTGGTCTTGGTGAGAAGACGGAGGGAATTCCTCAAAGAAGTGATGCTTAAGTAAAGATGACTGCTCCAAACTAATTTACTCCAAACAAAATTGGACAGTAGCTCCAAACTAATCTATACAATGGTGGTAGGACAGAAGCATATCTGTTTTAAGGAGAAATCAGTAGAGAAATCATGTGTCTCCATGTCACAAATCAGTAATAATTCAGACTATGGGACACCGGTTTTTTCTAGTTCCTATCAATTTAGAATCCTACACAATATTTTGCTAGAGGTGGTAAGTAAAATTTCAGTTGAAGAAAATAACTAACAAGTACTACTTATTCTTGCAAAAATGAGAATGCAGCTGTTTATCACTATCTTTTCCAGAACTCATAAACAAGATGCTGAGAATTTTTTCATGAATACAGATAGTATTGAGACCGACAGACAAGTTAAATAAGCTAGAGAAAATAAATACCTTCAGAAGGCAGATGCTTTGGATTTTTATTTTTTGCTGTGTTTCTAACCTAAAGGAAAAAACACATGCACACATAATTAAGCATCAGGTAAAAAGATAGCGTTTTTGATATATATTTGTCATGTACGTCGAAGAGTATCCATATATCTTCCGACAAGATGGAAAAAAGTAGATTGCCACTTCTGCAGAACAAGAGTGTGTATTTATCACAGGCAGCAGATATACTAAAGCATTTCCTGGACAATGGTGATAATGTACAGCAGAATTCCATACAATGTCAAAGAATGTTTTAAAGAAATTGTTAGTCATTTTGCCTGTGAAATAGTGTTATATACTTCACCTACAAAAAAACATAGGGAAAAATACATTTTTAAAATTATTTTATAATAAAGATTTTGGAAGAGAGGGGCACAATGATGGTAGACAGAATCTAATTTCTCCCAAAGTAATTTTTCTCTATGATTATAAATATATCTTCTCCTAACTCACAGATTTTCCTTTTAACATAGAATCTCTATACACTTTATTCCTAGTCTTCACATTTAAACCTTAGCAATGCCCCATTACCCCTTCCTGCAAATAATTCTCTGATCAATATCTTTGGAAATTGAAATACATAATTTTCATCTGAGAACTTTTACAAATCATATTGCAACAGCTCCCACATAATATGAATTACTACAATTTGTAGTAAAACTGCCCTTTAGTCTTCACATATTCCTTCACATAGAACAGATGATACTTTCAATCACAAAGTTCTAAATGATAAACTCAGTATTTTCATTACCTTTCTCTCTGGTAACTCCACTTCTTCATCATCAGTTTTTCGTTTTGGGTTTTTTTTAAACTGTTGAGATCTTTTCTTGGAAGCCCCTGCTTTGTTAGACATCTTGATTAAACAGAACAATCATAACAAAAAGTCTGGAAAGATAAAAGGACACAGAAAAGCTTAAGCCTACATAACAAATTTTGTTAAAAAGAGCTACCTATACATGTTCCAAATTTGCTTTAAAAAAATCGTAATGGGGGCGCCTGGGTGGCGCAGTCGGTTAAGCGTCCGACTTCAGCCAGGTCACGATCTCGCGGTCTGTGAGTTCGAGCCCCGCGTCAGGCTCTGGGCTGATGGCTCGGAGCCTGGAGCCTGTTTCCGATTCTGTGTCTCCCTCTCTCTCTGCCCCTCCCCCGTTCATGCTATGTCTCTCTCTGTCCCAAAAATAAATAAAAAACGTTGAAAAAAAAAAATTAAAAAAAAAAATCGTAATGAAAGTTTTGGGACAGTATTGTTTTTAGAACATTTAAACATATTTCAAAACAAACATCAGTTATTATTAAAGTAAGTGTGTCTAATTCAATTTCATTCTTAAAAATATCTTCCATTTTTATGGCTTTACAAAATTATGTGAAAATGCTTTTGCATTTCTTACTTTATACTTCCTCAATACAGTAACATTATCTCCATGTTTAGATCCAAGAAAATGGAAATATAAGGTATTAAATTGTCTTACTCTAGTCACAGATATTCTCCATTCTCCTTATGAAAGGAGATAATCTTTAGGATCATATTATGAATCTATGTTGTGGAAATTCAGGTGGAAAATTCACTCATAAGGATTTAAGCTCTAACTCTGCCTGGGCTATTTGCCTTTTAAAAAAGCACAGAAGTATACTGATTACCCTGTCCTCCCACAAATTACAAACAGGCACAGAAGTGGATGAAGATGTCAATGACAACATTTAGAATGACTCCTTTTCCCTATCTACTAACTAGTAAGTCACCAAACTTTTCACTGTTAAAAGGAACAGAGGAATAGGATGTTTATTCTTGCATTAGACCATAAGGAGTAGGCAGCATAGAAGTTAGGTACAGTATACATGGAGGGGTGTGTGAATGTGTTTGCAGACATACCTGGGAGATATTGCAGGTTCTGTTCTAGACCACTGCAATAAAATGAATATTGCAATAAAGTGAGTCAAATGAAGTTTTTGGTTTCATTTGGATGTAAAAGTTATGTTTACATTATACTGTAGTCTAGTAAGTGTGCAATAACATTATGTCTAAAAAAACAACCAATGTACATACCTTAATTAAAACATACTTTATGGCTGAAAAATGCTAACCATCATCTGAACATTCAGCAAGTCAATCACTGATCACCAAAACAAATATCATGATAGTGGAAAAGTTTGAAATATTCCAAGAATTCCCAAAATGTAACAGAGACAGGAAGTGAGCAAATGTTGTTGGAAAAATGGAGTCAAAAGACTTGCTGATGCAGGATTGCCAAACCTTCAATCTGTAAAGAACACAGTATCTGTGAAGTATGATAAAATGTGTGATAAAATGAGGTATACATATATGTGTGTGTATACATTACATATATATGTTTTCTAGGCATATACAGTTAGATATGTATCAGTCACCATTTAAAATTTTAGAGTTTATTATTTTTTTTTATTTATTTTTTTTTTTAAATTTTTTTTTTTTTCTTTTTTCAACGTTTTTTTTATTTATTTGTGGGACAGAGAGAGACAGAGCATGAACGGGGGAGGGACAGAGAGAGAGGGAGACACAGAATCGGAAACAGGCTCCAGGCTCTGAGCCATCAGCCCAGAGCCTGACGCGGGGCTCGAACTCACGGACCGTGAGATCGTGACCTGGCTGAAGTCGGACGCTTAACCGACTGCGCCACCCAGGCGCCCCTAAAATTTTAGAGTTTAAATATACACGCAGATTGAGAGATAATAAAGGAGGTACTTCGGATAAATCTATTTCTTCAAATTTTAAAAGGTGGAGTTTCAAGCTTTTTTTCAGTAAGATTAACACAAATAGTGAGACATAATTAATTGAACAATCACCAACTACACTTGAGGACTACTTGTAAAATCGTTGACAAAAAGCCGTGGAAGTTAAAATACACTTTACCCTGCTCTTGAACAATGTGGTGATTTACACCTAGTCTCTCGTGTTATATTCCTGAGATGCCCGATTTTCTCAACTTGTCATCCATGCCCTTATACTTCCCCTACTTAAAAAAGCCAAACCACGTGAGAGTTTCACTTGTGGACCTCTCCTGGAAGGCTGCCATATATACAGCAGTACAGGTTGTTCACTGAAGAGTATCTGGGCGAGGGAGCAAGAGAGGGCTGGAATTTAGTACTCACTTCATCCGATAGGTCAAAAATGGTGCAAATTCCTTCTCACTCCAATTATTGAGAGATGGAGTCTATGTTCCCTTATCTTAAATCCTGGCATTCTACTGTTTGAACAATAGAATACGGTGGAAATGATTCTGTACCAGTTTCCTGGCCGAAACATGGAAAGAATAGCAGCTTCAACTTCATCATGTTTAGGATATTTGGTCTAGGAACCCAGCTACCATGCTATAAGGAAGGCTAACATGGGGAGGAACTGAAGCCCCAGGCAAAATCCCCAGCTGAACTCCCAACAAGCAGCCAGCACCAACTTGCCAGCCTGGCATGTACCTGAGCCAATCAATATGCCGCAGCTGATCCTGTATGGAAAAGATATGAGTCAGTCCTACCAAGTTGTTTCTGATCCCAAATTCTGGAACAAAATAAATTATTTTCTCAAGTTAAAAAAAAAAAAAAAAAAAAAAAACCTTCCCCAATACCTAGCATACCACACCCAAACTCTTTACCATGCCATTTACAGTCCTGAACAATCTAGCCCTGCCTAGCTCCATATTTTTCTCCCACTACTCCTTGTAAGACTCTCTCTCTCTAGTACATTTGAGGATTTCCTGAACACACTTTGAGTATGCATGCACTATGCCCTCTACCTGAGCTGCTCGCTTGCCTCCGTCCACCCTCCCAGAGCATGAACCACCTGTTTTCCATGCCTCCTAACCACACCACTCCACTCTAAAAGTCTGTGGGCTCTTATGGTCTCTAACTTTCAGCTGGCACTTATGTATAGTTTGGTTCTGTTTATCAATTTTTCTTGATATTCTTTATTCAAGAACATACAATTTACTGCTACTCCAAATTTAACTCACAAACTGTGACAGTCCTTTTAAATATAGAAACTGATAGTATCCCTTTAGAAACTTTTATTGCAATTTGGCAACAATTTTATGTATGCTGAACTTGATTATAAAATAATTGGCTGTTTTTTCTTTTTAAATGTCATTTTCCCAGTAATTTATTAAAAACAAACAAACAAACACCACTTTCTTTTTTAGAGACGTTTTAGGTTCACAGCAAAATTAAGCAGCAAGTATGTAGAGTACCCATATACCCTCTGTAACCACTCACTACCCCCAGCCTCTTCCACTACCAACATCCCACACCCGAGTGGTACATTTGCTACAATTCATGAACTTCCACTGATATATCATATCACCCAAAGTTTACTAGCATTCATTCTTGGTGTTATATACTCTACGGGTTTGACTAGTAATTAATTTTGGGTTGTACTGTACAAAAGAATCAGTTGTGACAGATTAAAAGTAAATAAATAAATAAAGTTGGTCTTTGACTACTGGCAAGAGGAGATGCACCATTTTCATCGATACCTATTTGAGGCACTAAACCATAGCGCGAAAAGTTTCTCAACCTCCGCACTATCAACATTTTGGATGGGGTAACTGTTGTGGGGGATGCATTGTAAGATGTTTAGCAGCAGTTATGGTCTCTAGTTGCAAGCACCCTTTCTTTGCAGCCCCTCAAGTTGTGACAACTAAAACTGTCCCCTGGTGGGAATGGACATCAGATTGAGAACCACTGCCAAGAGCAAGTCAGGGATAAGGATAAATGGCCTAGTTCCCAATCTTGACTCTGCCATTTAACTAGCTGTACAATTTTAGGCAAGTAAAGTTGTTCAATTTCCCCACTGGTAAAATGGGTTAAGGTTAAAAAGCACCAACATTAAAGGTTTTTGTGAAGCTAAAATTTTGTACAGAATACGTAAAATGCGTAGAACATAGTAAGAATTCAATAAAGAACTGTCATAATTTTCTATCACTTTTGGGCTAATTGTAAAGGAACTAGAATAGAAATTTTAATATAAATGTAAAAGGAATATAAATTTTGCCGTTTTAGATCCACAGGAAACCACAGCCTAGCGGTAGTGGGTAGGGACAGATATGAAAACAATTGCTATATAAAATTACATACCATGTGAAAAAGCTAGAAAAGACAAATAAGTGAATGACTCGAATTGATGTGTGTGGGAGTGGGGGAAGAATGCTACATGCTATGCAGAAAAAAAAAAAAAGTAACATGTGAATTACATTTTGAAATATTTAGCCAGAAGGACCAGGAATGAAGTATTTGAGAGAAAACAGCAAAAGCCTGATGGCAGAACAGTTTAAAAGAAACTGGTCTGTTCAGGGACAGGGAAAAATGCAGCGATATTTTAATGTGTATGGGAGTAATGGACAGAAATAAGACTGGAACGGTGGTTTGCGGCCAGACACTATACTGCAGTAAAGAATTTACCCTTACTCTGTAGGAAACAGGGAGGCCTCCTACGCTGTCCTGTTTTCCTTATCGGTTTGCTGAAATTCGTGGAAACCAACTCTCTCAGTCTAGGGCTCTATATAGGCACAAAGGGCGAGCGCCAAGTCTCGCACAACACAAAAATACTCTATGTTTACCTCCTGACAAATGCCTCGGGATAGCAACGCTGCCGACCGAAGTTACCTTAGTGCCCAAAGATACTAATCTCTACAGCTGCACTTCGCCCCAAGATGCGCCGCAGGATATTATGGAAAACGAACGAGGAGGAGGATGAATTGGGGAAAGGAGGAACTGAGGAGCCAGGCGTGGCTTCACTCCGGCCTCGCAAGTCAAACAGTTCAATCCTTGGCCCCAAAAGTGATTTCCCTCTCACTGGAAAATCATCTCACGCTCCCGAAATACAAGCCGCGGAGACTGCCATAATCGCACTGGCCACAAAACTCATTCCGCAAGCTGGACGCACCCGCCGATAAAAAGCGTTCATTACTCACCAAAGGTGCCTACTGAATGCTCCAGGAGGCCAAGCTCTGAGCAATTGGCGCCAAAACTGTTGAGAATCAACAAGGCCCGGAAGTGGGCGGGTAGAAACCGGAAACCCGGGAGTAGAGAGGCGAGCATTCTAGCCCCCCCCCTAACGTCATCAGAGGCGCGCCCACGAGAGCGCGACGAGATTGGCTGCAGGGAGGGCGGTGTCCGCCTACACCCCCTGACTCCTCCAGCTGACTTTTGCGCAAGCTCCGTGAGGGGCTCAGCTGTGTGGATCTTTGACTTCTAGGGCTGGGTGGTCCGAAGCCCAGCCGCCGTCTCTCACAGCCGAGGTCTGAGACAGGCAGGCCGTGAGTAAGACTGTGTATTTAGGGATGTCACCTTTCACTGCCCTCCATTCTTCTGACTCCTCTCTCCCCATTTATCCTTGTCCTCTGAGCCTGTCCTTTTTCTCCTCCCGACTTCCTTATTTACTTTCCCACTGTGACGGCATCCCGCTCTCCCCTATCTTCTTGGGTTTAAAATCTCGACCGACTTCTCTTCAGCGTGATCAGTGGGAATTCGGAGGTACTTCCGGAAAGAAGGTGTTAGTTCGCCTCGGGGGCCATGTCGCCATCTTCCCCCGGGTACCCCAAAACCCCGAGATGCCGCTAGGCAGAGGGCGCTTGCAAGATTGCAGAGGGGTGCGCGGGCGCCACAGCTGTCTCTCTTCTAGGCTGCAGCTCTTGTTACTGTGAGGTTGTTTGTAAAAGGTGGAGGACTGAAAGTGACTTTGTGTATACTTGTGGAGTTAAGGGTAAGAGGAGAAATAGGAAAGAGAGGTCTAAATTAGCATAAAATTATAGTTTACTAACTTGTTCTGTTTTATCTTGAAAGAGCAATCTTTGAGACGCTGGAAACCTTGGATAGTGTGTGTATGTGTGTAAAGTTTTAAATCACTTGATGATTTTCTCCCATCATTTTCTAATATTTAATGATATACTTATGCTAATATTAAATACAATTTGCATGCTGTGTCTTGTCATCTCCAACCCAAATTGGTTGAACATTGATTGAAGGTGGTTAGCCTTTCCTAAAGTATTAATGTGGAACCACATATTAACAGAACTTGAGAGTTATTTGATTCAGAACGGTAGGTATTTTACCCATATTTTGGGAGGGTCAGTAGGGATGGGCTTCATCATTACTCTTTAACATATTGTAATCATCAGTAACTTATATTTGTTTTACATGTTTTTTCTTTGGATCCTTGAAGCCTCTTTATGGCGAGAAAAGGTCAGAAGTCCTGTTGCCATCAGTAGTAGTTGTGATGTCTGTTTCCAGCCTTTGATTTTCTGGAATTTGCCATGTGATTTTCTGGAAGTCACTAAATAGAGGGCCCTTTCCTATCATTTGTCCAGGTTTGGAGAACCAGTATTTTAGGCAAATGAGTGTGATATATTTTGTCTACAATCTCATATCAGGCAGTTTTCAAATTACCTTTTATGTCATTGCTGTAATGTTTCAGTTATAAATTATTTCTCTCACCTATTTTTAAGCTAGTACATGTAGTTTATGCTTGCATTATGCTTGCAAGAAGATGGATGACAAGGACCCCATGGATATAATAGAGTAAAAATCATAGTAGCTTTAAAAGAATAAAGGGAATTGTTTTGTTGTATTTCTTTTTACATTTTGTTCTGTGTACTTTGTACCCAGTTGAACATACTGCATTTACAATGTTTTATCCTGATTCTTTCACTTAATACTTTTTTTTAAAAGATTTTTTTTAACGTTTATTTATTTTTGAGAGACAGAACGTGAGTGGGGGAGGAGCAGAGAGAGAGGGAGACGCAGAATCCAAAGCAGGCTCCATCCAGACTCTGAGCTGTCAGCACAGAACCCCATGCAGGGCTCGAACTCATGAACCGTGAGATCATGACCTGAGCCAAGTCAGATGCTTAACCAACTGAGCCACCCAGGCACCCCTCACTTAATACTTTTTGAGCCTGTCTCCTTTTTAAAGAAACTGCATAACATTTTAAATTTGACTTATGTATAATAGTATATTACGTATATATAAGTGCATATAATTGTACAATTTGATGAATTTCCACAAACCGAATACATCTATATAATCAGCATTCAGAGCAAGACCATCACCCCAAAGCACCTCTTTTGTTCGCTTTCTGCACTAGCTGCCATGAGTAACCACTCTTCTGACTTCTGACATTAAAAATTGGTTTTGTCCATTTTTTTTTTTTTCTTCAACGTTTTTTATTTATTTTTGGGACAGAGAGAGACAGAGCATGAACGGGGGAGGGGCAGAGAGAGAGGGAGACACAGAATCGGAAACAGGCTCCAGGCTCCGAGCCATCAGCCCAGAGCCTGACGCGGGGCTCAAACTCACGGACCGCAAGATCGTGACCTGGCTGAAGTCGGACGCTTAACCGACTGTGCCACCCAGGCACCCCGTTTTTCTAAATATATTTTAATAGCTATGTAAAATTCTATCACTTGTATATACTATTATTCACTTATTCCTACATTGTTAGACATTGAAGATGTTTCTAAATTTTCTTTATTACAAATAAAACTATAGGAAACATGCATTTTTATATGGTAACTTTCCTAGGAGTGTTGTTCCTCAGTGGAATGGCATAATCAGTCCTGACACTTTTTGTGCATATTGCCAATTTGCTTTCCAAAGTAATTAAAGCAGTTTATATTCCCACCAGTGGTTTCTCTTTTGTTTCACAACCCTCTAACAAATGTTGAGTATTCTTATTTTCCTTTAAGGTTCATTAAATTGATAGGTAAGAGATGGTATAGAAAATAGAGTTTTAAGTTCACTTTACTTGTTACTTTATACATTATAGAGCATGATGAATATATTAATAACATTTGCATCCCCAAACCTTTTAAAATACTAGGCTCTATATGTTGAAGCTGTATGACTCTAGCAAGTATTTACGTAATTCAGATGAACAGTGGAATTTTGATCCAATTTCTTTACTCATTTATTTCTCTGGATCTTAATTTCTATGTGTAAAATGGTGAAATCAGACTTAGTCACTTAGTGTAAGACTGTGCTAGTTATTAGGAATATACAGCTCTAATGTTGGGTCAGTTAATAAATTGGCAGAGAAATATGTATATATGTGTATAATTTTATACACCTTAATATATTTTATATAAAAGTTAAAAACAGTATTTTAATATGTTGTAGTGTGGGAGATGACAGATGTCTAAAGAGAGAAACAGTGCTGTGGTATGGAATACTGAAGAGGTCATTTAGTCCAGCATGTGAGTTCAGGGAAAACCTTTGAATATATTATTTAAATGCTAGGACTTTGAAACCTAGTGCTGCCTAGGTTTAAATGCTGGCTCTTCTGTGTCTCAGTTTTCTCATCTGTAAAATGGGGATAACATTAGTACCTATCTTGGTGGTGTTGTGAGGATGAAAATTGCTACTCTGTGTAAAGCCCTTGTAGCAGTGCCTGGCATGTAGAAAGCCCTGCGTATTGGAGATGATGCCTTAGCCAGATTAGCCAAAGAAGAACATTCTAGGTAGATGGAAGAGCAAGAGCAAATCACGGAACTTTGATACAAGCAGGGAGCTATAGGTTATCCAGTATTTCTGGAACAGTGATGAGTCTGAGAAGTAAGCAGTGATCAGGGCATAGAGACCTTGAATGCCTATTTCTCTTGTTCTCCACTATTATCTCCAGCACCCAACACAATGAGTGTCATAAAGTAGATGTGAAAAATGTTTTCAATGAAGAAATCAGGAGGCTGTATGTTATCCTCTAAATAATGCAGAACCTTTGAAAAATCCCAAGTGAAGTGTGACATGACCATATTTGCATTGGTGTCAGTGTGTAGAATGGATTAGAGACCCTAAGACTGGCCAGTAAAACCAGCTAACAAAGTATTGAGTTAGAAGACTAGAACAATGATAGTAATTGTGGAGAAAAGGATCCAACGTTACAAATTATCAGGTATAGGAAGCAGGAAAGAAGAGATGAAGTCATACTAAAATGCCTTTTTTTCCCTTCTCACCAATAGTTCCCATTTGGCTTTTGTAAACACATATATACTGTACTTCTTTTTCTAGGCCAGTTCGTGTTCCTTTTAGGTGTTTTCCATGCTCCATCATGTTGAGGGCTAAGACTTGGCTTCTTTTGCTTTCACCTCATCACCTGAAGCAGCTCAAAGAGTCATCAGGATCCAGGCTTATATGGCGGAGACTTCTGCACCAGCAACAACCCCTTCATCCAGAATGGGCTGCCCTGGCCAAAAAGCAGTTGAAAGGCAAAAACCCAGAAGACCTGATATGGCATACTCCAGAGGGGATCTCCATAAAACCCTTATATTCTAGCAGGGATACCAATGACTTACCTGAAGAACTTCCAGGAGTGAAGCCATTCACACGTGGACCGTATCCCACCATGTACACCTTTAGGCCCTGGACCATCCGCCAGTACGCTGGTTTTAGTACTGTGGAAGAAAGCAATAAGTTCTATAAAGACAATATTAAGGGTGAGATTTTTATGCAAAACATTATATTTATAATCAACCATACATTTCCTGTTCCTGGCTTCTTTTGAAGGGAGACTGGTTGATCTCTGTAAAAATGATAGTCACTTTATAATTTTGTGGTTAAGACTATACTCTGAGAAATATGAATGTTTTTCAACTTCCGTGGTCAAAAAAATGAGTGATCCAGAATAGGGTGCTAAATTCTTGAATGCCAATAGCAGTTACATACATGTTACATAAAAAGGAATTAGTTAAACTCATATGACATGAGAGACATTGGCTTTTTCTTTGAGAAGCTTTTTTAAAATTAAAGTTTATTTCTTTTTATTTTAAATTTATTTTTATTTTTTTAGAAATAGAATGTGTGTGAGCAAGGGAGGGGCAGAGAAAGGGGAAGAGAGAATCCCAAGCAGGCCTCACGCTCACTGCTAGTGCAGAGCCCAATGTGGGGCTTGAACTCACAACCCATGAGAATGTGACCTGAGCCCAAATCAACAGTCAAATGCCCAATGAACTGAACCACCCAGGCATCCCTCTTTGAGTTTTTACTTAACGTTGTTAGGATAGGAATTAAAGAGGACATGGTTTAAGTGGTTTAAAGAAAGTAATAAACAAATGATAATGTACAAATATATTTAGTGCAATCTGGCACTTAGGTCTCTAAAAATCATATTAACTACTATTTCTTTCTGATCTATATTAAAATTATATTGTTTGCTAAATTTGAGGATCTGTACATTTATATTGCAGATGGAGGATCTCATATTTAGTGTAAACTATTTTTATTTTTTTGCATGGTGTTTATAATTCTGTT
Organism: Panthera pardus; assembly: GCF_024362965.1. NCBI lineage: Eukaryota > Metazoa > Chordata > Mammalia > Carnivora > Felidae > Panthera > Panthera pardus. Next base: position 104,061,368 of record NW_026526732.1, read on the forward strand.
TTCCAGAATATTTGAATAGCCAAGACATCTTGTTATGACCATATTAAACACAAGAATAAAAATAAGTGAGCATACAAATACCAAGTTATGTTAACTATTTGTGAACAGCCAGATCTTTTCATGAATCTTAGAAAGTATTTTTACTGAGGGGCGCCTGGGTGACTCAGTTGGTTAAGCGTCCAACTCTGATTTCGGCTCAAGTCATGATCTCAGATTGTTGAGGTTGAGCCCTGAATCTGGCTCTGTGGTCACAGCTCAGAGTCTGTCTGGGATTCTCTCTCTCTCTGCCCTTACTCTGCTCATGTGCACATGTGCTCTCTCTCTAAAAACAAATAAATAAACTTAAAAAAATATTTTTTTACCTAAAATTGTTAAGGGCAAAATAGGTAAAGGGGATTAAGATATACAAAGTTGAAGTTATTAAAAAAAACAAGGTTAAAAAAATCCTCAAATAGACATAAGATAGTGAGATGTTTTGTTCTTTTTGTTCTGGAACCCAGTTTGTACATTTTGCCATATGGGAAAACAGTTTAGGAGATGAAGTGTCTTTATTTAAATTTGTTTTGACATGTATAAGCATAAAAATAATGTTTGTTATAAAAGTATCCTATGATGAGCTGAATCGACACCGTTAGTAGTGTTAACATAAATCAGTTTACTTTGATGCCAGACTCTTTAATTCTACATTGTTTTTCCTTTGTGTGTTTAGCTGGTCAGCAGGGATTATCAGTTGCCTTTGATCTGGCGACACATCGTGGATATGATTCAGATAATCCTCGAGTTCGTGGTGATGTTGGAATGGCTGGTGTTGCTATTGACACTGTGGAAGATACCAAAATTCTTTTTGATGGAATTCCTTTAGAAAAAATGTCAGTTTCCATGACCATGAATGGAGCAGTTATTCCAGTTCTTGCGACTTTTATAGTAACTGGAGAAGAACAAGGTGTACCTAAAGAGAAACTCACTGGTACAATCCAAAATGATATACTAAAGGAGTTTATGGTCAGAAATACTTATATTTTTCCTCCAGAACCATCCATGAAAATTATTGCTGACATCTTCCAATATACAGCAAAGGTATTTTCTGCTTCTTGTGGGTTTTGCTTTCCTTCTTTAGATGCAGGAATTTTTATAAAATATCATAACCTAATTTGAATTTGATAAGTGAGTCTGAATAATAGCATAAAGTCAGAGTGTGGGTTTTATGTTTATGTGTGTTGCTAGTTCGTATTTTTTTGCTTTCAATGTACTCCTAGTGTGTTGTTACCTATAGGAATCTTGGCATTAGACATTTACTGTATTTTACTTATTTTTAAATTTGTATCCTCTGATAATTGTTAGAATCAGGGAGGGCTCATAATTTATACTTTGTTTCTTGCCAGAGTTCAGATTCAGTTTTGAAGTGCACACTTGTGTCTGACAGTTGGAGATCAAAATATCAGCTGTATTTCTATTAGAAACTAGATTAGAAGATGTCATTTATACCTGCATCCACAATGTGGTCCCTGATATTTCACTCCTGTATTAGGTTTATCTTCCCCAATCAGAGTGGTGGAAAAAGAAGGTTCTTACAGTGTTCCTATCTTAGCAACAATCCCTCCACTGGGAAACATAAAACTTCATTTTCCTCCGAGTAACTAATATGTATTTTTCCTCATCATTTATACTCTGCTTCTTGCTGACAATGCTCTCCGTTTCTTTACCTACCTTAAAGTTAGACTATTATTTCATGGCAAAAGGCCAGTCTCTCCTCTACCATGAAACCTTTTTTTAAAAAATCTCTTTTATTTCTTGTAATTGCTATTACCTCAGAACTCTTGCAAGCATTGCCTACTCTTCTCATTTGATATTCAGCTTTTACACTTTGCAGTTTTATGTCTTTTCATAGATCTCATTTGTCCCTGTGAACTATATTGTATAGAATTGTATATTTTTATCTCCCTTTTCAATTTCAAGACCATATGTGCAGGATTACATTTATTTTTTATTTTTATTTTTTCAGTTTTCCCAAAACTTTTTATTTTGAATACTTTGAACCTTACAGAAAAGTTAGAAGAATGGTTTTGTGTGTGTGTTTTTTATGTATTTATTATTTATTTAATATAATTTATTGTCAAGTTAGCTAACAAACAGTGTATACAGTGTGCTCTTGGTTTCGGGGGTAGATTCCCATGATTCATCGCTTACATATAACACCCAGTGCTCATCCCAACAAATGGCATCCTCAATGTCCATCCCATTTTCCCCTCCCCTCCTCCCCCCATCAACCCTCAGTTTGTTCTCTGTATTTAAGAGTCTCTTATGGGTTCACCTCCCTCTCTGTTTGAAACTATCGTTTCCCCTTCCCTTCCTCTATGGTCTGTTGTTTCTCAAGTTCTACATATGAGTGAAAACATATGATATCTGTCTTTCTCTGACTGACTTATATGACAAACACACGTACAAAGATAGCAGTAGCTTTAACAAACAGGAGTCGATTCTCTTTCATATGAAAGAAGTTGGAAAGTAGGTTATCAAGAGCTTGGTTGTAGGGTTGCTCCGCAGTCATTAGGGTTCCTTTTACCTTGTGCTACCTTACGGTTGAGGAAGTAGGTGGGCTGGATGTGTTTGGCATGGGGAGAGGGGCAGCTCCTCTGATTTAAGGTGAATTTCCAGAAGGAACAAATGAAAGTTCCACTATCTCAATGGACACACACAGTAGTGAGAGGAGATTGGAAGTACAGTTCTTGCACATCGGCACTCTGCATTTACGGTTCAGGTATTACGGGAAGAGAGGGGAGAATTGAATAGTTGGTAGCAGGTTGCTTAGTTTGTGCTATTATGTACTTGGGCATTTCCCCTTTTGGAAGGTCCTAATGTCATCTGCAAGTTCAAAATTGTTTTATATAATCCTTCACGTAAGTGTAAAAGTTCTGGTTTCACATACTGATCAAATAATGTTACATTGAAGTACTTTGTAAACTGTAAACTTTTCTATTTTTAAAAAATTTTAATTGTAGAAAAATACACAATGTAAAATTTACCATCTTCACTCTTTTGAAGTGTACAGTTCAGTGGCATTAAGTATATTCACACTGTTGTGCAACCATCACCACCATCCATTTCCAAAACTCTTTTCGTCTCGCAAACCTGAAACTCTGTGCCTGTTAAATAATAACTCCCCATCCTCCTCTCCCTCCAGCTCCTGGAAACTGTCGTTCCACTTTCTATCTCTGTGAATTTGACTACTCTAGGTACCTCATATAAGTGGAATGATAAAGTATTTGTCTTTTTGTGACTGGCTTACTTCACTTAGCATAATGTCTTCAAGACTCATCCATGTTGTACCATGTATCAGAATTAACCTCCTTTTTAAGGCTGAATAATATTCTAATATTCCAATATTTCTATTATTTTTAAAGAAATTCTGCTACTAAAATCTCTTTGTAGAGAGGCACCTGCTTCTGTCGTTGCTTCTTATTTATAAGCTCTAAATGCACTCAAATTGTCTCTCAATTCCATGTAATTCAGTTCCCTTACTGTTTTTGCAATGGAACATTTTTCAAGACCTTTTGGTTAATTATAAGTATTAAAAAATGTAAATTACAGATAGTCCATAGCATACATTAGCAACAGCAAGTAACATTTTTTGAATGCTTCCTCCGTACTGGAATAATACTAAGTGGTTTAGGTGAGTCATTTCATTTAATCCTACAGCAACTCCATGAGGAAGTACCTCTATTTTATATTTTAAGAAACCAGGGAATAACTAGGTTGAGAATCTTGCCTGTAGCCTTATGACTAGTTAACTGACACTAGCCATCAACTAGACTTTGAGTACTTTGACTCTAGAGCCCATGTTCTTAACTACCATACTCAGTTTCTGTGATTTAGCTTTTATTATTTTATTTGGCCAATTCTTGGGAAGGAGGATAATTTTGGGGCTTGGCAGAATATTTGTGCTATGTACCCTCTCTAATAAATTTTACGGGAATGGTAGAAATGCCATCTTTTTAGTGATTTGGCAAGAAAGAACCTGTCTGGGATATGCTTAGCATTAAATATCACAGTAAATCCAATTGAAGTCTTTGATTTCTAATCCATGTATCTTAATCCTGTTTTATTTCAGTATGTAGTCATTTTCAGTGACTTCAAAAAGAACTTCAAACAAGAAAATTGATAACTAGTAAAACTTAAATGTATTTATCCTTAGAAGATTAGCCCAAAGTTATGAGATCTTAGGATCTCTTAAGAGGTCACAGTCCTTGGTTTGGAATTAAAGATGTTTATTCAGTTTTCGGACTAAAGGTTCATTCCTACTTTTAGCTAATTAATTTCAGAGTTTAAACTTTGACTCTAAAGAATGGTTAGTGCAAATTCTTTTTCACCAGAAAAATAAAACAGGTGCAAATTTTACAATGGTTCATTGAATCACCACTCAAATTGAGGAGTGAATTAAATATAACAAAGTAAGCATTAAATATTTTCAGTTAATGGTAAAGACTACTTAGTGTATCTGAGTTGAACATCATTTAGAAAATAATAGTCTTTTAGAAAATGAGTTTAATAGAGAACCTTTAAAATTTTTTATTCACTGTTATATTTTTTATTATTTTATGTAGCACATGCCAAAATTTAATTCAATTTCAATTAGTGGATACCATATGCAGGAAGCAGGGGCTGATGCCATTCTGGAACTGGCCTATACTATAGCAGATGGGTTGGAATACTGTAGAACTGGACTCCAAGCTGGTCTGACAATTGATGAATTTGCACCAAGGTGAGTAAATTGACCTCAGAGATTGTTTCAGTGTTAGGAAAAATTTTTAGGACCAATTTATGAGTATATAGTAAATATATTGATAAAATGAATTTGTGTATATAAATGTCATACTAGATTCTCTTATGTTTTATTGGAGTAATAATAAGAGAATAAGCCAATACTGTTTACAATTAAAAATTAGAATTAAATTTTACTCTACTTCTTGGTAAATGAGAGGAATCTTGTTTTTCAGTTGTTCACAGAACACAGTTAACTGGCGTATTTTGACAATTAAACTGTAAACGTATAAATGATATTGACTTTTATTCTTTATTTTTCCATTTTAAAAAGAAGTCATCTATTACATTTTTTCTGTTGCACTTGTAATTTAAGTGTTTTGGAATTCACAGTGCTATTAAACATTTCTGTTTTAAAACAGCTTATTAATAAATTTATATAAAAAATATACTTGATTGAAGTTTAAGAATTATTTAAATTTGGTGATTAAAAATTGGACATATGAGTAATTGCTAAGTTTTGCTCTGGGCCAAGCACAAACTTACTTACGTGCTGGGAATAAAATTTGTAAAAACATGACTTTTGCCCTCAGCGAGTTCATAGACTCTATATCAGAGGTTGTTGCATACATATTATGACAGCAGTTCTCAAAGTGTGGTCTAAGGACCCCTCAGGGTAACTAACCCTTCCTGGGATCTTTCAGGTCAAATTGTTTTCATGATTGTATTAAACTTTATGTGCCTTTACCACTTTCATTATTTCAAGAGTGTACATTATTTTGCAGAAGCTACATGATATGTGATGTTGCAATAGATTGAATGTAGAAAGCAGATACTTATTCCAACTGTCTTCCCTTAAGCCACACATTAGATTTGCAAAAATGTAAAATAGTGACTTTTTTATTACAATTTTTTTTATTTTAGCAAAGTAATTGCTTTTCATAAAAATGTTACTTTTGTTAACATGTATGTTTACTGTTTCTAAATGAATTAATATATACAATATTGATAGATATTATCCAAATAAAAATTCTTTGGGATCTTTAGTATTTTTAAGAGTGAAAAAGTATCCTGAGACAAATATTTGAGGACTGCAATGTTAACAATTTCTTCCAAGGGCATATCAAAAAATTTTACTAGTTTTTAGCTTAATTAAGGCTCACCTTGTTTTATTTGAAGAAACACAGCCTTTCTGCCTTTCGGCATGGGCAAGTAAACTAAATGTGTAAATCAGTGACAGAATATAAGATAAAAAGGAGTAGTGGGTTTGGGGGCAATTGGAGAAATACATTCCTAGACCAAATATACTATAATTCTTTCAAAACAAAACAAAACAAAACAACAGGAAAACTTTCTTGCTATCCAAAACCACAAGTTTGTGGTTTTATTCCCTTCATGGGTTACCCCTGACTTACATATTGGTTATTCTTGAAGTATTTATTTTTGGATAGTGATTCATTCTATATTTAAAGACACAAGAGGAACTTCTTTTCTATAGAAGACCAACTGTGAAGTGAATAATTTCTACCTGAAGCAGATAACCAGAGCTATTTCTTCTGTGTGCCTAAAACTGTACTTTTATCTGTTAGGTTTAAAGTTACTTATGTATATATGCTTATGATTTGATTTTAATTCAGATTAAGTTGTTTGAAATTAAAATGTGGATGCTGTTTTGTTTAGTGTGTGGTACAATTAGTTTTATTTTCCATTTTAGATTGTTAAGTATAATCAAATAATGGAATTAACATTACTATTTTAGGTTGTCTTTCTTCTGGGGAATTGGGATGAACTTTTATATGGAAATAGCAAAAATGAGAGCTGGGAGAAGACTCTGGGCTCACTTAATAGAGAAAATGTTTCAGCCTAAAAACTCTAAATCTCTTCTTCTAAGGGCTCATTGTCAGACATCAGGATGGTCACTTACTGAGCAGGTATGTGTATAATTTAAAGTGTAGAATTTTAGTAAAGTCATATATTGTCTTACAAGCAAGATAGCATAGTCAGGAAGTAGGTTTAAGAAGCTATCTGTTAATATTTGAAAATTATAATTTTTCTAAAGCATAATGCACATTGATGGTTTTTACGCATGTATTATAATAAATGAAGTTGGCTCCCTCTAGTGGTGAATAATATAAAATCATTTAAACGTTAGCTTGTATGCAGTGCTGTTTTACCTTTTTAAAAGTAAAGAAAAAATATGATGAGGAAGAAGTAAAAACCACAACTTAGTTAATATCGCCTTAAATAATTTTAAGAGTTTAAATTATTTTTTTAATATTTATTCATTCAGAAAGAGAGAAAGAGAGCATACAAACGAGGAAGGGTCAGACAGAGAGGGAGAGATAGCATCCCAAGCAGGCTCCCCACTGACAGCACAGAACCCACTGTGGGGCTTAATCTCACAAACCGTGAAATCATTACCTGAGCCGAAATCAAGAGTTGGATGTTCAACCGACTGAGCCATCCAGGCACCCCAAGAGTTAAAAATTCTTAACATAAAATCACCTAATTAAAAATTTGTGCATCTATATTATTTATTTTAGTTATATTTATTTTAGTTTAAATAAATATGCATGCAAACACACCATTTAAATGCTATTTTCATTTGCATAATTTAATTTCATTCTATTAAAAAACTGATCTTTTTTCATGCATTTTCTTTACATATAAAATTATTTTGATATATTAAAAATAATTCATAACTTTAAAGCTACATTTCTTTTATACACCTAAAAGTAAATAAAAACTAATATATCTATTAAATATTGCTTCAGGTCCTTATAAATGGAGAAGTAGAGATTTCAGGATTGGAAGGAACTTTAATAATCATTTTTGTCTTAACCTCCTCATTTTTACAGCTAAGGCAGCTAAAGTTCAGAAAGGTCCAATGCCTTGCCCCAATCATAATCAGGAACAGAATGAATCCAGATTTCTTATCTGGATTCATTGTTCATCTGTTTATTAATCACTTATTAATAAATCATTTATTGAGTGCCTATTAAGTCTGGCTTGTTTACTAATTCGTCTTAATTTGTTGGATATTCTGAAGCCTAATGTAGGCATTGGCAAAGTAAGTACACAGTAGCCACTGCTTAATCATAGCATCCTTTATCAGTTGTCCCCTTGTTTTGACTTTTTGCTTTTCTCTAAATGTTTTAGGACCCTTATAATAACATCATTCGTACTACAGTAGAAGCAATGGCGGCAGTGTTTGGAGGGACTCAGTCTTTGCACACAAATTCTTTTGACGAAGCCTTGGGTTTGCCAACTGTGAAAAGTGCCCGAATTGCCAGGAATACACAAATCATTATTCAAGAAGAATCTGGGATTCCCAAAGTGGCTGATCCTTGGGGAGGTTCCTATATGATGGAATCTCTCACGAATGATGTTTATGACGCTGCCTTGAAGGTCAGTTTCTCCTCTTTGAAATTTTGGTTTTAAGATTTACAGATTTATAAAGGTTTGTAGGTATTTTGATATGTAAATCAAATCATAGATTTATATCAAGATTTATAAAATGTTCGAGAGAAAAAAATTTTAGGTTTGACCTTCTAGTATACAAAACTGAGACATAATTTAAAAATATAATTGTATTTGTATTAAAGTATTTTATTCAAAGAGTTAAAAAGAGTATTAGTATTAAAAGGCTGTAACATAAAAAAGCAGTCCTTTGTCTTCTACTTGCTTTTTTTCCTGCTTCTTTGAATCAAATACATCTTTTTTGTTTGTTTTTATCTCCATATTTAAAAATTATACAATAGTTCTAATTCCATCAATTTTAGTCATTACCTATTGCTTTGTAGTATGGTAGTTTAGTGTTTTAGCTGATTCTTACCTCTTCTTTCTTTTGTCTCATAATACTACCAATATAATTACATCTCAATAGTATACATCCTTCTGAAGTCCTCCAGTGCTGTCATTTGATTTAGACTAGTTTCTCTCTAGACCTGCTGACCATTGCAGTCCTTTGACTAACCTTTGTCATTATCCTGGGAATTCTTTTCACCTCTGCTATGTTGAATCTGTATCCTGAATGCTGTGTCTATCTCTGTTGATTTATCCCTTGTTATTTTGAACGATACCTCATAGGAACCTCTCAGAAGTTGTACATAGGTGATGAATTATATGAAACTTGGGATGTTTGAAAATGTCTTTATTCTACTCTACTATTTGGTTGATAGTCTGTTTGAAATTATTTTCATTTGAGAGTTTGTAAACATTGATCTGTTTTTTATTCTAGCTTCTAATATTTCTGTTTAGAAATCTGATGCTATTTCTACTCTCAGGACCTTTCTTTCTAACAGTTTTAGGATCTCTATTTTTGAGTTGGGGGACATTGATGTGTATATTTTTCCTATATTGGACTAGACCTTTGGTGGGCATTTTTTATCTGGCCTATTTTTCATGTTCTCATAACTCTGGAAAATTGTCGTGTTATTTTTTTTGATAGTTTTGTCCCTGCCATTTTTTCTGTCATTCTCTTTCTATAACTCTATTCTGTATTCTCTATTCTCTGTTCTATAACTCATCTTTGAGATTCTGTTTTGTTTTCTTAGGGAGTCGTCAACTTTAAATTTCTACTCACTTTAAAATTCATATATCATATTTTTAATTTCCAAAAGCTCATTTTGTTTTCTATGTTTTATGTGTTATGTTACTTGTTTCATTAATATAGAATATAATCTTTTTTTCTGAGGATATTATATTTTTTGAAGTTTTCTTCTCTATCCTGTATTGTCTCTTTTCTCTGTGTGCCTTTTGTCTTTAATCTTATTATTCAGAATACAGGTTTTTATATCAAGATATCTTACTCTTGCCTCTCTATGTACTTGGTGTTTGATAGCCCATTGCTTTTCTACAGAGATAAACTTTGGTCTGTTTTTTGCAGATGTAAGCTTTGGTTGTCCTGACAGAATGGGAGAGGGATAGTTCTAAATTCTCAAGTAGTCTTCCTCTTTTTAGCTTCCTATCTTAGCTTTGGCTTCAACATAAATTCTAATTTCTTGAATTCTTCTGGAAAAAAACAAGTTTTACTTTGTTCCTTTCTGCTGTGTCATATACCATTCCACCATTCATTTTCCCACCACCTCATGTATAAATAAGGCTGTGATTGAAGGTTTAGATGTATGCTGGTGTCAGGAGCAGTAGAGTTATGTTATTATTGTGCTGATCAAATAAAAAATGAAGTTGCATTTTGAAATACATTCCTTAAAGAGTATTTATTTATGTATCCATGAAAACTTAAGTAACTAAAAATAAAGACTATTGACGTTATCTTTAGTTTTCTCCTAAGACTTGAGTGACAGGTTTTGTGCTTCCAGATATACATCTTAGTTTTTCTGTTGTCTTTTGAACTTTAAATATATAATTTCTATCTTTTTTGAGATATAACAGACATATAACATTGTATTAATTTAAGATATAAAACATGATGATTTGATATATGCATGAATTGTAAAGTGATTACCAGAGTAAGTTTAGTCACTTTCCATACCACACAGTTATACAATTTCTTTTTTCTTGTGATAAGAACTTTTAACATCTACTGTCTTAGCAACTTTCAAATATACAGTTCAATATTGTTAACTCTATGGAACTTTTTTCCTCTTTAAAAAAAAAAATAATGTTTATTTTATTTTTGAGAGAGAGAGAAATAGAGACAGCACAAGCAGAGGAGAGGCAGAGAAAGAGGGAGACACAGAAGTGAAAGCAGGCTCCAGACTATGAGCTGTCAGCCCAGAGCCCGAGGTGGGGCTCAAACTCATGATTTGCAAGATCATGACCTGAGCCGAGGTCAGACACTTAACCAACTGAGCTAGTCAGTTACCCCATTTTTCCTTTTTTTTAAAAAAAAAAATTTATTTTATTCATTTAAGTTATGTCTACACCCAACATGGAGCTCAAACTCACCCCAAGATCAAGAGTTGCATGCTCCCCCTGACTGAGCCAGCCAGGCACTCCTAACTATAGAAAAGCTCTTGATGTTAACTTAATTCTTTTCTTATGAAACATTAAACTTACCACTAGAATAGTTTAGGATTTTAGTAATATTGGTAATTATGTAACATAACAAATTTGTATAGTTTATAAAAATATCACTATATTCTTTTCCAGTTTTATTAATCTATTTTTCTTAATAGCTTATTCATGAAATTGAAGAGATGGGTGGAATGGCCAAAGCTGTAGCAGAAGGAATACCTAAACTTCGAATTGAAGAATGTGCTGCCCGAAGGCAAGCAAGAATAGATTCTGGTAAGATAAAATGAAAATGTTTATATGTGAAATCCAGTACTGTATTTAAAAAGAAATATTAATTTCTGTTTAAAGATAACATACATAGTTAATAAAACAAAAATAATAGAAAAATGAAACTTAGATGTTTCTTTATCTATCTATCTATCTATCTATCTATCATCTATCTCTTCCTGTTTGTATTTTTGCATGCATGTATATGTACAGAGTATGTGTTGAGGTATGCCCGTGTGTGTGTGTGTGTGTGTGTGTGTGTGTGTATGTATGTATATGTGTAAGTGGGTATCTCCAGCGTTTTGAAGATGGTATTATTAGTCATTGTGCTCTGCATTGGAGTATTTATTCATTCAGTCAGTGAACACTTTTTTTTTTAGTATTTACCATTTGGGGCACTGTATTATGTCTGGGATACAACTGTGAACAGGAAAGACATGATCTCTTCACCCTTAGAGTTTACATTTTAGTAACAAAGAGACAGAAAATGGGCAAGTGAACACATAATAAAATAATTATAGATTGTGATGAGTTCTGAAAAGGAAATAAGGAGAAGAGTTGGGTGGCAGGATGTCTTTAAATGGTAATAATCTGGTAGTTTGAGGCAAAATATATTCTTATTATGTTAAGGAAATATCTTTATAATTTTGGTTTATTACAGATTTTAAAAGTACTTTTTGTTAAAAGCTATTGGCTGTAAGAGAATACAAGAATATATTGAAAACATTATTGGATGTTAATTCTCTCCCTTATAAATCTTTATTTGCTGCTATTATTTTAATTTTGTAGTTGTAGAAGAGGATTTATCAGAAACTCTGGGAAAGTATATAGTTTGAGAGAATAATAAAAATCCTCCCTTAAAGAGATCTGATATATACCAGTTCTTTCCCCTCTCACCCCCATTTTGTTGTGATTTGCTGATCTATATTGAAGTTTCATTAAGATTTAAGAATACTATTTAAAAATATTAACCTTATAAGCAAAGTATGTGATGATCAGAGCATTACTATTATGGAAGTATTTATGAATAGAATCTACATATTATTTTCCTCTGGGAAATTGATAGGTTCTGAAGTGATTGTTGGAGTAAATAAGTACCAATTGGAAAAAGAAGAATCTGTGGATGTTCTGGCGATTGATAATACATCAGTGCGTAACAAGCAGATTGAAAAACTCAAGAAGGTAATGATAGCTATCATTTTTTGAGTGCTTTCTGGGCATTGTGTAAACCCTTACATTGTCTTGTTTAATCCTTACAACAACCACATGAGGTGGGTATTATTTCCCAACATTTTAAAGTTAAGGAAACTAAAGATAAGGGAGATTGAGAAACTTGCCCAGAATAAATAATTGAACAGCTAAGACTCAAATTCATTTTAAACCAAGACAGCTGCCTCTGTAATACTTATATGTTATTATTAAAAATCTCACTGTAATAACACCTCACATAAATTACAGATTAAAACAAAGGCTTAAATGATTATATATCTCACTCAAAACTAAAAATTAAGTTCAGAGTATATGAACCCAGGGCTTCTCACTGATTTGTTTCCATTAGCCCATGGTTCCTGATACCACTATGAAAGAATCATTTGCTTTCTGTTTTTTTCTTTTTTTTAATTCAAATATATTTTAATAGTGCTTTAGTAAGATACCATTTGTAAATGAAATATATTTATTTTAATTGAAACTAGATTATTGTCTTAGCTTTACTGCCAATTTCTCACTCAGCTGAATCAAAATATATGAAATACTAAAATAGATAAAACATTCTTATAGTTATAATCTATGTATTTATTTTGTATGAAGCTACTGTGGTCTTTTAATCTCTGGCTTTTGTAATTACTGTTATTTCCAAAGCAAGAAATTGAATTTTTTTTCTTAGATTGTATTTAAATTCAAGTTAGTTAACATATAGTGTAGTATTCATTTCAGGAGTAGAATTTAGTGATTCATCACTTACATACAACACCCAGTGCTCATCCTAACAAGTGCCCTCCTTAATGCCCATCACCCATTTAGCCCATCCCCCACCCACCTCCCCTCCAGCAACCCTCAGTTTGTTCTCTATAGTTAAGAATCTCTTATGTTGTGCCTCCGCCTCTGTTTTTATCTTACTTTATTTTTCCTTCCCTTCCCCTGTGTTCATCTGTTTTATTTCTTAAATTCCACATATGAGTAAAGTCATGTGGTATCTGTCTTTCTCTAATTTATTTTGCTTAGCATCATATACTCTAGTTCCATCCATGTTGTCACAAATGGCAAGATTTCATTCTGTTTGATGGCTGAATAATATTCCATGGTGTGTGTGTGTGTGTGTGTGTGTGTGTGTAAATATGTACATCTTCTTTATCCATTCATCAGTCGATGGACATTTGAGCTCTTTCCATAATTTGGCTATTGTTGATAGTGCTGCTATAAACATTGAGGTGCATGTGTCCCTTTGAATCAGCATTTTTGTATCCTTTGGATAAATACCTAGTAGTGCAATTGCTGGGTCATAGGGTAGTTCTATTTTTAACTTTTTGAGGAACCTCCATACTGTTTTCCAGAGTGGCTGCACCAGTTTGCATTCCTACCAATAGCGTAAGAGGGTTCTCTTTTCTTGGCATCGTCACCATCATCTGCTGTTTCACAAGTTGTTAATTTTAGCTATTCTGACAGGTGTGATGTGGTATCTCATTGTGGTTTTTGATTTGTATTTCCCTGATGTTGAGTGATACTGAGCATGTTTTCGTGTGTCTGTTAGCCATTTGTATGTCTTCTTTGGAGAAATGTCTGTTCATGTCTTCTCATTTCCTAACTCAATTACTTATTTTTTTGGGGTATTGAGTTTAATAAGTTCTTTATAGATTTTGGATACTAGCCCTTTATCCGATATTTCATTTGCAAATATCTTCTCCCATTCCTTAGGTTGCCTTTTAGTTTTGTTGATTGTTTCCTTCACTGTGCAGAAGGTTTTTATCTTGATGAGGTCCCAATAGTTCATTTTTGCTTTTGTTTCCCTTGCCTCCAGAGACATGTCTTATAAAAGTTGCCGTGGCCATGATCAAGGTTGCTGCCTGTGTCCCTCTAGGATTTTGATGGCTTCCTGTCTCACATTTAGGTCTTTTATCCATTTTGAATTTATTTTTGTGTATGGTACAAGAAAGTGGTCCACAAGAAACTTGAAATTCTTTAGTTATCATTAATGCTTTTTCTGTGTTTACTTTCTCTGTGATAGTTTAAGATACGACTTTTTTCTCTATTCTGTTTAGATATTCTTTAAGAATCATGGGTACCTTGGTGACTCAGTCGGTTGAGCGTCTGACTCTTGATTTCAGCTCAGGTCATGATCCTAGGATTGTGGGATTGAACCCTGCATCGGGCTCCACACTGAGTGTGGAGCTTCTTAAGATTGAAAATCTCTGTCTGTCTCTCTCTCTCTCTTTCTTTCTCTCCCTCTCTCTCTCCCTCTGCCTTTCTCCCCCACTCCAGTGTGCTCTCTCTCTAAAAAAAAAAAAAAAAAAAAGGAATCTAAGAGTTTGTTCAGTTAGACTGCATGCAGCACTATCATTTTCCATTTTTCTATTACACTTAATGGCATTATTTCCATTTTCACCCTCAAGCAGAAGATAATAACTCCTCTCTCACATTTTTATCACTTTTTTAAAAGGTCCTCCTTAGGATATATCATTTTATTTTGAGTCATCACAAAAGTCTCAACATATATTATATTTGGAAAAGCCCTTTTATCCCCTCTTATACTTTACACTTTTATTAACTCTGCACCCTTACAGCTTGAGGCGTTCCATTTACCATAAATGATGTTAAACTTTATTTCAGGCAAGAGAGAAATTCGGTAATGTTAATGGAGTTGGGTTTTTCCTTGCCTTTAGTGTAAGATTTTTGATCCATTTCTGCTTATAGATATTATATGATTTTAGTAGCTTCTTGAGTAGTATCATATTTAGACTCTTTTATAGGTGGTGCAAACTTGTAGAAAATTGGATTTTAGGTAACTTTGTTTAGGCAGATTGTTGGCAGAGCAGAGTAGAGCTAGGATATGAGGGGAAAAGGTTTTGACTGTGCTTTTCATGGTCTTTCTGTCTCCACTGCAGTATTTCTCATCATCTCTCTTTTTCTTTCTCTTTGAGAAGAAGAAAAACAATATACATACATATTATTACCAATATATTGTTAGTTAGCTAGGGAAAACAATGTATAACAAATATTCTCTATGTTGTAATCTGTTATTATTTTTTCTTCCTTGTCACTATTATTCTTTAGTGTGCCTTCCATATAAAAGACCTACTTGTTTTTGATGTCTTGTTACATTAGTAAAGCCTAAGTAGCATGTACTAACTACTTCAGAGAGGCTTCAGTATTATTTATCATTGCCCTGTGTATTTCTGATTTATCAGGGCTATGCAGAATTCAGTATTGTTTTAAATGTTTACTGAATGAGTAAATGAACAAATTGAATCAATATCAGACCTAGGATACATATTATTTTCTCCTTTTGTTTTATTTTGTTTTTGTGGTTAAGATTATGGAACAATTTCCATATGACGTATATCAGTGTCTAATCTCCTGATCTCTGTTTTGTTCTTTTTTTCATGTAAATTGACCCTTTTCTTGACCTTTTCCATAAGGTCAAATCCAGCAGGGATGAAACCTTGGCTGAACGATGTCTTGCTGCATTGACTGCATGTGCTGCCAGTGGAGACGGGAATATTTTGGCTCTTGCAGTGGATGCAGCTCGTGCAAGGTGATGATATTTAAGTTCGGAGATTTCCAAATACCAGAAGTTGACCAATTTAGGGGTGCCAGGGTGGATCAGTTGGTTAAGCATCTGACTCTTGATTTAAGCTCAGGTCATGATCTCAGGGTGGTGGGGTTGAGCCCCTTGTGCTCTGTGCTGAGTGTGGAGCCTGTTTAAGATTCTCTCTCTTTCTCTCTCTCTCTCTCTCTCTGTCTTTGCCTCTGCCCCCCTCGCAGTCTCTCTCTCTCTCTCTCTTTTTCTGAAATAAAAATTTTTAAAAAGTTTACCAGTTGAGATTTTCAAAGTGTACTTAAATAAAAGGTTGCTTCTATAAACCTTGTGAGCCTAAAAGAAAATATTGGAAATGCAAATGAAGTTAATTTTTGTTTTTCTTAAATATCTGTGCACTTGCGACATTCATATGTTTTTTTAAACATGTAAACATTACGAGGCTTTAATCCTTCTAAATAAAATTTAAAAAAATGAAACATTAATACTTAAAAAAATACCAAGCACACAGATGTCAGATTTTGAGAAAGTCCATCTTACTAGTAACTAGCTAAATAGATCTAAACATTTCTACAGTTAGATGAACAAAACAGAGCAGAAGTGATCGATTTTTGTCAAATTCAGTTACTGGCAAAATAAGGTAGTGAGAACTGTTCAGGTGTGTGTGCTCATTTCTCATCTCCAGAGTAAAGCTGAGGTCAGTCATCTCAGCAGTTAGATGGTAATGAATTATAAGTGAAGTGATGTATGTTCTTCACCAAGGGCATCATGAAACTTCTCTGAGCAGGAGACATGGGTAAGCCCTCTCCTTTCCTTCATGGGATGAAAGGTAGTGGGCTCACCACCCCAGGAACTCGAGTGCCACGATGTGGTGCAGGGCGCAGTGCAGCCGGTAGGCCAGCTAGCCCAACAGCGGGGCCACCGAAGACTTTTTATTCATTTGCAATACTTGGATGGCACCAGGGTTCGAGCAGATAGAGCATTCGTTATTCATGATACTCTAGGGTCCAGTGGTGTCCCGCCGGCCTATTCTGGAAGCATGTGGAGCTATTAAAGGTGTATAAAAATCAAACAGATTTTGATTTAGAGTTCATTAATGCATAAGTACTTAATTTTCTGTTTAGTGACCAGTTACTGAAGCTTTCTAACAAGGTTTGGGAAAGGGTTAAAAGTATTCATAGATGAGAAAGGATGAACCAGCCTTTCAAGAATTTCAGCAAGTGATAACAGAAAAACCCACCGAAGCCCTTCAGAGGCAGCTAAGCCTCCTTCATCACCTCCTGCAGGATGGGTAGAGTGTATTAATCCTGTGTATTTCCCCTGGCTCAGGACGTTTCAAGCTGTTGTAGTGAATCCATGTCACTCATCTGCAGGTTGAGAAGTTTGATGTATTTTCAAGCATAGACATTTTTATTTTTGACAGTACACAAAACTACTCTTTGTCCAGAGGTAAGCAAGGCTTCCAAAGTTATTCATAGATATCTTTGAATGGATACCCCAAAATAAAGGTCAGTCAGTACTTTGCCTCATAGGACATACAGAAAAGCAAGTGAACCACAAAAAATTTTCTCTCCATACATGATGTCATTGGTGAATTATTTTTGCTTTTGTTATTTATGAACTTTTTTTTTTAACATGTTGTTTTAAGTACTTAAGAAGTAGGATAACTAGTATGTGGGTTGCGTTTTTGTTTTTATTTTTGTTTTTCAGTTTTAACTTCTTAAATAAGGTGATTTCTGTGCTTAAAATCCTCCAGAGGTTTCTCATACTTTTAAATTAAAACCTAATCTTACAGTGGTGTGCAGGATTGTGTGAGATGTGACTCTGGTTTCTCTCTCTGACTCAACCTTATTCTACTTCCTTCATTATGCTGTGTCCCCAGTGTCCTTCTTTCTATTTTTATGTGGTTTTTTTTTTTTTTTTTTTTTTAATTTTTTTTATGTTTTTTTTTTTATTTTATTTTTGAGACAGAGAGAGACAGAGCATGAACAGGGGAGGGGCAGAGAGAGAGGGAGACACAGAATCTGAAACAGGCTCCAGGCTCTGAGCTGTCAGCACAGAGCCCGACACGGGGCTCGAACTCACAGACGGTGAGATCGTGACCTGGGCCGAAGTCGGAAGCTCAACCGACTGAGCCACCCAGGCGCCCCGTCTATTTTTAAAACATAGAACATGTTTTGGTTTTTTGTTTTGTTTTCTTTTTTTACCTCTGAGAACATTTGCACTTAGTATTTTCTTTTTCAAACACTTTTCCATTTTCCTTTATGTTCCCTTCAGTTTCTCCTTTTCACTACTTAGATCTTAGTTCAAAAGCTTTATCTTCATTATCTTCAGAATAGCTTTTCCAGACACCACATTTCACCTTTTTAGTGTGTTCATAGTACTTATTATCATATGAAATCCATATTAATTGATTTGAGTTCATATGTATTGTCTGTATCATCTGACTAGATGGTAAGCTCTGTAAGAGCAGGTTTCTTTTCCCCCTCCCCCAGTCTTGTTTATCACCATATGTCTGGCACTTACCATGCTTGCCCTATATTAGACACTCAATAAATGTTGAATGAATTAATAAACAAATGAATGGAATATGCTAAAATTCTTTTTATCAAAAAGTATCAATGGGAATCTTGCTCTTTGCCCAGTAGTATTTAAAAAAAATTTTTTTTAATGTTTATTTTTAAGAGAGAGAGACAGAGTGTGAGTGGGGGAAAGGCAGAGAGAGAGGGAGACACAAAATCCGTAGCAGGCTCCGGGCTCTGAGCTGTCAGCACAGATCCTGATGCAGGGCTCGAACCCACAAACTGTGGGATCATGACCTGAGCCAAAGTTGGATGCTTAACCAACTGACCCACCCAGCCCTCCCCAAGCCCCCCACTCCCTGCCCTAGTTGTATTGTTAATTGGTGAATTATTCAGTAATCTTTACATGCTTGTCTATTTATAATTTTTAAGTCAACCATTTTTTGTTTCAAAAATGTTAAATTCCCTACTGTCCTAATGTTAATGCTGTGCTAGAGGGAAAAACAACCTTAGGTTGACAATGGCTAGGCCCCCTGTGATTCTTCTTTAGCATATGAAAATCCCTTTGGAAACTTCCCCCTTGACTTTACCTCCCCAACTCCCAAGTATATAATCAGTCTCTCCTTACTATCCCAACGCAGCTCTTCCTGCCCATGGGTCCTGTCCCCATGCTTTAATAAAATCACCTTTTTGTACCAAAAAAAAAAAAGGGAGGGAGAAAGATTACTATGTATAGAGGCATCCAGAATCATTTTTCATAAGTATTCTGAGGAAAGAAGCTTTCATCAGTGCAGTAAAAAACATTTTTATTTAAGTGAAATAAATCAGTGAGAGAAAGACAAATACCATATTTTTTGATAGCCTACTTTTTACTTAGGTAGTAAATTGTGTCTAATTATATTGAATATTAAAGTAAGTATTTTTTATCTCAAATAATGATATTAACAGAACCTCTATTTTATTATTTTAATATTTTAGATGTACAGTTGGAGAAATCACAGATGCTATGAAAAAGGTATTTGGTGAACATAAAGCTAATGATCGTATGGTCAGTGGAGCCTATCGGCAGGAATTTGGAGAAAGTAAAGAGATATCATTTGCTATCCAGAGGTAATAAATGAGATTTCTTAAACCAGAATGCCATCTTTTCTGTGAACATAATCCCAATGAATCAGTTGCAGGCTTAATTTTCTTACGTACCATTTGGAAAACATTTGAATGGACTTTCCCGTTAGTCTGTAGGTTTACTAAAATAATATATTCAATTTTCACTATAGTTCCCTTTAAGAGTTTCTAATTAAAACAAATGTTTGTTCAACTAACATTGATACTGCTTCATACCCCCAGGTACTTAAATTTCAGTCTCCTTATTATAGTATACTTACATTCTTAAGTTTATTCAAATTGTTTAATTGTCAAATAGTTATAAAATAATTTTCATGTTTGAAAATAAATAATTTGGTTGCCATCTATGCATAAATTAAAAGCAGTCTCACTGAATGGACAATAAATAGTATTGTCAAGCATGATTAGGAACTATAAATTAATACAAATTGATCATGCTTTCCATGTGTAAATGTAGCTTCCTGATGATTGTTTTTCTCAACTTTTATAACAAATTTTCCACTTTTTATGTCACTACTTATAGATGAGATAAATACCAAAACATCCAAGGTGAAAGTCATCAAAATGGATTTTTTTTTCTTTTAACAAAAGCAAATGTATTTTTTCATCTGGGCTGTAAATTTATTGGTTTAAGTTAGAAGGTATTTTGATTATATGTCATTAGAAATCACCACATTGCAGTCAGCTTGAAGGAGTTCACACTTGTGATGGGTAGGTGAAATATGGACAGCTCAAAGCAGCCAGTGAGTTACATTTGTATGAATGACTCTGAAAGGCACTTTTAAGCTTCTTTTTAAATATTTATGCATATTATACGCTGGAGACTTGTTTAAGAAGGCAAAAAATTGTCATTTTCTCGTCTTCGCTGTGATGTTCTCAAGTATTATGGGCTTACAGGCTGGGCCATCTTTCAGACTTTCCTCTGTGGGGGAAGGTGGTAAGCATATCCAGGCTTTAATGGAATTCTCAATGTAAAATAGAGATATTCATAAAATGTAAGTAATGGATGTAAGAAGGTATTTTTACATAAACTTGAAAGATTTACTGTGAATACATTATAGATTTTATATCTTACTTTTGGACAATTAATATATAACTGTTGTATTTTATTTTATTTTATTATTTTTTTAATAACTATTGTATTTTAAAATGTTCTTAGGGTTCATAAATTCATGGAACGTGAAGGTCGCAGACCTCGTCTTCTTGTGGCAAAAATGGGACAAGATGGACATGACAGAGGAGCGAAAGTTATTGCTACAGGATTTGCCGATCTTGGTTTTGATGTGGACATCGGTCCTCTTTTTCAGGTACTGAAAATGTTGGGATAACTTCAAAAAGAATGTCGTAAATCACTTATATTTAGAAAAAATAGTAAAAAAGACGATAAACCATGATGATGTTTTTCAAGGTGTAAAAGAAGAAAATGAATTCCACAAATTCCTTATTTTTGAATGCATATAATCCAGTTAATTATGACAGAAATAAGAAAGAAATACAATTTATATTAATGTACTTGTTTCTCACACTTTGTAAAAATCAGTGTCAGTAACTAAACTGTTATTAGGTTTCTAAAACAGAAGATTACTTTCAAAGATCTCATCGTACCATTTATTGAGATTTGTCTGATAATTTGTGGAAAAGGTAGCCCACGTCAGATTGATGAAAAATGTTTTGAAAGGGAAATCAACCATCAGAGTGAGAGCTTGATTCATAGTTAGGTTTTCTTTTTAGTTACTCTCTAGTAGTATTTTATTTAGTCACAGAATCTTTGACCCAACAGGATAATAATTTGTTAGAAGTAAATGAAGCTGAAATTCTCTATAGAATGATACAACTTTAATCTTCTCTACAAAATATCTTTGGTTGAGTACATTGTAATAACTTCCATAGTAAAAGTTTTATCCACTACATACTTATTGATCATCTACCAAAGGCTAGGTTCTGAGTTGAATAAGATATGATTTTTGTCTTCAGGGAGGTTACAGGCTCCTAACAGAGAAAGATTTACTTATCAGTAAACACAGCAGAGTAATAATTACTGTAATTAACATTTCGACAAGGAACTTACCCAAGTATCCTAGGAACTTATGTTTGAGCTGTGCCTTTGGAAGTATAGAGAGCAAGGCAGGGAAAGGCATGCTAGGAAAAGGGTTGGCTTGAGCAGAGGTGCAGAGGTACAGAGCCGTGAGAAGGCATGATGCCTTCAGGTAACTGTAGGACGTTCAGTAACATTAGAATACAGTGCTTGGGGTGGTGTGTAGATTATAATGAATATAGCCTTGTATGCCATTCTACGGAGTTTGAACATTATCCCAAAGGTGTCTAGGTAGAGTGACAATCAAATTTATACTTTAGAAAGCTCACTTTCCAGGAAAATCACTTTCTTAAGCAGATTGAGAGGAGCTTCCTAGATGCAAGGAGTCCAGTTAAGATGTTCAGTAATGAGTGAGAAGCAATGCAGGCCTTACCCACAGGCAGTGTCAGGGTCTTAGCAGAAGTTGGCCAGGATCATGAAGAAAATTTAATAAAGGGGTTATTTATGGGGAATGGAGGTAGGCTTAAGAGAATCAGCTTATAGAACATTCAGATGAAGACAGCTATGTAAATTGGATATACATGTCTGGAGCATAGAAGAGAGGCCTCTGTTATAAATAAGATTTTGAGACTTCTCAGTATGTAAATAGTACTTGAAACCATGAGAACTCATTTAACTTCTCATGAAGAGTGTGTGTAGCAGTATGAAAACTTGAACATTAAAAGGAAAAAGAGAAGGAGGCAGCAAAGGAGAAAAAGGAAATGGAGTGAGTAGTGGGATGAACACTAAGGAGGAAGGAGAATTTCAAGGAAAAGGAGGTACTATTATTCCATGATGTGGATGAGTCAGCTAAGATGAAGACTAAAAAATTGATTACATTTTTGCAAGTAATGAAATAACATTCCTGAAGAGGCGCGCCCTTTGTAGAATCTCCCATAAGAGTTTTCCCTTTTGAATTTTTAAATAATACTCTGGAGTGTCTAGAAGAAATTCAGTTAGCCTGAACTTATGGAGATATGTCCTTGAACTGTGTTCATAGGTAAATTTATAAATACATTTAAGGTAGGTTTTGTTAAGCATCTCAAATATATTTTAAATTAAGTAAATACATATATTGAGATTGCTTTCATTCTTCCTTTAAGTTGACTACTTTCTCATTCTAGTTTTTTATTTATATGCTACTTCCCTTTTACTTCAGCTTTTTGTTTGTTTTAAATATTGACCAAATATAATACATTTCCAATATTTAAAAATTAGCTTTTGGGAAATATATATATATTTTTTTATAAAATGAAAGTAATTAAAAACTATGGTCATTCATTGGCACTTAAAAGAACTTTTCAAAGAGCTAAAAGTTCATTTCCCTATTGCATGCCATCTATAAAAATATAATTTGCCTTTTAGTACCACAAATTTGTTAATATAATACTATATCATTTAAAAAAAAGAAAAACTTATCTGTGGATGAAGGTAGAATCCTGCAGTTCTGTGTCTGATTTCATTAAAATTAGATTTAAAGTTGGGGCGCCTGGGTGGCTCAGTCGGTTAAGCGTCCGACTTCCGCTCAGGTCGTGATCTTGCTGTCTGTGAGTTTGAGCCCCACGTCGGGCTCTGTGGTGACGGCTCAGAGCCTGGAGCCTGTTTCGGAATTTGTGTCTCCCTCTCTCTGACCCTCCCCCATTCATGCTCTGTCTCTCTCTGTCTCAAAAATAAATAAACGTTTAAAAAAAAAAATTAGATTTAAAGTTTTAAAATGTTCACTATTTGTTGACATAAAATACAGTTTAGTGTATCTAAGCATAAAGCAGGAACCAAATTAAGTGGAATTTTAATCTAATACGTTTTGATAACATGAATGATCAATCGTATAAGTCAATTAGGTTTCTTACTTTTAACAACTCAATATCAACAATATGCACATTTTCTTAATGGTTTTAATTTCATAGGCTATATTTCTCACAGACTAGGTTTTACCAATCTGCTGTGTGATTTTCTTAGAGATACTCTTGAATATGGCTTCATTACCAAGAGTGTAGAATCTTTTGTTTTCACACTGAAATTATGAGGCTTAAAATATTGCCAAACTAAGAAAATTCTCAGATTTTGGTAATTTTTTTGAGCTTATTATTGTGCAAGTGGTTTCTGAGATAGCCTTCTCCTTCCCAATTTCTCAGTTTACAGTGTATTTACAATGAGAAACTTGTATGTGTCTTTTATATGAAGTGATTTAAATGCATGTAAATTATCAAGAGCAAATATTACAGACTCATTGCAGGGAATGAATATGGTTCTGGGTAACTCAATTCATAATTGAATACATGAAAATATCCTTTATGACTGTGTATGCACACTGGTTAATGCGTGAAAAGCAGCCTTCTTGACACCATCTTTTTTCTTGCTTATGCATTTGCCTGGGTATTATAGCTCCTTAACTAATTTCTAGCGTTCTTACATTATTTCGATTCATATGTTGCTGTCAGTTCAGTGTCTCCGTGGGAGACGGAGGTCCTGGAGCTTCCTAGTGTGCCATCTTGCTAACATACCTCTTTCCCATTCTACTTTAAAACCTGAGATTCACTTTTCACATTGAATCGTATGTTTGGTCTTTTACCTCTTCATAGATACTATAACATGTTGTCTTTTACTGCATCACCACTCAATAAATGTTGATAATGAAGACAACAGATGTATTTTTCAAAAATTGTAATGAATAGATAATGTATTTCGCCTATATTCTTTGTCTTAAAAGTTTTTGGGGGGACCATATTTTGATGTAACAAATCTAATTGATAAATTCTAGGGCTAGAAGCGATACAGCCCTGCTGTTTATTGCATCAATTGGATGAGTTGGTATTTATGATTTGAGAATGGTGAAATATGAGGTTATAGTCACTTCAAGATTTTTAATGAGGAAAACCTTGGAATGCTAATTTACTAGGTAACAGTTTTAAAATACTTTTTGGAATAACTTGATGATTTGTCTCTTTACTTTATAATTGTTTAGACTCCCCGAGAAGTGGCCCAGCAGGCTGTGGATGCAGATGTGCATGCCGTGGGTGTGAGCACGCTCGCTGCTGGTCATAAAACCCTAGTTCCTGAGCTCATCAGAG
Source organism: Panthera pardus (assembly GCF_024362965.1). Classification (NCBI taxonomy): domain Eukaryota; kingdom Metazoa; phylum Chordata; class Mammalia; order Carnivora; family Felidae; genus Panthera; species Panthera pardus. The sequence goes on from NW_026526732.1 coordinate 104,085,917, forward strand.
AACTTAACTCCCTTGGACGGCCAGATATACTTGTCATGTGTGGAGGGGTGATACCACCACAGGTATTTTTCATCGCCTGTATTTTTCTAGTGCTATGATGGGAATCCTGAGTAACATTAGTTTATATGTAGTTCCAATTTAGTGTATACTTTTACTAAAGATAAAATTGTTGTAGATTTTGATCTAAATTATTTCCTGGTGATTTTACTAAGTAAACTGTAGTAAGAGTCCAAAAGTGGGCAATGTTATTTTCTGTTCAAACTATATTGTAATTCATTATGTATAATTTAACTTAACAGTATGCAAAGCTTCTCTTTATGAGAGAATTACTTCTTTGCAAACTAGTAACCTAGATAGAGATGTACTTCCTTCATATTTGGTATAGAATGATGGAAAAGGAATAGGATAAAAGTAATAAAATTTCACAGCTAGAATAGAGAAGAATGGTAAACACACAGTGCATATATTAACCCCTAGCCACAGATAGAGTGAGCACTCTTTGTCCTGGTAATGAAGTGAGTCCTTTAGTTAACCAGTCAGCAGCACTTGCTTCTGTTGTCTTAGAGTAGCTACCTTGTTCATTTTTTTCATGTTTCCATCCATACATACTGCCTTAACTCAGAGCTGTATCATTTACATGGTCTTATAAAACCTCTTTTTCATTAAAGCTAATTTGATTGGGGTATAGTTTTCTTAGAGCCAAAAATACCCTAATTCAGAAATAAATAGAATCAGCCTGGTCTGAAAATTATTGGCTGATTGGGGAAGAGGTGGATTCTTGAACAAAAATGTGGATCCTCTTAGAAAAGGAGAAATGAATGCTAGGTAACAATCAATGATGTCAATTAATTTATTAATGGGGTGGGGGGATACTTTCCACATATTACCTTATATATCAGTTAAAATAATTAGTTAAGATCTAAATTTGGTCTGTTTCCAATCTAGCTTTTCATTATGTCAAGTTTTCTTTTTTTATTGAGAACAGAAAACATACAGAGGTAGAAGATATATGTGATTGCTCTAAGTAAATAATTGATAGATGGTACAAAGACAGTAGCATAAATTCTTGGTGAAATATGATCTTATGTCGAGGTCTACTATTTTTTTTCCTCCATACCACTCAGAATATACAATAGTTACTTATATACTACTTATGAAATCAGAAAATATATGTATGAAGTTGTGACACTGATAATAACGTAGGACTAGCAAGCAAGCTGTGTTATTTATTCTTTCTAACAACACTAAAGTGATATAGTCAACACAAAACTGTTTTTGTTAATTGCCTATTATTTTCGCAAATATAGTTGACTATTTGGGAATATAAAGGACCTTTATTCTTTATTGTCTGTGTATGGAAACTTACATCTGTATTGCAGTTTTAGAGTCTATAATATCTAAGCTCTTAGACGTGATATTAAAACTTAAGAACCAAAATAGTTAAGCTGCACAAAATATTGAAATTGAAATATGAGTTGAGAAAAAAAAGAAACCTGTTATCTAAATGAGCTGACATTTTCAAGAAATATATTTCACACAAGTTGTATTAACCCTCTGGATATTTGAATTACTCAGAACATTTGTAGGTATTTTACACACTTTTTTTCCCTATGAGTTTAAAGACTAAAGATTATTTTCTGTAATGACATACTTGTGTGTTAATATGAGTATCCTCTATAATATAATTGTAGCAATCAACATTTACACACTTTTTTCACTATTTGCGGTAAATATATAAAATAATGTTCTTACTCAGTTGAAAGTCATTTAGATTTTAAATTAGGAAACACTAATATATAGTAGTTAATCAAGCTGACTTAGCCACTGCCACTGTGGAGCTCACCATTTCTGCAGCCCGATTAAATAAATATGGTCTGTCCTCACCAGTGTGTGTTAGTATAGTCTGGATTTTCTAACCTTCTTAAAAGCAGTGGCTTCCAAGTATTTTCAGCAAGGTTAGCAGCCTTATGATGCCTGCTTCTTTCATGAAGGAGGCAATATGATACTCCTGGCCAGTTCAGTGGAGGATGTTTTAAAATACCAACTTTTTTTTTTTTTTTAATGTTTATTCATTTTTGAGAGAGAGACAGAGACAGCGTGAGCAGGGGAGGGACAGAGAGAGGGAGATAGAATCCAAAGCGGGCTTGAGGCTCTGAGATGTTAGCACAGGGCCCAAAACGGGGCTCAAACCCACAAACCTTGAGATCATGAGATCATGACCTGAGCTGAAGTCCAACACTTAACTGACTGAACCACCCAGATGCCCCTAAAATAACAACTTTTTATTTGAAAATAATTCCAAACTAATAGATAATAAAAATAGTACAAAGGACACCTGTATACCCTTTACTCAGATCTACTTGTTTCTCACATTTTATCCCCTCACTAAAGTATATTTTATAAGACTGTGTTAAGGCTTAGGTAAGTCAAGAAGCCTTTCTCCATTTGCAATATTTCACGGTCCTCTTCCAGGTGAGTTCACCTTCCAAATCCACAAGTCAGGTGAGAGAATAAATGGTGCATAGCATTACTAGGAAAGATAGAATGAAATAACTTATCCATTTGGCCATCCCCAATTTGGAGATCATTGTTATTGTTTCACAAGTTTCTTTATGAAATCTTAAATCTATAGCACCTGCCCAAGAATAATGATGTGTTTGGGGTATCTTTAATGTGTCAAATGTTGAGGTTATAAAAATGATTAGAAATGTTCTCTACCCTTAGAAGTTCAGACTTAGAAGAAGAAAAGTTAAATAAGATGTGTTAAGTACCATTGAAGAATTATAATATTGTAAGAGTATTACAAGGAAATAATAGAAACAGCAAAAAAGTCATCGGGGATAATTAGCACAACCATTTACTTTATCATCTAAATGTGACCACTTTTGAGAACAAATATGGGTGCTATTAAAAAGGGTGCTGTAAAAACAGGGTAATTAAAAAAATGAGCAGAGGATCTGAATAGACATTTTCCAAAGAAGACCTACAGGTAGCCAGCCAGGTACATGAAAAGATGCATCAGGGAAATGCAAATCAAAACTACAACGAGTTATCACCTCACACCTGTTAGAATGGCTATTCTTCTTTCTAGAAGGAAAGAAATAACAAATGTTGGTGAAGATGTGGGAAAAGGGTACCCTTGTGAGTTGTTGGTGTGGATCTAAACTGTTGCAGCCATTGTGGAAAACAGTATGAGATTCTTTAAATTAGAAATAGAACTGCCATGGGATCCAGCAATTCTATTTCTGGGTATTTATCCAAAGAATATGAAAACACTAACTCGGGGCACCTGGATGACTCAGTCGGATAAGCATCAGACTTCAGCTCAGGTCATGATCTCTCAGTTTGTGAGTTCGAGCCCCACGTCAGGCTCTGTGCTGACAGCTCAGAGCCTGGAGTCTGCTTCGGATTCTGTGTCTCCCTCTCTCTCTGCTCCTCCCCCCACTTGCATGCGCGCACTCTCTCTCTCTCTCTCTCAAAAATAAATAAACATTAAAAAAATTTTAAAAAAAAGAAAGAAAACACCCAAAGAGATACATGTACCCTCTGTTTTTTCCTGCATTATTTACAATAGCCAAGATATGGAAACAACTTAAGTGTCCATCCACAGATGAATGGATAAAGAAGTGGTATGTATACACCATAGAATATTATTTGGCCATAAAAAAGAATGAGACCTTGTCACTTGTGAAAACATGTGTGGAACTAGAGGGCATTATGCTACGTGAGATAAGTTAGACAAAGATAAATACCATATGATCTCATTTATATGCAAATCTTAAAAAAATGCAAAAACCGAAGCTCTTACATACAAAGAACAGATTGGTGGTTACCAGAGGCAAGGGGAAAGGGGATGGGCAAAGTGAGTGGAGGTAGTCAACAGCTACAAATTTCTAGTTATGAAAATAAATAAGTGATAGGGATGTAACATACACCATGATGACTATAGTTAATAATGCTGTAGGGCATGTTTGAAACTTACTAAGAGTAAATCTTAAAAGTTCTCAACACACATACACATGCACAGTTTTGTAGCTATGTGTGGTGACGGATGTTAACTGGACTTACTGTGCTGATCATTTTTCAGTATATACACAAATACTGAATCATTATGTGGTACACCTGGAGCTAATACGTTAAATGTCAATTACACCTCATAGAAAAAGGACTCCTAAAAACAAAGAGGGTACTGCAACAATAAGCACAAACCAGAATGTCCTAGGATATGTGATCACCCTTGTGGATAAGGATCAGGGATTTAGAGGATATCCTAAAACTCAATGTTATAGCTACAGATACTCCAACTTTTAAACAGACTACAGCCTGGAGCAGTATTTGTGTCCTGGGAATCTTTTCACTCAGACTGTTTAAAATAAATTAACAAATAGCAACAGCAACATGGGAGAATTTGTTTTTAAATGAGCTAATCTTTGTTTACAGAAAATCTGATTTCTTCACAAAGCCAAATTTAAAGCAGCATCATTCACCCAAAGAAAACAAAAACACTAATTAGAAAAGATATATGCACTGCTATGTTTATTGAAGCATTATTTGCAGTAGCTAAGATATGGAAGCAGTGGGGTGTGAAGGGCTTCATTTTCAAAAGAAATCGTTATGACACCTAAATATTTTTATATACAAATATGTCACATGAGTAATAAATGGCTGTAGTCTCACTGAAAAAGATTCAAATTGTATTGAATATGTGTGCATGTATGTATGTGTATATTAAAAACATGGAATATTACACAACCATAAAAAGGATGAGATTGTGCCATTTATGACAACATGGATGGACTTAGAGGGTGTTATGCTAAGTGGAATAAGTCAGACTGAGAAGGGAAAATACCATATGATTTCACTTATATATGAAATCTAAAAAAATATGTGAGTGAGTAAAAAGCAGAATGAGACCTATAAATACAGAGAACAAACTGGTGGTTGCCAGAGGGGAGGGAGTAGGGGTTGGGTAAAATGGGTGAAAGGGAATGGGAAATACAGGTTTCCAGTTATGGAATGAGTAAGTCAATGTAATGAAAGACACAGCATAAGGAATATAGTCAATGATATGATAACAGTGATATAACAGGACAGATGATAGCTACATTTGTGGTGGGCATAGCATAGTGTATAAACTTGAGTCACTGCTTTTTACATCTGAAACTAATATAACATTGTGTGTCAACTATACTCAAAAAAAAAAAAAAAATTAACAAAATAAAACACTCTCCAAAAGAAGAGTATCACCATTCACAAGTTGCAGACAAAATACCTTAGAGGAAATAAATAGCCTTGTAAGCTCAAACCTATAATGTGATACTGAATTAAACACAAATAATGACAAGTAGTAAAAATTTAGGTGAGAGAAAATTATACAGCTTAGGGCTCAGAAGTTCTCAATCAGTGGGGCATACAACTTCTACCACATACCACACACTGGGGTATTTGGAAAAGGGGCAGAGTATGCTTTGTTCTTTTAATGACTTCAAGTACAAGGGGTGCTGGCAGCTATTATTAGCTATCCCAGTGAAGGAAGAATTTTTCAACCCCAGATGCCATTAGTGTACCAGTTGAGACAGTTGGGGGCATCAGGGACAAAGAAAGGGCAGCATTTATTGCCCTTTAGTTTCATTTCCTTGAAATTAAATATTGTCTCTTTTATTAATTAAACAAATTCTTTCAACAGGATTATGAATTTCTGTTTGAAGTCGGAGTTTCCAGTGTATTTGGTCCTGGGACTCGAATTCCAAAGGCTGCCGTTCAAGTGCTTGGTGATATTGAGAAGTGTTTGGAAAAGAAGCAGAAATCTGTGTAACATCCTCTTTTTGAGTTAGCTTTTTTTCTAGAATAGTCTTTCAATGATGGTCAAAGAGTAAAACTGTGTCTTCAATTTAATTCAACCCCTGATACGTACTTTCTTAAAACTACATTAAAATACCTGACTTAAGAATTTTGTGATGTTATAAGCGTGTATGTACAGTTTCACTTTAAAAATTAAATATACTTAAAAACTCTATAATACATGCTCAGTACTTCATCAGAAACTCTAGACAGTGGTATTATTTCAGAAAATCATGGTATTTATTTGAAGTATTTCTTACAAAACTATTTTTCTATTTAAAAAAAATTAAACTTTACCCTCCCCCAAATTTCTGATTAGTCTCATTCTTCAGTTTAGCATTGTATTGACTTGAGCATGATAAAATAAAATTGATATATGAATAAAATAATTACACCTATCTTGGAAAAAATAAGGAAGCATATTTATGTAGAGAAACATATTGTGGTTGTGGTCCTCAACCAAACTCTACCAGAATTATTTCAATAAGAATATTAAGTTAGACCCAAAAGTTGGAACAGGGGAGAAATGGCAGAATATTGCTTCAAATCTGACTTTACTTTCTTCTTGGGCATGAACATGTGACTTTGTTATTGCTGGGCTTGGCTCAAGACCAGGAGAGTGGATGCTTATAAATATTTCCTAAGATGAATGTGCTTAGGTTGTTAATATATGACTTTCTCCAGAATGATGTTGTAAGCTGGGAGTATAGAAGCTAATGGTACAGTCCAAGGCTTAAGACTTGATAACCAAGGGAGTGCATGGTGTAAATCACAGCCTAAGGGCAAGAGAAGCTGATATGAAGTGTCCCAAATCAGTTAGTGAGGCAGGAAATAAAAGGGGTGAATTCCTCCCTCCTCTGCCTTTTACCTGTTTTCTTTTTCTTTCTTTCTTTCTTTCTTTTCTTTCTTTCTTTCTTTTTCTTTCTTTCTTTCTTTCTTTCTTTTTTTTTTTTTTTGAGAGAGTGAAAGAGAGAGAGAGAGAGAGAAGTGGGACTCACTCAAAGCAGGGCTTGTGTTTTACCTGAAGCAGGGCTCTTGCTCACCTGATGTAGGACTTGAACTCCCAAATCACAAGATCTTGACCTGAGCTACCCAGGTGCCCCTTTTGTTCTATTCGGGTCCGCAACAGATTGGAAGATGCTCGCACACGTTAGGGAGGGCAACCTACTTTATTAAATCCGCTGATTCAAATGCTAATCTTATCCAGAACAACCCTAACAGACACTCCCAGAAATAATATGTAATCAGGGCACCCCATGACCAGTCAAATTGATTACCTGTTGTAAGTACCTATTACCTAATATTATCACGGAGCCCTTGTACATTGCTGGTGGGAGTGTACAATGTTGTCGCTACTGGAGAAAATGATACAATTCCTCAAAAACACTGAACAGTTACCAAACAGTCCAGCAATTCCACTGCTAGGTATATATGCAAAAGAACTGAAAGTGAGGTCTTGAATAGATATTTGTGTACCCATGTTCATAGCAGCTTTATTCACAATAGCCCAGAGGTGGAAGCAACCCAAGTGTCCTTGAGAGATAAGTGGATAACAAAATGTATACTTAGAATACTAGTCAGCCTTAAGAAAGAAGGAAATCCTGACACATGCCACAACATAGAAAAAGCTTGAAGACATTATGCTAAATGAAATCAGCCAGTCACAAAAGGCAAATGATTTTGTTTATATGAGATTTCTAGAATAGTCAAACTCACACAGGCAGAGAGTAGAATGGTGGTTTCTAGGGCCTGGGGAGAGGGAATGGGGCATTAGGGAATTGAAAGGTTATAGAGTTTTAGTTGGGGAAGATGAAAAGTTCTAGAGATGGATGGTGGCAATGGTTGTACAGCAATGTGAGTGAACTTAAAGCCACAGTACATTTAAAAATGGTGAAGAAGGTAAATTTTATGTATATTCTACCACAATAAAAGTATTTAGGACAGTCTTTCCATATGGTACATATTTTATAAATGGTATTAATATTGTTATTGTAGTATTACTATTGTTAAAAAGAATGGTAAGGCATGAAGCTGGGAAGGTAGGCAGAAGCCAGATTGTGTACAGAGGCAAGTTAAGGGATTTGAACTTTATCTTGAAAACACAGAATCCTATAAGGGTTTTTACTAAGGAACTAATCTGACGAGGTTTGTGTTTAGCACAACAGCTGTGTGGAAGATGCCTTTTAATGGGGACAAGACTGGAGTTGAGAGAAGACTGTTAGAATAATGTAATAGAGATATTCTTGGTATCTAAACTTATCTGCTCAGGTGCTGCTCGGAGACGACAAACATGGAGAGGATAAGATCTTATTTTGGAAGACTGAATTGACAGAATCTGTCTTCTATCTTAAAAAAAAAAAAGGTTCTTGATCCTTGGGTATTCACTGTGTGGAATCTGCTATATCCCCTCACCTATTATGGTGGTTCTTTTGTGGACCATTTTTGATGTGCAGTGATTTCGAGACTGGATTTACTGACATAACGTCAAAATCGGGAAAAGGTAAAATGATGGGATTTGTTTTCCAGTGATCTTTTTGTCAATACTAGAGTTTTTCTGGCTTTGGAAGCATGATAGAATGATGTCTTTAGGGTGCATCAAAATCCTTTCCCTGCTAGTTACTGGAAATGTCATTGTTATATAAATATTCTCAAATACAGGAAGTGGAGGAAATGTTTGAAGAGGCATCCCTTCTGAACAAAACCTGCCTGGAGGTAGAAGAGTTAAAGTAACAAAACCAAAGAAAACAGGATGAATTCTTCCTGTGATTTCCATTTCAGGGAACAGGGACTCATATAACAGAGAGGAGAGGTGAGGGGGCTGTTAAACAGCTCTATCTACCCACAGACAAGATTATGCCATGTGTCACCACCACCCCTCACTGGCATCTTCAAATTCCCACCTGCTTCATACTACTCGAAAACTTTTTCTTAACACAAAGGGGATCTAATAAAACTATTTATGTTAAGACATAAATGTCTGCTACTGTAGAATATGTTTATTTTACCCGGTATATTTTTAATTTAAATGAGAAAAAACTTATCAAAGTGATGACTAAAAACACTTGTGACTCTAGTAGACACTCAGTAAAAATGATGATGGAAACAACTAACATTATTTCCACCGATAGACAAGTCCTGACTCCTTTCCAAAGAATCATGAACCATCCATTAGACAAATATTTGTGCCTAACTGTGAAAAATTCAGTAATCAAAAATCTTTTCAAAGAAAAATCGTTTTGGTTTTCCTCAATAAACATAATGCTATTGTTTTCTGTTTCTTAGATCCTCTTTTTATTTTTTTCTGCTGTACCTGTAGGTGTCTCCCTAAGTTCAGATTATTCTGTTTCCCTGAAAACACATTCTTGAACTAATGCCCCATCCTAGAGACCCATAGGCTCTGCGAACACTGTCAGGGAAAGCACATCTCTTTAATAATCTGCTTAGATGCACCTAATGTCATCCTTTTTGATTGTGGTTTGTGGTCAGTACAACTACGTGTTGATAATTGTTCGTGAACTGTGCTGCATTTGTGCTAAAATGATGAGTTCATTAGCAGTGAAGCTAGAATGTGACCTTGGATATGAGATTATTACTGAATTCTATTTAGTAAATCCGTCTCTAATTCACATTAACTCATTTTAAGTCTCTAATTATTCACGGCCTATTTCCTCCCTCTGCATTCAAACCCCTTGTTATACTGACCTCCTTTACCACTTAATACGAGATCAGGGCATGATATTAAGAGTATTTACACACAACACAAAACACAAATTACCCTGAAGCCCTTAAAAAAGAGCAATGCAGAATTTAGTAACTTCTTTCAGGGTTATCTGAAATAACAATACCCTCTAATAATACCCTTTTGGTTCTGAGATCATTGGCAAAATATAATTAAGGTAAATGTCATGAATTTATGTAATATACACTTTTATTGGTTGACTACCATTTGTTAAATTCTAATATGCTATTACTTTTGGAAAATAAAAACATAGATTTCATTGTGTTTTAGCTAAGCTGCACATAGCCAGTAAGCATTACATATGTGTATAACAAAAAGACATCTTTGTTGTTATTTCCTTCTGTGAACAAAAAGCTTAGCCCAGAGCTTGCTTAGGAGGGTATAAGAGAAGAGTAACAGTAATGACATTCTTAGGCTTTCTGGATTGTCTTTACTTGACTTTAAATAGTCTGTCCTATTGCCTATTTAGTTTTGTCATTTGATTAGACCATATGGTCATCAGAGCAATTTAGTGACAATTTTCTGTCAGAATAAATGGTTATCCAGACAATAAGTTTAAAAGGACACCAGGCAGATGACTCTCTTTGCCTCTAAAGTGCTCTTTGGTTTAAGGCATCAAAGACCTCTAAAAATATGTTTTTAAATTGTAAATACATCTGCTAAAAGCCTAATATTAAATTAAACATTTACACTCAATTCTAAAAACATTGACTAAGAGGCCATTGCTAATCGTGCACAGGTTGCACACTGTCAGACTCCAGGGGGAGCCATTTACTTTGCAGTCTTGCACTGTCCTAGTCCTGCATGTATTCTGCTGCAATTTTCTGTCTTAAAAGAGGGATGATGAGAGAGCCCATGTCAAATGTTTGTTTTAAAGATTAAATGAGATAATGCACGAAACCTGCTTTGAACTGTGCGGCACACAGTAAAAGACTAATAAATGTTTTCCACAGTAATTATTATTGTTGTACTTTATGCTAGCCTCACTTCTAGCCCTTGGAAATAAACATAATATATGCATTTGACATGATTCTTATTCTCAGGGAGCTAGTAGCCAATTTGCAGCAGATGAGCTCATGAGGAGACTATGACTACAGTGTTGTAAAGGAGGTATCCATGTAGTGCCATGAGAACACAAAAGGAGTTGCTAATTTTCTCCTGTGGGGGAAATGAAAGCTTCAAAGAGGAGACAACATCTGGACCCTAAAACAATGAGAGAGATTAAGTGGCCAGAAGTGTGAGTACGTAAAACAGGTATGTGGAAACAGCTTATTCAGGGAAATGGGGGCAGTGAATGTAGTCGAAGCATGCAATTCATGGTAAGGTTGAAATACAGGGTATGGACTTTATCATTTATTAACATCTTACTGTGAGATTTTTTAAAAATTGTAGTTTTAAAAACTATAAGAATTTTTCCTCTCACATCCTTTTTATAACTAAGGGCTTTGTGATAGATAATAGCTTTTTTAAAATGACAGTGAGATAGGAGGCAAAGGAGATATTTTGCATTTCCCTTTTTGCCTAGGATTTGCCAAGGTGTCTGTGATTAGGGAGATATTTCTTGTTTTGGAATCTAATTATTTCTTACTAAAAATGTGGTTATAGCTAAGAATACACCTCTTAGTTTCAGACCATTTTGTAAACCTCACACTCAAACCCAGGGTCATTGTATTAAATATGTATCACAAAGGAATCTGCCATCACTGGCAAATCATTCCGTAGTTTGGGAGAGAAAACAAAACTTTTCAGGTATGTGCTGTACATGTATACCTATCTTGTCAGCACCATTTAAATAAAATGGCTTAGAGAGATGGTGCCTGCAATAGGCCTGAATATTAAGACAAGCTGTGTTTGTTGCCTGCCTTTTTAGGTGAGAGAAGTTAATCACTTCTTATTTTGGCTTGCCCAAACAATAAGACACGTCTCATTTTCAAAACCCAGGATTTTTGACTAGAATATTTATTTTGATTATGAAGCAAAGATTCAGGACTAAAAAGGATTTTTTTTTCTTTTTTTTTTTTTTTGTCCAGGATTCAAAGTATCCTTTTTGTCCTACAAAATGCCAGAAAACATTTGAGATAATTCTAGACTTATATTTGCTAAGAACTCTGCTAAGGGTTCTTTAAGGGTTCTTTAAGTGAATTTGTGGGTATGACTCACTCCTCACTGGAGTAAAAATTTTTCAGTGAGATCTCTTTCCTGAGGATGTGACTAATTGGAATTACCATGGTTTACTCGACAAAAAAATGACCTTTTACTCATTCAAAATTTCTGACTCTCATCAAGTTGCTATTCAGTTGGACAGTAAATTTGTAGACCAAGAGAAGAAATAAATACTATGATTCCAAAGATGCTGTCCCCAAATACACTTCCCTGCACGCTTAGTTATGCTGGAAATTACTTTAACAGGAGACTGCATCTCTAATTCCAGTAGAATTGAGAGTAAACTGCAAATATCTTGGAAAAGGTATTGACAATCCATATCTGATCTTGTTACACACATCATTTTGATCTGTATGAGATTATAAAGGAGCTAAAGGAGAAAACAGGGTATTTGTGTCAGTACTAGAATGGGCGTAGGGGCAGAGAAAAAGAGAAGATTCAGGCATAGTTTGCAATGGATTTTCCTGCATAATGGGAAGTTGGCAGCCAAGCCTTTTTTTGTTTTGTTTTGTTTTGTTTTGTTTTTTAAGTCACCTGTGCACAGCTTATGCTCTCATGCACCCTACTACTCTCCCACCCTTATCCCCAGTGAAAATATGGCTTTACTGAGGCCAAATTTAGTTGAAGAACCAGGAGAGTCCAACACGTGTATGATAGAACATTTCCTAAAGAGATATCAATAACAGAACTCTGCGCTCTGTAGGGAACCAAGAGTGGAAAGCAAATAGTGTGCTAAGGAATGCTGCCTGCACCCTTTTCTCTGTATGGGTACATTTCCTCTGTCAAATTATTTTCATTAAACAATTTGAGTATTTTTAACAGATGCATATGTGTGTATTTGAGTGTGTGTCCTCACACACACTCATGCACAATCAGGGCTAAAAGAAAAAAATTTCACTTTGGGTGTCTGCCGAAGGTCCACTAAATGATAGCGAAGATGAGCCAGTGTTGCGGAACTAACCGAATTGTGGGTGTTGATGGGTATAATGACTTCTAAGATTCTTATTCCGATATGAAAATACATTTTCCTTTTCTGTTCTCTGTCCCATCAATCAAGCTTCCTCTGTAGGCTTTCATGGTTATGCACCCAGGATGTGGTCTCTTGGCTCAATCTCAGTGTCTCATGTTGAGGTGTGGAAAGAGCATAGACTTGGGCATTAGACTTACCCAGTCTGTTTCAGCCTCTTACCACATGTTGGATTCTGGGCAAGTTATCTATTTACTACTGAGCCTCAGTTTAAGAAATACTTTAATATCCTCCTTGAGTTTTTTTATATGAATGTGTATCTCAGAAAGAGTAAACACCGAAGAATCTTGGTTTTATTTCCCTTGGATAGACAGAAAACAAATGTGCAGGTTATCCAATATGACAGTGGACAAATTTTTCATTCAGTTAAGACTGGAAGGAAGAATATCAAATTTTCTATTTTACTTTAACTACTACAGATATCAGAGGACACTAGTACATAAGGTCTGATATTCAGTTTGTTTCTAAGGTGTGGATTTGTGATATCTAGAAATCTACAGCAGCACATCCAAAGTAAGTTCTATAAATGGATTTGATTTGAGTCACCTTGTCAGTTTAGAAACAATATCATAAATATAAATGACAAAGTCCCAAGGAAAGGCAACAGGCATGCCACTTTGCTAGCTTTCACAAAACCTAATTTTCCATGCAATCTCTAGTGCATTAAAAAAATGAAATGTAACATCACTGTTGAAGGCAATCTCCAGATGGCCTTTTATTAGCTACTGAGGAGGCCGCTTCTATTCTCCATCAACTGTACACACTGCAGTGACAATTTTCACCTTTACATGCAATAAGCTATCATCGTTGCATGAGACACTAAATGACACTTGGAGGACTGGTCCCTAAAATATATTTTGAAATGCCAGGTGCAGGGCATAGTTCATATGATCACAAATCTGGATTTTCTCTACTTACTTGAAGGTCAGACAATGTTGGTTTGCAGTCTCAGGAGCTTTGGTAAAATATGAAATTGGCCCTATATTCGGAGGGCAGGGAGAGACTGAAGAAGGGGCAGACCACTTCAGACTGGTAAGTGGTAGTTTTAATCAACAAGGGAGCTTACATATGAGACTTGTCTTGGGTGGCTGCAAGATGAGTAGATCTCCACACCTCCCTGCCAGAATCTTAAAAGTTTATATAGAGGTCTTAACTGATTCAGTCATGAATTTAGTCCAGATGGTCTCAACAATATCTTAATCTCTCAAGGCTGTGCCCTTGAAATGGCTCCGGCTATGGGAAAGGCAGACAAACATCCATTCCAAGGACAGGGGAGGGGTGAGGAGCCTCAGATTGGCCAGGTCCAGCTCTCAAGTCATCTGGCAGTCATGTCCTCTCCATGACCTCTCCCAGCAGACAATGTCAGCGAGTGATTTTTTGTTCACTTGTGTATTTTTTTTTTTTAATTATTTCTGCTTTTGACCTCTCTTATGAGAGTTCCATTGAATGGGATATACCTCATAAGAATTTTAAATTGGAAAAAAGAAATTATTGAGACTTTATTCAACTAAGCATATCCCAACTGTTTAAAACTAGAAGTTCCTTTGTAACAGTAGGTCATGTTAATTTCATTAAGAATACTGAGCATACGGGAAACTCCTAGCTTCACTTTACATTAGCTTACAGAAAATCTTTGTCTACTTTCTATGAGCTTCTCTGTCATTTTCCAGTGCTTTTCTATGTTTCTAGTTGCGTTACTTCTATAAGGATCTGCTTACAGCAACTTCATTCAGGTTTTCCTAGTGATAACAGATATAAGGGGAAAAAAAACCTAGAAAGATGAAGAAGAGTTAGGGCTTAATACATATATTTTAGGTGAAACTGTGGATGGAGCCTAGATCCTGACATTATTGATTTACATGGTTATTAAGGATATGAGAGCCAGGTTATGATAAGCCCTTGATCTAAATGGGAGGGATTAAAGATAATCCAGAACAACACACATAATGAAATGGAGGCCAAGGACTCTTCTAACTGGGTCATTCAGTCCTCCAAGGAGCCTACATGAGACCATGAGATGTGGGTCTCTCAACTCATGCTCTGTGAGGCATTAAGAACATGGCATACTGACCAATATGCTGATTGGTTGGTATTCGCATCAAATGCTCTGGTAACCAAAAATCATTCTGTAATAAGAGAATAAACTCTCATTCACAATGAACATCGTGTGGAGGGAGAAGACAGCTGAATAAAAGGCTATGGCACCCTGTGAAAAGGAAGCCCTCAATCAAAAGAAAAGATGTGGAGGAGACTGAGAGGAAGAACTGGAGCATAGGTGAACAAGTGGTATTTGTTCTTGTTCTGGCCACTTTACATTTTACAATGACAATCGCTCTGAGAAGAACATGTTATGATCCTCAATTACAGATGAGAAATGGTGCCCAGGATGCTTAAATGGCTTTTCAGTCAAGTGGTGGAATCAAGCATTGAAATGAATGACAACACCAAAGACTGCTCCATTTCCACAGACAGTTGCTTTGTTCTCCATGTTACTCCCATCCTCCTCCCTGCAGAACCATTCAGGACTCAGCCAGGCTATTTAAGCTGGCACCAGAGACACTTTTCTTTTAGCTACCTTTGCTGTATTGATTCAGTTGATATTTGTCTCTCATTAGCCTCTAATATATACTGTCCTCACCTGCTGTGCTCTCTTGTACCCTGCTCTAGGTGACCCTTGTACCAAAAGCCTTTTATCCAAAAGTAAAAATTATACTCCATTTAGAGGCAAAAACAAAAACAAAAACATTTGTCACTGATTCAATTGCCAAAATGGAACTGGGTCTTGTCCATCAGGAATTAGGGGAAGGTGGGTGTTGGTTAGCAACCTTGGGAGTTCCCAGACTTCTCTTGGGTGGCTGCAAGACCAGTAGATTTCTATTACCTGCCATCAAAATCTTAAGAGTTTATATAGAATCCTCAGTGGGGTTCTGCCATGTACATAATCCAGATGGTCTCAATAACACATTACTTTCTCAAGGTTTTGTCCTTGAAGTGATTCCTAGTAAGGGAACAATGTGTGAAACATACATTCTGAGGACAAAAGAGGGGGTGAGGAGCCTCCAATTGCCCAGGCCCAGTTTATGGGTCAACTGGTGGTCATGTCTTCTCAATGACCTCCCAACAAGGGTATAGTCTAGAAGACCCAAGCAACTGACTAAAACACAGTGGAGAAGGCTCAGGACACTCTGAACATCCTTGGAAAAAAAGAAAAGTCTATGTCTTCATTCAGGGAGCTGTGATTGGGTACTCCAAGTTTGGATGGAGCCATGAAGCTGAAATGCATAAGCACAGCTCTCTTGAATTCAACTTTACCAAAGTATATGACATTTACTCTTAGTCAATCCTTCCCATTTCCTAACAGATGACAAAACGGACACTTAGAAAGGTAAAGTAACTTCCTGAAAGCCTCCCAGTCCCATTGTGGTGAAATAATGATTAGTCCCTCAGCTGCATGAGACCCTCAGCTGGCAGTGTAGCACCGGGCAAATTGTTGCTAGTGTTTGCTTGCCAGTGGGACAAGAATTCACCTCACCGTCTTCTGTTCATCCTAGGAAATTCTCCCTTGCTCCCCTTCCATTCTCTCCCTAATCTTCCAGTTTAGGCTCTCCCATCTGAGTTCAGACAAGCCAGACTCCTGGATGTGACCCTCTGTGTCAGTCCTGCTATGCCACTACTTACGGACAGACACAACCTTTCTTTCAGGTTACGCAGTAGACAGATGATTGCACGCTATGAAATGGAAGTGTGTAGAGAGAAATGTGAAAATACTACTTCATTCCAGTCTCTGGATGTATTCACTATGAAATGTTACATGTGTATCATTTATATATGTTTTTATATTATATAAGTGGGACAATTCTATATTATGGTTTTGTGAATTGCTTTTTATAACAATGTATTATGTTTTATCTCAGTGTGTATGGATCTACCTCATTCTTGTTAATTCTCCATGGCATTTCAAAACTGTACTTATGGAACAACTCTTCTATGAATGAACATTTAGGTTGTTTCAATATGAGCACCAATCTTACTGTTAATTTCAAACTGAGTTCCAGGATTGAAATTGTTGGTTCAATGCTTTTCAGCATCAATATTTATTCTTCTATTAAATAATAGAAGTCTCCTCTCAGTGCTTTAAATATGAAAAGAAAAGCTGTAATTGTATGCCAGAGTGATCATTTATCTTGATCATAGAAGAGAGGATGAGGTGGCCTTGCCTCAGGTGAGCAGTGGCCAGGTCATATCCATGGAACTTTCCTCAGATGGCTTTATCTGTGACCACCTCTCCTAAGACAGGTAGGGTCTGACCTTTGAAGTACAAGAGATACTTCACTTATGGAGGCCTGAAAAACCAGGGCAAGACAAGTATGATTATTCTTTAATATTACCTTGAGTTGGAAGCAAAAAGGGATTGTTTGGGAAACACACTTTGGTCGAATATTTGTCTTTTGGAGTTCTGCAACTTGTATTCTCTGCTTTATAGGAAGAGTCAATAAAACAACAAGACTGACAAAAAGAAGGGAGTCTAGAATTTATTTGGTCCAGAATTTCCCAAAACATCAAGATGATTTATTCCTGATATTTTGAGCTTGTGCTAGGGATTTTATTTCATAAGAGAGACCAAAACTCTATAGTCAGAGACATTATTTAGGCAGTAAATACAAGGGAAGAGTCTCACTATCTAAGTGGATTGACAGAATCCTGTAGGGAAAAATTGACTGTAGTCTAGCAGAGTTCAACTCCTCAGCATCAGCTCCCAGGGACCTCAGAGTTAGGTATATTTAAATGCCCACTCTTATTAGGCTGCCTCTTTTCTATATTTGTTCCATGGAATTGCCCCACCCCATCAGCCAGAGGGCTTGACTATATGCCTGGATCACTTAATTTCAAGAACATCAACTGATGTTTATGGTGGCACACATAAAATGACATTCTCCATCCTCTCTCATGCATCAGTTTCTACCTGTCTAGTCTACCTGTTCTCTTAGGCTCCCTTTTCTATTCTTCCATATGCTCTAGTTCTTATTATTATTTCAGTGGTAATAATGTTGCCTCTACCTGTAATACATGTTCTCCTGATCTCTATCCTTTCTTCAATGTTAAGCAAAGATGCTGCCTCCTCTCTGGGACCTGCCTATATTCTTTCATCTTTCCCCAATTATTCATGAAATATTGTGATTCATTTGCTGTTAGGGCATTTGCTAATTGGTATTATATTAGACTCTGCTGTTAATAGCATAGAAACTAAATCTAATTCACACTGATTTTCTCCACAGTCTAAAATTTGCACAGAGAGTAGGTGCCCAGTAAATACTGTGGAATTAAACTTCTCAGCTAATCTTGCGTTTGTGATCCCTGTCTTAGAACTTTACCCATTCATTGTGTGCTAATATTTCTTGTTTCCTTATTTCCTCTTCTCCTAGACTGTGAGCTAATCTTTGGTAGTGATCTGACTATGAAGTGCCTGGTTTCCCTGACTCAGTCTCTGGGTCTTAATATCTCCATTCCAGTTCTAATTAATGTCCACGGTTTCTAAGTTTGTATGCTACTACATTTGCAAAGTTGAAGGAGGTTTAATTTGTGTTCTATGACTAGTATTTCTGCATACTGAGATTCACATTCCTCATTAAAAATATGGGAAGAGTAATTTACCTTGCAAGGTAATGTGAAGATTAAGAGAGGTAATTTATTTGAAAGAACTTTGTGAACAGCCAGTCATCATACAAAATGATGTTGTTAGTGTTATTAGTAGTAGTCAGTTGTAAGCTCTTTGAGAGTAAAATTATCTTACACTGTTGTATGGCAGATTGTGTTGACTGCTCATCCACCAGCTTTCTATAAGCTCCTTTGTGTTTCCTTGCCAGCAGAATCCTCATCCTGCTGTAGAGGTTGAAAATGCCTAGGCAGCTAGGACTTTGGCAGTGGCCCCAATTTTGGCCAATCAGACCTGAGCGGAAGTCAGCTCTGTGGTTTCTGGGAAATATTTAAATCCCTGATTTAAAAGAAAAAAAAAAAAAAAGACGGAAGATAAAATCCCTTGCTGCCTTGCTTTGCTGTGGTTGCTGGGAGCTATTAAGGCTATCTTACCATGGCAAAAGGAGAAAAGCCAAAAATGAGAGCCAGTAATTTTAGGGTGGCAGGGGTAGAAAGTTGTCAGGAACAGGTGTCTCTGATCCTATTGTTGAGCAACTACACAGACTTTAGAAGTGCCTTACCTCCAGGACTTCCGCAGTGGGGTAGAAGAACTATTCTTATCAATTAAAGCAGTTTTAACTGCACATTCTGTTCTTGCTCCCCATGCATTCTAATTAATATATACTTCTATTGTATCCTTCATGGAGTCAAGACCAAGTTCAGGTTCTTAAATACTCTCTCTTTGATTGTAATTATATTTATCTTCATTGCATGTTTTTGTGAAATAAGTCTTGGACTCCTTGCAAAGGCAAACAAATTGCACCCTAGGAAAACAAAGACAGATTGTTCAGATTATCTGACCATGTTATTAGCAGGACTCCACAAGCGGAAGGCCTGAAATAAACTAGACTTAAATTGAAAGCAGACATGCTGGAGGCAAGATACAAAGATTCAATGAAAATGAAAGCTGTGATCAAGGGCAGTGCTCCCAACTGTGGCTCTGCAGACTGGCCATGCAAAGCTTCACAGCCTTTTGCTCAAAGGGCCCGCACCTTGCTTCATTGTGTTAATTGCTCAGTTCTTCTCTACTTCTTTCTTCCCCTCTTCTCATTCCTGGAGCCAGTGTATTAATTTATGCAGTTTAATGAGCTCTCTAATCATTTAACTTAAGAAACACTGAAACACAAATATGCTCAGAAACACTCCAAATTGTGTATATACTTTCTAAGGAAACTGTCCTTAGAAATATCCAAGGCTGTTAATGAAAATCTGTGTTGCCTAAAATAATCCATCTAGAATTGTTTATCAGGCCACAACAATAATATAAATGGCATCAAATCCATTTTACCAGTTGGATGACCTTCTTTGTTAAAGCTTGCTTTCTAATTCTATCCTAGCCAGCGATTAACTCTCAGCATGAAGAGGAAATATTGCTTGAATGACTGACAGATGCCCTTATCAAGTGATTGTACTGGTCTGGCAAAAGAGCCGGCTGGTCATTAGTGGCTACAACAGTTTTATGACCCGTGAAATTGTGTAGTAGTATAGTGATTGTCCATAAGAACTGACCAAAATGAAGGTTCTGTTTTTAACCACAGCTGGAGACCTCTGGAGCCTCTTTTCAGATATTAGGACAGAGCCCCTTCCATTGAAATTTCCTATAAGTGACAGATGGAATTACAGTGGTCCAAGAGCCCAGGCTTCCTTCTCTCATAATTGGTATTGCTGCCACATTTAGTTGTTTTATTGTCTAACATGGAGACTCACAATTATCGAATTGAGTCTTACTGTTCAGTTAGGCAGAGGGAGGACACAGGTGGGAGCAGAAAGGTGTAAAACCAGGAAATCGAGAGTACTTGGATTTGGATAATAGAAATACTGACATCAAGGAGATTTAGGATTATTGGCAGTGGGTTCCCAGTAGTGATATCCTCTCAGGCACCTCTGATCATTTCAGCTCATCTCTGACAGTGAAGAGAATAGGCTGACTGCTGCCTCTGTATTAAGCGTGCCAAGGTTGGAAGGACTGCAATAGCAGAAATGGCCAGGAGAGGTCAGCATTCAGGAAGACTTGGGAGGACTCAGCAATTTGGGAAAGCTGTGGCAGCCACAAGCAATTCAAAAGTGATAGGCATCTTTGACACAGAAAGAAAAGGTGTGGTTTCCTCTCACGGACTTGATTGTGAGATAATTATTTGGTAAGTACAGCATAGTAGGATTGCTGTGGACCAAGTCTTTTCCTTCATGGTCCAAGACTAGTTATTTGTTTCCTTTATAATTGACTATTTCCTGCTGCCTCTATTTCTCCTCAAAATGTATACTGTTTTCCTTATCTTTCTGTTATTAATGGCTAGCATGTTACACAGTATTTATGAAGGTCTCTGGCACACACATACACACACATAGTATAAGACAAACACACATAAGCACATATCTGTTTGCACAAAGCACAATTCGCTTTGTTTCTGGCAGTGTTTATTCTAAAATTTCCAAATAATATCACATTAGTTTGTCATGGCATTAAATACTTTTGGAAAACATAACTGTTCATGACTGCTGCCTATTCCATTAACAAGTTATAAGTAATTCACATAGCTACTCCTCTATCTTTGAGCTTTTAATAGTGTTTAGTGTGGGATCCACCTGACCTCAGTGGCGTCCTCGTTAGGAGAGTCCAGCTAACATGCTTTCTGTGTTTTGAGCACACAAAATCAAAGTAGAAATTACCTGGGATATGTGCTTAGCAGACCTAGATTTTCATCTGTACTACAGACTCTCTTAGACAACCGTGTGACCTCTTTTTTTTACTTTTTTTTAAAAATTTTTTACATTTATTTTTGAGAGACAGAGAGAGACAGAGCGCTAGTCGGGGAGGGATAAAGAGAGAGGGAGACACAGAATCCGAAGCAGGCTCCAGGCTCCGAGCTGTCAGCACAGAGCCCGACGCGGGGCTCGAACTCACAAACAGTGAGACCATGACCTGAGCTGAAGTCAGACACTTAACTGACTGAGCCACCCAGGGCTCCCCCCCCCCCCCGCCAGTGTAACCTCTTTGAACTAGTTTTTACACAGATAAAAAAAGATTAATAATATATATGGTTTATAAGGTTATTATTATTAACTTGTAAGATTATAAGGTTATTATAAAAATGAACTAAATCTTGGGAAAGCAATGGAACTAAAAAGCGCTAAAAAATACATTCTAAGAATTACAAGGACTTTTTCCTCTCCTAAGCAAAATCATTAGAAGAGGACAAAAACCAAGCAGCGATAATACCTACACTAGCCAGGGTTCCTGGTCACAAAAAAAAAAAAAAAAAAGAAAAAAGAAAAAAAAAATAGAAACCAGGTCTGACTGAATAAAATGTATTGAAAGGACAGTACATAAATCTCTGAATTTAAGGGAGGGCTGATGAAACAGACTCAGAAAATGTGCCCAAATTTGGAAACACATCACAACCAACATTTTATTCTGTAAACAAGCAATTCCTTGCTCCATTGCCTTGAGACACTGGTCATGAGGACATCAGTCCCTATTGTCACCAGCATCCTCACGCCTAGGTACTCTGCTATTACTTGACTCTCAACTTCACCTCATCCGCTCTAATTCATTCTTTAATTAATGTTTTTGTAGTTTTTATAGTGTATGTTTGTACCTCTTCTGTTAAATGTACTCTTAGGTATTTTATTTTTATGATACTATTTTAAATGAATTGTTTCCTTAACTTAATTTTCAGATTGTTTATTGTTAGTACAAGAAACACACTTGGTTCTTGTGTATTGATCTTGTTTGTACTTTGCAGAGTTACTGAATGCATTTATTATTTCATTTCTACTTTTAGTGGATTTCTTAGGATTTTCTATATGCAAGATCATGTTATCTGGAAATGGAGATCGTTTTACTTGTTCCTTTCCAATCTGGTTGTCTTTTTGTTCTGTTTTTCTTTTGTTTTTGTTTTTGTGTTTTTCATTTTTTTCCCTAGTTATCCTGGCTAGAACCCCCAATACGATGTTAAATAGAAGTGGCAAGAGTGAGCATATTCGTCTGGTTCCTATTCTTTGGGAAAAGCACTATGTCTTTCACCATTAAGTATGATAATAGCTTAGTTTTTCCATAGATGCCATTTATCAACTCAAGAAAGTTTCCTGCTATTCCTAGTTTGGTGAGTGTTTTTTTTTTTTTTTTTTTTTTTTTTTTTTAATCATAAAAAGGTACTGGACTTTGTGAAATGTTTAGTTTGTTTTTGTTTTCTTGTTTTGCTCTTCCTCCATCTGTTGAGATGCTCATGTGACTTTGTCCTTTACTGATTTTGGTGTATTACATTGGTTTTCACGTGTCAAACTATTTGCTAATGGTGTAAAATTCCTTTTATATGTTGTGGATTCTATTTGCTAGTATTTTATCGAGGTCTTGATTTTCTCTGAAATATTTTGTATTACTCTTTCAAGGTTCAGAGGCACAAGTTCTGAATTGGATGTCTGCTGGCTGATGCTATTCCTGACACTCATGCCCTAGCGGCCAGAGGGCTGGGAAAGATAAGGGTCTTTTTGTTTTTGGTAGTAAGAGATAGAACCCACCTCTACTTTGAGATTGCCCTCAAACAGGAAGAATTTTTTCCGTACTAGCCATCCAAAAAATGACAAATGTCCATTACAGCATTCCATACAAACATCCACATTTTGGAAGTTACTGTGTTATATGTTAATTTTCACATTGATAAGCCTATAGTATAATGCCATGAAAGGGGCAGGATTTTTTTCAAAAGGTGAATTGTGCTGCATTTTCACTTTGATGTGCAGCCTCTTTGCTGCCTCTGGGCTAACAGTATAGGCATGGGGAGAGGCTTACTACCTAAATTACAGATCCAATCATAGCGTGATGGGAGGGGGGTGATTTTTGATGGAATAAATAAATTTAAAGTGCTAAAGAGCCTCTCTGTCTACTTTTCTTCTTACTGCTATTGCTGCTGCTGGGTGAAGATGGTAACAAGCTATCTCAGGAAGGTCAGAGGTCCCCGTTTGTCCCCACTCAGTTCTGTGTTTCTGTATAATTCCTCTTTACACGATCCTTCCATTCTTGGCACACATACCTGAGTGTACTGGCAGAGCCAAGTGTGAGACCCCACCAGCCCCAACATGGGATTTGGAAGATGAGTCAGAGAGAGGTAAGTGCCAAACCTGGGCCCCTCTATCTCACCCAGTGAAAAATCACCAATCAATGTGTTCCGTGTCTCCTTGTGAATTGATTATCCAAAGCCCATGATTTAACACAGAACTGCCTTCCCACAGCACTAAGGAGAGAGCAAGACATTGCATATTGTGCTGAGCAGAATTTCCTTTTGAGTTTTGGTCACAGAACCACCAGCTCTCTGAGAAGACATCTCCTCCGTTACCCTTCAGTTTACTCTCTACTGAGGGCAAGGCATCGCTGATGATTGAACACATGTGTCCCTTGATTACAGGCTGATGTTGCATACCATTCAGCCTCTCTCCCAGTGTGCTATTCAGAGTGAATGAGCTCATCCTCTGATTATAGAGGCATGCAAGATAAACATGCTCTTACATTTTAAATTAAGTCCTGCATTTCTTCTTGGAAATTAATTTAAAACGATCAGATACGTGTTTATTTGATATAAGAAATGCTTCTGAATCTTGCTGGAGTGACATCAGATGAGGATTTCATCATCATGATGGAACAGGGAACAGGGTCATGACTCAACCAGGAAGCTGCTAGTGACAGCTAAGAGATGATGATCAGGACAGTTAACCTCTGGGGACAGATGGTGGGATTTATGGGCATCATCACATTCTGAAATGAAAGTGGGAGATTGTGGAAACCCTTTTATGGTCATTTACAGTTTTTTGCAAACAGAGTCAAGTTCATGTTCGGGCCAATAGGAGGAGCCTGTCCATGGACTGGGATTTGAAAAAAGTGAAAAATGGCCTCTGAACTCTGTGAAACCCCTTTAGCTCTTTATTAATGATTCTAATACCACCATGAACAGCCATTTTTGTGCGTTTCAGGCATAGCTCTTCAGTAATGCTCTTTTAATGTTAAAATATTCCTGGGAAAACAAACATGTGAAACCAGAGTCAGCTTTTCTCCACTTAACTTGAAACATTTTTTTCCCCCTCATTTATTTAACATATCATTATTTGGCACCTACCACATAATAATTTTTTGGTAGTGTGTATATTTGAGGTAGAGAATACATAGACAAAGTTTAGAACTTTTCCTCTTTAGAGCTTAAAGTCTAGTTAAGAAAATAAAACATGCAAAAATAACTTTAATATAAGGCACACAGTGACATATACCTAGAACAAAGTGAAGGAAGATTTCAGAAAAGGGAAAAAATTACTTCTTTTTTTGTTTTTGTTTTTTTTACCTTGAAACTATCTACTGTTCGAAAGGATACCATTTGTACTCACTGAGGGATTGGATATGGAATACTTTCCTCTCTTTTTGTATATCCTGATGTGACAACAAGAATGTAATAGTAACAAAACCTGTAAAATACTTTAAAAAATCAAGTATGTTAGTTCTAGCTTTATTTTTTTTTAAATTTATTTGTTTGGTGTGAATTTTTATTTTATTGATTTATTTTTATTTTTTTGTGGTACAGCTATCTTCTTTTTTATTTTTTTTTTTCTTTTCCAAATTTTTATTTATATTCTAGTTAGTTAACATATAGCGTAATGTTATCTTCAGGAATAGAATTTAGTGATTCATCACTTACATGTAACACCTAGTGCTCAACACAAGTACACAGCATCCATTTAGTCCATTCCCCACTCACCTCCTTCCATCAACCCTGTTTGTTCTGTATCATTAAGAGTCTTTTATGGTTTGTTTCCCTCTCTCTTTTTTCCCCCTTCCTATATGTTAATCTGTTTTGTTTCTTAAACTCCACATGAGTGAACTCATGTGCTATCCTTTATTCTTATATCCATTTATCAGTTTAAAACCTTTATACAATAAATATTTTCTGAGCCATACTATGTGCAAGTCACTGTCCTAGGCACATGTGAAAAAATAAAAAAAGCACAGTCCTTTTCCTCATGGAGCTGCAATCCAGATGGGGGACAGAAGTTAAATATATAGTTCCATTATTGCACACATAGCTACATTGTGTGTGTTAGCTACAGATAAAGAAAACAAAGTGTTATACATAGGAGTAATAAGGTGGTCTTAGTTAGCCTGGGATGGTGAGAAAGGCCTTTCTGTTGAAGTGACATATAAGTGAAGATCCGATATTAAGGAGGAGTTAGCTGGACAACCAGGGAGGGAACAATACTTCCTAAAAGTTAAAGTTGAGGATAAAACAAAAATAGAGAAACCAAGCTTCCTCAAAACATTGGAAACTTGAAAGTTGGCCACTGGGGTATAGGAATTGAAGAGATTAGGGCAAGCATGGGGAGGCAATTACTGGTGGGGTGGGCAGTATACATGGAATATTGTGGAAAGTGATTTAAAAAAAAAAAAAGGAAGAACTTCTCCCTTCACAACACTGAGGTAAAATCACTGAGTAACCATGAACCTAAAAATGGAAATTATGTTCCTATGAGGATATCATGAGGGCTTAATTAATGTGGGTAAAGTACCTAATAAGTGTCTTGGGATATAGTAGCTCCTCAATAAATCTTAGCTCTCTTTCTGCCTCTTTTCCCATTACCTCATTTCCTTGCTCTCATTTTTCTTTCTGGATAAAAGTGGAAGCACAGTTGGATGGTTTAGCAGGTGTCGGATGTTGTTGGGCACCTAGAGTTAGAAAGATATACAAAAATGGGAGCAGGACTCATTGAAGGCCAGGTGATCATCCTACTATGGCCTCGGGAGGCAGTATGTGCAGTGGGTAAGAGCATGGGCTTTGGAGTGTGGGCTTCACTCTGGTTCCCATGAGCCATGGGATTATGATTGACTAAGCCCCATGTGCAAATTAAGATGAATATCTATGTCAATATGGTTGCTATGAGGACAAATATAACAAGTATCTAGCACAGTACTCAGCACATGGTATTGTAGCTATTTAGAACTTTGTTGGGACTCAATCGTCCTTAATTGATGATGTCCTGCTTCTTCTTGTATGTGGACTGCACATGCCTTCCTTCATGGATCCTTCTCCATGGGCATCAGGAGACTAGCATCCTGGTCTTATGGCTTCTAGGGTGCAGTAGTCCCAGCAATTAAATTTGGGTGAAGAAAGAGAAAGGAGAAGGAACAATCAGGTAGAGAAAGAAGGTGACTTCAAAAGAACTGCTTAACACCCCTGTTTCAAAATTACAGGTGTTTTAATTAAATATATCTTTTATATAAATTTTGTATTTTAAAACACTTAAAGATTTAGAGAAAAATTGAGATGATAGTACAGAGGGTTACTTTTATTATCTCTATTATTAACACCTTACATTATTATGGTTCACTTATTGCAATGTATGAACCAATATTGATAATTATTAGCTAATATCCATATTTTATTCATATTTCTGTAGCTTTTACTGAATGCCTTTTTACAAAATTTTCTGTTATCCCACCCATGATGCCACATTCCATTCTTAGGCATGTCTCTTTAGGTTCCTTGAGACTGTGATAGCTTCCTGACTTTCCTTGTTTTTGATGAACTTGTCAGTCTTGAGGGCTATTGTTCAGATATTTTGAAGAATGTCCTTCAATTGGGATTTGTCTGATATTTTTATCATGATTAAACTGAGGTTATATGCTTTTGGGAGGATACTGCAGTAGTAAAGTATCATTTTTATTACATCATATCAAGGGTATGTACTATCAACATGATTTATCACTGTTGTTGAGGACAGAAAGTACTCATTTGAAGGGACTGCAAGGAAATCTCCTTTCACTGAGTGACCATCGAGGTCTGTTTTATTTATTACTTATTTTATTTATTACCTGTTTAATGTTCACACTTTAAGAATTATGGTTTAGGGGCGCCTGGGTGGCTCAGTCGGTTGAGCGTCCGACTTCAGCTCAGGTCACGATCTCACGGTTCGTGAGTTCGAGCCCCGCGTCAGGCTCTGGGCTGATGGCTCAGAGCCTGGAGCCTGCTTCCGATTCTGTGTCTCCCTCTCTCTCTGCCCCTCCCCCATTCATGCTCTGTCTCTCTCTGTCTCAAAAATAAATAAACATTAAAAAAAAAAATTAAAAAAAAAAAAGAATTATGGTTTAATCATCCTTTTTCGTAGTTGAGGAAACTGATATTGAGAGAAGTTGAAAACCCCCAGCATGTACAGTATAGACTTAGTATTCAGAAGACTCAGGTATGTCTGATGCTAAAGTCTACTTTCTTTCTACAATACCAGTTTGTCTTCCTTGTAATTGGGCACAACCTCCATTGCTGGTTGGACTTGACATTTATCTGACTAAAATTAAAGGAGTTGTGTGATATGCCTTTTGATAAATTGAGTAGGAAATATGTGGCTTCTTTGATATTGGATTCAGGTGCACATTTTACCTGGAGGCACTTGTTGTTAATTTAAAGTTACACTTCATACTAATTTAGTCTCAAGTGAGATCTCCTTTATGAATTGAAGCTGCTGGGTACTAATGAAATGTGAACAGGCAGAGGTGAGCAAATATGTTTAGATATCATGTGCTGCTCCCATAAATAGATGAACTTCCATAGATTTGATCTAGAATTTTGATGAGCAGTTGATGAAATATTCAGAGGAAAATAACCCTGTAATTTGCTCATGCCAATTTGTTCCTTTGGGTGAGGGATTTTCATGGTGCCAGGAGAGAGATTGAAAAGATTGACCATGAGTCACTATTTAAATGTTCTCGGTGCAGTGACCTGTCTCCCGGCTGCTATTAGTTTAATCAGTGAGGCACTGATATCCAGGGAACACAATATAAATGAGTTTCTGAATCTCATTTCTTTCTAGGCTGGATACACATGCCTTTAACAAATTTTAAAGTGTTGGTTACACAACGAAAAGATATCTCATCACTACTAGTTACAAACTTGACATAAACATTTAATAGAGATAGTCTAGAATAGTGTTGATATCAGGGGTATAGGAACTTAATTGACCTCAGAATGAGTCATACAGATATAAGTACCAAGAAAAACAATAAGGGGGACAAGATGCACATCTCAATTTTTGAACTGGAATTGCAGAAAATAATGGTAGCTGGGCTGAAGCTAGGGTTCCACTAGATGAAGGGCTGAGGAGTTTGATGTGTGCAATGACTAGGACAGTTGGGATTCTATAACAAATTCTGTCTGGAATTTGTCTACAAGTTATTTTCCCCTTACTTCTTGGTAATAATATCCCAGATTTCTTTTGGAGAACAACTTCTGCCCTCAGTGCTGGTCTTCAAACTTGTATTTTCAAGAGTAGGTTCTGACTGGTTTGAACAAATGAAGATCGCCCTCTCCATACTCACACTAATTGGTTATGGATGAGTAAGTGATTTAAAAGGATCCAGTTAGAGTACACCTCAGGAATTTTTTGAAATGATAATGAGATTCTTCTGGTATTAAGAATAGAAGCTTAGAAGTGCTACAGCCACAAGGGAGAGTGGCAGGAGTTGTTTGGGGCCATGAGCTAGATAGAACCCTAGAATGGAGCCAAATCTGAAGAAAACATGTGGTAGATACTGGAAATGTCTTTTGAATTCTAGATCAAGCTGGCAGTACCTGATGTCAGATGTCAGACATGAGCAGATTAACCACCTTGTTTGTTTGTTTAAGGTTGCCACATACATTTATTTGTTTGTTTGTTATTCACACCTAAAAGGTTTGTAAGTCTCCCTCTGAAATGGCACTGGCCCCCAACTCAGCCATAGCACAAGGGGGAATTATGGTGAAAATTAAGAAAAAAATCACCATAAAAGTCACCATGAGTGAAAAGAACGCCTGGCCTGTGTGCACATGGTGCTGTAAGGATTGGTGAGACTCTGATAGAACACTCTACTCCCTATGCATGTTGTGTGCACCACCCCCCCCCCCCCACCCATGGGGGAAGAAAAGGAAAACCTGTTTACTAAGGGCTCCTCCAGTTCTGCTGTGAAGTTCCCTCTGGCTTCCCACCAGAGACTGAGAGAAAATGGGGGCAAGAGAAGAAACCAGAGAGGTGGACTGGAGTCAATAGAAATTGTTGCTATGGAGGTGTCCAGGTCCTGAGAAGAAATGTAAGCAATCAGTGCAGCAACAGCAGAGGGACTGCAGTCCTGGTCCTATGAAGAAACAAACAGGGGAATCTTGGAAGGAAGTTGCCATAACTGGGGCATGAGTGTCTTCCAGGTTATAAATGTAAGCATCCCTGGGGTGACTGAAACTATTTTGGAAGTGAAAACCCTAACAAGGGAAAGAATATACATTTGTCAGCAGGGTGTATCGGTACTTATCAGTGATAGAGCCTGGGATAGTGTATTTGGGGACATAATCACTCAGGTTTACCCGACATGCTCTGTGGTTGATCATTTTCCTACTTCAGAGCATTCAGTCTCTGGAGAAGAAAGACAGTGCATCCTCAGTATTGAAAATGTCAGTGTCAATCAATGCCAGGAATGCTCTTTGGAGATTTTAAATTTTTAAGTCTATCAAGGGGTTGAATATTTATTTGAACCCTCTGTGTGTCATTAATCTGCAAGTTAGGAACTTGAGTTTTATATTTGGCTCTGCCTTTAATTACCTAGTTATTCAGGCTTCCTGGGTCCTTCTTTGTCACTAACTAGTTAGAGATATTTGGATAATTTTTTAAGCTTCCTTGGTTTATATTTCTGCAAAATGTGACTAATGAATATATCACAGAGCTGCTGTGAGGATTGGATGTAGTAATTTATGTAAATCCTTTAGGACAGTGCCTGGCTTACAGAAAAAAGATCTCAAATGAGTCTGTATATCTCCCCAAAGTTATGATTTTGGAGTGGGAAGGAGCTATGTGATATTACTTATTACTAGACTTCTTAGGAGTAAGGAATCCAAAATCTAATAATTACCCTCCCTAATGACCTCCCAAGGATGAACCCAATGCCATTCAAAGTGAGATGTAGTTGGATATCTTCCTAAGAAGGATGTAACAGTTAGTATTCATAGCAATGGGGTCCAGACAGAGCAATGAGAGGTTGGGACATCTGTGGAAAGAGTGTTTGAAAATAAAAATGGCCTATTTTATCATATGTGATTTAGATCCCTTTGTATTCTGTGCATCCTTTATGGTAAATTTGGTGCTATCCTTATCTTGTAACTGAGTGAAGGTATGAGGCATCTGTAGGGATAAAATGTTCGTGGGGATGTAATCTTTTTTTTTTAAAGCCAGGGAATGAGAGAAACATGATATATTGATCTGCTAGTTTGAGAAACTTTAGATTTTAATAATACTACTACCCTTTTAGCCCTATTTTTAATTGGATGTCACTCATCAAAGTTTTCTGACAATGAGAAAAATATTCATATCTAAACACAAAATGAATGAGCTACAAACAAGTAGCAAAATCTTCAATTAACAAAAGACATTAGAAAGAGTGCTCCTTTTGCAAGACTCACCACATGAAGTGTTTTTTCATCTCAAGCAATTAAAAAATATTACAACTTGAGAGTAATAGTCAATTTGCAGAAAATCAATGCCAATTAAACAAGAACAGGGTTCTTTCTAGGCTAAGTATCCTTGAGGAGGAAAAACATGACATTACCCTTTGTCACAGATTTACTGTCAGTATATCAGGTCATAATACAGGATATGACTGCATAGGTATTTTGAGCATCCGTAAAGAGCCAGTGATGAGGAACATATACTTGTATAGAATTGGTGAGTATGTTTCCCTAGAGAAGGTGCATATTCAGACCCTTCAGATGAGGGAATGGTTGTGTTATTGTTAAGAGAATGATCTTCCAGATGCTCTTTAAAACTACTAACAAAATTTTCTTGTGCCAGCCTAGTATTTTGTTCTATAAAGAGTAAACAATACAAATAAACCAAAGTTGTCTTGGTATCAGGTTAATCCTTTTATTTATGTCACCCCTTTATTAAGAAATTGAGCCACCTGGGTGTCTCAGTTGGTAGAGTGTTGGACTCTTGACTTCGGCTCAGGTCAAGATCTCACAGTTTGTGAGTTCGAGCCCTGCATTGGGCTCTGCACTGGTGGTGCGGAGCCTGCTTGGGATTCTCTCTCTCTCTCTCTCTCTCTCTCTCTCTCTCTTTCAGCCCCTCCCCCACTTGCTCTCTCTCCCTCTCTGTCTCTCTCTCAAAATAAAAATAAACTAAAAGAAAAAAGGAATTGAGGCTTAAATTCTCATTTCCCCATTGATGATATAAACATGTGGCTCCTTTCATTTCTGAGGGTTTGTTCCTTCAACTCTTCTACCTTTTAAGATCTCTTCTCACATCTCCCCTGGGACATTATCTCTGTAGACACCTCTTTTCCGCATCTTCAACTTTTCCTTCTCTTCTGGCCTGTTTAGCTTGGCCTCCATGCACACCCTTGCTCAAGGATGCTTTCTCTACCCTTCTTACACAAACTTTTCTAGATCTTATTCATTCTCTGAAACCAGTTCTTCCTCACCCCTGGTCTGCTTCATAACCCATGACACTGCCTCTGCTCTTACTGCTCACAGGAACTGCTCTTCTTGAAGGCATTACTGATTTCCTGATTAGAATGCTATTGGACATTCTTCTATAATTGCCTCCCTTGGATTGCCCTGTTTCATTTTCTACTGTGAATCTCTTTTGACTTTGCAAAATAATGTTTTACTTTTTTAAAGTCGTAACAACATAGTCTTCAGTTTCTTTTGGTACTTCAGACTTTTCCTTCCTGCCTCTTTGTGGTTTCTTCTTTTTGCATTAAAAATTTTGTTTTTCTATTTCCTAAAGTGTCCCACGGAACCCACAGCTCTTAGTCTAAATATACATTGTCCATGTGATCACCAAAGGAATCCATTTAAAATTTGAGTTTTATGATACCACTTGATTGCTTTAAACTCTTCAGTAATTCCCCAAAGATAAACTCCATGTGCAAATATTCTTATCTGTGGTTTGTTCCCTGCCTAACTCTACAGTTCCATATTTCTTTATTTTCTGCTTTATAATTTACAATCTGGTATTTTAAACCTACTCATCTTTCCCCACTGTATTTTATCACTATTTTGCTTATGTTAATTTTACCCCTTATGCCTGGCTTGCCCTTCCCTACTCTACTTCACTCTACTCCACACATTTGCCTGGTTAGCACCCACACAGCTTGATATCAGCTCAAGTAGATATTCAGGAAGACCTCCCATTACCCCAGTGGCTAAGTTAGGAGTCACTCCCTAGTGCACATTTAACACATGTGCATGGCTTCATCAGTATACCTACCTCAAAAATTGTATAATTGTCTACTTTTAAGTCTGTATTCAGTATAGATGGTAGGTTCTTTGTGAGCATTTTTATTTACCCTGAGCCCACCAGACTGCCTGGAATATCAGTTTAGTTAATCCCTTAATACTCTCTCCCAAAAAGACTTCTGAGGAGAAAATTGGCTTTCTTTGTTTCATTCTGGCAGAACTTTTTGAACTTGATAACTGTTCAATTCTTCCAGATGTATTTATTTTGTGCTACTTGTAAAGATTAAAGGCTTTGAGAATCTAGATAAGAAATAAGTGATTAGGTGAAAAATAAAATACATGAAAATATATACTGTTTTCTATGGATTCATGCTATGAGAATAGAATACAAGACATTTGTTTTACTCTGGAATGCCAAAAGTTACTAACAGGACATTTCTATTCATTAAATATTATAGATAGTACTTTTAATGTTTGTGCCCCTGGGACTTATGATGTAGGAAAAAGGATCAAGTTGTTGTTGTTGTTGTTGTTGTTTTTAAGTTTATTTATTTTGAGAGAGAGAGAGAGAGCATGCGCATGTACACCCACTCCTGGCAGGGTCAAAGGGACAGGGAGAGAGAATCCCAAGCACACTCCATACCCAGCATGGAGCCCGAAAGGGTGTTCTATCTCACAAACTGAGAGACCGTGACCTGAGCCAAAACCAAGAGTTGGAAACCTAACCACCTGAGTCACCTAAGTGCCCTCAAAAGATCAAATTTACTTTTTGAATTAAACAGTTTTCTTTAGCCATGAGCTTGAGAAACAAAGAAGAAATGACCTGGATTCTCCCATTTTTCATCCCAATCTTCATGCCTTTGGACTTACGTCAAAGGCAGAGCAAACTTAGGTCTGTGCACTTAGAAAATAGGTAGCTCTAAATTGCAATATTTGTTAGGGCTCTTTAACTGATATCCACATTCTTGAGTTACTTGGTAAATGATTTCATCAAACTTATTCTACATATAAGTGCCAGAGAGGAAATCAACTACTTCATCTACACTTTAGGATAACCTGAGCCTGTCCTACTTTCTTAGCATATCCCAGCATTCACCTCTGCATATATCCTCTTTAATTAAAGATATCATAAAAGTTAAGCATAAGGAAGGCCCCAGAAATACTGCTAATGGTATAACTTTTAATTATTTAGCAAACTTCATGAAACGTGTGGGACTACATTGACATCCATTATTTTTTTGTGAATGCATTGCAACAAAGGGCCTCTCTCTTGTGATTCATTAGGTCTTTCACTGCTGCTGAATCTCCTCTGATAATATTTCATTTGTGTACCACTGGGATGCATTGCTGCCAAATGAAAGAGGATAGCAAAGGAAAGAAACAAGTTTCTGTCCTAAAAATCACCTGGGGCCTTCATTAAAACAACAGGAGACTGGCCCTAATAAAATATTATAGGAGAACCAAGTTGGAAAGGCCCTGATATCGCCTGAAAGCAGCCTCCCTTCAGGATAGCAATCTCTGCTACAACTGTCGAGTGCCAGTAATTCAGTTCCCACATGAATATATCCGCCAGGGAGACATTCTTGCTCACAATGCGCGTATTTTCTCTACTTGTTAAAAATGATTATTTATTAGGAATTTTATTTTGTATTCTATTCGTTTGCTTTCCATTATAACTTTAAATTTTTCCTAGGTCTTCCTGGCTTGCCGCTCTTCCTTCTTGTCTTCCATTTAACAGGCATCAAATTTTAATACCAACGTTAATTTGGGGTCAGACAGATATGCACCTGAATCTTGGCCCTAGCACTCCTTAACTGGAGGACATTCACTATGCTACTTAATATCTCTAAGCTTCAATTTCTCATCTGTAAAATTGGGGATCATTAATGATTACACACTAATTACAATAATTAAGTTTGCTAAGTACCTACATGTTAATTATATCTCTCCTTGGTTTTTGAACTTGGATATCCACAGGTATAAGATACCCTGTCCCTGACCTCAAGTTTCTCAGAGTTTACTGAAGAAGAGAGACAAGCGTTGATTAGTATGTTTGTTACTGGAACTATATATATAGTAAAGCTCTTATGGACATGTGATGGTTCACAGACTGTAATTATCTGAACAAAACTTTAAAAATTTTAAAAGTTCTGTCTATATTTACATATCATAAATTTTAGAAATTAAAATATTCAAAAGAGAGAAAAGAAAATCATATTCTACTCTAAGCACTGTTGACATTTTGTGGTATTTATTTTCAGATATTTTCCTTTTGTGTGTTTTATTTATATAGATGTATCTATATCCATATATTACACGTTTATACATAAAGGGCTCACATTAAACGTTGCATTTTGTGACTTTATTTTTTCCCTCAGTAGTGGACTATGATTTTCTTTCCAGAGCCACAGTTTTTAAACACCCTTTTCTTTTAGCCAAAATGCTACATTTTGGATATTTCATCCCCCTACTTCAGTGTTTCTGTTTTCTTTTTCAAGGCATCCCCGAGGGAATCTAGTGTTCTCTCTATAGAGGTAATCCTTGCCAGGATTTGGCTGTGGCATATTGTGGTAGTGGCATCAAGTTTGGTTCCCCAAGCTCTAAATGTCACTTTTAACATCTGCTTTGTTGCCGGACCCTTGCCAGGAAAAAAAATTAAATATAGGATAAGGCTGTTCTTCATTCCTCAAGGCCCCACTGCTTTTAGGACTGCCTCACTTAAAACAGAGCACAGTGAAAAAAAAATGTAGCTTCTTTAATCTATAGTTTTAAAAAATCTTAGTAACTGACCCCACTAAACATTTTTTCTAAATTAATTCAGACAGAAACAAGGATGAAATTTTCTTTTTCATGGTTGACACAAAAAAGGTTTTTACAGGGAAAATTAATTACATAACCATTCCTAGAAAGGGGTAATTTAGATTCTTGAAAATTATTTTTATATTTTTTGAGACATTATTTAGATACAAATATCATTTATATAGTACATGTATTTTGAACACCTCAACTTCCCACCTGATGTTTTCTACTTTCAGTGAAGTCCCATTTCCTATTCCCATTTAGAGTGGGCTGGAGAAAGGGATGTGTCATTCTGTGCAAAGATCTCGGGTGGAGTTGCATGTTCCTAGTGCAGCTTGAAACTAGATGCTTCAAGGGAGTTCTTCTCTTGTAGGTCCAGAGGGAGTCAGCAGGGACAAAGGATTAGGGTTCTCTTTTCCATTCTTGCTGTTCACCTTAAGTTCTGCTAAACACGAAAGTAGGAAACACCCTAGCAAGATCTCAGATGTTAGGTTTACTGAAAAGATTAAGGCTATTGTTCAATGGGTATAAAGTTTCAGCTATGCAAGGTGAATAAATTCTAGAGATCTGAAATACAATATAGTGCCTGCAGTTAAGAGTGGGTAGACTTGTTAAGTGGGTAGATCTCATGTTAAGTAGTCTTAACACAATAAGAAAAAGAGAGTGAAGGAAGAGAGAGAAAAAAAGGAATGAAGGAGAAAAGGAAGGGAAGGAAGGAAGGAAGGAAGGAAGGAAGGAAGGAAGGAAGGAAGGAAGAAGGGAGGGATGGGGAGGGAGGGACAGAAGGAGAGGGAGGAAGAGAGGGTAAGGAAGGGAGGAAGGAAGGAAGGAAGGAACAAAGGAAGGAAGGAAGGAAGGAAGGAAGGAGGGAGGGAGGGAGAAGAAAGGGAGGGAGGGAGGGAGGGAAAGACTTGGGGAAAGTATGATTTAAAGATAAGGGAAGATGATTCCCCTTCCTGGCTTTGATTAACACTAAATAGTATTTAGTATTTCAAACACTAAATTTGGATAGCTTACTTTCTAATTCTTCACTTTTTCAATTATTTACAGAGGTGTTCAAGTAATTGACAAGCTGTTGCTTCAAATTCTTTCCCTTCTTAAGTGACATTATCATCACATCACTTTTACCTTTATAGTCAAATGTCAATATTCTTTCTCTCTCTCTAGTGGTGGGAGATGGAAGAGGATCTTCCTGTATATTTCTATCTCTCCTCCTTTGGTATTCTTTTTGACTTGCCATTATCTTATTGATGAAGGATTTTTCTAGGTCTATCTGTGTTTAGATTAGGAGCTTTGTTGAAAGCCAGGATCTGATCCTTTGATTACTTTTTGTTTCTCTGACTGTGCTTTACACAGAAGGAGTTCAATATATTTTGGTTGAAAATACTGACTAGTAGACCAAAGTTTTCAATGTCAAAGAGAATATTCTATTGTATAGTACATAATTCAAAAGGTCTTTGAAGACCAGAAATAGCAAACAAGGAAAGTCACAGAAGACTCTTTGATTCCCTTACAGAAGTCAGAGCCACATTAGATATTCCCAACTGTCAGAGAAACATCTGGGATTCTGTGTAATACTTTTTTTCCGTACCATTAACTGTAGAACACATTTGGACTATCTTTATCATAAATGAAGGTAGCAAATAGACAAGATCAAATATGTAAGGCCTTTACCACCCCCCACCACCATCCCCTGCAAATCCACGTACTTTACTTACAGACAAAGGCATGTTACTATTTGTCAAGAGAAGAATGCAAATAAAAAATAAAAGACTAAGGATATTGACTCTTAAAAAATAAACTTCATAATCTTTTCCCAGTTTGGGCTAAATATTCAATAAATGTGTGTTGAGATATACTCTGCATCCAAAAAGCAAATCATGGTCCTGCAGTGTTCCCCTCCCTCTTTGGCTTAAGCTACTGCCCCCAAATCAGAAAGAGTCTCAAAGTCCCATATTTCATTCATTAGTCTAAATGAAATGTTTTGCCACGTGTGTTAGTTTGCTAGGGCTGCTGTAACAAAGTACTGCAGACTGGGTGACTTAAACAGTGGAAATCAACTTTCTTGCAGTTCTGGAGACCAGAAGTCTAAGATCAAGGTGCCATCAAAATTGGTTTCTTCTGAGGCCTCTCACCTTGCCTTGTAGTTGACTGTCTTCTTCCTGTGTGTTCATATGGTCTTCCCTCTGTATAAGTTCTAATATTTTTTTAATAAATATATTAGATTACAGTTTACATTAATAATCTCATTCAACTTAATTACCTCTTTAAAGACCCTATTCAATTACAGTCAAATTCTGAGGTACTAGGGATTAGCACTTCAACATATGAATTTAGCCACACACAATTTAGCCCATAATACCATGTCTGATGATTCATATATATAATAGCAAATGGTGTCTGGACTTTGGTAATAATGGTTGTTATTTATATGATCTATTTCAAAAAAATAAGTAAATAATCTTCTTTTTCTTCATAAAAGTACCTCTGTATAAAGCAAATTTTAAAAATCCTGAATGAATTTTGAATAATCAAAAGTCTTTTTTCACATCCATTGAGGCAAAGTTAGTATTTTTATTTTTTATTCTGTTAATATGCTGAGTTACATGGGTTGATTTTCAAATGTTAAAACAATACTTTTTTGGTATTAATCCTAGTAGATCATGATTTAAATATTACTAGCATTTATTGTTACTATTTTGTTATGAGGGATATTGCTGTCCATTTTCTTTTCTTGTAATATTCATTTTGGGTTTGGGGATCAGGATTATTCTGGTTTTACAAAATGAGTTTGGAAGTATTTTTTCTCCTTCGTCTCTGTAAGCACTTGTTTAGAGTTAAATTATTTTTTCCCCCTAAATGTTTGATAGAATTCACTGGTGAAGTATCTGGACTAGAAGTATTTTTGAGAGAAGGCATTTATTTACATATTCAATTTCTTTAACTGATATAGGACTGTGGGCATTTTTCTATTTCTTCCTATATAAATTTAGTTAATTTCGGTTTTTAATGAATAGGCATTACAGGTTTTTTGGTAAATATGGAATATTGTTTTAATACTAATTCTGTGTTATTTTTTAACTGCTCTAGTCTAAATGTAGTAGTGTTTCCTCTTTAATTTGTAACATTGTTAGATTGTTCTTTCCCTCTTTTTCTCTACATATTAAGCCAGAGGGGCTATAAATTTTATCTTCTCAAAAACCAAAATTCCATTATTTTTCTCTATTATTTGTCTGTTTTCTTTCTTTCATTTTTAAAAATTATTTTCACTCTTCAACTTAGTTTGTGTTTGTCTTGCTCTTTTTTTTCCTACTCATAAAATAAAAGGCAATATGGCTGGTTTCAAATTATATTTATTTTCTAATATTAGTTTTCTTCTAAGCACTGCTTTAGCTGCATCTCACAAAGCTTTATGTGTTGTGTTTTCAGTATCACTTATTTTGAATTAATTTTAAAATTTCCATTGTGATATTTTTGAACCATTTGCAGTGATTTAGAATTATACTGCTTACTATTTTTATTATTAATATCAAATTTACATTTAGATTAGAAAATATTATGTACTGAATTTAATTCTTTGAAATTCACTGAGTTTTTTATTTTTTTATGTTTTATTTAAGTTTTTGAGAGTGTAAGTGGTGGAGGGACAGAGAGAGAGGGACAGAGGATCTGAAGCGGGCTCTGTACAGACAGCAGCAAGCCCGATGTGGGGCTTGAACTCACAAACCATGATATCATGACCTGAGCTGAAGTTGGATGCTCAACCAACTGAGCCACCTAGGGACCCCTGGAATTCACTGATTTTTTTTTCAAAAAACCTAATTTATACTCATTCTGGTGAATGTATCATCAATTTTTGAGAAGATTGTACACTATGCAGTTATTAGAGAGTTCTATAAATGTCAACTAGGATACTTTGGTCAATTTGCCCTTTAATATTCTATGTTTTGTATTTGTTTGTTCTATAAATTACTAAGGCTGGAATATTAAAAGTGCTAACTGCAATTGTGTATTATTTGTTTTCTCCTTAGTTTTATAATTATTATTTTATGTTTTTAAACCTGTGTTATTAGGTGCATACCTGATTTAGGATTGTTATGTATTGTTAATGAATTGACCTTTTATTATTATGAAATATCCCTCTTTGTATTTGATAATATTCTTTCTCTTGAAATCTACATAGTCTGATATGATAGACATTATAACATTTTTATGTTTGATATTTATATTCTACAACTTTCTATTTTTTAATATTTTATCTCTCTCTTTAGGCTTAAAGTATATAACTTTTTTTTTTAATTGAAATTCAGTTAGTTAACATACAATGTAATCTTGGCTTCAGGAATAGGACCCAGTGATCCATCTCTTATATGAAATCCAGTGCTCTTCCCAAAAGGTGCCCTCCTAAATGCCCATCAGCCATTTAGCCTATCCTCCCACCCACCTCCTCTACAACAACCCTCAGTTTGTTGTCTGTATTTAAGAGTCTCTTATGGTTTGCCTCCCTCTTTGTTTTTATCTTATTTTTCCTTCCCTTCCCCCATTTTATCTGTTGTGTTTCTCAAATTCCACCTATAATGAATTCATATGATATCTGTCTTTATCTGACTGACTTGTTTAGCTTAGCTTAATACCCTTTAGTTCCACCCACCTTTTTGCAAATGGCAAGATTTCATTCTTTTTCATCACTGAGTAGCATTCCATTGTGTGTGTGTGGGTGTATATATATATACACACACATCACATCTTCTTTATCTATTCATCAGTCAATGGACATTTGGGCTCTTTCCATAATTTGGCTATTGTTGATAGTACTGCTATAAATATTGAGGTTCATGTACCCCTTCAAATCAGCATATTTGTATCTTTGTATAAATACCTAAGAGTGCACTTGCTGGGTCGTAGGGTGGTTCTATTTTTAATTTTTTGAGGAGCCTCCATACTGTTTTCCAGAGTGACTTCACTAGTTTGCATTCCTACCAACAGTGCGAAAGTGTTCTCCTTTCTCCAAATCCTCACCAACATCTGTTGTTTCCTGAATTGTTAATTTTAGCCATTCTTACAGGTGTGGAGTGGTATCTAATTGTGGTTTTGAAATGTATTTCCCTGATGATGAGTGATGTTGAGCATTTTTTCATGTGTCTGTTAGCCATCTGGAAGTCTTCTTTAGAAAAGTGTCTATTCATGTCTTTTGCCCATTTCTTCCCTGGATTATTTGTTTTCTGGGTGTTGAGTTTGATAATAAGAATAGATAAGTTCTTTATAGATTTTGGATACTAACCCTTTATCCAATATGTCATTTGCAAATATCTTCTCCCATTCCATTGGTTGCATTTAGTTTTGTTAACTGTTTCCTTCACTGTGCGTAAGTTTTTTGTTGAGAAAGTCCCAATAGTTCATTTTTGCTCCAGAGACATGTCAAGTAACAAGTTGCTGTGGCTAAGGTCAAAGAGGTTGCTGCCTGTTTGCTCCTGTAGGATTTTTCTCCTGATGGTTTTTTATCTTACATTTAGGTCTTTCACCCATTTTGAATTTATGTTTGTGTATGGTGTAAAAAAGTGGTCCGCATTCTTCTGCATGTCGCTGTCTGGTTTTCCCAGCACCACTTGCTGAAGTCTGTCTTTTTTCCATTGGATACTCCTTCCTGCTTTGTCAAAGATTAGTTGGCCATATATTTGGGCCATATATTTGAGCCCATTTCTGGGCACTCTATTCTATTCCATTGATCTATGTGTCTGTTTATGTGCCAATACCATAGTGTCTTGATGGCTAGAGCTTTGTAATACAGCTTCAAGTCTGATATTGTGATGACAACTTTGGTTTTATTTTTTAACATTACTTTGGATATTCAGGGTCTTTTGTGGTTGCATATAAACTTTAAGATTGTTTTTTCTAGCTCTGTGAACAATGCTGGTGTTATTTTGATAGGGATTGTATTAAATATGTAGATTGTTTTGGGTAGTATCAACATTTCAATAATATTTGTTCTTCCATTATATGAGTAGGGAATGTTTTTCCATTTCTTCATTTCTTCTTCAATTTCCTTCATAAGCTTTCTATAGTTTTCAGTGTACAAATTTTTTACCTTTTTGTTAGGTTTA
Organism: Panthera pardus; assembly: GCF_024362965.1. Lineage (NCBI taxonomy): Eukaryota > Metazoa > Chordata > Mammalia > Carnivora > Felidae > Panthera > Panthera pardus. The sequence continues at coordinate 104,127,503 of NW_026526732.1, forward strand.
TTCGTAAGTATTTTTTGGGTTTTGCTGCAATTGTAAATGGGACCTATTGTTTGATATCTCTTTCTGTTCCTTCATTATTGGTGTATAGAAAGGCAACCAATTTCTGTACAGTGATAGTATATCCTGAAACTTTGCTGAATTCATGTATCAGCTCTAGCAGTTTTTTGGTGGAGTCTTTTGGGTTTTCCACATAGAGCATCATGTCATCTTCAAAGAGTGAAAGTTTGACTTCTTTCTTGCCAATTTGGATGCCTTTTATTTCTTTGTGTTGTCTGATTGCTGAGGCTAAGACTTCCAGTTCAACATAGATTGAACAACAGTGGTGAGAGTGGACATCCCTGTTGTGTTCCTGACCTTAGGGAGAAAACTCTCAGTTTATCCCCATTAAGGATGATTTAGCTGTGGACCGTTTATAAACGGCTTTTATGATGTTAAGGTATGTTCCTTCTGTCCCTACTTTCTTGAGAGTTTTTTTTTTTTTCAAGAAAGGATGCTTGAATACAGAGAATAAACTGAGGGTTGCTGGAGGGGTGATGGATGGCGGGGTGGGTTAAATGAGTGATGGCCAGTAAGGAAGGCACTTGTTGGGATGAGCACTGGGTGATATATGTAAGTGATGAATCACTAAATTCTATTCCTGAAATCATTGTTACACTATATATTGACTAACTTGAATTTAAATAAAAAAATAAATAAAAATAAAAGACCAAAAAAAAAAGGATGCTATATTTTGTCAAATGCTTTTTCTGTGTGTATTGAAAGGGTCATATGTTTCTTATCCTTTCTTTTGTTAATGTGGTGTATCACATTGATTGATTTGCAAATATTGAACCAGCCCTGCAACCCAGAAATAAATCCCACTTGATCATGGTGAATACTTCTTTTGATGTACTGTTGAATTTGATTTGCTAGTATCTTGTTGAGAATTTTTGCATCCAGGTTCATCAGGGATTAGTTTGTAATTCTCCTTTTTAGTGGGGTCTTTGGTTTTGGAATCAGAGTATTGTTGGCTTCATAGAATGAGTTTGGAAGCTTTTCTCCTATTTCTATTTTTTGGAACAGTTTGAGGAGAATAAGTATTAACACTTCTATAAATGTTCTCTAGAATTCCCCTGGGAAGCTATCTGGCCCAGGACTCTTATTTTATGGGAGATTTTTGATAACTGATTTAATTTTTTTGCTGGTTATGGGCCTGTCCAAATTTTCTATTTCTTCCTGTTTGAGTTTGGTAGTGTGTGAGTGTCTAGAATTTGAATTTGTTCATTTCTTCCAGATTGTCCAGTTTGTTGGCATATAATTTTTCATAGTATTCTCTTATAATTATTTGTATTTCTTTGGTGTTGATTGTGATCTCTCCTTCATTCATGATTTTTTTTTTTTTTTTTTTTTTTTTTTTTTGGTGCGGGGGTCTTCTCTCTTTTCTTTTTGTGAACTCTGGCTAGACGTTTATCAGTTTTGACTATTCTTTCAAAAAACCAGTTTAGTTTCATTGAATCTGTTCTACTGTTTTTTTTAATGTATCCTGTATTGTTTATTTCTGTTCTAATCTTTATTTATCTTCTTCTTCTGGCTTTGAGATTTATCTGCTGCTCCTTTTCTAGCTCCTTTAGATGTAAGGTTAAGTATGTATCTGGGATCTTTCCTGCTTCTTGATATAGGCCTGAACTGCAATGTATTTTCCTCTGAAGACTGCCTTTGCTGCATCTCAAAGGGTGTGGACTATCGTGTTTTCATTTTCCCATGCTTACATGTATTTTTAAATTTCTTGTTTAATTTCCTAATTATCCCATTCATTCGTTAGTGAGGTGTTCTTTAACTTCCATGTATTTGAGAGCTTTCCAAGTTTTTTCTTGTGGTTGATTTAAAGTTTCATAAAGTTGTGATCTGAAAATATGCATGGTATGGTCTCAGTCTCTTTGTACCTGTTGGGGGTTGATTTGTAATATGTGATCTCTTCTGGAGAATGTTCCATGTATGCTCAAGAATGCTTTAGGATGAAATGTTCTGAATATATCAGTTATGTCCATTTGGTCCAGTGTGTCATTCAGAGCCTTTGTTTCCTTGTTGATTTTGTGCTTGGATGACCTATTCATTGTTGTATGTGGAGTATTAAAGTCTCCTACAATAATGGTATTATTATCAATGAGTTTGCCTGTGTTTGTAATTAATTGATTTATGTATTTGGGTACTCCAAGTTGGGGTCATAAATATTTATAATTGTTAGCTCTTCTTGATGGATAGACCCTTTAATTATGATAAAATGCCCTTCTCCATCTCTTGCTACAGTCTTTGTTTTGAAATCTAGTTTGTCTAAGTATGGCTATGCGGGCTTTCTTTTGATGTCCATTAACATGATAGATGGTTCTCCATCCCTTTTATTTCATCTGCAGGTGTCCTTAGGTATAAAACAAGTCTTTTATAAACAGCATATAGATGGGTCTTGTTTTCTTATCCATTCTGATGACCTATGTCTTTTGACTGGGCATTTTGTCCATTTACATTCAGAGTGATTATTGCTAGATATTTAGTGCCATTGTGTTTGTAGATTTCATGTTTCTGGTGATGTTCTCTGGCCCTTTGTACCCTTTGCTACTTTCCACTTACAGAGTCCCCCGTAGAATTTCTTGCAGGGCTGGTGTAGTCATGAACTCCTTTAGTTTTTGTTTGTGTGGAAGAATCTTTATCTCTCCTTCTATTCTGAATGACAGCATCACTGGATAAAGGATTCTTGGCTGCATATTTTTCTTATTCAGTACATAGAATATTTCCTGCCACTCTCTTCTGGCCTGCCAAGTTTCAGTGGACAGATCTTCTACTAACCTTGTGTGTCTGTCATTGTAAGTTAAGGACCTTTTGTCTCTAGCTACTTTCAGAATTCTCCCTTTATCATTGTATATTTCAAGTTTCACTATGATATGTCCTGGTGTTTACCTGTTTTTGTTGATATTGAAGAGAGTTCTCTGTGCTTCTTGGACTTGGATGCTTGTTTCCTTCCCCTGATTAGGAAGTTCTCAGTTATAATTTGTTCAAATAAACCTTCTTCCCCCTTTTCTTGCTTTCTTCTGGAAATCCTATGGCACAGATATTGTTTTGTTTCTGAAATCACTTAGTTCTCTAATTCTCTTTTCATGATCTAGTAATTTCTTTCCCTCTTTTTTTTTGGCTTCATTATTTTCCATAATTTTATCTTCTATTTCTCCTATTCTCTCCTCTGCTTCTTCAGTTCTCCCTGTCACTGTATCTAGTTTATTTTGCATCTCAGCTATAACTTTTCAAAATTCATCCTGACTAGTTCTTAGGTCTTTGATCTCTGCAACAAGGATTTCTCTGATGTCTTCTATGCTTTTTCTAAGCCCAGCTATTAGTCTTATGACTGTTGTTCTAAATTCTTCTTCAGATATATTGTTTATGTCTATCTATTTTGAGTCAGTACCTGGCTGCTATTTCTTCTTAACCTTTCTTTTAGGAAGAATTCCTCCATCTTGTCATTTTGGCTAAGCTTCTGTCTTTTGCACATATTTTTAAAATTTTTTTTGACAATTTAACGTTTATTTATTTTTGAGACAGACAGACATAGCGTGAGCGGGGGAGGGTCAGAGAGGGAGAGAGGGAGACACAGAATCTGTGGCTGGCTCCAGGCTCTGAGCTGTCAGCACAGAGCCTGACATGGGGCTTGAACTCACGAACTATAAGATCACGACCTGAGCTGAAGTCGGATGCTTGACTGAGCCACCCAGGTGCCCCTATCTTTTGCATATTTTAAAAGTGTGTTATGTGTCCTACACCTGAGAGTCCCACAATAGTAAAGAGGGGTCATACACTATCCAGGGAACTCCAGGAAGTATTTCTGGTGTATGTTGTATGCACTCTGCTATCGTGTTTGGGCTGCTCTATCTCACTGGTCAGTCCTCGGCAGAATACCTCCTTTCCTGCAGTGGTGGAGTGTTTGGACCTTTAAATAACTGTGCTTTGATTTGTTTGTTGAAGTAAACCTGGGGAAAAAAGGTGTGTGTGTGTGGGGGGGTGTGAGGGGGAAGTTCTGATCCCATAAAAAGAGAAAAAGGAAAGGGGAGAAAAGAAAACCAAACAGAAGATCAAAACAACTATAAGGCTGATCCCAAGGAAAGGGAAAGGAGAAGAAAGAAGAAAAAAAGCAGAAGAAGAGATAAAAGAAGGAAAAAGAATAGAATAAAAAAGCCTGATCAAAAACAAAAACAAACAAACAATATATATATATATATATATATATATATATATATATTAGATGTGACAAAAAACAAATCAGAAATTATGAGCCTGATTCCAATAGAAAAAAAGAAGAGGGCAGAAACAAACAAACAAACAAACAACAACAACAAAAGTTGTCTGTTGGTGTCTGGAGGTGGTAGCTGTGCTGGTCTGGAGGAGAGACTGGCTGCCTTCAGTCAGACTCAGTCTTGTGCCAGTAAATAAGCAGTTGTGAGGCACGGAGGGGCAGGATTTGGTGTAAACGTGTCTTGCTTCTGCTGGGGGCCACTGTGCTGTTCTCTAAAGTCCCACTGTCTTGTTGGGGAGAAAATGGTGTCACCTCAATGTCTCTTCCCCGGACTGGGGCTCTCGACCCATACTCTTCAGGCAGCCCTCACAGAATAGCGAGGGCAGTCAGTTTGCGCCGAGTCACAATTCTTCCGTGCCTTCCTCTTGGTGCTCAGCTGGGATTCAAAACTCCATGTCTTAAAGGATCTGGCACCATCTGCTCCCCTCCTCCACAATGGAGCCTCTCCACCCTGCTGACGAAAGGCCTTTGACTGGCACCTGCAGGGTCTTTTGTCCTTGGGGAGGCAATAGCCCTGTTTCCAAAATACTCCAGGAAAGGGACTACTTTCTTCCAGCGTGCCCTGGAGATCACTACACTACGCTATGCACGCGAGACCAACTCTCTCCTCCCCAGGAGCACACACGAGGTTCCACTCTGGAAAAAGTTGCACATTTCCAAAACCTCGGAGTGTCAGCTCCAAAGGCTGTTTGCAAAAAACTGGGACACTAGGTATTTCTCCTTCCTCTGTCTCCCTACAACAACTGTGGAGGTCCTTTTGTTGCACTGCAGTTCTATTTCCTGGGTGTTCCAAGTCATCTGACCCCAATACAGCTGTGTTTGAGGGACAAGAAAATCCAGGTCCCCCTACTTCTCCGCCATCTTAACTCCTCCCAAAGTTATTTCAAATACATATCTTTTTTAAAAAAAAATTCTTTAAGAAATATCCAAACCCAACATGGGGCTCAAACTCATAACCCCCAAGATGAAGTCACATGTTCTACTGACTAAGCAAACCAGGTGCCCCTAAAGTACATATCTTTTAAATTACTTATGTGATTAGTTTTTAAGGTTAGAATTTCGCTATTTGTTTTCTCTTTTTTACTCCCTTATTCTGGATTATCGTTAACTTTTTACTCCCTATTTTTTCTATGTTGGCTTTTTAACTATAATTCCTTGTTTGTTTCCTGTTTTATGGCTGTGCTAGGGATTGAAATATGCATAATGGTTTATGACAGTTTATGTTACATTCCCACCAGCAAAGAATGAGCATTCTTGTTCCTCTATTGGAGAAGCAATTGCATTGATCTTCTGACAGCATTGTGGCTAGCACTGATTAACTTCCCTTTTAGTGTGTTTTCAGTGTTGATCTATGGTGTATTTTTACTTTTCTGTCAGATAAACTTTTGCCTTTCTTTAACTTTAAATCCATTTTTTCTTCATTGTCATCATTAGATAATTTTTTTTTGTTATTTTAGAGAAAGAGAGAGTATGAGTGAGGGAGAGGGGCAGAGTGAGTGAGAGAGAGAGAGACAGAGAAAATTCCAAGTAGGTTCCATGCATGGAGCCTAACACAGGGCTCAATACCACAACCCTGGGATCATGACCTGAACTGATATCAAGAGTCAGATGCTCAACTGACTGAGCCACCCAGACATTCCAGGTACTTTTATTTGGGTTTTTGTTTACTACACACCTAGTAAATTGCCTAATCCAGTATCTTGGTAGGTTTCCTTTACATACTAAAGATAGTTAGAAAGTTGAACAGGAAAATTCCAATATATTTTAAACTTCCAATATATTTCTTAGTTTGTGAAAATAATTTCTAATTAATTATGTCTGGATTGCAAACTCTTATGATTGTAAATTCTTTAAGTGTCAATTCTATTTTTTTTAATTTTTATTTATTTTTGAGAGAGAGAGAGAGACAGAGTGCAAGCAAGGGAGGAACAGAGAGAGAGGGAGACACAGAATCTGAAGCAGGCTCCAGGCTCTGAGCTGTCAACACAGAGACCGACCAAGGCTCGAACTCACGAACCATGAGATCATGACCTGAGCCGAAGTCAGACGCAAACCAACTGATCCACCCAGGTGCCCCAAGAGTGTCAATTCTATAACCCTAGAGTCCAGCACAATCCTGGGAACTTTGGAATGGCTCAAAAAAAGGTGTTGGTACAAAAAGGATTATTGTCTGGAAAAATATTACCAGCATTGCCATCTTGTACTATATCATCACACACATTAAGAGCCAAATGAGAGAGTTGGGATTGAGATATTAAAGTTAAATATTAGGAATTGATATCATGGTCTTAGCTAGGGAGTATGTTCAAGTGGAAGGAGAATATTGGACAAAAATTAAGGACAGTAATCACAAACATAATTCAAGAAGATAGTTGGGGCTAGGGTCAAAAGGCAAGGCAGTCAGATTCATATTTCTCTAGCCTTTATCATTAATCCCAGCCAAATATAAATCTATCCTTGATCACCATTGTCACTGAATATTGATATCAAATTTGCTTCATTGCACTAAGTTGTGGTATCCTATATTTCAATAACAATTTCTCTTTATTTCAAATGCATCAGTCATCACATTTTTCAGGGTTTGGAAGTGAGGAGACTATCTCATTCTTGCTAGCCTCTGAAGAGTTGGTTTAATGCTTAAACATAGGAGTCCCTCATCATGTGTTTATTTTATGCGATTGAATATCAAACTAGAATCAGAGGTGAAAAATCATGACACAATTCAGATATGAAAGTATTTTGCAAATTATGATGACATTAGGAAGTATGAGATGCCATCATTTTCAGTTTGGCAACCTGTAAAGGAAAAGATGACTATTGGCAAATAATTTACCTAACAAGTAATAGAAAATAAATATTTGCCATTTAACTAACATGTTTTTAACAAATTAAAGGGAACAGCATAACTTAGAGCATTGGGCAAAAAATAATTTTGTGGAAACAAGTCTCTTGGGACACATCCCTTTTAATAAGGAGAATTATTCAGTATTCCAAGTATAGGGGTGAGTTCCACTTGGGAGGCTGGTGTGAATAAGAGGAGGTATTATGCCTCCAAAGAAGCAAGTGATCTTGCTTGAAATTCATTCATTGACCTGCCCTGAGTGGCATGAGATGTAGTCATTATAAAATGGCCCCAGATTTTTTGTGATTAAACATAAAAATTGCAAAGAATTTAACTATTACCTAATGACACAAGCATCTTAAAACCTCAGATACAACCAAGGCCAGGAAAACAGCGATAAAAAGTCAATTTTAAAATAGATAAATAAAATCTTGAAATAAACAGCAGTAAAAAGAATGAAATTGGGAAAATAAAAGCAGAAATGTGCTGAGCAAAACACCTTTTGGATTGAGGATAGCTATTAGTGGAAAAATCCAACAAGATGAGAAAATGAATGAGACTCACAAGAGCTGGAACACATGGTTTTAAAAGCTGAGGAAAAGAGAAGCCTTTATTTTCTTCGTAGGTAGCTGATTATGATCTTAAAAGGAAACACTTCATTGAAACCACATCTGCCTGAACGATTTTCTCTGAAGGGGCTGAAAGCTCAACAGATGAGTATTAATGAATAAATTGAATGATTGAATTAAGGCCAAGTCCCTGTACACAGAGATAATCCTAAATATCTGTAAGTGTTACTTTATCAAGGCCCATGAAATTTCAAACTAGTTAAAATTGTTAGCCTATTTTTCTATCCTTTTTTCCAAAATCTGATTTTCCTCTTACCCATTTTATATGGCTTTTAAAAAATCAGACTTATTTATTTTTATTTTTTAATTTATTATTTATTTTTTTCTTAATTAAAAAAATTTTAGCATTTATTCATTTTTGAAAGGCAGAGAGAGACAGAGCGTAAATGGGGGAGGGGCAGAGAGAAAGGGAGACACAGAATCTGAAACAGGCTCCAGGCTCTGAGCTGTCAGCACAGAGCCTGAAACGGGGCTCAAACTCACTGACCGCGAGATCATGACCTGAGCCGAAGTCAGCCGCTTAACCGACTGAACCACCCAATTTATTATTTATTCTTGAGAGAGAGAGTGAGAGAGAGTAAGAAAGAGCATCTGAGTGGGGGAGGTACAGAGAGAGAGGGAGAGAGAGAGAATCCCAAGCAGGCTCCGCACTGTCATCATGGAACCCCATGTGGGGCTCAAACCCACAAACCATGAGATCATGACCTGAGCTGAAATCAAGAGTTGGATGCTTAACTGACTAAACCACCCAGGCACACCCAAAATCAGACTGTTTAAACAAAAATCTAAGGTTTCAGATAATGGCAGTTAAATAATAAATTCACTCATGATTTATTCATTTGACAAATATTTTTCGTGTATCTATTGTTCCTAGTGTTACATATATATAATGGTGGGCAACATAGATATGGTCCCTGACCTCACAGGTTAGATGAAGGGATGAATGTAAAACACATCGTTTCCCAAACCAACATATAATTATAAACCATGATAAGAACTATGGAGACTTTTTTTTTTTTTTTTAAAAAAAAAGGACTATGAAGGAATGATTTCAGACAGAGGGAAAAATAGTATGAGCTGAGAAGATGTTACAGTGTTGGTTGTTAATGAAAAGCATTGTATTCCTTCAAGGATTTTCTTTATGTGAACAGAGGACCCGTCCACCCACATAGGGTTTATTATTATGATAATACAGTGGTCTACGAGATTTTTCTAATTCTCAATGATTCATACAACTTAGAATTATATACATTAAAATTTGTTTAAATCCCTCTCTCACCTTCTCCTTGGTATTATTAAATTTGTATGAATTCATACATAAATTTTATACAGGCGTGTACATATTTTTTACTTTTATTTTTTATAAAATGGGCTCATACTATACACATTCAACTGCAACTTGCTTTTTTTACTTAACACTATGCCTTGAGAGCTTTCCTTTCTGGTACATAGAGTACACATACCATTTATTATATGTATGCATGATATTCATATATATCTGATGTATGTGATATATAGATATAAATAATGACTATATCATAATTTCTATAACTATTCTCCTATAAATGCACATCTAGATTGTTTCCAAGATTTTGCTACTTTGAGCAATGCAGCCAAGCACATTTTTGTACATAAAGTTATATCTGTGTATTTCTTTAGAAAACAATTCCTTAGATTTAAAATTATAGAGTCAAAGGTACACATTTTTAAAATTTGAGAGCTTTTATAACCAAACTTCATTCCTCTCCAAAAAAAGTTTTCTCACTAAAAGCTACAAAGGTCGCCGTTTTTTCCCACATGTTTGTCAAAACTAGGTATCATTAATCTGTAAAATTTTGATGGAGAGTTCTTGACACGTTTTCTCTTCTACACAAAGTCAATTGCTTTTAGAGTATAGTAAGTAGCATCATTATTTGTATCAGGATAAAATACCGAGGGGTAGTTATTGTGTCAAAGTGGAGAAGGCCTGGCTTGCATGAAGGCATTGAAATTCAAATCAAACACTGGGACAGCCAAATAAAACAGGTTTGAGTTGGAGTCCACCAGCTTGAATTTGCTAATATAAAGGGTCTGTAGTGGAAAGATCTTTGGCCCCAGTATTCTTGTCCTCCAAATCATTCTAATTGATTGTCTACTCAATGCCACATATACAGAAACTGGGCCTGGTCTCTGAATAGGCTTTTAGACCGACATATATGAAGATTCCTCATTAAAGATTGAGATGGTAGAATTTCCCTTTCTGACACTTTAAGATGTGGATATTTTCATGCTCCTGAGGACCAGCCATCCATGCATGAAAGTCAGTCAATATAATAAAAGAAACATAGAATATATTGAAAGGGATTTCTTGTGATTTTAATAGGTTTCATGCACAAAAATGAAGAAAATATTTCAAAAACACTATGTGCTCTGTACAGATATAACATATTAGCTAAAAACAGGAGACAATTACCTTACAGTAAAATTCTATGAAACTGATACACTTTTAAGAAATATTTATTTTTGAGACAGACAGACAGACCTTGAGTCGGGGAGGGGCAGAGAAAGCCAGGGAGACACGGAATCTGAAACAGGCTCCAGGCTCAGAGCTGTCAACACAGAGCCTGACGCGCGGCTCAAACTTGGGAACAGTGAGATTATGACCTAGGCCGAAGTCGGATGCTTAAACAACTGAGCCACCCAGGCGCCCCTGAAACGGATACATCTTTAAAGGAGAATTCTAATCCTTTTTGTTTCACAGAAATGTAATTTAGTAAGTTTCAAATGACTGTTTTCCGTGATGGACTGATTGAAGTCATAACATTGAAAAGTAGAACAGTGTAGATGAATCAGAATGAAAATATTGTCAACACACAAATGTTTTCTCAGCCTGGAAGATTTTGTCTCTTTTCCCAAACCTAATCTGAACTGTATAGTTGACATATGTTGATGTATCTGAAGGCCATGAATATAGAGAACAGCTGGGCAACTTACTAATCTCAGTGAACATTTTTTTTCTGGTTTGTACCCCAGTGCTTTTCATGTCAATGAGCCTTGAAATTTTCCTTAGCTAGAGAAATCAAGGATAAAATTTAATTTTCTCCAACTCAGCATATATCTACTTTAATGAGCTCTCCAGGTCTCTCTTAAACTTAAGGCATTCCAGGTTTGCCTAGATAACTGCATGATAACAAGAATTCTTACAGAATGTCTCTTATGATTGAAATGCATGTCAGCCCCAGGTGAAGAATTTGTGAAGTCAGCAAAACCGAATGGGAAAGTGACATGATAGGGGTGGTGTGAACTTCAGAGTTAGTAGGTTTGTTTCAAATTCATGTCAGTCATTTCTCTGTGATTGCTGGGTGATTAATTACCACTGGTTTGTCATGTGCATTTGATGAGATTGAGTGTGTAGGGCACCTAACAGGGGGCCAGCGCATGAGTCTCAGTAAATGTTATTAGTGTGCTGTGAGTGGTTGTTCTGTCTGTCTCTGCAGTTGCCCTTCCCTCTTTTTTTATTTCCTACGTAGCTTTTTGAAAGTACGGAGTTCTTAGAGAGAAATGGTCTTCTGTCAAAGATCTATGAAGAGTGTATTCAAAGTAACTTCATCCCCCTGCTTGCCATCCAACATCACCTCGTTTGACCAAACTCCTTTGACTCTTCCTATTGGCTGATACCAATCATCCCTACCATCATCTCCTGCAAGTTTGGAGTAACTCCCAACCTTTCTCTCTCCTCTGTATTTCCCCCAACTAATTAAAAAGCAGCTTCTGAAATGATACATAGTCAAGTGATTATGCCTGTATTGAACTGGAGATTATGTGTTTGCCAGACAATATCGGCATAGCAGTATTCCAGCGTAAAATGGAAATGATGTCATGGGATTGGATCTGAGCAAAGCTAGTAGGCAGAAGAGTAGAAACGGGTGATTCAGAATCACACTGTACCATTTCCTCTTGCTCTATAGCTTCTCCATCTACCTATAGCTGTGGAAAAGTAAGGTCTAGCTTTTATAGTTTCTGCATAATCTGTTAGCATGGTTGGTCCTGAAAGTAGTGAAAAAAATCCTTCCAACGAGTAGCACTTTGGGTTGTGCCTTTGGCCATTTACTCCAAGTAGGAAGACAGCTTGAGGTATAAATCCATAGTGATTCAAGAAGAGGAACTTACAGGTTGGGCAAATGGTCAAGGACGTGGAGAAAACAAGGGTACAAAATTGACAATGAGGATTTTGGGGGTGAGGGGTATATAGTATGGGTACTGAGTATGATGAGATTTATATTTCATATAAAAGTTTCCCAGAAGTCTTCAACTGATGAGAAGGATTTTGGAAGTACACAATCCAGGTCCTCCTTCGGGTCAAGATACCCCTTCCCCCAACTATTGGGAGTGTTAGCTGTTGATAGATCATAACTGCTTCCTTCTCTCAGAATTACCTGAGTTGAAGTGAACTGACTGATGCAAGAATAGTTTCCCTCTCCAGTGCAGACCACATCCAGTTACTAGTAGATGTAGTAGTAAAACCCTTCACCCCAATTTAGGAAAACTTTAAAGTTTCCTCAATACATAGCTCTTTGTAGAATTGGCTGAAGCCTCTGTTTAAACTATAGTTTCTTCAGATTTATCAAATTAAAGTTTCCACAGATAAAATAATTCAAATATTTCCTAAGAGGTTTATTATTTTGTTTGCATTAATGATTTCATATCACGTTAACAACCATGAATATTTGACAATTTGACTGACTATGGATATATGGGTTTTATAATTTGAGTACGGCTGACCTAATGGTGCAAAAGAGATGTGTCTACCTGTACATCTGTTTATGAATTGTAACATAGGATGTGAGCATCAATTTTGCCAAATTGGCAAAATAAACAAGGGAAGTTAGCTTGAAGGAGATTGTTGCAAATGCATGAAGGATTGTTGATTCCAGTCTGGCTGAGAAAAACAGATCGTAACAGATCCACCTGACTATTTGGAAAGTAGAGCTACTTTCCCTTTGGCTGTCATCACCTGTGATCAACATTCCCAGGATTTCTGAGAAGTGCCTGTATTATTACCATTAGGATAGCCAGTCAGAGGTGCTGAGATCCAGATGGTTGTCATGTATGTATGGAGAAAGACTAACATAATTAGTTTAAGGCATATTTTATGAAAAAGGTTGGAAGGAATAGAAGTCATGACCACTTAACATGCTTCATTGGGGTGTCTCTTCATTTCTTTGGCAGTATAGCCAATGTACCTTGGGCATCCTCTGGGAGGCATTTTCATTTTATGTTAACGGATTCTAATTTATTTATTGGATAATTGATTCTATAACATTCTGCACAAAAATCAGAGGAAAATATCATTGTAGAAGCTCATGGTTTTCTTGTGTATGACATTATTATGTATGACATTATGTTCCCCCAATATGACTTAAGACCCAGGATAAATGTCCACGTGAATAGCTGTCCTCATTCAAGAGGTTTGTTATAATTTTTTGGTAGTGATACTAAGGATGATTATCAGTTAGGGATTACATTTGGCATGAGGTAGTCTCAGTGTGCCTATAGCCTTATGTCCCATCATTCTTGGTGTGTGGCTATCAGACTTATGGTTTTATGATAGCTGCTTCAGATGCAGACCATATTCTAGGCACAAAGAAGGAAGGAACAAGAAAGAGTAGGAGAATTGTTTCTTTAAGTAATACGAAGCATTTCTAGACACCCCTAGCAGAATATGGCTTATCTGTCATTGACCAGAAATGTGTCACAAAGCTATCATTGCTGCAAAGGAGGCTGAGCAAATCTGATTTGTTTTTTTTTTTAATTTTTTAAAGTTTATTTATTTTGAGAGAGAGAGAGAGAGAGCACAGTCAGGGGAGAGGCAGAGAGAGAGGGAGAGAGGGAATCCCAAGCAGGCTCCATGTTCTGCACAGAGTCACACATGGGGTTCAATCCCTCAACCACTAGATCATGGCCTGAGCCGATATCAAGAGTGGATGCTCAACTGACTGGGCCACCCTAGCACCCCTGAGAAATGCTAATTTTAGTTACCAAATTGCCAGTATGTACAATTGTAAGAATGAAGGAGAGAATGGATATTAGGTAGGCAAACGGTGGTTCTAACAAAATGGGTTTCCACTCTTATTTTACCTTTATTCCCCAAACTATGCCCACCATTGCTAGATTTTTTTTATCTGCATCATTGTCTACCTAAACACTAAAGGGTTAGTGATATATTTCTCTAGAGTAATTCTGTGCTTATAAAATAGAATTAGAGTATGCATAAAAATCTCTCTGGGTAGTCATTTTTATGAGAAGAGCCGTTTTCAGCGAAGAGGTTGCCAAATTATCTTTGTAATAGTTCTGCCAAATATGTAATAATATTTCACTACTAAGAAAATTACTATATTAAGCATGATCCTTGATTAATTAACTTTGAAAGGTCACCTTTTGATCAATGCCATGTAAATGATTTTATTCTTAGACCAGAGAAATCATTTTTACCATATATGAGTATATGTCAGTTTTAAAAAATAGATGAAATGTATTTTTTTTCTTGCATCTGACAATATTCAGGTTGGTTTCAGCAATTTTAATATCCCTGTAGTTCAGTTACAAAAATTATATTGCTAGTTTCATTAGCAATAGAATGACTTTTTTTAATGACTAATTCCTTGCTGAATTTCACTGGCATGCTCTTCCTAAAGAGGAAAGCTACAAAGGACAAGCTTCCCAGATTGCTAAATTTCATTAAAAAAGAGTCCTCTGGGAAGGAGACAACTTGAAAAGAAATTCAATATTTGTTTACTGTCATCATCAACTTCTACTGTCATATGGAAATGTAAAAAAAAAAGTCAAATGGATGCTCATGGCATTTTCAAATCCAAAGATGAGATTGTAATTGATTTCTTATTTACCAAAGGGAAAAGAAATCTAGGGGCAAAATGTTGTAGCGACTGAAATAATATAATTTTAAAATTGGTTTGTTATTATTAATCAAGTAGAAAATCTCTGGATGCGTCTTGACAGACATATTAGCATAAGATTACAATGTTGATAGTTTTTTTTATAAGAAAGTCATTAGAATTGTTGTTTTGCTGTTGTTAAATAAAGTGGTATTTGAAGGTACAGAGGAATAGTAGATGTAATAAATGCAGGAGATAAAGGGGAAAAAAGACAGAGGAAAAAAGACATCTTAGGTGAATTTTGATTTACTCTGTGTTTAAGAAGCAATTTAAATTCACACAGCTTTCTATTTTCTCACAGCCATTTGTTGACATTGACCAGCAGCGTATTTAACTGAGGTGAAAGACTGATATTTTGGGACAGACACTGGAAACATTTTTAAAAAGGAATAGGTTGGAAAATCCTAGGACATTTAGAATTAACCCAGTGAATTAAATAAAATGAGCCACTTAGTTATGCTCTCCCTGAACATCCATTTAATGTATAGTGTGCTCCAATAGATCTTTTAGTTGAGAGCATCAAAATAACTTGTCAATCAAGACTTTTTGCTGGAGGTAAAGTCTTCACTGTCAAAAGTAAGTAATTGAAATAGTTCTCGATATAATTAACACACACACACACACACACACACACACACACACACACACACACACACACAGTAGCAGATCCTGGCCAAATTTCTGGTCTCCTATAGTAGGTCCCTGTGACTTTGCAGTAGGCATGATCTCTCTCATGTCCTCAGTCTGCCAAGGCTGGAAGTTCTGGGCAGCAATGCCCCTAGAAGCAGCCTTCATCAATGGTGTTGGGAGTCCAAAGAAAAAATCCTTCAGCTTCCTTGCACGTGATAATTCAGTTTACACATTCTCCCAGAGTTTCCCCAAGATAATCAAGGCCAAGCTATCAAGAGAAGTAACTGGTTCATTAGTACACCCTTTATTCCTTCCCTTCTTGATTTTATTTGCCTTCTCCTATGCTGGTGCTTCTGAACATAACATCACAAATAAACTATTACTGTTAAATTCTTGCTGCAGGGTCTGCATGTGGCAAAACTGCTCTTAAGATATAGCATGCCATTTAATCTCAATTACTTGGCTTTTACAGAAAAGAATATTGTGAGTTTTTAAACTTCTTTCTGACTGCTATGATTTATTTTTGCTGAAATTATACAGTTAATTAATTCTTCATTTTGGTTTTATTTATTTTTATTTTTTTATTTTTTATTTTTTCAATATATGAAGTTTATTGTCAAATTGGTTTCCATACAACACCCAGTGCTCATCCCAAAAGGTGCCCTCCTCAATACCCATCACCCACCCTACCCTCCCTCCCAACCCCCATCAACCCTCAGTTTGTTCTCAGTTTTTAACAGTCTCTTATGCTTTGGCTCTCTCCCACTCTAACCTCTTTTTTTTTTTCCTTCCCCTCCCCCATGGGTTTCTGTTAAGTTTCTCAGGATCCACATAAGAGTGAAACCATATGGTATCTGTCTTTCTCTGTATGGCTTATTTCACTTAGCATCACACTCTCCAGTTCCATCCACACTAGGAATTTACCCAAGGGATACAGGAGTACTGATGCATAGGGGCACTTGTACCCCAGTGTTTATAGCAGCACTCTCAACAATAGCCAAATTATGGAAAGAGCCTAAATGTCCTTCATTTTGGTTTTAGAGCCCCAGCTTTTACGTGCAATATTTGTTTATATTTATTTTCTACAAACAAGTGATAAAATAAATTGAGAGCTTGGGTAAATGCCTAGGAAGAAGTAAAAATGAAAAATCTCCACCATTTTTTTCTATTTACTATTTTGTCTAATCTCATAATTTGTCTAGCAATATCTATGAAAAAGTAAAATGTCACTATGAAACAAATTGATGTGATTAGATTCATTTAAGAGATATAAGCATTCCCACTTAATGGTCTATCACTCATTTTTCTGCCATGTAAACCAGATAATCAGAATAAGAACTTCCCCTGCCCAAATTACACATTGTGTAAAGTTTGTGTTCAGTGCTTTTCTCATGCTTTTCTTTCCTAAATTTACACCCCAAATTCTTTTTTTGGGAGTCCCATTATGCCACAGCTTCATATCTTCTTCTGCCTGCTAGCTATCCAATAATCCCCACCGAAGAATCTCTTCCTAGCAGACTTCATAAATATTCACTGAATAAATGATTGTGGGAGTAGCTTCCTGATCTTTGATCACAGCAAGACTGTTAAATCTTGAAGTAGAAGTTGTGTCCGAGACAGTCTGATGGTGGCAGAGTAGAAGTCTACTCATTAGCCAGTTCAGCATTATTTTCCTGAAAGTGATTTCTAAGTGTCCCACAGAGAATTCCTCTAACCCTCACAATAATTTTGTAAACATCTAATTCCCTATATAAAACTCCATGCTGTTTAAAATACCCAGAGTGCTTTCTGTTACAGTGAACCAAAATAGTACCTGATACCCAAGGACTTATAAGCAACAGACCTCAAATAATAGAAATAGAAATTTGTTGTTTGACCCAGTTAGATTTGAAGGCGGTCAGGAGTAGGTTATCATTAGAGGATGACATATTCATTCATGACATCAATCATTAAAAATTTAAAGACAGACCAAGTAGTGATTGCCACAGCATGTTATGGTAAGTGTAAAATCTCCAAGGACTATGGAGTGAGGCAATTTCTTCAAACTCTGCTAGAGAGAAAACAATAGAATCAGGGCTTTCAATTCCACACTCAAGGCAGTAGTATCAAAGAATCAGAGAAAATAGAACCACTAAAAAATATCTTTCATCAGAGCTGCAGGGTTTAGTAGATAATTATCAGGTACAGAATCTGATGTTGTCATTTCCTAAATAAACATAGATTAATTTTGCAGTCTCAAAATATCTTTTGTGGAACTTAAAATTTATTAGGAGTGAACATTGAGATATGGAAAGAGGTATTTTGGAGGATTCAGATACACCTGAGTACCTCAAACTCCAAAATTTCACAGAACCTTCCATATCAGTAGAAGCTGTTCTTCATCTGTTGGAGGATCATGAAGTTTGTTATCTGGCAAGTGGATGCCAATTGACATTTCTAGTCTTTGTCAACTGCTTATTGACTTCTCCTGTAACTAGAGTCTTAATGCCCATTGGTTTGCAAACTCCCCCCCCCCCGCCCCCCGCATGCCCCTTACACAGAGGGCAAAGGAGAGACTGAAGAAAGCGGTAAGCCACTCCAGATTGGTAGATGGCAGTTTTAATTAGCAAGGAATTTAACAAACATGGCTTGTCTTGGTAGCCACAAGATGAGTAAATCTCCACACCTGCCTGCCAGAATCTTAAAACTTTATAAAGAGGTCTTAATAGGGCTCGGTCATGTATAACATCCAGATGATCTCAGCACCACATTGCTTTCTCCAGTCTGTGTCCTTGAAAATAGCTCCAGCTGTGGGAACAGTAGGCAGAGCATATATTCCAAGGACCAAGGGAAGGGTTGACAGGAGCTTCCAATTTCCTGGGTCCAGCTTGAGGGCTAATGGGCAATCATGTCCTCTTGATGACCTCCAACAATCCCTATAGTGAACAGGGTCAATTGTAGATTCAGACCCCAGAGTAAAGGTTTACACACGGAAAGATTTTTAAAGCTTTTAAAATCTTGGGGATTTGTGTTGCAATAGATGCTAAGAGGGAAATATGATTTTAAGTAAGGGCTGGATTTATTCATCTGAGGGTCTTAAAAGAGACTGCCCTAGTTTGAGCAGCTGAGAGAAGTTTGGTTTGTTAACTAAAACTAGACTAAAGGGAAGCCTCAATTTAATGAAGCCTGAGATGCCAGAAATTACTAATATAATGTAGAGGAAGGAATCCAAATGTTTAGGAAGGGAAGGCTCAGAAGACTTTTTCTTTACCAAAGCATCAAGAACTACATTGATAAGGAGGACACCATCTTGCCTGAAGAGTTCTGTTGTGGTTGTCTTGGACCTGGGAAGAGGAAAAAAGGTAGGAGATGCTGCCTATAAAAAAAAGTTACCTGATTTAAAGAACCCTTCATTTCTACTGACTAGGTGGGCATAGTTATCCAGATAGGGCATAATCTGAGGAATCAGAATGGCTTGAATTTTACCGACTTCTGCAGTATTGAGGACTGAAAAAGAGGGACCGTGCACAAAATTCCTCTCTTGGTCTGTTTAAAAAGTTTATTTATTTTTATTTATTCATTTAATTAACTAACTAATTAATTTATTTACTGAGGGAGATAGAATCCCAAGCAGGTCCCACGCTGTCCGTGCAGGGCCCTACATGGGGCTCAAACTCATGAGCCACAAAATCATGTTCTGAGCCGAAATCAATAGTTGGATGTTTAACTGACTGAGCCACCTGGGCACCCTTCTTGGTCTGTTTAAAAAAAGAAAAGCTAACTTGAATTATGGTCTGTCCTCAAACTAAAATGAGAGCCAGTTCACTCCCTCCACTGTTTAATGGGAGAGTGGCCAGGTACATTTGGGGAAGGCCCATTATATATACATATTTCAAATCTTCCTTTTGTATTCTCACAGACCTGTAGCCATTTACTAAAGCAGTATTGGACTTGATAAGGTGGTATACTCAGACCTTTACAGATTTTTAAAAACATTTTTCTCCAAAGTAACAGATTCAGAATTCTATTGAGTACTACCAGTCAGAGCAGGGAAATTAAGGCAGTCAAGTAAATGGAGTTTTGACCCAAATCCATACCTCAAGGTGGGCCTAGTGTCTGGGAAAACTTTCTGTGGCTATTTTATCAGTTTCTGATTTAATAATAGGAATGAGTATATTAAGCAACTTACAGAATCACCTCACTAACTAGTGAAGGCACTTATGGTAAAGAAGGTGATGTGGGAGGTCTAGAAATTTCCCATTATTACCAAAATATTAAAACAACGTCACTAGCTGATCCCTGGGGGAATAAGTTAGTGACACCATCATAGTCTTAAAAGATGGATACAAGGATGAGGATCTTTTTATACACCTATTTACATTGACAACTTGGACTTTACAGAAGACAGATCCTGTAGGAGAGCGGATCATCAAGGGGCGAATGCAATTGTGGATGCTAGCTAGTCCACATGTTATGTATTTAGTGAGGCAAATCAGTATAACCAGTGGTGGCTATGTGACTTGATCTGGTGGAAACATTTTTTAAAAAAAAATCTAAGTGAATAAGCAGTTTGCTTTCACCTTATTGACATAGAAGTATGTCTTCATTTTGCCTTAAAGTTAGAACAACTTTCCACCTCTCTGCTATATGATTAATTATATTGATGATATTGTATTGGTCGTTCCCTGATGAGGAGGATATAGCAAGATGAATTGATGAAATAAAAATGTAAATGTTTGTTTATTTATTTTTGAGAGAGAGAGAGAGAGGTGTGGAGGGGAGGCAGAGAGAGAGAGAGAGAGAGAGAGAGAGAGAGAGACAGAGAGAGAGAGAAGGAGGCACAGAATCCAAAGCAGTCTCCAGGCTCTGAGCTGTCAGTGTGGGCTCAAACCCACAAACCGTGATATCATGACCTGGGCCAAAGTCAGATGCTTAACTGACTGAGCCACCCAGGTGCCTCAATGAAATGTGAGTAAACTCTATGTAGGCTATGTTGGGTGTGGTTAATTTTATAATTTGTTCTAAGATTTGGCAATGTTTCTTTATAAAGGACCAGATAGTAAAATATTTTAGGCTCTTTAGGTTGAGACCAAATCAAGAGTATTAGATACGTACTTATAAAATAAGAGAGAAGATAGACTTCCATATTATCTCAATTGGTCAAATTAAAATATAATAATAATTAAGTACAGTTTTTTAGAATTTATTTATTAATAAATTTTTTAAAATATTGAAGTATAGTTGACATACAATATTAATTTCAGGTATACAGCATAAAGATTTGACAGTTCTTCACATTATGTAATATTCATTATGGTAAGTGTAATTACCATCTGTCACCATACAACGTTATTGACTATATTCCCTATGATGTACTTTTCATCTCCATGACTTATTTATTTTATAACTGGAAGTTTGTACCTCTTAGTCTCCTTCATCTGTTTTGCTCATCCCCACATGCCTGCCTCTCCCTCTGGTGACCAGTAGTTTGTTCTCTGTATTTATGGGTCTGTTTCAGGTTATGTTTTTTATTTGTTTTATTTTTCAGATTCCACATATAAGTGAAATCATATAGCATTTGTCTTTCTCTGACTTATTTCACTTAGCATAATACCTTCTAGGTCCATCCATGTTGTTGCAAATATCAAGATCTCATTCTTTCTTTATGACTGAACAATATTCCTTTTTCTATATATATAGTATCTTCTTTATCCATTCCAATTGATGGACACTTAGGTTGCTTCCATATCCTGGCTATTGCAAATACTGACGCAATAAACGTAGGGGTGCATATATGTTTTTGAATTAGTGTTTTCGTCTTCTTTGGATAAATACTCAGTAGTATTTATACTGTAGTAGTATTTATACTGAATCATATAGTATTTCTATTTTTAATTTTTAAAGAAACTTCCATACTGTTTTCCACACTGGTCTCATCAATTTCCATTCCCATCGATAGTGCACAAGCCTTGTCTTTTCTCCACATCCTTGACAACATTTGTAATTTCTTCTCTTTTTTATTCTAGCCATTATGGCAGGTATAAGGTGACATCTATTGTGGTTTTGATTTGCTCAACTGTACTGTGATTTTATAAAATAAACTAACCATAACTTTGTATGGAGATGGATATCTTACTTTTTGTTTTAAATTTTGACAGCATGGGAAGTGTCTAAAGCAACTTGACACTATATGTGATTCCAAAACATTAGCTGTCATTATAATAATTTTATCATAGCATAAGTTTTGCATATAAATGTTGCTGGCCTTGTAATTTTAGGTTGAATTCATGAAGAAAAAGATCAGCAAAAAATTAGCAAAAGCGAATTTCCAAATCTATCAGTGTTCAATAATAATGGTTGAGGGTAGTTCCCATTTAGGAAAAAGATTAATCTTGGCCTGAATTTAAAAAAAAAATTGCAATAAACTTTAGGCCATCAAATTACTGTATAATGGGTGCAGGTTAGGACATTCAGCTTGTATTTCTGATAAAAATTTATAGAACTGATGACCGTTAGGTTCACGAAAGTGAGTAAAGTTTACTGTTGACTTATTGGTTCAGTAACATGACTAATCCAGATGTTTTCTGCAAAGTACTTGGTGATAAGTAATACAATGAATAATTATAGATTTTAAACACTGCATTTTTACAGGCTTTGTACATTTGTCCAACTAAACACTTTTGTTTTTGGCTCCAAACATATTTTTACTACCACCATTTGCAACACATCTTAGCAGATGTCATTTCAGTTTGTCCTGAGTTAGTGTTTTCCCAACTTCTTTCAAAATATTCTCTTTGGCTGTTGTTCCACGCTGTTTATTCACAGAAGCTATTATTTTCCAGCCACTTCAAACTCAGCATTGACATCTTAAACAACTGAGTAGTATTGGCAACATGTCTCCTTTTTAAGAAATTGACTATTTGATTCTTCTCCTAACGTCTTTCACTCTTTGAACTACTGTTCTTACCGAAAGGCTAATAGTCACAAAGAAGTTTATTTTCTCTTGACATATTTCCTCTGCTGCAATCAATATTGTGTAAGTAATTAGCTTGATTATTTCAACACATATTGTTCTTTTAGCACAGCTACAGTGCCATTGCATAATAAATACAATTCTTGATGATCTGAAGCGCTGCACACTTGATCTGTGCTTTAAAAGTGCAAACCCAACTTTTGTTTTGTTTTTACAGGAAGAATATGCAGTGGTGATTACAAAATAAAAGTTCCAACATGGTGATATATGACATATAAAAAGCTTCCCAGTTATAACTATATTATTGTGATTTGTGCACTGAACTGCAGTGAAAAGTAACACAAGTACCCCATATACTCTCTGTTGCATCCACTCAGCTCTGCTGTTATAGTACAAAGGGAGCCATAGATAATGCATAGTGAGCATGGCTGTGCTTCAATAAAAATTTGTTTGTGGACATTGGAGTTTGAATTTCATGTAATTTTTATCTTGTGA
This sequence comes from Panthera pardus, assembly GCF_024362965.1. Taxonomy (NCBI): domain Eukaryota; kingdom Metazoa; phylum Chordata; class Mammalia; order Carnivora; family Felidae; genus Panthera; species Panthera pardus. Next base: position 104,150,298 of record NW_026526732.1, read on the forward strand.
CTTTTGTCAGGAATGCAAAATTATATACCCTAAATACATGGACAAGGGTGCCTGGGTGGCTCAGTCCCTTAAGTATCTGACTTTGGCTCAGGTCATGATCTTGCAGTTTGTGAGTTTGAGCCCTGCGTCGGGCTCTGTGCTGACAGCTCAGAGCCTGGAGCCTGCTTCAGATTCTGTGTCTCCCTCTCTCTCTCTCTGCCCCTCCCCTGCTCGCACTCTGTCTCTCTGTCTCTGTCTCTGTCTTTCTCTCCCAAAAATAAATAAACATTAACAAATTTAAAAAAATACATGAAGGTATTCAAGTTAAGTAATGAAAACCCAGAGCACAATCATCAGTTGGTTTAAAAGAATCATAGAATGTGTAACTGTATATTAAAGGATGTTGCATCTAACTCAGTTAACTTATTAAAAAATAAATTGAGACTCTGAAATGTTAAGTTACTCATACAGGGCCTGCAGTTAATGACAGTAGTGGCTAGAAACCTTGATTTCAAATTTCCTACGTAAACCATTTCTCTAGGTACAACATGAACTTTATAAATACATTTAATGAATACTCATTTTCATTTGCTTTAAAGTATTTTTTTACTTTTTAAGCTAAAATATAAGCATAAAAGTGTTCAAAATATAATGAATACATTATTAGTAATAATAATAATAATAAGGCAAACACCAACGTACTTATTAAGCTTAAAAAAGGCACATGATAATATCCATAAACCTGAATTTTTAAACATTAATGCCTTTAATGTTTCATAATTTTCTATGATACTTGCTGTAACTACTTTTTCTTTTTAAACATAGATTCCCTTTCTCAAGTTAAGGAAGTTCCCTTAGTTTCCTAAAAGGTTCTCTAGTACTTTTCTGCCTCCTGGCCTAGAACTAGGGGTTTATTTATCCTTCTCTGTTGCCTCTTCTGGTCACTGTGCCTATGTCTGGGGCCAAGTATTATAGGGAAGGCAGAGAAAGGAGAAAAGCAAGGAGGCTTGCCTGCTCTATCATCTTAGGACCATCATCACTCCTTCTAAAGGAGAGAAAAGTTCCCATTCTTCACATTTTAGGCACCCATGCATGGGCCCTGGCTGTTTCCAATGGCACTCTTGTTTATCCCAATGCAAGGTTCATACCCAGCTTAGGGGCTGGGACATGAGTGAACAGAGAATGGGAGAGTTCCCCCTCCCCAACTTTCTCTGAGTATTAGGAGACTCTTTTCCCATTCTTCAAGACAGAACTTGAGGGTTTCTTGAACTATCTGTTTTTCCTGTGTGCCTGTCCTTTGGTGTGTTGGGCTGCCTTGCATCAAGGTTGGATGATACCTTAGGACAAAAAGGAGAAACTCATCATCAATTTTGTGGTATTTCAAATTCTGGTCTTCTTTTCCAGTCCACCTGCTAATTATTTATTCTTCAGACACCATGCATTCTGTCCAAGCACTCAGTGGGGAAGATGGGATACAGTGTGCCTACTCCTCCTTATCCAGAATTAGAACCTACAGGCTAAACTCATTTTTTTCAGCTCTCCCCAGAATGAAGGTCTAGACAGGCAACTACATTTACCTTCTTCCATGGGCCAATTTTTAGCCAGCAGACCTTGTGGAAGTTTTGCCCTTCCCTTCAGGGATCTTTCTTTCTTTTTTTTCACCTCTATTTTATTTTTTAAAATTTACATCATATGACTTCACTTATGAGGACTTTAAGGGATCTTTCTTTTATGTGGAGGAATTCACTATGATCTTTTGCCCTGCTTTGTCTCTAGGCTTTGTCTCTTGCCTCTGTACTTAAACACAGGGAAAATGGTTGCTTCAATGCTCTTGTTGGGTTGAAACCTTCTTGGGAGCTTCCTGAGTGTAATCTAAAACTGATTCCCATATGTGGAGGGTAGGGAGAGACTAAAGAAATAGGCAGGCCATTCCAGATTGGTAGGTGGCAGGTTTAATAAACAAGGGAACTTATGAGGCTAATCTTGGATGGCAGCAAGATGAGTAGACCTCAGCACCTGCCTACCAGAATGTTAAAAGTTTATACAGAGGTCTTAACTGGACTCAGTCACATACACCAGCCAAATGACCTCAACACATTACTGTGTCAAGGCTATGTCCTTGGGACAGCTTCTAAGAGTGGTTAAGAGAAGCAGAATGCACATTCCCAAACAAGGGAGGGGATGAGGAGCCTCTGATTGTCCAAGATCCAGCTCACAGGTCAGCAAGGAGTGACATCTTCTTGATGACTTCCCCTAACACTCCACTCCTCCTGACCAGCTCTTATAATTTCACACACACCCCTGTTCCACACTGTGCCCTGAGCAGTCAGCAGGGGGTTTCACTGGCATGGAGGTAGCTCCTTTGGTGGCTTTTTGGCTGCCTTGGAGGCAGATGCCACAGTAAAAATACATACAAGAGAAAACAGATTAAGACAATGGTTCCCAAAGTCAGTGATAATTTTTTTCAACCAAGAGCCCCATTATTCAAGCCATTGATTTACTAAGCCCTCTAGGCTGGTGGTAAATTCATTCAAGGCATTAAACTGTGTCCTTATGTGATCTAATGAAAATAATCATTAGCAGGTTTATCAGGTATGAATATAAAACATTCTGTTTGGATAATCGCATAGGTGCCTTTTTGAGAGGCAGTAATAATGTTCAAGGACATCCTATTTTGGAGGATTGCTTTTCTCATTAGAGACATTAGTGTTCAGTAAGGGCAGGCTGTGTTGGCTATTGTTTAAAGCCTGCTTTGTGAATTTAGTAAGGGCTTCTATGTGTGCTATGATGTTCTCTAGGCCAACGGAGGGAACAAATATGGTGGCCAAATGATCATACCAGTGGAAAACAGAACATGCCCACCTGGCCTTGGGGAGAGGGAGGTTGGCAGTTATGGGAACTTGACCTAGTTATGCATACGATACATATCGTCTGGAAGAGGCAGCCCCAACTGGCATAAGGAGATGAACTTGTGGTGGGCTATGCCAGACAGGGACCCCCACCTTCTCCCCTCTTTCAGGGGTATGTGTTCTATTCCAGGCATAGGAATAAGACTGTATCCCTGAAGGCCTCTGTTGAAGAAGATGGGCCATCAGGGATGGTAGGACAAAATGGGGCAGGTCTGAACTCTTGTTCAGGTTTTGTCTTTCCACACGTTGACCAACACAGGCCTAGGTTGTCAATCTATCTGTTTAGATGTGGTTCTCACAGCAATGAAGTCAAATTACCTTTACTTCCAGGTTACATTTACTGGACACTTTATAGCCTTTTGGGATACCATTTTTGCTCTCCAAGTTCCTCTCTCAGGTCTTTCCGACAGCCTGTCCCTGCCCCTGGGATTTGTCAGTTTCTCCCATATAATCAATGACTTGCCCAACACATAAATATCTTGTCTCACCATTGGGCTCAGCATAGATCTCAGCGTCCCATACCCAGAGTGAGGGCACACTGGAATATCTTGCTTTCATTTCTGCAGTGAATGTGGCCTGATCAGGAACTTTAAAGACAGGGGCATAGATTCTGTCTCAATTCCAATTCCGTAATAATTTGTCTTTACTTTTCTGTAGAAATTAAGGGTTCCACGTGTTGAGAAAGTTCTCTCTCATTGAAAGCTAGAATGTTTCAGTATATAAGAGAATGAGCACTTGAACTGATCCCCTATCCCTGAGCAACATGCAGGTACTACTCTGCCTCTTGCCCTTGCTCAGTCAGGGAAATGGCATCACCCCCTGTGTCCCATGGCCACATTAATCTGGATACTTTTTCTGGTCTTCTGTTAGAGCTTGGCAGTTACATCAATAAGCTCAGTGGGAGTATATTCTCTCATCATTTACATTTTCTGAGCTAGAGACTACCCCACTGGCTAAGGTTGCTATTTTCGTGCTTTGTTTTTTGCTTTTCTTAGTATTTTATTATTATTATTATTATTATTATTATTATTTTTTACTTGAGTATAGTTGACACATAATGTTATATTAGTTTCAGGTGTACAACTCAGTGATTTGACAAGTTTATACATTATTTTATGTTTAACACAAGTGTAGGTAGCTATCATCTCTCCCCTTACATTGCTATTACAATATCATTGACTGTATTCCTCATGCTGTGCCTTTTATTTCTGTGACTTATTTATTCCCTAACTGGAAGCCTGTATTTCCCTCATCCCTTCACCCATTTTTCCCAACCCCCCACCTCTCCCCTCTGACAGCCATCAGTTTGTTCTCTGTATTTATAGATCTGATTCTACTTTATGTTTGTGTGTTCATTTTTTTAGATTCCTGTTATGAGTGGATAAATCATAAATACTTGTCTTTCTCAGTCTGAGTTATTTCACTTAGCATAATACCCTCTAGGTCTATCCATGTTGTCTCAAATGGTACCATATTACCCTTATCCTGTGTAATATTGCATTATATGTACAACATATATATATTATATGTATATATATAGTATTATATATATAACATTTTTTTTATCTATTTGTCTATGATGGACACTGAGGTCACTTCCATGTCTTAGTGTAAATAATGCTGTAATAAACATAGTGGTGCATTTATCTTTTTGAATTAGTGTTTTTGTTTTCTTTGGGTAAATATTAGTAGTGGAATTATTGGATCATATAGTATTACTATTTTTATACTGCCTGTAATATCTTCTAGGATTTTTATGGTATCAGGTCTCACAATTAGGTCTTTAATTGATTTTCAGTTTATTTTTGCATGTGATGTTAGAGAGTGATCCTATTTCATTCCTTCACAAGTAGCTGTCTGATTTTCTCAACATCATTTATTGAAAACACTGCCTTCCCTGTTGTATATTCTTTCCTCCTTTGCCAAAGATTATTGACCACATAGTTGTGTGTTTATTTCTAGGGTCTCTATTCTATTATATTGATTTACATTTCTATTTTTGTGCCAGTATTGTGCTGTTTCAATTATGCAGCTTTGTAGCACATCTTGAAATGTAGGATTGTGAAATCTCCAGCTTTGTTTTCCTTTCTCAAGATTGCTTTGGCTATTGAGGGTATATTGTGATTCCATATAAATTTTAGTATTATTTGTTCTAGTTTTGTAAAAACTGCTGTTGGTATTTTGATAGGGATTACATTGAATATATAGATTACTTTGAATAGTATGGATAGTTTAACAATATTAAGTCTTCCAATCCACAAGCCTATATATGTATGTATATTTATAGTCTATCTATTTATTTTGAGAGAGAGAGAGAGAGAGAACAAGTGGGGGAAGGACAGAGAGAAGGAGAGACAAAATCCCAACCAGGCTCCAAGCCATCAGTGCAGAGCCCGATGTGGGACTTGAACCCATGAACCATGGGATCATGACCCTGAGCTGAGATCAAGAGTCTGACACTTAACTGACTGAACCACCCAGGTGCCCCCATGAGCATGGAATATATTTCTATTAGTTTGTGTTATCTTCAATCTCTTTCATCAGTGTTTTATAGTTTTCAAAGTATAGATCTTTCTCCTCTTTGATCAAATTTATTCCTAGGTATTTTATTCTTTTTGGTGCAATTATACATGGTGTTGTTTTGTTTTTTAATTTCTCTTTCAGCTACTTTGTTATTAACATATAAAAAATGCTACCAATTTCTGTGTATTAATTTTGTATCCTGCCACTTTACTGACTTTATTACTTCTAGTAGTTTTTCTTTTAAAGTTATTTATTTTGAGAGAGAGAGAGAGAGAGAGAGAGAGAGAGAGCAGGGGAGGGGCAGAGAGAGTGGGGGGAGAGAGAATCCTAATCAGGCTCTGCACTCTCAGAACAGAGTCCAATGTGGGGCTTGATTTAATGAACCATGAAATCATGACCTGAGCCAAGAGCAAGAGTCAGATGCTTCACCAGCTGAGACACCAGGTGCCCCTACTTCTAGTAGTTTTTGATGGAGTCTTTAAGATTTTCTATATATAGTATCATGGCATTTGCAAATAGTGATAGTTTTAACTTCTTTACCAATGTGGATGCATCTTATTTCTTTTTCTTGTCTGATTGTCTACAACTTCCAATGCTATATTGAATAAAGGTAGCAAGAGTAGACATCTTGTCTTATTCCTGATATTAAAGGGAAAGTTCAGTTTTTCACCAATGTGTATGATGTTAGTTGTGGATTTTTCATATATGACCTTTATTATGTTGAGTTATGTACCTTAACCCCACTTTGTTGAGGATTTTTATCATAAATGGATATTGCATCTTGCCAAATGCTTTTTATGAATCTACTGAGATGATCATATAATTTTTATCCTTTTTGTTGTTGTTGATGTGGTGTATGATGTGGACTGATTTGTGAATATTGAACTATCCTTGCATCCTTGGAATAAATACCACGTGACCATTGTGAATGATCTTTTTATTATATTGTTCTATGTGGTTTGCTAATATTTTGTTGAGAATTTTTGCATTTATGTGCATCAGGGATATTGGCATGGAGTGTTTTGTTTTGTTTGGTGTCTTTGTCTTGTTTTGGTATCAGGGTAATGCTGACCTCACAGAATGTATTTGGAAGCTTTCCTTCCTCTTCTATGTTCTGGAATAGCTTGAGGAGAATAGGTACTAACTTTTTAAATGTCTGGGAGAATTCCTCTGTGAATCCATTTGGTAAGTACTTTTTAAAAAATATTTAATCACAACTGTATCTTTTTTTTAATGTTTATTTATTTATCGAGGGAGAGAGAGAGAGAGAGAGAGAGAGAGAGAGAGAGAGAGAGAGAGAGAGAAGGCTTGTGTGTAATGGGCAGAGAGAGAGAGGAAGAGAGAGAATTCCAAGGAGGCTCCATGCTGTCATCAGGAAGCCTGACACGGGGCTTGATCTCATGAACTGTGAGATCATGACCTGAGCTGAAATCAACAGTTGGACACTTAACTGAGTGAACCACACAGGTGCCCCCCTCTGGTAAGGACTTTTATTTTTTGATTATCAATTCAATTCCATTACTTGTATTGTTCTGTTCAGATTTTCTATTTCTTCCTTGGTTCAGTTTTGGAAGGTTTCATGTATCCAGGAATTTTTCTATTTCTTCTAGGTTGTCCAGTTTGTTGGCATATAATTTTTTATAACATTCTCATAAATCTTTTTATTTTTGTAGTGTCCACTTTTACTTCTCCTCTCTCATTTCTGACTTTACTTATTTGGGTCCTTTCTCTTTTTTCCTTGATGAGTCTGGTTAAGGGTTTGTCAATTTTTTAAAAATCTTAAAAAAAATTTTTTTTAATGAAAGAGAGAATGAATCAATGAAATGAAGAGCTTGTTTTTAAAAAAATATTTTTATCTTTAAAGCTCTTCATTTTATTGATTCATTCTCCATCTCTGTCTTTAGTTTTTATGTCATTTATGTCTACTCTGATCTTTATTATTTCCTTTCTTCTACTCTTCTTGGGCTTTCTTTTGATTGTTCCTTTAGGTGTAAGGTTAGATTGTTTACTTGGGTTTTTACTTGTTCTTGAGGTAACCATATATTGCTGTATACTTCCCTTTTTGAACTGCTTTTGCTATGTCCCAAAGATTTTGGACAATTGTGTTTTAATTTTCACTTGTCTCCATGTATCTATTTATTTCTTCTTTGATTGCTTTGTTGACCCTTTGGTTCTTTAGTACCATGTTGTTTAGTCTCCATGTTTTGTGTTTTTTCCATTTTTTTCCTTGTAATGTATTTCTAGTTTCATACCATTGTGATTAGAAAGATGCATGGTATGATTTCAATTTTCTTAAATTTACTGAAGCTTGTTTTATGGTCTACTCTGTGATCTATTCTGGACAATGTTCCATGTGCACTTGAAACGAATGTGTATTCTGTTGTTTTTGAGTGGGATGTTCTGTATATATCTGTTATGTCCATCTGGTCTAATATGTCATTGAAAGATAGGTTTACTTATTGATTTTCAGTATGGATGATCTATCTACTGTTGTAAGTGGGGGTATTAAAGTCCCTTAGTATTATTACCATAAATTTCTCTCTTTATGTCTGCTAAATTTGCTCTATGTATTAAGGTGTTCCAGTGTTGGGTGCATAGATATTTCCAATTATTATATTCTCTTATTGGATTGATCTTTTTATTGTTATGTGATGTCCTTCTTTGTCTCTTGTTTCAATTTTGTTTTAAAATCTATTTTGTCTGATATAAGTATGGCTACTTCAGTATTTTTTTTTGCCTCCATTTGCATGGTGAATATTTTCCCATCCCTTCACTATCCATCTGTGTGTGTCTTATGTCTGAGGTGAGTCTCTTGTAGGCAACTTATAGATGGATCTTACTTTTCTGTCCTTTCTGCCACCCTATGTAATTTGATTGGAACATTTAGGCCATTTACATTTTTAATTTATTTTTGTTTCCTTTTTTTAAATTTAAACTTTAGTTAAAATACAGTGCAAATTGGTTTCAGGAGGGGAATTCAGTGATTCATCACTTACATACAATACCCAGTGCTCAACACAACTGCACTCCTTAGTATCCATCACCCATCTAATCCGTCTCCCACCCACCTCCCTCCATCAACCCATAGTTTGTTCTCTATCACTAAGAGTCTCTTTTGGTTTGTTTCCTTCTCTTCTATTTTTTCCTCCTTTCCATATGTTCATTTCCTTTTTTGTTAAATTCTACATATGAGTGAAATCATATGGTATTTGTCTTTCTCTGATTGACTTAGTTTGCCTAGCATAATGCATTTTAGCTCCATCCATGTCATTGGAAATGGTAAGATTTTATTCTTTGCGATGGCTGAGTAATATATCATGTCTTTATCAATTCATCAGTTGATGGACATTTGGGCTCTCTCCATAGTTTGGCTATTGTTGATAATGCTGCTATAAACATTAGGATACCCTTTGAATCTGTATTTTTGTATCCTTTGAGTAAATATGTAATAATGCAATTGATGGATCATAGGATAGTTCTACTTTTAATTTTTTGAGGACCTCCACATTGTTCTCCAGAGTGGCTGCACCAGTTTGCATTCCCACCAACAGTGGGAGAGGGTTCTTCTTTCTCTTCATCCTTGCCAACACCTGTTGTTTCTTGTGTTTTTAATTTTAGCTATTCTGAAATGTGTGAGGTGGTATCTCCTTGTGGTTTTGAAATGTATTTCCCTGATGATGAGTGATATTGAGCATCTTTTCATGTGTCTGTTAGCCATTGGGTTGTATGCTTTAGAAATGTGTCTATTCATGTTTTCTGCCCATTTCTTAACTGGGTTATTTGCTCTTTGGTATTGTTTGATGAGTTCTTTACATTTTGGATACTAAGCCTTTATCAGTATGTTGTTTTCCAAATATCTTCTCCCATTCTATAAGCTGCCTTTTACTTTTGTTGATTGTTTCCTTTGCTGTGCAGAAGCTTTTTATCTTGATAAAATCCAATAGTTCATTTTTGCTTTTGTTTCACTTGCCTTTGGTGATGTGTCTAATAAAAAGATGCTCCAGCTGAGGTTAAAGAGGTTACTGTGTTCTCCTCTAGGGTTTTGATGGGTTCCTGTCTCACATTTAGACCTTTCATCTATTTTGAATTTATTTTTGTGTATGGTGTAAGCAAGTGGTCCAGTTTCTTTCTTCTGCATGTTGCCATCCTGTTTTCCCAACACCATTTGTTGAAAAGACTTTCTTTTTTTCAGTTTGATATTCTTTCCTGCTTTGTTGAAGATGAGTTGATCACATAGTTGTGGGTCCATTTCTGGGTTTTCTATTCTGTTCCATTGATCTATGTATCTGTTTTCATGCCTGTACCATCCTATCTTTATGACCGCAGCTTTTTAATATAGCTTGATTTTAGAATTGTGATGCCTCCAGTTTTATTTTTCTTTTTCAGGATTGCTTTGGCTGTTTGGGGTTTTTGTGGTTCCATATAAATTTTAGAATTATTTGGTCTGGCTCTGTGAAAAATGCTGGTGTTATTTTGATAGGGATTGCATTAAATGCATAGATTGCTTTGAGTAGTATAGACATTTTAGCCCAATCTATGAGCATGGAATGCTTTTCCATTTCTTTGTGTCCTCTTCAATTTATTTCAAGTGTTCTATAGTTTTCAGAGTATAGATCCAACTCTTTAGGTCTCTTATTGTTTCTGGTGCAATTGCAAATGGGATTTATGCCTTGATTTATTTTCCTGCTTCTTCATTATTGGTGTATAGAATGCAAGTATTTCTACACATTGATTTTATATCCTGCAATTTTGCTGAATTCGTGTATTCGTTCCAACAATTTTTAGTGGAGTCTTTTAGGTTTTCCATATGGAGTATCATGTCATCTGGAAATAGTGAAAGTTTGACTTCTTCCTTGTTAATCTGGATGCCTTTTATTTCTTTGTCACAGACCCTAGGTTTGCTGAGGTCACAAGTCTCCTGTGATAACCATACCTGCCAGTTATGGCATCCAGACCAGCCTGTTATGGTGCCCAGACTCTGCTCCAGTCTGTGCTTTTAAGGTAGAGTGGGAATATTAACTGTGTCATTTTCCAGTCCCTCTGACCTGGAGAATATTCTTGCAGCTCTGGCAGAGTTCTACCACTTGGCAGAGTTCTAGTGTTGTCTTTTTTATATGCTAGTTGTTCTCTTAAACTGTGGCTTTTTTTCTATACCCAAGGACAGAAGAATTTGTTCCTGGTCCCTTGGTAGTATCCCTCCCCATTGCCATTTGCAACATAGGGGTTTGGGGTTCCTTTTATTACTGTGTCTTCAGCACTCCTGCTGTTGTCTTGCCATTCTCTCTATTTTTGGTTGTTCAGCAATTGTTCAGTCAGCCCTCAGTGCTTCTTCAGGAGGGATTTTATTATTAATAGTTGTAATTTGGTACATTCCAGGGAGTGGGTGAGTTCAGGGTATTCCTACATCACCATCTTGGACCAGAACTCACTGTGCTGTGCTTTTGCTCTCCTTTGCGTTAGGGATTGGATGTCAGAGTGTTTTGTCCATTTCATGGACAGTCACCACAACAGCCTCCTCTTTGCTCTCCTCAATTTTCCAAGGATTCTTTTAGTCATAGTGCACTATGCAGAGTTTTGCAAAGAAGCACATAGCTGCAGCTAGCATTTCTGAGGTGCCCCCTTACTCATGGAGTGGTCCATAAACATAGAGAATATGGGCCACCCCTCTCCACACAGAGGTTACTGGCTAAATGGACTTTCCCTAAAGATGACCCTAAGACCCTAAGACCCATTTCTTTTAGTCTCCCGGCTGCCTCACCGGCTGTTTGCTTACAACATCCTGGGGAGCTTCCCGGGTGCAATCTGAAACCAGCCCTCATGAAGAAAGCTGGTACATACTGAAGAAAAAGCAGGACACTCAGACTGGTAGGTGGTAGGTTTTATAAGCAAGGGAACTTACACACAAGCCTTGCCTTGGGTGGCCACAAGATAAGTAGATCTTGACACTGCCCACCAGTACCTTAACAGTTTTTACGGAGGCTGCAACTGGATTTAGTCATGTGTACCCATGGTGGTAACACCACAACATTATTTCAAGTCTGTGTCCTCAGAGCAGCTTCTGGGTACTGGGAAGGCAAATAAAATACACATTCCAATGATAGGGGCAGGGGTGAGAAGCCACAGATTACCAGTGTCCAGCTCATGGGTCAACCAGTGTCATGTCCTCTTGATGACTAGCCTCTACCAGTTTATCATAGCTCTCTGGATTCAACTTTTACCTTGCTGTTTCTCCCCTGAGGATATTCCTTATTTTAAGGTAAACTCAGCCATGCATTGAGAAAAGGTAGACTGTTTTTAATGTTTTATATAGCTTTATACATGTTCTCCATTTGGAGATTTGTTTTTAGCACTGATGTCATACTTGCTTGTTATAGAAGTTTTGATTAATTAAAAAAATAAAATTGGTGGTTTTTGATGTGATATAGATATGATTCTAGGGAACTGCTCTAGAATGTTAACCTCCAGTTACAGTACCTTAGTAAATTAAGGACTCATCAGCTCTATCTCTATATCTAATATTTCTGTCTCGTTTTACTTCTCTCTCTGTCATATTTTTCTAGGAAATTTTGTAAACACTTACGACAAAGCAAAGTCAAACTGACTTGACTTCAGGTATTCATTTTATTACATGGATATACTCCCCACTAGATTAGAATTCATTCCCAGGGCTTGGATAGTGCCTGATTCTAAGCACTTAAGGAATATACTTAATGTAATGTAAATATCAATGACTATGGTTAATATAAGCTTCCTGAAATTTGTCACATCCATCCGTAAATATATTTAAGAAGTAACAACTTTTATGAAAATAGCTTTCTTTTCCTATACCCTATATCCTCATATTCTCTTCTTGCATTGACTTTCTGAATCTTCTCTCTGCTCCTACAAGACAAAACCAATAAATAAATAAATAAATAAATAAATAAATAAATAAATAAATAAATAAATAAAGTATTAGAATAAAGTGTTTCTTCTCCTAGGGATATTTGCATTTTGCCATGCTTAAAGCCTCGAGTTATGTACCTATGATAAACAAATTTCAGGAATTGGAGAGGATTTGGAGAGAAAATTCACCCTAAAATTCAGTGTATGATTGTGGCATAATACAAAAAGAATGGCTTCCAGATTTTTATATTTTGGATTGATTTGTTGTAGGATTTTAGATGGAAAAGGTGGTTATTTTCTATTATGCCTGGAGGTTAGCAGTACATTTCAGTTCCCTAATAAAAGCCAGTGATGTTCAGTGAGATTTACAACAAGAGTATTTCAGGAATGGTGAAATACATAAAGACAGCATATTTTAGGACAACTCCATCATAGCAGTATGACTCCCTATGGCAAAATTTCTTTCAAAGGCTTATGAGCCTGATAAATTCTTCAGTAAGAGGATTCTACCGGACAGGGGATTAGGTATATCTAGAAGGCCCAAAGGGGCAAGTGCTGAATAAGATGTAATTTTAGGATTTTAAATTAGGTTTAACAAAGCCTATAGGGAAATTGAGTCCAGTATTCTGTGAACACAGCAAACTTAATGTTTGTGGCCTTAAAAATATCTGTGTAGAGATTAGTCTGTCCTCAGTGTAGAAGTCATTGCAACACTGAAGAGAGGAACTGAAGTTTATGGATGTGTTGCAGTCCAATAGGTAGTTTAGAGTTATTGCAGTAACACCTCTAGCTTATGTACTCCATGTGGAAGACTTGGAATCCCCTGATACATTTGGCTTCCTAAGTAACATGTCTGATCCTGATGAATGCCAACTCTTGCTATACTTGCAGGTAAATAAAACCATCTGAGTTGTTGAAAGTGAATGTCAACAGCACCTCTGCTGTGTGAATCAGAGATATATGTCAGAGCAAAGAAAAAATATGCATATGGAACAAATGAGTGTCCTTACATCTAAAATAAGGATCAGGCCTAGGCTGGATGTGTCACATAGTCATCGACCCAATTTTGTTTGGTCTGGGGATGCAGCCAGCCTTGGGCTCCCATGAATCTTTGCTGTGCATTTTAGAATGAAAGTCCATGGGTTACCATGACACAACACTTTCAGATTGTGAGTATAGTGGCTCATTGGTTTGTTTGGCTTCCCTTAAGCTGTAGTAATAAACATGCACTGAGCCAGTGAATGTTGGAAAATCCCCTCTAGGCTTCCTCATTAGTCAAACCAGAGATTTAAGTATTGAACAAAGCAGATGAGCTTCATATGACTCAATTGTCCATTACATGCATTTTCCCCCTGAATCAAGCAACCTTTACAAACTTCTCTCCCATAGGCCCCTACTAAAACAAGATACTTAGAGAATGGCTCACTTGTTATCTCTCCTAGTAGATGTAGGGAGTTCAGACTGATTTATACCATTACTGTTTCTGCATTCCACCTTGCATTTTAACTACTGGTGTTTCTAACGATGCTCGATTAATATGCTACTACAGTAGCATGACCAGAGCTTCATAAAATGGTGTCTGGTATCTCCTTAGTGCCCAGGTCTCATGTTTAAAAATTAAAACACAGTTATCACCTGTGGGATGTCAGTTAAGTGTCTGACTTGATCGCAGTTCAGATCTTACTCTCAGAACTGTGAGTTCAAACCCTGCATTGGGCTCTGTGCTGGGTGCGAAGCCTGCTTAAAACACACACACACACACACACACACACACACACACACACACACACACACACACACACAGTTATCACCTGACATCTGCTGTTAACAAATATTCCTTTTCTGTCATTCCTACTCTCAAGCTAGAGGTTCACAAAGGAAGGGTTATGGACTCAAAGTTTACACTAACTTGACAAAGGCTATGCCTTCAAAATTTGACACCTAAAATGCTTCCCTCTCTCATACCTACTCTCTAGCTAGATGTTCATAGGCAGGGCTTATGCACCCCCAAATTACCCTTAATTGCTCTTCTTCCTGTATTTAATCTAAAAAGAAACACACCCAATGTTTTGCAGACAGGTGTGGCAGACAGACCTTAAGGTGACCCTGCATTACCACTGCTTTCTAGTATGCATGTCCTTTTATAATCTGTGGGCAGGAAGTGAGACTTGCTGCTAATCCATAAAATATGGCAAAAATGGAGGAATGCTATCCCTTGATTCAATTATGTTCTGTGACAAAGGTGCAGAACATGCATTGTGATTAAGGTCCTAAATCAGTGAATTTGAAATAATCAGCAGGGAGATTATCAGGTAAAATCAAGTGAAAGCCCTTGAAAGAAGACTGGGACTTCTCTGAGTAACAATCTCTCCTCTGGTCTTGAAGAAGCATGCAGCTAAGATGTGAAGTGCCAGGGCCACATGGAGGGGAACTGAAAGTCGCCCTCCGGGAGCTGAGGGCCTCAGTATTATAATCATAAGGAACTGAATTCTGCCAACAACTTCATGTGCTTAGAAGAGGACCCCTCACCTCAATGAAAATAAGGCTCTGGCTGACACCTTGATTGCAGCTGATGAGAACTTCAGCAGAAGACACATAGTTTAGCCATTCCCCAGGTCCTGGCTCACAGAAACTATGAAATAATAAATGTATGTTTTAAGCTGCTTATTTTGTGGTAATGTGTTATATGTCCTGACAAACAAACAAAGAAAAAACCTAATCTAGATGTAATATATGAGGTTTAGGATTTTATTTGATTGTAGATCTATACCCAAATGAGAGGTGAGCACACACTTGATGCTCACCTAAAACCTGTAAAGGAGGACTCCTTCCTTAACATTTGCACCTGTGATGGAGAATTAGTGGCCTGACTGGCTCAAACTATAAATCTGCCATTTACTAGCCAAATGAATTCCAGCAAGTTCTTTAACTTTTAAAAATTTGCTCCTGCATTATAAAATGAGGATAATAATAGTAACAATGATTTTGTAGTATGGTTTGGGGGTAAAGTAATGTATGCAAAGTGCCTAACCCATAGATGATGCACAACAAACTACTATCCACCAAACTGTTCTTTGCACTTGCAGTGCTCTGCTCTCTTTTGTGTATATATTTAAATCTCACATCTACTTTTAGACTCAGCTCTCATTGTTTTTGGTTACATTTTGCAGGTCCATGGGCTGGAGTGGAAGCTTCTGGAAGATAGGAACATGTATTCTTCTTGTATTCCTAGCATAGAGTGCAATGCTTGGCACCACTCAGATGCTCCTGTAACACTGTAGCTCAGATGGGTCTCCTCCCTTGAACTCAAATGTGTTTGTTTCTATGCCATTTATTTGGCAATTAAGGACTACCTTTCCTACTTTTCAAATGCTAATTCTACTTTTGATATTTGATTGTCACATGCAGGTCTCAGCCCACAAACAGATTGTAAACCCCTTTAGTGTGGCAATCAAACATATTATTTCTTTATATCCTATACTTTGCCTATAACCCTGAAAACACACATAGCACATGTTAAAAGAATACAAAATTGAGGGACTTGGATGGGAATATTAAAAACAGAACATGGACCTTAATTAAATGTTTATGGGTTAAAATAATTGGAGCTTTTACTTAAGGCCCAAATACTTTGAAGTTCTGATATTTGCTATTATTAAGTAGAGTTATTATTGCCCCACTTTTTTTTTTTTGTACACTGAAATATGGTTTTACTTTACTGTCATGAATCAGACCATTGATAGTATTATAAGGTGAGAAATCTGGCCTGGGGATTATGATGAAAAATTAGTGTTGGAGAACTTGTTAAATTTGCTTTTTAATTAGAACTCATCTTATTTGCATTTTATTGCAGATTAATTTTGAACTATTTTAGGATTTAAATAAATGAGAACATTCTTGAAATCAAGAAACCAATGTAACCATAAGAAATAGCTATTTCTTAATATGAAATGAGAAACAAAACATTAATTTTATCTGAGAAGTCACTCTGTTAGCTAAAAAAAATTGACAAAAGGCATTTTATGTTAAAGCTAAGAAAAAGAACATATGTTAATTTAACTATTGATAAAGAAAGTTTGTAGCTTAGTTTTACTAGCTGAAGAGAAGGATCAGAAATCTGGAAATTGAAGGTAAGATTTATCTTCATGATTTATCTCCAATTATTGCCCAATCTATTTTTATGTTTTCTAACTATTATAACATTTAGAATTCTCTACATAGTATATTACTTATTCATAAGTTTTGTTAGAGAGCTATTAAGATTTAATTGTCTTCTCTTTGCTAATTTTATAAGATAATTTCCTTTCATAGCTATGTTATTTGTCTAAATCTGTTTCTTTTGGCTTATCAACTGTCCACCTTGTTTTCATTTCCCTTCTCCTTTACCACTGTCATAATCTATATGAACTACATTTCTTTCTTTTCCTCCACTTTATGCACTGCATTTCTATAAAAATTCTACAGCCTAAATATAACATATCTGTTTTATCACAATCAGTAGATTGAAGGTATAAGACATCCCATTTCCCAGTTTTACATCATGCAGATTGTCCAGTTGCTTTTTTCAGCAGCAGTGCCATGACTAAAGGTGCCTTTAAATACACACACACACACACACACACACACACACACACACACACACAGAAACATGCACCAAGCTAACAAAACTAACAAAAGTTAGCAGATAAAAACACACTATGGGATTGAATACAGTTAAGTAATTACATGATGTGAAAAATAATGTTCGTCCCTGTACTATCTCAGTGAAGTTCTTTATAACACATAGCTTTATATTTTTTTCTTAGTTTTAACTCTGTAAACATTAATGTCCATAAAAAGGGATAAAAACTAAAGTATGATAGCAGGAATGATTTTATCCAGAATTATTAGGGAGTGAATGTATGCTTTTCTCCTCCTTGTTCTATAGTAATTTCATACATAATGATTATTCCATTCAACCCATTTCAATACGATAATGCCCTTTTTGGAGGCCATTTTAATTTTTCTTCCTCTGAAGAAGTCCATTTTCTCTGCTAAAATGGATATTAGGTAACATTTTTAGACAAAACAAAGCCCATATCCATTCAGCATATTGGTACATTTTAAAATAAATCATTTTCTTACAGTAGAGTACAGACTGACTCTCTTTACATTATAGGAAAGTCAGTTTCAACTTCTTCAATATGACCATATAAGTATCCTAAATCTACATTTGATTCTAAAAACCTACAAATGTATTTAAAATTTACTAAATGATTTGGATCTTATAACATTCTTGGATAGCTTATATTTTTAGATCGATTTTGCAGACATAAACCTTGGGCGTAGACAGCATGACCATGCACAGAAATTGGCAAAAGGGGGACTCCAGAATAGGAGTTCATATTCACTCCATCATGTCTTGCTACATTTTTTTTAAACATTTATTTAATTTTTTTTTTTTTTTTTTTTTTTTTTTTTTGAGAGGGAGAGAGACGGAGTGCGAGTGGGGGAGGGGCAGAGAGAGAGGGAGACACAGAATCTGAAGCAGGCTCCAGGCTCTGAGCTGTCAGCACAGAGCCCAGCACGGGGTTCTAACTCACCAACTCAGACATCATGACCTGAGCCGAAATCAGATGCTTAATGGACTGAGCCACCCAGAAGCCCCTATACATCTTAATAATGACTTGTGACTGAGTATTTGTGAGTTTTTGGTTTCTCAGTTTTCCTCATATTTTTCTTTTTTTTCTCTTTCACGATTCATGTAGGTAAGAAATTCTAAACGTCCGTGTTTAACTTCATAAGAAACTGCCAACTGTTTTTCAAAGTGATGTTCCATTCTTTATTACTCCTACCAGCCATGTCTGAGAGTTCCAGTTACCCTTCATTTTTGCCAGAACTTGGTATTATGTATTATTCTTCTGTTTAATTTTAGGCATTCTAATATATGTATAGCAGTATCTCATTTTGATTTTAATTTCCATTTCGTTAAACATCTTTTTATGTGCTTACTGACATTCAATATATCTTCCTTTTTGAAGTGACTTTTTGCTATTTCTCATTTTAAAAAAATGGATTTTTTTCCTGAGTTTTGAAAGTTCTTTATGTTTTCTGGATACAAGTGCTTTGTCAGATAAATGATCTGCATGTATTTCTCTACGAATCTATAGTTTGTCTTTTCCTGCTCTTGACAGGATTTTTCATAGAACAAAAGGTTTTTATTTTTTTACTAACTTGGACTTAGCAATTTTTCTTTTGTGGATTGTGAATTTTTATATTTAAGAATACCTTGCTTAACCAAAGGTCATAAGAAATTTTTATATTTTTTTCTAAAAGTTATATTTTTCTCTCTCAAAATTAAATAAACTTTGAAAAAAAATTAAAAAAAAAATGGGTGCCTGGGTGGCTCAGTCAGTTGAGTGTCTGACTTTGGCTCAGGGCATGGCCTCACCGTTCATGAGTTCGAGCCCCGCCTCGGGTTCTGTGCTGACAGCTTGGAGCCTGGAGCCTGCTTTGGATTCTGTGTCTCCCTCTTTTTCTGCCCCTCCCCCACTGAGGCTCTGTCTGTCTCTCTCTCAAAGTTCAATAAACTTTGAAAAAAATTTTTTTAAGAATTCAAAAAATAAAAGTTCTGTATTTCTGTATTTTATACTTAAGCCTATGATTAAAGTTAATTTTTGTACTAGTTTAATTTTGTACTAAATTTGTACTAGTTAACTAGTTACAGTTAATTTTGTACTGGTAAGCATTTGCCTACCAGGTATAAGCTGAGGTCTTTTTCTTTTTTCTTTTTATGCTTAAGGATGTCCATTGTTTCCATATCATTTGTTGAAAAGATTATCCTTTCTCTATTGAATTGCTTTTGTAACTCTGTCAGAAGTAAAATCATATGGTCTATTTCTGGACTGTCCATTTGGTTCCATTTGCCTATGTCTGCCTTTCCACAATACTACACTGTCTCAATCACTGCAGCTGTATAGTATGTATTGAAATCAGGTAGGACAAGTCTTCCAACTACATTCTTCTCTAAAAGAATTGTTTTGGCTTTCTAGTTCCTTTGTTTGTCCATATTTTAGAATCAGCTTATACATATTTTGTAGAATCCTATTAGGGTATTGATTGAGATTATATTGAACTATAGAGCAATTTGGCAATACTTAACATCATAAGAATATTGATATTTCCAATCAACGAATATTATATATATCTTTATTTATTTAGATCTACTTTGATTTCTTTCTTTAGTGTTTTATAATTTTTCAGCATAGAGAACCTTCAAATATATTGTTAGATTTTTACCTACTTACGTTTTGAGTGCTTTTATAAATAGCTTTTGGAGGATCTTCTTTTAAGATCACTTATAGTTCTTCACAACATGGGCCTCTTCATTGGGCTCTTCATGACATGAAATCTTGCTTCCTCCAAAGCAAATGATCCAGGCTATAGAAGAACTTAGATGGAAGCCATAATATCTTCTATAACCTAATATCAGAATTGGCATATCATCACTTTTTCCATATGCTATTGATCATACAGAACAACAATGGGACAATGTGGACAGGGCTTATACAAGGATATGGATATAAGGAGGCAGGCATTGTTTGGGTCCATCTTGGAGGAGGTTATTGCGTAGGTGTTGGATTAAGATGATTAGTTTTTAAGTTTCCATTTATTAGTTATATATATGTTTTTTTGTATGTATGCCCTCAAAGAGGTCATTTTTACCTCTTTCCTTCCTTCTCATCCATGAATTCTAGCTATGTACTTTCTAAAGCATTTGCCTACCAGTCTTTGCCAACCCTTCTTTGACTCTTTTGTCCTTGGCCTAATAACAGTTACATTATGGCAACAGTGGCAGCATCTGAGTAGGGAACAGGACAACCAACACTTAGAAACATAAGGCATTTCAAACCTAAAATGAGTTATGAGGGAAAACTGCATACATTTCCAAGTAGTAGTCATGAATCTTCAATAAGGCCTTTGTCCTATAGCTGAGTTTCAGCCTCAGATATTTGTAAGTTATCCAGGTGTATAAATTTTGTTCATTAACTCAAGTGTTACTCATTGCACATGTTTTTCTGAGTTTAGATTTCTTTTGAAAAAAGTCCTCATATTTACCAAAGGGCAGAACATCCTAGTTATAAGTGGCAATTAATAGTTAATGAAGTTAAAATAAGAAAAAAAATGTATTTAAAATTTTCATTGTATTTTATTATCTTTTGTGCATGATCGAGTGCATTTTCTGGCAAATTTTGATATAAATATCTGCTCAGCCTGTTATTTTTTCCAAGGAAGCAATTCTCAAGGCATGCCTCCTTCAGTGAGGCCCAAGAGATTTTGTTTAATGGACAAATGGAGGAGCCATTGAGCTCTTAATTATAATCACTTAGTTTCTTGAAAATTTGAGATAATAAACTTTGAGGTGGTTTTTTATGGGTAATAATAGCAAATGGGCAGAAATTACAGGATATTCTATGCCTTGTTGATATTCTCTTGTTAATTGTATTTATCACTCTGAGGTCTTATTGTTACAACATATGTATGAACTAAATTCACTCAATTAATTTGTACATCTTTTAGGAACTGCATTTATTAAGCAAAACAATGCCAAGATTCTCTGGTACAATTAAATGGCTGTGCTTAGGAGATAACAGCATTCCTTTAATTATAATTATTCCTGAAGCTTAAAAGTGTTATATATGTGGGACAACTGTTCTCCCTCTCTATACTATCTTTATGTGGACAAAGATTAGTCTGGTTAAGAAGTAAAATAATGAAAATGCTACTTGGTTTTTATTTATGATCATTTTATGCCAATTTTGATGCTGAAATAACCAAGGAAATTTAAATGTAAAATTAAGTTTGGTGCCATCAAGTGTAGTGAATATTGAAAAAAAGGAAGTAATAAAATATATGTAGAAAATAAACCCTGGGTTCTTGGCCTATTTCTCTTAAGAAATTTGTAATCTAGGGGTACCTGGTGGTTCAGTTGGTTAAGCATCCAACTCTTGATTTCAGCTCAGATCATGATTTCACAGTTCATGGGTTCAAGTCCAGCGTTGGGCTCTGTGCTGATGGTGCAGAGCCTGCTTGGGATTCTCTCTCTCCCCTTCTCTCTCTGCCCCTTCCCTGCTTGCATGCTCTCTCTCTCTCTCTCTCCCTCTCTCAGTCTCTCTCTCTCTCTCTCTCTCTCTCTCAAAATAAATAAACTTAAACAAAATTTGTAATCCAGCATTGGCATTTTCTCTATGCATATGTCTATTTTCTCCAGTAGATTTTAAACCCTCTGAGCAAGGACTGAGCTCTGTTTATATTTTATCTACCATATTGTATACAATATATAGACCATATTAAGTGACTTATAAAATAATGATGAATTTGTTATGATCCTGGGTCAAGATACACTGAGAAAAATTGCCTATAAGTAGTAAATAATTAAAATATATAGTATTAATATTAGAAGGGTGAAGAATTGAATCCAACTAAGGGTTGTAAAAATGTGTTTCAGATACAGGGCTCTTCCATTCAGCCTCAGGAGAAAAAAAAGATGTGGTCACAATTAGAACTATGTTTCTATCTATAGGAGGTAGCTGAGTGTGTTTGGAAAGTAGATGGCACCAGGTCAGTGTCCTGCTAGCTTCTTCTAAGCCCCAAATAGAGTTGTCCTAGTAATATTAAACATGTCTAACCCTTTATATTGGGAAGTAGTCATCTAGGCCCTCCTGGTGTGCATGAAGGATTGGTAAAACCAAATATGTTTGGTAAGGTTTCAATAACTTTTTTCCAAAATGGCCGAGATATTCTTGACTCTCAAAGCTATACCATACAGGTTGATTGGCATTTCATAAGGTAAAACTAAGAATTCATGTTTACTAATCATGCATTTTAAAATCCAGATTTAGTATATGGTGCTGAGAATGACAAAGTAAGAGTAGGAACTCCACAAGAGGTATGAAATGCAACGTAGTAAGATGAAAATCACACAGATTTTGGATTAAGGTTACTAGCATCAAGTCCTAGCTTTTTAATTTACTG
This sequence comes from Panthera pardus, assembly GCF_024362965.1. NCBI lineage: Eukaryota > Metazoa > Chordata > Mammalia > Carnivora > Felidae > Panthera > Panthera pardus. Next base: position 104,172,608 of record NW_026526732.1, read on the forward strand.
GTTGTATGAACTTAGGAGAAGTCATTTTTACCCCTTTGCTCCTTAATATCTTCATTTGCATAATGGAGATTTTATTGGTTGCTATGAAGAACTAGGAATAGGGCTTTTGAGTATTTGAAATGTCAACAAATGTTAAATATAGGGGGAGAAAAGGACCTTTCTGGAGGAGGAAAGGATATGATCTGTGAAGAAGAATCCTTGATCCCTCTGGTGGTAGGAAGATGGAGAGAGAAAGACAGATATACAGAGAGACAGAGATGTCACAGAATTAAATTTTAAAATGTTTCATAGTAATTCAATGGGCTAAAGTGAAATTGTCTTTATTATCTAAGAAAGATTAGTTTAGGCTCATTTCTCCAAGGAGGAAGAGAAGTAATATGTTGTATAATAAACTGGTGAATTTGATTTTTATTATAAATTAAACATGTACAGGGGCACCTGGGTGGCTCAGTTGGTTACGCATCTGAATTCAGCTCAGGTCATAATCTCACAGTTCATGGGTTTGAGCCCCATGTCATGCTCTGTGCTGACAGCTTGGAGCCTGGATTCTGCTTCAGATTCCGTGTCTCCCTCTCTCTCTGCCCCTTCCCTACCCTCTTTCTCAAAAAGCAAATAAACATTAAAAAAATGTACCATTTCCACCTATCTGATTTAATTTTATTTTTTTTAAGTTTTAACATTATTCGCTCTATTACCAATTTCATTTTTCCTTCTTTTCTTCCCATCACTTAACTTGTCCCCAGTACTTTGGGCCTATGGACTGGTGTAGCTGGTTATGGATATGCAATCTCTGTCATAAGCAGTCTGGGAAGTTCCTACTAACTATCTTTCAGCTCTCTGATTCTTTCCTTTGCTGTGTCCAATCTACTGATGAGTGAATCAAGGCATTCTTCATTTCTGTTAGTGTCTTTGATTTCTAGCATTCCCTTCTGTCCTTTCATAAAGTTTCTATCTCTCTGCTCTATTATTCAGCTGTTCTTGGGTGTTGTTTACTTTTTCCATGAGAGACCTAACATATGAGTCATAGTGATTATAAAGTCCCTATCCGATAATTCCCTAACATATCTCATATTTGAGTTTGATTCTAATGTTTGTTTTTTGTTTGTTTGTTTGCTTGTTTTTCAGACTGTGCTTTTTCTTGCCTTTCAGTATGCTTCCAACACCTCTCTTCCATTCCCTGCTGCCAGGGCATAGCCCCCCAGGAGCTCCAACTGATAATCTGTAAGTGCCCATTTCCCTAGGAGGTTTTTATCTTAGTACCATGAGATTGTGGAAATTTCCATTCTGCTTTTCAGAGTTTTTCCTGTTTGAACTCATTTCTTTAAACCCTTGTTTTGTATAGCTGAGTAATTCAGCAACTTTCTTGAGAAGGCTGCCACATGTTAAGATCTCTCAATTCTACAGTTATGTCATTCTGACTTCACAAGATCATTAACATTTTATTGGTTTTCATGTTCCTTAGAGACAGTCCAGTTCCCAAGGGAAGTCTGAGTTTTCAGATGCTAGCCCATTTTCAGAACTGGAAATTGCTCACAGGGAAAAGGTGGTTGTCCATTTGATAGTTGCTCTGAGGTTCTTATTTTTTGTCATGTTAGCTCCTCTGTTCCTCATCACTTTTGCAGATCCATGGTGCCTTGAAACTGATGACTTCTTTAAGTTCTATCTGGAATTTTTAGTTGTCCTTGGCAGGAGTGCTGGTTTGCTACAAACTACTCGATCTCACCTTGAAATGGAAATTCTCCAAATCATACTATTATTATTTTTTAAGTCTATTTAATTATTTTTTTGGCGGGGAGAGAGTGCAGGAGGGGCAGAGAGAGAAGGAGAGAGAGAGAGAGAATCCAAAGCAGGCTTCATACTGTCAGTGCAGAGCCCCATGTAAGGCTCAAACTCTCGAACCTTGAGACCATGACCTGAGCCAAAATCAAGAATTGTGTGCTAAGCCAGCTGAGCCACCCGGGTGCCTTTCCAAATCATATTATTTAAACTGACACCCTTATAAAAATTGTTCTCAATATTATCTATTCTGCAGCAATAACACTGTGGATGTGGAATAAAATTAATATATGGTGTAATAAATTTCTTTAGGTTGAATAAAACATAGATTTTGATCAAATTGAAACATTTATCTCTTTAAATAAAAATTATTTATGGATAGTGATGTCATAGAGTTTTCTAAATGATCGTTATCCGTAATTTTCTAATTTTATAAATGCAAGTTTTGAGATCTACAGTAATGCATTTTGTTCATTCACTTATTTTTCTACTAATGATTGGGACTGATTATCTGCTGAAAGCAGCACCAGTTGCTGAGATTAGAAGTAAAATTCCTGCCCTTGAGTGAAAACTTTAACTGTGGTAAGGATATAAACAATAAATAAGCAATTCTGGAATCATGTACTTATAAAATATAAGTAAGTATGGACTCTATATGAACATATTAGAAGTAGTAACTAATTAGGGAATTCAGAGAGAGATTCACAGAGTATTTTAACTGAGTCTTTAAAACTAAGAATTTATTTTGAAAAGGGCATGTGGATGGCATGTGAAGGGTAACAAATATGAAACAGCAAATATTTTACAGTTTAGAGTGTGAGATGGGTTGTTGGTGGTATGTCACAGTGATAAGAAAGTAGAAAGTCAAGGTTTATACTGTTAAGGGCCTTATACACCTTGTGTAGGAATTTGAACTTCATTGTGCTGGAAGGGGAGTGCTATTAAAGTGCTCATGCAGGTGAAGTTTGACTAGAGTCAGGGTGACCAAACTGAGGTTCAGTGACCTGTATATCATTTCACAGGGAGTAGAGTTAAAATCTTGATTGAAATCCAATGTTCTTGTCCTTATGATAGGCTGACTGTTCACAACGAGTGTAATAAAATATAATAACATCAATAATAATTATTATACATTTACTATGTGTTAGGTTCCAAGTGCTTTATTTTTTTTCCTAGTTAATCATCACAAGGCTATGTAATAGAGAAGAGTTCTGCCCAGAATGACTTGCTGATTATAAGTTGAAAATGATGCCTTTGAGAGAGATATTGTGATTTATTCTTTGCCCCAACTCTTGTAGATCTGGGAACTGGAGTTTCTTTTTGGAAACTAGAAGAGTGAGTAAAAAAAAAAAAAAAATGGTACCTGTATCACTTCAAGAACTGAGAGACCATTTTGTGAACTTTCAGATAAATCCATTATATTATCAAGACAGCTCAGCTAGAATAAAGTACATGGCAAGGGGGAGAATGGCATATGGCAAGGTAAAGACATTGAAGAGATAACATGAATACCTTGGATAAGTTACTACATAGACCAAAAGTGTGCCAATGCCAGTTCACACCATACTAGAGCCATCACAGAGAAACAGGACTCAGGGTACAGGGATGTAGGTAGAGGATGTCACTCTATGTCGCAAAGTGAAAGATTTTAGTGTTCAACCAGGAGATTAGATTAGTCATCTTGACATGCTTCCAGGAGTAGGGGGGCTTTTGCAGCAGCATGAAATGAAGAAAACCTTGCTTCTATTAATTTGTCTAGTGGGTGTCCAAAATCTCAAAGTAATTTTAATAAGATCCATACGGTTTGGGTTGTATTCTCCAAGGTTGAAGGAGAAATTAGAAAGACATAAAACAGTCGAGTTGGGTTAGATGAGAAGATTATAAATTATACTCAGAAAATAGGAAGCAGCATGAGAGCATTAGTTAAATGCTATGAATATGACTTCCTTTAGTTGAGTCTCTATTTCATTTATTATTTAAAAAAAGTTTCCTTTGAAATCTCAGGATAAAAATCACTTAGAAGTAAAAATCAATTTTTTTTTTTTTAAAACAGAGTCGATGATTAAGGTTGAGGGTATAGCAAAGCCTTTTGTTACAAATAGTCTGGTATGTAAGATGATATCCTCTGGAGTATATTTATCTTCCATGGTTTTAACAGAGTAATCATTTCAGCAAAGACTTGAACTCTAAAGCACTAGAATTTGTTTTGATCATATACTGCATTACTGTAAAATGCCCAGGCAGTAAAAGCAAACCCATTCTGTCTTCCTGGAATATTAAATTGACAGAATTTTGAGTTTTGGTAGAATGCTCATTCATTTGATGTTACATTCTCAGATGTGTGATCCTCATGCACGCACATTATGGATAGTGCCCAGTAATATATAAAAAAGTCTTTCTCCTTAGAGGAAAGGATGATGTCTTTAAATGCTCCCAGTCTTTCTCCAGGTTTCTCCTGTTTTTCTGGGAGCAGAGGTCAGTGCATTGGACTAACCTAATTCTGGTCTTTCAACATTTTCCTACTGACGGGTTATGATCAGAGTCAACCTGCCTGTGTCTCCAAAAACAGCTCTGATTATCCTCACCTCCCAAAGGAACAGAAACTAATCATTCCAGGGTAGTAAGGATTGTATGCAATTGTTTTATTAGGATTCTATTGATAGGGCTACTATCTACCTAGTGAACAAGGCTTTGAGGCGCTGCCTTGTTAGAACACTGGATGGCTAAGATAAATTAGCCTAGAAAAATTGTCCCTAACACATAACTTTATAGACAGACTAAATACTTGTCCCATTAATAGTCAAAAGGAGATAAGACAATGCGAAGAGTAAGATTAGAGAAAGAATGAGGGAAGAAGCAGAGGGAGACAGAGGGGAAGTTTAAATCAGGTTGATTTATGGGAGGGATGGATTTCAATCCACAGATGATAAGGGTCCTGACAGCAGACTAGAGATAAATTATTTCTCAAAAAGAAATGACACTGAAGATTTCCTGAGAAAGAGAAATGAACAACCTAAAGAATAAAAAAATGAGGGAGTTGCCTAGAAGAAATAAAACCCCACAGAAAATAGCTTTGGTGTCCACAGTTGCTATGCAAACATACTCATCTTTCAGAGATAAAATGAGAGTACTGTAAACATCAGGAGACTATTTTACTATTTTATCTTTTAGTTAAACAGACTTCAAATAAAAGAGGTTAAGAAACACTATGCTATTGAAGCTTGTATGAAAAGTCAAAAGAATATCAATCACGGTATGCAGCTGAGTACTTGCGTATTCAGGAATGGATGGTAATTTCTGAATTATTTATGCTTCTCTGTTAGTGAAACCCCTGCCTTTCAACACACATTATCTTTGTATTTTTGAAGATTGGCTGCCAGCCTCAGTTTATTAGGGGGGTACATGATTGCATTTGCATTTGTATAAGAATTAAGTTTGGAATTTACAGGTGATGGATCATTCAGGCCTCCAACAGAAAACAGATGGTACACTCAATTACCTAAAAATAATTTAATACAAAGCTTTGTACAAAGGTGTATTCCAAGTGATGGGAACCTACAATGGTTCATAAGGCAGCCAGACACTACCAGGAGCAGAGTCTGTTAGAATTCTAAGGCAGGAAGCAGTTGGAGCTACAACCCCAGTGCCAGAATTAAGCTGGAGGTGTGATGGGATTGGGGTCAGTAAATATTCCAACCCCACTTCTTCCTTTTCCCACTTTGATCTTTCAGAGACTCCCAGACATTAAACCCAACAGGAAGTCAGAGGCAAGAAAGCCATTGTAATGTAGTCTGTAGAGGTTTAAGCCTCTGAAATAGAGCATGTAGGAAGGTGATTCATTTGGTACATAAGAAAATTAAGTTTGGGAAATAATTTCCTTGATGCACCTACAGAAATCCAGATGGATGTTTTTAGTTGGAGCTGAAGAAAAAATAGTTAAACCTAGGGAAATAGATTTAGAAGTAATCAAATATTGGGGCACTTGGGTGGCTCAGTCGATTAAGCATCCAACTTTGGCTCAGGTCATGATCTCACGGTCCGTGAGTTCTAGCCTCAGGTTGGGCTCTGTGTTGACACCTTGGATTCTGAGTCCCCCTCTCTCTCTGCCCCTCCACTGCTTGCACTCTGTCTCTCTCTGTCAAAAAAAAAAAAAAAAAAAAAGAAGAAGAAGAAGAAGAAGAAGAAGAAGAAGAAGAAGAAGAAGAAGAAATCAAATATTTGCCCTTACATTTAGTCTCATACTCAGGATTCTGCCTAAAACTTTCTTTCTTTTTTTCTTTCTATCTCTCTATAAATTGGATGAGTCTATTCACTTCCATAGCTTACATTTGCATTATTATATGTTATTATGTGGTCATTTTATGTTTGCTTGATATAAATGCATATTCTATTATATTTGGGCGTGATGCTTATATGTTTAATAGCAACATATTCATATCAATTGCTTCAAGGTTTTCTAATTTTTGCAGTTCAATTCTTTGATATTATTTCTGTTTTTTTAAATGATGACTGTATCAATTGCTGATACGTATTTTAGAAATCCTCCAATGGATTGTAAATTGCAAATTTATTCTTATGAGGTTTTTTTTTTTCCTATTTTTCCTTTATATGTTTAGAAGTTATGTTACAGGGGCATAGACCTTTAGATTATTATATCATCATGTTGAATTAAACCTTTTTTTCATTGTGGAAACTTCATAATATTTAACTTTTTTTTTCTTTTACTTTAAAGTTCCCTTTGTTTGGTCCTAATATATTTTCTTTCAATCAGATTTGTCTGATCTCATTTTCTATATTTTCAGTGTCAAATTTTTTCTTTCTTTATATTTTAGGTATGTTTTAGGTATGTTTCTTATAATCTATATATTATTGGGGTTTTTAGAAGCTTGCTCTGGTTATCTTTTTCTATTAACTATAGAGTTTTAGCCCATTTATTTTCATCAGGTTACTGATGTATTTGGATTTCTTACAACTATTGTACTTCTATTTGACCCACCCATCTGCCCTCCTCCCTTTCTCCCTTTTCCCTCCCTTCCTCCTTCCTTCCCTTCCCTTCCCTTCTCTTCCCTTCCCTTGCCTTCCCTTCCCCTTCCTTCCTTCCTTCCTTCCTTCCTTCCTTCCTTCCTTCCTTCCTTCCTTCATCTGTTCTATTTTTTTCCTTCTCTGTTTCCATTCTTTTAATAGTTTCTATGAATTTAATATACACACTCAACTTTACAAAGTATAAACATTAATCAGTGTATTTACCTTCATCCCCAACAATAAAAGTATAGGACAATTTAATTGCAATTACTCCAGTGCCAATGCATATACCACTCTTATGTTTCAATTCTGCATCTTTAGCATCATGAGCTGGACACTGTAGCAGACAGACCCTGGAATGGTCCCTGATTTGGTATCTATGCCTTTGTATAATCCCCTCCCCTTGAGTGTGGGTGGGACCAGTGTCCCGCTTTTAGTCAATAGAATATGACAAAGATAATGAGATGCCACTTCTGTGACTACTTTATGACTCATAGAAACTGTATGATAATAAATGTATGTTGTTTGAAGACCATGTTTGTAGTACTTTGTTACACAGTCATATAAAATGAATATAGATATTAACATTGCTTTAATTTTATTTATCAGTGTCTACTGATGAGCCCATCAAAGTTGTTCTTCATTTTACTTGCAATGTTATTTTTATTTATAGCATTTCACTTTGATTTCTTCCTAAAATTTTCATTTCTCTGCTTTTCATTATCTCTACATTACCTGTCTATTCTTGCATGCTGTCCACTTGTCTATTGGAGTCCTTAGCACATTAATCATAGTTATTTTATATTCGGGTTTGATAGTTCAGAGTCTCTGCCATATCTGAGTCAGGCTCTGATGCTTGATTTATCTGTTCATACTGTGTTTTTGCCTTTTATCATGCCTTAAAAAGGTTTTTTGTTGAAAACTGTGTATGGTATATCAGGCATAGGGAATTGAGGTAAATAGGCCTTTAGTGTAAGGTTTTATGTTCATCTGGCTAGCAGTGAGGCTGTGCTTACTGTTTGCTCTAGCTGTAGATATCAGAGGCTAAAATTTCCTCTAGTGTCTTTCTTTTTATATCTCCCATTTTCTTTGGGTTTCTCTACAGGTTTAAAAAAAAATGGGTCTGAGCCTTGTACTTCTTTTCGCTGTAATTCTCTGTTTTATATATATATAACATATATATATATATATATATATATAACATATATATGTTATATATATATATGTATATACATATATATGTTATATATATATGTATATATAACATATATATGTTATATATACATATATATATATAACATATATATGTATATATACATATATATATATATAACATATATATGTATATATACATATATATATATAACATATATATGTATATATACATATATATGTATATATACATATATATATATATATTCTCTGTTATATATATATATATATATATATATATATATATATAACACTTCCTTTCTCCACACACCTTCTCCTCATTGTATCATTCAAGCTCATATATAAATATATATATATATATAAATAATTCAAAAATATATATATTTTTATATATGAGCTTGAATGATACAATGAGGAGAAGGTGTGTGGAGAAAGGAAGTGTTATATAATCCCATGATTAGGTCTCAGTTTTGTGGTGGGCCTGGGCTTCTGGACTGTGACCTTCACAAGAGCTTCTTAGATTATTTTTTTTTCCCTCTCAGTTGAGACCAGAGGACTAGATCAACATGGGGTTGGGCATTTCTCTTCCTCCTGGTTGGTTAGTTAGGCTCTAATGAAATTCTAGTTCAGCTAGGCTTTGGTAAAATAGTCTCCCTTTGAGAGCAGGCCTTTGTTACGGCATGAAGACAGATTGTTCTTTGATCGTTACCCTGAGAATGTGGTGGGGCCACTAGAGGTAAAACTCAGAAAAGTGTGGGGCCCCTAAGGTTGGGAGCTCAGGAGCTTTTATCTTTTAGGTTCATCCACACTCTCCCTCCAGCAATTAGTCAGTGATCCTTAAAGTGCTCCTACCGATTGCTGGCTCCAGTAGAAGTTTCTGTTCCCTTTTCCTGATAAACTGGGATTCTCTTTCTGCCTCTGCTCTTCAGGTAGCAGTTTGCCCTGTGACCTGGATTCTCTGATGGATCTAAGCACGGTTGACTTTCAGTCTGTTCAGATTTTTGCTGGTTGTGAGGCAAGAGTGGCAACTTCTGATCTTTATACATATCGAACCAGAAATGAGAAGCTTCAGGTTTTTTGCTCAACATTCATTCTGGAATTTGAGAGTGCAGATTGTATCACTTTCCTCCAGTCTGCAGAATTGTTACCTTCTGATACTCCCATTTCACATATATTGGAACATTTTATGTTATTTCCCTGTTTCATAGCTTCTCATATATGCCCCTTGCCTTTTTCTGTGCCTCATGTTTGATCATCTCGTCAGGTCTAACTTCCTATTTGTTAATACCTTTCCATTTTTTCTCCCAACTGGAATTTATCCATTGTGTTTTCAAGTTCAGTAGTAATCTTTAGTAATTATATTTGTTTCTTTTTGAATATGTTTGGTAATTTTTATAGTTTGTATTTCTCACTTATATTTATAGTTCTCTCTTTTGTTTCTTTAAATATATTTGACACATTTATTTTATGTTTGACTGGTAATGTGACTATCTGAAAATTTGCAGATCCAATTCTGTTGTCTGTTATTTTCAGAAGTTCTTTTTCATGATATCCTGCTTCCTTATGTTTTATGATTTTTTTTAAAATTTTGGATCCTTAGAATTTTATCAGGATAATTTTTGAAGCTTTTTTGAAGATGAATTCCTTTAGAGGACATTGATTCTTTTTGGTATGTGCCTATAGGTACTTCAATTCAGCATCCCTTCAGATGAACAAAAATTATGGCTTTTGGTGGGGGGTGTGTGGAGGGCTTGAGGGAGCAAAGCAGCACTACCATTCTGAGCTACTTTATGATAAATTCTGACTGAGGTTCATAGGACTACACAAGTAGTATAAATAATTTTTGGCCACAAATATGCATAGGCTCAAGGGAGAACCTATCTCTTACTACTCAATGCTGGCAAAATTTAAACATAATTTGGGACACCTGGGTGGCTCAGTAGGTTAAGCAGCTGGCTCTTGGTTCCGGTTCAGGTCATGATCTCAGGTTGTGAGTTTGAGCCCAATGTCGGGTTTCACGCTGACAGTGAGAAGCCTCCTTGGAAAATCTCTCCATCTCTCCCTCTTTCTCTGCTCCTCCCCCACCTCAAAATAAATAAATAAACTTAAAAAAATAAAAAAAATAGCAACTTAATTTATGGATTTCCAATTGGGTCTCACCATATTGGACACACACAGGTTTTATATATGGTTTTCCGTGTCATATGTGACTATCAAAAGAGAAGCTTCAGCTTGCTTGTTTTCTAACCCTCTGGACTCCATATTCATTATTTGCACTTTTAGTTGGTTTCATGAGGAAGGTGTTCAAAGTATCTAAACTTCTGCTCAGAATACAGTTCTCTCAATTTTTTGTATTAAAATTTTTTTTATGTTTATTTAGTTTTTGAGAGAGACAGACAGAGCCCAATGGCTGAGGGGCAGAGGGAGAGGGAGACACAGAATCAGAAGCAGGATCCAGACTCTGAGCTGTCAGCACAGAGCCCAACGTGATTCTCAAACCCACGGACTGCGAGATCATGACCTGAGCCAAAGTTGGATGCTCAACCGACTGAGCCACCCAGGTGCCCCTAGTCTCTCAATTTTTTAACAGGCATTTTGTAAAAGGAGTACTTTCTAAAGTCACAGACCTACTTTCTAAAATGAGAAAAATGTTTTAAAGCAGACTTCCATTTTTGTAAATTGTCAGTCTGATGGCACAGAAAAGAGAAATTTTCAATAAGAATATTAATGAACATTCTTTACAAAACATTTCTTTTTCCTACTCTCTCTCTCTTTTCCTCATGGAAAAGAATCTAAAGAAACAAAGGCAGAAAGAACAGCAAAATCAGTTAGGAGACTACTGCACTTATCCAGGCAGAGGTGTTAGAGGCATGAGCCAGAGTAGGAATGGTTGGATGGAAGAAATGTTGCAAACAGGATATATTTTTAAAATAGAGCCAAAAAGATTTTCTGTGTATTAGATTCACTAGGTGTGAAAAAGAGAAGATTCAGGGGTGACTCCAAGATTATATGTCAGAGAAAAAGAACATGTTTGTTATACAACAAAGCTACAGGTAATCCTATGACCCTCCTACTAAACTGGCTCTAACCCCCCCCCCTTTTTTTTTAAGATTTTATTTTTAAGTAATCTCTACTCCCCAGGTGGGGCTTAAACTCACAACTCCAAGATCAAGAGTTGGCGCACCCCTCGAGTAAGCCAGCCAGATGCTCCAAAAGTGACTCCAAATCTTTTAACTTGAAGAGCAAATATATTCATATTTGTTTACAACCATAATAATTTTCAGAGATACAAGGAAATTTTCTTCAAAAGTTTTTTGAAGGGGCCCCTGGCTGACTCAGTTGGTTAAACATCCAGCTTCGGCTCAGGTCATGATCTCCTGGTTGGTGAGTTCCAGCCCCATGTTGGGCTCTGTGCTGACAGCCTGGAGCCTGTTCAGATTCTGTGTCTCCCTTTCTGTCCCTCCCCTGCTTGCGCATACACCCTCTCTCTCTTTCAAAAATAAATAAACATTAAAAAAAAAAAGAAACTTGTTAGGGTAAAGGGCCTGCTTTCTGCTTCAAGTTCCCTTTTCCTGAACCTGGGACTAAGTAGAAAGTTAAAAGAAAATATCCTGGTACTGGTACATTTTCACATTATAAGTCCAGTAAAATTCTCACCCTCAGGTTTCTCTGTTCTGTGATCTGCTTCCTTTAGCTCTTGCCATTTGAAGTGCTATTTATCCTCTTACTGGTTTAAACCACATCATTGTAATGCTTTACAGTCTATTTCACAGTGAACCCATCTCCTTGTACAAAATGTTTTCTCTCCCACTTTTGACCAAGACAGACAAAGACTTTTAAATACAGCTACATTTATTAGAAAAAGCTTTGCTGAGCACTCACTATATGCATTGAGCTTGATGGGGTTAAAAAGCAATATCTGACATCAGAATGAGAGGAATGATTTCATATAAAAATTGTAAGTATAGGAAAATGCAAAAATTGGCACAGAGAAATGAACTGTGGTTAATACTAATGGTTAAATTTTATAAAAAGCAGTTGCTATGCATTAGTCACTATTCCAATTTAATCCTCAGGACCCTCTGAGATAAATTAATTATTATATTTATTTAACATTATAAAGGAACTCAGGAAGAGAAAGGTTAAATTCACGATTTTATAGATGAGAGTTTCTAGAGCCAGAATGTAATCCCAGGGATTCTGTTCCCATGTCTGTGTTTTCCAGTGCATTTCTGCCTCTGAAAGATAGGAAAAATGGGTACTATGATTTATCAAAAAGGAATGAGTCACAACAGACCTTGGAATATTTAGTCATACCTGTCTGTTGAAGTTGGGGTTTGAGGCATCACTCTGAGATGAATAATTCTAAATGATTGTTTTCCTAAAATCTGATGTTTTAGACACTTTCTGACAAGAAAATGGTTATAATGATATCTTAAGGTTTTAAATTCTGTAGTTCTATGATCTTTCCCTTTGAAGTAGGAAGCAATTTTCCCTTTGTCATTCACATGCCAGAGACATAATGGTTTTTTTTTTTCTTCCTAGAATATCTCATGCATCTGCATAACCACAGGATTCTCTGACAGTAGTAAATATTCCTTTCTGCAGCATATGAAATGCAGTAAAGTTTATTCTTCACATTTTTGGCCAAACAAAAATAAAGGATACCAAGGCATAGAGAGTTATACATTCTAGATGGTGATGGCTAATTAATGGCTCTCCCTGTTCTAATTCTACAATGCACAACAAAGACATCAATTGTATATTACACATGTTTTATCTTAATTGTTCCTCAGAGCGTTTTAATAAAAATTGGAGCCTATCTTAAAACAATCAGTTTGCTCTCTGAAAGCTCTTTGTTGAGGATAATAAATTAATAGCACCTGGTATGCCGGCTTTTCAGCAAACACAGGAAATGGTAGCCTTTAATTTTTTCCAATTTAATTTATTTTTGTACCGCATAAATAAAAAGGCTTGGTTAATGATTGTGCTTATAAGTTTATAATATATTTGATTCCATCCAATGTTAAAGGAAGAACACTTAATCTTTCATCAACATTGTTATGATAGCTTTGTTTCTATTTCCTGAAACTTTTCTGCCAAGATTTCATCATGTGTACACAATATTTTAATCTCCTATTTCATATGCAGTTGGAAGAGAAAACATTTGGATAGAAGTGAAAAGTAAGCCTAAACTGTCACCAAACTTACAAACTACCTCCATCTGTAATCATCTTTTCTTCTTATTAGGTGGGAGGAAGAATCCCTCTTCTTAACCATAGCTAACTCCTCTTCCTCTGCTCTGGATCCCAAACAGTAGCAGACCTTCAATAAATTAAGTTGGATGTATGTATGTATGTAGTATGTATGAATGCAATCTTTATTGTCCTTGAAAAAGGAAGCTTATTTGGGACTGTGTAATTTCAGCCAAGACCCCACATACCAAGAACCACACAACAGATGTCAAAAATTCTCACATTCAAAGCAAGGTGCAAAACTACTTAAACTTATTTACCAAAGAAGTGGCTTAAGACCAAGGTTGGAAGTTTCTTTGGGAGAATACAAAACAGTGTGGTTAAAGAGATCCGAGCATTAAGGCAGCCCTGGAGCCATTTTAAAGAAGCTTTGTACAGGAGGGCTGCCCTGGGGGGCAGTGAGGTCCTGATGCAGTGTCTGTGCAGAAATGAGCCACCAAGAATCCGGGGCTGAAGTAGGCACTATAAATGTTCACTTGGAGAATAAGCTGACTCTTTTGTTTATTTGCAGTGAGAGGGCACCAGCAATAGAATGGAAGATATTTCTGAAAGGGTCTCACAGATTGATAGGAGAAATTATACAGGAGTCTAAGCTCAGCCTTTTAGTTAACACCCCGTAACATGTCTAGCAATCATTTCCCATTAGGAAATAATTTCTTTATATGTGGGAGATAGTTAACTACTATGGTTGCAGTTGATGCAATGTTTGAAAATTATCTATACTTTCCTGATGTAGTGATTCACTTTTTCAAGCACTTTTTTTTTTTTGATAAAGGCACATTTTTTTTTTCCTGTAAGGATTCTGTAGGAATTGTATACTATCTTAATGTAAATGAAAGTTAGTAGTTCTGTAGATCTGGTCATAAATTGATATTTAATATGTATAATGTTTATAAATCTTTAACATTTGATATTAAAATGTATAAGCCTAAATGACATTTAAGTCTAGAGTAAGAATTTAAAAATTTGTTTTAAATGTTTATTTGCTTTTGAGAGAGAGACAGAGTGTGAGCAGGGGAGGGGCAGAGAGAGGGGGAGACACAGAATTCAAAGCAGGCTCCAGGGTCTGAGCTGTTAGCACAGAGCCCGACACAGGGCTGGTACTCATGAACCATGAGATCATGACCTGAGCCTGAGCCGAAGTCTGGTGCTTAACGGACTGAGCCACCCAGGCGCCCCTAGAGTAGGAATTTTATCATTGGGCTTTTCTCATTGAAATACAACAAGTACTATGTGGAATCATATAATTTGTTCAGTTGCTCCTCAATAGTCTATGATTTAGATCCCTTCAAAATTCATCTGTTAGAATTCCTACCAAAATTAGTAATCCAAGAATCATCTATATGAAGAGATAACTTAATGATATTATACTTACTTTCTAATCTAATTTAGCTTTCTTAGAGACAGAGAAAATAAGAATCAAGTAGTTATCTGTACAATTACTAGGTCAGCACTCATTTCTGTGTCACTATGATATCAAAATTGACAAAAACTGAGCATTTCAAGTGACTATTATACTCATAAAATGAAACATAGTGTTTAAAATTCTGCTTTTTAATAATTATATAAAAATGATGATATCAAAGATAAACAATATCAGGAAGGGAATGGTGAGATTTCTACTCTCCCTTCTTTGACATATTGTCAGTTTATAATCCATTATTATTATGCATAGAGTGCATTAAAAATACATTCACTGTTGAATAATCGGGCTTTTGTTTTTACAGATGACACTGGGTCTCAAAATAGCTCAGTAGTTGTTACTGTGCAAATAAGCCAAAAGATATTATTACTTTTAATCTGACAGAATTTGCAATACAGCATTAATCTCTTGCAGTTAAAAAAAAAAAAAAAACAAAAAACTTGAAGAACTACAATGTATGCAAAAAAAATAGATAAGGAGAAGAAATCATTGAAATTTTATTTCAAGGGCGTGACGTTTAAAGGACCTGTAAATTGCTCTACTTTATTTTACTTTATTTCACATCTGAGCCTATTTACATCTTGAGACTTGGTGACTTTGCTCATGCACTGCCACATTTAAATCTCACAATAATCCTGCAAGGTAGAAACTGTTATTAACCATATGTACCAAGGAGGAAGTTGTAGCTCACAGAGGTTAAATAACGTGTACAACGTTGCACAACCACAAATTGACTAAAATGGAACAAATTCAGGCTTGTCTTCTGCAGAATCCTTGTTTTACCCACTGGATTTAATGGAAAAACAATATATGAATACCACAGATTCATACTGGACCACAGATTTTCAATCAATACATGTAGTTCTTTCCTTCTTGCCCCAGGCACTGATCTTAAGCATTTTCTAAGTTCATAATCAATATCCAACAGAAAGTTTTTGATATATTTTTCAATATGATGGTGAATAGGACACATATATATGGACTGATACTTACATTCTCTGCTTTTCACTCTCTTCTCCATTCTGCTTTGGAAATAGGTCCCCCAAATTAACCTCATCGTGTGCATGTAAATAGTAATAAAACAGGGCCGCCTGGGTGGCTCGGTTGGTTAAGCATCCGACTTCGGCTCAGGTCATGATATCACAGTCTGTGAGTTCAAGCCCCGTGTTGGGCTCTGTGCTGACAGCTCAGAGCCTGGAGCCTGCTTCGGATTCTGTGTCTCCCTCTCTCTCTGCCCCTCCCCTGCTCATGCTCTGTCTCTCTCTGTCTCAAAAATAAAATAAAAACATTTAAAAAAATTAAAAAAAATAGTAATAAAACATAATTTATTTCTTAATTCCCAGGAAAGTCATCTCCAAGGAAGGCAATTTCTAATTCTGTTACAACAGTGGTTCTCAATCAAGGGTGATTTTGCACACACTTCTCCCTCAGAAGACATTTGGCAGTATCCGAAGAGATTTTTGGTTGTGAAAATTGGGGGTGTAGGTGTGCTATTGGTATCTGGTGGGCAGAGGACAGAAATGTGCTAAATCTTCTATATGGCACAGGGCAATCTCCAATAACAGAGATATATCCTGCCCAAAATGTCAACAGTGCCTACATTGAGAGCCCTGTGTAGGGAAATGAATGGAGAACAAATAGAGAGTCGCAGTCTCTAAACTAGTCACACAATACATTTTCTGTTCATCAAAAACACCTTGGCCATAAATATAATATTGTGTCACTTTCTTAGAACTTCCACTCATTAAAGAAAATGTTTTAGAATGGCTTATGTCAACGATGCGTGTGTGCACATGTATAATTTTATTCAGTATCATTATTAAAATATAAGTAGAAACCCTGTTATGAATAATTAGGCCAGGTCTAGGCTTTCTAGAGTCAGGGCAGATGGGGAAGCAAATGTTGTCCTTTCCCATGGCAATCTTAATGCAAATCTTTATGGGGGCACATTTTACTTATGTATTCTTTTTATGTTCACATTTTCCCTGTGAAAGTTTGACAGAGGTGATAAAACTGAGACACGGAAACACAATTACATTCGATCCAGCAGCTGTTGCTACACAAGGGCAGAAATAAACTTTGTGACTTCCATTGTGTTTTCCACCCCCTTACTCTGAGATAGATACAGACTTTGTATGCACATTGTATCTTATAAATCAGAGTTGACAGCTCTATAATTTTGAACTTGAAGAAAAGAATGAAAAGCATCCATAAAGTAAGCACACTTTAGAACTTAGAAAAACCCAAACCAACAAATTATAATTTTGTATTTAATGTATCACTGTTGCAGCAACACCACCACCCCTCCTATCACCTGACAACACCCCAAACAACCTGGAAACAAAGTGAATACCCATTAAATAGTGAATAGAATAAAATAAAGAGATATGTGTGTTGATATATTTGGAGAGTTTTAAAATGAGTGGCATGCAGTATTCTCTGGTGTGAACTCAGACCCTCTCCTTCATTCTACGTTCCAGAATAAGCAGGGTGGCCATGGCCATCTGGCCTGCATATTCTTAGATAAAGCTTTATTTGAAGCATCACTAACATATTGAACTATCAACAATAGATATTACAGTGAATAAGCCTATGTTGGGACAAATGGACTTTCTTTCTCCACTTCATGTGATATTCCTTGAAATCCTCATTTATTGAATCTTAATCATGTCATGGTAGCAGTATTGAGAAGGTTTATATTGGAGGACTGGCCTGGAAAAGAGACCCAATAAATTAGCCTGATTTTTATCTAAGCTAATGCCTGCTGCTAGTTTGGTCAAAAGCTGTCTATGAACCCTTATACAGTCTAGTCCAATTAGCCAGGTACCTACAGGACAATTAAGTTGCATGAAAAACAAAACAAAACAAAACAAAAACAAAACAAGAATAATTTCTGCATATCTGGCTTAAAATATTGCATGTAAGGCAATAGTATTTATTGAGAAGGATAGATTAGTTGTTGGTGATGGAGGATAGTTCTCTTTTTAAGCTGGAAATAGGAAGTTTTATAAAGATTATAACATAGTGAAACATTTATGCTAGAGAGAATAATTTAGGGTTCATTGATGTGTAGTTAGAACTTAAAATCAGAGAAATAGATAAGCTTCCTTGGATGGGTAATATATAGAGAGAAGAGAAAGAGACCCGGGACAGCTTTGGACACATCCCAATATTAATATGTCAAGCAGAGGGAAGGGAAAGGTAGAAAAGGAGTCAAAATAGGTAGCATGAAAACCAGCAGAGATGTCGTAAATCTGCCATAAAAAGAGTATTTTCCAGTCATGTTCATTCGCTAGCCATTTTGAAGAATTGAGAGGGAAGCTGAATGTGATATGAAAAGAATGACTTTTTTTTGTATTTTTTTGTTTGTTTTTCTTTAAGGTAGTAAGTATTATGCAGTGATGGAGAAGGATGCACTAGCGACATAGAAATTGGTATGGTAGAATATAAGAAGGAAATTGATAGAAGCTTCCTGCCAGAGGAATAGAATTCTAATCAGAGAAGATGTGTGAGCCTTTCGGGGGGGGGGAGCAGGCACTGCACTGATCTCTTTGGTGTGGAAGCAGAACTGTTACAGATGAAAAGACAGACAGATGGGGCTCCTAGGTGTGTGATTACTAGCTGTGGTGCTTCTCTTTTTCTAATGAAAAGAAAGACAAAGCCATTCGCTGGGGCAGGGGAGGGGGAAATGTGTGGCCCACTTGTCAACAGAAGAGTTTGAAATGGTCTTTTTGGACAGTGGAAAATCAAGCATACCAGGAAAATGTGCAGGGTTGCTAGGCAATGTTGTGATCTTTAGTGACCCGTGGACATTGCTGAGTGGAAGAACATTTCGTAGGTGGTGATGACACCATGGAATCAGGGACCCTACTCTATGTTTCCTAAGAGAGATGAATAGATCCAAGTAAATATCTATGGCTGTACTTGTTTCCTCACTTGCCCTTCTGCCCTGCATTTTAACTGAATCTGTGTTTCCACTTCAGTGTTTGCCTATTTTTGGATCTGAATCTACCATACATTTTCTACATTTAGGATTTATTGTAAGAAATCTGTTACATTATGGGATGTGAATAAAGATCAAGGATATATCTGATGATATGGTTAGATAGATACAAAGACCCCTAGAAGAAATATACCAGGCCCATCATGAGATACTATTTCAGCTATCTATTGGAAGAAAAAATCTGTGAGATAACAAAACTCGGAGTTCATTGCAGTAATCTAAACACCACAAACAAAGCAAAATAATTTTTAAAAAAGTCACCAACATTAAACAAATAAACTCTACATGTCAGATTTTGACTCTTAATTATTTTACAGAATTCTCTATGAAAGATTTAAAAGAGAATCATAAAAAAAGTTCTAGGAGCTTTTGATTTTGTCTCCTATTATATACAAATGCTTTTTTTTTTCCTTAGAGAACAAATCTGTTTAAAGGAATCTCTGGGGGAGGGTCTTGGGAAAGTTAGGAATTCCTTTATTTGGAGATCTTGGATTTTTCCTATTGTCCATAACAGAAGTAAATGCGCCAAATTCTCACTGCAGCGTTGTCTTCAAGATTTATAAAATTAAAAACTCTGCAAAAAGTATCCTATTCCTCCAACTCTAATCAAGCATATCTGAGACATCACTGCTTCAACTTGTCACAAAATAAGCTAATTTTATTGTTGCTGTTTTTTTCTCACTCTGTGACTTGTTACTATTTGTGTTTAGACTTTCTATATTGCTTGTGAAAAACTCAATCTCTGTAAAAACATGAAACTTGTCTGAGGAAGAGAATAACAATTCAGGAAAGAGGCATTACCACTAAACACTACAATAATATATAATATAATATAACATAACCATATATAACAATATATTATATAATATGTAAATATATTTATAATATATAATGTATATTAAATAATATGTAATTATTTAATATATACTATAATATGTAAAATATATCCAATAATTAGATAATATTATAATATGTAAAATATATCCGATAATTATATAAGTATAAATCTCCATTAAAATTTCTCTTCTAGCTCCCGGTGTTTCCAGAAATGAGGTCCCTCTCTGTGTCTTCTAAGTTGTTTCATTAAAAAAAAATTTTTAATGTTTATTCAGTTTTGAAAGACAGAGAGACAGCACAAGCAGGGTGAGGCAGAGAGACAGGGGGACACAGAATCTGAAGCAGACTCCAGGTTCTGAGCTGTCAGCACAGAGCCCAATGCAGGGCTCAAACTCACAAACCCTGAGAACTCACAAACCTGAGCGGAAGTTGGACACTTAACCGACTGAACCACCCAGGCACTCCTAAATTGTTTCATTTTATAAGGATGATCTTAGGAATATAGAGGCCGGCAAACTTTTTTGTAAAATACACGTTTGCCCTGCTTTCTGCATGGGCTGCAACTCTATTGATAATCAATCTTTATATCTAAGTCTTCTCCACATATTTCTATGGACTCTGTTTTGCCCTAAAAATAGGACAGTACACAAATTCTTTTTTAGGGATAACAAAAGAAATAAGTAAGGTGAATAGCTATATCATCTACCTTTCCTGGTTCATAGCATCTAAATCCATGGCCCGATTTTCACCCATATGCTGATGACCATCTAGGAAAAATGTGCTAGGCTTTTGGCTGAATAGTACCTTTAAGAATCTGGGGAATTTCATAAGTCACTTGTGATGGGAGTCAGAAACACATTCCCTGCTTCCTTAGCAGCTAGGGCATAAATGTGTACAGCCTAGCGGATAACCATTAAACATAGTCGTGTGAGACTTAGTTTCAGAAATAAGTGTGAAGGGGCACCTGGTGGCTCAGTGGGTTAGGCATCTGACTTCAGCTCAGGTCATGATCTTGCGGTTTGTCAGTTCAAGCCCTGCATTGGTTTCTGTGCTGACAGCTTAGAGCCTGGCGCCTGTTTCTGATTCTGTGTCTACCTCTCTTTCTGCCCCTCCCCCACTTGCGCTCTCTCTCTCCAAAATAAATAAATATTAAAAAAATAGAAAAAAAGAAAAGAAATGAGTGTGAAGAGGCAGATGCCTTGGAATCCGTTCTTGGTGGACTGGCTTCAGAACCATTCGGAGCCAACCTAAATTATGTTAGTATATAGTGACCAGCATCAATGGTGCAAGTCACTGTGTTTTGAAATTTAAAATAACTTCAGCACCGCTGGGGAGAAACAATGCTCTCAAAGAGCAAGTAGCTTTTGTGTTTGTAAAATATAAAAACAGAAGGAATGATGTCGATGTAGCCAAAACCAAAGTCACTCCAAGGTTAGTTCATATAATTAAAAAAAAATACCAGGAGAGTAGTGTCTAAAGTCATTAGAGGGTGAAATGGTGTAAGCGACTAGTTGCGTCAGGGGCAAATATTAAAAAATACAAATGAGAATTTATGAACCATACTGTGATTGTCGTGTCAAGGATAGGAGTCTCAGCAATTTGGCAGATATCAGATCCACGAGTAATTGTTGTCACCATTATCATTATCATTCACATCCAATAGGAAGTAAATTGGAGTGTTAAGTATTTCAAGTCAAGCATGGGCTTTGGCACAAGACATATGTTAAAAGAAATAGTGTGCAAAATACTTAGTACAGTGCTTGTCACAGATTAGACATTAATAAATGTGATTTTCCTATATGCTAGCAAATATGATTTTATGCTTTGAACATTCTATATGTTAAAAAGACTGAAACTGGTGGACCATGAAATAGCTGTGAGAACTAGAAGAACAACTTGAGAGATTTAAGATAGATTTAAGATTTAAGTACAACATCTTGGCTCACAAAATTTTTGAAAGAAAAAGATAAGGGTTATTTTGTGATCTTGATTTTTTTTATATGAAACTTTCTCTAGATTTAAACATTGGAATTTCACATACTTGGAATTTGAGAGAAAAGAAATGAGCAAAGGGAATAAAAAGAGATAGAGAGAGGCAAACCAAGAAACAGACCCTTAACCATAGAGAACAAACTGATGGTTACCAGAGGGGAGGTGGGTGGGAAGATGGGTGAAGTAGGTGATGGGGACTAAGTAGGGCACTTGTGATCATGAGCACCTGGTGATGTATGGAAGTGTTGAATCACTATATTGTACACCTGAAACTAATATTACACTGTCTGTTAACTAACTGGAATTCATATACAAACTTAAGGAAAAAATACACATGCAAATAAAAATTGGAAAAAAAGAAAAAAAAAACATATTGGAGTTTCAGCTGCTTATAATGGCAGAGTAGCTTGGTACTTTCTAATTTTCCTAGAGATAACAATTATAAAACCCAACTATTTCTGGGCCCTGGAGAGCAATAAGAAGCTAACAGAAACTGTAAAATTTATCCTTGAAAGAGTAATTGGAATGTGAAAGTTTTGTGACTTTGTGAACCTCTGCCTGAGAGAACACCCTGATTCACAAATAAACTTGAAATTCAGAAAATCACAAGTGTATAAGCTTGAGGTGTCAAAAGATAGAGTTAAGGGCTAGAGAACTAAGAAGTTTAAATAAAATATTCTGAAAGAGAGAGGATCAGAGGGAAGCTGAGTCCCCAAATCTGCCCAAATAATTAGCTAACTCTTAAATTACACACAATTCAAAATGAAAAAAATTATATTATTATACATAGACACCAAGGGGCCCATGAAAAAGTAGCATCAAGAAGCTAAACAAACAAACAAACAAAAAACTAAGCAGAAATGTCAACTGTTGCCCGCTATAAAGAAGAAAAGCTTTAGATTTTTAGTTTATCTGGGTTAAATGTACCAGAATCAAAATCACTATTCAGAGACTATAGAGTAGTCTTCTTTATTCATCCAAAAGTTATAGACATATGAAAAAAGAGAAAAAAATATGAACCATATCTCAGAAGGAAGCAGTCAATAAAGGCCAACCCTGAGATAACTAAGATGTTACAGTTATTTAAATCGGGCATATAAATAAGTTCAAGGTTTATAGGAAAACTTCCTTAATGAACGGACAGATGGGTAGAAGTCAGCAAACAAGTAAACATTATAATAGTGATCCAAATGAAAATTCTAGAACTACAAAGTACAATAGATTTAATGAAAAATTCACTGAATGGGTTTAATAATCAGCTGGAGCTAGCAGAAGAGAGAGTCAGTGAACTTGAATCCAACCTGAAATATTAGTAAAACCTGAAAAAAATGAACAGAGACAAAAAACCTGTAAGACATTAACAAGCAATCTAAAATAGATATTTTTAAACGTTTATATTTGAATTCCAGTTAGTTAACATACAGTATAATATTCATTTCAGGTGTACAGTATAGTGATTCAATAATTCCATATGTTACCTAGTGCTCATCATGGCAATTACACTCCTTAATCCCCTTACCTTTCACCCATCCCCTACCCACTCCCTCTCTGGTAACCATCAGTTTGTTCTTTATAGTTAAGAATCTGTTTCTTTGTTTGTCTCTTTTTCTCTCTATGCTCATTTGTTTTGTTTCTTAAATTCCACATGAGTGAAATCATGTGATATTTGTCTTACTTACTTACTTCATTTAAGAAAGGGTCCAGTTTCATTCTTCTACATGTTGCTGTCCAGTTTTCCCAAAACCATTTGTTGAAGAGACTGTTTTTCTTCCATTGGATATTCTTTCCAGCTTTGTTGAAGGTTAGTTGATCATATAGTTGTGGGTTCATTTCTGGGTAATCTATTTTGTTCCATTGATCTATGTGTCTATTTTTGTGCCAGTATCATACTCTTTTGACCACTACAGCTTTGTAGTGTAGTTTGAAGTCTGGAATTGTGATGCCTCCAGCTTTGCTTTTCTTTTTCAGGATTACTTTGGATATTCAGGGTTTTTTGTGGCTCCATACAAATTTTAGGATTGTTTGTTATAGCTCTGTGAAAAATGCTGGTGGTATTTTGATAGGGATTGCATTAAATGCATAGGTTGCTTTGGGTAGTATAGACATTTTAACCATATTTATTCTTCTAATCCATGAGCATGAAATGTTTTTCTATTTATTTTTGTCCTCTTCAATTTCTTTCATAAGTGTTCTATACTTTACAGCATACAGATATTTCACTTCTTTGATTAGGGTTATTACTAGGTTTCTTATTGTTTTTGGTGTGGTTGCAGATGGGATAGATTCCTTGATTTCTTTTACTGCTCCTTAATTACTGGTGTATAGAAAAGCAACCAATTTCTGTCATTGATTTTATATTCTGCAACTTTGCTGTGTTCATGTATTAATTGTAGCAATTTTTTTGGTGGAATCTTTTGGGTTTTCCACATAGAGTATCATGTCATATGCAAAAAGTGAAAGTTTGATTTCTTCCTTGCCGATTTTGGTGCCTTTTATTTCTTTTTGTTGTGTGATTGCTGAGGCTAGGACTTTCAGTAGTATGTTGAACAATAGTGGTAAGAGTGGACATCTTTGTTGTTTTCCTGACCTTAGGGAGAAAGCTCTCAGTTTTCCCCCACTGATATTTTTAGTGGGTCTTTCATATATGGCCTTTACGATGTTGAGGTATGTCCCTTCTATCTCTACTTTCTTGAGGGTTTTCATCAATAGGATGATGTGTTTTGTCAAATGCTTTCTGCATTTATTGAGAGGATCATGTGGTTCTTATCCTTTCTTTTATTAATGTGGGGTATCACATTGATTGATTTGCGAATATTGAACTAGGCCTGCAACCCAGCAATAATTCCTACTTGATCATGGTGAATAATTCTTTTAATGTACTGTTGTTCAATTTGCTAGTATTTTGTTGAGAATTTTTGCATCCATGTTTATCAGGGATGTTGGCCTGTAATTCTCCTTTTCAATGGTTGGTTTTTTTTTTTTTTTTTTTGGTCTGTTTTTGAAATTGAGGTAATTCTGGCCTCATAGAATGAGTTTGAAAGTTTTCCTCCCACTTCTATTTTTTTAAACAGTTTGGGAATAAGTATTAATTCTTCTTTAAATGTGTGGTAGAATTCCCATGGGGAGCCATCTGGTCCTGGACTTTTGTTTTTGGGAGATTTTTGATTATTGATTCAATTTCTTTGTTGATTATGGGTCTGGTTAAATTTTCTATTTCTTTCTGTTTCAGTTTTGGTAGTTTGTATGTTTCTAGGAATTTGTCCATTTCATACAGATTGTCCAGTTTGTTGTCATATAATTTTTCATAATATTCTCTTATAATTGTATTACTATGGTGTTGGTTGTGATTTCTCCTCTTTCATTCATGATTTTATTTATTTGGGTCCTTTCTCATTTCTTTTTGATAAGTCTGGGTAGGGGTTTATCAGTTTTGGGTCTTAGTTTTGTTCATCTGTTCTACTGTTGTTTTTTTTTCTTGTTGTTGTTGTTGTTATTGTTTGTATATTATTTATTTCTACTCGTCTTTATAATTTCCCTTCTTCAGCTAGCTTTAGGTTTTATTTGTTGTTTCCT
Organism: Panthera pardus; assembly: GCF_024362965.1. NCBI lineage: Eukaryota > Metazoa > Chordata > Mammalia > Carnivora > Felidae > Panthera > Panthera pardus. The sequence continues at coordinate 104,197,662 of NW_026526732.1, forward strand.
TTCTAGCTCCTTTGGGTGTAAGGGTAGGTTTTGTATTTTAGACTCTTCTTGCTTCTTGATGTAGACCTGTATTGCAATATACTTTCCTCTTAAGACTGCCTTTAGTGCAGTTTTGGACTGTCATGTTTTCATTTTTATTTGCCTCCATGTATTTTTTTTAATTTCTTCTTTACTTTATTGATTAACCTATTCATTCCTTAGTAGGATTTTCTTTAACCTTCATGTATTTGTGGTCTTTCCAAATTTTTTCTTCTGATTTCCCTCAAGTATCATAGTATTGTGGTCTGAAGTTATGCATGGTATGATCTCAGTCTTTTTTTACTTGTTGAGAAATGATTTGTGACCCAGTATGTGATCTATTCTGGAGAATATTTCATGTGCACTTGAAAAGAATGTGTATTCTTCTGCCTTAGGGTGAAATGTTCAGAATATATCTGTTAAGTCCATTTGGTCTAGTGTTTCATCCAAAGCCATGGTTTCCTTGTTGATTTTCTGCTTAGATGAGCTGTCCATTGTAAGTGGAGTGTTAAATCCCTACTATTTTTGTTTTCTTATCAATGAGTTTCTTTACATTTGTTAGTAATTCATTTATATATTTGGGTGCTGACAATATGGGGACATAAATATTTATAATTGGTAGATCTTCTTGATGGATAGACCCCTTAATTATGTTAATATGCCCTTTTTCATCTCTTGTTACAGTCTTTGTTTTAAAATATAGGTTGTCTGATAGAAGTATAGCTACTGTAGCTCTTTTGACGTCCATTAGCATGATAGATAGTTCTCCATCCCTTCACTTTCAATCTACAGGTACCTTTAGGTCTAAAATGAGTGTCTTGTAGGCAGCACATAGATAGGTCTTTTTTTTTAATTCATTCTGATACTTTATGTCTTTTGATTGGGCATTTAGCCCATTTATATTTAGAGTGATTACTGATAGATATGAATTTAGTGCCTTTGTGTTACCTGTAAAGTTAGTATTTCTGGTGATGTTCTCTGTTCCTTCCTAGTCTTTTTTTTTTGCTTTTTCTAGTGTTTTTTCTCACCCCCCCCCCCCCTGCCCCGAGTCCCCTTTAATATTTCTTGCTGGGCTTGTTTAGTGGTCACAAACTCTTTTATTTTTTGTTCATCTGGGCAACTCTTTATCTCTCCTTCTATTCTGAGTGGCAGCCTTGTTGGATAAAGTATTCTTGGCTGCATCTTTTTCCTGTTTGGCATGCTGAATATATCATGCCACTCCCTTCTGGCCTGCCAAATTTCTGTGAATAGATCTGCTGTGAACCTGATCTGTCTTCCCTTGTAGCTTATGGACTTTTTTTCTTTGCTGCTTTCAGGATTCTTTCCTTGTATGTATATCTTGTTATTTGACTATGAAGTGTCTTGGTGATGTCTGGTGTTTTTTGAATTTGGAGTTCTCTGTGCTTCTTGGATTTTGATGTCTGTTTCCTTCCCCAGGCTAGTGAAACTTTCGCTATAATTTGCTCAAATAAACCTTCTACCTCTTTTTGTCTTTCTTCATCTTCTGGGACTACTATGGTATGAATGTTATTACATTCTAAGGAATTGTTGAGTTCCCTAAATCTATATTCATGGTCCAATACCTTTGTTTCCCTCTTCTTTTTGCATAATTGTTTTCCATAATTTGTTATTCTATATCACTGAAATCCTTCTTCTGCTTCATTCATCCTCGTTGTCTTGACATCCATTTGGATTTGCATGTCAATTATAGCATTTTAAATTTTGGCCTGACTCGTTTTTAGCTCTTTTATCTCTGCAATAAGGGATTCTCTAGTGTTGTTTATGCTTTTTTTTTCTCTAATGCAGCTGGTATCCTTATAATTGTTGTTTTAAATTATAGTTCAGACATCTTATTTATATCTGTATTGATTAAATTCCTGGCTGTCCTTTCTTCCTGTTCTTTCTTTTGGGTGAATCCCTCCATCTTGTCATATTGTCAAGGTAAAAAAACCCACAAAACAAACAGAGGAAGCTATATCCTACTTCCCCTACAAATAAAGCATTGCAGCACTCTATGGTCAGTAGACTTGGTGCATGTGAGTGTTTTGTGCTAGTCTTCTGGAGTGAGGCCTGCTGTGCTGATTGTCAGGTGGACTTGCCCTATTGGAGATGTAGGGCACAGAAGAGTGGGGTTTGGTGTAAGCTGCTCTGGCCTCCACTTGGTGGCACTGTTTTGCTCACTGAAGTCCTTTGTGCTGATGGGTGGGGTGAAAATGCGTCATTCTGCTCTGTCATCCCCAGAGCAGAGAGCTCCGCTTGCCCCTCTTCAAGAAGCCCCTACAGAAGAGAAAACAACCACCTGTCTTATGTCCCCTGCTTCCACCAGATCCCTGCCTTCACCGTCTTATGTCTGAGCTGTCAGCCTGCCTGCAGTATAGCACCATTGTGTTTTATCTCAAACACTTGGCTGGGTTTCAAAACTCCCAATTTTAGAGATCATGTGGCATGGACCTAAGCTGATCCTGTAGAAGAAAGTCTTGCTGCACTCTGGCCCGTGCAGGCTTGTCCCAGAAATTGAATGCACAACTGTGCAGTGGTTCAGAATTTATAGTAGAGTGCAGCAGAAAGCTATCACCAGGGCTTATTGCCCTCAGTCAGTATCCCTGTTCCTATGTTTGTGAACAGAGCAGCTCAGTGGTGCCTGCCAGGTCTTTTGCTCCTGGACAGGCTGTGTCCCTTCTCCCAGATGCACTCCAAGCAGGGGAACTCTGCTCCTGTGGGAACCAAGGGATCTGTAGTCTACACTTCTCACTCCTGTGTTCCCATCCTCCACCCCCACTGGAGGACCGGTAGGCCTACCAGGTGTGACCCTGATGATGGCATGGACCTTTGAAACTTCAGATTTGGTGCTCTGCTGGCTATCAAAACTTGCCATATTCAGCCCCTCTCTTTTTCCCAGTCAATGTTTTTGGGGAAGAGTTTTTCTTCTGAAATTCCCCACACATGCACTTTTACTCTTTCTCTTTTTTTCTCTCTTCTCCTCTCTCCACTATCAGGGCTCCCTCCCCATCGCAGCACCATCAACTCTTCTTCCCCTCACATCAACTCTCCACTGCTCCTACCTTCCATGATGTGGTGGTGTAGCAGGATTCTTGCATAGAGAGTCATGACACCAAGGTTTGTCTTTCCAGGAAACAACTGTATTCCTGTTGGCACCATTCAGTTGGGTTCGTACCCAAAGAACTGAGCCCCGAATGCCACGTGACGTAGTTTTGTTTTTTTTTTTATATTATATTTTTTACTTCTTTGTCTCCCATATATGGTAACACACAAGCATGCAGTCTGATTAAGTGGTCTCATGTTACAAGGTCACAAGGGATGTTGTCAAGTACTTGAATAGCAAAGTTGCCTTAAGGTTTTTTTTTTTCTTTCCTTAGGGAGGGGACCCTACCACAGTGGTTTTTTTCATCTCTATTTGTTTTTTTCTTAAGTTTATTTATTTATTTTTTGAGAGAGGGTGAGCATAAATGAGGGAGGAGCAGAGAGAGAGAGGGAAACACAGAATCTGAAGCAGGCTCCAGGCTCCGAGCTGTCAGCAAAGACTGATGCAGGGCTCAAACTCATGAATAGCAACATCATTACCTGAGCTAAAGTTGGATACTTAACAGCCTGAGCCACCCAGGTGCCCCTCACCTCTATTTGTGCATTTTTGCTCTTTCAGTCCTCAGATCTATTTCTTGGGTGTTCAGAATGATTTGATATTTATCTAGCTGTGTTTGAGGGACGAAGCAGCCCTAAGGTCTCCCTACTCCTCTGCCATCTTAACTCCCACCAAAAGGCATATGAATGTTTAAAGCAAAAGGCTTTAACATTGCATTATAGGGTCTGTAATATGTATACTTGCATATAAAAGGAAAACATAAAGGACGGAAAATAGTAAGTAAGCTACATTATTTCAGATTTTCAATATTTACATATAACAATACAATGTTAACATTAACTGAATTATAATAGTTTAGAAATGCATATTTTAATTCCCAGAACAAGCACTAATAAAATAAGATGAATTGCTAAAACCAAAGATGAATCAAAACAGAATACAAGGGACCATTTGATTATTCTGAAAGAAGGGAAGAATGGAGGAACACAGATGAAAAGTTAGACAAAGGGAAATAGAAAGCAAAATGGAATTACTAAATCCAACCATATAGGTAATTACATTAAATATAATTGGAATAAAACTTTAAGTATAAGGTAGAGATTAGTAGGTTGAATAGAAAATCAATATTCAAGTATATGTTCTGGAAAGAGACACACATAAATTTAAGGAAACAATATGCTACAATAAAAAGATGGAAAATTTTATACTAAAAACATTACCATAATAATCACTACTATGTTACAATCAGACCAAATGGACAATCATTGTTAGAACTACATAAATCACTATTTACTATTTATTATTCATAAATCACTTAACAATAGTAGAGATTTCCTAACTCAATTATCTTGGCAACAGATAGATAAAATAGAAAAATAGAAATATTTATATATGAAATATATATATATAACTTTAATGTTTACATCATATATTTCATATGTATGTATTTCATAGATACATTTTTTTACATGCATTTATGTTATTCTACTCACATTGTACAATTGTTAAACGACCTACAAAAAGTACAAAAGCCTCGTCCATTTTCCAATACCAGGTGAGAGCTAAGTTGCAAAAAAGGAACAGTACCATAAGTTACAAGGAAAGTTTGGGTGTCCTGTACAAGTTATACTGTTCCTATCTATGCAGGCTCCTTAGATCAATGTGTCTTTTCTTTTGAGGACAGGAAGGAGACTTTGAACAGGTCTGACATTGGAATGCTTCTACTTGATAAGCCTTAAAACTCTTTTGGCATTTGTAACACAGTTGTTTGAAATTAACCTTATTAGTTCCAGAAACGCACCACACATAAGCACTCTCCCACCTGGTCTTACAATCTTTGCAGTGAAAATAGCCATATTTTGGTTCCAAAAACTGGAAGTTGGGTTTTCTGAGCAAATCTGTTCCGCTGACTTCCCGTCTGCTTGCTCTTGCGTTCCTGAGGGCTTGAGGCATCTTCCTCCCCCCAGCTCATACTGGCAAAGCTACTCCCTTTTGCACTCTTCAGAACTTGGAGTTGGTGGTTTCTGGTGCTGCTGGCTGTCCTCTGCAGGACCCCAAAGTGCCTTCCTCTCCTGGTCTTCCCCCTCCTTCTGCAGCTGGATAAAGCTCCTATAACCTATCCCTGGTGAATAGACTCCCCAGACCAGCAGGGGTACCTTGTGGCTTGTGCTGTCCCAGAGGGAGAACAGTGTGAGAACCCAGCGATACAGACTTGACCATCCACAGGCTCACCTGCACGCCCACCTCCCTGGTGTTAGCCTTGCAAAGCCTCAGGCTCAGGCTGGCATTCATCTGGGTGAGAATGGAATTAAGCTCCGATTTCTTTGAAGTTCCATAAATAGTCAGAGGCATTTGCAGGCACAAGGAAACAAGGCCTGGCCAGGAAAGTGGGGGGACCAGTGTCTTGCCTCCAGTCAGGCTGAAATATATGTATATATATATATACATATATGTGTATATATACACATATACACACATATATGTATATATATATATGGAATATATATAGGCAATAAATATATATAAATGTACATATATGTATTTATATATACATGTATAAATATTCATAAATATATATACATATATATGCAATGTATATATGAAATATATGTAAGTTATATATATTGTATATATATTGCATATATACATTGCATATATATATTTCATGTATACATTTCGTATATATATTTCTTATATATGTATTATATATATAGTATATATATATAAGTAATGTATATGCATCTGTATGGTTTATTTATACATATATTTCATATATAATGTGTATATACTTTGTAATATATACATTGCATATATATTGCTTATTTTTATATATTTCATATATATATTTTGTATATATGTATTATATATATTTCATATATATTATATATCATAATATATTATATATTATATATATATCATAATATGTTACAATGATATAACATATATATCATTGTATGTTTCATATACATATTTTTGTATATATATTGTATATATATAGTGTATATATATGCGCAATATATATATGTTGCTTATTTATAAATATATATTGCATATGTATATTTCATATAAATAGCATATATATCCAATATATATACACAACATATATATAGCATATATATTGCTTATTTATATACATATTTCATATAGATATTTTTCATATGACATATTTTTCATATATATATATATTTTGTATGCATATAGCATATAAATATGAAATATGTATATAAATAATATATATTGCATATATATTTCTTATTTATCTATATTTCATATAGATATAATATGCAATATATATAAGCAATATATATGCATATCTATATACATTACTTCTTTATATATGAAATACACATATATTTCATATATATTGCATATGTATATATTGCATATATATATGCGATATATATATGGCATATATGTATTGCTTATTTATATATATGGCATATATGTATTGCATATATATGTATTTCATGTATATATAGTTCATATATATAGTTCATATGTATATCTTTTGTATACACTATATACACACATATATATGAAATATATAATGAACTATATATATGAACTATATATGAAATACATATATGAAATATATATGAAATTTATGTATGAAATATATGTATGAAAAATATATGTATTACATATATGTATATGAAGTAATATAATTGAAATATATGTATATGAAATATATGTATTTGTAATATATATATGAAATTTATATGAAATATATATATGAAATATGTAATGTAAACATTAAATATATTTAGCAAATATGAAGAATCATTTTTAAATATAGACTGACATTGAATATTACCTAATATTTTTATATAAAGTCTATTTTTTCTGATACAAACATGATTCTAGTTTTCATTAATTAAAATATTTTTTCTTTATTTTCCAGCTTTCAGTATATATGTGTTTGAGGTGTATTTCATAAATATATATGGCTGAGTTAATTTTTAAAACCCAAGTTGAGAATTTCTAGAATGACATCAGCATATGGCTGATTCATCACTCATATCCCACACTCAACTATAACAATTTGTCATCCATCCATCTAGTGGAGAAACTCTTGCACATTGTTGGCAGAAAAAAATGTGAGTTTGGATGCATTAGAGAGGGTAAGAGGAACATTTGACTTTACTTGCATCACCTCTTCCACCATGTGGCACAGCCTAGTGCAAAGAGTTCTTGGCTCCTGATTTCTCCCGTGGGGGAAAGTAAGAGCATATGAATGGGTGCCTGTTTCCTTATCTGTGCCTTGTGCTGCCAAAGAGCCCATTTGTTTCTTGCTTCATTCAGAATACTGCATCATGAGTTGCATGACTTGGGGGGGTGGGTGGAAAGAAGCAGCAGAACAGCCAATGAGACTCTCAGAGGGCTTTAAAGGGATGCAGATTCTACTAGTAACACAACAGACTCCATCAAGAATCCTACCCATGAGCTTTCAGGGACACAGTTGATAATTGTATTAGATGTTAATGGACTAATCATGCTAATTTAGTTCAGAAATTGTTAGAATGGATAAAAATTGAAACAAAATCCAACTATTTGCTATCTAAAAGAAATGTTCTTTAAATATAATGATAGGTCGAAAGTAAATAGACAAAAATATATACAATGCAAAGTAAAAATATGAAGGTTTGCTCTCAGATAATATCAGATGAAATAGATTTCAAAATTGCATGCATTATCAGAAATAACAAGGGACGCTTCATAAATGATATAGGAGTTAATTCAATAGGAAAACACTGTAACCAGAAAGATTTGTGCCTAATGACAAAGCTTCAGGATTTATTTACGTCTTCCTTTATTTCTGTATTATTCAATATGAGTTTTTATTAAAAAAAAACAAAAAACAGCTAACTACAATGTCTAGATTCTGCAAAACCCTTCCTAGAACTCTCCCAACTTCTCTTGGTTAGGAGGTGGCAACACACTCCTCTGTCTGTGCCTTGATTGATGGCTTGCCAGAGTTGCCATCTTCCCCTTACAAAATTGATATTTGTGCTTCAGCTGGGTGTTTTCACCTTCCTCACATCTTCCATTGCTGTAGTTCTTGTCACTATGCTCTGGCTGTCTTTTGGGACTAGCCATATGTTAGATTATGTTTCCTGGTTCCCAAACTAGCCCGTATCCTTATCCTTTTACATTGTCTTATGCTTAGAAAATCATAATTCTCATACTTTTTCAGTCATTTTATCTACACTCAATGTATATTCGTAGCCCATACCAGTTCCTTTTATTATGTGCCATGAAGGTAATCCCTTCTATTGACTGAAATATAAAATAACTGCATCCAGTAATAAAATATACATGTCACATACTGTATGACTAATCTGCAAATAATATAAATATGTAGCACTCATTGCCCTGAATAAGTTAATCAATAAATCAACAATATTTATTTTACTGCTATTATGTATGTATAATCATGGTATGAACTATCATGTATTCAATACAGTACTGCCAGTATTGGACATTAGGCTCATAAGATTTACAATCCACTGGGGGAGAGAAAATGATTAATCATGGTAAAATTAGATAGCAATGAAGTAGATCACTACTGTCCAAAACTACACTAAGGCCTCAAAAAAAAAAATTAATGTGAATGGAGTTGTTAAATTATTTCATAGAAATATTATAAATGAAATGTGGGAGTGAGGATCCTTACATGTATGTATACCTGGAGTATAACACCTGTAACTTGGCTATGTTAGCTATAGAATGCTTTTTGTTTAGGAAAGTACTTCCTTTAGCCAAATTGCTCTTTGACTGCTTTTTTTCCTCAGCCAGGAGAAGCTGGAAGAGTTATCAGATTGCCTTATTATAAAGGCAGGTGTGTTATGTTTGGGAAAACAATGAAATCAGGAGAGTTGAATTTATAGCTTTTGTTCTTTCACTTCATACTTGCATAGCCTGGACATTTCTGAGACTTAGCTTCCTTATCTTTTAAGGACACAATAATACGTTCTTTCTAAGCCATAAAGCACTTTTAAAGTATGAGCTGTGATCTTCATTAGCTATCTGACTTAAATATTTTCAATTACATGTAAAGCTAAAAATTGTGGACTGTGTTTCTAGGTCCTAAATTCTACAATAATCTTGAGATGTGAAGCCAAATATTAAATGAAGGAAAACATAATGAATTTTTAACTTAGTGTTATTTCAAACCAATATAGAGTTTTCTCATTTCTTTTTGTGTTTAAAAACACATCTCTTTAAGAGAATATTCAAAAGTATAGTATAAAGAATGCTGAGTAAATTTATTTTGAACGATAATGAATGACATCTCAAGCTAATTGTGGTGTTTGGAATAATATAATTATTGCAGATTTTATATAGAACAAAATCAATACAAGAAAGAATGACATTTTCCTAATATGCGGCTATGTTGGGTTGATAAAATTAATCCAATTAATTCATAATTATATTTGTGTTCTCCAGCATGTAAATAATACTAAATTGATGTTTCATAAAACTAGCCATTAAAGAACTTACAAGTTGATTTTCACATAAAAATTACCAGATTGATGAGGGCAAGATGGAAAAACTAATGGCAAAAAGTGACATAAAACATGACTATTATTTTACAGTTAAACAATGTTATGCCATGAAATGGAAAAGGCCATTACCAGCTGGTTGTTAATACCCTAAGAATGCTTTTGTGCAATAATTAAAATGCAAAAGCTAGTCATTCCCATTTTATTGGGTAGGGGAAGCCATAATGTAGATTTTTATAGGAACATTCAGAGTTACTGCTGTTATCCATAACTCTTCTGTCTTTTAAAAATGTAGCCAACAAATGTACATTGTTTTCAGTTGTGCTGATTTATGACATAATCACAGCAATTATAGCAGGGCAAGTCCTATTTGAGAAGTCAGTCAAGCCCTTTTAGCCTGATGCTGTTGAATTACAGCTTTCAAATGTACCCTTGAGTCTTTAAAGTGTCTCTCATCAAACGTTGAATGAAACCAATTTTATAAACATAGCAGAAATTAGGGGTGCTACTACATTTTAAGCTGTCACTTTAGAAGTTTGTGCATCAATTCCAACACATCTATCATTGTTCAAGATTATTTTGTGACTTTAAGAATTATTGCAATGGACTATTTTACATATTCTCAAGGGCAGAAAATCTATTCTATGTGGAGGATCATAATATCTAAAAATAGATGTAATTGTTTTGGAGGCAAGACAGAAGAATGAATAAATGAATATATATGTATATGTTTCTATATATTTGTCTATATATCCCTCTATCATTTATCTATTATCTATCATCTATCTATCTATCTATCTATCTATCTATCTATCTATCATCTATCTATTTATCTATCACCTATCTATCCTATCTGGGTAATAGTGAAAAATCCCAACTTTTAAAATAAAATAACTAATATTCTCAGTGGCACATGATCTACTTTTGTGGCAAAATTATTTCCAGAAAAAGTATTTGTGAGGCATTTTTAAAAGAATTATTACTGAAATAGTTCCCAAAGAAGATACTTTTCTGAAATACGAAGCATAATTTGATATGTAATTTATGGCATGCTTATGATTAAAAGATCTGTCTCACTCTTTTGTAATTGCATTTTAACTAAAAAGAGCTTTAGTTGATTGTAAAAATGATTTGCTTTTTGTATATTTTTAACCTTTTATTTTGAGATAATTTCGGACATACACAAAGAGAGAACTGAAAGAGAACTGAAAAGTTGCAGAAATAGAACTGAAAATTCTTACACAAAAAGTAATAGTTTCTTTAACTCAAGTACAAGGATCAAAATAAAAATTAACACTGATGCAATACTATTAACTAATCTATAGACCCTGTTTAATTGCCAGTTGTCCAAATTGTCCAATCCAGGATCCCATATTGCATTTAGTTATCATGTCAGTCTTTTTTGTGTGTTTCATGATCCTACGTTTGAGGAGACATGGCCAATTGTTTTGTAGAATGCCTCCCAATTTGGATTTGTCCGATGTTTCTTGATGATTAAATTCAGATTATGCATTCTTTGTAAGAGTGCCAGAAAAGTAATACCATGTCTTTCTCAGTATATCATAGGAGGCCCGTAATGTTTATAGATGTTATTAAGGGTAATGCTAGACAACCTGGTTCAGGTGGTACCTAAAAAGTTTCTCCATTGTAATGCTATTATTTTCTCTCTTTGTAAATAATAATTATCTTGTGGGAAGATACTGTTAATTATGCTAATATCCTGTTTCTTATTAAGCTTTTGCCTACTAATTTTAGCATTCATGGATGAATCTTGCTATGGCAATTTTTACTGTGATGTTGCCAAATAGTGACTTTTATTTCCATCATCCCTTCTACATTTATTAATTGGAATTTTACTAGAAGGAAGAACAGCCCATTTTCCCCTTTATTTCTTCAATGGCATATTTATATTGGCATTGACTCCTGGATATTTTATTCTATGATTCATAGTTCATTATTATTATTTATTTTTGCTCAAATTATCCCAGATTTGGTCATGGGAATCCCTTCAAATTTATTCCTTTCTATATCTCCAATAATTTGTTTTAAGCATTCGCATACTTCAGGCAACATGAAGTATTCCATTCTAATCTAGTACTTTTCCTGAAATCAGCCATTTTCTCAGAGTCCTTTCATTTTTATTGAAGAATGGTGTTCAGAAAAACAAAATATGGGCACTAGTTATGCTCATTGCTACTGTAGTGTTACTGTTCTAGGTCTTCTTAGTGGGTACACATGGACATCTATACCAATATCTATATTGATTTCTATGTATTTTTCTATGTGTTTGTTAAGAATTGTTAGTACATACTGATTCATCTGGTTAAGTCCAACACCCAAGGGTTCATTCTAGCCTTCCTCAATTCATATTTATAATTCCTTTCTCCTACAATAAGAAAACTGCATCTCATTATTCACATTCATTTGAAGGTGAATAATCCTAATTTCATAATGACAAAAATCCCAATTTTATAATTACTAATTATACTCTTGTGAGTATAGAGTAGAATATTTGTATGTAGTTCATTTTGTCTTAGCCCGTTAGCTTACAGTCAAATAATGCAAATAATGTTTTACTGAGTTAACAGATTAGTTCTTTTCTTCCCCACACAGTTTTGTGTGGTTTTTGTTAGGCATTTGTAATACAGTAAGTTTGCTTTATTACTGCTTGTACCTCATTTTGTGCTTTCCCACATTCTGGATAATTTTAATTATTTACAAAATGTGTGTATATCATGCATATATCAAACTTTACCGTGGTACTAAAAGTCAGAATTATACCCAGAGGCAACCTCAGAGCCATTCTTTCTACCCCATTTTAATTGCGCTGATTTTTCTACCATATTACCACCTATATTCTGTAAGTTAGCTAATTATATTAATTTCTGACTTTATGCCTTTTATCTGTTTTCTTATCTTTTTTCCTTCTACAATCTTCTTTGTACTTGTCTATTTCTTTCTGGAATCTCCAGGGCTATCAGTTTGCCTATTTCAGCTGGATACCAGCTGGAGCAATCAATCCACAGTCAAAAATAAAGGTTTAAGTTAACATTGCCCCAAGGATGACATCATTTTTAGCAAAAATGAAGAAATTTGCATTTATATGACAACATCATGAGAATAACCTGTTAAAATACGAAAGCATATTATCTACAGCAGGACAAAGAATGAGCAGAAACAAATGATGAAAATTAAGACATATTGTGTGTTCACAGAGACTGCACTATGGTATTTAGCCTCTCTGCCCTTTTTCTAACTCTCTCTTTTTTAGAACTTTCACCACTGCTTGAAATTGTCAACTAAACATTAATTTAGATCTGAAATCTTGAAAGACTTTTAAAACAAAATATTTCAAAGATACGATTAAAATTGCTTGTTATTAATTTTTCATAATTTAATTTTTAATAGACTATTTTTAGGGCAGTTTTGGATTTGCAACAAAATTGAGACGCAGGCACAGAGATTTCCCATATATATCCACTGCCCTATGCATGCATCATCTCCCTTATTATCAAAATCACTCATCAAAATGGTGGTTATTTGTTTCTTTCTTAAAAAAAATTTTTTTTAACATTTATTTATTTTTGAGACAGAGAGAGACAGAGCATGAACGGGGGAGGGTCACAGAGAGAGGGAGACACAGGATCCGAAACAGGCTCTGGGCTCTGAGCTGTCAGCACAGAGCCCGACGCGGGGCTCGAACCCACGGACCATTAGATCATGACCTGAGCCGAAGTCGGACGCTTAACCGACCAAGCCACCCAGGCGCCCCTGTTTCTTTCTTTAAACTAAAGATGAACATATTGAAACATAATTGCCCAAAGCCCATAGGTTTACCTTAGGGTTCATTCTTGGTGTTGTACATTCGCTGCCTTTGGACAACAGTGTAATGATTTATACCCATCATTATAATACTATACAGAGTATTTTCACTGCCTTAACAATCCTCTGTGCCCTGCCTATTTATCCCTGCCCCCCCTTCCTACCACACCCCTGGAAATCACTGATCTTTTTTACTGTTTTCAGTTTTTCTCTTTCAAGAATTTTATATAATTGGGACCATACAAGATGTAGTCTTTTCAGATTGACTTCTTTCACCTAGTAATATGTAGTTAAGTTTCGTCCATGTCTTTTCAGGGCTTGATAGCTCATTTCTTAGCACTGAATAATATTCCATTATCTGGATACACCATAGTTTATCTATTTGCCTACTTATAAGGACATCTTTTTTTTCTCCAAGTTTGGCAATTACAAATAAAGCTGCTGTACATAACCATGTATGGGTTTTTGTGTAGATGCATTTTCAAATGTTTTAAGTAAATAACAACAAACACAATTGAAGGATAATATGATAAGATTATGTTTAGTTTTGTAAGAAACTGCCAAACCGTCTTCCAAAGTGTCTGCAACATTTTGCATTCCCACTAGCAAAGAATGACAGTTCCTTTTCCTCCACATCCTCACCTGCATTTGGTGTTGCCAGTGTTCTGGATTTTGGCTATTCTAATAGGTGTGTAGTGGTATTTTATTATTGTTTTAATTTGACTTTCATTGATGATATATGATGTTGTGTATCTTTTTAAATGCTTTTTTTCCATCTGTATATCTTCTTGGGTGATATGTCTGTTAAGATCTTTGGCCCATTTTGTAAATGGGTTGCATGTTTTCTTATTGTTGAGTTTGAGAGTTCTTTGTATATTTTGGATGACAAGACTTTATCAGGTGTGTCTTTTGGAACATTTTCTCCTACTCTATGGCTTGTCTTCTAGTTCTCCTGGTATTGTCTTTCACAGAGAAGTTTTTATTTTTAATAAAGTCTAACTTATCAGTTATTTCTTTCGTGGATCATATTTTTAGGTGTTTTACTTAAAAACTCCAAGGTCATCTAGGTTTTCTCGTATGTTATCTGCTAGGGTTTTTATAGTTTTGCATTTTAACTTTAGCTCTCCAGTCCATTTTGAGTTTCTTTATATGAAGAGTATAAGGTCTGTGCCTAGATTCATTTTTTTGCATGTGGATGTCCAGTTGTTCCAGTATCATTTTTTGAAAAGATGATCTTTGCTACAGTGTATTGCCTTTGCTCCTTTGTCAAGATCAGTTGGTTATATTTATGGTGGTCTATTTCTGGGCTTTATATTCTTTACCATTGATCTATTTGTCTATTCTTTCACTAATACCACATTCTCTTGATTACTGTAGCTTTATATTAAATCATGAATACAGGTAGTGGCAGTCCTCTGTCCTTCTCCTTTAATATTGCATTGGCCATCTGAGTCTTTTGTTTATCCAGTATAATCTTTATTTTTTTTTTTAAATTAACGTTTATTTATTTTTGAGACAGAGAGAGACAGAGCATGAACAGGGGAGGGGCAGAGAGAGAGGGAGACACAGAATCTGAAACAGGCTCCAGGCTCTGAGCAGTCAGTACAGAGCCCGACGCGGGGCTCAAACTCACCGATCGTGAGATCATGACCTGAGCCGAAGTCAGATGCTTAACCGACCGAACCACCCAGGCGCCCCTCCAGTATAATCTTTAAAGTCAGTTTGTCTATATCCATCAGCTAATTGCTGGGACCTGGGATTTCACAGAATTTATAGATCAAGTTAGGAAAAACTGACATCTTGACAATATTGAGTCTTCCTTATCCATGCATGTAGAATATTTCTCCATTTATTTATTTAAAAAATTTTTTTAATGTTTATTTTTGAGAGAGAGAGAGAGAGCATGAGAAGGGGAGGGGCAGAGAGAGAGACAGAGACACAGAATCTGAAGCAGGCTCCAGGCTCTGCGCTGTCAGCACAGAACTCAACATAGAGCTCAAACTGATGAGCCGTGAGGTCATGACCTGAGCCGAAGTCGGACACTCAACAAACTGAGCCACCCAGGCGCACCTCCATTTATTTTATTCTTTGATTTCATTCATTGAATTTTGTAGTTTTTCCTCTGATAGGACTTATACATATTTTGTTAGATTTATAACTAAGTATTTCATTTTTGAGGTGCTAATGTAAATGACATTGTGTTTTTAATTGCAGGTTCCACTTGTTTCTTATTGGTCTATAGGAAAGCAATATAGTTTTTTTTTTTTTATTCTTTAATGTCCATGGGATCAGATGAGCCCTTCTTTCTTTCTTTTTTTTAAAAAATTATTTATTTATTTATTTATTTATTTATTTTTAAATTTACATCCAAATTAGTTAGCATATAGTGCAACAATGATTTCAGAGTAGATTCCTTAATGCCCTTTACCCATTTAGCCCATCCCCTGTCTCACAAAAACCTCTGTTTGTTCTCCATATTTAAGAGTCTCTTTTGTTTTGCCCCTGCTGTTTTTATATTATTTTTGCTTCCCTTCCCTTGTGTTCATCTGTTCTGTATCTTAAAGTCCTCATATGAGTGAAGTCATATGATATTTGTCTTTCTCTGACTGACTCACTTTGCTTAGCATAATACCCTTCAGTTCCACCCACGTAGTTGCAAATGGCAAAATTTCATTCTTTTTGATTGCCGAATAATTCTCATTGTATATATATACCACATCTTCTTTATCCATTCATCCATCGATGGGCATTTGGGCTCTTTCCATACTTTGGCTATTGTTGATAGTGCTGCTATAAAACATTGGGGTGCATGTGTCCCTTTGAAACAGCATACCTATATCCCTTGGATAAATACCTAGTTTTTATCTATCAATACAATTGCTGGGTCATAGGGTACTTCTATTTTTAATTTTTTGAGGAACCTCCATACTGTTTTCCAGAGTGGCTGCACCAGCTTGTATTCCCACCAACAATGCAAGATATATCTTCTTTCTCCACATCCTCGCCAACATCTGTTGTTGCCTGAGTTGTTAATGTTTGCCATTCTGATAGGTGTGAGGTGGTATCTCAGTTTGGTTTTGATTTGTATTTCCCTGTTGATGAGTGATGTTGAGCATTTTTTCATGTGTCGGTTGGCCATCTGGATATCTTCTTTGGAGAAGTGTCTATTCATGTCTTTTGCCCATTTCTTCACTGGATTAGTTTTTTTGTGTGTGTGTTGAGTTTGAGAAGTTATTTATAGATTTTGGATACTAACCCTTTATCTGATATGTTGTTTTCAAATATCTTCTCCCATTCTGTTGGTTGACTTTTAGTTTTGCTGACTGTTTCCTTTGCTGTGCAGAAGCTTTTTATTTTGATGAGGTCCCAGTAGTTCATTTTTGTTTTTGTTTCCCTTGCCTCTGGAGACATGTTGAGTAAGAAGTTGCTGCGGCCAAGATCAAAGAGGTTTTTACCTGCTTTCTCCTCGAGGATTTTGATGGCTTCCTGTCTTACATTTAGGTCTTTTATCCATTTTGAATTTACTTTTGTGTGTGGTGTAAGAAAGTGGTCCAGGTTCAGTTTTCTGCATGTCGCTGTCCAGTTTTCCCAGCACCACTTGCTGAAGAGACTGTCTTTATTCCATTGGATATTTTTTCCTGCTTTGTCAAAGATTAATTGGGTCCATTTCTGGGTCCTCTATTCAGTTCCATTGATCTGAGTGTCTGTTTTTGTGCCAAGGAAAGCAATATACTTTTGTGCAATAACCTTGTATCCTGCAATTTTGCTGTAATGCTTCTTAGTTTCAGGAGTTCTTTTGTCAATTCTTTCAGATTTGCTATATAGAAAATTATGTGATCTGTGAGCAAAGACAATTTTATATATTCTTCCTCAATCTGTATATATATTATTTTCTTCCTTGAATTATTGCTTAAGAAAGGACTTCCAGTTTGATGTTGAAAAAGGCAGGTAAGAGGGACAGCCTTGCCTTTTACCTGATCTTAGCAGGAAAGCTTTGAATTTCTCATCGCTAAGTATAAGGTTAGCTGTAGATTTTCTCTGCATAGTCTTTATCAAGTTGAGAGAAGTACCCGTTAGTCCTAGCTTACTAAGAGTTTCTTTGTGAATAAGTGT
This sequence comes from Panthera pardus, assembly GCF_024362965.1. NCBI lineage: Eukaryota > Metazoa > Chordata > Mammalia > Carnivora > Felidae > Panthera > Panthera pardus. Next base: position 104,215,218 of record NW_026526732.1, read on the forward strand.
TGGATTTTGTCAAATGCATTTTCTACATCTATTGATACAATCGTGATTTTTTTCTTTTTTTTTTTTTTTTTTTTTTTCTTGAAACAACACGAGTTTATTATCTTACCATCCTGGGTTTCAGATATCTAAAAGGCATCAGCAGGGCTGCATTTGTTTTCTGGAAGTTCTAGGGAAGAAGACATTTCTTTGCCTTTTCCAGCTTTTAGAGCCTGCCTGAACTTCTTGACTTATAGCCCCTTCTCTGTTTTCTTTTTTTTTTTTTTTTTTTGGTGAGGTTATAACGGTAGGATATATTTCTTTTTTTTTTTTTTTTTTTTTTTTTAAATATATGAAATTTACTGTCAAATTGGTTTCCATACAACACCCAGTGCTCATCCCAAAAGGTGCCCTCCTCAATACCCATCACCCACCCTGCCCTCCCTCTCACCCTGCCCTCCCTCCCACCCCCCATCAACCCTCAGTTTGTTCTCAGTTTTTAACAGTCTCTTATGCTTTGGCTCTCTCCCACTCAAACCTCTTTTTTTTTTTTTTTTCCTTCCCCTCCCCCATGGGTTTCTGTTATGTTTCTCAGGATCCACATAAGAGTGAAACCATATGGTATCTGTCTTTCTCTGTATGGCTTATTTCACTTAGCATCACACTCTCCAGTTCCATCCATGTTGCTACAAAAGGCCATATTTCATTTTTTCTCATTGCCACGTAGTATTCCATTGTGTATATAAACCACAATTTCTTTATCCATTCATCAGTTGATGGACATTTAGGCTCTTTCCATAATTTGGCTATTGTTGAGAGTGCCGCTATAAACATTGGGGTACAGGTGCCCCTATGCATCAGTACTCCTGTATCCCTTGGATAAATTCCTAGCAGTGCTATTGCTGGGTCATAGGGTAGGTCTATTTTTAATTTTCTGAGGAACCTCCACACTGCTTTCCAGAGCGGCTGCACCAATTTGCATTCCCACCAACAGTGCAAGAGGGTTCCCGTTTCTCCACATCCTCTCCAGCATCTATAGTCTCCTGATTTCTTCATTTTGGCCACTCTGACTGGCGTGAGGTGGTATCTGAGTGTGGTTTTGATTTGTATTTCCCTGATAAGGAGCGACGTTGAACATCTTTTCATGTGCCTGTTGGCCATCCGGATGTCTTCTTTAGAGAAGTGTCTATTCATGTTTTCTGCCCATTTCTTCACTGGGTTCTTTGTTTTTCGGGTGTGGAGTTTGATGAGCTCTTTATAGATTTTGGATACTAGCCCTTTGTCCGATGTGTCATTTGCAAATATCTTTTCCCATTCCGTTGGTTGCCTTTTAGTTTTGTTGGTTGTTTCCTTTGCTGTGCAGAAGCTTTTTATCTTCATAAGGTCCCAGTAATTCACTTTTGCTTTTAATTCCCTTGCCTTTGGGGATGTGCCGAGTAAGAGATTGCTACGGCTGAGGTCAGAGAGGTCTTTTCCTGCTTTCTCCTCTAAGGTTTTGATGGTTTCCTGTCTCACATTCAGGTCCTTTATCCATTTTGAGTTTATTTTTGTGAATGGTGTGAGAAAGTGGTCTAGTTTCAACCTTCTGCATGTTGCTGTCCAGTTCTCCCAGTACCATTTGTTAAAGAGACTGTCTTTTTTCCATTGGATGTTCTTTCCTGCTTTGTCAAAGATGAGTTGGCCATACGTTTGTGGGTCTAGTTCTGGGGTTTCTATTCTATTCCATTGGTCTATGTGTCTGTTTTTATGCCAATACCATGCTGTCTTGATGATGACAGCTTTGTAGTAGAGGCTAAAGTCTGGGATTGTGAAGCCTCCTGCTTTGGTCTTCTTCTTCAAAATTACTTTGGCTATTCGGGGCCTTTTGTGGTTCCATATGAATTTTAGGATTGCTTGTTCTAGTTTCGAGAAGAATGCTGGTGCAATTTTGATTGGGATTGCATTGAATGTGTAGATAGCTTTGGGTAGTATTGACATTTTGACAATATTTATTCTTCCAATCCATGAGCAGGGAATGTCTTTCCATTTCTTTATATCTTCTTCAATTACCTGCATAAGCTTTCTATAGTTTTCAGCATACAGATCTTTTACATCTTTGGTTAGATTTATTCCTAGGTATTTTATGCTTCTTGGTGCAATTGTGAATGGGATCAGTTTCTTCATTTGTCTTTCTGTTGCTTCATTGTTAGTGTATAAGAATGCAACTGATTTCTGCACATTGATTTTGTATCCTGCAACTTTGCTGAATTCATGTATCAGTTCTAGCAGACTTTTGGTGGAGTCTATCGGATTTTCCATGTATAATATCATGTCATCTGCAAAAAGCGAAAGCTTGACTTCATCTTTGCCAATTTTGATGCCTTTGATTTCCTTTTGTTGTCTGATTGCTGATGCTAGAACTTCCAGCACTATGTTAAACAACAGCAGTGACAGTGGGCATCCCTGTCGTGTTCCTGATCTCAGGGAAAAAGCTCTCAGTTTTTCCCCGTTGAGGATGATGTTAGCTGTGGGCTTTTCATAAATGGCCTTTATGATCTTTAAGTATGTTCCTTCTATCCCGACTTTCTCAAGGGTTTTTATTAAGAAAGGGTGCTGGATTTTGTCAAAGGCCTTTTCTGCATCGATTGACAGGATCATATGGTTCTTCTCTTTTTTTTTGTTAATGTGATGTATCACGTTGATCGATTTGCGAATGTTGAACCAGCCCTGCATCCCAGGAATGAATCCCACTTGATCATGGTGAATAATTCTTTTTATATGCTGTTGAATTCGATTTGCTAGTATCTTATTAAGAATTTTTGCATCCATATTCATCAGGGATATTGGCCTGTAGTTCTCTTTTTTTACTGGATCTCTGTCTGGTTTAGGAATCAAAGTAATACTGGCTTCATAGAATGAGTCTGGAAGTTTTCCTTCCCTTTCTATTTCTTGGAATAGCTTGAGAAGGATAGGTATTATCTCTGCTTTAAATGTCTGGTAGAACTCCCCTGGGAAGCCATCTGGTCCTGGACTCTTATTTGTTGGGAGATTTTTGATAACCGATTCGATTTCTTCGCTGGTTATGGGTCTGTTCAAGCTTTCTATTTCCTCCTGATTGAGTTTTGGAAGAGTGTGGGTGTTTAGAAATTTGTCCATTTCTCCCAGGTTGTCCAATTTGCTGGCATATAATTTTTCATAGTATTCCCTGATAATTGTTTGTATCTCTGAGGGATTGGTTGTAATCATTCCATTTTCATTCATGATTTTATCTATTTGGGTCATCTCCCTTTTCTTTTTGAGAAGCCTGGCTAGAGGTTTGTCAATTTTGTTTATTTTTTCAAAAAACCAACTCTTGGTTTCGTTGATCTGCTCTACAGTTTTTTTAGATTCTATATTGTTTATTTCTGCTCTGATCTTTATGATTTCTCTTCTTCTGCTGGGTTTAGGCTGCCTTTGCTGTTCTGCTTCTATTTCCTTTAGGTGTGCTGTTAGATTTTGTATTTGGGATTTTTCTTGTTTCTTGAGATAGGCCTGGATTGCAATGTATTTTCCTCTCAGGACTGCCTTCGCTGCATCCCAAAGCGTTTGGATTGTTGTATTTTCATTTTCGTTTGTTTCCATATATTTTTTAATTTCTTCTCTAATTGCCTGGTTGACCCACTCATTTGTTAGTAGGGTGTTCTTTAACCTCCATGCTTTTGGAGGTTTTCCAGACTTTTTCCTGTGGTTGATTTCAAGCTTCATAGCATTGTGGTCTGAAAGTATGCATGGTATAATTTCAATTCTTGTAAACTTATGAAGGGCTGTTTTGTGACCCAGTATATGATCTATCTTGGAGAATGTTCCATGTGCACTCGAGAAGAAAGTATATTCTGTTGCTTTGGGATGCAGAGTTCTAAATATATCTGTCAAGTCCATCTGATCCAATGTATCATTCAGGGCCCTTGTTTCTTTATTGACTGTGTGTCTAGATGATCTATCCATTTCTGTAAGTGGGGTGTTAAAGTCCCCTGCAATGACCACATTCTTATCAATAAGGTTGCTTATGTTTATGAGTAATTGTTTTATATATCTGGGGGCTCCACTATTTGGCGCATAGACATTTATAATAGTTAGCTCTTCCTGATGGATAGACCCTGTGATTATTATATAATGCCCTTCTTCATCTCTTGTTACAGCCTTTAATTTAAAGTCTAGTTTGTCTGATATAAGTATGGCTACTCCAGCTTTCTTTTGGCTTCCAGTAGCATGATAAATAGTTCTCCATCCCCTCACTCTCATTCTAAAGGTGTCCTCAGATCTAAAATGAGTCTCTTGTAGACAGCAAATAGATGGGTCTTGTTTTTTTATCCATTCTGATACCCTATGTCTTTTAGTTGGCACATTTAATCCATTTACATTCAGTGTTATTATAGAAAGATATGGGTTTAGAGTCATTGTGATGTCTGTATGTTTTATGCTTGTAGTGATGTCTCTGGTACTTTGTCTCACAGGATCCCCCTTAGGATCTCTTGTAGGGCTGGTTTCGTGGTGACAAATTCCTTCAGTTTTTGTTTGTTTGGGAAGACCTTTATCTCTCCTTCTATTCTAAATGACAGACTTGCTGGATAAAGGATTCTCGGCTGCATATTTTTTCTGTTTAGCACACTGTAGATATCGTGCCAAGCCTTTCTGGCCTGCCAAGTTTCAAAGGAGAGATCAGTCACGAGTCTTATAGGTCTCCCTTTATATGTGAGGGCACGTTTATCCCTTGCTGCTTTCAGAATTTTCTCTTTATCCTTGTATTTTGCCAGTTTCACTATGATATGTCGTGCAGAAGATCGATTCAAGTTACGTCTGAAGGGAGTTCTCTGTGCCTCTTGGATTTCAATGCCTTTTTCCTTCCCCAGTTCAGGGAAGTTCTCAGCTATAATTTGTTCAAGTACCCCTTCAGCACCCTTCCCTCTCTCTTCCTCCTCTGGGATACCAATTATGCGTATATTATTTTTTTTTAGTGTATCACTTAGTTCTCTAATTTTCCCCTCATACTCCTGGATTTTTTTATCTCTCTTTCTTTCAGCTTCCTCTTTTTCCATAACTTTATCTTCTAGTTCACCTATTCTCTCCTCTGCCTCTTCAAGCCGAGCCATTGTGGTTTCCATTTTGTTTTGCATTTCGTTTAAAGCGTTTTTCAACTCCTCGTGACTGTTCCTTAGTCCCTCGATCTTTATGGCAAGAGATTCTCTGCTGTCCTGTATACTGTTTTCAAGCCCAGCGATTAATTTTATGACTATTATTCTAAATTCACTTTCTGTTATATTATTTAAATCCTTTTTGATCAGTTCATTAGCTGTTGTTATTTCCTGGAGATTCTTCTGAGGGGAATTCTTCCGTTTGGTCATTTTGGAGAGTCCCTGGCGTGGTGAGGACCTGCAGGGCACTTCCCCTGTGCTGTGGTGTATAACTGGAGTTAGTGGGCGGGGCCGCAGTCCGACCCGATGTCTGCCCCCAGCCCACTGCTGGGGCCACAGTCAGACTGGTGTGTGCCTTCTCTTCCCCTCTCCTAGGGGCGGGATTCACTGTGGGGTGGCGTGTTCCGTCTGGGCTACTTGCACACTGCCAGGCTTGTGTTGCTGGGGATCTGGCGTATTAGCTGGGGTGGGTAGGCAAGGTGCACGGGGGCTGGAGGGGCAGGCTTAGCTCGCTTCTCCTTAGGTGATCCACTTCAGGAGGAGCCCTGTGGCAGCGGGAGGGAGTCAGATCCGCTGCCGGAGGTTTGGCTCCACAGAAGCACAGAGTTGGGTGTTTGTGCGGAGCGAGCAAGTTCCCTGGCAGGAACTGGTTCCCTTTGGGATTTTGGCTGGGGGATGGGCGGGGGAGATGGCGCTGGCGCCTTTGTTCCCCGCCAAGCTGAGCTCTGCCGTCCGGGGGCTCAGCAGCTCTCCCTCCCTTTGTCCTCCAGCCTTCCCGCTTTCCGAGCAGAGCTGTTAACTTATGACCTCCCAGACGCTAAGTCGCGCTTGCTGTCGGAACACAGTCTGTCCGGCCCCTCCGCTTTTGCCAGCCAGACTCGGGGGCTCTGCTTGGCCGGCGAGCCGCCCCTCTGCCCCGGCTCCCTCCCGCCAGTCTGTGGAGCGCGCACCGCCTCGCCGCCCTTCCTACCCTCTTCTGTGGGCCTCTAGTCTGCGCTTGACTCCTGAGACTCCCTTCTGCTAATCCTCTGGCGGTTTTCTGGGTTCTTTAGGCAGGTGTAGGTGGAATCTAAGTGATCGGCCGGACGCGCTGTGAGCCCCGCGTCCTCCTACGCCGCCATCTTCACAATACTCATCCGATTTTTTTCTTTTTTTTATCTTGCTGACATATGGAATTTGGCTCTATTAGTTTTTGTCTTATGTAATTTGATGCTGTATTGTTAGATACATACATATTAAGAATTGTTATATCTTCTTCCAGAATTTGCTCCTTGAATATGTAAATATCTCCCTTATCCCTGATAATTTCCTTACTTTGAAGTCGTCTGTGTCTGAAATTCATATATCTACTCCTGCTTTATTTTGATTAGTGTTAGCATGGTATATTTTCTTCATCCATTTACTTTTTTTTTTTTTTTGTTTTATTTATTTTTGGGACAGAGAGAGACAGAGCATGAACAGGGGAGGGGCAGAGAGAGAGGGAGACACAGAATCGGAAACAGGCTCCAGGCTCCGAGCCATCAGCCCAGAGCCTGACGCGGGGCTCGAACTCACGGACCGCGGACCGTGAGATCGTGACCTGGCTGAAGTCAGACGCTCAACCGACTGCGCCACCCAGGCGCCCCAACATCCATTTACTTTTAATGTATATGTGTCTTTATATTCAGAATGGTTTTCTCATAGACATATATGGCTGGTGGTGTTTTCTGATGCAATCTGACAATCTGTCTTTTAATTAGTGCATTTAGACCATTGACATTCAAAGAGATTATTGATATGGTTGGATTAATATCTACCATATTCGTTACTGTTTTCTGTTACCTTTGTTCTTTTTGTTGCTCTTGTTCTTTTTGCCTGTTTTTGTCTTCTGCTCTTTTTCTTCCTCTTGTGACTTTAATTGAGCATTTTATACAATTTCATTTCTCTTTTTTGTTAGCATATCATGTTATACTTCTTAAAAATCTTTTTTATTGATTGCTCTTCATAACTCAAATTTATTTCTCATTTCCATAGAAGAGATCAGACTGCTTAGAAGACTCCCTCTGGAACATGTTTATGAAAAGGAAAAAATAAATTCTATTATAATGAAAAACTCTTTTAGTATACCACTTCCATGAAGAATCATTTTTGTGGGTATGAGATGATTAAATATGGAAGAAAAAGGATTGATTTAAATTCAAGGAATAGGAAACTTAATAAGCATGGACTAAAAAAATAGGTGGATTTTAAATAGAAAGACGAAGTTATCACTAGTGAACTGTCACTGGGCTTCTGCTGGGTTAGAATTAATGATATAATGACTTTCTATGAATAAATAACTTCATCCATGAGATAAATAAGCACTAAAACTTCAATTTTAGAGGCTATAACTGGTTTGAAATGAAAATATCTACTTCCCTATATCAATTTCTTCATAGTTTTTTTTTTTTTTTTACTTTAACTTCCAGAGTTAGTGGATCATTGATTACCTACTGAAGTAAAATAATTATCATTGTTAATGTGGACAAATTCAAGACTCATAGTAAAGACATAGCTCTATAAACTTAAGAAATCCAAGAAATATAACCTCCTATAGAAATCAAAAGAATTATTTTTACAGTACATAGCATCAGTCCTTATCAGACACACTGAAATATATTCCAGCAAAGTACATATATGTGTGTACATATATAACATATCTATCTATCTATCTATCTATCTATCTGTCTATCTATCTATCTAACATCTATCTTGTATTTAAAGTGATTACATGTTGTATATATGTTGTATAGATATTATATATCATTGTGTGATTTGTTTATTATTTTTAGGTTAAGGAGTGGAAAGCATCTGTGTTTCTTTCTCATTCTGCAGATTATATAAGTACGGAACAAGAAGTTGAATCAGATAGCTATATGTTCAGTGTTACTTTAGTCACTGCCTACAATCAGTTCCAATCACTCGTGTTGAAATCATATTTCTAAAGTATCATTGTCTGTTTTGCAAGGGTTTGATGGAAATATTTAGCTGAGTACCAAGTTACCAAAGGGCCAACATCTAATTTTGTTTCAATATTAAATATACGTTCCTGGGGGCATCTGGGTGGCTCAGTTGGTTAAGGGTTGGACTTAGCCTCAGGTTATGATTTTGCAGTTTGTGGGTTCCAGCCTGGAGCCTGCTCAGATTCTGTGTCTCTCTCTGCTCCTCCCCAACTTGTGCTTTGTCTTTCTTTCTCTCTCTCCCTCAAAATGTGTGAACATTAAAATTTTTTGTTTTAAAAAAGTATACCTTATTGCTGCTTGTTCTCTATTTAAATGTTGTTTGTTTTGTCTCTCTTGCCTTTTAAAAAACTTGTAAAATATTTATTAGTGTTTCTTTTTATTTTTTATTGGTTTTTTAGCTGTGCCTCTGTGTGTTTTTTGTAGTGGTTAAACTATAGATAACAATATGTAGATTTAATTTATGACAGACTAACTTAATTACCATTATATCATTTCATTAACTACATAAGAATCTTAAAATCCTATAATTCCGATCATTGCCCCGAATACCTTTATTCTATTGGAATATAATTTACTTATAATATATATTAATATTTCTTGTAGTGCAGGTCTGCTGCTAATTTCTTATAGTTCAGGTCTGAGCTTTCGTTTGTTTGAAAGTGACTATTTCACAGTTATTTGTGAAAGACAGTTTTAGTGGACATAGAATTATAGGTTGCAGGGTTTTGTTTTGTTTTTCCCCCACTTTCCAGAGCTGTCAATCAATTAGCTTCTTATGTCAATTATGTGTGATGAGAAATAGACATCTAATTTTTTTTTCTCATAAATATAATATGCCTGGCTTTCCTGGTTATGTTTAAGGTTTTCCAATTTTATTTTATTTTCAGCAGCTTAACTATGATTATGCCTCGCTCTCATTATCTTTGTATTCATCCTGCTTGATTCTTGAACACGTGGTTGATGACTGTCATGAATTTTGTAAAAATTTGCAGCCATTATCTCTTGTGGCCATTTCTTCTTTCTCTCTGGATTCTGATTACTACATATTGATAATTTCAAACAGGGGTCTGATTCAGTGATCCTTTATTCGTCTATGGGCATTCTACCATAAAGTCTATCCAATAAATTCTTAATTTCAAATATTATATATTTCTCAGTTCTACAATTTCCATTTGGTTCCTTGTTAGAGTTTATATTTATTTTTATAAATACTCCCACTCCTTCTGCATTTTGTCTTTTTCTAATCTTTTAACATACAAAAGATTTTAAAGTCCTTATCTGCTGTTTTGGACACTTGGGTCATTTGTTTGTCTGCTTCCCTTGATGGTTTTAGTCCTGAAGATAGGGAACATATTTTGCTTCATATATTTTGTATTTTTCTAGATTTTATGCCAAATATTGTAGATAAGGTATCATTAGAGATAGAAATGCATATTGCTTTTTTCCAGAAAGTACTCACTGTTTTAAATGTCAGATATCCCAGGATAAGGGGTGATCTCTTTGAGCAAATTGGGATTGAACTGTGTTGGACTTGGGTTACACCCTTACTTAGTTTGGTTCACCTCTAACATTAAAAGTCTTTAGGATGAGATTGGGACCCTTCTCCCAGCAATGCTTTGGATCCTTAGCATTGTAGAGAAAAAAAAAAATTGTCTGTTTTTCAGTCCAGTTCTGTTTCCCATGATCTTGACCTCTCAAAAAAAAAAAAAACTATGGGGGGCAGGGATTGTTGATTGAGGAGAATAAGCCTTGTGTTTAGGGCTTCTTCAACTTTAATTATTATGTCAATCCACACTGTTTTTAAGTTTTTATTTAAATTCCAGTTATTTAATACAGTGTAATATTAGTTTCAGGTACAAAATATAGTATTTCAACACTTACATACAACACCCAGTGCTCATCACAAGTGGCCTTTTTAATCCCCATCACCTATTTCTCCCTGGTAACCATCAGTTTGTTCTCTAGAGTTAAGAGTCTATTTTTGGTTTGCTTTTCTCTTTCTTTTTTTCCCCTGTGATCATTTGTTTCTTAAATTCCACATATAAGTGAAATCATATGGTATTTGTCTCTCTCTGACTGGCTTATTTTACTTAGCATACTAGTCTCAAGCTCTATCACATTAAAAAATAATCAGCTCATTTTTCTGTGTTACAGTATAGTCTTCTAACCTTCTTAAGTGCTAATATCCAGACAAGGAATTAACTCCAGAAACAAAAGTTCATCTCTTCTCTGCTTACCATTCTCATCAATGACTTTAATAAAAATCACGTTTTAAAAAGATTTCATGATATTTCTGGTTTTTATGGTAAGAGCAATGCTATTTGGCAACTTTCTGTATTCTAACTGCAATTGACACACTTATTTCTTTAATCTGAAGTTTGAATCACTGCTTTTGTTGCATTACTTCTGTACTTGGGGAAGTTGTATGGTCAGCAGTGAACTCTTATTAACAGTGAACCACGGGGGGCACCTGGGTGGCTCAGTAGGCTGAGCGTCCGACTTTGGCTCAGGTCATGATCTCACGGTCTGTGAGTTCGAGCCCGCATCCGGCTCTGTGCTGTCAGTTCAGAGCCTGGAGCCTGCTTCAGATTCTGTGTCTCCCTCTCTCTCTGCCCCTCCCCTGCTCATGCTCTGTCTCTCTCTCTGTCAAAAATAAATAAGCATTAAAAAAATTAAAAAAAAAAAAAAAAAACAACAGTGAACCATGACAGAACAACGTACGGGGAAACATTTGGAAAAAAAAATACTGCTGTAGAGCCATTATATTAGGCAAGATAGTGGTTTTAATTTGTTAAATTGTCCTTAAGTCTAGCCACATTAAACATTAATAAAGCAGGTAGACCTTGTTTCATTGTTTGCATTATAAACTCTAGCTGTTTGGATTCTTGTCTGTGCTTCATAGTACTGTCAGGAAGGGCACAACTATTACAAATAAATACCATTGCTGGTATGGATGAATAATTAGGGCACAGTGAGAATGTGAGAACTTTACAAGCAACATTTATTTTAGAGTCTTGGTAAAATGATGGCAGATGAGATTAGACAATTATTTAATAAATACTCATTGACTGGTGACTACATCCAAGACACCATGGCAGGGATGATAACCAGGAAATACATTAAAATTTGTATACCAGTGTGTACTTGGAAGCCAGATATAAACTAGGAACTCCTGCCGTTGGAGACATATATGGGACAGAATCTTAAAGGTGACCTTGTTTCTCTTTTTGCTCTTTGAAGTTTACCTCCTTCCCCTCTTTCTTTAAGGAATGCATAAGAAAATGGAAATGTCATCAAAAATAGATCAGACCATTTCTGTTCTATTTGTGAAGGACTTATTTCTAAAAAGATCATTTGTTATGGGCGTATTAAAAGGCAATTGAGAATATGTCATTAGAAATTCTTGACTCTCGTGTTTGATCCTGTATTCTCTAAATTAGGGCAAGATGCAAGGATGAGCTAACAAAGGTCAATAGAAAAAAAAAAGTAAGTGACTTGAGGAAGTGTCTTGAAAAATAGAAAATATCCATGTGCATTTATTTTAGGAAACTTTAAAGTCAATGCTTTTTGAATGCTATAAGTGAAAAGCTAACTATTTTAGTACATTGTGACCCTACTCATCAGATATGCAGATTGATGTGACTTTTAAGAGTGAGCAATTAGTATCCTCAAATAGGACATTAGAGTAATTCTTTCACAAAAAAGCATAATACCTCTTGCTTTAAAGCTGCAATTATAACATACTACTTATTGTTTCCAATGTCAGATATAAGTATATAAGTATTTCAACAGACATCTATTTTTTTTTTACCAAGTATGTCCCAGATACTGTTTGAGATGCTAGAGATATAATAACAACAAGATGGGTGACCAAATATTTCCTCACCAAAATGAGACCCTTGAAAATGGCCCTAAATAATTATACCTGAATAATAAATGTAAACTGTGACTATGACCACCTAAAGGTACTTAAAAAAAAAGGCACAGTCTCTCTAAAGCTTATTGGCATAAAAGAATAAATAAAGTAGTGGATGTTTACAATACTATGTAATAACTGTTAAATTAAAGACTTGTGGGTGGGGTGTAAGAGCAGAAAGCTGATTGTGGTGGTTAGCCTGTAGGTTGACCCTCTCTCCCAAGAATCCTGTTTATGCCCTTGTGGAGTCCCATTTTCTCATTGAATTAGTGCTGGCCCTGGGTCACAAAGCGTACTTCCTAAAAGGACTTGTAGCATTCGGCTTGGTCCCTTGAAATAGCTGTTCTTAGGGCTCTGAGCAGCCATGGAGGGAGTTAAACCACTCTAAGTGGCAGAATAGAAAGAGCATGTAGAGAGACCCCATGGAGAGGCCATGAGACCACATGATCAGAGAGATTCCCAGGAAGCACCAAGTTGTTCTAGCCCCCCCACCATTTGCAGTCAGCCTGGCCATATTACAGGCAGCGTAGGCAAATCCTCCTCAACTGAGTTCCGCCAAATCGAAGATTTGTGAGATTAAAAAAAAAGATTTGCTTCTGATTTAAGCAGCTAAGTTTGGAATAATTTGTTATAAAGCATAGATAACTGCAACAGAATTTGGGATGCTGCCATAAAGTGGAATGCTGCTCTAACCCAAAACTAATATGCGTGGCATTGGTTTGGGGACCAGTGACAGAAAAATCTGGAAAAGCCACAAGGTGATGATTAGAGAAAGCTAGAAGGGAGTTGAGAAGGTTGGTGAAAATTTAAAGGACAGTGAGAAAACTATTATTTTAGGCTGGAGAAAATTTGCATTCTGGCAAAACAGTGAAACTCTTGCCTGCAGTACCATGGGAAATAGAAAATATTATCTAATGATCTCAGGCTCTTGCTGAAGAGCTTTCCAGATAGGATGCTAAAAGTGCCAACTGTCTAGGAGGGAATATGAGATGAGCCAGATGGATTAAAAAAGAAATATTTAGTTTTCATACAGAACCTAGAGGAAATAGAGAAGTCCCAGAACAGGTTTTTTTTTTTTTTTTTTCAAACAGCAAATGTTCTCAAAAAGAAATGGCCTCAGGGCAGAGATCAAAATATGAAGTATACCTATAATATTTTTGCTAGGTCCTCAGAAATGTGTAAGTTTGCACCTCCAGGTAAATAATAGAGCCACCAATTGTATTTAGGGCATGCCTTATCGTGCTTCTGAAGAATGTTAGGGGCATTTCCTCACAATGGCCACACATACAGCCTAGATATAGAAGAACATGTCTTAGAAAGAAATGGGGATGTGATTTTTGCCTAATGGTATGAAAGACAATTTGATACATAAGAGGCCTACAATGTTTTCGAAAGAATCATATTATGTTGGGCTTTGGGTTTTTTAATTTCCAGTGATTAATAACTGGAATAGCAATCTGAACAGGAACCCTTTCCCTCTACCTTCAATGCCAAGAACCTTGCCTCTCGTGAGCCCAGGAGCTAGAGGGAACTTCTAGCTTCTATGTTTAGATGGGTTTCTTTTTCTCTGTTGAACAGCTCAGGGATTGTTCTCCTGTGTGCTGAAAAATTGATTGGAGACAGATACAAAGTCTAAAGGCACAGACCAGCAAGTTTAATCATTGGAAGTTCTTGTGATTTGGATCTATGTAGTGGGGGAGAAAGGGAAGGGAAGTTGTTTGATAATGACCTAGACATGAGTGTCCATTGCCCTGAGGCACAAATAGCTAGTGAGAAACTGAGCAAGTGGGATGAGTCTTTCCTGACAAGTCTGAGGAGTGTGGGACACTTAAAAGCAGACAGGCTGCAGGTAGAGTAATAGTGCACAAAATTGGACAGCGTGTTGTCTTTCTCCGCTGCAGGATTCTTTTTATTAATGATATCCCAGCTATCAGATATAAACCCAACTAGCACACAGAGAAAACAATCACCCATCAAAACTGATTGTCTTTCAAAACGAGAATGATTGGAATATGAGAACAGTCAAATAAAATCTGTCCTAGGAAGGAGGAATGAAAGTAAAAAGAAAAATAAAATCACACAAGAAGAACCAAGTGTAATGTAAAATAAGAGAGTTTGGGGTTCCAAAATCATGATTTTTAAAATATAACATTCAGTAAATCATAGGAGATAACCGCTTGTGAGAAGTTCATGTGCAACAAAGAGCTCCTAACAGAGCATTGAAAGAGAAAGGGAAAGAAATCATAAATAAAAAGATAAAGTACTTGAGAGATCACTTTAGGAGACTCAATATGAGTAAAATAAGTGATCCAGATTGAAAATCCAAAAAAGGAAAAACAATAAAGGAGGGACAATAATTAAACAATTAGAGGGAAAGAAACTTCCCTAACTGCAAAAAGATCTGAGTGTAAAATTAAAGTTTTACCAATTTCCATTCTGGACGATAAAAAATAATATGTGAATCTGAACATAGCCTGACACATGAATTGTACATCTGAGCATGAATTCCTATAATGAAGAGAAAATTCATACATTTCAAGATAAAAAATTACAAACTTTTGTGTAGAGAAAAATATCTGATGGTACTGCACACCTTATTTGCACTGCCAGAACCTAAAATACTGGAATAAACCAGCAGATTGCTGAAACAAAAGGATAGAAGTCCTTGACTTGGCAAAAATATCATTCACCCATTCTAGAAGAAAGACAAACATTAAAGATGTGCAAGGAATCTGAGACTGTATTATTTGCATTTTCCATGTACAGAGAACACCTGTGAAATGACTACATAAAATAAATGAATAAATAGAGGTAGCGAAGTAGGGGGAGATAAAGAAAAAGTAAATAATCTTGGGAAATGAGCCTGGTGACATAAGTAATTTGCAGATAATAATAAACTTACCTGGGGTCTGTAATATGAATGCCAATTAAGAGCTGTTTAAGTACATGAGAAAATTTCTGGTAGGTACTAAATTGTCTCAGAAAGACTTGGGAATGTGAGGGATGTGGGTGGGAAGTAAAAGTGTTCCAGAAGTCTTAGCCAGGACTGGGGCAAAGGAAGAGAGAAAGTGGAATAAAATATTCTAAAAATCTAATCTTATTGGGAAAAAAACAAGACTGGGAAGAATCTGTACCTTTGTGGAGAAAACAGTGATTCTAAATATGAAAGTAGTAGGTATCTTGTTTATAAAATATTAAAGCCATCAGTTCATGATTAGAAAGTTATATAAGTGAAATAGAAAATAATAAAAATGGGAAGAATACATCACATATGGGTATTATTACAACCAATGTGAAAAAGGGGTTTTTATATTGGGTTAAAAAGAAAAGCACTAATCTAAGCTGTTCAAACAACTTAGCGCACACACACACACACACACAGACACACACAGACACACACACACACACACACACACACACACACACACACATTGAAAACAAAGTGCCTTTAGTTTTAAATGTTAAAACTAACAGGATGGATAAGGGGATACCCAGTCCAGATAAAGAACAAAAAAGCAGGAATGATGGTATAAATAACCATAAATGATAGAATTTAAGTTTAAGGATATTAAATGAGATAAAAATTATTGTGCAAGGATAAGAGGTAAAACTGAAAAAAAAATTAGTGGTGTTTATGTTAGGTCATTAGATGTGATTTCATTTAGCACATACATACTTACTGAAGTTAAACCTTTATTTTCTTCAGTTTTGCCTTTTATCATGTTTCTGAAAGCAGAAGATGGATGCCTCAGCTCGAACAAAGAGGGAGTAAATTCACTCTTCCTTTGCCTTGTTTTTCTATTCTTACCCTCAGTGGATTGGACAAAGCCTACACAACCTGGAGAAGGCCACCTGCTTTATTCCATTCACTGATGCAAATGCTTATCTCTCTGGAAACACCTTCACAGACACTATAGGGATAATGTTTTATCAGTATTCTGAGCATCACTTAGCCCAGTCAAGTTGACACATAAGAGCAATCATCACAATCATGTTTATTTGGTTCTAAGACTTATTGTAAAATGCATTACTATTTTAATTACAGCTTCCTGGATGAAGGGGAGAAAATTGCATTACATGCACACATTTTAAATGCATCAATGTGTGGAAAATCTGTCTTAAAACTGGATAATACAGAAATCCCAAGGGTGCCATGATGGCTCAGTCGGTTAAGCTCCCGACTTTGGTTGGCTCAGGTCATGATCTTGGGGTTTGGGAGTTTGAGCCCCGCATTGGGCTCCTCAGCTGTCAGCATGGAACCTGCTTCAGATCCTCTGTACCCTTCTCTCTCTGCCCCTCCCCTGCTTTTGCTCTCTCTCTAAAAAATAAAATAAACATTAAAAAAAAAAAAACAAATCCCATAAGCCTTCACATAAAATGAATTTATGCAATGACTTTGAGGATAGGCTGAAAGGTGGAGCCACAAGATTTATTTGGTAATAGAATATTTAAATCTTGGTACTCAAGTCTTCAAATGTTGAGAATAAAGGTGAAAGGTTGTAAACAGTTGTTTCCAAAGTTTCTAACAGAAGCACCTGTGCAAATGATACTATTACTAACCAAGTTGTAAGATACATGAAGAGAGGTGATGTGAAAGGAAGGAAGTTCAGTATGGGCCACTTTCAATTTGAGGTGCTTGAATAAGTTCTGAGTAGGTATATCCAACTGTATATATAAAAAAATTTATCTAGAGTGCAGGATAGAATTTTTGCTTTTGACAAAATTTGAAAGTGCATATGCAATATTAATACTATGCTACAATTGATGGATAGTGAATTAGTGGCTTTTCTTTTATTCAAATTAGTATTATGCAGGAATATTTTATAAATATAGACCACAATTCATTAATTCTAAGATGATGATATTTGAGGGGAGCCTGGGTGGCTCAGTGGGTTAAGCATCCGACTTCAGCTTAGGTCATGATCTCACGGTTCGTGAGTTTGAGTCCCATGTCAGGCTCTGTGCTGACAGCTCAGAGCCTGGAACCTGTTTCGGATTCTGTGTCTCCCTCTCTGTCTGCCCCTCTCCCATTCATTCTTTGTCTTTCTCTGTTTCTCAAAAATGAATAAATTAAAAAAAAAATAAGATGATGATGATATTCGAACATTTCTAAAATCAGGATATATCTAACAGTTACCATCAGCCAAATGCTGTTGTAGAAAGGTTATCAGTCAGTGCATGCACACATTTAGTCAATTTGTATTCGTGTTGTCATCACTGAAGTGAAAAAATTGGATTTTGTATACGAGTTATTGAGTTTGACATTTAAAATGTTTTTAAAAAAATCATTCTATGATTTCTTATTAAATCACAAAGTTGTGTACCCTGAAAAACGTGGAAATAGAGCAGGAGTATGTAAAGTTTTCACTATTTGACAATGCTTTACACATTAATAGTACCTACCTATTAAGTACCTACTTAAGTTGAAAATATTTTATATTGTTGAATATCGTCTATCATTTTTCCAATTAATACAGAAAAATCCAGACATCATTTTCATTAACATGTCAGATAAAACTTAAATTGGAAGTTTTAAGTTCAATCTTATCAAAAGAGCTCATCATTCTATATGTTGAAAAAAACCCAGTCATTCTTGATTGCATTGTTACTATAAAGACTCTAACAAAAAACTTTATTTTTCTCTCTTTTTTTAATTTTTAATGTTTAATTTTGAGAGATAGAGAGAGAGCATGAGTGGGGAAGGGGCAGAGAGAGAGGGAGACACAGAATCTGAAGGAGGCTCCTCTCTAGGCTCTGAACTGTAAGTACAGAGCCCAATGGGGGGCTCAAACCCATGAACTGTGAGATCATGACCTGAGCCAAAGTGGGACGCTTAACCAACTTAGCCACCTGGGAACCCCTTTAGGAACTTTTACCATATAAGGTAGTAGAGTATGTTTGTTCAGGAAGTATATTATTTGTTTCAGTGCAGAGAGTAACCAGTACAATGTCTGAGCCTTATATTCAAGTCATATGCTTCATGTAGATAGTCTGGGGCATCAAAGCACAACAAAACATATCCAAGTCAAATTCCACATTGTAAATTCTGCATGTGGATAAAAGAATAGAAAAAATAATCATGTACAAAATGTCAAAAATGGTCTTTTTCTTCTCTAATTTTCATAAGAATTCTACAGTTATTTTGGTAAGGCTCTATGCTATGTCCTCTTCAGTCAATTGTAAAATAAATACCTTTGTTTTACCATTGACTATAGTGAAAAAGAAAGGCAACACACATTTTTTTAAACTGCTAATGAGGGAAAAAAAACATTTGACTCAGAATCACAGCTTTCAGAGCTGGAAGAAACCCTGTAAGTCAAGGAGCCCAATTCTCACTATTCACAGATGAGTAAATCAACACCCAGGTATTGTTTTGCCTGAAGGCCCAGAGCCATTTAGCGGCAAAGCTAAGATTAGAGTTTGATGCTTTCACGGTCCTCATTCTAGACACTCCATTAGAACTTTTGCAATGAGCATCCATCCACAAGAGTCAACACTATTGCTTCTGTGTGTCATGAAGGGCAAAGAAGATACTTTTCATCCCATAAATTGACATATAACCCTTGTTTCTGATTGTAATATATGTGTCTGGAATGCTTGGAAATTTTAGAGACCAAAAGTTCCACAAGGAAGCCTTATACCATGTTACATACATAAATGCATTCTTTATTAGATATTAATTAAAATACTAATGATAACTTTTATATCATTAATTTTAAAAGATGATAATGTATGCAGTAGAAATTATTAATTAATTATTAATCAAAATCAAAATATAAATCAAGGATGTCATTAAGGATACAAAATAAAGATTATTTAGCACCCTCACTGGCAGTGATTATACAGTATGTCATATGTGTTTCTGTTTCTTGAAATGCTGAACTAATTCTTTGTGGCATCCATCCTTTGTGATTTTACTCTCTTGTATTTCTTTGGCTAGGAATCAATATATAATATCAGAAGAATGTCTGCTAAGCTCCAAGGAAATTGAGACTTTGACAAGCAGAAACTTGAAAGAGAAAGGGCGCTCTAGTAAAAACTCATTTCACTAACAAAACGAAACTGTCAATTTGTTTTAATACCAGAAAAATTTTCAGGGTCAGAAGCCAGCAAAGCAAAAGCATTTAATGACTGGGTGCATAAAGAAAAACTATTTATAAATAGCATGTGATGGCAAGGAAATTACTTCTTTTTGCAAAACAAAATGGTGATTTCATCATAAGTGTGTTTCTAATATGTTTACTTCACTCATAGATTTCAAGTATATGTCATGAAAATCCATACTATGAAAACATATAGAATGAGGGCTACTCTCATTTCTTTTTAATTAGTTTACCTAAAAGCAATTCTTACCTATATCATGGGTTTTATAACTTTTGGTTATAAAATGTTGTATTCTGACTTTGATTTCTGAATTAGAAGTTCTCCAAACATTGACAATTTGGTTTCTGTACTAAATATTAAATATGTGAATAAGCTGAGGTTAAATTATTTTCTATATTCAGCTTACCCAAAAAAACCTCAAAAAAAGAATTCAGCTCAGCCTCTTCTGGCCATTGGAAGGTGTTCAAATGATGTCAAGTAGAGGTCTGAAACGGAGCCTCAAGGAAGTAACAAGGAGGCATTTTAAACAGGTCATTGCCAGCTACTTTCTCAAGTTACAAGATGTGCTACACGTTTGCCCCGTATCTTTTTTCCCTTGGACAGTTACCATCAAAGTATGTTTTTATCAATCATCATTTTCTCTTTTCAACAAAATGCTTGTTTGAATGGACCAGGTAAGGAAGGCACATAGGCTTAATAAATGCAACCTAAAGAAAAACTTGAACCTACATTCTCTCACCCGTCTCCCTACTCAGCCAGTCTCCCCCTACTCTGTCACACCTTTGTAACTATACGAGTACTTTGAATTAAGTACCATTTGTAATTCTTTTGTATTCTTTTAAAAAAATTATCACCGAAGCATAGTTGACATACAATGTTATATTAGTTTCAGGTGTACAACAAAGTGATTGGACATTCATATTCATTACTTGGTGCCACCATGATAAGTGTAATTCCCATTTGTCATTCTACAAAGTTATTATGATATTATTAACTTTATTCCCTATCCTGCACTTCTCATCTCTGTGACGTTTATTTTATAACTGAAAGTTTGTACCTCTTAATCCTCTTCAGCCATTTCATCCACTCCTCCGCCATTTTGCATTCTTAAAAATAATTAAGAGACAACCTTAGTAAAAAGTTACTATGGGCAAGGCACTTAATTTTGTGTCCTTTCTTCTCTCCACCTGTCCTCCAGTGTCACTTAATGTTTGACTGGTACCCCAGAAAAAGGACTCTAAAATAATTATATACAACAGTGAGAGAATGATGTCAGAATTGAAAGTCATAGTAACAAAGAATTATGGGACTGGGAAAGGGAACAGGTAATGGATCAATAAGTCTGTAGATAGAAGTAGAGCTTGGGAGGGGAAGAAATGAGGGTTGAAGTACAGGAAGATGGGACTAAGATGTGGTAATAAATGGGGAAGATAAATTTGACACACTTGGAAATCTTAGCAGTACATAAATTCCTTCCTGGAAAAGTTCTGAAAAATGTATCCAAGATAGAAATCCTCTCTGGCATTTTGACCGAGTCTAGTGAATGGGTCTCCTCTATGGTTAATTTGGCCTGAAGTAAGAGATGCATCTCTTTAGCGTCAAAGTGCTTTTAAGGAAATTGCATGCTAAATCCTCCTTGGTGAGTCTTAACCACGGGTGCCACCCATTTCCATTAGGTTACTTTCGACACTATTGCTCTTATTAAACTCCATATCCAGAAGGGATTGCCTGCTTCTGCAGAGGTTACTTGTAATCATTGGGAGTAAGCCTGCTGGCTAAGAAATCATTCTTACGTTATTGTTCTTGTTGCATGTATCCTAAGTGGATGGCTTTCACACTGTTTTGAGACTTGCAGAAAACAAAAGATACACTTTACATCTTAACTCAGTGTACACACACATGCAGGTAACACACACATATTCATATATGTATATATTTAATTTTTAAAAATAACAATAGGGGTGCCTGGGTGGCTCAGTGGGTTGAGGGTCCAACTTCGTCTCAGGTCATGATCTCATGGTCTGTGGGTTCGAGCTCTGTGCTGACAGCTCAGAACCTGAAGCTGCTTCAGATTCTGTGTCTCCCTCACTTTCTGCCTCTCCCCGGATTGTTCTCTCTCTCTCTCTGTCTCTGTCTCTCTTTCTCAGAATGTAAATAAACATTAAATTTTTTAAAATAAAAAATAAAATAACAATAAATACTTACTCTGCAACACACCTTGATATTTTCTTTTCTATTTCATTAAAAATATTCTAAATTGACTTCAGTATCCACTAATGTATAGAAGGATGCTTGCAATTTGAAACACTGACCGAATTTATTTTTAAAATAAATTTGTGATTTTTCTTTGAAGCTCTTACTGTGTTTGATCCAGGAGTTTTGGGTGCAAGTACAAATAATTTTCCATGGGTACTGGAACAAAGAGTGAAATACACACACAGTGAAAGTCATTTCAGGCCAACAAGTAGTGAATCAAACATGTTATTTAACACATATTTGGGGGTTCTATTCTGATCCAGGTACTGCTAGGAGCTCAGAATACACAACAAATAAGAGGTGGAAGATTTCTGCTTTTAGAGAACTTAATCTTTTAGAGAAAAAGATAATTTAATAAGCAAGCAAACAGTGTCTGATGAGTCTAATAATAATTAGAGGAAGTCTATTCTCTTATATGCAGAGAGCATAAAGGCTTCATTTAGTTTAGAGAAGGGGAGAGTCCCTGCAGAAAGAAAGTCTTGAAAAATAAGTTAGACCGGTACAGTATGTTGGAGCCCTTAAGAAAAGAGGGATGAGTGGGGAGGATTAGGAAAACATTTTAATAACAGAGGATGATGTATTATAATGCCTGGGGTTGAGATTCTGATTTCAAAGACTGATCGGAAGTGGTAAAAGTATATGGCTTAAAAACTCTCCATTGTTCATACAGAGTACAGAGAGGTGGCCCCATCTAGGCCAGGAGTCCACAGATAGATGTGGCGAAAACAGCCTGAACTATAGGCAAAAAGCCAAGAGAATAAAATGTTACAGAGCCAAGATTGGAAAATGTCGGCAAAGAAGGGAAGGAATAAAAGGAGTAGATGAGATAAAAAGTTAAACATAATAAGGACTAAAAAGGAGCCAATGAAATTAAGTGTATGCAGGTCTTTTCTAAGATTAGAAAGTACAGATCAAGTGTGGTAGTAAGAGTGAAAGCCAGGGGATGAAAAGTTGAAAGGAGACGGAATGAAGGTAGGGGAATAGTAGTATTAGTCTGGATAACTTAGTCATTTTGTTGTGACGGAAATGTGAGATAGAAGCTATTCGTGGAAGATGTTAGGGAAAATCAAAGTAAGATTTTTTAAAAAGATAATATGGAAAATTTCAATTATATACAAAAGTACATAAACTATCGAACTCCCATGTAATCATCACTCAGCTTAAACAATATCATTTTCTGATATTGCTTCAATTATACTTAAACCAATTGCTCCTTCATCTGCATTATTTTTTTTAAGTTTATTTATTTATTTTGAGAGACAGAGTGGGTGTGAATGGGGGTGGGGCAGGCTCTACACTGTCAGCACAGAGGCTGAAATCAAGAGTTGAACTAACTGAGCCACCCAGGTGCCCTTTGTCTGAATTATCTTTTTAATTTTTTTAAAAGTTTATTTATTTATTTATTTATTTTGAGAGAGAGAGAGAGAGAGAGAGCAAGCACAAGTTGGGGAGGGGCAGAGAGGAGAGACAGAGTCCCAAGCAGGCTCTACGCCATCATTGCAGATCCTGATGCGGGGTTCAAACTCACACACTGTGAGATCATGACCTGAATCTAGATCAGGAGTCAGACATTTAACCGACTGTACCACCAAGGCACTCCTCATCTGCAGTATTTTTAAGCAAATCCTAAACACTGTGTAATTTCATTAACATGTAATGTAGTCTATTTCCCTCAAAAGTTATCTGCTGTTTAAATTAATCACAATATGATTGTACTACCTAAAAATTGATAGTAATTACTTAGTATTGCTAAATATCCATTCAG
Organism: Panthera pardus; assembly: GCF_024362965.1. Taxonomy (NCBI): domain Eukaryota; kingdom Metazoa; phylum Chordata; class Mammalia; order Carnivora; family Felidae; genus Panthera; species Panthera pardus. The sequence goes on from NW_026526732.1 coordinate 104,238,366, forward strand.
TGTTCAAATTGCTTCAATTATTCTGTAATTCATTTTACCATTTATTTAAATTTTGGATTGAAATAGAGCCTTTACATTGTCATTGATTATTGTGAGATAATACAAACTATAAGTTTGTCCTGTCTCTGTTTCCTAGCACAGGGCTCCTAAAGCCCGTATAATTTCCTAAGTGATAAGGAAATACTAGGATCACCTTTTGTTCTGTTGAGGTGACTGGGTGAGCTCCTGAATGGCTCCTGGATGAGGGTTTGTCACCAGAAAGACCAACCCATGATTAGAAGCTTGGAATTTTCAGTCTACCCTTCCATCCTCCAGAGAGGGGAAAGGGGCTCAAAATGAAGTTAATACTTGATCATGGTTATGTGAGGAAGCTTCCATAAAATGCCAATAATAGAGGATTCAGGAAGCTTCTAGTTAGTGAACAAGTAGAAGTATGGAGATTCCCAATGCTACACTGGTGGTATTTACTGAGTGTTGTTTAGAATCACAAAATGGTCTTTTATTTTACAACGAAGCTGCATTTTAACAAGCAGAGAAGCTCAGAAGGAAATGCAGAGGTATAAATAAAGGAGAGGTATACTCAATGGAACTGAGGAATATACAGATTAATTTTTCTTATTATTTTGGCTCTAAATGGAAATTTTTTATGTCAAATATATACAGCCGGCTTTTCATAAATTTCTCCAAAAAACAACTTGAGAAAACTGTTCTTTTACTTTTGTCTGAACACAGACCATCTATTGCCATACACATAGTGCATGTGAACATAAGTGTTTACGGAGACTGCGTAACTATGAATTGTGTGCAAAGGGGCTCGTGTCACGTGTCTGCATGCACAATTTTCAGTACCCTATCCTAGTGCCTGGTAACACAGAGTACAATTTTATAGTTTTATTCAGTGGACTTAAAGTCAAGAAGCCATCCCAAGAATTATTTACATTTCAGTAACTGAATGATTATCTGATCACGATACATCGCAGAGCTATTCTTACATCATGAATGCTGATACTGTGCATCTGGGTGGTAACCTGGTAACTTTTATAAATCTGAGGTTTAAATCGGCATATATGAAAGTAACCAGAGCCTGAAGAATGTGGTGACAGAGGGGTTTCTACCACAGATGATTTGTAGTTTCATAATGGGACACAGGAGAACAAGGAACTGAGAGAAGCCATGGAAACTCTCTGCCCCTTCCCACATATCTTATCCTGTGAATCTCTTCATTTGGCTATTTTCATCTGTATCCTCTGTCATATTCTTTAATAAACTGGTAAATTTAGGTGTTTCCCTGAGTTCTATGAGTCACTCTCGCAAATTAATGAAACCCAAGAAGGGAGTCCCTGAAACCTCCAATGTATAGCTAGTTGGTCAGAAGCACAGGATAACCTGGGCTTGCGACTGGTGTCTCAAGTGGTGGCTGCGGGGAGAGGCGGGGAGGCAGTCTTGTGGGACTACCCCTTAACCTGTGGAGTTTGACACCACCTCCAGACAGTGTCAGGATTGAGATAAATTGTAGGACATCCAGCTGGTGTCGTGGAGAACTGTTGGTGTGAAGGAACTTCCCATACACACAGCGGAGCTAAGTCCCGGAATCACCCTTTAATAATGTCTTTTGTCTGACGTATTTATTTACATATTTATGTATTTATTTACTATTAAAGCATAATTGACAAGCAATGTTACATTAGTTTCAGGTGTACCACATAGTGACTTGACAAGTCATTACGCTTTGCTCACTGCAAGTGTAGTTACCACGCAGTGTTATTATAGTCCAATTGACTATTTGCCTATGCTGTACCTTTTATCCCCATGACTTATTTATTCCGTAACTAGAAGACTGTGTCTCCCACTCTCCTCCACCAATTTTGTCCATTCATCCACCTGCCCTCCCTCTGGCAACCATTAGTGTGTTCTGTTTATAGGTTTACTATTATTTTTTTTGGTTTCACATATAAGTGAAATCGTATGGTATTTGTTTTTCTCTTTCTGACTATTTCACTTGGTATAATACCCTCTAGGTCTATCTATGTTGTCACAGATTGCAAGATCTCATCCTTCTTATGGCTGAGTAATATTCCATTGTGTGTGTGTGTGTGTGTGTGTGTGTGTGTGTGTGTGTGTGACATCTTCTTTGGCCATTTAGTCCATCCATGGGCACTTAGACTGCTTCCATATATTGGCTATTGTAAATAATGCCGCAATAAACATAGGGGTGTATATGTCATTTTGAATTAATGTTTTTGTTTTCTTGGAATAACTACCCAGTAGAGGAATTACTGGATCATATGGTATTTCTATTTTTAATTTTGGGGGGAAGCTCCATACTATTTTCCATGGTGGTTGCACCAATTTGCATTCCCACCAACAGGGTTCTTTTTTCTCCACACCCTCACCAACACTTTTTATTTGTCTTTTTGTTCTAGCTATTCTGACAGGTGTTAGGTGATATCTCATTGTGGTTTTGATTTGCATTTCCCAGATGATTAGTGATGTTGAGTATCTTTTCACGTGTCTGTTGGCCATCTGAATGTCTTCTTTAGAGAGATGTCTATTCAGTGCCTCTGCCCATTTTTTAATCAGTTTATTTTTATTTTATTTTATTTTTTGGTGTTGAGTTATATAAGTTCTTTATATATTTTTGATGTTAACCATTTATCAGATATATCATTTTCAAATATCTTCTCCCATTCAGTAGGTTGCCTTTTTGTTTTGTTGATGGTTTCCTTCATGCTATAAAAGCTTTTTATTTTGGTGTAGTCCCAGTAGTTTAGTTTAGTTTTTGTTTCCCTTGACCCAGAAGACATATGTAGGAAAATGGTGCTTTATGCCCATTGTCAAATAAACCACTGCCTATCTTTTCTTCTAGGGTGTGTGTGTGTGTGTGTGTGTGTGTGTGTGTGTACAGTGTAGGAAAGTTTTCCAGTTCCACTTTTTTGCATGTAGCTGTCCAGTTTTCTGAGGACACTTTGAAAAGACCGTTGCAGCCACTCTGGAAAACAGTATGGAAGTTCCTCAAAAAGTTAAAAATAAGAGTACCCCACTATTCAGCAATTGTACTACCAGGTATTTACCCAAGGATACAAAAATACTCATTTAAAAGGATACATGCACCCCAATGTTTATAGCAGTATTATCTACAATATCCAAATTATGGAAATAGCTGACTAATGAATAGATAAGGAAGATGTGGTTATATATACTATAGAATTTTATTCAGCCATCAAAAGGAATAAGATCTTGCCATTTCCAATGACATGGATGGAGCTACAGAGTATTATCCTAAGCAAAACAAGTCAGTCAGAGAAAAACAAATACCATATTATTTCATTCATATGGGGGAATTTAAGAAAAAATAACAAATGAGCAAAGGGCAAACAAAAAAAGAGAGACAGGCAAACCAAGAAACAGACTTTTAACTAAAGGGAAGAAACTGATGTTTACCAGGAGGGAGGTGAGCAAGGGGAGGGGTGAAATAGGTGATGGGGATGAAGGAGTACACTTGTGATGAGCACCAGGTGGTATATGGAAGTGTTGAATCACTTATTGCACACCTGGAATTAATATTACCCTTTATGTTAACTAACTGGAATTTAAATAAAAAATTAAGAAAATAAAAAGTAAAAATATCTACATCTTAAAAAAGAGACTGCCTTTTCCTATAGTATATTCTTGCCTCTTTTGTTGTAGATTAAGTGATCATACAAATGTGGGTTTATACCTGGGCTTTCTATTTTGTTTCATTTATTTCTGTGTTAATTTGTGTGACAGTACCATTCTGTTTTGATTACTATAGGTTTATAGTATATCTTGAATATGGGATTGTGATACCTCCAGTTTTGTTCTTCTTTCTAAGGATGTGTTTGGCTATTCATGGTCTTTTGTGGTTCCATACAAATTCTAGTATTATTTGTTCCAGCTATGAGAAAAATTCTGGTGGCATTTTGACAGAGATTGCATTGAATCTATAGATTGCTTTGGGTAGTATGAACATTTTAACAATATCAGTGACTCTAGTCCATGAATATAGAATACCTTTCCATTTGTTTGTGTTGTCTTCAATTAATTTATCAATGTTTTAGAGTTTTCAGAGTACATGTCTTTCACCTCCTTGTTAATTTAGTTCCTAGTTATTCTATTCTTTTTGGTGACTTATAAATGGAATTGGTTTCTTAATTTCTCTTTCTGTTGCTTTGTTATTAGTGTATAGAAATGCAACTGATTTCTGGGTACTAATTTCGTATCCTGCAACCTTACTGAATTTATTTATCAGTTCTAATAGTTCTTGGGTGGAGTATTTAGGATTTTCTTTGTTTTTTAAAATTTTTTTAATGTTTATTTTTTTTTGAGGGGGAGACAGTGTGTGAGTGGGGGAGGGGCAGAGAGAGAGGGAGACACAGAATCCAAAGCAGGCTCCAGGCTCTGAGCTGTCAGCACAGAGCCTGATGCAGGACTCGAACTCACAAAACAAGAGATCATGACCTGAGCCGAAGTCTCACGCTTAACCAACTGAGCCACCTAGGCACCCCACTAGTTGCCCTTTTAAATCACAGGGTTTTTTTTCTCTGCCTTAGGACAGATGAATCTGCTCATAGTCCCTTAGTACTATCCCTCCCCACTGCAGTTCACAGGTCAGATGTGAGGATTCATTATCATGTCTTTGTCTTGCTCGTCATTCTCTATGTGGTCTCTTTTTAAAAATTTTTTATTGTTTTTTTTTTTTTTAATTTTGGAGAGAGAGAGAAGCACAAGCAGGGGAGAGGGGCAATGGGAGAGAGATTCCTAAGCAGGCTCCACCCTCAGCGCAGAGCCCGATGTGGGGCTTGATCCCACAACCCTGGGAAATCAAGAGTCAGACGCTTAACCCACTGAATCACCCAGGCACCCCTCTACGTGGTCTCTTTATCTTTTGTTATACAGAAGCTATTAAGTCAGCCCTCAGTTCTTCTTCAGGAGGAATTGCTATATAAATAGGTGTGGATTTGGTGTGTCTGTGGAGGAGGTGAGGTCTTCTTCCATTGCCATCATGGACCAGAACCAGGCCAGGGTCTATACTTTGACCAGCCCTGCAGACCCACCACCAATAGGCAGGAGACTTCCAGTTGGAAAGAGGATGTGTCCTCCTTTGGAGCACAGAGAGGAATCCTCCCATATCTCTTTTAAACTATAGGTTTCTTCTCCCGCACTCCTTCTTCTTATTGATTTTTTTGAGCAAATGGACCATTTGTCCTGCAGAATGTTTCATGGTTTGGATGTTGCTAGTTGCTGAACTGTGCTATGTAATATGTTTTCTATGCTCCACATTTTCTTTAAATTGGTACTTAAAACTGGAGTCTTGATCCTCTTGTAGTTCAATTATTTTTTGAAGACTGCTTCACATGTTGCAGTTTGTTCTTTCATCTGGAGGCACAAAATGTCCCGTTGTGTTTTTTATTGTGAAATCAGCAGCCTTTGAGAACCTTTGCCTGGGTCTATTAATTTATTAAGAGTTGCAAAATGTGATATTGACTTGTCATTCATTAGCTGGAATAAGTCTGTAAATGAGACTTTTCCTCATTAACTATTTGGTTACTCTGAGGTATAATTTGTATGGACAGTGATGAGTTTCATTTATTGACCAGTTTCAAAATTCTGAGTTAATTATCTGACATCCTTCAAAGAATACCTGGGCATTTTTAATTTTTTTCAAAAATGGTTATTATGAATGCAAGAATTTTAAATGGCTTCACAAGTTTCCACCCACTGTAGCTATTATTCTCACTGATGCTTAAACTATACCATGTTTGGACCCTGCAAACCTCTTAAAATTGGTGAGTCATTTTGACAAGTCCTCAGTAGTTTTTGATAATTTTCTTGTCTTCAGATATGTAAAATGTGACAGACTCATTTGCTACATTTTCTAGCCCAGACTTGGATTAAAAAAAAAAAAAAGATTTAGGGCACTCAGTCCGTTGAGCGTCCTACTTCTGCTCAGGTCATGATCTCATGGTTCATGGGTTTGAGCTCCACATCCGGCTCTGCTATCAGCGCAACGCAGAACACTCTTCACATCCTCTGCGCCTCCCCGCCTCCCCAACCCCGCTGGTGCTTTCTCAAAAATAAACATTTAAAAAAATGATATATAGGTAAGGCCTAATTGAAAAAACAACAAACAGCCTAAAGAGGGGTAAGTTGAAGATGCCAAAGGACAAGGAGGGACGATGCATAGAAGGCATTTTCCGACAAGGAGGGGTGTGCGTGGAATCCCAGAGTTTAGGGCGAAGTCTTAGCTGTAGAGGGAGGAAAGGAGGAAGGCATGGAAATGGGTTTAAGTTTATATGCACAGAAATAGGAAGTTGAGGAGTTTCAGTCCACGAATTAGTATTTTCTCCCTGAAGTGGGTGGGAAAACCACCTGTTAAATATGAGGGAAAAGGAGGGTAGAATTTGTTGAGGAGAAAAGGAGGCAACTAGTCCATCTTAATCCTCATTTTCCTAAAATCCTAGAAGAATTGAAGGTCCTGCACTCCCTAATGATTTCAGTTGTCATTTTTGTTTCACGATTCTCTGCTTTTCTTTTTTCTTATCTTTTTTAATTAATTAATTAATTAATTTATTTATTTGAGGTGTAGGAAAAAATCATGGTTTCCATTATTAATTTACACACACTTTAACATAGGCTTATAATTTTAATAAATAGAACAAATGTTCTATAAAACAACAAATACTCCTTGATGATTTCAGTTGTCATTTTTGTTTCATGATTCTCTTTTCTTTTTTCTTCTTATCTTTTTTCTTTTCTTTCTTTTTTTTAGTAAAATGATTTAGGATTTAGGATTTTTAGGAAAAAAATAATGGTTTCCATTATTAATTTACACACACTTTGACATAGACTTATAATTTTAATAAATAGAACAAATGTTGTATCTATAAAACAATAAATACCTTAATAAAGTTTGAAAAATTTGGTCATCATTTGGCTGTCTTATCAACGTGATGATGTCTATATAAGCACTTGAAAACACTTTTGATGTTTGGATTTCTCAGATTTGTTCCAAATGTTTCATATTTGTAGACATAACCATGCCATATACAGAATATACAATAGCAACAGGCCATTTGTTGTAATATGGTAAATTAAAAAAAAAAACGCTATCTTGCTAGTGAGGTAATGCATGTAGAAGATTCTTGCTTCCACATTGTTTTGACTTTTCTATTTTAGGTTTGTGTATATTTTAATTACATTAAATATTTTTTACAAAACTCTTTTCTTTTCTTAATGTCTTCTATATTTGCCTAGAACCACATATGACATTATAAGCATGGTCACAACCCTTATTCTATATCATGTTACTATTTTAATTTTTTAACATAAATGTATTCATATATATGTGTATTTAAATATAATTTTACATGAATGCACACTTAGCAGCAGATCATATCTGCTGTTATATAGTTATTATTAGTGGTATTTTTCTCTTTCTTTTTTACTTGGTTAAGTTCTCTATCTTCTCCCATGCTTCACCTAAACCACTCTTCAACTCTGTAACATATGTTTACACCAGCATTTCTTCTTACATATTTTCTTCACGTTTATGTAATTGTATATAAGCCTCTATATGTGCACACATACAAAAGTCTATCTATCAGAAATATGTTATTTTTGTCCCAAATGGGATGATCATGTATGTTTTTTTCTGCACATTTTTTTTTCACTCAGAAAGTTATGAAAATGCTTTAAGTCAATTGGTAAAATTTAAATTTTTTATAGTGGGCTACATAGTATTCTAAAACATAAATATAACATAATTTAGCCAACCCTGTTCCTATTGATTGATATTAAACTTTTCCCCCAGTTCTTGGCATTATAAATAATATTGCAATTAATAATCTTTAGTTATATCCTTACATAGTAATGCTTTTATTTTTATTAGGTTCCTAGGAATGCCATTTCTAAGGTCAAGTGTGTATTTCAGATTTTAAAAGATGCTGCCAGATTGGTTTCTGAAAAGGATATAAAACTTGACATTTCCACCACTGGGAAAAGAATATCCTTTTGCTGGGCTTCTCACCATAGGACATATATCTCTCTCTTTTTAGAAAATGTTTGCAGTTCTAATAAATAAGAAGTGATATTTTCTTATTAATCTAATTTGCATTTTAGTTATGACTGGGGAGGTTGAAGATTCTTTTATGTTATTTTTCTCTTTCAATTTACTCCTATGAATTATGCCAACAATATCTTTGCCTATTTACTCATTTGCACTTTATATCTCTCTTGTGTATTTGTAAGGACTATTTGTGTTGAGTATGTGTGTTGGGTGCCTGTGTTTGTATATGTGTCTGTGTTTGCCAGCTATATCAGTCATTTTCTGAATGTTCTGTTTATTAACCCTGTTTGTGGGGTTTTTTTTTGGTAACTAAAATTATTATTATTAAATAAGTTTTTTTATTCTGTTATGTATAATTTTCCAGTCTTGTATAAGAATGTCTCCCCTGGTCCTGATAGATGTATATTCTTCTTAACTTTTTTTACAAATTTTATCTTATTTAAATTTAAATTCAGTTATTTAATGTACCTGAAGTTTACTTTCTTTTTTTTTTTAATGTTTATTTTTGAGAGAGAGAGAGACAGAGTGTGAGCTGGTGAGGGGCAGAGAGAGAAGGAGACACAGAAGCCAAAGCAGGCTCCAGGCTCCAAGCTGTCAGCACAGAATGCAGGGCTCAAACCCACGGGCTGCGAGATCATGACCTGAGATGAAGTCGGATGCTCAACTGACTGAGCCACCCGGGTGCCCTTACTTTCTTTTTTAAATGTGTCAGATTCTGTGGGTTGGCTTATTCTCTAACAATGCCACAAATCCTGTTTCCTGGCATTTCTCTATTATCAAGGATAGAAGCTAATATTTGATATCTCAGGCTCCTTTACAGTTTGGGGGCCATATGACTTTGGCTGGACTATTGGCAAAAGTCCCTGGAGAAGGCATCCTTTCTGAGTAAAATCCAAAGCCTGTCAAAAATCAAACAAAACCCCCCCATGAAACCTCTTTTCCCTAAGTCCTTTTACCCTTCTTTCTTGGCTATAATTTGGATATTATGCCTTCAGTGAAATAGGTTAAAATGAGAGTAATAATGGTGTCTACTTTATGTGGAACTTATGAGGGGCAAATAAGAGTGCATGTATAAGTATATAGCACAATATCTATATAGCGTTAACATTGAATAATTGTTGGCCATCATCATCAGACCCAGACATACTTGTCTCAGTGATGTAGAAATAGGTCCAATAGAAGTTACCAAGAAGTTTTCTTATTAACAGTGAAACTGCAGATTTTACCTTCCTTCTTGTGAAAGCAGTATAAAATTCCCTATATTCCCTGATTCTTGCTTGTCCATGAAAAAAAGTAAGAGGAAAAACAGAGAGCACTTTTGTTCTAATGTCTTCTCCTTCAGCTAACAGTAGCTCTCAGTAGGGTGAATAGCAGTATAAAGGACTAATCTAAGGTATAGGAAATGATTCATAAGCTGTACCTTTTCTTCTTTTCTATCCCAGGCTGTTGAAAGCTTATAAAGTGGATTAAATATACATAGTGTATGTAGAAGCAAAAAAAATTATAAAAATTGTTATTATTCAATGGCATGATCACTACTTTAATTAGTTACAACTCTCTTCTAGAAAGCCTGTACAAAGTGCTATGCTCTTTGAAGCTTTCTTGGAGGCATTGTGTGCGTGACTTATGCTTAAGAAAACATAAAGCATGAGGCAGAGACTTAGCATATCTTGCTCAACAACGCAGAATTATTAAGATTCAAATAACCGTTCCATTAATCAGCACTGCCACTAATGAGTAGTTAATACTTTAATAATCGTTATGTCTGTTTGATATTCCTTGTGGAGGATGTTGTCTAGGATGTTTCTTTGATCATTTACCTTTCCTTGACATAAGTACCTTAATGATGCATAGAATGTCTTTAAAATTTCAGAGGCTTAGGAAAGGAATTTATAACTGAACACGCTTAAAGAGCAGCACATATTTTTATTATTCTCCCCACTATTCCACAAAAATGATTACTCTTTCCAGTTTGTAGAAGTCTGCTTTGGATTGATACATTCCTAAATTTTAATTTATCCTAAGAATAAATTTATTCTAGGAATGAGATTCCTTATATCCATTGTTGTAGGAAAAAGGATTGTAAATTATATTGTGGAAATTGGAACAGGGTCAGGAATGCAGAAAAAAGCTTGCAAATAATTTGAGACATTTTAAAACTTTCTATTATGCTTATACTGATAACATAAAATACAAAATAAAGTAATTTGGCTATTTTTTGTTTTTTTGCCTTAGAAGTCAGTATTAGAGAAGTTCTTTTTTTCACTGCCTTTTTTTTAAGGATAACAATTTTAAGTAGTTTACAAAAGAGGTGGATTAATTAATATTCCAATTATAATCAATAAATGAATAGCTGTTTATGCAAACTAATTTTTACTTATAGATTGATAAAATGTAATATTTACTTAAGGTAAATTTAAGTACCTCAAAACAACTATCTTTTCTAAAAATTGTTTTTTAACATTTATTTATTTTTTGAGAGACAGAGACAGAGCATGAGCGGGAGAGGGACAGAGAGAGAGGAAGTCACAGATTCTTAAGCAGGCTTCAGACTCTGAGTTGTCAACACAGAGCCCGATACGGGACTTGAACTCACGAACTGGGAGATCATGACTTGAGCTGAAGTCGGATGCTCAACTGACTGAGCAATCCAGGCACCCTAAAACAACTATCCTTTTTTGTCTCGAAGAGATTCATTAAGAAAAATGACATTTTTTCATAAAAAATAATCAGTGAAGTCCGCAGTACTTTTTGAAATTATCTATCAGCTATTGCAAATGATCCTGAATTCAGAAATGCTCGATTAATAGCATTGTTACAGGTAATTAACTTGAAAGTTCTACACATTCTGTTAAGTCGCATTTAATAGTACCTAACTCTGTAATGGTTAAGCAACAAATAACAAGTAAACATAATGTGTAAGGTTCTATTATTCTATGACAAAACAGAATAGATGGAACAGAAATAAACAAGTTACTGTTTGAGGCAATTGCAATAAGGGTATCCAAGGTGAGTTAATCATTGTTACAAATGGGCCAAGAATCAAGGCTGAATTTGCTAAATGTCCTTTAAATGGCCAACTCCTCCATGAAATATATTCTTTTTTTTCTTCCAGTTTTATTGAGAAATAATTGACATACAATACTGTATAAGTTTAAGGTGCATAGTACATATATTGTGAAGTGATTACCACAATAGGTTCGGCTAACACTTATTTTCTCATACAGATACAATAAAAAGAAAAGAAAGAAAAAAGTGGAAAAAAGTTTTCTCCTTTTGATGAGAACTCTTAGGATTTACACTCTCTCTTTTTTTTCAGTTTATTCTGAGAAAGAGAGAGGAAGAGAGAGAGAGAGAGAGAGAAAGAGACAGAATCCCAAACAGGCTCTGTGCTGTCAGCACAGAGCCCAACTCAGGGCTCAAACCCACAAACCATGAGATCATGACCTGAGCTGAAATCAAGAGTCAGATAGATGCTTAACTGATTGAACCATCCAGGTGCCCCAAGGTTTATTCTCTTAGGAACTTTCCTGTATATCATACAGCAGTGTTAGCTGTAGTCATCATGTGGTACAGTACATCTAAAGTGTTTGTAGATCTCATGACTGGGAGTTTGTATCTTTGAACCACCTGCCTCCAATTGCCCCTCCCCACACCCCCCACCTCTGGTAACCACAAGTCTGATCTCTTTCTCTATGAGTTTGTTTGTTTGGTTCTTCTTTTTTTTCTTTTTTTCTTTTTGGATTCTACATATAAATGAAATCACACAGTGTTTGTCTTTGTCTGACTCATTTCACTTAACATAATGCCTTTAAGTTGATCCATGTTGTCACAAACAGTAATATTTCCTAATTTTTTGTGACTGAATTGTATTCCATTGTATATATATACCACACTTCTTTATCCATTCATCCATCTATGGACACGTGGGTTGTTTACATGTCTTGGCTATTGTAAATAATTGTGCTGTGCTTATGGGGCCACAGATATCTTCCTGAATTGGTGGTGTCGTTTTCTTTGGATATATTCCCAGAAATGGAACTGTTGGATCATATGGTAGATCTTTTTTAAATTTTTTGAGGATCCTCTATACTGTTTCCCATGGTGGCTGTACCAATTTACAGTTCTACCAACAATGTGTGAGGTTTCCTTTTTTCTACATTCACACATAACACTATTTGTTATCTCCTGTCTTTTTGATGATGGCCATTTTACAGATGCGAGGTTATATCTCACTGTGGTTTTAATTTGCAGTTCCCTCATGACAAATGATGTTGAGCATCTTTTCATGTACTTCTTTGTCTTTCATATATCTTCTTTGGAGAAATATCTTCAGGTTTTTTGCCCATTTTTTAAATTGGATTATTTGTTTCTTTGCTATTGAGTCATGTGTGTTGTTTATATTGTTTTGATGTTAATCCATTACCAGATATATGGTTTGCAAATATTTTTTTCCTATTCAATAGGTTGTCTTTATGCTTTGTTGATTGTTTCTTTTGCTGTGAAGATTTTTAGTTCAGTATGGTCCCATTTATTTATTTATTTATTTATTTATTTATTTATTTTTTAGTGTTTATTTTTGAGAGAGAGACACAGAGAGAGATAGAGTGTGAGCTGGGGAGGGGCAGAGAGAGAGGGAGACACAGAATCTCAGTAGGCTCCAGGCTCTCAGCTGTCAACACAGAGCCTGACACAGGGTTTGAACCCACGAACTGTGAGATCATGACCTGAGCCAAAATCAGACACTTAACCAACTGAGCCACCCAAGCACCCCTGGTCTCATTGATTTTTATTTTGTTGCTTTTATTTTGTTGACTTTGGGGTCATATCTAAAAAGCAATTACCATGCTTTATTCTTATGTTTTCTTCTAGTTATGGTTTCTTGTCTTATATTTTAATCCATTTGGAGTTAATTTTATAATCCATTTGGAGTACATTTTAATCCATTTGCAATTAATTTTTGTGAGTGGAGTAAGATATGGGTCCGTTTCATTCTTTTACATGTGATCCAATTATGCCCGCACCATTTATTGAAGTGACCTTCCTCCATTAAATATTTGTGTCTCTCTTGTCAGATATTGGTTAACTGTATATGCTTGGATTTATTTCTGGGCTCTCAATCCTGTTCATTGATATATTTATCTGTTTTTATGCCAGTACCATACTGTTTTTCTGACTATGGCCTTATGGTATACCTTGGAATAAAGAAGTGTGATGCCTCCTACTTTGTTCTTCTTTTCAGGATTTGTTTCATTATTCAGGGTCTTTTGTGGATCCATATAAATTTTAGAAGTGTTTTACATCTGTAAAAAATATAACTGGAATCCTTATAGGAATTTGATTAAATCTGTAGATGGCTGTTATATTATTATTTTAAAAATAGCAATTCTTCTAATCCAGGAACATAGGATACCTTCTTTGATTTACTTGTGTCTTCTTTGATTTCTTTCATCAATGTCTCCTTAGATTTATTTCTAAGTATTTTATTGTTTTTTATACTCTTGTAAATGGGATCAATTTCATTATTTCTTTTAGAAAATTTCTTGTTAGTGTATAAAAATGCTACTGATTTTATATGTTAATTTTTTATCCTGCAACTTTGCTGACTTTATTGATTAGATATACAGTTTTTTGGTTGAGTCTTCAGGATTATCTATATATAAAATTATGTCATTTGCAAATAGAGACAATTTTACTTCTTCCTTTACAATTCTGATATCTTTTATTTATTTTTCTTACCTGATTGGTTTGGCTGGGACTTCTAGTACTATATTGAACACACATAGTGAGAATGGAGATCCCTATCTTGTTCCTGATCTTATATGAAAAGCTTTCAACCTTTCACCATTGAGTATGATGTTAATTGTGGGTTTTCCGTATATGGCATCTATTATGTTGAGGTATATTTATTCTATGCCTAATTTCTTAATTTTTTTTTAAACTGTGAACAGATGTTGAATTTAGCCAAATGTTTTTTTTTCTGTATTTATTGTGATGATTAAATGATTTTCTTCTCTCATTCTATTAATGTAATATATTAGATTGATTGATTTGCAAATGTTGAACCATTCTTGCATCCCAGGGATAAATTCCACCTGATCATGATGAATAATCTTTTTAATGTGCTGTTGAATTCAATTTGTTAGTATTTTGTTGAGAATTTTTACATCTATATTCATCAGGATATTGGTCTATAGTTTTTTGTTTGTTTTTTGTTTTTATTTTTGTTTTTGGTAGTGTCCATTTCTGGTTTGGGGATCAGGATAATATTGACTTCCTAAAATGAGTTTGGTAGTATTCCTTCCTCTTCATTTTTTGGTAAGACTTTGAGAAAGATTGGTGTTAATTCTTCTTTACATTTTTGGTAAACTTCACCTGTGAAGCCATCTGGCCCTGAGCTTTCCTTCTTTGGGAGATTTTTTAAAAATGTTTTTTTTTTTTTTAATTATTATTTTTTTATTTTTTAATATATGAAATTTACTGTCAAATTGGTTTCCATACAACACCCAGTGCTCATCCCAAAAGGTGCCCTCCTCAATACCCATCACCCACCCTGCCCTCCCTCCCACCCCCCATCAACCCTCAGTTTGTTCTCAGTTTTTTAACAGTCAAAGCATAAAAATGTTTTTATTTATTTCTGAGAGAGAAAGACAGAACATGAGTAGGGGAGGGGCAGAGAGGGAGACACAGAATCCGAAGCAGGCTCCAGGCTCTGAGCTGTCAGCACAGAGCTGGACGCAGGGTTCAAACTAACAGACTGCAAGATCATGACCTGAGCTGACTGAGCTCAGCTGAGGTCAGCTGACCTGACCTGAGCTAACTGACTGAGTCACCCAGGCGCCCCTGGGAGATTTTTTATTACTGATTCAATCTTTTTACTAGTAAGTGGTCTATTGAGATTTTCTATTTCTTCCTGATTCAGTTTTAGTAAATTGTTTATTTTTAAGATTAAAAAGAATTTTTTTTTCCAGGTTGTTCAGTTTGTTGGCATAAAATTGTTCACAGGTCTCTTACAATCCTTTGAATTTTTGTGTTACTAGTTCTAGTATCAACTTTTTGATTTATAATTTTGCTGATTTGGGTTCTTTCTCTTGTTTCCTTGAGTTTTCTAATGAAGATTTGTCAATTATTTTTTCAAAGAACCAAATCATAGTTTGGTTCATCTTTCCTATTGTTTTTCTGTATTTCCTTTCTCCTGCTAACTTTGGGCTCAGTTTGTTCTCTCTGTGTCTTTTTTTTTTCCTCCTAGTTCCTTAAGGTGTAGACTTAGGTTGTTTACTTGAGATCTTGATTTTTATGTAGGTGTTTATCACTATGAACTCCCATCTTAGAACTGATTTTGCTGCATCCTACAAGTTCTGGTATGTTGTGTTTCCATTTTCATTAAAAACGTTCCAGAAATTTACCCCCAAATTTAATTTCTTCTTTGATCCATTAATTGTTTAGAAGAGTGTTGTTTCATTTCCATGTGTTTCGTTTCATGAATTTTCCAACTTTCCTCTTGTTTTAATAGTTTCATGTCATTGTGGTTAGAAAAGATATTTGATATGATTTAAATCTTCTTGAATTTGCTAAGGCTTGTTTTGTGGCCTAAGGCATAGTTTATTCTAAAAAAAATTGTTCCATATATGCTTGAGAAGAATATGTATTCTGCTGTTGTTGGATAGGATGTTCTATATATGTCTGTTAGGTCCCTTTGGTCTAAAGTGTTGTTCAAAACCACTGTTTCATTATTGATTCTCTGTCTGCATGATCTATCTGTTATTGAGAATGATTAAAGGCCTCAACTGTTATTTTATTACTGTTTATTTCTCCTTTTAGCACTATTAATTTTTGACTTATATATTTAGGTGCCTCAATGTTGAGGACATAAATATTTACAATTGTTATATCTTCTTTATGTATTGACCCAGTTATTATTATATGGTGACCTTTGTATCCTTTTACTGTTTTTTATTTAAAGTCTATTTTGTCCAATGTAAGTATAGCTACTCCTGCTTCTTTTGGTTACCATTTGCTTAAAATATCTTTTTTTTCATTCCTTAGCTCTCAGCCTATGTGTATCTTTAAAGACTAACTAAATCTCTTGTAGGCAGCATATTATTGGATCTTGGCGTTTGTTTTGTTTTTTTCTTTAATCCATTCAGCTATTCTCTCTCAATTGAATAATTTAATACTTTTATTTTTAAAGTACTTATTGATAGGTTAAGGACTTATTATTGCTATATTGCTAATTGTTTTCTGGCTGTTTTGTAGATCCATTGTTCATTGTTTCTTACCCTGCTGTCTTTTTTTGTGTGTTGATGTTTTTTCGCATTAGCATGCTTTGACTTCTTTATCATGTGCTTTTGTGTAATAACTACAGGATTTTCCCCTGTGTTTACCATGAGGCTTACACAAAATGTCTTAAATTTATAATATCTTATTTAAACTGATAACAACTTAAGTTCAATAGAATTCATAAAATTTACACTTGTATTTCTTCTCACTCATATTCTATGTTATTACTATTAAAATTTACATGACTTAAAAAAGATTGTGGGGGCACCTGGGTGGCTCACTTAGTTAAGCATCTGCCTTTGGCTCAGGTCATGATCTCATGATTCATGAGTTTGAAGCCCACATTGGGTTCTCAGCTCTCCTCACAGAGTTGCTTCAGATCCTCCTCTGTTGCCCTCTGTCTTTGCCCCTCCCCTGCTTGCACACACTTTCTCTCTCTCTCTAAAATAAATGAATTAAAAAACTTAAAAAAATATTGTGTACCTAATAACATATTATTATACTTTTGGTGTCATATTTACCTGATTTTCATAATCCTTACATTTGTACCTGCATATTTGAATAATTGGGCTCCTGTTTCAGACTTTACAGATTTCCTTTGGCAGAGATAGCTTTTCACCAGTCATCTATTAGTTTCTGGGTGTGTCTACTGGTAATGTCCTTGGGTAGGTGGGGCCTGCCATTATGGTCCGATTTTGGGTGAGGCAACTGTTCAAGCTCTGAGGGTAGGGAATGAGAGAGTGTGGCACTGGCTGAAATAGTTGGATGGGACTGCTAGCTTGGTTCCCTACTCAAGGAGGCTGAAGGATGGGCTTCACAGTTGCCTGGATTCTCTGGTCAGGTTTGTAGGTGGTTGGGATTAGGTACTATATTCAGTAGTAGATGGGGCTGTGACTTAGTATCCCTGCCCTGGCAGGGCAGCTGGATGGGACCCAGAACCTATACCGTTTGTTGTTTGAGGACCCAAATCAGAATGGTAAATTACCTGGTCAGGTGAGGCCACTAGTTTTGCTCCATAGAAGGAGGAAGCCATGGGCTGTGCTCTCTGTTCATGTGCTACTTTGCTTAGGGTTGTTGAAAGGGTTATGCAGCTTCTCACATGCTCTGGTTAGGTTTCCTGGTTGAGCAGGCTGAAGGCTGTATTCAACAATGAGTGGGACTATGAATTAAATTCCCTACTTTGGTTCGGCAGAAGCAGCTCTAGAGCTGGTAAAGCTCTTTGTTGTCTTAACTCAAGCTGACTTGCCCTCCAAGTTCCCTGACCAAACAGGGCCACTGGCTTTGCTCTGGAAGTGGTTAGCTCTATCCCCTCTTAGCTCACGTAGCAGCAGCTCAGCTTTCAGGTGTTTTTACCAGCTCTTCTAGTCAGATGGGGCCAGAACACACTCTCCACAGTGGTTGAGGCTATTATTAGCTCTTTTGCCTGTGCAGGGGGAGGAAAGTCACTTCTGGCTACTCTCATATTCCCAAGCAGTCTCTCCAGTTGGGAGGAGTTGGAAGCTACCCTCAGCCTTGGCTATAAATCATCCCTGGCCTGTGCATAGCATGGGGACACTCTGTACCTGATTCTGGCTTTGCTCTGCAGGTGATCAGTCTTTCTTGCCCACCTCTCAGCTCAAGTGCCCCTGGGCCTCACAGCTTCCAAGATTTGTCTCTAACCCTTCTGGTCAGATGTGGCCAGAAGATACTCTACAGAACAGGTGGGGCTGTGATTCAGTTCCTTGCTCAGGCATGAAAACCCAGGCTCTATTGCCAGAAAAACCCCTTATCTGAGGATCTGCATCAGGCAGATCTGTACCCACCTGTGTTCCTTGGTCAATGTGTGCTCCTAACTTTGTTTTGCAGATGAGCAAAGCTGATGGTTGGTATTACTACCTGAGTATTGCTGGTATGAAGTCAGTCTTCAAGCCCTTTCCCCTTCTCCATCACAGTCAGATTCCCTGTGGCTGAGCCCCACAGATTCCCCTGAAATTTCAAAGGTGTGGGATCAGAGTATGGGTTCTTGCAAAGCAATACAAAATGCTGGTGGTGGGGGGGATTCTGGTTGTCCACTCAGGGTTTTCTTTTCCCACTGGAGGAACCAAAGGCTTGGGGGAAACCTCTCCACGTGGTACTCTGCTGGCTGGGGAGAGGGGCAATGAGGTCAATTTGTAGCCAGTTCTCTTACCCTTCTAATGGTGTTTTCCTCTCTGTGGTACAGGATACTTCAGCCTCACCCCTGTATTCTAGGATTCTCTCGGGCTGGTTTGTTCTTGAGTAGCTGTTAGTTGTTCTTGTGAGGGAGAGTTAGGTCAGAAACAACCTATGCTACTATCTTGGTGACATCGCTCTTGGTCTCAGTATAAACTAATTTTTCCTATTTTGTTCTTTCACAGCACTGCCTATACCTCTATTTATCACTTGATTAATTTGGCTTTTGTTGTTAATTATTTACATGTCTAGTCTGAACTAACCTATAAATATCTTGGGGGTAGAGGCAATGTCTTATTTGACTTTGCATGCTATAGCCCGCCAATAAGAAACACTATGTGTTGTATTTGGCATATTTTTTTTATTTTTTTAAATTTTTTTTTCAACGTTTTTTATTTATTTTTGGGACAGAGAGAGACAGAGCATGAACGGGGGAGGGGCAGAGAGAGAGGGAGACACAGAATCGGAAGCAGGCTCCAGGCTCCGAGCCATCAGCCCAGAGCCTGACGCGGGGCTCAAACTCACGGACCGCGAGATTGTGACCTGGCTGAAGTTGGATGCTTAACCGACTGTGCCACCCAGGCGCCCCTGTATTTGGCATATTAAAAGAAACTAATAAAATCAAGTAAGTAAGCAAATAGATAACATTTTAACTGTGAGGTTTACTCTAGTTCTTCAAATAAAAAAATAAAAGAGGAAATCATCTCAAGAAAGCATTTTTACCCTATCTTCTAATTAAGAGAAAATAATTATTTAATTAATTTTATCAGTATTTTTCATCAATATCCCTCTTTAATTTCTTGGTTAACCCATTAATTCTTTTTAAAAAATTTAACAATTATTTAATGTTGAGAGATAGAGATAGAGCACGAGCAGGGGAGGGGCAGAAAGAGAGGGAGACACAGAATCCGAAGCAGGCTCCAGGCTTTGAGCTGTCAGCACAGAGCCCCATCTGGAGCTTGAATCCATGATCCATGAGATCATGAGCTAAGCTGGAGTCAGATGCTTAACAGACTGAGCCACCCAGGTGCCCTCCCATTCATTCTTTACTAGCATGTTCTTTACTCTCCAAGTATTGTTTTCCAAATTTTTTTCTTGTGGTTGATTTTGAATTTCATGGTGTTGTGGTCTGAAAATATGTATGGTATGATCTTGAGCTTTTTGTACTTGTTGAAGGCTGATTTGTGCCCCAGTATATGATCTATTCTGGAGAATGTTCCATGTGCACTTGGGAAGAATGTGTATTCTGCTACTTTAGGATGAAATGTTCTAAATATATCCGTTAGGTCCATCCAGTCCAGTGTGTCATTCAGAGTCATTGTTTCCTTGTTGATCTTCTGTTTAGATGATCTGTTCATTGTTGTAAGTGGGGTGTTGAAATCGTCTACTATTATGTTATTATCAATGAGTTTTTTTATGTTTGTCATTAATTGATTCATATATTTGGGTGTTTCATGTTGGGGACATAAATATTTCCAATTGTTAGATCTTCTTGGTGGATAGATCTCTTAATTATGACATTATGCCCTTCTTCATCTCTTGTTCCAGTCTTTATTTTAAAATCTAGTTTGTGTAATATGAGTATAGCAACTCCAGCTTTCTTTTGCCATCCATTAACATGATAGATAATTCTCCATCCCTTTACTTTCAATCTGCATGTGTCTTTAGGTCTAAAATGGGTCTCTGGTAAGCAGCATATAGATGGGTATGTTTTCTTTTGCATTCTGATACCTGTGTCTTTTGATTGGAGTGTTTAGTACATTGACATTTAGAGTGAATACTAAAAGATACGAATTTAGCACCATTGTGTTGCGCTGTTGAGCTGGTGTTTCTGTTGATGTTCTCTGGTCCTTTCTAGTTTTTGTTGCTTTTGGTCTTTTTTGTTTCGTTTTGTCTTTTCTCCACTCAAAGGGTCTCCCTTAGAATTTCTTGTAGGGCTGGTTTAGTGGTCATGAACTCCTTTAGTTTTTGTCTAGGAAATTCTTCACCTCTCCTATTTTCGATGACAGCCTTGCTGGATAAAGAATTTTTGGCTGTATATTTTTCTGATTCAGCACGTTGAATATATGCTGCCACTGCTTTCTGGCCTGCCAAGTTTCTATGGAAAGATCTGCTGAGAACCTCTTCTGTGTTCCTTATAGGTTAAGGGCTTTTTTCCCTTTGCTACTTTCATAATTCTTGCCTGTGTATTTTGTGAATTGACTATGATATGCCTTGCTGATGGCCACTTTTTGTTGGATCTGATGGGAGTTATCTATGATTCTTTGATTTTGATGTCTGTGTCCTTCCCCAGAAAGTTTTCTCTTATAATTTGCTCATATAGACCCTCTGCCCTTTTTCTCTCTCTTCATCTCCTGGGACTTTTATGATTCAGATGTTATTCCTTTTTAATAAGTCACTGAGTTCTCTAAGTCTTGTACCATGCTCTTTTGCATTTGTTTCCCTCTTTTTTTCTGCTTCATTATTCCCCATAATTTTGTCTTCTACATTGCTGATTCGCTGCCTTGCTGTCATGGCATCCATTCGAGATTGCATCTCAGTTATAACATTTTTAATCTCATCCTGACTAAATTTTACTTCTTCTTCTTTTTTTTTTTTTATTCTGCACAAAGAGATTCTATGCTTCTATGCTTTTTTCAATTCTGGCAAGTATTCTTATTATCATGGTTCTAAAGCTTAGTTCAGACATCTTGCTTATATCTGTGTTGATTAAGCCCTGGCTGTCATTTCTTCCTATTCTTTATTTTGGGATGAATTCCTTTGTTTTGTCATTTTGGAGAAGGAAAAAAAATAATAAAATTAAAAATTAAAATTAAAAAATTTTTTAAAAAAGCAAAAATCAAATAAAGGAAGCTGGATCCTAGTTGTGTTTTGGTCTTCTTGTTGAAAGAAGCTTGATGGAATGGAGAAAAAAGGGAAAGAAAATAAAGAAAAAGGTTAAAAAATTTAAAAATATATAATAAAATAGAATAGAATAAAATAGAGAAAATGAAGTCGAATAAAAACATTTTAAAAGTAAAGTAAAAAATAATGAAAAAATAAAATATTAAAAAAAGAAAATAAAAATAAAATTTTCTCTTTCTTTATGTAAGAAAAAGAAAAGAAAGACAAAAAGAATAGATGAACCAGCAAACAGAATGAAAGCTGGATGACGTTATAACCACTTTCACCTAGAACTCAAACTAGGAAGAACTCTATAGTCTGTCTACTAAGCAGGTGGAGGGACTCGTGTTGGTCTTCTAGGGGATGTGCTTGGAGGGTGCAGTTGGGTGGGGCTTGATGTAACGGCTCCATTGTCCACCTTGTGGCACTGCTTAGGTTACAGGGGTGGATCAGTGTGGTACACCTGAGTGTGTGGGGAAGAGGTGGTAATGGCTTCACCCAGTTCCCTAATCTCTGGCACAGGTATTTTGTGCTCTGACCAACTTGCGATCAAGCACCCCTCCTTTGTCTCAGGCCTCCATCCACTCCCCGCCTCTACCCTGTCGGTGTCCAAGCCATCGGCCTGCCCGGCAGCACCTCCCTCCAGAGTTTTACCTCAGATGGGGCTGTGTTTCAAAACCTCAAGCTTCGGAGACCCGTATGGCTCAGACCCATGCTGACTCTCTGGAGGAGAGTCTCGCTGAACTTGCCCTGGAAAACGTTCATGTGACCATGCAGTGGCAGAGCTTCAGAGATCATGGCAAATCACAACACACAGCCAAGGCCAGGTTTCACCACATTCTGGCGTCTTGGTCCCAATATCAGCAACCGAGGCTGGTCTCTGGATCTGCTGGGACTTTTGCCTGTTGGGAGGCCATATGGGCTCTACCAAATGTTCTCCAAGCAGGGGAACCACTGCCAAACAAGGGAACCACTTCTTTCATGTGGCACACGGACCCCTCAGACCCTGCTGCCTGCTTCTGGGGATTCACTCTGCTTCCTCACCAGCACCAGGCACTTGAGCTCCAAAACTTCAGACTCTGCAATCCACTGTTTGTATTAATCCTGCTGGTGTTGAAGGATACCTTACTTCCGGGGCGCCTGGGTGACTCAGTCGGTTAAACGTCCGACTTCGGCTCAGGTCATGATCTCGCGGTCCGTGAGTTTGAGCCCCGCGTTGGGCTCCGGGCTGATGGCTCAGAGCCTGGAGCCTGCTTCCGATTCTGTGTCTCCCTCTCTGTCTGCCCCTCCCCCGTTCATGCTCTGTCTCTCTCTGTCTCAAAAATAAATAAATAAAACGTTAAACAAAAAATTAAAAAAAAAAAAAAAAAAAAGGATACCTTACTTCCTGGCAGTGGTTTTGAGAAACAGATTTCTTGTTCATTTCCCTGCGAGTGTTTTCATTCTTTCTCCCTCTTTCTTTCCAGGTACTTTCGGGGGAATGTTTTTCCTGCACTCTCCCAATGCACTGCACTCTCCCCCTTTCTTTGTCCTCTCCACAAAAACAGGTTCCTACCCTCCACAGCTTCTCTCTCCCCCAGTTCACCCCTCCACACTGTGTCCCTGCTGAGTTCTGTGGCTCAAGTTATGCAGATCGTTGTATTCATCCTCATAGCAATCTCCTAGGTGTGAAAAATGTTTTGGTGCTGATCTAGCTGCGTTTCAGGGATGAGACAAGCTGAGGGTCTCCATGCTGCTCCGCCATCTTAACTCCTCTTTTCCCCCAATATTCATCATTTTCAGTTGTATCTCATGTGAACTGGAAAGGCTGGGTCCTTTTCCCAAGTGTCAGTAGTGACGGATATGCAATTAAGCAATAAAGAGGAATTATCAAAAAATAAGTGAGATACTCATACAAAAGCTCAAACTACCTAATTTGAATTCTTGTGCAATGAAGCTTATTGAGAAACAATATTTTCAGGACTTTCTATAAGCAAGATACTGGTGGTAGACACAGAGTATAGGTGTCAAGGATTTCACCCCTTTTCTCAAGAAGCAGACATATACAGGAAAGGGAGATTTGTATATATAAATAGGCCAATGATATGGTATAGTAAAGGTTGTAATCGCAAACCTCAAGCTGTTGATGAATTGAAGAAAGACTGAAGTACACTCATTAATCATACACATTTGTTAAAATCTTTAAAAAGTTTGATGAATTCCTACAGGAATATAGAGAAAGCAGAGGTGAAACATGCCTGAGCAAAGCGAGTTTCAGTGAAAAGAAGAAATTTGAGTTAAGGTTTAAAGGGTGATATGGATTTTATCAAGTCAGAAGGGTAGAATTTCAGACAGAAGAAGTTGTATCAACAATGGTGCTGCAACATGGACATATCAAGAACAGTAAATAGAGATCTGGTGCAACTGGCAATGAGCTAGAGCTGTAGATGACTTCAGAGAAGATGTGTACAATGACATGGAAAGGATTATAAAAATATAATTCTGATGCACAGGGATGGATATACTGGTGTTGAAGGACACAGGAAGCAGGGACAAGTGTTAGATGCCATTGTCCTAGTGAGAAATTATGGGGAGTAGAGTAGACTAGGAGCAGGGAAAATAGAAGAAAGATGAAATGAGAAACTCTAAGAGGATAAAAATATTTTCAGTGTTTGCGGCAAATAATTATGATAACTTAGACAGCTATAGGAAGCATAGGAGAGGGAAACATTTTTAGAGAGTGGTGATAAAAATTTTCAGTTCGGTGGAAGTTGACTTTGAAATGACTGAAAAATTTGAGGAAATGACTAAAAACATTTATCTACATGGACCTGGGCCTTTGTAGAGGTTTCAGGATTGGAGACAGATTTGCAGGCTCCTGCTGGAGATGGGCATTGAATTGCTGATGGTGAATAAGGCCACAAAGGGTGAGAGGGGGAGTCTGAAGAGAAAGGAAGGAAAGACCTTATTTATGGCCTATAGACATTATGCCAGCCTCTTCATCTACATTATTTAAACAGGGTTGAGTTTAGAATCCTAGAGAAAATTAGTATTTACTGGGTGAAATGAATGCAAACAAAGGAGAAACACACAGGGGAGAAGAGTCTTTCTAAAGCCACAGCAAGACAAATTTTCAAAAGGAAAAGTATCAGCTGCAGCAGTAGAATGAAGACCGTGTATTTATCATTTAGGGGGGTCATAAACACTTTTCGTTTTTACGTGAAAACATAAACTATCTCCTTTTACATCACTGTTGTTTCTCTAGTCAGCCTGGAACCATGAAATAATCCTTAGTCTTAAACAGCCCACGCAGAATTGGAAAAGAACATTTAGTCGATTGCTGCATCCTGTGTCAGCTGATTACCTCCTCCTCTATGCAGATCAGCTGCCGGACTCCAATTGCTCACAGTAGCATCTGTTGCCCCCGATTCTGCCCCAAGCAATAGCAGAGGAGGAGTCAAAACATGCTGTGGAGAAGGTAAAGGGATGTGGAGACTGTAGGGGAGGCACAATTTTACCCCGCCCTTCTTAGGGTGTTTCAGCTGGGCCCAGGAATTCACAGACATAAGACAGATTAACAGGAGAAAAGTTTACAAATGTATGTAAATTTTACCTGACACAGGTGCCCTCACAAGGAAATGAGGACCCAAAGGAGTAGGGACACCTTTGTTATACTACGTTTAACAAAGAGAGACAATTGTGAAAAGGTGACTAAAATAAATGGGGAGGCCAAAGGAAGCTACGAATTGTTTTAACAAAATCTGTACAGAATTCTCTCAGCTTTGACTCACCATCAAAGAATGTTCCTATCCTCTCGGTACGGAGAGGGTGTCTTTCACATGGGACTTTTTAATCTCCTGCTTTTAGGAAGAAGAGGGAAATTAGAATAGCCTTTTTGTATCTGCTGAGTTTTAAGTGCCTTTAGCTCAAAATAATCCTTATTCCAAAGTGGCATATTTTGGGGTGGCATATTCTCCCATCCTTCAAGCCCATTTCTTATCTAGAATCACTGCCTGTTAGATAAATACAAATAAAACAGCGGACCTGAAAATCAGAGGGGTTTTCCTCATGCTCTTCTGTGAGATTCATTACAGTTTGTGTGCAGTTAAAAATGAGAGTTGGTGGTCAAGGTATACTTAGTTATTTTATTTAGAGGAATATATTTTAGAGGTGCCTCAGTGGCTCCGTCGGTTAAGCATCTGACTTCAGCCCAGGCCATGATCTCACGGTTCAGGCTCTGTGCTGACAGCCCAGAACCTGGAGCGTGCTTCAGATTCTGTGTCTCTCCTCTCTGTCCTTTCCCCCTCTCACTCTCTCTGTCTCTCTCTCAAAAATAAATAAATTGTAAAAAAGTTTTAAATAATATATTTGAGATACTTTAAAAGGTAATTGTTGGGCTGCCATGTTATAGGTCCTTTCTGTTGAGATGAGGGGGTAGGAGGTGAAGGAGCACGTAGAGAATCTCCTCCTTGCTCCAAGGAGTGGAGTTTAGGATGGAGGGTTGCAAATCCCATCACATTCCTTTCCCAAGAAACAAACCAGAGATAAACAAAAACGAACACATAAACAAAAAAACTAACAAACTCGTGAAGGTTTATGAGCCTGAGCTCAACCAGGAGATTGGGTTTATTATCTTTTGTAAAAAGTCTTTGCTGTCCTTTAGAACCACATGTTTTATTTCAGCCTTTCCTGAGTCGATTCTATGCACTATGCCTAATTATGCTTGCCTTAACAACCATCCTTCTGACTCCCAGGGGCCAGCCTCTTCTAATGTTTCTTGGAAAAAGTAAAAGTCATGGGCCTTGTTAAAGAAATTGTATTTTTCTTTCCTGCTAAGAGTGTTTATAAATAGGTGCATTGCTCTGCTCTGAATTATCTTGGTCTCCCAATAGGGTGAAAGTAGACATTAATTATGTTTTCCTTTTTTCGCCATCAAGTTATTTGCTCTTATTGCTCATAACAATATTTCAGCACACTTTAATTTAGAATGCTAGGGTTCTTAATCCCCAAAAGTAACAATTTTCTGCAGGAAGATAAAAAGAGTAAAGTGATCAGTCTCCCTATCTTGAAATACAAGAAAAATATAACTGTCATTGCCTAGATAAGAGAGCCTGAGGCAATCATAAAAGTAATAATGCGGCAACGTCAAAGGCGAAACCCAGCCCAGTGCAGCACAGGTGAGGAAAAATGAGTGAGGCAATGAAAGAGGGGAAGCCACAGGAATGCATGGCCACACTGGCTACCACTTCATGGCCCCCTGCACAGAGACATAGCAGCTTCTTAGCAAGAGCATTGCTGGACACGGGGTTTCTCTGGAGGATGACAAGGAGAAATCTTATCAATGACAAAGACTATGACTTTGGGTGTCTATTGGACGGAGGAAGGAGAAAGAACTTAGTTGCCTCACTAACTTTTTTGCTTCCCGTAAGTCAAAGTTTAACCATAGTAGCAGGGAACTCCCGTATATTCTGTGATGCATCATTTGGCTATTCTTGTAGAAACTCAGACTATCAAGTCCTTTCTTGTGATGGGGAGTTGCATCAGATTTGGAACTGGTTGGCCCCAGGAGGACTGAGAGGATCACAACATACTCTATTCAACATGGCAGCCTCAGTGGTGAGCCAGTGTCAGGGAGGCTGCCATCACTGAGGGGGTCTGAGGAAGTATGTAAGATTTGTGTTTCATAAAATAGCCTGGATCTTTAAAAATAACAACTAAGTGGGGCCGCTGGATGGCTCAATATTGAGTGACTGATACTTGATTTTCGCTCAGGTCATGATCCCAGGGTTGTGGGACTGATATGGAGCCTGCTTGAGATTCTCTCTCTCTCTCTTTCTCTCTCTCTCTCTCTCTCTCTCTCTCTCTCTCTCCCTCCCTCCCTCCCTCTGCCTCTCTCTGCTCACATGCTCTTTCTAAAACATACATACATACAAGTAAGCAATAGAGAAGTGAGTGAGAGATTTGTCAGGAATTCTGTCAAATGTAGGTGAATGAAAAAACATGATGATCTTAAGTTGACTTTAAAAAACAGGCATCTTCTCTTATAATCAGACTCTCAAGATTTAGTTTTACACTCTTCAAGGTTTTGTGCAATGTGACACTTTGCGGTGTTATTTAAATTCTTTTTTTCCTACATTGGCATTCATGTCGCAGACTCTGCAATGAACAGAGTGAAGAATTTTGTGCTTCAAGTGATGTACTGACCACACACTGGGTGAAAAATGATAGCAACACAAGGAGATCCAGTAGAGCTTTCATAACTCAGTTGCAGAGTTTTTGGGAAGTAGTCCATATGATTAATGCTTTTGTATTTTTTCATATTCAAACTAACAATCAGCTTAATTTAGACCCTTGAGATTCTATGATATATTCATTGAAGCCAGATTTAAAATTGCTATCATGCTGCAGGAAAGAAAATGCCCTTTAAGTGCAAGGCGCTCTCATAATTCAAGGACTTACTCTTTCAGCTATTCTGTATGAACTAAGTTCAGCTGTGGAAGGAAGGAAGTGAGAACTCCTGCTCACAAAGTAAGATTCCCCCTCCCCACCCCGCCCTTTTACCGTTAAAAATGTTGCAGCAAAATTAACAGATTTGTAAGGAACTTTAATTTACAAACAGTATGAAAGCAGAAAATTATTTTTCCTCTTAACTTTATACCACCGGGATATTCTGGGGCAGGGAAGTAGACTCCTCTACTAATTCCCTGCTAATTAGAAAGAGCAGATTCAGTTCTCCTTCTTGCCCTAATTCGTCCACTGAAGAGACATAGCAAAATGGCACCAAGGACACTCCAAATAAATCATCTCCCCAATGGACACAAATTAATAGTAAATTTACTTATGGGTTGGTTTGCCTAACAAAGTTAATTTTGGTCTCACCTTTGATTAGAAAAAAAAAAAAAAGAAAACAACTTGTTACTACTTGTTGTGTGCTTTCTAAATTCCAGTTCTAAGTATTCTTTTCCAAGTATTTTAAAATAATTTTAATGACTTCCCAACAAGTCTAAGAGGTAAGTACTATTACCACCCATATCATGTGGAGAAGAAAACAGAATCACAGTAACCTGCCCAGGGTCACAGGTAGCAAATAACATGGCAAAGCTGGGATTTGAGCAGTTGGGGCTAGCCAGTTTCCTCTTGGCTAAAAATGATCGCTTTCGCACTTCTAGAACTTTAAATAATATGTGCACATGCGTGTGTATGTGTGATATGAATATGAAAGTATCTGACTTCTTGTTTGTCTTGTTGCTCAATAGCAAATATGGGACCTATTTTCTAAATGGGTCTAATTTTTTTCTGCTTTATCAGAGATTAAATGTAAATCAGGAAAGGCACCTGAGATACCCTGAAATTATCCTTTCCTAACTCTCATAAGCTTTATATCAAATGAGTTAAGGAATCTACCTCCTTGTCCTTCGTAAATGTGCTCAGGTTTATGAAACATGAAAAGTGACAGATTGTTTATTAAGTCATTTAATCACTAACACATCGCCTCTCTCAAATAGTGGGATATTACTACAGCTGTTAGGAAAGTTAATAAGCTCGTAACTAAGTGATTGAGAAGAGCTGTAATACATCTGTAACTGTCTCATAATGCAAGGTAAATAAGCTAGAATTTATCTTCTAGCTGCCAGGAGACAGAAAGCTTCTCTTCCAGTTCCTCCAGATTTATTTCATGTAAATTTTGCTGTCCTTTGCCAGAAAATATAAATTTAGGGGGTGAGGCGGTTGAAGGCTTCAGAAGACTTTACTCTTGGATTCTGCCCCCAGAACAACTCCAAGCATGTTAAAAGTTAGCACTTCCAATTTAAGAGGAAGATGTGCACAAATTCACAATAATTTCATCTTTGTCTCTTTCCATAGACATTCAGAGTCTTTTCCAGTGCACATCTACGTTTTAGACGAGTGTGAGGGCATCTCGCATCCAACTTTTGATCGTTGGATTTAAACAGTTATAGTCTCACGTTACTTACTTTATTTGGCTCAGGTCTAAACTCCTTTTTAAAATTTTCATACTTTTTTTTCTGGATCCTTTTTCTTACCTCCAACCTCCCGCTGAGGGTTCAGTCTCTCTTATCTCTGCAATTTGTGCAGTGAATGCTTCTAGGAGTTGCCTAGACTCATGCATAGCTGTGCTGTGCGATGAGCTTACTCACTCCCAATTACCAGCATGGGAGGCCCTGCTCAAAGTTAATTATCATATTAGATTAACAATACTGCAGGACTGCAGTTCAACTGGGCAATATCAGAATGAAGCTGATTGTTTTCTCTTTTACATTTTTGTCACAAGGGTAACTATTGATCTCACTACCACTTAGGGGATTGCAAATGTATAATAGTCCTAGCATGGCCATTCATGGCAATGATACCTTTCCCAGAAATCGCATTTGTAAATTCTGGTTCAGAATAAGGAGTTCAGCTACATTATGTGACTATAATACAGAAAAAATAAGTCACTCTACCAACTTTTATTGAGCAGTTGCTTCATGCCAGGTGCTGTGCTGGTTCTGAACTGCTAGTACTTGGAGAATTACAAATTATTGATTTTGTGTGAGATCGTTAGTCCTTAAAGGAGTTCCCCAGAATCTTAGAATTGATCCCTTAGCAAGTAGGAGTGCTGGCCTTGGCTTAGCCATATTTCTGAAATCTTAACCATCCAAAGGGCTTTTGAATTTTTATGTTTTGCTTTGATATTTAATGTAGTTAACTTAAAAGTATATATTAAGTTATTCCTCTAAATATTTAATACTCTTATATAGTTAAAAAACTAATGTCTTATAAAGATAAATCTCTTAAGAATTTAAACACTGCAAACGTAACTAGTCAAATTCTTCTAACTTAACTAGTTAGAATTAAGTTAATTGCAAACTTCACTAGTCTAAATTGAGTAGCATGGAGTCCCACATGCCTACTTCTCCTAAGTGTCTTTAGCAACATAAACTCAGATAAAACAAACAAAAATCATGACAATAGTCACAAAATTTGTTTTCCTACATATGCTTAATTTTACAAAACACTAATACTAAATTCAATTGATTCCTCATACTGTGTAAATTTATTTTGTGCCAACTTCGAGTAACAGAATCATTTATATTTGTGATTTCAAAAGAAATCGATTCAAAAGAAAAAAGAACATTGCTTTACATTAGTCAAGGTTGCAGTATCCGGACTGGGTCACTGAGTGCTGTATTGGCCTCCTAGTCGTCGTAACAGTTCACTGGTTATGTCGATGGGATTATTTGATCTATGCTTTGTAACTTGGAACTATTGCCACCTTCTTCATTCCTGCTTATCCATCTAACTACTCTTAGTCCCAATGTATTTCATCTGAGTTTTCTATGGCTGCTTATGTCTTACTGGAATTTTATTAGTGATTTGAGAAATTTTGTAGATAACATGAGAAGGTGCAAGTAGTTTTTATTTTTGTTTGCTTAGAGGAACTTCTCACTTAAAACAAATATATATATATGTGTGTGTGTGTGTGTGTGTATTTAATAATTGTAATTTTACATGGAATTGTAAGAAATAATAGGCACTTTACCCAGCTTCCTGCAATGGTAATATCTTGCAAAGTTATAGTCGAACATCACAACCAGGATATTACATTGATACAGTTAAGATACAGAACATTTCCATCATAAGGATCTCTTAGGTTGCCCTTTTATAAACATAACTACTTCCCTCTTGCTCCCACCCTGTTCTTTAACTCTGTCAACAACTAATCTGTTCTCTATTTCTATAATTTTATCATATCAAAAATGTTAATGGGTGAAGATGCTCAAAAGGTATAAGCTTCCAGTTAGAAGATAAATAAATCTTGGGGATGTAATGTCCTACATGGTGGCTATAGTTAACGATACTGTAGCGCACACTTTAAAGTGGCTAAGAGAGTACATCTTACGTGTTCCCACCACAAAAAACAAATGGTAATTCTATGAGGTGATAGAGATGTTAATTAATGCTATTATGTTAATCATTTCTCAATATATTGAGTATATCAAACCAACCTATTGTACACTTTATGACAATTGTATCTTAATAAAGTTGGAAAAAAGACATTTTTGCAAAAGAATAGTGTTCCTATTTATAACATTTATTCATAATAACAAATCACTCTTCAATATATATTTGAATAAAAAGAGAATTTTCATTACCAATTTAGTGAGATAAGATGCATAACAAAAAACCCATCGGAAAAGACAATCGTCTGTAATATTTCCTCCTTTATTTAAAGTGTTACTGTATTTAAAATTATACGAACTGAATACTCAAGGTCAAATCAATGTCTGCAAAGAAGTGGCTTTTCAAACAATGCTGAATTGTCTTATATCTATTATGATTAAGACAAAGAGTATGATGGTTGCCATCAAGCAAACAGAACTCACCATTCCACATTTTCTGATAGTTAAGCAAAAGATCTATTACCTGCCTGAATGTCCTGAACGATGAATGGAATGGAATGATCACTGAACTGACATCAGAACAGCTAGGCTCTGTCAATAACAATAACAAGCCATAAGTATGACCTTGGACAAATCACTTTACTAATGTGTTCATTGGTGGAAAACTGGATCAGATGACCTCTAAATACCTGCCAATTCAAGCAGAGTTTGTGGTTAATTTTTTTTACATTATTATCGCTATTTTTAAAAAAATGTTAATTTATCACTCATCCAAATTCAGAAAAGTAAACTGTTAAATTAATTTAGTTTAGGGGCACCTGGGTGTCTCAGTGGGTTAAACATCCAACTTGGGTTCAGGTCATGATCTCCTGGCTCTGGGGTTCAAGCCCCATGTTGGGCTCTGTGTTGACAGCTCAGAGCCTGGAGCCTGCTTTGGATTCTGTGTCTCCCTCTCTCTCTGCCCCTCCCCTGCTTGCACTCTGTCAAAAATAAACAAACATTAAAAAATTTTTTTTAAATTTAATTTAGTTTAGGGGCACCTGGGTGGCTCACTCGGTTGAGTGGCCGACTTCGGCTCAGGTCATGATCTCGCAGTCTGTGAGTTCGAGCCCCGCATCAGGCTCTGTGCTGGTAGCTCAGAGCCTGGAGCCTGCTTTCGATTCTGTGTCTCCCTCTCTCTCTGCCTCTCCCCTGCTCATACTCTGTCTCTCTCTCTCTGTCAAAAATAAATAAACATTAAAAAAATTAAAAAAAATAAATTTAATTTAGTTTAAAAAAAATCAATGTGAGAAGATATGAAGAAAGAATGCTGTCTGTAGACAGCAGAACAATTATTTGAAGTGGATATCTAGATGTGAGGACCTCCAGGGTCTTATCTGATACAGTCCAGTGAAAAATGAGCAATCATAGGATTTACCCAGTATATAGTTCACCCTTGAACAACACATATTTGAACATGAGTCCACTTATATGCAGACTTTTTTTCCAATAAATATACTGGAAAACTTTTTGGAGATTTGTGACAACTTGAAAAAAAAACCTTGCAGAGGAGCTGCATAGCCTAGAAATAGTGAAAAAATTAAGAAAACAATTAGGTATTCTTACAAGAATATACCATTGCATACAAAATATGTGTTAACTGACTGTTTATATAATTGGTAAGACTTCTGGTCAACAGTAGGCTACCTGTAGTTGAGTCCGAGGAGTCAAAAATTTATGGCACGACTAACTCCCGTGTTTTTCAAGGGCCAACCATACTGATGAGGTTCGGGGCAGATGGCCCTAAAATGTGCCACTTTGACATGTGGATTACTTTGAGCTGAAGTCAACCAAGGCCCAAAAGACTCAGGAAGAACTTTTACCTCACTCCTTCAAGGCCTAAAAAGATTTAAGTAGAGGGCTTGGTCCAGGAAGAAACTATCACTATAGATAATTACAAAGTTTATAGGCTAGGTGTTGTAAACCAGGGCTCCACAAGGCCAAGAGATCTAATTCTTTTGTATGTCCCACTGTCTTTCCATGGTATAGTAAACACTTGTTTACCAAACATTTGCTTTTCCCATCATCCTATGAATTTTCTTCCCCCTCTTTGAAGTCTCAGACTTCTACCTCAGGATGATGGCATATAAGCCTCAATTGCTTGACTGTCTATGGGACCCAGAGTGTTATGGGGCCCTCATATGTCTGTAATTAAATTTGTTTTTCTCTTAAAAAGATTTTTTTAATGTTTACTTTTGAAAGAAAGAGAGAGAGAGAGTGCAAGCAGGGAGGGGCAGAGAGAGAGGGAGACACAGAACCTGAAGCAGGCTACAGGCTCCAAGCTGTCAGCACAGAGCCCGATGCAGGGCACAAACTCATAAACTGTGAGATCGTGACCTGATACAAAGTCAGATGCTTAACAACTGAGCTGCCCAGGCGCCCCTGTTTTTCTCTTTTAATTTGTTTTAGGTCAATTTAAACTACAGACTTTTTTTAAGGTCAATTTAAACTATAGCCAAAGAATCCAGAAATGTAGAGTAAAATTTTTTCCCCTGCTACAATACTAATAGATAGTCATACATTTCTTCTGGAATGTGAGTTATCCTGGTGAGCAGGGCAAGTTGATCTTTACATCTTCCCTGTTTGGTACACTGTCAGGTTCATAATAAGCACTCAGTAAATTTATCCTGACAAATGAAATAGTACAAAAGGTAGTTGAGCTGTTCGTGGAATTACACATTGTGAGTACTAAAAAAGGCCTCATCCATCATGCAGTAATTTATTTATGTTATCTAAAATTCTCAACGTTGGCTGCTAAATAGCAAAAGCTGAAGAGATTTTTAAAACATATGATGCCTACAATCCATACCCACATTTTCTGATATTATTGATTTGGAGTGGGTCCCAGCATAGTGTTTTGTAAAAGCTTTCCAGGTGATTCAGCTAGGGCGGAAAAATGAGATCTTGCCTATTTTCGTCACTTTTCCAAGAGCCAGTCACAGAGATTTGAGGTAATCAGTATGTGCATGCCCATGTCAGCACAGCGGGAACCTGTTCTCCTGACAAGTGAAGCAGTCTTCACATAACCGTGGGTGGTTTCCAGAGGAGTTGCTTTTGCCCACAAAAGGTAATTGACCTACACGAAAACAGAATAAACCATTAAAAGTTGATTCGAACACTTTTTTTTTAATTGTAGAAAAGGAGTATGAATTCCTTTTAAGCATTTGAATGATTTATACCTGTCACTCATTCCATTGTGGGTTATTTTTTATCCAAAGCAAGATTTCCTGATGGTAATTAACATAGTAGGTAATATAGACAGAAAATTTTCGGTTTGACTCCGACCTCCACAATTACTGTTTGTACTTGGCCATGTTGCTCAAGTCCTTTAAAGTTAAATTTCCTCACCCTTAAAAGGGAAATAATAACATTTCTTCCACAGAGTTATTCTAAGGGTTTAATGAGATCATATATTTTAGAGAAACCTGGATACAATCCTTAATAAAGAGAAAGCATTCTCTAAGCGGTACTTTTATTGTCTTTTTATGCTGTTCCTTGAACCAAAAAAAGAGAAGTTATTTGAAGAGATTTTTGTTAAAATTCAGATGTTGATGTCAATACATAGTTTTTTGTTTTTGTTTTTGTTTTTCCAATATTCAACCTACCTCTGTTACTTCCCTGTTTGTTTAATCATTGCAGGGAAGTAAATCCCTGAAATTTCCCTTGATGAGGAAATAAAAATCAGTTTATTTGTATCTACTGAGAAGCTCTGAATTTAGTAAGGGTAAATGTTGAGTCAACATTGAAGCTTTTTTTTTTTTTTTTTCCCACCCAAAGAAATCCAACCTACACAGCTCTCAGCAAACTTACCCCAGACCTAAGAGAGAGTCTGGTGCTCCCAGCAATGGCTATTTTCACACTCACCACCACTGGGCTGCTGCTTCTGTCCCACTGAATGTCATGGGGAAGGAAACAATGGCATCAAGCTAGCATGTCACCCGTGGAGCCAGGTCTGCAACAGTGTATTGTTGCCACCTCCATCACCAGATAGTCCTATGAACACCACACCTTCGCACTGCCTGTAGCCACCCAGACAAAGAAGAACAACTCCTTGTGGAGGCAATGCTCTAGGTCCCAGAGGAATGGGTGAGCAGAGTGAGAGGTGAGGTTCCCCTACCTACCTCAAAGCAGGATATTATGCAAAAAGGCCCTTGCCTTCCTCTAGCCTCATTAAACAAAAATTGGAAAAAAATTTTGAAAGAATTTAAGAGGTGAGTTAGTGATAAACCATTTTTCCTACAGAAATTAAAAAAAAAAAAGAGGAGAACAATATGAAAGGGGAGGAATTACATGAAAGTGTATATATAAATTCCCAACCAACTTTAAGGATAAATAAAGATAAAAAATGAGGCTTAATTCTTCCTGCTAAGAATAAAGGAAGAGATGTTCCTTTTCTCTTTTCTTAGAATATTTTCTTTTGTAAATTTGTAATTGTAAAATTTTTCTCTGTCCCTTTGAGTTATATGTACATCTTTTTTTTGAAAAAAAAATTTTTAGTGTTTATTTTTGAGACAGAGAGAGACAGAGTGCAAATGGGGTAGGAGCAGAGAGAGAGGGAGACACAGAGTCTGAAGCAGGTTCCAGGCTCTGAGCTGCCAGCACTGAGCCCACCGTGGAGCTTGAACCCATGAACCATGAGATCATGACCTGAGCCAAAGTTGGATGCTTACCCAACTGAGCCACCCAGGCATCCCATTGTACATCTTTGTTTTTAAAATGTTGCAAGTTTTACAACTCAGGAATGTGTTGTTCAGGGAGCTGAGTGTCATCTCTTTAAAATATAGGCATCTAGGGAGAGCACTCTCTCCCTTGTCTGTGAAAGGGTAGGATTCTAACTTTTCAGGCATCTTGCTCTTCCCTTTGCACTCAATATTCCTGTCTCACTGACCCAGAGCCAATGGTATTTTTAATAACGTAGCTTTGGACACGGTGTCTTAGTACTTACATTATAGACTCACCTCAGCTTATACTTGTGGTCAACTAACTTTTTTAAGCAATTTTTTTTCCACAAGAATTTTGCCAAACCAGAGATTATCCATTCTGAATTAAGAAAACTGATTTTCTTTTTGCAGCCATGTGAAAACCTATTTAACTCCCTGCAATTGGGCTTATTATTCCAGTATATTGAGTGTTTTGAGGTTTTATTTTATTCCCTAATGGGTTGATCATTCCTCCTGCCTCTGTGCTACTCAGTGTTTATGTAGTGAGCATAACTTATACTCATTATATATGTGTGTGTGTGTGTGTGTGACACACACACACATATATGTAATTTTTTGTGTGTGTCTGAGAGAGAGAGAGAGAGAGAGAGAGAGTGAATGTGAGCAACGGAGGGGGATAAGGAGAGGGAAAAAGAATCTTAAGCAGGCTCCATTCCCAGTGTGGAACCTCACTCGGGGCTCGATCTCACAACCATGAGATCCTGACCTGAGCCAATATCAAGATTTGGACACTTAACCGACTGAGCTACACAGGCGCCTCTATACTCACTATACTTGGATAAGGATATTGAACAAGATCAGAAACAACATTTTTTAGCCTGTGACATGAAGTCTTCTGCAAGGTAGGGACACTTTTTCTTAAATATATATATCTTGGGGAACAGTGGTACCACCAGCTGTAAACCTAATTCACTATATTATTTTTCAGCTGATACTCAACTTCTACTCTTCAAAAGTTAAGAAACCTGTCCTTTTCTAACATTTTTTTTAAGAGAAGACCCTACTGCCTATTTTTTTCCTGTACCAATAGGAAGCAGATAAGCTAGAACTAATTTATTCTTGGTGTAATCTTATTATTACTTAATGATTATCTTTTGCGTTTTTAGCTGTCTTTTAAAATGCATTCTAGCATATTTCATGAAAAGAAGTCACGCTTATCTAACTACATTTATTCCCCACCCCCCATGAAAACTGGAATATTTAATACCTTAAACTTCTACTTACACTATTTGTTATTCTTCGGAGACTCTGAATGTCTGCCAGTGGTTGTTTGGTATCTGCAAGTTATTTTAGTATCTTGAGGGACTGGATGTTTAGCTTCACGTCTCAGGATTTTTGTCTGTTTCATTCTCTATCCACCACCTCCCACCCCCTGGCTGGCGTCTAGGACAGAGCTTGGCACCAAGTAGGTGCTCAGATGATATGGGAGTTTAAACAGTGAAAAGACGGTGGACTTTGGCATCATGTAGATCCAGGTTCAGACTTGAATTCTTGTCAGTTACCAACACAGTGGATTTTTTAAAAGTGGTTTAAACCTTTGTTTCTGTTTATACAGGCACCTATTACGCTATTAAGATGTTGTTCCTGCTCTCTGGCATTGTATGTTATTGCGGATTGTAGTAGATAGGGGGAAGCATTGCTCAGATCCCTCTTCAGGGAAGACCTCCCTGCCCAACGATTAGGAACATGAGAGCCTCAGCTGTTAACATCTGGTCTGCTTTAGCTTCCAGGCCATGGTTACACTCTTCTTGGGGCAGCCTCTGGCTAATGATGAGCAAGAAGGTGGTGAGAGGGTCATTACTCTCAATGCAGGACTTCTCTAACAAGCTATCTTTGCTTCAGAGCTCTGGCTGGGCTGAAGGGAGACTTTGTCTAGTGTGCATTACAGTCTGATGGCTCTTCCATCCAGGAAATTTCTTTCTTCCTTTCTGCCCTTGAGTAACTCATACTCTTTAAGCTCGCAGATCAAGCACCACAGCTTTAGGACAATCTTCCTGATTAGGCCTGATTTCCCTATTAAAAACTCCCATAGCACTTTATCTTAGATGAACCTAATTTTTTCAACTATTTGATTCATATGTGTTTCCTACATTAGCCTGAAAGTGCCATTGTGTTTATTTTTGCTTGCTATTGTATTGCTTTGGCCTGGCACAATGGGTGATAGTTATTAAAATAATCAATAAACATTGGGGGAATTGAGGAAGTAGTATGTAGAGATTATAAGGAGTTTGACCTTCATACACCAACTAGTCATTTAAGTTTTGGTGTTTAGAATGAAATATTTCAACATATTTAGGACTATAGCTTTGACGGTAATACAAAAGATTATACAGAGGGTTGAGGTGATGAAGATAAAGAATTTAGAGAGAACATTAATAAGAATGAAGGAAAGGGAATAGAAACATAAGAAATTGGAGAGGAAGATACATTGGAGCTTAGTGAGTGTTGAATGTGAGAGGCTAACAAAGTGTTTTATTACTAGAAAAATGATAAATTAGTCAAGTTACTGTGAGTGAAGATTTCTCCTTGATGAACTTTAACCACCTACTGGGTTTTTATTTACCCTGGTACCCTCTGTTGTGCTGAAAATAGCCAGAGAACCAGGGCAATTTAACACTTGTCCTTTTGCTCAAGGCTACATCTAGTAACTTAATTATTTCTTCCGTGCAGGGTAGAAATAGTTCAATTTATTTGCTTAGTGATTTTAATGAAAAACAGGTCATCTTAAGGAGATCTTATTCTACTCTTGTAAAAGTTAAGAACAGAGCAGGCAGTAAGTTTTCTGTTATACTCTACACTGATTTACTTGTATTTTCAACATGGAACTTATTTCTTTGAAGAAATACACAGTGCTTAACCTCTTGAAAAAGAGTGATCATTATAAGGTATTCCTGGGACTAATTATTGCTCTATGCACTAAAAGGTCAGCTCACACTTGCTGCCCATGGGCTTGCCTTTTTCCCCCACTCTAAACTTGATAAATTCTCCTTTCCATAAAAGCATAGAGAGAGGAAAGTGTACTGTGACCTTGTTAAGAGAAAAAGCCATGTTTGATTTTTCTTTGTAGCCATAAGTACCTGAAAAGTATTAGTAAGTGTTCAAAGAAGGCAGGAAGGAAATAAGATCCAGCATAAAAAAATTATATAAGGAAATGTAAAGAAGATATCATGAATGGAAAAGAAGAAGAAAATAAACTGGAGATGAAATGCTCTGGATGAAATGTTTGTTTAAAGAGAAATTGTAAAAGAGAAAAGGGAAGAATGGAATGACAGGAGGGAAGGAAGAAAGTGGAGTCGAGAAAGATGAGTGAGGAGGAGGCAGGAAGCCTGGGTCATATTTAAGTATTTGTTTGAGTGACCCTGACATTGAAATCTACTGGGCTTCTATATGACCAATAGTCATCTCTAGGGGCACCAAGTGCAATTAGCAGCTAATATAGGAATTGATATCTACTTATACTACTTAAAAATATAAACATTGCTAAGCTATGGGTACTGACTAGCTCTCTACCCCTTATCTGCAGAGGATACACTCCAAGACCCCCCAGTGAATGTCTGCAAACATGGGTATTACTGATGCCAGAAGGCTAGGTCCGATGACCCAGATGGGGTCCCGCAGGACCAGTCAAGAAGGTCCTTGGCTTCATGCAGAGTAGAAATCAAAATGAGACAGCAGAAAGTGAGAGCAGGGTTTACTGAAGATATAGTGAAAGCAGGTACAGATGGAGCATCCGGGAGACGCAGAGAGAAAATGGAGGATGAGTCTTTTCTTCGCTTGGGGTTTGGGGTTTTTATTGACAATTGTGGTCAAACTAAACGACATAATTTTTAGGCATGATTTACCTAGACATGTGCCATATAAATTAGCAAAAAGCAGAAACTCCACTAAGGCTCTTAAAAAAATTATTTAAATTCTACTCACCATATAGTGTAACATCGGTTCAGGTGTAGAATTTAGTTATTCATCACTTACATAAAATACCCAGTGCTCATCGTAACAAGCACCCTTTTTAACACCTATCACCAATTTAGCCCAACCCATCCATTTCCCTTGTAGCAACCCTCAGTTTGTTCTCTATAGGTAAGAGAACTCCCTCTCTTTTTTCCACCAAGGCTCTTAAATAGGGACTTCCCTATTTTTTGCCGCCCTCTCTTTTTTCTACTAAGGCTCTTAAATAGGGACTTTAATAAGATACTTCCCTCAGTTATAAATTAAAGGATACAAAGAAACGGAGTTAAAAATAATGACAGAAAAAGTGTTTGCTAAAACTGAGACAGAGAAAGAACAACACTGAAAAATGGGAATATCCATTTTGTTAATTTTGAATAGAAGGTGGTTTGGGCACTGAGTAAGCACCTTTTTTATCCCCTGCCTTTTCAAACATTTGTGTAATTTACCAAATATGAAATCAGGAAGACACTGAAAAAGTGATGCAGATTTACCACTGCTTTGCTAGAGAAACCAATGAAACAGCATTATTATATATCATCATGGCCTCTTATCATAGAGGGCCAAATAAAAATGAGAAATGTATATTTTCCAATTAAATATCATCTTCTCTGATGGCTATTTTATATTTCACAGGCAGAATTGCGATAGATAAAAAAATGGAAATTCTTATAAATTAGTTGTTTATCAACTGGCTAAAGTATTTTTGGAGAACAGTGACAACTGGTTTTGTTCTGATTGCGTCTATAAAATAGCTTAGGAAGGAGAACTGAAGAAACACAATAGGATCCAACTGTTTTGTTGTTGTGTTTATAGCTTTTTATTATTTTAAAATTCTGTTTTCTACGTCTTCAAAGTTTAATTTACATACAATAAAACTCACCTGTCTTAGTTGTCCAGTTCAATGAGTTTGAGGAATGTAAACAGCCATGAAACCATACTATCAAGACACCCAACATTTCCATCAACCTAAAAGTTTCCATTCTGGGGTCAAGACTTTTGAGAGAAGATTATGATTTTATATTTGCTAAGTAAGCAAACATTTGAAAAAGTGGTTTCACGAAAGTGCTTTTCAGAGCCCAAGGTACTTTTTATACAAAGTTCCTAAATATTTTAGCAAAACCGAGTGCAAGGTGGATCTGAGTCTGTAGTGTCAGCAGCACTTTAGAGACACATATAGACTAAATGAATGTCAACAGTGTCACCACTCTGTTGGTATAAAATAAGATCCAGTCCCTGTAAAAGCAAATACTAAACATTACAGTAAATTGTACACACTATGAGGTAGTATCATCCTTGCATTCCAAAGGATCAAACGTGTCAAAACAAAATTGCCCTGGACATAGTTCAGCAGTTAAG
The DNA here is from genome assembly GCF_024362965.1 of Panthera pardus. Classification (NCBI taxonomy): domain Eukaryota; kingdom Metazoa; phylum Chordata; class Mammalia; order Carnivora; family Felidae; genus Panthera; species Panthera pardus. The sequence goes on from NW_026526732.1 coordinate 104,279,753, forward strand.
GAAGACTTTACTCAATTTGAGCTTAACGCTACAGAAACAAATAGCAAGGTTGGAGAGTTTCAGAGCTGGAGGAGGGGGTGCCACAGGACATCTGCATTTGCTGATTGGCCTTACTGAAAGGGAAAATAAACTTTCTCTTATCTTCATGACAGAGGTAGGTTTTTTGTTTTTTGTTTTTTTTAATATTTTATTTATTTATTTTTTAATCTCTACACCCACCATGGGGCTCGAACTCACAACCCCAAGATCAAGAGTTGCATGCTTCACCGAGACAGCCAGGTGCCTCTGACAGAAAGTAGTTTTAAAACTTGGAGCAAGGCATCCAAAGAGGTTAGGTCCTTACCCACCCACACACCACACTGGAGTAAAAGGGGGCTATTTTTCTTGATTGGCAATATTTCAAAGGGATGGTTCTCAGGTCCTTGAGAAAGACGGTCCTGGGACATAAAATAACTAAGAGGCTTTTGAACATCTCAAGGGGGCAGAGAAAGAATATAAAATTATGAGTTTTCTAAAGTAAATGTTCTAAAAAAAGAGAGAGAGAGACCTAGAATCTGGGAGAACTCTGAAGTTTAATCAGGTTAAGAAGAATGTTAAGTCCCTCTTGGTCAAACCTGACCTTGGAGTTCTTTAAGAGTTCACCTCCCTTTCTGTTCTTGATTTGCCTTCAGCTGAAGCACATTCTAACAATCAAGAGTGCCTCTCACGTCTCTATACCTAAGAGAACCAGCAATGGGAAAAGGGAATTATTTTCTTCCTTAGTCCAATGTTTACCTTATTTTCTGCCTCATAATTAAACTTTTCTGAGAATGACTGACAGCAAAAATACTTTTACTTTCTCTGAGAAATCCAAAGCTGGTCCTCCATCCCTGTGAGTTCCCAATGACCCAGACAGAATAATCACTGTGATGCCGTTCACAAATCTAGGCTCCTCAGCCTTAGATGACAGCATTGCAATCAGAATCTTCAGAGTCAAGCCAAGGAAATGCCTTTTTACATACTTCTTTTAGTATCTGTAGTCCCCATCTCCAGTGAGTAATTGTTTTGGATAAGAATCATAGAAACTATCAAGAACAAGAAAAAATTGTAGGCAATTGGAAATTATCAAAACAAATCTGTAATGCATTGATTCTGTCAAAGCTCTTCAATTCATAGTATTAAGTTCATTTTGGAGCATCTATATTTGGGTTTCTCCACCATATATGAAGGTTTCCCCAAAATAATGAGGAAGTACTTGTGTTACTAAAAGGGCCCTCTCAGAACAGAAGAGTCTTTCCCAAAGGCAAATTTTAGTTTTCTCCCTTGGTAGGCAAGAACTGCTTGAAGTCCCCTAAATGTTAGTTCTTTTCCAGCCTAATAAAAACTTTGCTATCCTATCTATACCAAGCGCCCTGCTGCAATTAGGTTATGATAATTGACCAGCATCTGCCCTCTTTCCATATCCCTTCAGGTAATTCAGTGTGATGATTGCCTACAGCTGTTAAGATTGAATTTGGAATGTATTCTGTATCTAGGAGCATTCTAGTAATTCCCATTAGCATTTAAAATTAATGTTTTCAGGCTGTTAGGAAAATAGACAACTCTAAATAATGAAGGATTTATATTTCCCCTGATACATAGAAAGAGTTATATTCTCTGGATGGGGCTATATATCTCCTGTCCAGGTTAATTATTGTTTGTGTGCATTGACCAAGAGAAAAAATATACCAGGGAGCTGTGTTTTTCGCCCTCCCTAACTTCAGAAACAAATTTAGAAAATGAATAGAAGAAAAGAAGCTATAATCTTTGAACTTCTAAAGCAAGTAGTATCCTAATAGGATACATGCCTCAATTTGTCAAAATTCTAAGGGAGAAAATGTTCATTTCAATTACAGGAAGCTAATATCAGATGTAGTCTATGACTGGACATTCAACTTGGTAACTCAGAACAAATGAAAGAGATTATTTTAATTTTAAACAAAAGCTTATCGAAAATCTGAAGTTGATAACAATAATCCCCAAAGCCAAGTAACCATGAAATAGGCTATTTCATACAGGATATAGTTGAGTAAACTAGAGAGCAGTGTCATCTGCAGGAACATCTATGGTTTAAATGGTGCTATTTTCTAAGTGTAATGAGTAGGGAAATTCCTTCCATCTGCAGAGTACTGTCAGAGCTCAGTACTGAATCAGGTAACAACTTTTTTAAAGAGGTAACAGTGGGACTGGAGAAGGTATTGAAGCAGGGGAACCAAAAGTGCATAGGCCATGTGGGAGTAAAAAACTAAGTGTTCTTGGCCATCAAATTGGAAGACTAATGTAGTTCAGTGCCATGAGTGAAACAAGAAAGTGGTGCCAAATAATGATAAAGAGGCAGGCTGCAGAGGCCAGAACCTTCTGAGACCCAGGTGTAGACACAGACCCAGTCCTGATTAAAGGTCAGTGTTAGAGCCTCACCGGGTGAGCACTATTACCGTAATCTCCCTTTATCCCCAGCTTCCGTTTCTCTTTCCATGGTTTCCCAGGGTCAACAGCTCTCTAGAAGTACAGGATCCTCCTTCTGTTGCATGGTCAGAGGGCCAATAGCAGCCCTACACTCCATCACAGCGCCCACCTCATTCACCTCATCACGTGGGCATTTTATCTTCCCACAGCATCACAAGAAAGGTGAGTGTAGTCCAATAAGATTTTGACAGGAGGAGAGAGAGAGAGAGAGAGAGAGACCCCATTCACATAACTTTTAGCACGGCCTATCGTTATAATTATTCTATTTTATTAATTATTGTTGTTAATCTCTTACTGTGCCTAATGTACGAATTAAATTTTCTCCTAAGTATGTAAGTATAGGAAAAAACATAATATATATAGGGTTCAGTAGTCTCCATGTTTTTAAGCACCCACTGGGGGGTCTAGGAAGGTATCCCGCACAGATAAATTTGGGGGTGGGGGAAACTTGTATGAGGGAGCAACTTGGGAAGGTTATACTCTACAGTCAGCTGGCAAGATGTCAAGAATAGCTGAATATATGTGTGTTAGTAGCATTTTTGTGAGAAACATTTGAAACTTTCAGAAAACGGGCAGAAAAAACAGCTCGTGGTGGATTCTTAAGTTACGGGTAACCTCTAGAAGAAAAAAAAAATCACGTGTAACTGTTAAGCTATTAGAACGGATTTGAATCCATGAAATGGAAGTTAGGAAAGCGCAGAAGGAGGAAGGGGAGAAAAAAAGACTAAATGATAGTAAATAAAATTAAGTTACATAGAAGAGCTAAATCTTTATGTGATGTTAGTAAACACGGTTGAATACGGACATCTAGAAATTCTCCTCTCCATAGAAGCACAAAAACATCTTGCAAAAATGATCATAGATTCGACTTTATCGGGACTTCAGAAGTCTGCCAAAGGCTTACTGCAGTCCATGGAGCATTTATTGAAGAATAATGATTGAATCAGGATAGAAAGAGGGAGCATGCTTAGTTCCATCCTTAGTTCCAGTGTTTTCAGTAGCTTCAAAAACAAATAGCCAACATCTGTGGTGACAACTAGCAGCCTGGAAGCCACTGGAAGGAGCAGAACCAAAGCAAGGCAGCTTGCTCAATGCCTCATTCTCGGAGTTATCATTATTTGACCTCCCCATTGGGTCCCTGGAAGACCCCCGTTCGCAATGCTGTGTTTGGACTCAGAACTCACTCGTGTGAAATGCCTTTTCCTCCAGAGGTAGGAAAAATGGATGATGGGGGAGAGGGGGTAAGCGTTTATCAGAAAAGAGAAAAGCGTTTATCAGAAATGTGGTTTTACCTCACCCTGCTGGGACCGCAGTTGCCGTGAGCCAGGAGCTCTCCTCTTTCTGCGGGGCCCTGATTGCTGCCGCTGTCACTGATGCTTCTGCTGCCAAAGCTGCTTGGGCGCTGGGGCACCAGAGCGTGGGGGAAAGAAGAACAAATGAGAGAGTCCTCCTCGCTCTCTGAGGGTCAGGGGATCCCTTTCCTGCTCCTTAAGCCAGAACTGCAGAGCTGCTCTTGAGGCTCTCCTTCGATCCTGATGCCCACGTTAGGTTTTAGCCTGTGTGGAATGGAAGCCTCAGGATTCTGGAGGAAAGATAAATAAAAATGGCAAGCATACCACTGGTCCCAGGGTTCTGTACTTAGAAATCTGCTCTTCTTCACCGACCCACCTGCCAGAATTTACACTGTTCAGTCTTCACATAGCTGTTCCCGACTTTCTCTCCAGGTTTCAGAGCCGCATTCAGCCGGAGAGGCAGGAGCAATGTGTGTTTACTCCTCGCTCAGAACCAGGCCCCGATCTGTTTTTTCCTTCTTTCTCTTTCTGGGCAATTTCAATTATGCAATCTGGTCATCTTTGGCATAATTTTTTAAATAATTTTTTAAGGTTTGCTTATTTATTTTGAGAGAGAAAGAGAGAGCGCACATGAGCAGGGGAGGGGCAGAGAGAGGGAAAGAGAAGATCCCAAGGAGGCTCTGTGCTGTCAGCTAAGAGCCCAGCGTGGGGCTTGAACTCAGGAATCATGGGAGCTTGACCTGAGCAGAAACGAAGAGTCAGGCGCTTAACCAACTGAGCCACACAGGCGCCCCTGTCATAATTTGTTTATGTGTTCATTCTGATACAAGACAGACAAAATGGAAAGGAGGAAAGGGAAGAGGAGCGGAGGGAGGGTAAAGTTAAGAATAGGAAGGAAGGAGGGCTCTCCTACAGCTTTTCTAAAACGTTTGGTCTCGAGAAACATTATCCTGTTTATATGACAGGTGAAGGGAAGTTCTCGTACAATAATGGACACTTAAGGGCAGAGAAGAATTGGGTCATAAGCTTAAAACTGTGTTTTGTCTTTTTTTCTTGTCAGGTTGTTACTTAAAGAACTGTGTGTTTTATTTGGAGATGTCCAATGATAGATCTGACATCTCAAGTGTCAAGTCCACTACAGAGATGAAACAGTTAGAGGCTGCCTATCACACACTGCTAAATGATATCAGTGTTTCCTGATACTTAAGTTGTCTGGAAGTAAAGGATGTTTCCTGGCCGTTCCAGAGGAATATCTGTCCTCACTCGATTTTACACAAGTCAGGGATTATTTAGAAAATTTATGGATTAGTTATCCAAAGGTTTGCGGGCGTCTGAATTCTATTCATATTAATGCTTGTCGGAAATGAAAAGGTATATTTTTCTCAGAAATTGGGCTTGTTATTTAGAATTCTTTCTGTCTTTTATGTTTGGAAGATCAGTATTTAGAAAGGGACCAGGTTTCTGTTTTTCCTCTTTTATACGTTCATTTGGTTTGATGTAGCTAGAATTATACTGTGAATACAATCTAAAGACCTAGAGGAGTGCTAGATGATGTACTCATTTAAGTGTTATTTCCATTTTGACTGCAGACAAAAGGGGTAAATGGGTTGAAACAAATATATCGAAGTACACTGAAGTAAAGGATCATTCCATACTCACTGTAAGTGTAGGGATACCCACAGTCAAGCTTTCGGTGTTGTTCCCCTAATCATTTATTTTTTGAGGGAATTCTGGAAAGAAATTTTTCCGAGCCAGCATGGGAACTGTAAGCTCTGTTGATGCTATCTGCCTTATGGTTTAGGCCAAGGTTTGGCCTAGAGAAGGACCAATATTGAATATTGAGTATTGTGTGTGAATGAGATTACTTGGCCAACCAAGCTCTCTCTGAATCATTTGGAGTCCTCAGGAGAGGATTCTTCAGAAATGACTAAAAGAGCCACATTATTAGTATTTTTATAAGATTGGAGTCATCTATCCAACATGGCTCTCTCAGCTACTTTTATAGAGGTTGATGATATTTGCTCTTCCTCAAAAAAGTAAATAAATTAAGACGCAGAAGGGAGGACTGGCAGGACTTGTTTTTAACCACAGAGAGAAAAGGATTGTGAGAATAATGTAGGTGTGCCAACTTGTTGGTCAGGTCTCCACAAAGCTAACATCTGGATCAGAACAAGTAAAATGGTAGATGCCATGGGCCAACCAGGAGGCTGGTGATCACCTGGGGACAGCCTGTGGAGGCTTCCTGAACATTCCAGAGGAATGCCAGCTCTGTAAAAGTTCTCAAAGCTGGCTCCTGAAACAGCAGAATCTCATTTTATCGTTGTTACTATGACACTTCCGTATCAGCAGACTGGTTCCAGATGAAAACCATGAGTTACTTATGTATTTCTTTTTCTTTTACCTGAAAGAATAGGATTTAGAACCTATAAAAATGGTATCACTCAAGAGCACTAGTAAAATTTTTGTTGACTATAATGCTACCACTATTTCTTATGCCCCTTTACAACTGGAGACTTGCATCAGCAAGAGGAAATAATTATGATGACGACAATAATAATAAAGTCAAAAGCCAGAGAAGCATTGAAAATGAGAGGTGACAACATAGTTTCATGTGCTACACATCATTATAAGGAGACAGAGCTTTGATTCCTATTTTTGTTCTCACTGATCTGATGATCTTAGCAATACCTTTAAAAATGATGGCATCATCTTATTGGCTCTAAAGTTATTCATGATCAGCCATGAATAAGACTGGGCTTTTTTTTTTTCTGGAAAAGAATATTTTTTAAATGCTCTTGGAGGTGTTTTAGATGTAAACATTTAGATATTATTTGAATACATTTAGATATAAATATTACTTTTTCCTCTCTGAAATTTTATTAATATTCACTTCATGAACCTTTATAACTTTGTTATTAAGAAAAGCAATGTTAAATTGATTTTCAGGATAGCTGCCTTCTTAACCCAAATTTCATGGAAGGGGATTCTAGCCATTATGTAAGTCAGTGATTTTCAGTGTGGGAAGATGGGTGTCAGAATCATACAGATGGTCCTATTTCTGGACAAAAGACAATGGACAAACAGGGCATCCCTGTTCAAGTAAATTGGTTGATCACACACCAAAAAAGTTTTCAGGAAACTAATAATTAAAATATTTCAGATAACTGTTTCTTTGATATTGGTGCTGATTCTGCCTGGAATGTGGGCACATCCCCAGATGGAAGGGTAGACCGCATCTAAAACCACATTGTACCCACGCAGCAAGACCGTTTAACAATGGATGTTTCTTTACTAAGGCTTACATAATATGTATGGCTCTAAGTATTCTGAGATATTTGGATAGAAACACTGTCAGTTTAAAAGCAAAAAGCCCCACTGAACTGCTCAGAGTTGTGATTCCCAAATAAGCACAGTATTGGAAGAGATAAGCAATGGGAATGACTTTGTGCAAATGAATCCATCAACGTGTTGCATTAAATGCTCCAATGCCAAGAAGGTGAGCTCTGTGAGAGCACAGGCCATAGCCACTTGTGTGGCTCCTTCAGTCAACCATTAACTCACTGAATTATTGAGGACACATTAAAGCCCAATAGTACACTAAGCATAGATATTGTGCTGAGAAGGTTAACGTGATACCTCTGCGTAGTACAGTGTTGACAACCAGGAAAATTTTCCTACTTTTTACTAAACAATTCTTTCTTTATGTTCCTTCATTCTACAAACATTCATTTATTTATTGATGATGTTTCTTCATTCTACATTCATTCTACAACGTTCATTTATTGATGGATGATGTTTCATTAGCAGTAACTGTGGATCTGTTGATGCAAAATGAACAAATCTTTTAGGAATGTCTTTAAAAAAAAAGGAAGAGAGTTTTATTTGAGCCCAGGTGAGGACAGCTGCCCCGGATACACAATCTTCACAAAGAAGGAGTGTCCTGGAGAGGGAAGGCTTAATACAGGGTTATATGTTTTCAGTTACATCAAGAGTTACAAATCATCATGAGGAAGGGTATTCCAGAATTATAATCTTTATCTTATGCTTTCAGTGTGTGCAAGGTTGCAGGCTTTGGAGGTATGGGAATGGAACTTAAGGAGGTTTTTACTCCTCAACTTTACTTTGAAATATTTTTTTTAAGTTATTTGCTAATGAAGCAGATGTACAATGTGTGCTCGGGGCAGAAATAGAGGCCATGCTTTGAAGTTTGGTGAAGTCATTCTGACCTTGGTAAAAGTTTAAGCATAGCTTCTCTAGGAGCCAGGAGCACGGCGCATAAAAGTTGAAAATTTCTGGGGCATCGGGATAGCTCAGTTGGTTAAGTGTCTGACTCTTGATTTCAGATGCTTGATTTTGGTTCAGGTCATGATCTTCACAGTTTGTGAGTTTGAGCCCCACATTGGGCTCTGTGCTGACAGCTTTGGATTCTCTCTCTCTCTCTCTCTCTCTCTCTCTTTCTCCCCATGCATGCTCTCTCTCCTAAAATAAATTAATAAACAGTTTTGAAAAGTTGAAAATTTCCCTTATCATATCTTACCTTTACCTTTCGAAGTCATATTTAAACATAGTTCTGCCTTGGTTGTTTTGGATCTTTTTGTGTTTTAGTGTTTACTTATTTTTGAGCGAAAGAGAGTGAGAGAGCACAAGTGGGGAAAGAGCAGAGAGAGAGGGAGACACAGAATCCAAAGCAGGCTCCAGTCTCCAAGCTGTCAGCACAGAGCCCGATAGGTGCCTCCAACTCATGGACCGTGAGATCATGACTTGAGCCAAAGTTGGATGCTTCACCGACTGAGCCACCCAGGCACCCCTGTTTGGCTCTTTATAAATAGACTTCCTGATCTTTACTCATTACCAAGAACACTTTTATAATGTGTGGTCAAGGGCTTAGCATCATTTTCAATCACTGCCTTTCTTCAGAGCTTCTTATATTATATCCTGACTCATTTACCATTTTGTTTTTGTTTTAAACAACAGCATATCTTTTTTGCCCAATCTTCCTTTAAAGCTACTTTGTAACAAGAATCCTTAATTGAGTTTGCAGGCATTGTCTATAAAATCTAACCCACTGGCATTAGGATTTTGTCTCTATGATAAGCTATCTTCCGTTGGTAGATTGCATTTGCATTTTTATGTCCTTTTTACATTCTTTTATTGTCAGAATTAGTGATGGATCTATCTTCCTGTATATTTATTTTATCTTCCATAACATCAAGAACAGCTGTTATTTACTTTAAAAAAAATAGATAATTTGAGTAATTTCATCTACTTTTTTTTTTTTTTTCCTGACCTTCATTAGTGACATTTGCTTTCATACTGCCTGGTGGATTTGTGTTTATTTGGTGGTGGTGTATTGTCTAAATAAGTGTACATTAAATCTCATTTATTTTGCTGGGAAAACATGGCCTTAACGTCCTTAGCTTGTAGTCAGATTATATTCTGTTTTTCTCTTTTGGCATTGTCTTCACAGTTCCTCATGTACTTTGAACTGCTATTTCTACTTACCATTGAAATGGTTGGTGAATCACTGAGGAGAGGAGTGAATCATATTGGTCAATTTTCTAGAGCCTCATTGCTTTTTATAGATAAATCTTACAATCTGAGCAACTCTAAATCCTAATTAATTTACATTGTCAGGGGTAGAACTCCTGCCATCATGGAAAACCTTGGAATATCACCACTAATAATGGGATAGAATTTTCTTTTCTTTTCTTTTCTTTTTTTTTTTTTTTATGTCAGAGAAGAAAGACAACTTTAAGCCAATTCTGGTAAACCCCCTGAATTTAAATGGTATGAAATTAAATGAATATGTGAAACATATCATTTCCTGGGTAAAAGGACTCCTACTTTTCCGTAGATGCTTAAAGATATCCTTGATCACCACAAACTAAAGAACTATTCCAGTTCAACCTACTAATGTTTTCGGTAAGAAAACTACCCATTAATTGTAGTTACTGAGTTAGGTGCTTCTAGGCTTGTTTTATTAAGTTTTAGTTTCTCTAATGTTTGTTTATTTTTGTGAGAGAGAGAGAGAGAGAGAGAGAGAAAGAGAGCGAGCAAGCAGGGGAGGGGCAGAGAGAGAGAGAGAGAGGGAGACACAGAATCCAAAGCAGGCTCCAGGCTCTGAGCTGTCAGCACAGAGCCTGATGGGAGGCTTGAACTCACCAGCCTTGAGATCATGACCATGACCTGAGCTGAAGTCAGACACTTAACCAACTGAGCCATCCAGGTGCCCCATGTTTTAGTTTCTTTGAAAGAGTTACTCTAAGAAGGAAAAAGTTTCTTTTTACATCTCTTGTGGTTCTCTTAAATATATGGTCTACAAATACATGACTGCTTGTGTTTAGGGCATCTAACCTCTCCAGCCAGGGCCAGCTCCTGGGAACCTCTGGGGCTTGTGGGGTTGATAAGATTACTTTACTGGCTTCCCAGGATAAGATAAGCCTGATAGGAAGAGATTCTTGGGTCTCACACACATCCCCCACTGGTAACCATCACTAGGGAAGGACTAGATATCGAATTCTACTCTTTTCCCAGGGCTTGCTGGTTTTTTTTTTTTACTGTTTATGTTTATTGTTTTTGATTGATTGTTGTAGGCTATCTCTGTCCCTACAATCTGCCTAAGGTATAAACTTACAGTCTTTTCTAAGCCTTCCCCTGGGTATCTGTTGTCACTCTTACTTCCCCAGTATATGCAGGTTTTTGTTGTTGTTGTTGTTGTTGTTGTTGTTGTTCTTTGTTTTTTTAATATCCCCATCTTTGATGTCTGGTTCTCAAAAGGGAAAAATAAAAGGAGTAAAAAAGGGGGCGCTGGCCCTTTAAATCACTTGTATGTCTCTCAGCCAGATAGTAAGGGATGTGTAATAAGTGGGTCAGGTGCAACAACTTTGCTATCAGAAGTAGCAATAAACACCAGAGCACAGATCCTGGATATTTGGAGGATAGGGTCATTTTGCCCACCTTGGCTCCCACAAACTTCATACAGTTTGCTCCATGATCAAGTGCACAGCTGCCTGCTATGGACTAGAGTGGGCGATAGTAGCTGCTACTATGGGAGGAGCTGAAATTGACCAAAACTAATTAGCAATTTACTGTCCAAGCCTTCCCCTGAAAGTTGTGAAATAGTTACATCAGACATATTCTGCCAGTGCAATTGTTGTCTATGTGGGAAAGCAGATTCTGGGTGCTTACTGCTATGGTCTCTTCTACGAATTCCAACATTGTAACATTTTAAGACCATCTGGGGTCTCTGTAAAGAATGGTTTGGAAACACCTGGGGTGTTGATGCCAGAATGGAGGCAGGAATCTATGAGAAAACTCTTGGAAAAGTCTAAGTGGAAGTTACTGAAAGTTTGGACTTAGCAGTAACAGGAATGTTAAATGAATATGAGGCATTAAATAGACCACATAAAACATTTTTTAAAATGTTTATTTATTTTTGAGAGAAAGAGAGCATGCATGCGTAAGGGGGAGAGGGGCAGACAGAGAGACACAGAATGTGAGGCAGGCTCCAGGCTCTGAGCTGTCATCGCAGAGGCCAACACGGGGCTTGGACCCACGAACTATGAGATCATGACCTGAGGTGAAGTCAGACACTCAACAGACTGGACCACCCCGGGCACCTCAACCACAGAAAACATTTAATGAAGCAAGGTTTGGAAGGAAAGAGATAAAAGAGATTAAAGATAATACCAAAGAAATGAAAGGAACATGTTTATTCACTGGACAGAAATGAAGCCTTTTGGAGTAGGAAAGACAAGTTTTATTTAGAAATAAAGGCACTTAGTTGGAGATGAGAATTAGGATCCTGGACAAAGTTATTGATGTCTATTGGGTAAGTCATTCTAACTAGAGGGGATAATTGATGGCAGGGAGGAGCAGGGCCCTTGCACCCTCTGGTGGCAACAATTATGCCATTAAGTTCGTATTTTAAATATAGCCTCAGAAACTTACCAGAACCCCAGGAACTGACTCAAAAAAAAAGGGCTATTGTTCAAATATTAGTTTTTTCTTGAGTTTTTCTCACTTTGACCTATGTACTAAAATCAGTACACTTTATAGAGTACCTTTTAATTTCTAAGAATATATTATAATGGACAATACAACACAAAGTTCCGTCATCCTAAATGTTTATGCATTGATAGGGAAGCCTCATCATTCTCAGTCTCAGAATGAACATTTAGGGGTTAGCAGTATAGATATCATGTACTAATCTTGATATTGAAACAGAAGGGATAGGAAAGTTACTAACAATACACAGGGCAGGTGTTTAGAAAAGGTAGTTGCAAATTGATCATCTGCATATGAATTTGGAAAATACTCAAGATTTTGAAAACTTTGAATTCGAGAAGGTAATTCAAATAATTATCTTGGGGTGTTGGTATAAGTCATTTACCAAAACCTCAATAAAAAAAGTAAAAATAAAAGTTTAAATGTTCCTAAACTGAAACTATCTAGTGTTTGCTAGCATTATTTCCCTTCCACGTTTTCCCTGACAACTACTTAAATGCTTCCTTCCCCCACTGACCTGTGGAAATAGCTTTCTCAGCGAAGTTGCCATTTTACACAAATAATATGGTCTTGCTTCAGAGATTCCATAGATTAAAACAGCTGCTCATCTTCTATTACTCTGTGAAGTGAAGCTGAGCCCTGGAACTATTAGAATATCCCTCTGGTTTCTCAGTATGCCAGTGTGATCAGTGGTGGGTGACTGGCCTCAGCATTTGGCTGCCCAGCAGGATTCCCTGAACTTGGAGGCATTTTCACAAATCTCACTTAGCCCGCAGAAAGCCTTTCCTTGCTCATCCAGGTGAGGCAGTGATGAGAAGACCTCGAAGGGAGGCAGGAAAGCACTGAAATGAGAAGAAAGGAAATTTATATCTGCTCTTATCCATCTATGTGACACTGCACATACCTTTTAACCCTGTGGATCTCATTGGTTGCTTTACAACTCTAAAATTTGAAGTTGGTTTGGACAGAGAAATAGTCCAGCATTCCTATAAATTTATTTTCTCTGTGGACATGACAGGGAGAAATATGAATTTTATTTTTAAAAATTTTATTGTACAATAAAATATAAAGTGACTCAGAACTAATTTATAGCTTAATTATTTTAAAATAAGATCTCTCATAACCACCACCCAAGTCAAGAAATTTACTTTTACCAGCCTCCCCGATTCCTCTTCATGCCCCATCTTAATCATACCATTCTTTTTTGTTTAAATTTTTTTAACGTTTATTTATTTTTCAGACAGAGAGAGACAGAGTGTGAGTGGGGAAGAGGCAGAGAGAAGGAGACAGAATCTGAAGCAGGCTCCAGGCTCTGAGCTGTCAGCACAGAGCCCAATATGGGGCTCAACTCACAAACCTTGAGATCATGCCCCCGGCTGAAGTCGGAGGCCCAACCGACTGAACCACCCAGGCGCCCCACCATTCTTTTTATCCTCCCAAAATAATTGCAGGTTTACCCCACTGTCTGAAAGTAAAGTGTTCCTATGGAAACTTTCCCAAGCTGAATGGCATAAAGCCTATACTATGCTGACCTGTATGCCAATCAATTTCATTTGTTTCTTTAAAGTTTTACCACACAAATGTCTCTTCCTGGATATTATGATTTTTCCCATTTTTGTATTTGATATGTCTTTTAAGTCTCATTAATGTGTAGGTTTCCCATCCATCTCTTTTCTTTGTCTTATAATTTATCTGTTGAAAACAGGGCTTTTGGACCTGTGGAGTTTCCAAAAGCCTATATATTTTTTATTATAACTCATTGTGTCATTTACCATGTTTCTGTTGTGGAAGGGAAATAATAATTTTATCTGTGCCCTTCTAAGGTTCTTGGATGAGATACTCTTGTAATAAAAAGACAGATTAACAGGAGAAAAACAAACATAACTTTAATGACATATATACCTACTGTATACATGGGAGAGACCCAGGAAAACCAACTAACTCTTCCAAAATGGCCAAACCACCACCTTAAGTAACATCTCCAGTTAAAGGCAAAAGATGATGTTGGGGAGGGGGGAGCCAGTTATGGGAGTTTTCAGGTAAAGCATAGTAAAGGAGGATGTGGTTGTTAAAAAGATTTGGTTGTTGCCTTCTTCACAGATAAATTTCTAGGGATTGAGTCATCCCCTTCTTGGTACAGGAAAAGAGACACCTTTACAAGAGGAGATTCCCTTATAAATGTAAATGTCACTTAGGAAAGGGCAACTTCTCTGTTTTCAGTGCTGTTTCTTCGTCTACTGTTTCTTAAAAATAATCAGCCTAAAATAATCCTTATGCCACTGAGGCACACTTGGAGGTGGCCCACTCTGCTCCTCCTCACTCTGTTTACTCTATTTCCCACAATTTGGCAATGGTAGTTTGCTTGCAACCTTTGGGTTCCTTGGTTTGTAGGTATATCACCCCAGTCTCTGCTCCATTCTTCACATGGCATGCTCGCTCTGTGGGTCTCTTTCTGTGTCCAGATTTCCTCTTTTTATAAAGACACAGTCATACTGGATTAGGATCTACCTTAATGAACTCATGTTAACTTGGTCATCTGCAAAGATCCTGCTTCAAAGTAAGTCCATGTTCACAAATACTGGGGGGGTGGGTAGGAATTCAACATATTTGGGGAAAACACAATTCAACCCTTAACATTAGATAAATACTTGATCTTGTGAATCTCAAAGCTTATTGTGATAGTTTCAAAGTTATTTTTCAGAGACTGGCCCAAATTTGAGAGGGTGGGGCACACTGTATTTTATAGCTGCTGTATGTGCACTAACAACTCTCAGCAGTAAAGAAACTGATAATCTAGAGAGAAAATCAGTTTGGGGTAATTGACAAATGTCTATCTTCCTTATTTCCTAACCAGATAACCCTTCATAGATAATGATCTTGAAATATCTTAAACTAATCAAAATCAAGGCGGGTCAGAATGTTAATAGGATTTCTCTAGGATAAACTCGGGTATACTAAAATCTTCCGGTAGAAATAACAGCATGAACATTATTTCTATGACTACCGGTTTTAAATAAGAGTATAGTATGGACACATTAGCATCCTAGAAGTAACTGCAGTTAAATGTGTGCTCTTAAATTTTTTGAGAAATGAATGGCCTGAGCATCTTGATGATTAAAATTCATGTGGACATCTTTTCAATCAGGAGCGATCCTCTTTCAATTCTAGTCATATTTCCTTGTTTAAGAAATACTTGTCATCTTCTTACCCTCTAAATCAGGGTAGAAAAAGTATCCTTTTGTCACATGACTCACTCTTTAATCATTCTGAGATTTCTCTTAAATCTTAATTTTTTTATATTTTTAAGTTATATAATCCATAACATTTTCCCATTTCAGAGGTTATTATACAGATACTGAATTCCTTTCCCTTCCTCTGTCCAACATCCTCTGCCAGAAATGTTTAAGTCCTACTGGAACTGTTGCCAGGCAAATACAGACATCTGGAAAAAGAGCCTTCCAATCTCAATATTGAGAATTGTCTCAGGCCTTTTAAAAATGTTTCTCCCATTTACGTAAAAATTTGAACACACTTCATGAGTAACAAATTATTATTTTTATTTTTGAATTGCTTAGTTTTTATTGGAGTATAATTGACATATAACATATTAGTTACAGGTGTACAATATAATTATTCAATATTTGATATATGCAAAGCAATCACAACAATAAGTGTAGTTAACATTCATCACTACACATAGTTACAAAATCTTTTTTCTTGTGATGTGTTTTTCTTTTAAGGTCTACTCTCTTATCAACTTTCAAATATGTAATATATTATTAACTGTAGTCACCATGCTATGCAACTAGAAGTTTGTACCTTTTGATTTTCTTAACCCATTTTGTCTATACCATGGCCCCAGAAATAATTGTTTTTTGATCAGCTGTATTGTCTTAAAGATCAAAAATCTAGGATACTGTGCTTATTTTCAGGTTCTCAATCTTAGTTATCTAGGAAAATCCATTGTGTTTGAGTTGTAAGAGCAAAAGTAATTCCTAATTATTTTCCTAAACTGTTCCTCTATAAACGTATGTCTAGTGAAAATTTATCTTTTCCTGATTTTAATGTTAAAAAATATTTGCATTGTGCAATGATGTCAAAATGAAAATATTATTACTCTTGTGGAAATTTACTCATGACTAGACCATTTTAGTTTTCATGCAAATATTTCTGTTCCCCTTCCCCCAAAATACCTCAATATTTAGAGTCATACTGAAACTGAAAGATGCATAAAAGTCGTCTGCCACAATAATTTTCCACCTGGAAATGTTCTTTCATTGTGCAGCCAGAATCCCTTCCCAACTCCTATCCATTCATTTAGACCTTTGACCACCGCGTTTTTCACGAGGAGTAAGAGTACAAAAGCAAGACTATAAAAAAACAAGCTTATTTTTATTGGATCTATGTTCTGCATGTTCATAGGAGTTTCAGGAAAAATATAGTATTGGAACCTAAGTTATTAATGGATTTGTTTTTTGTCAGTGTAACCCAATCCTGAGCTAGTGAAATGAGCATTTATTGATCATATAGATGAGAAGACATCTGTAAATATGACCTTATCATAAACCTTCTTATGAGGTTATTAGAAAGCATCCTCTAAGGTCTTTAAAAGTGTTTTATTCATCATGTTTATATTGTAAAATTAACAAAATCAGAAAGCACTTTTGGGTTCTTTTTGCCCTGAAATGCTAAGTGACAGGAAGAAAGGTCCATGTCACGTCCCTGTGACCTAACCGATTTCTTATTTTTCCTTCTGACCCAAAGAACACTGATGATGTTTTACAATTATACAGTGCTGCATTCCCTTTTAAAATTGCCTTCACATTTTTTTTTTCTTCATCTTGCTCTTGACTATACCTCTGAAAAGATCTGTGGTACAACCACAAAGTAATGAAAGAGATGTCCAGAACTCCCCACCTCGGTCCTAAAGGGTGGAGAGGACTCCATCACAGAAGAGAAAGGGAGGACACAGTGAACTGACCAGTCGAAATTGGAGAGTAAATTTGCATTGGAGCCTAGAAGCAAAAGTATGGCACTTGTTGATACGCCTATTGTCTTGTGATACTTCAGCCTTGTTTATACTTAGGCATAGTTAGAGCAGAGGTGTACTGTTGATATTTTGTTTGATGTTTAAAAATTTGTTTTTCTGTACTCTGTAGTCAATAAATATAAGCCAAATAATATTTGACCTGAAGTAATTAAATAGTAATGTCCTTAGTTATTGTTAGGAATTCAAGGGGGAAAAGTAAAGCAACAGAAATTCTGTTTTCTTAATCATACTGACTAAAGATTTTCAGGAGATTTTTAGGGGAAAAATAGGAGGTTGGTGTCAGAATCCACTGTTTATCCTCTGATATAAGTATATATAATTTGATGCACTCTGAGGCATTTTCTGTTTGGAAATTTGGGCTAAATCCCCAAAGTTCCAAAGTTGAGGACCTTATGTCCCCATTCTAAAATGAGGTTTTAGATACATCAGTGAATGATGTGCAAAAATAGAGCATAGTCGGGCCAACTGCTGCTAATTCCATCAAAACTATATAAGAGAAATTAGAAACGTAAAAATAGAGGTGCCTGGGTGGCTCAGTCGGTTGAGTGTCCGACTTTGGCTCAGGTATGATCTCACAGCTCAGTGAGTTCGAGCCCTGCGTTGGACTGTAGACGGACAGCTCAGAGCTTGGAGCCTGTTTCAGATTCTGTGTCTCTCTCTCTCTCTCTCTGACCCTCCCCCGCTCATGCTCTGTCTCTCTCTGTCTCAAAAAAAAAAAAATAAAGAAATAAACTTTAAAAAGAAAAAAAGAAACGTAAAAATAATATATTTCAAAGAGAAGGAAGAAATTATTGCTTTAGAAAGTTGAAAGCTAATTAAGCAATACCAAAAGGGAGAGAACTACTGTAAACTTATCTATTCATAACTCAATTGGAATTCTGCCTTTTTCATTGGGATGTCCTATTGAGTTGTTAACTTTTCTATAAGTTTAGAAGTTATTTATATATTAAGGACAATAATTATTTTCTGTGGTAAGATTGAATTTCGCAGGTTGTCATTTACTTTGTGATTTTTATCTAATGTTCTTAATTTTTTTGAGTATAGTTAACACACAGTGCTACATTAGTTTCAAGTATACAACGTAGTGATTTGACAAGTTTATACCTTATGCTATGTTCACCACAAGTGTAGATACCATCTGTTCCATTAAATCACTATTATAGTGTCACTGACTGTATTTCTTATGCTTTGCTTTTTATTCCCATGACTTACTTATTCCATAACTGGAGGGCTGTATTTCCCTCTTCCTTTTACCCATTTTGCCCAACCTTCTACTGCCCCAGCCTCTGGCAACCATCAGTTTGTTCTCTGTATTCTTAGTTATGATTCGGCTTATTGTTTGTTTACTCATTTTTTTTTTTTTGATTCCACATATGAATAGAATCATATGGCATTTGTCTTTCTCAGTCTTACTTATCTCACTTAGCATAAGTGGAGATAAGATGGATGGTCCATCCATCTTGTCTTAAATGCATAATCTCATCCCTTTTTCTGGCTGTGTAGTATTCTATTATATAATGTATAATACATATATAATGTAATATATATTACAACCTTCTTGTCCATTCATCTATTGAAGGACACTTAGGTTGCTTCCATATTTTGGCTATTGTAAATAATGCTGCAATATATATATGTTATCTATGTATCTACCTATCTATATATCATATACATATGTGATCTATCTATATATATGTGATCTTATATACCATATATATGTGTGATAAATATATATATATATATATATATATATGTGATAAATATATGTCACAACTTTCTTGTCCATTCATGTGTTGAAGGATACTTAGGTTGCTTCCATGTCTTGGCTATTATAAATAATGCTGCAATAAACTTAGGGGTGCATGTTTCTTTTTGAGGTAGTGTTTTCAGTTTCCCTGGGTAAATACCTAACAGTGGAATTATTGGATTATACGGTATTTCTATTTTCAATTTTTGAGGAGCCTCCATGATTTTTTTCCACTATGGATGTATCAATTTACAGTCTCACCAACAGTATATGAAGTTTCCTTTTTCTCCACATTTATTGTTTCTTGTTTTCTTGATTTTAGCCATTCTGATACATGTGAGGTGATATCTCATTGTGGTTTTGACTTGCATTTCCCTAATGATTAGTGAGGTTGAGTATCTTTTCATGTGTCTGTTGCCCATCTGTATGTCTTCTTTGGAAAAATGTCTATTCAAGTCTTCTGCCCATTATTTTTAATGGATTGTTTGTTTTGTTCTGAGTTGTAAAAGTTCTTTATATATTTTGTATATCAACCCCTTATTGGATATATTGTTTGTAAATACCTTCTCCCATTCAGGAGGTTGTCTTTTAGTTTTGCTATTTTTTTCCTTTGCTGTGTAGAAGCTTTTTATTTTAATGTAGTCCCAATAGTGTTGTTGTTGTTGTTGTTGGTGGTGGTGGTGGTGGTGGTGGTGGTGGTGGTGGTGGTGGTGGTGGTTGTGGTAGTGGTGGTGGTTTGTTTGTTTGTTTGTTGTTTTTTTGTTTTTTTTCTTTGTTTATCTTGCCTTTGGAGATATATCTAGAATAATTTTGCTATGGCAGATGTCAGACAAAGACTGTGTTCTCATCTAGGATTTTTATGGTTTTAGCACTCTCACAATTTTAATCCATTTTAATCCATTTTGAATTTATTTTTGTTGGTGGTGTTAGAAAGTGATCTTTCACATGTAGCTACCTAGTTTTCCCAACACCATTTATTGAAAAGACCATCTTTTCCCCATTGTATATTCCTACCTCTTTTATCATAGATTAAATAACCATGTAAATGTGAGTTTGTTTCTGGAGCATCTATTCTGTTTCACTGATCTATTTTTGTGCTAGTGCTATACTGTTTGGATTACTGCAAACTTGTAGTATATCTTGAAGTCTAGGATTGTGATACTTCCAGCTTTGTTCCTCTTTCTCAGCAGTGCTTTGGATATTTGCAGTTTTCGCTGATTCCATAAAAATTTTAGTATTATTTGTTCTAGTCTTGTGAAAAATACTGTTTGTATTTTGATAGGGATTGTATTGAATCTGTAGAATCCTTTGGGTAATAAGGACATTTTGAAATACTAATTCTTCAAATCCATGAGAATGGAATACCTTTCCCCATTTTCCATATAGTCATCTTCAATCTCTTTTATCAGTGTTATAGTTTTCAGAGGAAAGGCCTTTTATTTCTTTGGTTGAGTTTATTCCTAGGTATTGTATTCTTTTTTGATGCAATTGTGAACGGTGTTGTTTTTTAAATTTCTCTATGTGTGACCTCATTGTTAGTGTATAAAAATGCTATCAATTTCTAAGTATTAATTTTGTATCCTACCTCTTTAATGAATTCATTACTTCTAGTAGTTTTTTTCTATGTAT
Organism: Panthera pardus; assembly: GCF_024362965.1. NCBI lineage: Eukaryota > Metazoa > Chordata > Mammalia > Carnivora > Felidae > Panthera > Panthera pardus. Next base: position 104,299,962 of record NW_026526732.1, read on the forward strand.
AGTATCATGTCATCTGTAAATGATGAAAATTTAACTTGTTCTTTACCAATATGGATGCCTCTTACTTTGTTTTCTGATTGCTGTGGCTAGGACTTCCTCTCACCTAGTGGTGAGAGTGGACATCCTTGTCTTATTCCTGACCTTACAGGGAAAGCTCTCAATTTTGTACCGTTGAGGATGATGATAGTAGTGAGATTTTCATATATGATCTTTATTATGTTGAGGTATATTTCCTCTAATTATATTGAGCTATATCCTCATTTTGTTGACAGTTTTTGTCATGAATGGATGTTGAATTTTGTCAAATGCTTTTTTTCTACCTCTGTTGAGATAATAATATGGTTTTAATCCTTCATTGGTTGATGTGGTGTATGATGTTGATTGATTTGCAAATATTGAACCATTCTTGCATCCTGGGAATAAATCTCACCTGATCATGGTGTGATCTTTTTTTTTTTTTAATTTTTTTTTTTTTTTAACGCTTATTTATTTTTGAGACAGAGAGAGACAGAGCATGAACAGGGGAGGGTCAGAGAAAGAGGGAGACACAGAATCCAAAACGGGCTCCAGGCTCTGAGAGGTCAGCACAGAGCCCAACGCGGGGCTCAAACCCACTGACCAAGAGATCGTGACCTGAACTGAAGTTGGATGCTTAGCAGACTGAGCCACCCAGGGGCCCCTTTAATGTATCTTTGCATGTGGTTTGCTAATATTTTGTTGAGGAATTTGCATGTATATCATCAGGGATATTGTCCTGTAGTTTTATTTTTTTTCATGGTATCTTTGTCTGGTTTTGGTATCAGAATAACATTGGCCTTATAAAATGTATTTGGAAGCTTTCCTTCCTCTTCTATGTTTTTGAAATGGTTTTGGGAGAATAGGTATTAACTCTTCTTTAAATGTAGAATTCACTTGTGAATCCATCTGGTCCAGATCTTTTGTTTTTTGGTAGCTTTTAGATTACGGATTCAATTTTGTTACTTGTAATTGGTCTGTTTAGTATTTTCTATTTCTTTTTGGTTCAGTTTTGGAAGGTTGTATGTTTCTAGGAATTTATGCATTTCTTCTAGATGGTCCATTTTTTTTGTTTTTGTTTTTTGCTTCGGCATATCACTTTTCATAGTATTCTATAACTGTTAGTATTTCTGTGGTATCAGTTGTTACTTCTGTCTTGTTTCTGATTTTATTTATTTGGGTCTTTCTCTCTCTCTCTCTCTCTCTTTTTTTTTTTTTTTTTTGATGGGTCTAACTAAGGGTATGTTAATTTGGTTTATTTTATCAAAGAACCAGCTTTTGGTTTTATGGTTTAATTGATTTTCTTTTGTTTTTCCGTTTCTACATCTTTTTTTTTCTCTTCTCTGACCTTTATCTTTTTACTTTCTTCCACTCACCTTGGGCTTTGTTTATTCTTTTCCTAATTCCTCTAGGTGTAAAGTTAGATTGTTTGAGTTTTTTTTCTTATTTCTTGAGGTAAACCTGTATTGCTATATACTTCCTTCTTTGATTACTTTTTGGTGTCCCACACATTTTGGACCATTGTGTTTTCATTTTCATTTGTCTCATGTATTTTTTTCTTTGCTTCATTGAGCTATTGGTTATTTAGTATCATGTTTATTCTCCACTTGGTTTTTTTTTTTCTGTTTTTGTTTTTTCTTTTGATTTATTTCTTGTTTCATACCATTGTGGTCAGGAAAGATGTATTATTTTGATATTCTTAAATGTATTGAGGATTGTTTTATGTTTTATGCCCTAATAATATGTGATCTGTTCTGGGAATGTTTTATGTACACTTGAAAAGAAGGTGTACTCTATTATTTTTCGATGTAATGTTCTCTATGTATCTGTTAGCCTATCTGGTTCAATGTGTCATTCAAAGATATTGTTTCCTTATTGATTTTCTGTCTGGATGATCTATCTGTAGATGTAAGTGGAGTGTTAAGTCACCTACTATTATTGTATTACTGACACTTTCTCTCTTTATGTCTGTTAATATTTTCTTTATATATGTAGGTGTTCCATTGCTGAGTATAGAGATATTTCAATTGTTATATACTCTGTTGGATTGATCCTTTTACCATTATGTATTGTCCTTGTTTGTCTCTTCTTACAGTCTTTGTTTTAAAGTCTATTTTGTCTCACATAATTATAGCTACCCAAGTTGTTGTTGTTGTTTTTAACTTCCATTTGCATGGTGAATGTTTTTCCATCTCTTCACTTTCCATCTCTATGTTGTAGGCAACATATAGTTGGGTCTTGTTTTTTTATTCATTCTTCTACTCTGTGTCTTTTGATTGGAGCATTTAGGGTATTTACATTTAAAGTAATTATTGATAGTATTGCCATTTTTAAAATTTGTTTCTTGTTGTTTTGTAGTTATTTTTTGTTCCTTTCTTCCCTTCCTTTCTTTCTCTGTGATCAATGTGTATTTATACTGTTATATGGTTGGCTTTCTTTCTGTTTATTTTTTCTATGGCTATCATAGGTTTTGTGTTTGTGGTTACATTGAGTTTCGTATATAACATCCTAAGTAAATAGCAGTACATGTTAATGTGATGGTCATTTAAGTTCAAACACATTCTGAAACAAAACAAAACAAAAGAATAAAAATAATTAAAACCACAAAAAAGAAAAAAATCTTTCTTTTTTATCCTCTACTTCCCTTACAACTCCCTTCTCCACATTTTATGTATATGTTGTCATATTTTACATCTTCTTATTCATATTTTTCTTATGTCTAATTATGGCCATTTCTTTTCTACTTAAAGAAGCCCCTTTAAATTTCTTGTAAGGTTTTGTGGTGATATAATTTTTTTTTATCTTTTGTTTGTTGGGAAAACTCTTTATCACTCCTTCAATTTTTTTTTCAATATGCGAAGTTTATTGTCAAATTGGTTTCCATACAACACCCAGTGCTCATCCCGAAAGGTGCCCTCCTCAGTACCCATCACCCACCCTCCCTCCCTCCCACCCCCCAACAACCCTCAGTTTGTTCTCAGTTTTTAAGAGTCTCTTATGCTTTGGCTCTCTTCCTCTTTTTTTTTTTTTCCTTCCCCACCCCCATGGGTTTCTGTTAAGTTTCTCAGGATCCACATAAGAGTGAAAACATATGGTATCTGTCTTTCTCTGTATGGCTTATTTCACTTAGCATCACACTCTCCAGTTCCATCCACGTTGCTACAAAGGGCCATATTTCATTAATTCTCATTGCCATGTAGTACTCCATTGTGTATATGAAACACAATTATCATATCCATCCATCAGTTGATGGACATTTAGGCTCTTTCCAAAATTTGGCTATTGTTGAGAGTGCTGCTATAAACATTGGGGTACAAGTGCCCCTATGCATCAGTACTCCTGTATCCCTTGGGTAAATTCCTAGCAGTGCTATTGCTGGGTCATAGGGTAGGTCTATTTTTAATTTTCTGAGGAACTTCCACACTGTTTTCCAGAGTGGCTGCATCAATTTGCATTCCTACCAACAGCACAAGAGGGTTCCCATTTCTCCACATCCTCTCCAGCATCTATAGTCTCCTGATTTGTTCATTTTGGCCACTCTGACTGGCGTGAGGTGATATCTGAGTGTGGTTTTGATTTGTAGTTCCCTGATGAGGAGCGACGTTGAGCATCTTTTCATGTGCCTGTTGGCCATCCGGATGTCTTCTTTAGAGAAGTGTCTATTCATGTTTTCTGCCCATTTCTTCACTGGGTTATTTGTTTTTCAGGTGTGGAGTTTGGTGAGCTCTTTATACTAGCCCTTTGTCTCATATGTCATTTGAAAATATCTTTTCCCATTCCGTTGGTTGCCTTTTAGTTTTGTTGGTTGTTTCCTTTGCTGTGCAGAAGCTTTTTATCTTCATAAGGTCCCAGTAATTCACTTTTGCTTTTAATTCCCTTGCCTTTGGGGATGTGTCGAGTAAGAGATTGCTACGGCTGAGGTCAGAGAGGTCTTTTCCTGCTTTCTCCTCTAGGGTTTTGATGGTTTGCTGTCTCACATTCAGGTCCTTTATCCATTTTGAGTTTATTTTTGTGAATGGTGTGAGAAAGTGGTCTAGTTTCAACCTCCTGCATGTTGCTGTCCAGTTCTCCCAGCACCATTTGTTAAAGAGACTGTCTTTTTTCCATTGGATGTTCTTTCCTGCTTTGTCAAAGATGAGTTGGACATACGTTTGTGGGTCTAGTTCTGGGGTTTCTATTCTATTCCATTGGTCTATGTGTCTGTTTTTGTGCCAATACCATGCTGTCTTGATGATGACAGCTTTGTAGTAGAGGCTAAAGTCTGGGATTGTGATGCCTCCTGCTTTGGTCTTCTTCTTCAAAATTACTTTGGCTATTCGGGGCCTTTTGTGGTTCCATATGAATTTTAGGATTGCTTGTTCTAGTTTTGAGAAGAATGCTGGTGCAATTTTGATTGGGATTGTATTGAAAGTGTAGATAGCTTTGGGTTCACTCCTTCAAATTTGAATAGCCTTGCCAGGTAGGGTATTCTTGATTATAGGTTTTTTCCTTTCAGCACTTTGAATATATCATGCTATTCCCTTCTTGTTTGCAAATTTTCTGCTGAAAAATCAGCTGGCAGCCTTGTAAACTTTCTTATGTAGGTACCTTTTTGTTTGTCTTATTGCTTTTAAGATTCTGTATTTTAACATTATAACACTGTAATTCTAATGTGCCATGCTGTGAGCCTCCTTGAGTTCATCTGGTTTGGACCTCTGTGCTTCTTGGACTTGGATGTCTCTTTCCCTTCCCAGGTTATGAAGTTTTCAGCTATTATTTCTTCAAATAAGTTTTCTATACCTTTATCTCTTCTTCTGGGACCTCTATAATGCAAATGTTTGTTTCCTTGATACTCTTCAAGAGATCTCTTAATCTATCATCATCTTGAAAATTTTCTCTGTTTGCTGTTCAGCTTGTGTACTTTCCATCACCCTGACTTCCAGATCACTGATATGTTCTTTATCTTCTAATTTGTTGATTCCCTCTAGTATGTTTATTTCAGTTGTTGCATTCTTCCATTCTGACAAGTTCTTTTTAATATTTTCTAACTTTTTATTGAGGGTCTCACTGAATTTTCCCAGTCTTTTCTCCATTCCAGTGAATATCTTTATGAACATTAGTTTAAATTCTTTATCAGCCATATTGCTTATTTGTTTCATTTTTGTGTGTGTGTGTGAGGCTTTTTTTCTTGTCCTTTCTTTTGGAGCATATTTCTTTGTTTTCTCATTTTGCTTGACTTTTTGTTTTTTATGGATTAAGCAAAATGGCTTCTTCTAAAGTTAAAGGAGTAATCTTGTGTTTGGTATCCCCTATGCAGGCTGTGTATGCTTTGTGACTTTTGGTGGCTAGCTGCAGATGTGGCTGTGTATACTTGTTACTCTTTTAAACCATGGCTTTTAATAGAAAGAATAATAAATTAAAAAAGGAAGAAAGAAAATAGTAAAAGAAAAGAAAAAAGGAAAAGTAAAAAAGAAAAAAAAATGAAAAAAAAACCAAAAAGAAAAAGGCAAGACAAAATTTAAAAATAAAAAAATAATTAAATAACAACAACAACAACAACAATAACAACACAAAACCACAGCTTATTTTCTGTTACCAGCACCACAGGATGGCTGGATGGGCTTATGGACCCTGTGCTGTGAGTTCATAAGTTCCTTGTGAGCCCAATCCAGCTCAGGTCTTGGGTTTTTAAGGTGGAGGGAGAGAGAATATTCCCATGTTCTCTAGGCCATTTTAAACTTTGGCTGCTATGCTCTTTTAAACTTTGGCTTATTTTTCTGTGTCCCAATGCAGCTGGGGCTGGTGTGGGCTTATGGACCTGAGCTCTCTGAAGTCAGAAGTTCACTGAAAAGGTGGGATCCACCATTATGGTGTCTGGGCCCCATTCTATTCTAGGCTTTTAAGGTATTGTTCTCCAAGTCCCTCTGACCTAGAGAGCTTTTTTGCAGCTCTTCATCCACTTGGGAGCATTTTAGTGTTGTCTCTTTTATATGCTAGTTGGTCTTTTAAATCATAGCTTTTTTCTCGTGCTCAAGGACAGAGGGATCTGTTCCCAGGTCCACAGTACCATTCTTTCCACTGCCATTCACAGCATTGGTGGTGGGGGTTCTCTTTATTACCCTGTCTACATATTTCTTGCTGTTTTCTCTATCCTTTCTTGTTTAGTAGCTGTTTAGTCAGCCTTTAGTTCTTCTTCAGGAGAAATTGTTCTATTGGGTGTAGGTTTGGTCTGTTCAATACAGCAAGTTGCCATCTTGAAGCAGAACCCCCTTCTTGAAGTGATTTTAACATGACTTTTCTTTTTCTTTTTTTAATGATATTTGAGATATAAATTGCATACATAAATATTACTTTTTGAAGTGCATAATTCATGGCTTTCTTTAGTAATTCATAGGGTTTAAAAACCATCACAAGTATTGATTTTTAAAACATTTTCATCATCCCCCAAAGAAACCTATAGTGGTTAGCAGTTACTCTTATTTCTCATTTCCCTTCTCCTTCATCACTGGCAACCATTTATCAGTTTCCTTTCTCTATGAATTTGTCTATTCTGAGCATTTCATGTAAATGGAATCATATGCAGTCGTTTGTGACTAGCTTTCTTCACTTAGTATAATGCTTTCAAGGTTCATCCATGATGTGGCATATATATTAGTATTTCATTCTTGCCAAAGGATATTCCATGTATGGATATGCCATATTTCATTTATTTTTCAGTTGATGGACATTTAAGTTATTTCCACTTTTTGGTAATTGTAAATAATGTGGCAATGAACATTATTATCAAAGTTTAAGTATAGACATATTTTTATTTCTCTTGACTATATATACCAAGGGGTGGAATCAGCAGGTAAAATGTTAGCTTTATATTTAATATTTTGAAAAATTACTGAAATGTTTTCCAGTGTAGTTGCACTGTTTTACATATCTACCACCAATTTATAAGTGTTCCAACTTCTACACATTCTCCCCAAGATGTTTTATTATCTCTTGTTATGATTTTTGCCATTCTGGTGGGTGTAAAGTAGTATCACACTGTGGTTTTGGTTTGCATTTCCCTAAAGGCTAATGCTATTTTTAAACATCTTCTCATGTGCGTATTGACCACTTCTCTATCTTCTTTGGAGAGATGCCTGTTTGAGTCATTCGCCCATTATTTCTTTGAGTTGTATTTTGATTACTGAGTTGTGGGAATTTTTTATATTCTGGATAATAGAGCCTTATCAGACACATAATTTGCAAGTACTTCAATTCTATGAGTTGTCTTTTCACTTTCTCGATGGGTGCTTAGAGCATAAAAGGTTTTAGTTTTGATAAAGTCCAATATATGTGTGTGTGTGTGTGTGTGTGTGTGTGTGTGTATATGTGTGTGTGTGTATGTATATATATGTATACACACACACACACACACACACACACACTTGTGCTTCTAGTGTTATAGCTAATAACACCTTGCTTAATCCAAGGTCATGGAGGTTTACTTCTTGGTTTACTTCTCCTTCTCCTCCTCCTCCTTCGTCTCCTCCTTCGTCTCCTCCTTCGTCTCCTCCTTCGTCTCCTCCTTCGTCTCCTCCTTCGTCTCCTCCTTCGTCTCCTCCTTCGTCTCCTCCTTCGTCTCCTCCTTCGTCTCCTCCTTCGTCTCCTCCTTCGTCTCCTCCTTCGTCTCCTCCTTCGTCTCCTCCTTCGTCTCCTCCTGTCGTCTTTGTCGTCGTGTTCTTCTTTTTAATTTAAATTTAAGTTACTTAACATACAGTGTAGTATTGGCTTTAGGAGTAGAACCCATTGATTCATCTCTTACATTTGACACCCAGTGCTCAATTCCAAAAAGTGCCCTCTTTAATGTCCATCACCCATTTAACCCATCCCTCCACCCACCACCTGACTCTCCTCTAGTAACCCTCAGTTCTCTGTATTTAAGAATCTCTTATGGTTAAGTAAGTCAGAGAAAGACAGATATCATATGACTTCACTCATATGTGGAATTTGAGAAACATAATGGATGAACATATGGTAAGGGAAGGAAAAATAATATAAAAACTGAGAGGTAAACCATGAGACTTTACATTTTCTTCTTAGGGTTTTATGGCTTTAACTCATACATTTAGGTACAAGATCAATTTTGAGTTAATTTTATGAGATAGGGATCTAAATTCATTCTTTTGCATATATATGTCTAATGATCTTACCTGCAACTGGCAAGATTTCATTTTTGATTGTCAAGTAATATTCCATTTTGTGTGTGTGTGTGTGTGTGTGTGTGTGTGTGTGTACACACACACATTACATCTTCTTTATCCATTTGTTAGTCAATGGACATTTGGCCTCTTTCCATAATTTGGCTATTGTTGATAGTGCTGTTATAAACATTCGGACACAAGTGCCCCTTTGAATCAGCATTTTTGTACATTTTGGATAAACACAATTGTAGGGTAGTTTTCTTTAAAAATTTTTAAGGAACATCCATACTGTTTTCCAGATGGCTGCACCAGTTTGCATTCCTACTAACAGTGTAAAAGTGTTGCCCTTACTTTGCATCCTTGCCAACATCTGTTGTTTCCTGAGTTGTTAATTTTACCCTATCTGACAGGTGTGGGGTGGTATCTCACAATGGTTTTGATTTGAATTTCCCTGAGGATGAGTGATATTGAGCATCTTTTCATGTTTCTGTTGGCAATCTGGATATCTTCTTTGGAAAAGTGTCTGTTCATGTCTTTTGCCCATTTCTTCACTGGATTATTTTTTTTTTTTTTTTGGGTGTTGAGTTTGACAAGAACTTTATGTTTTTGATTTTAGCCATTTTGACAGATGTGAGGTAATACCTCATTGTAGTTTTGATTTCCATTTCTCTGTAGGTGACTATGAACATCTTGTGTGTCTGTTGGACATTGGTATGTCTTCTGTGGAGAAATGTCTGTTCATGTCTTCTGCCTATTTTTAAATTGGATTATTTATTTTGGGATCTTGAGTTTCATAACTTCTTTATATATCTTGCAGACCAACCTTTTATTGGCTATGTCATTTTCAAATATCTCTCCTCTCCCCTAGGTTGCCTTTTAGTGTTATTGCTTCTCTTGCTGTGCAGAAGCTTTATTTTTTTGTAGTCCTAATAGTTTATTTTTGCTTTTATTTCCCTTGCCTCATGAGAAATAACTAGAAAAATGTTGCTTTGGCTAATGTCAAAGAAATTGCTGCCTAAATTCTCTTCTAGAATTTTTATTGTTTCAGGTCTCACATTTAGGTCTTTAATCCATTTTGAATTTATTTTTGCATATGGTATAAGAAACTGGTCCAATTTAATTCTTTTGCATTTAGCTGTCCAGTTTTCCCAACACCATTTGTTGAAGACACTGTCTTTTTCCCATTGCATATTCTTTCCTGCTTTGTCAAAGATTAATTGACCATATGATTGTGGGTTTCTCTCTGGGTTTTCTATTTGTTCTATTGACTTATGTGTCTGTTTTTGTGCCAATACCATACAGTTTTGATTACTATAGCTTTGTAATAAAAAGTCCAGAATTGTGATGCATCCAGCTTTTCTTTTCTTTTCCTTTCCTTTCCAAGGTTGCTTTGGCTATCCAGAGTCTTTTGTGATTCCATACAAATAATAGAGTTGCTTGTTCTATTTCTTTGAAAAATGCTCTTGGTATTTAATGCTATTAGATTGCATTAAAACTGTAGGTTTATTTGGGTAGTATAGACATTTTAACAATATTTGTTCCAATTCATGAGCATGAAATGTCTTTCCATTTCTTTGTGTTGTCTTCAATTTTTTTTTTTTAATCAGTGTTTTATAGTTTTCAGAGAACAGGTCTTTCACCTTTGACTACATTTATTCCTAGGTATCTTATTGTTTTGGGTGACATTGTAAGGGGGATTATTTTCTTAAGCTCTCTTTATGCTGCTTTATTATTGGTGTATAGATATGCAACAGATTTCTGTACATTGGTTTTGTATCCTGCAACTTTACTGAATTTGATCAGTTAAGTCAATTTTTTTGGTGGAGTCTTTTAGGTTTTCTATATATAGTATCATGTCATCTGAAAATAGTGAAAGTTTTAGTTCCTCCTTACCAATTTGGAGACTTTTTTGTTATCTCATTTCTAGAATTTCCAGTATTATGTTGAATAAAAGTAGTGAGAGTGAACATTCTTACCTTATTCCTGACATTAGGGGAAAAACTCTTTTTTCCCCATTATGGATGATGTTATCTGTGAGTTTTTTATATGTGGGCTTTATTATGTTGAATTATATACTCTCTAACCCTATTTGTTAATGATTTTGTCATCAATGGATGTTGTACTTTCTCAAATGCTTTTTCTGCATCTATTGAAATAATAGTATGGTTCTTATCCTTTGTTTTATTGATGTTATGTGTCATGTTGATTAATTTGTGAATAGTGAACCACCCTTTCAACCCAGGAATAAATCCCACTTGATTATGTGAATCATTTTTTAACGTATTGTCGGATTTTGTTTGCTAACATTTTCTTGAAGATTTTTGCATGTGTGTTCATAAGGCATATTGGCCTATAGTTGTCTTTTTTAGTGGTGTCTTTATCTGTTTTTTTGTAGCAGGGTAATGCTGGTTTTGTAGAATGAGCTTGGGAGTTTTCCTTTTTCTATTTTTAGGAATAGTTTGAGGAGAATAGGTATCAATTCATCTTTAAATGTTTAGTAGAATTTACCAGTGAAGCCATATTGTACTTGACTTTTGTTTGTTGGGAGTTATTTGATTTGTTTACTGATTCAATTTCCTTGCTGATAATTGATCTGTTCAAATTTACTATTCTTATTTTAGTTTTGGTAGTTTATGTTTCTAGGAATTTATCCATCTCTTCTAAGTTGTCCAATTTGTGGACATAGTTTTTCTTAATGTTCCCTTATAATTTTATTTCTGTGGTGTTGTTTTTTCTCCTCTCTCATTTGTAATTTTATTTGAGTTCTTTCTGGTTTTTGGTTTTTTTTATATGTCTGGCTAGATTTATCAATTTTATTAATTTTTTCAAAGAACCAGTTAATGTTTTAATTGATATGTTATATTGTGTTTTTGGTTTCTATATCACTTATTTCTGCTCTAATATTTAGTATTTCTCTGTCTCTGTCTTTGTCTCTGTCTCTGTCTCTCTCTCTCTCTCTACTGGCTTTAGTATTCATTTGTTGTTCTTTTTCTAGATCCTTAAGTGTAAGTTTAGATTATTTATTTGAAAATTTTCTTCCTTCTTGAAGCAGGCCTACATTGCTATGAACTTCCCTTTTAGAACTCCCTTCTCTGCATCCCAAGAGTTTTGAACCATTGTGTTTTCATTTTCATTTGCTTCTGTGTGCTTTTTATCTTTTTTTATTTCCTGGTCAACCCATTCAATGTTTAGTAGCATATTAATTAATTCCATGTGTTTGTGGTCTCTCCAGATTTTTTCTTGTGGTTGACTTCTAGTTTCATAGAATTGTGGTCAGAAAAGATACGGTCTCTCCCGATTTTTTCTTGTGGTTGACTTCTAGTTTCATAGAATTGTGGTCAGAAAAGATGCATGTTATGATTTTGATCTTCTTAAATTTGTTGAGGCTGTTTTTTTTGCCTAATGTGTGATCTATTCCGAAGAATATCCCATGTGGACTTGAAAAGGATGTATATTCTGCTATTTTAAAAGGGAATGTTCTGAATATATCTGTTAAATCCTCTGTTCTAGTGTATAATTCAAAGCTATTGCTTACTTGTAAAATCTATTTAGATGATCTGTCTACTGATATAGGTACAGCATTAAAGTCACCTACTATTAATATATTACTATCAGTTAGTTACATTATGTTTATTACTAGTTGCTTTATGTATTTGAGTGCTCTCATGTTGGGTGCATAAATATTTACAATCATTATATCTTCTTGTTGGATTGTCTCCTTTATTATTATATAATGTCTTTTTTGTCTCTTGTTAAACTGTTTTCAAGTCTGTTTTGTCCAATGTAAGTATTGTTACTCCAAATTTTTTTTGACATCCATTTGCATGGTAGATGTTTTGTTGTTCCCTCACTTTCAATCTGCAGGTGTCTTTAGGTCTAAAATGAGTCTCTTGTAGGCAGCATATAGACAGATCTTGTTTTTTTTAATCTATTCTTATCACCTTGTGTCTTTTGATTGGATCATTTAGTCCATTTACTTCAAAGTAATTATTGATAGATATGTATTTATTGTCATTTTATTATTTGTTTTGTGACTGTTTCTGAATATTTTTCCTGATCCTTCCTTTCTTTCATGGTTTGCTGGTTTTCTTCAGTGACATGTTTGGATTTCCTTCTCTTTATTCTTGCATATTTATTAGTGTCTTTTTATATATGGTCACCATTAGATTTGCATATAACCTCTTCTGCATATAACAGAAGTTGATGATCATTTAAGTTTGAACTCATTCTTACTTTTATCCTTCTCATGTTTTAGGTAAATGTTTTATTTTACATTCTTTTATTTTCTTAGTGCCTTGACTGATTTTTTTAATAGAAATATTAATTTTTATTTCTTTTGCTTTTACTGACTTCATACTGTCACTTTTAGTCTTTTCTTTCCATTTAAAGAGTCCCTTTTACTATGTCTTACAGGGCTGGTTTAGCGGTCATGAACTCCTTTAGTTTTGCTTACCCAGTAAACTATCTCTCCTTCTATTGTGAATGATAACTTTGCTGGATAGAATATTCTTGGCTGCAGATTTTTCCCATTCAGCACTTTGAATGTATCATGCCACTCCCCTCTAGCTTGCAACGTTTTTGCTGAAAAAATCCCTCCTAGCCTTATGGGTTTTCCCTTGTAAGTAGCTGTCTTCTTTTGTATTCCTGCTTTAATTTTTTAATACTATGTTATGCCATTTTAATTACAATGTTTCTTGCTGTGTATCTGCTTTTGTTGATTTTGATGGGAGTTCTCTGTGCCTTCCTTGATATGGGTATCTCTGTTTCCTTTCCCAATTTAGGGAAGTTTTCAGCTATTATTTCTTTAAATATATTTTTTTGCCTCTTTTTCTCTTTCTTCTTCCAAGACTCCTACAATATGAATGTTATTATGTTGAATGGAGTAACTGAGTTCCCTATGGTTATTATCTTTTTGCATAATTCTTTTCTCTTGTTCAGCTTGATTAGATTTCTGTCTTTTAGGTCACTAATTCATTCCTCTGCTTCTTCTATCCTGCTGTTCATTCTATTAAGCATGTTTCCCATTTTGTATATTATACTGTTTATCTCTGCTCTTATTCTTTATCTCTGTGTTAAGGGTCTCATTCATGTCTTCCATTCTTTTCTCAAGTCTAGGGAGTATCTTTATGATCTCCATTTTAAATTCCCTATCAGGCATGTTGTTTATATTTGTTTCACTTAGGTCTCTGTCCATGGCCTTTTCCTGTTCTTTCATTAGGGATAAATTTCTGTGTCTTCCAATTTTGTCTCTGTCTCTGTTCCTGTGTGTGTGTGTGTGTGTGTGTGGCAAGTCAGCTGCCTCTCCTATTCCTGAAGGTAATGGCCTTATGAAGAAGAGGTCCTGTAGTGCCCTGCCATATGGTATCCCCCTATTTCCCAGGTGCTGGCGCTTCCATCCGTTTCTCCAATGTGCTGCTTGTGCTCTGCTGTTTTGTCTTGGCCATTTATCTTTCAGGCCATTAATATGAAGAGGCTCTCATTGCCTATTGTGGGCAGTGTTTGGTCCCTGACCTAAAAGTGGCTTGTTTTAATTAGGTGTGCTCTGGTCTGTTTGTGAAATGAGACCTGTCACCACTGCTGCTGGAACCAAGAGTCTGCAAAAATCCTGTGTCAGCAGATGCAGTGTGAACAGGAATTTGGGTCAGTTTTCTGGGGGAGGGAGCCTCTTGTGCTGGTACTGAGGCACTTGTGACTCAGAGGGGCAGTTCCCCCAGAGGCTGAGGGGGCAGGGTTTAGTGTAAGCAAGTTAGTCAGTGCTACACTAGTTGCCACAAAGGCCCTATGCTTTTTCTGAGGAGTGGGAGAGAGAAATGATGCCAGTCTGTTCCTGGAAGAGTCTCTCTGTGAATGTTACCTCTCTGTAATGCACTCTGAGATGAGCAAATTATCTTCCTACTGTGTGCCCCAGGTGTTCTTCAGATCACTTTTTCTGTGCTGTGTCCATGGGATCTTTTTCTGCCTTCTCTCCAAGAGCAGCATGATGCCCTCAGGACTCTGTCTCAGCCAAGCCTAGTGACCTTGAAAACGACATGCTTTAAGCCCTGCTATTTGCCAGAATTCATCAAATTTGGCACCTCTCACTTATAAGCCAAATACTATGGGAATTCATTTTCCACATGCACTCCCCTGTGTGTTAATCTGTCTCTTACCCTTCTCCCAACCAACACTCCTTTCTTCCCACTGCAATGGCCATAATCCATTTCTCTCCCAAGACATGTCTCTATACTTCCTACCTTCTTTGATGTGCCTCTTTTCTACCTTTAGTTGTGCAATTTGTTCTTCCAGTTTTAGGTCATTTTCTGGGTATTTAGGTTGATTTGATAGTTATCTAGTTATATTTGTGGGACAACGTGAGCCTAGGGTCCTTCTACTCTGACACCATTTTTTAACTATTCCACTGAAAATTTTTAAATTGACTTGCTATTTGTATAACATGTGCCCCTTCTAAGCTGAATTAAAACTTACATTAGTGCTTGAAAATGGTACAATCAGGAGGCAACAGTTTAATTTTACAAACATAGAGCTTGAATTGTTTGTGGGTTAGATGTGTCCAATGGGAATGGGCCTTTGAGCACCTGAGACGCACTATAGGGCTGTAGGGTATGTAGTGGGACTGCTGAATTATCAAGAGTTATATTCTTGATTTTAATAATTTGAATCTTCTGTTTTCCTTTGATAAATTTAGTTAAGGGTTTGCACACTTCCTTGAACTTCCTAAAATTTCTGTTTTTTTAAGTTTGTTTTTATTTTTATTTTTTAAATGTTTGTTAATTTTGAGAGACAGAGAGAGAGAGAGAAATCAGTAAACTGATTCAAAAGATCCTGCAATCTTTTGCAATGAGGATTCTTTGAGGCACAGAACACAAAAGGTGATTTGAGTGAATATGTTCTTGGTTTGTTATAAATATGACAAATAATTAGTATATTCTAAATGGATAGAACTAAATTCATCACATCATTGAATGCCTTGGGGCTTTAAGATTTAATTTGCTCAATAAATATCAATTCCAACTGAGTAACTAAACTGATTTTCCCTCTATTTTGTTATTTTTTTACATTTTTATTGAAGTATAATTAACATACAATGTTATATTCATTTCAGGTGTATAATACAATCCTTCAACATTTCTGTACATTACTCTGTGCTCATTACAATAAGTGTACTCTTAATCCTTTTTATCCATTTCACCCATCTCCCCACCCACCTCCCCTTTGGCAACCACCAATTTGTTCTCTGTATTTAAGAGTCTAGTTTTTTTTTGTTTGTTTGTTTCTTTTTTTTTCTATTTGTTAAACTCTGTGTATGAGGGAAATCATATAGTATTTGTATTTCTCTGTCTGACTTATTTTACTTAGCATAATACATTGTAGGTCCATATATGTGGTTGCAAATGCCAATATTTCATTCTTATTTATGGCTTAGTAATATTCCAGTGTGTGTGTGTGTGTGTGTGTGTGTGTGTGTACACACAACCAGACTCTTAAATACAGAAAACAAATTGGTGGTTGCCAAATGGGAGGTAGCTAGGGGGATGGGTGAAATGGATAAAGAGGATTAAAAGTACACTTATTGTAATGAGCACTGAGTATCATATAGAAATGTTGAAGCATTGTATTGTACACCTGAAATGAATATAATATGGTGTATATATGTATATACATACACACACATATACACATATATAAGTATACATATGTACCACACCTTCTTTATCCATTCTTCTATCAATGGACACTTGGATTGCTTCCCTATCTTGGCTATTGTAAATAATGCTACTATAAACATAGCAGTGCATGTATTCCTTTGAATTAGTGTTGTTGTTTTCTTCGGGTAAATACTCAGTAGTGGAATTACTGAACCATGTGGTAATTCTATTTTTAATTTTTTGGGGAACCACCATACTGTTTTTCACAGTGACTGTACTAGCTTGCCTTCCCACCAACAGTGCATGAGAGTTTCTTTTTCTCTGCATTCTCACCAACACTTTTTATTTCTTACCTTACCTTTTTGATTCCAGCCATTTTGACAGGTATAAGGTGACATTTCATTATGGTTTTGATTTACATTTCCCTGATGATTAGTGAAGAGCATCTGTTTGGTCTCTTATATGTATTCTTTGGAAAAAATATCTTTTCAGGTCTTCTTCCCATTTTTAAATTGGATGAGTAGTAGTAGTAGTATTAAGGTGTATACTTTTTAAAAATATATGTATATTAGGTATTAACCCCTTATTGGGTAGATCATTTGCAAATATATTTTTTTCCACTCAGTAGGTTACCTTTTTTTTGTATTAATGGTTTCCTTTGCTGTGCAAAAACTTTTTATTTTGATATAGTCCTAACAGTTTATTTTACCTTTGTTTCCCTTGCCTGAGGAGACATATATAGACAAATAATTCTATGGTTGATGTCAGTGAAATTGTTGCTTATGTTTTCTTCTAGGAGTTTTATGGTTTTAAGTCCACATTTAGGTCTTTAATTCATTTGTAACTTATTTTATGGTTTAATAAGGTAGTCCAGTTTTATTCTTTTGCATTTAACAGTCTGCTTTTCCCAGCACCATTTCAAAGAGACTGTGGTCCATTGTATATTGTTGTCTCCTTTGTTGTAAGTTAATTGGCTGTATAAATGCTCATTTATTTCTGGACTTTCTATTCTGTTCCATTGATATATATTTGTGCCAGCACCATACTGTTTTTATTACTATAGCTTTGTAGTACATCTTAAAATCTGGTATTATCATACCTCAATTTGTTCTTCCTTCTCAGGATTGTTTTGGCTAGCCAGGATGTTTTGTGGTTCCATACAAAGTTTTCATATTATTTGTTCCTGTTCTGTGAAAAATGTTGGTATTCTGTTAAAGAGTGCATTAACTGGGGGAGGCGCCTGGGTGGTTGTCGTTTAAGCGTCCGGCCTCACCTCAGGTCATGATCTCATGGCTAGTGAGGTCGAGCCCCTCATTGGGCTCTGTGCTCAGAGCCTGGAGCCTGCTTCCAGTTCTGTGTCTCCCTCTCTCTGCCCCTCCCCCACTCATGCTCTGTCTCTTTCTCTCAAAAATAAAGTTAAAAAAAATTTTTAAAAACTGCATTAATTGGTAGATTGCTTTGGGTAGTATGCTGTTTAAAAAATATTTGCTGTTCCAATCCATAAGCATGGAATATATTTCCATTTATTCATGTTTTCTTCAATTTTTTTCATCATTGTTTTATAGTTTTCAAAGTACAGATATTTTACCTTCCTGTTAGCTTTATTCCCAGGTATTTTATTCTTTTTGGTTCAATTGTCAGTGGGATTGTTTTCTTGACTTATCTTTCTGTTACTTCACTATTAGTGTATAAAATGCAACCTATTTCTGCATACCAAACTCATTTTTTAAACTAACTTTCCAGTTTCGTTAGTTTACATTTTTTTCCCTCCATGAGGCAGTGTCACATGATATGTAATGTCTCAAATTTGACTATTGAATATCAAATCAGGCCACATTACTTACTAACTGGGTGACCTTTACAAATTAACTTATCTGCCCCTCAGTTTCCTCTTCTGAGAAACATAGGTAGTCACAACACTTAACTCATAGGGCTGTTGTGTAGAAGAAACAAATAGGTGATTAGAAAAGTTCCTAGCAGATGGTAAGAAAAGAAGTTGCTGCTATTGCTGTTGTTAGCATTCCCCTCCCTGTCCCCTCCTTCTCCTCCTCCTTTTTCTTCTTCCTCTCTCCTCCCCCTTTCCTCCTTTTCTTCTTTTTCTTCTTAAATATGTACTATTTTATTTTTAATATAGACAATTTTGGTTAATAAAAGTATCTATCTTTACACCGAATTTTTAGCTTTATTTGCTAATATATAGTAAGTATAATATATATATAATATATAAATTATTCTTTCTCATGTAATTTAACAATTATTAAAGTTCCAGCTAAAGCTTCAAGCACCCAGTTAGATAGAATTGAAGAGTCTTACAGAATTCCTGTGGCCTTGATTTAACATATAGAAATGAGTATTCCATATTTGTTTGCACTATATAATCATTCATTAGAGAAGGGAGAAGGGTCACAGTATTTTGGGTTGGACTGTAGGAACTTTGGGTTTATATTCTATAAATACTTATGAATCCCGAATCTCTCAAGACCTAGCATAAGTGGTAGACATTGGCATACAGAGCGGAGGGATCTATTTCTAACTAGCTTTTGACCCTAAAAATAAATCAATTTATTTGCAGCATTGAGAATTCATATTTAAATTGGTAGAATTAAAAAAAAAATTAAGCTTACACCCAGTATTGCCCTCCCAATGATTACA
Organism: Panthera pardus; assembly: GCF_024362965.1. Lineage (NCBI taxonomy): Eukaryota > Metazoa > Chordata > Mammalia > Carnivora > Felidae > Panthera > Panthera pardus. The sequence goes on from NW_026526732.1 coordinate 104,318,431, forward strand.
CTAATAAATAATTGAAATATTATTTTTTGCAACATGCCTTATAATGTGAAAATAGAAACAACGTAAAGGCTTAATAAAAGAAACTATTTTACTTATATTTTGGAAGAAAGTAGCAATAAGGATAAGTATTGAATAAAAGAATAAATGCACATCAACTAAAGCAATTTTGTTCTATGCTGTGGATCAGAAACACAAATTTCATTAGTTTCAAAATAAAATTGAGCTAGCAATTCCCATGTGAAGTTTGTGGGATGTTTTTATCTGCAATCCTCCCTTATTGCAATATCTGAATCATAGCTCAATTCCTGTCTATAGGATAAAATACTTACCTAAAGAAATCCCTTATCCAGCAGGCACATGCTGAGACACCTGCGGACACAGCATAAATGGAAGTTTTGGAAATCTTACACTTCTGGTCTTAATCCACTCAGTGAAACTTGGTGTTATACCCCATTCCTAGTGAATATCACACATCAGTGACCTACTTCCTCTAACACTCAGAGGAATACAGACTTGGGAGAGAATATTAGAGCTAACTGAATTTATTCTTTTACTAATAAAATATTCCTTGAATGTATCCAGAGAGGGCACTTAAATCTGGTTATTCAAATTTGTCTTGCTATATTATTTCAGAATTCCTTTTTCTAATTTGTTTTAACAACTCATAACCCAGTCAGTAAGTTATCATGTATTCCTAACCTAGCTCTTACTGATGTAAAAGTCATTTGTGTTCTATTAATAAATTTAGGAGTACATTTGTATTACATTCATTAGGAGAATATTAGGATGTTTAAATATCCTGTTCCAGTTACTCTTGCTGCATAACAAAGTAACCAAAAATTAGCAGTTCAAGACAGCTGTTTTTGTCAGGCTCACAGATTCTGAAGCAAGAAGAATCAAACAGAGCAAACCAAAGTTTGCCCATTCCTGCTCTACAGTGATGAGGATCTCCATTTGGGAGACGTGAAGGTGAGGCTTATTTAGCAGCTAGATGATAAGATGATCTGAAGGCTCACTCACATGTCTGGCAAGGATAGGATGACTCAAAGGATAGTAATGCTGACCAGGACACTCATACAAGTGTATGCGGCTTCCTCACAGTATGGTAGCCTCTGGAGAGCCCATGGGGGTTATGATTCCAAGATAAAGTGGACAAAGAAGAGGCCACTTTCCTTTTAGGACCTAGTTTCATAAATCACATTATCATTTCCACCTTACTCAAGGTAGCTACAAGACTGCTCCGATTCAAGAAGATAGGGCCCTACTTCCCCATTTTGATAGAGCTGGGTCAAAGTCACATTGTAAAGAAACATATGAGATGGAAATGTTGTGGGTTTTTTTGGAAAAGACCATCTGCTACACATCTTAAGAGTGTGAAATAGATTGCAGAGATACACAAGTGCACTTATTTTTTTCTTTATTTCAAATTATATTTTTTCATAAAGAACTACAGGAATATACAATAAAGTATGGTCTTCTAAAACATATTAATATTCCCCTTATCTTCTAGTTCTACAAAACCTCCCCAAAATGGAGTGAATTAAAGAAAATTTCTATGAAGCCCAGATATATAAAATGTGGAAGTTCGTTCTACTTTACCTAATTCCAATTACTATGCAATTTAAAACATTGGGGGTAAAATTAACATAATCATACCCAATAGTAATATCCAACTAACAAAGACTTTCATATTTCTCATTTCAGATTGATGACAGCCCTCAGAATTAAATATTATCATTAGCATTTTACCAATAATGAATTACCAATAAAGAATTGCCACTTAAAAAGAATTGCCATTTTACTGATAAAAAAATCTTTTAGAGATGTTGTGTGAGTTCTTACATGGGAAAGCCAAATTTTATTTCCCAGCTACTCATATCTCGGTTCCAGAAAAAAACATTTTCTACGTTGAATTTCATTTGCTAAATTTTCTTCTTAGTTTACAGGGCTTCTGTTGGCCATTTCTATTTTTCTAATACTCTGCAGTAGTGTTACACTTTATAATAGAATTTATTGACAGAAATCTCTGATTATATCATCAGAGTAAAAAAATGGGAAAATACCACCTGTTTATTACTTGCAGTGTATCCAGCACTGATCAAAATGTCTTTACATATATTATTGCAGGCCTCAAAATTATGTCAGAAAATAGGGATTATTATGTTATTTTTATGGACGAGGAAACTGAAACTAGGTGTCAAGGACTTTGGGGTAGAATATTAGAGTTTCTGTCTCAATGGTCCCAAGTTTGATCTTTTTAGCATGGCATATTCAGGTGAGTCCAAATCATGTAAACATTATCCTAGAAATAGAATTTAAAAGAATTTTCACCTAAGGAATTCATAATGTTAAAATTAAACTACAAATTTACTGGATAATTTATAATTATCTTTACATAAAAAAATGGAAAGACTAATGATTGACATCTCTTGAGATTTTGATTTTTGAATAAATTTTTAAAATCTCTCTGGATATTATTTTTTTCCTATATAAGCTGACAGGATATTCTGTAATCAACTTACTACTTTGCAAATTCTTGTTAAGCCTTTGGTTTTTGTGGCCGAGGTCATAGACAACCTTACTATGAAGACACCTCTTATTCTGGACATGTGTTAGAATATTTTCTTATGTTTTTTTCTTTTTCTTTTTTTTTTTTTTTTTTTTTTCATTTAGCTTTTGAATGCCATGCCCCAAATACCTTACCTGGGTCATATAATAGAGGTTTAGGGATTAAACATGAAGATGTAAGTGATTTGTCTTTTGGGCCTGTTGTAAAAGCCACGTCTCTAGGCAATTTTCAAAATGTGACAAGACCCTGCCTTGTTGAGGCTAGGCAATTGGCATTTGCTTATGGTATTGCTTTGAGACTCATCCCCTTCTTAGAAATTGTCCCCTGTGACTGATGAGGACTGTTCAGGCTCCTCTGTGGATGCCAGGGAATGGTCTGACATTTACTGTAACAAGGCTTCTCTGTGCTCTGAACTATGCATTGACTGATCTGGTAACATGTTTGCAAAAATTGCTCAACAGTTAAAAACAAAAGCACTCTAAAATCAATGGTTTGAGTAAAAGAATTAGGGAAAGACAATAACTGAATTCTGAATTTAGTTCTTAAGTTGATGGAATTTATGTACTTTTTATTTTTTAAAATAGAAAAGATGTAACCATGGATAAATTGTGGATTAATGAAAATTCCCAAAGGGGGAAAATAATAGAGATTTTTTTTCTATGGTGAGACCTTCTCTTAAATAAAAAAATAATATAATAATATAATATATATATACACATATATACATATATATGTGTGTGTGTGTGTATACGTGTATATATATATACATATATATATATATATATATATATATATATATATATATATATATATATATAATAGAAAATTGTTCCTGGGTATAAAATAGTCAATGGTTAAAATAATATAGTATGGAAACTTCTCAGTACCTGCTGCTTTGTTAAATTTTCAAACAAGTTTTAGTTTCTAAGCTTGCCATTGTTAATCAGAGGAGTTACTTTCTTTCAAAGGGAGCAGTGACATTGATAAAAATATTTTTACCTTCGCTATCTATTGTGACTTTACTACTTATTAAATCACTAAAATGATTCACATGCATATTCTTATCTTAAGTCTCAACAATTCGAGGGGGCAAGTTATTACCTATTTTACATAGGGAAAAACAGTATCGATGGCTTGTGCAATATGATACTGTATTGACCAGGAGACATACTTTTTACTCTAGCTTCATTGTTTTTCCAATGTCCGCATCATGATAGCCATCTGTTTATGGAGGGTCTTACGTAAAAAAGTTTTACTTCACATTTAATTACCACAGTGTGTCCCTTCTCAACATTGTTCTGCAGACTTCCGCCTAACAGGTATTTAATATTGATCTAACACATGAGTAAACATCTTCCCATCGTGCATTTAAACCCATGATATTTCATTCCTGGTTCTGCTTACTAATCTTATAATCCCAGAAGATACAGTTGAATCTGGACTTCTAGTAAATGGGAGAAATCTCAAATTGGATCAAGAAGCCCGCAGAACATTCTAGACATAGGAGGTCTTTCAAATTTAAGTAGAAACAAAATCAAATTTTAGAATATTCCTCGGTGCATCATGCCCTTATTGCAATGTTTGGGGTGAGGTCTGATCAGGATAGAGTAGGCTAAAAGTAATACTATCTTATTCTGGTTATAATATGGGAATAGTTTTTCTTTCAGGAATTTTTTGGTCTTTTCTAAAGTTATTTTTCCTTTATGATAGAAGAAAGCAAAGCCTAAGACAAAGACATATCAGTCAGCAGGCACCAGATTTGAGTGGATAATTTAATATAAAACCCAACAGAAGCTAAGGCTGACACCCCGAAGGTTCCTACCTCAGTGAGAGTTGGCTCAAGACCCACTGTGCTGCCAGGCCTAAGGGTTGTGTGGTGTGAATGGACATCAGATGGTGCAGCTACCACAGCCTGAAGCACCCATGGTTTGTATTTATCTCAAGGATTCCTAATCGCTCCTCAGAAGTTAGCCAGCTTGGATATTTCTTTATTAGGATCTATAGCGTAGCTCAGTGGTCTCTAAAAATGAGCTACACAGGTTTGTATTTATAGAAGTTCCAGGAAAATTGCGTTTTTGGGGGGTCTTACATTAAAATTTTTTTTTAATGTTTGTTTATTTTTGAAGGAGACAGAGTGCACGAAGGGGAGGGGCAGAGAGAGAGGGAGACACAGAATCTGAAGCAGACTCCAGGCTCCGAGCTGTCAGCACACAGCACGATGCAGGGCTCAAACTCACATACTGTGAGATCATGACCTGAGCCGAAGTTGTATGCTCAACCAACTGAGCCACCCAAGTGCCCTTGGGGGTGTTACATTTAAATGTTCTTAACTCACATTTTATTACCTTAGAAATACCCCTTCTTAGTATCATTCCTAGTCATTCCTGGAAATTAAGACTTTATGTTTTAAACATGAATTACTAGTATTTTAAAAAATGTATCATACTTAAATAGGTTCAGGTGACAACATTAAAGAACTAGACTCTTGCTTCTAGGACTGTCTCTGATGTGGGTTCAAGAGCCACTTCAGGATATCAGAAAAGACAAAACAGAACAACAAACCACTTTTGTATTCTATAGATTCTCACTGTCCTTTTCTTCATAAACAGTATTCCTGTCTCCGATTTGGTGATAGTTCTCCACTTCTTCCTCATTCCTGCTTCCCCTCAACAATGGCAAATATTTAAAAGCTGAATGTCCTTATGTCCATCTAAAATCCAGGATCATGAATTGATGATTGCTTTGACAGTAATAAGCCTGGAAGAAGGGACTTGAAATACTAGCATCGAATATTCACACCAAGAGCTTATGTCTGTTTATACATTGTATCCTTAGTAACCAAAAAAGGGTACCTGAAGTGAGATAAATATATGGGGATGGTGAACCAAACTTCTACTTGGGTATTATAAGACAAGTTTATGTTGCCAAATAAGTGAAAACAGTGAGGTTGACAAAATTAGCCACATATTCATATTTTAATATTAAAATAAATTATTTCTTTCAGCAAAGCTTATTCAGCATGTTCAGACATGCTTTTCCAATTACTTAATTGCTTTAGTCTCATTACAAATAGGCTCTGATGAAGCGACATGTTTAATACTTTTTAAAGCCTCGTTAGACATTTCATAAATTAAGAACAGCTTCTGAAAGGATAAGGCAATTTAATCAGTAGTGTGAATTTTTTTTTTAAATCTTAAAAAAAAGAAGAATTAAAAAAGATGTCAACACTATTAACAGCATATGAGCTATCAATACTAGATCTTGAGCCCTGGGCTGGCATCTCCCTTCTAATTCCAATATTCTAAGAAAACTTCTTTAGTTAGACAAGTTCGTAGAATGAAAATTAATGGCATAAAAGAAAAATCATGTTTATATAGAATAACAATATTAATTGGACTTATTGATTTAACAAAAAGTCATAACTAACACAAAATGTATATTAAAATTTTACTGGAATGCAAGTGAATATAGCTAATTTCAAGGAGTCCATTAAATGTTCACTCAGTTAAATTATCAAGCACATAGCCTTTTTCATATGATAGTAAAGGTTTCCTGTTGCAATCTCATCAATCCCTTATGGATTAAGTTCCACTTTATCAAATTCCATTATATGACTCACTTTTATGTAGCTATTCTAATCTTCAGCTTCTACCCCGAACCCTAACCAAATATGTAGTACAGAAAGGATTCCAGTGCTCTGGACACATTATTAAAGTCTCTTAAACTAATTATACATTATTATGCAATTTTTAATTTTAAACAAATATCTCAGGATATGACATTTAATACTCTGACAAGGTCACTAGGATGGTGTAAATTCACCCTAGGCCCTTGGGAGCCTGGAGAAAGTGATAAGCCATTGAGAATGACAGAACTTCCAGAATTGCCTTGTAGATGGTGGAGGAAAGATTAAAAAGCACCAGAGAGTGGACATTCTGAAATGGATATATTATATGAAGCAAAGAGACCCATCAGAACATTATGTTCAAGAATAAGGTCCAGAGTCCAAACCACCTACCAAGGATATTAGTAATATACTGGTGAGAGAGGCATTAACATTACCAAAATGCTCACATTCTTCTATGTGAGCCAAACCACAAATGACTTGTTTTTGTATTAATTCTGGTGACATAGTTCTCACTAAGGTAAAAAAAAAAGTCAGTGATAGATACGACAATAAAATTTCCCATTCACATAATGTCCAATCAATGGATAAGGTAGGGTTTGGGGAAACTCTAGTTCACACCATTATTAGGGACACAAACTGATTCAGGGCATCTTTCCCACTTGCCCTTTGAGGTTGGTCACCTGGGTCATTAGCATCCACCAGTAGGAGAGGAAGAGAGACAATATGGAGGAACATCTAGGTGTTGTATAGGCCGATGTGGAAATAGTACACATCACTTCAGCTCATATTCCAGTGGACAGATCTCATTCCAGGTATCTCCTTCTATAAGAGTCAGAAATGTGGTCTAGTGCTGTGCCCGGGAGAGAATGGAAATTATTTTGTGATTAACTGGCCAGTTTCTTCCTCAGCCCACCTTTTTGGTATCCAACTTATTTTCTCCCCATACAAAGACCATTCATTTTTTTTTTCTGAAAGAATGTCTTCAATTTCCCATGTAGTCTGTGATTCTGTATTGAGGGTCAACATCTGATGAATGCGAAGTTCTTTTTCTCTAACCTGGAGGTGTTTCTTCATGGGCCTGTATGCTACAATTTATAAAGAAAATAGCCTGTCCACCCCATCAAATCAATATCTGAGGTTGATCAATATCTGAGATATCACGTCCATATCTGAAGGTGAAGAAGCCCTTCCTGTAGGCTACACAGTTTTCTCAACTATGTCTTCTCAGGCTGCTTTGGAACACATTAATGAATATAAGAATTTTTCAAGGCTCCAACAATCATAAACTTTATTTAGTTCATGTGCATGGTTTCTCTATTGATAAAATTGCCTGAAATACTAATTTGGCTTTTGATTTATTTCTTTCCTGATGGCTACATGTGCCAAATGCATAATCAAAGCTCATCTCTGTATAGATTTCTCAAATCTCATTTATTTCTTTCTTTCATCTCTGTCATGCCTTCTTCTTCCCTGAGTTACCATAGCCAAAATAACTTTCCATCAATAGGTGGAAAGGCCATATTCTTGAGTTTTACTACAGAACTGAGTCTTCATGGATTTTTATCACTCATAATATTGCTCAGTCTTATTGATTACTGCCTGGAGTCTTCAAGAAGTCAGCTTTACTAACTCTCAAGGCCTTGCTTTTGATCAATGGGTACCAACTCCTTTGTAAATGAATATTTTTCATTATCGGAAAACTTTCAAGATTACAATCTGTCATACCCTTTAAAAAGCAGAGAATGAAATAAAACAGTCTTAAATACACTTGATTAATAAAGCCCCTATTCTTTTATGGACTTAAGTTTAATTGATCTACTGGCATTGCTGGGAATAGAGTGCCCTTAGATCAATCTGCAGTGGCTTCAGTGTGAAGTGCATATCATAAAGTGACTAATAACTAAGACAAATTACATCTTGTGCTTTCCTGGGCCAGGTTTTTCCTCCTCTGTTATTCAGCAGTTTTGAAATCCTATCTCTTTTAGATGGCAGTCTTATCGTAATCTCAATTGACAATGTGACTAGAAAGAATCTCATCATTCAGGCAAGCCACTCATTCATTAATGACAACCCAGGAAAAGTATGACAAAGGAGTTTTTAATAGTTAGAATTCAGAAGATTTTTTAAAAAATATGGCATATGCATAAGAAAGGTATAGGTATGTTAGCTATCAGAGACATTCTGTAAATGTCATTTATAGAAGAAATGCCTATTTATGTCATTTTGATTTTGTGACCATGATCTTAGTTTCATTAAGCATATTTTGTGGTGTATGAATAGTTGCTAACTTAAAATAAATTACAATTCACTTGGTATGGGGGAATTTCAGGAAATTTGAGAGAAAACATAATGGGATTTACCAGACTAGAATAGAAACCCTCCACCCGTTATCGGTTTTCCATTTATCTGAGATAAGTTTGCATTTTTCTTTCTTATTTCAGTCTATTACATCTTAGTTTTTGAAATGGGATCTGTCCTTTAATTTAATCCTTCATTATTTTTACAGTCAAATGTATCCTATGTTCTCCAAAATAAAATTTCAAGATCAGCTTTACTCTAAGGACTATATAACAAATGCTTTTAAAAATTCTAAATTTACTTTTATGTAAACATTGTAAAAAGACAACTAGTCCGTATTTACTAGAGAAAGACAACTAGTGAGAAGTTGAGATCATGAAGGGTCATCTTACCACACTGACTCATTTATTCATTCTTTTTCATTCACTTCTCCAAATTTTGGAGCCCTTATAATTGTAATATATTGTGGCTTTTATGTTCTGAATGTTTAGAAACATGTTTCTAGGATATTTGAATTATGAAGCAGAGAAAAATCCTGTTTCAATTGAGAACAAATGAGTGTTTAACATACACCATCAGCTGTAATTAACTTTTAAAAAACTCTCAGTTAACAAATTTCCTTAGCAATTTAACTGCTATTTAAATTCAATTCATTTTATTTGATGTAAGGATGTTTAAAAACCATCGGCCAAAAATTAATGGGCAATAACAATCCTGTTAACTTTTGAGAAATTATAGTCATTTATAAATAAGTTTGCTTTGACAGAGCCATTTTGTGAATTATGTGAGGAGCAGTTAATATTTCCTATCTTGTATATTTGTTTTTGCATCTTTTTTTCTGTAATTTTTATGCCACACACGACTTCTATTGACCCCCAAACTAATTCTTGATTTCCAAATACAAATTAGAGACATAGGCATTCCAGTTTTAGCTAGAGCTCACTTTGAAGGAGACAAATCTAAAGATGTCAAGAAAAAAGGAACAGAAGGCATACTCTATACATTCCCGATATTTAATTATCTGTTATACATTCTTCTCCTTTGGGTCCATTATCATCATCATGATTAATATATTTATTTAATATTTATAAGTATCTTCTAACTGATATTCTCATGTATATTCTCATTTAAATAGAATTTTTGAGGGGCACCTGGGTGGCTTATTCTGTTAAGCATCTGACTCTTGGTTTCGGCTCAGGTCATGATCTCACAACTCTTGAGTTCAAGCCTCTGCGCTGACAGCACAGAGCCTGCTTGGGATTCTCTTTCTTCCTCTCTCTCTGTTCCTCCCCTTGCTCTCTCTCAAAATAAATAAATAGACTTTTAAGAAAAGTAAAAAATAAAACTTTTGAGACAGCCACATACATATTTTGTAGATGAGACAAATGAGCCTGAAAGAAGGTGGGTAACTTGTCTAAGATTGTAAAATTAGTAAGAAAGAGAAGCAGGCTTCATTTCCAAAGATAGCCTTTGGCTTACTAAATGATACTACGAAAATAAAGAGATCTTTCTTCAGAACAGCTAAAACAAATAAAAGGTACAATTAGTATTCAAAAAAGAAAAATCTCAATCTTAACTCGAGATTCAGTCAGGTGGAAAGTGCTGGACTTAACAAACAGGCAAGCTCGTCTTTCCTGACTTTGTGGGGCCTTTGGTTCTGTAACCCAGCTTCATGGAGGTGGAGGGCAGGGAGAAAACATCCACGACAGAGTGAATATAGTGGTTCTTGAATAATTTACGACAAGCAGATCCACTTCCAGTATGACAGGTGCTTACCAGATACATATCCAATAAATGTTTTAGACATTTAACTGACAGCACTGAAATGAAACAGGAAGAAATAATTCTAGCTTGTAAGTACTATGTAGTGTTGGCCACCAAACCTGCTTGGGCCTATTTTCCCCTCTTTCTTGTAAAATTAAATTCAATGATATATTTGAACTACTTTCTTCTGCAGTTTTTACACAAATTTGAAACAAAAAATTATGTTAAATTACCACTATAAAAATTATAAAACACAATAAAAATATCAGGCATGACTTCATATTGTCCAATGATGATACATAATATTGTACTGGTACATGGGTAATTAGCCATTAATAATAATAGTAATAATAATCGTTAGCAATCTCCATGTTGGGAAACTTGAGTTTTATCAGTAGTTAATTGTGATGCTTTGTACAATTGGCCAAATTTTCTCCCTGAGTTTTCTTTTTCTGTTAAATGAGATGTAACAATCTGAGTCTAGTTAGGCCTAGGAGATTAAGGTTTAAAAATAAATAGGTCTTTAATGTAATACATTTTTCTAAAGTTTCTGATAAACTTTAGACTTTACTCTTGGTAAATCTGCCCCTAAAACTTATCGTTTTCATGCCTTTCCCTAGAGAGAATTTGGTTAAAAGGAAAAAAAGGGGGGGGGGGAGGAGGCAGAATTTTATAGTCCTTAAATAGGCAAAGGTAGAGTTAATTAGAATGTACAGAAGTTTTATATCTACAGGAAGGGAACTCATTGAGAACAACATTTTCTCCCCATAGGCTTTAAAGTAGAGGAATTAAAACAAATCAGGCTTCTGTGAGATTACTGCTAATATGTTCATACATTTAACATTCATTTCCAACAGGCAGGTCTAGTGTTGATTAAATACAGAAATCTGTCAGAAATCTGGTGGTTTATGAGACTCTAGGTATCTTTCCCAAGGAAGATTAGGCCACGGTCTTTATAGTAAAACAAACAAACAAACAAATCAACCAACCAAAGTTTTCAAATAACTGTCAGAAGAAATGTTTTCAGTACTACCAATCCATTCAGCCCTATAACCATTTTTAGATCTTCTCTTTTCCCTTTTTTATGAATTCCACTGATATTAAAACAAAACAAAACAAAACTGTGTTTGTTGGGTAGTTGCTCTTATCTGAATTACATAGTTTTCCCACAGGGAAACTGGGGAGGAAGCTATGCATTCATATTATATTCAACATTTTTTTTTTTTTTAATGTCTGCGTCTACATCAGCATTCCCAAGCCTCTTTTATAAGTTTATTATTCAGAGTCTTGGTCTCCAGAAGAAAGAATGTGGGCCAAAGACACAAATATAATGTTTCTTGAAATTGTTGTCAGGTCAGAATGGAAGATTTTGAAAGTCTCTTCAACCTGGCTCGTACCCACCATGGTTAAGTGCATAGTCCTTTATCTCAACTATTTCACTAAACTGTAAATACTGAAGTGTCAGATTGATCATTTGGTAGAACCAAAGCCATGTAATTATTAGATGAGTGACACTGAATTAGTAAGTCCTTCACATAATCTTCACAGTTATGTGACCTGAAGTTCATTTAGAACAGTAAATCTCTGAATTCTGGCTTAGACTCTGCTTGTTTACAAAACTGATCTGACTCTTGGAGGTAAAATATGTCCATGCTTCTTGTGGTTTTAATAAACTGAGTCCTTCCTGCCTCTGACCAAATCCACAAGCTTAGAGCTATTTCACTGAGTGGGGGGGTGAGGTTTCTTTTAGCCTACTTTCTGCTTCTTAGGGGGTTCATTCAAATGCATTGCTCTTTTGGATTCATCTTGTTTGACACAATATAGCAGTATAAATGTAAATGATGGAATGTTTGAAGATATATCATTGATGCATAGCTTACCTACTCAGGGAAACAGACATGGAGCTTAAGAGGATTCATCTCATTAGGAAGAAGAAGAAATATCTGTAAAATTTCTATGAAAGTAGCAATTACTATTGTAAGAGGTTTGCATATTATTTACCCTTATATATACATCTGGGCTGGGGATTCCTGTCAACAACGAGAATGTAGGTATTTTGGTGAACAGCAAAGGATATGAGCATGTCAATGCTAAACAAAACACAAGGGGGAAAAAAAAAGATTCTTACATTATACCTAGCAATCCACAGAATGGCCCATACAGACTATCATTTTATCCAGAAAAATGAAGACTTTCACTTAGTGTCCCCTAGAACCCAAGGTCAAATCAAAGACCTAATGTTCTACAGAAAAAAAAAAAAAAAGATAGCTTCCAAGATGCACATGTGTATATATACATATATCTGAGTAATAGTACCACATCTTATCTCAGTGTCAGAAAAAACTCAAAGGCCTGCACTTCCCTTGGTAAATTTATCTAAGTCTTTGACTCTTTCTTGAATCATTTTAAGATGATTTATTTACTCTTATTTACTTCGCCTCTTCTTTTATAAATGAACCCTAGTTTTTTTCTGAAAGATGCCTCACTAATCATTGCCACTCTGGATAGGGAAAGACTAAGTTTCAATTGTATTATTGACTAAACTCATTATATTTCCAATTTTAACCGTGAGGAATAATAACACTAGTAACAGAATAGCAGATTGCAATCCTTGCTGGGTTATTTTTCTATTGCAGGGATTTAACTCTCAGTTCTTTGCCATATCTGAGAATAATCAGTGACTTATCAATCAGTTCTTGTGTGCAAGTGTCTTGTAATTAGGAATGGCTTAAAGAAAGGTGATATTAAACATTCCATATATATGAATGGAATTCCTAATGGGGAAATTAAGCTGATGGCTTTCAGCACTTTGTTTCATATGTAATAGCTATATTGATGTAGAGGGAACTTGGAATTCCATTTTATAATGAAATAACCATGTCTGACAAATGAAAGGGAATGTTTAACTTTTTAAATAATGAGATAATATTGCTTCTTTTTTTTTCTTTAAATTTTTAATGTTTATTTATTTTTGAGAGAGACAGTGTGAGCAGGGGAGGGGCAGAGGGAGAGGGAGACACAGAATCTGAAGCAGGTTCCAGGCTCTGAGCTGTCAGCACAGAGCCCGACGTGGGGCTTGAACCCACAAACTGAGATCATGACCTGAGCCAAAGTCGGATACTTAACTGACTGAGCCACCCAGGCGCACCCTCCCTTTTTAAAAAATTTTTAGTATTGCTTCTTGATAAGAATGTAAAAACTTGTTGAAGTTACCATGGTATGAAATTAGAATGGTAAAGAAAACTTTTTTATATGTCCATGTACTTTAAACACATGTTCCCATATTAATTCTTTATTCAATCTTTCTACAGATATTAACTCATTGGAAATAATTATGAACTAGACTTTTTAACACCTACTCTGTCCATTGTGGAGCTTATGGTCCAAGAGAGAGAGAATACAGAAAATAGAATTCAACCCAATCTCTTAATAAAACATTGTGCTGGTTATGTTAAGAAAGTACAGGGTATTATGAATGTAAATATGAGTCAGCAGCCAGGGAGCAAAGGATCAGAATAAATGCAAGAGCAGACTGGTATATATGTGATAGTTGTGGTCTAAAGAGTGTTCTGAATTTTTTTTTTTTCTTCAGAAGACCAGATGATAAACATTTTCAACTTTGCAGGCTACATGGTCTCAGTGAAATAAAATGCAGTAAAGTTTCAGTGAATAATCTCATGATCTATTTGTTCTTCTCTATTTACTAAAAGTTATTCTATTCTTTTATCCCCTGTTCCTTAGGCCAGGATTGGCAAAATATGGCCTATGGGCCAAATCTCACCCACTGCTTGTTTGTATACAATCTGAGACCTAAGAATAGATTTTACATTTCTAAATGGTTGAAAAGAATCAAAGTAAGAATAATGACACATGGAAATTATATGAAATTCAAAATTCAGTGTTCATAAATAAAGTTTATTAGTGCACACACACTCAATCCCTCACATATTTCCTATTGTATAGCTGTTTTCATACTACAAAGGCAAGGGTTAGTAATTGCATCTAACACAAATATTCTGAAAGGGAAAGAATGTATGTTAGATATTATCTAATAGATAATAATAAATTTTAGACCCCTTTTATGGCTGAATAAATGGGATTTTCTAAAATCCCAGAAGTGATGATAGTTTCAACTTATTTTATTGACCAATAAATACTCATTGGGTTGTGCAAAAAATTTGTCTATGATGATCAATGTGTTGAGAATTTTACCTTAGTCTATGTATTTTTCTAGCTTTGGGGCCTGCCACAGAAAAACAATGTGAACTTAATCCTCAAAGAACTATTAACACAGTAGAGAATGTTGACATATAGATAATAAAATAAAAGGATAGTGTTAAACTTTGCATATTTCAAAAAAATATTTATTGAACAGTTTTTATGTGTTTTTTTTAATTTTTTTTTTTTTTTTTTTTTGAGAGAGAGAGAGACTGAGCAGGAGAAGGGGAGGGGTAGAGAGAGAAGAAGACACGAATGGGAAGCAGACTCCAGGCCCTGAGTTGTCAGCATAGAGCCAGATGCGGGGCTCAAACTCAGACTGTGAGATCATGATCTGAGCTGAAGTCGGACACTCAACCGACTGAGCCACACAGGCGCCTTGATGTGCTATGTTCTATTATTTAAGTATTGAGGAAATAGTTTTTCAGGCACACATGGTCCTAGCTGTCCTAGATTTTACATTCTAATGGTGTACGATGTAATAAATAAACACAGGAATAAATAAAATAATTCGTGTGAATTATAAGTATTATGAAGAAAATACAATGATAATAGGATACAGAATGGCATTATACTAGTTTGAGTAGTCAAGAAAGTTTTCTCTTCCTTTGTGGCACTGAAACTGATGAGCAGGGCCCACCTGCAAATCTAGGAGAGAGGCCATTAACTTTGGAGGAATAGACCGATGGCATAAAATAAGAGAGAGAGGAAGGTCAGAGATATATGTGAGATAAGATCAGAAAAATAGGCAGAGTCTGGGTCATCTAGGAGGTTCTAGCTTATGGTAAGAAGTTTTTATTTTATATTATATATAATGGTTACATTTGAGATAGTTATTTTTGGAATAGTTATATTTAATTTTGAAAATCCTACTTTCATGCTGATTAGCCTATTAAACCCCTTTCCTCTTTTTTTATAATCACCCTTATTCACTTTCATAACTCCCCTTTTAAAAACTTCCACTCCAAGAGGAACTACACATAAATATCCTTAGCATACCTTCTTTACTTCCTCTGACCCTTAATATAGAGATAATAAATATCTCTTATTGAATACAGTCTTTCTTCTGAGTAATGTCTCGTTTTCATAATTTATTTCCTTTGACAACTTTTATTAGATCTATCTTATTATGAAAGCATGCCTATGGAGACTTCTTATAAACCTCTTGTCTTCAAAAGTTTTATCACTTGGCAACTCTGGGTCCATCAATTGCTTTTCATGTCCCTTGAAGCAGTAGTTCTTAATAATTAACATGCATCAGAATCATCAGGAGAGCTTGTTAAAATACAAATTTCTGGGCCCCACTCTCAAGATTTTGACTCAGTGCTATCCATTGGTTTGCATTTCTAACAAATTCCTAGTTGATGGTGGGCTTGGGACCATGCTTTATGTTGCATTGGCTTATTCAAACTTCCCTTGTTCAGAAGATTTTTGATCTTAATTATCTAGACATTCCTATATGCTTATGAATTTTTGTGAAATTCATATTATGGCTTATTTATATAGAAAAAATATGTGAAATGGAAAGTTAAGGATATACGGTTCTTTGTTATTATTGAAGTTATGCAATTGTATGGCTGTGATGAAAGCAAATGCTACCATAACACAAAATCATGAGCAGGGTATGCATTTTTCCTGTGCTTAAACACCCCCTCTGGGTTTAACACTAGCTCTTGGACTCTTGTGACTACCCTATAAAGGGATACAGAGACTCCTTCAGTTAGTGGTTGGTATGTTGATACTAATGATATCACATACACCAAGAACATTTGGAAAGAAGTTTATCATTCACACAAGTATCTTCTAGGGAAAGAAGGACCTGCACAAGCTGGTCCAAGATGACTTTAAGAAAAGGAGTAGTACATTGGTTTTGTCTTGAATTGTGGCTACGAGGTGGTATCTGTGTGGGGGTTTCCACAAATGAGAATAGCTTCCCTTGGCAGAGAGAGAGGGAGAAAGTAGGAGAGGAGGATTTCTTACTGATTTGCCCAGGAATGGGGCAAAAAGGGATGGGGGTGAGAGGGAGGGAGCTTGAGACCTGTCAGTAGTCAAATATCAAAAGTGAAGTCAAACTCTTTATTATGTAGACTTACTGGGTTGAAGTACTTGTTAGGCAGCCTCTGATTTTTCATGCATATTTTAAACATTTGTAATACAACATAAATCAGTTAACTTGCTGGTAAAATTTTCCGTTGTTTAAAAAATACAGAATCCATATGATGAAATCCATAAAGTGTTGTTGGAATACTTTAACCATGGGAAAACACATTGATGAGTGAGTATCTGGAAGAGTTAAATGATTTAAGAGTTGGAACAAAAAAGAAAAGTAAAAAAAATTATGACTTAAAATATATTTTGAGTGAGATGATTTTGTATAAGCACTTTAGAAAATGGTTAGGCAGTTTCTTATAAGGTTAAACATGTATCTAGAATATGTCTTCAAAATTTCATTCTATGACTGTACAAAGAGTTGTTCATAAATGTTTATATGAGCTTTATTCATAATAGCAAAAAATTGAAAACCTACCAAATGTCCATTACCAGGTGAATGATAAGCAGAAATTGTGCTAGAGGCATATGATAGAATATTACATATCAATAAAAAGGAAGAAATTGCTATTGTATGCCTCAATGTGGATGAATCTCAAAAACATTATGCTGTCTAGAAAAAGGCAGGCACAAAAATGTCTATGGCGTATGATTCTGTTTATATGAAATTCTAGAAGAGATAAAAATAACTTACAGGCTTATAGAAATCAGTAGTTGCCCATGGCAGAGGAGTGGATTGGGGAAATAAATACAGATGAGCAGAGAGAATTTTTTGGTGGCAACTTCTATATCTTGATTGCGGTGGTAGTTACGTGAGTTTATGTATTTGTCAAGATTCAGTAAATTGTATACTTAAAACAGATGTGTGTATGTAGATTATACTTCATGGAGGTTGATTAAAACAAAGAGGCAATGATTTAAAAATCAAAAGATTAAAAGAAAATGATTACAACATTAAATATTGAAGACGTGAAGTTGCTGGACACAGGAGATGGGTGGGAATAGAGAATGTGGGAGGGGACTTCCAGATTTAGGGCTTGTGTACCTGGAGGAATGGAGGTACCTTTCTCTGGGGTGGGGGTACAGAAAGGGGATTCAGTTTGAAAGTCTGACTTTCCTTATACATCCAAGCAAACATATTATATATTTCTGTATACCTTTAAAAGTAAAGTGACTTTGATTTTAACATGCATCATTATCTTATGTGCCCCTTAAAAGGAATAATAACATTGATTTCAACATTCATCCAGATTTTAGAGGTGTTAAAATCTGGAAAATGTATCTTAGAATTGACGATACAGTGTAGATATTGAAGTTTGGTATTAAAAGAGTAACTTTTAGATTCATTAATGTATATTTGGCAAATGAAAATAGAACTGAGAGCAATAAAAGGGAAAAAAAAAGCTCTTGTTTCCTACTTACAACATTTTGGGCACCAAATGTGTAGGGGTTTTACCCACACCAACCAATTTTGCAACTGTCTGGACACCAACTGATGTCCTACATTTCTTTTGTTTTTAAGATTTTTTTAAAAAAAATGTTTATTTATTTTGAGAGAGAGAGAGAGAGAGTGAGAGAGAATCCCAAGCAGACTCTGCACTGTCAGCCCAGAACCCAACATGGGGCTCGATCTCACGAACAGCTAGATCATGACCTGAGCCGAAATCAAGAGTCAAATGCTTAACCAACTGAGTCACTCAGGTGGCCCTGGATGCCCTACATTTCAATCATGATACTATCTAGAGTTAGTGCAAACCTCACAGACAAGATCTCAGTCCCACAAGACTGCTGTCTGCTTTAGACTCCTGTTGCAAGTCCTAACTTGTTATCTTTACTTCTGGCCAATCAGCTGTAAATCAAGAGTTCCCACAATTTACTTCTCAGGTTTGATAACTTGCCATAATGGCTCATAGGAGCTCAGAGAAATACTTATTTACCTTCACTGGTTTATTACAAAGGATATAAACAAAGATACAGATGAACAACCAGATGAAGAGGTATGTAGGGTAAGGTCTGGAAGTATCTTAAGTGTAGGAGCTTCTGTACCTATGCTATTGGGGTACACTACTTTCCTGGCATGTTGATGTGTTCACTCCCTGGGAAGCACTCTGAAACCCATAGCTTAGGGATTTTATATGGAGACTTTATCACATAGGCATGATCAATAATTAACTCAATCTTTAGCCCCTCTCCCCTCCCTGGAGTATAAGGGATGTATCTGAAAGTTCCCAACCTCTAATCATACTTAGTCTTTCTGGTCACCTGGCCCCATCCAGGAGCCCACCAAGAGCAACCTCATTAAAACAAAAGTTGCTGGGGTGCCTGGGTGGCTCAGTCGGTTAAGCGGCCGACTTCGGCTCAGGTCATGATCTCACACTCCGTGAGTTTGAGCCCCGCGTCGGGCTCTGTGCTAATAGCTCAGAGCCTGGAGCCTGTTTCAGATTCTGTGTCTCCCTCTCTCTGACCCTCCCCCGTTCATGCTCTGTCTCTGTCTCAAAAATAAATAAACGTTAAAAAAAAAATTTAAAAAAAAAAGTTGCTTCTGTCATCTGGGAAATACCAAGGAATTTTGGAGCTCTGTGCAAGATGCTTCCATCACCCCATCACTCAGGAGAGTAAAAGGGTTTTAGCAACTTTGTGCCAGAAACTGGGGATGAAAACCAAATATATTTTTCTTATCATGTCACAGGCAGAGACTTGAGGATGTCCCCTCCCCTCATTTAATGGCTCAGGAGACCAGAAGCCTAGAAAAGCCTAGAGTCGTTGCTCGGGTGAAATGTACACTGTCTCTATGCGAGGTTCTTACCTACTCAGAACCTTTCGTGAAGCACTATAATTGAGATATTTTCTTTGGATCATGGGGGATCTGAGGGAAATTTACTACTTTCATGCCAGAATTAAGGCACTCAATCTGAAATTCAGGAGCAGCAGGCTTGGTCAGTAGAGCATGTGATTCTTGATCTCAGGGTCCTGAGTTCAAGCCCCACATCAGGCATAGAGCTCATTAAAAAACAAAACAAAACAAAAACACAAAACCTCACCCCCCCAAAAAACAATAACAACAACAAATAAATTGAGGAAAAAAACAAATGTTGGGAGAAGAGGTGATATTCACCGTCCCATTTTATAAAAAAGGAGCTTCATCAATGAGCATTTAGGATTGTTTCTCTTATTGATTCAACCGGGTGGTCACCTTTCTCACCATTGTGATTTCTCTTGCACAGCTGCCTGTTCCTATTAGCACACATAAGTTCCTATTAGCACACATTCTGTGCCTCACAACTCTCCCTACAAGGGATGGAGGGATGCCCAGCCTCCAATGATTCCCCATGGTTACTACTGACTTTCTCTCAACCCTCTATTTTTTGCTTATGGTTGCAGCTAATTAGACTTTAAAGTCACTTCTTCACGTCACTTTGGTTGAGGAAAGTGGGAAAGTAATATAATCAGGTTCAATTCCCAGTCATTTTAAATGGTTGCTGCCAGTGAGCAGGAGGGTAGTATTCTCATTTCATTGTCGATAGCTCTAGTTTGGAAATCCACAAGAGGTGGAAAACCTATGCAAGCAAAACAGAAAGAAAACGGTGGCTGAAATTAGGCCTGGTGATCAGCAAGCATATTCACATACTTAGGTAACGCTGAGCTCAGGCTGCTGGGAGATTGCACCATGGGGAGATTTTCCCAGGAGGCCTGGCTTGCTCAGTGGCACTGTGGTTATTAGCAGATATTCACTCAAAACCCCTACATTATGCATAGGTTTCAGGGCAAAACTGTTGTTCAGGGAGGAGCTGACATCTAAGTAGAGACCAGATAAGCTCACAATAAGTCAACTCAGAAAGGGTACTGCCTTTGAGAGACTGTCCCAGGGTTCAATAACAATCCAAGTGAAATAATATTTTGAAGGTAAAAAAAAAAAAAGTTTAGACTCTTATTAAGACCACCGGCAATTTACTGCCCATAAGAAACAAAGTGTGGCAGTTGCCCTTGCTGTGAGAGCAGCAGCAGAAGCCTCAGGTGAGGATCCCTCAGGTCCCCTCCTTCCCCTTTGATCCTATCCCTATGGAAGAGTAGCATGGATACTTAAATCACATTGAAGTCAAATGGCACAGGAAGACCCAAGGGCTGCACTTTTCCCCATCTAGGGCCCTGTGTCCTTTCTCAGCTTCCATGCAAAAGAAGGTGGAAATGGATCTCCAAGTCAAAGGAAGTAGGCCAGCCACTGTGATAGATCCTGATTTCAGACGTTTGAAAGACGGAGTAACAGGAAATCCAATTGGATCCAGTCAATAGGTGTGAGGGTAGAACCAGGGCCTGCAGAACTTGTAGGAACAGAATTGGACAAGGGTTAAAATCTATAGGTCATATACTTCTTCTGGAATATAAATTTGATTATTTTTATAAAAACTGGGAAACTTTGAGTATTCTTCTTCATAGATAAATTGAAATATATCTTCTTTGTGTGATATAATCCACTAAGCATATTTAAAGAACTAAGAGAGAAAGAGACTAAATCTGACCTGGTTTGCATCCTCACTTGACCTCTTATTAGCTTTGTTGTCTTTTGCAAATTACTTACTTGAGCCTTACTCACTTAATCTGAACATGGAGATAAGAACAGTTTTTTCCTCCTACATTTTGGAGAAGATTTTATTTTACTTAACCTAATTAATTAATTAATTTTCATTTAATAAATTGAACCATGTAAAACTTTCATGCAGTATCACCATTGAGTTTTTTTTTCAATATATGAAATTTATTGTCAAATTGGTTTCCATACAACACCCAGTGCTCATCCCAAAAGGTGCCCTCCTCAATACCCATCACCCACCCTCCCCTCCCTCCCACCCCCCAACAACCCTCAGTTTGTTCTTAGTTTTTAAGAGTCACTTATGCTTTGGCTCTCTCCCACTCTAACCTCTTTTTTTTTTCCTTCCCCTCACCCATGGGTTTCTGTCACGTTTCTCAGGATCCACATAAGAGTGAAAACATATGGTATCTGTCTTTCTCTGTATGGCTTATTTCACTTAGCATCACACTCTCCAGTTCCATCCACATTGCTACAAAGGGCCATATTTCGTCCTTTCTCATTGCCCTGTAGTACTCCATTGTGTACATAACCCACAATTTCTTTATCCATTCATCAGTTGATGGACATTAGGCTCTTTCCATAATTTGGCTATTGTTAAGAGTGCTGCTATAAACATTGCGGTACAAGTGCCCCTATGCATCAGTACTCCTGTATCCCTTGGGTAAATTCCTAGCAGTGCTATTGCTGGGTCATAGGGTAGGTCTATTTTTAATTTTCTGAGGAACCTCCACACTGCTTTCCAGAGCGGCTGCACCAATTTGCATTCCCACCAACAGTGCAAGAGGGTTCCCGTTTCTCCACATCCTCTCCAGCATCTATAGTCTCCTGATTTGTTCATTTTGGCCACGCTGACTGGCATGAGGTGATATCTGAGTGTGGTTTTGATTTGTATTTCCCTGATGAGGAGTGACGTTGAGCATCTTTTCATGTGCCTGTTGGCCATCCGGATGTCTTCTTTAGAGAAGTGTCTATTCATGTTTTCTGACCATTTCTTCACTGGATTCTTTGTTTTTTGGGTGTGGAGTTTGGTGAGCTCTTTATAGATTTTGGATACTAGCCCTTTGTCCGATATGTCATTTGCAAATATCTTTTCCCATTCCGTTGGTTGCCTTTTAGTTTTGTTGGTTGTTTCCTTTGCTGTGCAGAAGCTTTTTATCTTCATAAGGTCCCAGTAATTCATTTTTGCTTTTAATTCCCTTGCCTTTGTGGATGTGTCGAGTAAGAGATTGCTACGGCTGAGGTCAGAGAGGTCTTTTCCTGCTTTCTCCTCTAGGGTTTTGATGGTTTCCTGTCTCACATTCAGGTCCTTTATCCATTTTGAGTTTATTTTTGTGAATGGTGTGAGAAAGTGGTCTAGTTTCAACCTCCTGCATGTTGCTGTCCAGTTCTCCCAGCACCATTTGTTAAAGAGACTGTCTTTTTTCCATTGGATGTTCTTTCCTGCTTTGTCAAAGATGAGTTGGCCATACGTTTGTGGGTCTAGTTCTGGGGCTTCTATTCTATTCCATTGGTCTATGTGTCTGTTTTTGTGCCAATACCATGCTGTCTTGATGATGACAGCTTTGTAGTAGAGGCTAAAGTCTGGGATTGTGATGCCTCCTGCTTTGGTCTTCTTCTTCAAAATTACTTTGGCTATTCGGGGCCTTTTGTGGTTCCATATGAATTTTAGGATTGTTTGTTCTAGTTTCGAGAAGAATGCTGGTGCAATTTTGATTGGGGTTGCATTGAATTTGTAGATAGCTTTGGGTAGTATTGACATTTTGACAATATTTATTCTTCCAATCCATGAGCAGGGAATATCTTTCCATTTCTTTATATCTTCTTCAATTACTTTCATAAGCTTTCTATGGAAAAAAACAAGGCTTCATGCCTTGTTTCAGCATGAAGATCTTTGACATCTTTGGTGAGATTTATTCCTAGGTATTTTATGCTTCTTGGTGCAATTGTGAATGGGATCAGTTTCTTCATTTGTCTCTCTGTTGCTTCATTGTTAGTGTATAAGAATGCAACTGATTTCTGTACATTGATTTTGTATCCTGCAACTTTGCTGAATTCATGTATCAGTTCTAGCAGACTTTTGGTGGAGTCTATTGGATTTTTCATGTATAGTATCATTTCACCTGCAAAAAGTGAAAGCTTGACTTCATCTTTGCCCATTTTGATGCCTTTGATTTCCTTTTGTTGTCTGATTGCTGATGCTAGCACTTCCAACACTATGTTAAACAACAGCGGTGAGAGTGGGCATCCCTGTCGTGTTCCTGACTCAGGGAAAAAGCTCTCAGTTTTTCGCCATTGAGGATGATGTTGCTGTGGGCTTTTCATAAATGGCTTTTATGATCTTTAAGTATGTTCCTTCTATCCCGACTTTCTCAAGGGTTTTTATTAAGAAAGCGTGCTGGATTTTGTCAAAGGCCTTTTCTGCATCGATTGACAGGATCATATGGTTCTTATCTTTTCTTTTATTAATGTGATGTATCACGTTGATTGATTTGCGCATGTTGAACCAGCCCTGCATCCCAGGAATGAATCCCACTTGATCATGGTGAATAATTCTTTTTATATGCTGTTGAATTCGATTTGCTAGTATCTTATTGAGAATTTTTGCATACATATTCATCAGGGATATTGGCCTGTAGTTCTCTTTTTTTACTGGGTCTCTGTCTGGCTTAGGAATCAAAGTAATGCTGGCTTCATAGAATGAGTCTGGAAGTTTTCCTTCCCTTTCTATTTCTTGGAATAGCTTGAGAAGGATAGGTAATATCTCTGCTTTAAACGTCTGGTAGAACTCCCCTGGGAAGCCATCTGGTCCTGGACTCTTATTTGTTGGGAGATTTTTGATAACCAATTCAATTTCTTCGCTGGTTATGGGTCTGTTCAAGCTTTCTATTTCCTCCTGATTGAGTTTTGGAAGAGTGTGGGTGTTTAGGAATTTGTCCATTTCTTCCAGGTTGTCCAGTTTGTTGGCATATAATTTTTCATAGTATTCCCTGATAATTGTATCTCTGAGGGATTGGTTGTAATCATTCCATTTTCATTCATGATTTTATCTATTTGGGTCATCTCCCTTTTCTTTTTGAGAAGCCTGGCTAGAGGTTTGTCAATTTTGTTTATTTTTTCAGAAAACAACTCTTGGTTTCATTGCTCTGCTCTATAGTTTTTTTAGATTCTATATTGTTTATTTCTGCTCTGATCTTTATCATTTCTCTTCTTCTGCTGGGTTTAGGCTGCCTTTGCTGTTCTGCTTCTATTTCCTTTAGGTGTGCTCTTAGATTTTGTATTTGGGATTTTTCTTGTTTCTTGAGATAGGCCTGGATTGCAATGTATTTTCCTCTCAGGACTGCCTTCGCTGCGTCCCAAAGTGTTTGGATTGTTGTATTTTCATTTTCATTTGTTTCCATATATTTTTTGATTTCGTCTCTAATTGCCTGGTTGACCCACTCATTCTTTAGTAGGGTGTTCTTTAACCTCCATGCTTTTGGAGGTTTTCCAGACTTTTTCCTGTGGTTGATTTCAAGCTTCATAGCATTGTGGTCTGAAAGTATGCATGGTATAATTTCAATTCTTGTATACTTATGAAGGGCTGTTTTGTGACCCAGTATGTGATCTATCTTGGAGAATGTTCCATGTGCACTCGAGAAGAAAGTATATTCTGTTGCTTTGGGATGCAGAGTTCTAAATATATCTGTCAAGTCCATCTGATCCAGTGTATCATTCAGGGCCCTTGTTTCTTTATTGACCATGTGTCTAGATGATCTATCCATTTCTGTAAGTGGAGTGTTACAGTCCCCTGCAATTACCACATTCTTATTAATAAAGTTGCTTATGTTTATGAGTAATTGTTTTATATATTTGGGGGCTCCCATATTTGGTGCATAGATATTTATAACTGTTAGCTCTTCCTGATGGATAGACCCTGTAATTATTATATAATGCCCTTCTTCATCTCTTGTTACAGCCTTTAATTTAAAGTCTAGTTTGTCTGATATAAGTATGGCTACTCCAGCTTTCTTTTGGCTTCCAGTGGCATGATAAATAGTTCTCCATCCCCTCACTCTCAATCTAAAGGTGTCCTCAGGTCTAAAATGAGTCTCTTGTAGACAGCAAATAGATGGGTCTTGTTTTTTTATCCATTCTGATACCCTATGTCTTTTGGTTGGCGCATTTAGTCCATTTACATTCAGTGTTATTATAGAAAGATATGGGTTTAGAGTCATTGTGATGTCTGTATGTTTTATGCTTGTAGCGACGTCTCTGGTACTTTGTCTCACAGGATTCCCCTTAGGATCTCTTGTAGGGCTGGTTTAGTGGTGACGAATTCCTTCAATTTTTGTTTGTTTGGGAAGACCTTTATCTCTCCTTCTATTCTAAATGACAGACTTGCTGGATAAAGGATTCTCGGCTACATATTTTTTCTGTTCATCACATTGAAGATCTCCTGCCATGCCTTTCTGGCCTGCCAAGTTTCAAAAGAGAGGTCAGTCACAAGTCTTATAGGTCCCTTTATAAGTTAGGGCACGTTTATCCCTTGCTGCTTTCAGAATTTTCTCTTTATTCTTGTATTTTGCCAGTTTCACTATGATATGTAGTGCAGAAGTTCGATTCAAGTTACGTCTGAAGGGAGTTCTCTGTGCCTCTTGGATTTCAATGCCTTTTTCCTTCCCCAGTTCAGGGAAGTTCTCAGCTATTATTTCTTCAAGTACCCCTTCAGCACCTTTCCCTCTCTCTTCCTCCTCTGGGATACCAATTATGCGTATATTATTTCTTTTTAGTGTATCACTTAGTTCTCTAATTTTCCCCTCATACTCCTGGATTTTTTTTATCTCTTTTTCTCAGCTTCCTCTTTTTCCATAATTTTATCTTCTAGTTCACCTATTCTCTCCTCTGCCTCTTCAGTCTGAGCCGTGGTCTTTTCCATTTTATTTTGCCTGTCGTTTAAAGCGTTTTTCAGCTCCTCCTGACTGTTCCTTAGTGCTTTGATCTCTGTAGCAAGGGATTCTCTGCTGTCCTCTATATTTTTTTCAAGCCCAGCGATTAATTTTATGACTATTCTAAATTCACTTTCTGTTATATTATTTAAAACCTTTTTGATCAGTTCATTAGCTGTTGTTATTTCCTGGAGATTATTTTGAGGGGAATTCTTCCCTTTGGTCATTGTGGATAGTCCCTGGAGTGGTGCGGACCTGCAGGGCACTTCCCCTGTGCCATAGTGTATAACTGGAGTTGGTGGGTGGGGCTGCAGTCAGACCTGATGTCTGCCCCCAGCCCACCTCGGGGGCCACAGTCAGACTGGTGTGTGCCTTCTCTTCCCCTCTCCGAGGGGCAGGATTCACTGTGGGGTGGTGTGGCCCGTCTGGGCTACTTGCACAGTGCCAGGCTTGTGGTGCTGGGGATCTGGTGTATTAGCTGGGGTGGGTAGGCAAGGTGCATGGGGGCAGGAGGGGCAGGCTTAGCTTGCTTCTCCTTAGGTGATCCACTTAAGAAGGGGCCCTGTGGCAGCGGGAGGGAGTCAGACCCGCTGCTGGAGGGGTGGCTCCGCAGAAGCACAGCATTGGGTATTTGCAAGGAGCAAGCAAGTTCCCTGGCAGGAACTGGTTCCCTTTGGGATTTTGGCTGGGGGATGGGTGAGGGAGATGGCGCTGGTGAGCGCCTTTGTTCCCTGTCAAACTGAGCTCTGTCATTCCGGGGCTCAGCACCTCTCCCTCCCTTTGTCCTCCAGCCTTCTCGCTTTCTGAGCAGAGCTGTTAACTTATGACCTCCCACATGCTAAGTCCCGCCTGCTGTTGGAACACACTCCGTCTGGCCCCTCTACTTTTGCACGCCAGACTCGGGGACTCTGCTTGGCTGGCAGGCTGCCCCTCCACCCCAGCTCTCTCCCGCCAGTCTGTGGAGCATGCACTGCCTCGCTGCCCTTCCTACCCTTTTCCGTGGGCCTCTCGTCTGCGCTTGGCTCCGGAGACTCTGTTCTGCTAATCCTCTGGCGGAATCTGGGTTACTTAGGCAGGTTCAGGTGGAATCTAAGTGATCAGCAGGACGCGCGGTGAGCCCAGCGTCCTCCTATGCCGCCATCTTCCGAGGATCTCCCCATTGAGTTTTTTTTTAATGTTTATTTACTTTTGAGAGAGAGAGAGAGAGAAACAGAGCATGAGAGGGGGAGAGGCAGGGAGAGAGGGAGACACAGAGTCCAAAGCAGGCTCCAGGCTTGGAACTGTCAGCACATAGCTGAACGCAGGGCTAGAACTCACAAACCAGGTAATCACGACCTGAGCCAAAGTTGGACGCTTAACCAGTTGAGCTACCCAGGTGCCCCTCATCCACTGAGTTTTAATTTATTACCTTTTCACTTCTAGAAATTATATTACTTTACTTTTGAAATTTGCTCTTTTTTTTAATGTTTATTTTCGAGAGAGAGAGAGAGAAACAGTGAGAGCTGGGGGTGGGGAGAGAGAGAGAGAGAGAGAGAGAGAGAAAATCCAAAGCAGGTTCCAGGATCCAAGCTGTCAGCACAGAGCCTGACACAGGGCATGAACTCAAGAGCCGTGAGGGCATGACCTGAACCAAATCCGGATGCTTAACCTACTGAGCCACCCAGGCACCCCATGAAAGTTGTTCTGATTACAAACCTTTCTTCCTTTACCATAATTTCAAGATCTTATTTTCTTTATTTTTTATTATTATTAATTTTTATTTATTACTACTTTTTTAGTGTCTTATTTTCTTTCAACATGGCATACATTTAATAGTCTTTATCTGATAAACCCAAGGTCTGCCATCTTTGTGCATGTGGTTCTATTTCACAGATTCTTTCATAGCAGCTTAATTTCTTATGTATTAACCATTGAATAGCCCTTCTCTGTTAAGTTTATATTTTTGCATAACAAATTACTACAAACTTAGTGACTTAAAATTACATACATGTAGTAACACACATTGTTTTCCCTTAGGGGTGGTCTTCTTCCAAGCCCATTCCAACTGTTGGCAGAATTCAGTTCCTTGTGGTTATAGGGTGATATTCCTGTCTCTTTGCTGACTATCAGAGGGCCTGATCTCAGTTCCTTGTGG
This sequence comes from Panthera pardus, assembly GCF_024362965.1. Taxonomy (NCBI): domain Eukaryota; kingdom Metazoa; phylum Chordata; class Mammalia; order Carnivora; family Felidae; genus Panthera; species Panthera pardus. The sequence goes on from NW_026526732.1 coordinate 104,346,604, forward strand.
TTACCCACAGTGTCTTGGCATGTAGTGCCATTAAGCAGTTCAGAAAATGGATATTTGTTTTCTTCCAGGTCAATGCACATCTTGCTGATTTCCTCATGTTTGTTTGACCAATTGGAAATAATACCTTGCTTAAAAAAATTTTTTTTGTAATGTTTATTTATTTTTGAGAGAGAGATGGACAGAGTGCCAGAAGGGGAGGGACAGAGAGAGAGGGAGACACAAAATCCGAAGCAGGCTTCAGGCCCTGAGCTGTCAGCACAGAGACTGATATGGGGCTTGAACTCATGAACCACGAGATCATGGCCTAAGCCAAAGTCAGATGCTTAACTGACTGAGCCACACAGGTGCCCCTGATACCTTGCTTTTTAAGAGCTCCTATAGTTAGGTAAGGCCAACCCATATCTTAAGGTCAACTGATTTGGAACCTTAATTACATTTGAAAAATCCCTTCACAGCAGCACCTAGATTAGTATTTAACTGAATGACTGGAAGAAGACATATGTACTCCAGGGTCTGGGAATCTTGAATTCCAGCTTGGAATCCTCCTCTCATACTTTAACTTCATCAAGGATCTTCAGTAAAATTCATCATAAATCAAGTTTTAATGTTTGTCTATACTGTCTTGTGCTTTGAGTTGGCATGTTAATTTATCACTGTGGTAATACCACATACTGAATTTTTATAACAAATACTATCCAGTGGAACAAGTTCTGCTGTCTGAAATCTTGATTTCATAAAAAACAACAAAGAGCTAAAAAAGAAGAAAGAAGGGAAGGAAGAAAGAAAAAAATAGTTAAGAACAGAGTAGTGTAACATCAATGTAATCTTGGTGGATATCTGAGCAGTCAGCTAGAAAGTTTTTATTTCTCCTGATTGAGGTTAGAGTCAGTCCAAGTCTATAGGAAAAGAAATAGTTGCTACCACAATGAAGGTGAATTGAGGGGAACAGAATTGGATAGGACCTAATTAAGAAGAATGTGGCTTTGCAATCGCCTTATACTTAAGCTTATAGGTTCAGAGCTCAGACGTAAGCTGGCAGAAAAAGTAGGAATATTAAAATGCTTGGAAAACTTCAAGAGGTGGGAAAGAAAAAAACTAAGTAAATTTGAAAATGGTATTTTAACTGGTTACTTTAAGGCTAAAGACAAAATGATCTATATGAAAGTAATATAATCTAGTTAATAAATTTCTTTTTCATAGGGGTATGGGTTATAAATTCTGAAACTGCTTTATGTATAAAGTTATGCAAGTAAGTAAATATATTGTAGACAATGATAGAGTTTCATTGATGATGAATGATAATGAATGTAAGATGTTAGAGAAAAGAATTGCAAATAAGGAAAAGGAGGAGACCAAATGATCCATGTAGTATTGAATTAGAATCAGATATATTAATATGAACTCGTCATACACACACACACACACACACACACACACACACAGATATGTATATATATATATATATATATATATATATATATATACACATACATACATATATACATACATAGACACATATGTATACACACATATCACACATATGTAGATAAATATAGATGTTTATGTGTGTGCATGTGCTATTATACAAAGATATACTTTCTAGCTTTGTCTACTGTGAAAGTCTAGTAACAATAATATCCTGGTAGCACAACTAGTACTTCAATTTTTGTTTGGAAACACTATTCGCCAATTAAAGGAATCAACTCTCCTTGGAGAAATAGTTGAGTCTTGTGTCAGAGCAGAGAAAACACAAGATAAGCTTGGGATGTATTGTGGTTTCAGAAAGTAAGAGGTGTTCCAAAAGCATGAGAACAGGTCAAAAGGATCAGCCTACAAGAGATCCTAATGTGCAGAGATACAACTATTTGGTCAAGAAAGCAATGATAATGCTGGAGTATAGCCCAGAGAACGAATTTAATATTCATGACTCAAAACTGATATAGCAAATAAGTGAAGAAATTAATGGGGAAGAGAAACAACTCTTCTTTATAGGAAATTTTTAGTTAATAACATGAGAGAAAATATAAAAATAAAAAATTGTAGATAAACACCACAGTAATTATTGTTGCAGACATTTTCCAGTGGATGTTAAATTAGTGGTGAACATTTGAAAAGAAACAGGATATGACATAGTCTCAAATTATCTCTCCCAAGAGATTTTATTACTCACAAAAGGAAAAATAGTAACTTTTAGTGGAGAAACCATCCTGAGTGATCTGGTTAACATCAGGAGTAATAAGATATTGGCATTATATATATCCTAATATAATACACAGAGAAGGGAATATTGCTTCTGTATTATTCTTGCAAAAATGGATTACCTCAATCTAATTATGATAAAACCTTTACAAACCCAAATTCAGAAACAATCTACAAAATAACTAATCAGTGGTTTTTCAATATGTCAAGGCTATGAGAGACCAGGAAAACTGTCATGATTTGAAGGAGACTAAGCAGGTATGACAATTCAATACATTGTACAATCCTGAATTGGTCTTGAGACAGAAAAAGGATGTTGCCTCAAATCCTATTGAGGTCTGTAGTTCAGTTAATAACACTGTGTCATTGTTAGTTTCCTACTCCTGAAAATTGTAGCATGATTTTGTGACTTTGTAAGATGATGTTAACATTAGGGTAGGCTCAGAATATACAGGAATTCTCTGTATTACTTTTGCAATTTTATTTCTATTACTAACACTATTCAAAAATAAAATAAAAGACAATACAGATGCTTAGAAATGGTGGTGAAAGATTCTAATCCCTAGCCCTCACAGGGCTAATTATAGAATAGATCAGAGAAATAGGGATCAGAGAAAGTAATTAAATCCCATGGAACACCAAAAACAATGGATAACTCTGTCATAATAATGTTAAATAATGTTAAATAAATGCACAAATGAATGGATGGTGAGAGGACTTTTAAAATGGCTTAGGACAAGATAAATTATCCGGGAATATTATGGTATATTCAGTGGTTTTTGAGCAAAATTAAGGGAGAAGACATGATATGTCACCACAGTAGTGGCTCAAGAAGTGCTTGATAAATGCATGAACACTTTTGGGGAATTCTTTTATTATATAAAACAGGTAAAAGTAGAAAGATTCATGCTTAATGTGGGCATTAAGCAGAAACACAGAGTTAGAAATAAAAACATCATCTTTGCTTTCCCTTTAGCCTGAGGCACCTCTATTTAATATTTCATATCTAAGAGAAACTAATCAATAATCATCTGGAGTCAACAGACAATGACTAAAGATCACTGAGCTGTTAGTGATGGTTTGTATTAGTAGGTATTAATTAAATGCTGAATGAAAACTAATCTACAGAGATCTAAACTGGGTTTACTTCTAAGTTATGCATATGACATCCCTGGTCAATTTTGTATTCCTGAGATGTTGCTGCCACTAATTCTTTAGAAGGTCCTCATCTAAAAGGAAAAATGCCTTGTTTTTAAAGAATGTACAGAAAGTATTAATATTTCTCTGCCTAGATATCCCATAATTGGACAAAACATAACCAAAGTGTAGTAAGCCATTAATAAAATCTAGCCAAATAAGATCTAGCCAAATAAGGCTTCAGGGTACACATTTTAAGTTGTCAATTTTCCCTTATCATACATGATCTACTGGTTGGAATGATATTAAATACTAATTACTATATGGGTTTGAAATATTTTTCCTCCTTCTCTATCACCGATGTCATAGTTATAGCTTCCCATTAAAAACAAAATAAAAAACTTAAAATCATAAATGTTTTAAGATTTTAGATTCAATTATACAGGCTGAAGTACTATTTTCTATATACCATTTGTGTTCTACCTAACTCTATCAATGTAATTCAATGTAATTTACACTGTCTTTAGGACACTTGAATGTTTAGGCACTTAATTTTCCTAATACCAGGTACACAAAGATAGTGACTCAGACTGAAATAGCTTGATTGCTCTGTGATTTTGTATGCATTTCAAATGAAGTTTTTGTCTGGCAAATAACACAGATGTTTCAAGTTGTCCTTTAAGGCAGTTTTTTTTTTTCTTGTCCCTTTCTTGCCTTGTTCACAATAACCATGTAACATCATCTCTTCAGCATTTTCTTTCTCTTCCTTTCTTTTTTTAAATGAACTCAGATTACAAGAATTCTGAGAATGGAAGAAAACAAATCGTCATTTATATATGGAACATAAGCTATAGCTATTAATTAATGTGCCTAGGAATTTAATAAAGCCATTTATCCAACATTATGAGGTTTATTCAGTATTCTTGATTCAAAACATGAATTTCCATAATATTTACATATTTGCGTTCTAAGTTCTTGCCAACTTGTTTAAAATTATTTTTCAATATTTTAATATGCTAATTTTAACTTGTACCCTAGGAATGGTTAATTAACCCATGATGTTCTCTAATTTAGAATACAAAATCTGGGGTAGTGTGTTAGATGCTGTTCAAAGTTCAAAGATTCACAAGTGGCTCTTAACCAAAATTTCCAATCATGATTATCTCTTTTAGGCACCAGTAGGTTCATTAATTAGCATAATGGATGAAGAAGTAGTTTTGTTGGCTGAAAAATATTGTACACATAACCTCAATCCTAATAAATAAGGTGTCAGAATCTAGGGGATTCTATATAGTAGCTTATATAGGTTGGAATGGTTCCCTAGGCTTAGGATTCTGACTAGTCCTCTATTCAGCATCCTACAGAGGATTCTTACATGACTGAGTTCTGATGTAAGAGCGTTGCTACTTTAGCCTCTATTATATCTTTCATGCAAGGGGCCTATCCCCATGCCTGGAAGGAGAGGTTATTAACATTGCAGTGAATTTGCAGAACAGGTTGTAAGACTATTATACTGTTTAAATTAAAACCCTGTATTCACATGATAATTTGTGACTTTTTCCACTTGTCATAGGTGAATGTCATATTAGAACATCTACATATCTCTTATTACTGGAGGTGATAAATATTTTGATGGGGACTTAATAATATGAAAAACCAAGTTCAATTTTATCAGTTTGCAACATCAAAAGCCCTATCCTGGGGGCGCCTGGGTGGCGCAGTCGGTTAAGCGTCCGACTTCAGCCAGGTCACGATCTCGCGGTCTGTGAGTTCGAGCCCCGCGTCGGGCTCTGGGCTGATGGCTCGGAGCCTGGAGCCTGTTTCCGATTCTGTGTCTCCCTCTCTCTCTGCCCCTCCCCCGTTCATGCTCTGTCTCTCTCTGTCCCAAAAATAAATAAAAAAACGTTGAAAAAAAAAAAAAAAGCCCTATCCTGAAATACAGAGAATGCAAATAGATAAGTTATATAAAACACATGGTTTAGTATAAAACCTAAATTCAAAAGTAAAGGGAAGCCAATATTTTTAATTATTTGAGATTGTTTAAATACCATCATGTACATCTGGTGCCTTTTCCTATTTGAATGTATCCATCGTAAACATGAAAATATATCAAGCTCAGGATGCAGCTAAAGAAAACAAGTTCTGGGTACCGCGGAGGAGCAATGACATCCATAACAGTTTTCTGCCTTGAGTTGTATGTTAAAAAGTTAATATTTTCTAGAACAAGAAGGAATACTTATTTTCTAAGAAAGAGAGATTTTTAAAAATCCTTTCAAAATTCTTTGCTGTCTCTGTACTTGTGCCAGTATACCAGAGAGAGAATAACTGTATATTCCATTCCAGGCACCTGATATCAAGAGAGGAAGATATTCTAACCACATTGCAAATCTCCAGTGACTATGACTTTCCTCTGAGAAAATTGCTTAGTTTTTAGGAGTGAAGTGGTTACTTAAAGCTTCTCTTCTATTCCTCTGCCTACCCTACACGCTTTTAACCATAATTTAACCTCTACGTACTAATAATCTAAATACCTGGAAGATTCCCTTAAGGCATTCATTTTGAGAAATGGGGGAAATACTTGGACAAGAATATTTCCTACAAGTTGACAGGGGACAAGTTTTCTTAAAAAGATAAAAATGCCGAAGTATTATAAAAATAGCCCAAATAATCTATCCCATCGTAATGGGAATAGCCATATTCTTGTGTTATGGAACTAGACAACTGTAATTGAACAAGAGTATAAATGAGTGACTGTTTTTCTCCCGTGCCAGGAATATTTTTGGAGGTATGAATTCTATCAGTAACTTTTCCACTAAGATGGGGCATTTCAAATTTCCCATTACTACATTTTATTTATTTATTTATTTATTTATTTTTTAATTTTTAATTTTTTAAAATTTATATCCAAATTAGTTAGCATATAGTGAAATAATGATTTCAGGGGTAGATTCCTTAGTGCCCCTTACCCATTTAGCCCACCCCCCCCCACAACCCCTCCAGTAACCCTCAGTTTGTTCTCCATATTTATGAGTCTCTTCTATTTTGTCCCCCTCCCTGTTTTTATATTATTTTTGTTTCCCTTCCCTTATGTTCATCTGTTTTGTCTCTTAAAGTCCTCACATGAGTGAAGTCATATGATTTTTGTCTTTCTCTGACTGACTAATTTCACTTAGCATAATACCCTCCAGTTCCATCCACATAGTTGCAAATGGCAATATTTCATTCTTTTTGATTGCTGAGTAATACTCCATTGTGTGTGTGTGTGTGTGTGTGTGTGTGTGTGTGTGTGTATATATATATATATATATATATATATATATATATATATATATATCATATCTTTATCCATTCATCAATCGATGGACATTTGGGCTGTTTCCATACTTTGGCTATTGTTGATAGTGCTGCTATAAACACAGGGGTGCATGTGTCCCTCCGAAACAGCACACCTGTATTCCGTGGATAAATGCCTAGTAGTGCAATTGCTGGGTCGTAGGGTAGTTCTATTTTTAGTTTTTTGAGGAACCTCCATACAGTTTTTCAGAGTGGCTGCACCAGCTTGCATTTCCACCAACAATGCAAAAGAGATCCTCTTTCTCTGCATCCTCGCCAACATCTGTTGTTGCCTGAGTTGTTAATGTTAGCCATTCTGACAGGTGTAAGGTGGTATCTCATTGTTTTTAAGATCCATAACGGATGGTAATTATTACATCAACTGTCTCTATCCAGCCCATGTTGATTTTGCCAGCAATTTCAGGATAGATTTGGGGTAGAAGGGTGACTCTAAAGGACAAGGCTCGAGTGTGTGTACGTGTGTGTTTGCATTTGAGAAATGAGGACAGTTGTTTTTGCAATGAACATTTAACATATGTGATTTTTTTATTCCATTATAAAATTATGTTTTAGCTACGTTTACAAATAGAAGCTTTTTTACAGTTATATTGCATTTTAGCAGAAGCTTGCTTTCATGTTAACTCTCGACTTAATATAAAATTTATGGTTGATTCATAAAGGGTATTAATAATGTACCTAGCTCATATTGCTTTACCCCTAAGAGTGGCTGTTATAGGTATTGACAGATGTCTCCCTATCTTTCCTCATTAGAAAATTGTAACAGTTTATCTTATCTTTAGACTAGGTACATCTATCTCACTTTATTTTGCCCCCCCTTTTTTTCCCCTGGAAATTATTAAATAGAAATTTATTATTTATTTATTTGTTTATTTATTTATTAATTATTATTATTAAATAGAAATTTCCCTGGAAATTATTAAATAGAAAGCCATTACTACTGTATAAATAAGTTTTATAAATAGATAAGTAGAGAATATTAAGCTGGATGTTCAGAGCATAGAGCTCTACATTCATTCTCTTCTCTCTGTTTTGATGAATATTGAAATAAGAATCATTTCTTATATAAATTACAACATAATAGATGAATAGTCTGTTAAGAGAGTATATTTTAGATGCATAAATACACTACGTTATCTGCATCATATAGAAATCATCTATGACTTATTACTATATCTTACTTTTAAGTGCATTTTGTAGGACCTACACACTGTAATCCCATCTGATTTAGTCAGAAGAACCATGCGTATAAGCATATCCATTTAGAATTGTTATATAGTGTTGTGAAATGCCCTATGATTTGCTGCCAGTCCTTGAAATGTATCAAGAATATAGATGCTATAGCTCTTGAACATGTAAATGAATAAAAGATGCTACAATCCGAGATAAAACATTTATTTTCTTTACCTCTAGATTATTAAATAATATATCTGCTCGAATGAAATTCACTTGAGCAATAGCATCATAAATTATACAATACTGGCCACGTACATGATAATTACTCGTATCGATCATATAAGTCTTATGGATTTTGAGAGGCCCAGAGCTAACATTTAGAAGAATTAAGCATCCACCTGACACAGATGGCAAAAGGCCATTGTTAAAAGTCTAGCTAAAGATATTGAAATACCCTTCAAGTCTTCCTTGAGTCAGAGAGGTTTTAAGAAGGAAATCACTTTTAGAATCATGGTCCAATTTGGTGGTTGAATAATATGTATAGTAAATTAGGGCAGCTGAGCCAAAGTTTACATTTAAAATCATGAAAAATTTGAAAACTGCTTTAGTTATGAAATAAAGAGAATAGGAATCTATGGAGAGTCATTCATTTCTTCAGTATGTTGTTCCTCACTAAGTTGGGACGTACAAACAGGTTTTCACGTTTTCTCATGCAGAGAAAAGCTGAGTTAACATAAAGAGTTAGATTGTTCAATCAGACTCAGAGATCTTATCCAGTATTAGACTTTACTAATAACTTAAATCATTTAAATAACCAAAAACATAGGTAATGGAAGGCATTTAGGCTTATCAAATCATCAGCCTGTAAACCTTAAATATGTACAATTTTTATCAGCCTCAAAAAGCTGGAAAATTGTATGCAAAGTATACATGTGGAAATTGTATTATATGTAATACATGGATACATTTTAATATATTTGGTATGATGTAGAATGATGTATCAAAAAAAAGATTTGCCTTAATAGCATGATGGCCAGGGAAATATTGTCTTGATTATGTGTCATATTGCAATCTTTCTGTTAAGTCTTATAAATTCCCCCTTTCTTTTTAGGAAAAAACAAATCCAATAACTAATCTTTGAGACTAAGGCTGCTAAATATTTCTCATACTAAAAAATTACCTTTTTCATATACCTTCTAGTAAAGGAGATGTTAATGATGGCCATGAACTAATGTAGAAATTAGTACACGTGCCTCACAAAAAGTTTAACTCACAATCTTAGAAGTTTGCCTACCACAGCTTTCTGCTTTTGGAAGAGCCTACCAGTGTAATTCAGAAAGTAATTAAATCAGAAAAAGTAATCTTGTAGTTAATGTAGTCACAGATACCGCTTTGATAATTAAACTGCAGGGGGGATTAAAATTGGGGATTTTCCCATTATAGTTTTATAGAATGCAAAATAAGATACGTTGCATCTAATTTTAAAATTACTCATGAGAAAGATGATTTCATTGGTCCAAGAAAAAATTAATTCTCTTATGTGGGCAATGATCAAAAATAAGTATATGAGGGTGTTTAGTACCACATCATACATGTCATTATACTTACATTGGCTATGTGATTACATTGCACTTTTTTAGAATAATTGTTAGGTAAATATTTTGACACATCTTTCATTGAAAAATTGCTATTGTCTTGAAAATGGGTCTCTGAAAAGAATGTGTATTCAGTAACCCCATTTCTGAATGCAAAGCCATGACCTCTTTAGAAATGTATCATTAACTTTTGTGCATCAACAAAATTAATCAAAACGGCATATGTATTTTAGGGAAGGAATATAGGGAAACATAGATATAATAGAAATAGAAAATCATCTTAGTAGATTCTTCTGGTAGATCTTGTACTATTCATTCTATCTTGCTTATGAAAAGAACCATTTTTATTCAGAATTTATGACAAAACAGGTTAAAACAAACATTACTTTTCCCAGTTACCCTATCCAAACAAAGTAAAGATTCCAGTGCTGGGATTCCTTCTCTGATAGAGGGGCCTCTAGGATCTCCTTAATCTGTCCTCCTTCCTCCAGCAATAAGACAGGAGCTAATGATGAGCAAGTACTTTGTGACTATAAGATGATCATGGGGATGGCAGCGCTATACTAAGGGTGGTGGAACAGAAAGACAAAAGGAGTGTAGGACATTGAGGACATTGGGAAGCTACTCATTAGTGCTGGTCATTCTTTGGATTTCACATTATCATATAAAAAGAAATCCTTATTTGGTCAAGATATTGTAAATAAATTCCAGTTGATACCGTGGATCACTGGTGCTATCTGATAAACCCATCAAATACAAAAATATAACAAACTAGAATGACTCATCTTTGAGATGTTGTGGATTCTGAATACATTGGTTATAAATAACTCTGAATATGTTATTTGTATATAAACAGAAATGTTGTCTATGCATTAAAGAACAGCTCCTCCAACAAAATGCTAAAAGTTCTAGAAATGCACGTATATGGGTGTATTCAAATTACTGCGAAAACATAGTAACAAATACATGGGAGTTAACTATAAATATTCGTCTTTGAAGAGCTCTACTTCATATATGGTCATATATGCCTGACTATCTTTTATTTATTTTTTATTTTTTATTTTTTTAATATATGAAATTTATTGTCAAATTGGTTTCCATACAACACCCAGTGCTCATCCCAAAAGATGCCCTCTTCAATACCCATCACCTACCCTCCCCTCCCTCCCTCCCACCCCCCCATCAGCCCTCAGTTTGTTCTATCTTCGTTTTACAGATAGTATAGATCTCAACCACTGTTTTAGGAAGTCTGATTTATGATAAGGTAGTTGGCAAACCCTCCCTATGTGCAGAGCTCCAGCATCTAAAATGGGGTTTTTCAGTAGTCTCCATGTTTGGAAGCATGTGGTGCTACAGGATAAATTTTCCAGTGAATAAATTGTTGTATGATGTTACATAAAATGTCACTGCCTCCTGGAGATGCCTGAGGCATATTTGCAACAGAATCAAAAAGATGAAGGGGCATTTTGATAAGGATTTTTAAATGATTCGTGACTGACTTCTTTTCCATCCTTTTCCTCAAAAACAGCATCTTCAGGTAATTCTTTTCGTGTACCTAAGGCACACCTAAGCCACCATCTGGATCTCAGCTGCTCTGAGAATCTGTTCTGTCATTAACGATGTAAATGCTTGAGTAGTCATGTTCAGAGAATGTTGGCTGTATGCAATGGCAGCTCAGGGCAGGATGCCAGACAGACCAAATAATCAAATGAGTTTTTTGTAGTTTCCATATATCAGACAGTTGGAAATGAACTGGTTTCACTTGTACGTGCAAAAATTCTCTTTAGTGTTATTTAAACGCACCTTTGTTAAATGGTGGGAAGTTTGCCAATTAAGTCTACGTTTGAGTGAATAAACCAGACGCTAGATTGACATTTATAGAAAGGCATAGTTATATTCGAGCCACTGAAGCAACTTTATCAAAATTACGATTAATAGATTCATCTAAAATCATCGGTACCTAGGATGGTAGTAGCAGTCATGCGATTCCAAATTTAATTGATGTATATAGTAAGTGGTGCATGAAAACAATAAGCTTCTTAGAGGATATTTGGGAGACGTTCAATCTCTGGGGGCTTTGCAGTAGCAAAAACATTACTTTAACATTTTATCATCCACTGCCAGGTGCTTACCTTAAATGCCATCCATATACTTCCTTCTAAGGAATTTCCCAGGGTTTGTCTCTGGTAGCAATATGTCCAGTCAAATAATTAGTTCCATCAGATGCTCTTACGATCCCGGGGGTAGGTCATCCAATTATTTTATTTTATTTTTTTTAATTTTTTTAACGTTTATTTATTTTTGAGACAGAGGGAGACAGAGCATGAACGGGGGAGGGTCAGAGAGAGGGAGACACAGAATCTGAAACAGGCTCCAGGCTCTGAGCTGTCAGCACAGAGCCCGTCGCGGGACTCGAACTCACGGACAGCAAGATCATGACCTGAGCCGAAGTTGGCAGCTCAACCGACTGAGCCACCCAGGCGCCCCAATCCAATTCTTTCAATTCTTGCCAAATGAGATATAGGTGGACAGATATAAAGGAAATCTTTCTGACTCAGGGCCTGCTACTCCCTTTTTTCCTTCTACATGCTTTTTCCTTTGTGGATAAGTGGCTCTGGTTGGAAGGAACATCCTCTTACTGTAAGGAGAGAAGCAGGAAGAGAACATGATAAGTATTTGAAGTATAAAAAAGAACATTGTTGCGGTGCCTGTGTGGCTCAGTCCCTTGAGCGTCTGACTCAATTTCTGCTCAGGTCATGATCCCACGGTTGTGGGATTAAGCCTTGCATTTGGCTCTGTGCTGAGTGTGGTGCCTGCTTAAGATTATCTCTTTTTTTCCTTCTGCCCCTCTCCTGCTCTCTCTCTCTCTCTCTCTCTCGCTCTCTCTCTCTCTCTCTCTCTTCTTTGTCTCTGTATCCCCCCACCTCTGCTTATGTGCTCTCTCTTCAAAATAAAAAATTAGTCTTTGACAACAGCACTGAATAGATGTACAAGATATTTACTTCTGATTAGTGAGAAGAAAGAAAACTTATTGTATTTATTTAAGCTCTTGAAATTTATTTCCATACTTGGCATTGAACATACTATCTGATAGCACTATATTGTAACTGTTAATATTTTGTCATTGTATACTTGAGGGCAATATCTTATATTATTCATATTCAGATGTCCAGTACTCAGTGCTTTTCGGGTCGCACTGTAAATAGATAAATAGAAACGGATTGTTGAATGAGTAACCAAACAGATTTTTCGTATACCTTGGGAGCTGAAATCCTCAATACATGGGTATGTTTATCTTCATAGAAAATAAATCTAGATCCAAAAGTTTCTATCCTTACTCAACTAAGGAATTTAAGCAATTAGGACCATTTTTTTCTTTAGGTCAATTCTCCATAAGCCTATTAAAATATTTTGAAATCTGATTGACAATGAGGATTAGGAAAACCTCGGTTCATATTCAGGAGCAATTTTTTTGTTAATAAGAAGACACAAAATAAACAATCCCATTGCTCTGTTATTGCTAGAATTTTCAATAATTTTACGTCATCAGTTCTTGCTTGGTCTAGGTAAATTAATATCTGGGTGTATATCTGGGGTCAATATGTTACTTCATGAGTATAACACACACTCTCTCTTTCTCTTTCTCTCTTTCCTTCACCCTCTCCCTCTTCCTCCCTGTTTTCCTGGCACAATGACTATGAAGGTGCCCTCTCTCAACTTTCAAATGGACTTCAGTTTGTAGCAATGATCAATACAATTGTATGTTTCTGACAATATTACTGATTGAATCAGCACAAAGTTGGAAAGACAAACTGTGTCTTCCAAACCCACAACACAAGGAATACAATCAATGTATTTAACATATTTAAAGAGGTGATATGTTAACATGAATGTCAGAAAATAAAACTAATGGAGTGCATACAACACTTTCTAATAAAAGGTATCTAGTCTGGAGGGATGTGAGCAGTTCTATCAATACTATAAGATCCTATCTGATTCTTATTGGTATTGATACCCATAATACTTCAAATCTAAACTGCCTTTGATTGTACAATTAAGAAATAAACTTTTATACTCATTGACACAGTATTTTAGGTGTATTTAGACCTAGGGTTTTTTTTTTAATCATCTATCACTATTAAACTTATATAAAAAATATAGATGAAATAAATTTGTTTACAATTTTCTAAAACTTGTTCTCATTTAGAATTCAATTCTTCTGAATCACTTTTTAAATAAGAGCCTTTGGTTTTTATACTTGTTTTTTAATCATCTAAAGTGTTTCACTATTGTCTCCTGAGTATAATCTTGAAAATTTTAGTCTGGTATTTCTTAAGGGGCTGCCCTAATATTTTCACTGGGTTCTCTTCTAGTTTACTAACATCCATCCTATAAGTTTTGCTGCTGTTGCTTTTTTTGGTCATATCACAATTTGTCAGAGAGTGAAAATTACACAATGACTGTCACTTTGCAAGCAACAATGATAAGACAACAGAAGTTGTAAGATACTTAAGTAAACTGCAATATAGTGCTGAAGAAACTTTCAAAATTCAGAATAAAACAGACAAGATGGAAAATACTAAATAGATAGCCAGAGACATAAAAGATAAAATGAAATAGAATAATATATTGTATTTATAATCACAGCATTAAAGACAAAAATAGTAGGGAAGGAGAATTGTGTATAAAATGAAATAGAATAATATATTGTATATATAATCACAGCATTAAAAGACAAAAATAGTAGAGAAGGAGAATTGTGTATTTAGCTAATTATTTTTTATGATAATGTAAGCATATCCATCAGTCACCTGATGAATGGACAAAAAGACATGGCATGTGTGTATATGTGTGTATATACACATATGAGTATATGTGTATATACACACACAAAAAGACATGGCATGTGTCATGTAGGGGAAAATACAGAGAGGCAAACCAGAAAACAGACTTTCAACTATAGAGATCAAACTGAGGGTTACTGGAGGGGAGGTGGGCGGGTGGGGATGGGTTAAATAAGTGATGGAGATTAAGGAGGGCATTTGCTGTAATGAATGCTGGGTGTTGTATGTAACTGATGAATTGCTAAAGTCTACACCCAATGCTGATAATACACTGTATACTAACTAGCTGGAACTTAAATAAAACATTGACAAAGAAACCAAAAGGTATAATGTAAAAATAAAGATGTTTATAATACAAACTGAGAGAATTATCTTCAAAAAAGAAAATTCTAATCTTGAAGTACTTTCAAGAAAAAGGAAAAAATCCCCAAATCAGGGCCTAGGTTACAATATATGGTGAGTAAAGAAATTGGTAAATATTTGAGCTAAATTTAATCTAACACTGTCTATATAAAACCATGATTATCAATAATGTGTATGTTAAATGTTAAGGATAAGGCTAAGATGTATATGTAAATATGTTACATTTGCATGGTAAGAGTTTGTCTTAAACATTAAAAGAAATAGAATTCAAAACAATTGAAATACAAAAAAGAAAAACCGGGAAAGAATTATAAACTTAAAAATGTTTAAAAATGCATGATATGTGAGACAGTACAATAATAAGATGGTAGAAACAGTCCAGATATAGCAATAGTAAAAATAAATATAAATGTAAACTCACCAGGTAGAAGATATTTTCCAACTGGATTTTTAACACTAATCATCACCACCAACAACAAAATAACTTGGGATAATATGTAATGGCACCCTGGAGTAAATGGAAGAGGAAATTTATAGCCATGTCACTGACCAAATATCACACATCATTTGTGTGCTCTGAGGAACCAATGGGGTCAAAAGTCTCAGCACAGCAGTGACCCATCCATATTACCCTGGGAAGCTTTGGTGTGCTCACCTGACTGGTTGGAGATCATCCAACAGCCATGGAAGAAAACAGGAATTCATTGTATGTGACATCACTGTTTGATTTTAACACTATTTAAAAAACCTATTTTAGGGGTGCCTGGGTGGCTCAGTTAGTTTGACTTCTGACTTCAGCTCAGGTCATGTTCTCATGTTTTGTGAGTTCATGCCCCACGTTGGGCTCTATGCTGAGAGCTCAGAGCATGGAGACTGCCTCAAAAATCTATGTATCCCTCTCTCTCTGCCCCTCTCCTTTTGCATTCTCTCTCTCTCTCTCTCTCTCTCTCAAAAATAAATAAACATTAAATTTTTAAAAAAATATTTTGAAGCATTTCATAGGGCCTTACAGTTGGAAGGGTTTGTTGCCGTCATCTCTTCCTCTAATTTTAAAAATGAAGAAGTTGAGAACCTATGTCCAGCTAGATAATTTTCTTTCCTACTTTCGATGAACTCATAAAAGGTGTGCAGATAATGAATCAAAAATCAAGCACATTCTTTTGTTATCAGACTCAAATCCAAAAAGAAATATAAGGGTGCTAGAGTATATTTTCCCTAAATTATTATGCAAAAGAATGGTTTTATCTAATTTCAGAAGGGGGTGAGGAAAGGAAGGGGAATGCATACCTAGCTACTTAGAATAATAGAATAATCTCTGAATTATGCCTAGGTGAGGGAAGATGAGGAAGGTAATTAATGAATTCTTTCTTCAAGCTAATGGTATTTACTAAGAAAGAATATGGTGGTATTGTGTTTGATGCAATCAACACAACAAGCCAGTGAGGTAAGTTTGGTTGTTACCATTCCAAAGATTGGGAAACTGAGGCTCAGCTAGGTTAGGTTGATTGTTCATTATTTAGCCATTTATACATTATTTATTTAATACATGCTGAGGATGTAATTCCAACAACAGTTTTCTGACTCAAAGCTGGTGCTGACACCCCAGATGGCACTCCTGCCCAACTCTGCTTACTTTATAACTTTGGGGTTTACTTGACTCCAGTTGTAAGAAAATGCTGTTAGTCTACAGTGCTTGTT
Organism: Panthera pardus; assembly: GCF_024362965.1. Lineage (NCBI taxonomy): Eukaryota > Metazoa > Chordata > Mammalia > Carnivora > Felidae > Panthera > Panthera pardus. Next base: position 104,362,967 of record NW_026526732.1, read on the forward strand.
AATAGCTAGATTTGGACAGTCTTAATTTTGTGAGATGTGGAAATGTCCTGACATAGAAGATATGCATTTAGGGAATAAAAACGTATCAGAAAAGGGTCTTTCAGGAAAGATGACACACTCAAATGGAGTATCTAATTATAAATAAAGGTTTTAGTAGACTTAAACATTTTTTTTAAAGGGATGAAGAAGCACCTCTGATATAGCAGAGGAGGAGTTAACACCTCCATGACCAACTAGGTAAAGGGACCATATTCCAGAAACAATTCTATAAGAAAATCATCTAACAGGAGTTCTGACTTTTGATAAGGGAGTATAACCACTATCAACCCATGTCCTACTAAGAGAGGAGCTTGAGGAATTAATACTCTGACCCTACTCTTCTCTTCACCTTTGACTTCTGCCAGAAGCCTCTCAATGGCTGAAGCTAAAATGAATCAGAAGGCAAGGCGGCAGACTATAATGTAGTCCATACTTATCAGCTTCTTGAGTAGAGACCAAGATGGACACATATTAGATGCAACAAGAATCTAAACATTAGCTGAAGGTCAGAAAGAGTTTTCACTGTAATTTGTAATTAGGCCAGGTTTCTTCATCAGGCTCACAACTGTGCTCTTACCTATCACTACTTACTACCCTTAGTGGTTTTAGAAAGGACTGAGGAGAAATTTTTCAGTCCAGGAGAATATTTCTGCAGGAAGAATGTTTTCTTTTAAATGTTCTGTAAATTTAGGACAAAACTCAAATTTATGAATTAATTCCACTCATAAGGCAAACATTAATGCTTAATTTACATAATGAAATATCTGCAAAGTTTAAATCTGTACTACCTAATCATTTTTTTTTCTTTTCTGAGGAAAATAATTAAAAATTAGAAGAGATCTGAGAAGAGGCTGGGGTCTAGTTTATTTGAAGAAGAAAAATGTCTTTTCCTTTCTAAGATACTGAAACATATTATGCATGAAAATAGAAACCATATGATATTTTTGTCCAATATTTTCTTTTCTGTTATCCTGACCCTGACTGATATCATGATGAAATAACTTACACCTTTAGTAAGTGAATTATTTTCTATGTCTCTTTACGTCTCTTTAGAATTAAAGTATAATTGAGGGAGGGGGAAGAAAATAGAAACTGGACTCAAGAACTTCACCTTCCTTTAAAATTAAAACTTAGGGTACTCAAGCTAGGTTAAATTTTGTCTGACCAGCCTGGTGATTTTACAAAGTTTGAATCTAAATTCCCTGAGACATTCTACGCATTCTTTAGTTTGTCACAGACTTTTCTACTTCTTATTTTCTTGTATCTTGGATTGAACATTTTTTCAAATTTGCCGCTATAAGAATTCTACAAAACATTGAAGGAAGAGTTAATACCTATTCTTCTCAAACTGTTCCAAAAATAGAAATGGAAGAAAAACATCCATACTTATTCTGAGGCCAGCATCACCTTGATTCCAAAACCAGAAAAAAGACATCACTAAAAAGGAAAATTACAGGCCAATATCCCTGATGAACATGGATGCAAAAATTCTCAACGAAATACTAGCAGATCACATCCAACAGTACATTAAAAGATTAATTCACCACAATCAAGTGGGATTTATTCATGAGTTGCAAGGGTAATTTGATATTCACAAATAAATAAAAATGTGATATGCCACTTGAATAAAGGAAATGATAAGAATATGTTCCTGTCAATAGATGCAGAAAAAGCATTTGACAAAGTACAGCATCCATTCTTGATAAAAACCCTCAACAAAGTAGGCTTTCTGTGTGAAAAACCTGAAAGACTCCACCCCAAAACTGCTAGAACTGATACATGAATTCAGCAAAGTCGCAGGATAAAAAAAAATCAAATCAGTTGAATTTCTATACACCAATAATGAAGCAGCAGAAAGAGAAATCAAGGAATCGATACCATTTACATTTGCACCAAAAACCAAGATACCTAGGAATAAACTTAACCAAAGAGGTAAAAGATATTTATGCTGAAAACTATAGAACATTTATGAAAGAGATGGAAGAGGACACAAAGAAATGGAAGCATTCCATGCTCACTAATTGGAACAGCAAATACGGTTAAAATGTCTACACTACCCAAAGCAATCCACACATTCAGTGCAATCCGTACCAAAATAACACCAGCATTTTTCAAAAAGCTAGGACAAACAATCCTAAAATTTATATGGAACAACAAAAGACACAGAATAGTCAAAGCAATCTTGAGGAAAAAGCTGGAAGCATCACAATTCTGGACTTCAAGCTATATTACAAAGCTGTAGTCATCAAGACAGTATGGTGCTGGCACAAACACAGTCACGTAGATCAATGGAACAGAATACAAAACCCAGAAATGGTCTCACAACTATATGATCTTCAACAAAGAATGAGAGAATAACCAATGGAAGAAAGACAGTCTCTTCAACAAATGGTGTTGGGAAAACTTGACAGCAACATGCAGAAGAGTGGAACTGAACCACTTTCTTACACCAAACACAAAAATAAATTCAAAATGGATGAAAGACCTAAATGTGATTTAGGAAATCCTCAAAATCCTAGAAGAGGACACAGGCAGCAGCCTCTTTAACCTCAGCTGTAGCAACTTCTTACTAGATGTGTCTCTGGAGGCAAGGGAAACAAAAGTAGACATGAACTATTGGGATTTCAAGATAAAATCTTCTGCACAACAAAGGAAACAGTCAACAAAACTTGAAGACAACCTTTGGAATGGGGAAATATATTTTCAAATGACATATCTGATAAGAGGTTAGTATCCAAAATCTATAAAGAACTTATCAAACTCAACACCCCAAAAATACATAATCCATTTAAGAAGTGGGAAGAGGACATGAATGGACACTTTTCCAAACAAGACATGTAGATGCCTAAAAGTCCCATGAAAAGATGTTCAACATCACTCAGCATCAGGGAAATACAAATCAAAACCACAATGAGATACCACTTCACATCTGTCAGATAGGCTAAAATTAACAACACAAGAAACGAGTGTTGGCAAGGATGTGGATAAAGGGGAACACTTTTACACTATTGATGGGAATGCAAACAGGTATAGCTACTCTGGAAAACAGTATTGAGTTTCCTCAAAAGACTAAAAGTAGAAATTCCCTATGACCCAACAATTGCCCTACCAGGTATTTACCCAAAAGGTACAAAAATACTTATTTGAAGGGGTATGTGCACCCTGATGTTTATAGCAACATTATCAACAATAGACAAATTATGCAAAGATCCCAAATGTCCATTGATTTATGAATGGATAAAAATGATGTGGAATATATACACAATGGAATATTATCCATCAAAAAAGAATGAAATCTTTGCATTTGCAAGGACATGGATGGAGCTAGAGTGTATTATGCTAAGTGAAATAAGTCAGAGAAAGACAAATACCATATGACTTCACTCATATGTGGAATTTAAGAAACAGATGAACAAAGGGGAAGGAAAAAAGAAGAGGGAGGCACACTATAAGAGACTCTTAAATATAAAACACAAACTGAGGGTTGCTGGAGGGGTGATGGGTGATGGGCATTAGGGAGGGTACTTGTGATGAGCACTGGGTGTTACATGAAAGTGATGAAATACTAAATTCTACTCCTGAAACGAATATGCTGCACGTTAACTATTTGATGTTTTCAAATAAAACATTTTTATGTTACATAAAAATAAAAACAAATTTGCCCTATAAGTTTTGAGTCTATATTTTGTGCCATAAACATACTTCTCATTTTAAGGGTTCTCTGATAAAATTTTAAAATATTTCTAATAGTATCTAAATCTACTAAGGAGAAATAGACACATATCTCATAGGTCCTACCTCTTACAACCAAGTAACCATGGACATCACACATTAACAAGTATTGGATGATTTGAAAAGATAGAAAGTCAGACAGTTCAGGACCTTAAGGCTTGAAGCCTGAGATGGTAGTAAGTTCACTGGTTTTCTTATTGCTCCCATATAACCTAGACAAGTCAATGTGGAACCTCCAGCTTGAAATTGCCAATGGACACTAGAAAAAAAGTCTCAAAGACCCCAAGAAAAACCTGTCCCCTCCGTCAAAGGATCAGGAGAATAATGGCCCAAAACCAAAAAGTCTTTTTGGCAATATCCCCCCATTCCAGCCAAACACAGTGCAGTGGAAAAATTGCACCCCACCATCATAGTTTCAACATGCCTGAGTAGGAACTTTAACTTCTTTCTTATCCTTCTTCCCCACAAGAACATATGCATATGCCTTTGCTAATTTATTCATTTATCTCTCTGATGAAGGTTTTTCAGTTAATAGAAGTTTTACATTAAAAAAATCATTTAGGCCACTTGGAGTTACCATATCTTATGTATTTTTACTCCCTAGGAGGAAAGAACAGTGAAGAACCACTTCAAACTATAGTTATGGGTCTCAATCTAGTCTAATATCTTATTTACTAAACCCTAATTCAATTTAATTCCAAAAGTTGTCGTCTTCCTCAGCACAAACTCTTCTGACTTGTTCTTTCAGTTTCCTCTCTGTAACTGCTATTTATTTCAAGATTTTACTTTGTCTTTTATGTACTTTATTTTTAATCCTTTTAATTATGTTTTTCTAGATTTGAGTATGGTTTTGTGCATGATTTGACAGAGTTTAGCTCTTACAGCTAACTTATTACTCTTTATTTTTGTTTGATTTACCATTTCAGGAAAATAGTATAATTTGTCCTAATATTAATTTGCATACCAATTAAAATACACCAGTAGAACACTGGCAGGTATGGACACTTGAGTCTCTGAGGGTAGAATACTATGCTTAACTCCCACTGCTCCCAAGTGAATGTCACCAATTCCCAGGGGACAGATCTTCTACCAAGGAAGAAACAGCTGGAGGACCCTTGCTACTCAACATTGGCCAGTGTCCCTATGTTTTGATTTACATTGCTCCTTTTAATATGCATTAGGTCCATTTGAGGGTCTTCTATTTTTTTCCTTTTTAAATGCTTTATAAGAAAAATTATTACCTACTGACAATATTTTCTTGAAAAAACTGGTTACTGATTGTTGATGATAATATCAAGCATTTGAGGATTACTTTGTGAATATTTTTCCATATGACTTTTTCTCAGTTTACAATCTAATTCTGGATGGAACTGGAAGGTATTATCCTGAGTGAAATAAGTCAGTCAGAGAAATACAGATACCATATGTTTTCATTCATAGGTGGATCTTGAGAAATTTAACAGAAGACCATGGGGGAGGGGAAGGGGAAAAAAAGTTACAGAGAAGGGGGGAAGGCAAACCATAAGAGACTCTTGGATACTGAGAACAAACTAAGGGTTGATGGGGGTTGGGGGAGAGAGGAAAGTGGGTGATGGGCATGGAGGAGGGCATTTGTTGGGATGAGCACTGGGTGTTGTATGTAAACCAATTTATTAATAAATTATATTAAAAAATACATGTACTGAGAGAGTATATGGTCCAAGGATTGTTTGAAGTGTTTATGGGTCAGGAAACCCTAAAAATCATGATCTTCGGCTGCTAGATTCACTGGAAGAGAAGGTTAGCCCATATAAATTAGAGAATGATACATGATTATAGTTATTAAGTTTATAAAACTAATATATTTGAGAGATAATATGAGTGATCCTGATATAGAGGGCACTTGTGATGAGCAGTAGCTGTTGTCTGTAAGTGATGAATCACTAAATCTTACTTGTGAAACTAAAATTATACTGTATGTTAACTAACTGGAATTTAAATAAAAACTTTTGGAAGAAAACAAAGTGGAAAAATTGCATTAGTCCATAGAAAGGAGGCTGATTTTCTTTCTTGGGTGGCATTAGTGGAAGAGGCATGATGGAAGAAATAGAAGCTGGCATCCACATATACTAATTCTGACCCTAACTGTACTTTTTTGAGGTTTTACAACAGCTTTGAGTTTCTAACTCAGAGGCTTGGACTTTAGGCTTTTACATTTAGGCTTGAACTATGCTATCTGTTCCTAATTCTTAGTCCTGGGCTCCAAGGTACCTCTTTGTGCTTAATTATCTTGAAGGTATTTCCTACAATTCCAAAGGGTGATGGATCTTTCCACATAATGTACTTCATTCATTCATTTGACACACATTAATTGACCACTTAGAAAATGTTAGACATTGTGATACACAATTGGGTATATAATGAGGCCTTTGGGTAGGTCATAATCTAGCAGAGAAATTTATAATCTAATTCTCTCAACATTTTAATTCTGGCTTCCTTAATTATTAGAAAAGGAATATTCTCACCATCTTTTCTGACATTTTCTCCTGTATGAAAGAGATAATCTGATATGGAGATTAAGGAAAAGCCAATATGTGGAGGCCATGGAAAATTGACTATGTTTATTTATAAGGGGATGGTCATGGGCCAGAAATACACTGGAAGGAAAATTAACAAGAGACTGTCATGAAATTCAGAAGGTTGGTACTCTCTTTTGAAAAACAAAATGTGCAATTACAGTTTTGGATGATAAAATACGTTAGGATAAATTAGTAGCGCTGATTTTAAATGTTTTACTTTTGGGTTGCCTCAGTGGCTCAGTAGGTTAAGCACCCGACTTTGGCTCAGGTCATGATCTCGTAGTTTGTGGGTTTGAGCTCCCCATCTAGCTCTGTGCTGATAGCTCAGAGCCTGGAGCCTGCTTCAGATTCTGTGTCTCCTTCTCTGTCTGCCCCTCCCCCAATCACGCTCTAACTCCATCTCTCTTTCTCAAAAAATGAATAAACATTAAAAAAAATTAAATGCTTTACTTTTAACATTACACTTTAAATAACTAAATTATTTTATTGAGTATTTGCAGGTACATAAAAATTCAAATTAATTTTAAATGAAAATGCTGTTACATTTTAAATTTTTTAAAGTATGTTAAAATCCAGGTTATAGGCCAAATATTCAGCTAAGGTTGAAGAATTATTACTAGCTCTATGAAACATAAAAGGATAAGTGATATTTTTCTCAAGTTTTTTGTTTCAGTGCTAGTTTGTGAACTGTGCAGAAGAAGATTTGGGGGTTCAAAAAACAGTTTTTAGGACTGTTTGTAACTGCTAGCAACACTACTAACAATTGACCTCCAGACATCTCTGTACAGGAGTTCAGGTAGTAATGACCAGGGGACAATGGTATACAGCCCTCTCTGTGTCCCTGGAAAGAAAGCTGTTCTGTGGAACACAATGACCCTGAATTCACTCACCATGAGTTTCCAGTCTGTTAATTTGCTGTACGGAAAATGCTTCTGAGTTAGATTAATGGATATTTTTATATCAGGAATTTGGAACAGATGGCCATGCTGTGAAACTGCTTACACTCAGCCCTACAGACACAGGTTAGACTTGTTGAAACAACCAGGCTCATCAAGGTGTGAGGAAAGTTATACATAATTCAACTGTTTACAGACCAGAGAGCTTCAGTTCCAAAGCAAAGTTGTAATTTCCCAACCATTGATATGTTATATAAAATTATATGCAATATGTCAGGTAGTATAATATCCATTATGGTACACTAAATGGGGTCAGAAGAAGTAATACTTCTGGAAAACACTGGTTTCGACAAAGTTTAACAGACTGTTCCATTGCAGGACTACTCAGAACATTTGTTCTCATGATTGGCTCTGTGTCTCATAGGAAGAAGCACATCACCAGTCTTTCTCAACAATTGGTAAGCTCAGAATGCTTTTATTTATTTATTTTTTTCAAATGTTTATTTAAGTGCACTCAGAATGCTTTTGAATACATATAATTGATCTTCCACAAATAATCATTTGGAAGACATTGATTCAGATTAATAAGGAGAACATATTTTCTTCATGTATCAGATCAATCCTAAATAGCAATTAATTGTGAGATTAAGTGTGAGATATAGACTGATCTTATAAATTAACACATTTCTTCTTTTGAAGATAAATGGGGAGGCAGGTAAATTCACTTATGAAACATCACAATTAACATATTTTGTGTACATGCCTTCATAGAGTAGGTATTAGCAAATAAAATCTTGAAAAAATGTTGTAGCACTAATAATATAAAAAATACTGTTTTGAATTTTGAATTAAATATAACTGTTGAAATAAGTTATTATCATCTATTAAAATCACAATATATACATCTAGCTTTCTTTTTATATGTTGACTAAGTTGTCTCATTTAATTGTATTAGTGTCTTCTTTTTTAAGTGATAAGGTATGAAAACAAGAAAGTAAAAACAATTTATTATATCTAACAGTGATTTCCAGTTTTCTTGAAATATTATAAATGTATAACTTAGCACAAGCAAGAAATATACATGTTTCCTTCCCAATGACTGACACAACAATCTATGCCATACACATTAGAAAAGAAAGACTCATGAAAAGATGATCAACATCACTAATCATCAAGAAAATGTAAATTAAAACCATCATCACTTTACACCTGTCAGAATGACTAAGATCAAAAACACAAGAAATAACAAGTGTTGGTGAGGATGTGGAGAAAAAAGGAGCACTTGTTGGTAGAATGCAAGTTGGTACAGACACTGTGGAAAAACAGTATGGAGATTTCTCAAAAAATTAAACATAGAACTATCCTACCATCCAAGAATCACACTACTGGGCATTTAATTCCCAAAATACAAAAACATTAATTCAAAGAGATATACATACCCTTATGTTTGCTCCAGCATTATTTATAATACCCAAGATAAGGAAGCAACCCAAGCATCCATTAATATATGAATGGATAAAGCTGTGATGTATACACATACACGCATGCACTGGAATATTAGGCATAAAAAAATAATGAAATATTGCCATTTGCAGCAACATGGATGGACCTAATGCATAATGTTCCATAACTTCACTCATATGTGGAATTTAAGAAACAAATGAACAAATAAAGAGACAAAAAAAACCAGACTCCTGAATACAGAGAACAAACTGGTGGTTGCCAGAGGGGGGAGGGGTGGGGGAAATGGGTAAAACAGATAAAAGAGATTAAGATTACATTTATCTTGATGAACACTGAGAAATGTTGAATCATCAAATTGTACACCTAAAACTAATATAACACTGTATGTTAATTATACTTGAATACAAAATTATTAACTAAATGGAAATATATGCATCATTGAGTAAATGTAGGTTTTCCTTTGTCAGCTACATATAAAATCAGTGTGTTATGTAAAATCACCGCTATTAAGTAACATACAAAATTAAATTTGACAGATGTTAATTACTGATTTTGAGAGATGGGATGATTATGGGTAATTATTACCATGAATTTCAACTTTTATAGAAGAAGCATATATTTGTGCTCTTCATCATAATTTTACTCTAAATTTTAATTACTTTAATTTTTTACTATACCTACATCTCAATTTGGTGAGATAAAAGATAAAGTGTCAAAAAAGATTAAATGCTAATAGTGGCTCATGGTTTCATTCATTTATTCAACAAATATTTCCTGAGCATATATTGTGTGCCAGGTAAATTCTGGACACAGAGCTTGCCCTCCTAATTCCAGTAAGGTAAGAGAGACAGAGTCAATCAAACAACTATGCAAATTAATTATTGTGAGTAAGCTAGATGGAGAGGTTCTTGATTCTGTGACAAATGCTAATAGTGGATTTTAACCCAGCTGCAGAGGTTAAGGAATGCTTCCAGAAGAAGTGTGATATCAACTGAGATCTTTTGGAAAAGTAGAATTTTTCTAAAAGAGGCAAAAAGTTCTAGGCAAACAGAATAGCATGTACAAACACAAAATTCTAGACAGTTACACAAAGACTACAAGAGATGAAAGACTGTTGAAGTGGACCAGTTACTATGGAAAGATGGAATTGAAGGAGTATGGTGCTGAGAGGGAGCCATATAACAAAAATTGTCGTGTATGTCATTGTGAAGGAAAAGGTGTGCTTCTGCCTGAGATTCACTCCTTGCCTTCCTAGGGCTAGTTCAGTGGTTCAGGTTATGCTAGCTTGGAGTTTGGAAGTGGTGATGGAGATGACAAGTAAATGGATTCGAGAGACAAGAGGTAAAACTGACAAGACAGATTTGATGAATCTGACATGGAAGCAAGGATAGAATAAAATCACTTGACTATTCTATTTTTGAGGCTGGTGGAACTAGATTAATGGGTTGGCTGTTTATTGAGATAGCAAAAGAAAGGATGGCGAGGTTGTGAATAATCAATTGTGGGTCTTCTTTGGAACACATGAATGGAGGTGTCTTTGAGGTGTATAGGAGAAAACATCAATCTGGGTTTGGAGCTGAAATGGGGGCTGTAAGGGAGAAATACCTATTATAGGACCTATGCGTAGAGAAATATTTAGTGTTATGGGTGTGGATGAGAATGTACGGGGAGGATACCCTGGGAAGAGAAGAGCATCTAGGACTCAGCCTTGAGTAACTTGTAGTTAACACTGGAGAAAATAAGGAAGAATCTGAAGCAAAGAGAGAAAAGGAACAAATAGTGAAGTAGAAGGAAAATCATGAGAGTGTCACCTTATAGAAGTTAAGGGGGAAAAAAGGGCCTTTCAAAAAATAAGTGATCACCAGTGTTGAATGCCGTTAAGAAATACCTTAGGATAAGGACTGACAAAGTTTCCTTAAAATTCCTATACCTGTCAAGCAAATTGGGACTAAAAGTAAAAGGCTGGGAAGAGTTTTTGACACAAATACTCTGAAGGAAATTGGATTTTAAGTTAATATTTAGCATGTAATAAAAAAGGTTTCTCCCATTCTGCTGATAGGATCATGGTAAAACTAAAATCTGATATTTTCAGAATTATTCTAGCTAGATATTTATTTTACAAGGTGTTTCAGTGATATTTTGTAATTTACTGTTCAATATCTGCTATAAATATATTTTTTAAGGAAACAAATAAGAGCATTTCTACTCCTAATAACTTTGATCAAACTTCAGGCTCAAGTCACTGCCATATGTGGACAGTATAAGTCAATAGAAGCTTCTGTTCTGGATTGTCAAATGTTGAAGAATCAAATGGAAATATCTAAAATGGAGACAAATGTTAACAGGAATAAAGTATGGCTAAACATGGACAAGGTTCATTTTGTAGCCAGCTGTAAGAGAAAAATCTTGCAGAACATCTCAGGTGTGAAATTTGAGGTAACTTAGATTCTCAGTCTTCTGAAGAGAAGTTGAAGAGGCTTCAGAAATTTTTCTTTTTAAGACATTTCTGACTCTCAAACCTACCTAAATGGTACTACTATAAAATATTCCCTTAGATGGCCAGTTTTGGTTAGGAGGTCACCTAACCCCTGAAATAGAATATCTTTAAGAATTGTAATATAATTATATATTTATATTTGTAGATTTTTTTGCATAAAGGAGGGAATTGGGAAAGGAGTCAAACGGCCAGATCAAGACTTAAATAAACCTTTTAAGTTGAAAACTTGGTAACCTGGAACAATTCTTTATCAGCCAGATGATAGCAAATGACCGAATTCCAAAACAGAGTGGATAGAAATGGAGGAAGCAGGATCCCTCACTAGGTGCCATGCTCACATAATTAATGAAAAATTGTATTTGACAATGCAAATAATAGAATTTGAATGTAAACATTGTGGTCACGAAGAGTATTTTTTTTATATATGAAGTTTATTGTCAAGTTGGTTTCCATACAACACCCAGTGCTCATCCCAAAAGGTGCCCTCCTCAATACCCATCACCCACCCTCCCCTGCCTCCCACCCCCCCATCAACCCTCAGTTTGTTCTCAGTTTTTAAGAGTCTCTTATGCTTTGGCTCAGGAAGAGTATTTTGTAGGCAGCTTTATAAAATTAGTAGGAGATAAAAGAATATGGAAGAAGACAGAACAATAGTGTTTGGAATATAATTTTGGTTAGTCAGTACTCATCTTTTAATACTAGCAAGACTCTTTCCTGACCGTAACACTAACATTATACAAGCCTATCCAGTTTCTCTCTAAATCGTAAGTGAATGTGTAAAATAAGCACCAACTGAATCAAACCTAGAAGGTATGATGGTAAGAGGTCAGCTACGTTCTTGATTATGGGAAACAACAAACAGGAAAGTGAAAGTTCTGTAAAGACAGTAAAGTATATGGTATTTGTCTAGTAAGGCTTATCTAAACTTGTGGAGCTTTATACAAGTGGAAGTCCTTACTAGTGTTCTTAACTAGTTAATCGACACAAACATCGTATACTATAGCTGACTTATAGTTTTATGCAATTCAGATGTACCCTCCTTTTTTTTTTAAGAATGATTGACATACAATATTGTGTTCATCTTAAGTGTACAACTAGTTGTACTCTCCATTTAGGAGGAATTTTGCCATTAGAAAGAATGAGTAAAGTTATATTTATTTTTGGCAATACAGTTATATGTGTTTCTCTAGTATTTCTTCTTAATAAGTATCTTTCTCAACATGAAACAGCTCTACTTTCCTGAATGTATCCTAGACAAATTAAGGCAGGAATAGTTCCAGGGCAGCTGATTAATCGAGGAAGAGGCAGAATGAAGGCCAAACTTTACAATGACTCTCTCTCTCTCTATTTGCTTTCAGTGGTTTCTGATTCAGAGTGGGCTGCAGAAATGTATGATTGCTTAACTCTATGAGGTCTTCAAGGAGGTACCATTTTCCTGGTATCTCTGATCCCAGAAAGCTTAAGTATGGCTTCTCATGCAGGTCCTGTGCATGGGTTAGTAGAGTGGGCCTCAAACAGGGAGTATTTGCCTATAAATATAAATATCTGAGCACGTTTTGGTTGTCACAATTTGAGAGGTTTCTACTGGAATTTAATTAAACTAATGCAAGAAAATTTTAAAACATTATTAAATATATTATAATTTAATATATCCAATATCTTGTTCAGTTGAAATTATTTTTTCTCTTAATGGAGAAGTTAAGGCTCAAAGAATGTAAGCGACTTGTTTCAGCGCGAGCGCGCATGTATGTGTATGGAAGTGAGGGAGGAGTTGAAGTCTGAGCTCAGATTTTTAAGCTGTTGGTTCATGTTAAAAAGTGGCATCAAGTTGAAACCTGATTTTATAAAATTACATGACAGATTATAATTAGAATATTAATTTTGTATAAATGAAATATGTAAAGAATCTAAAACTATTTTCTTTATAAGGGAATAAAACTGGCCTTTTATAGTCCTGTTTGCATTGGTGACTTTCCCTATAAACCCTTTTTATTCACAGACTTTAAAAGCTTAAAAAAATTGGAGTATCTCTGTCTGCATTATTTCAGATTTAGTAGGAGAAGATTAGTGGAATTTTTTCCCGTACTGAAGGAGATCACATTGTCTTTTTTCGCCCATGTTTAAGTGCTGCAGTGGAAAAGACAAAGAAAGAAAAAGAAAAAGAAAAAAAAAAGCATTTGCCCTTCATTTTACTCTTCTGGCAGGGACACAGCAGCAGAGCAGATGTCAAGAGTCATATTCAGCATTTTAGGAAGAAAATTTGTCAGTCAGCGGCTAACTGTGGAGAGCAGTGGCAGGGCTTGAAATCTGGCAAAAGCAGTGCTTGGAAATCTACAGTGAATTTGCCCCAACAGACACAAATCAGGAGGTGGGACGTTGGTTACAGGGCAAAAAGGTGGTAGATCCGTCCCAACTGGTCCTAGCCACACTGTCACATGACTTCCAATGAGTTCAACATAATTGTGACATTTACCTCAAAAGTAGTTCCCCTGTTAAGTGGGAAAAGCAGATCACAGGACATTATAGTCACTTTGTGAATTCATTTTTTATAATTATATATGTATACCTACAGGCATATTTATTCCCAGAGAGAAGGCAGTATATTTCCAGAGAAGGGTAAAGATGAAAACGCTAACCAGGGTGTCTGAGAAGAGGGGTGGAAATACAGTGGGTATGATTTCCATTTCCACTTTTTGCCTGTGAGTTGTTTCTGAGTTTTTTTTTACAGTCAACATTTACTAGGTACACGTGGGACATTTTACATTACTATGTAAGTTACTGATGAGCCATGTTATAAAGAGGACACACACCCTGATCCGACATTTGTGTCATGAGAGTCCCAGAAAAGAGAAAGAAAGTGAGGCCAAAAATGTACCAAAGAAATAATAGCTAAAAACTCTCCAAATTTGGCAAAATATATAAACCCAGAGATTCAGGATGCTGAGTGAACCCAAACAGGAGAAATTCATATAAATTCAGACCAAACCATATCATTGCCAAACTTCTAATGGCAAAGAAAAAAATCTTGAAATCAGTGAGAGAAAAATGGTATCTTGCTTATATATGGGGAAAGCAATATGAATGACAACAGATTTCTCATCAGAAACCATGGAGTCCAGAAGAAAGCATCACAACCTTTCAATTGCTGAAAGAGAACTGTCAACCTGGAATTCTACGTGCAGTGAAAATATCCTTCTGGAATGAATGGAAAATGAGCATATTCCCAGAAGAAAAAAAAGCTAAGAAAATTTGTCAACAGACTACCTTAAAAAGAATGAGTGAGGGAATCTCCTTAAACAAAAAGAAAATTATGAAAGCAGGAATCATGGAATGGTCAAAAGTGAGGAAAATAATGTAAAGAATAAAAAATATGGATAAACATAATACATTTTACTTTTCTTTTTGAGTTTTCTAAAGATTTTATCACTGTAAGATGTGGTCATTTATTGTAGGTAGGAAAAATATTTAAGACAATGATATAGTAATGGGTAATGAGATCTAAAGGAAGGTGAGTTCAGCATTGTCACTATCTACATAGAAGGTATAAAAATATAAATTGTATTTTTGGGGCACCTGGGTGGCTCACTCAGTTACACATCCAACTTCAGCTCAAGTCATGGTCTCATGGCTTGTGGGTTTGAGCCCTGCCTTGGGCTCTTTGCTGTCAGTGTGGAGCCTCCTTCAGATCCTCTTTCCCCCTCTCTTTGCCCCTCCCCCACTAGGGCTCTCTTTCTTTCTCTCTCTCAAATATAATAAACATTTAAAAAATATAACATTTTTATATATGAGTAATGAACATGTAGACAGAAATTAAAAATATGTCATTTACAAGCAGTCAAAAGAATGAAATAGTTTAGTTGTTTTTTAAACAAATTTATGAAAATGTTAATCACAGACCAAACCATTCATTAAAATGTAACTACAATTCAATAGTTAGTGTGCACACAGTTACGTGTGAACAATCACCACAGTCAGTGTTAGAACATGTTTAAACCTCACAAAGCAATTCCATACCCTTCAGTTACCAACCCTCTTTTCCTTGCATCCTCAGCTCCCACCCCATCCCTAAACGACCACTAATTTATTATCTGTCTTTGTAGATTTCCCTGTTCTGGATTTTCATATGCAGGGAATCATATAATGTGTGGTCTTTTGTGACTGACTTCTTTTGTTTAGCATGACGTTTCATGCTAAAGGTTCATCCTTGTTACATGTATTAGTGTTTTTTCTTTTTAATGTTTGTTTATTTTTGAGAGACAGAGACAAACAAAGCACGAGTCGGGGAGGGGCAGAAAGAGCCGGAGGCACAGAATCTGAAACAGACACAGCTCTGAGCTGTCAGCACAGAGCCTGATGTGGGGCTCGAACCCATGAACCATGAGATCATAACCTGAGCTGAAGTCTGACGCTTAACCGACTGAGCCACCCAGGCACCCCTGTTACATGTATTAGTACTTCACTTATTTTTATAACTAAATAAAATCCTACTATATGAATTTAGCACATTTGTTTATCCAGTCATCAGTTGATGATTATTTGGATTGTTTCCACATTAATATGGATAGTGCTGTTATAAACATTTTTGTAGAGGTTTTTGTGGGGACATGTTTTCATTTCTCTCAGGCATATACCTAGGAGCAGAATTGCTGGATTGGGTCTACTGATGAGTTCGCTGAAGGCACTCCTTAGCTTGGTCATTATTTCTTCTTTCATCTCTAATATTTTCAATCAATTCTTTCCTCTAATTTATTTTAATTTCATGAATGCAATTCACATATTTTATTTTTGAAAGTAACGTATTTTAATAGTGGTTTTGTTTATGGTCATTTGACTTACTGTTATTCATTTTATAGTTACTTTACATTCTGTTTCATAGTTCCAGTATCTGTGTCACGTCTGAGTCTGCTTCTGTTGATTTCGTTGTCAGATAGCAGTATAATATTTTGTCTTTCTCTTTCTGTATGCCTGTTAATTTTTTATTGAAAATTGGGAATCTTGGCAATGCAAGCTGGTGCAACCACTCTGAAAAACAGTATGGAGGTTCCTCAAAAAACTAAAAATAGAACTACCCTAAGACCTAGCAATTGCATTACTATGCATTTATCCTCGGGATACAGGTATGCTGTTTTGAAGGGACACATGCCCCCCCCATGTTTATAGCAGCACTATCAACAATAGCCAAAGTATGGAAAGAGCCCAAATGTCCATCGATGGATGAATGGATAAAGAAGATGTGGTATATATATACAATGGAGTATTACTTGGCAGTCAAAAAGAATGAAATCTTGCCATTTGCAACTACGTGGATGGAACTGGAGGGTATGATGCTAAGTGAAATTAGTCAGAGAAAGACAAAAATCATATGACTTCACTCATATGAGGACCTTAAGAGACAAAAAAGATGAACATAAGGGAAGGGAAACAAAAAGAATATAAAAACAGGGAGGGGGACAAAACATCAGAGACTCTTAAATATGGAGAACAAACAGAGGGTTACTGGAGGGGTTGTGGGAGGGGGTATGGGCTAAATGGGTAAGGGGCACTAAGGAATCTGCTCCTGAAATCATTGTTGCACTATATGCTAATTTGAATGTAAATTTAAAAAAAATATACAAAAATATAATTAAAAAATTACAAACAGGAGTGCATAAAGAGACTTTGAAATAAAAAAAAAAAGAAACTTGGGAATCTTATGGGAGACAGAGTCTGAGTTAAATAAGCTTCATTTCTGGAAATGAACATATGTCTTTTTCTTCTACAACTTTAGGGTTTAAATTAATCTAGGCAGGAACTGAGCAGAGTTTGAAGTTTCTGTGGGTACAATCGGTATGGTACAGTTTTCAAATTCCTCTAACAATACGTTGTGTTCAGAGTCGGGCTAATTTGTCGGTGGGTATTTCTTACTATCTGCTCCAACCTCAGCTTTAGGTATTCCCTTTGCCTCAGACAGGTCCTAGTCTGATGCTTTTGCAGCTAACTTTCCTAGCAGAATTGCAGTGGCCATAACTGATGCATGTTTAGTCTGTGGTGAACCTGTGAGAGAGAAGTGTTCTCTGTTCTCACAGCCCTGAGTCTTAGGCAGGCATGTGCCACTAAGCCTTGAGGGTGTGCCCTCAGCGTTCTATCCCTCTTTCAGCAGTACTTCTAGGCCACAGCATATTATTGCCCCTGCACCTGAAGACAAGATATCTTTCTCTCCCCTTCTCCCTATTGCAACAGGTCTTTTCCAGAAACCTAAGAGTGACAGGATTTGTTGCCCTTTCCTCCTCATATTAAAACGTTTGTTCTGGGGCACCTGGGTGGCTCAGTTGGTTAAGCATCCAACTTCAGCTCAGGTCATGATCTCACACTGAGAGTTCGAGCCCTGCGTCAGGCTCTGTGCTGACAGCTCGGAGCCTGGAGCCTGCTTCAGATTCTGTGTCTCCCTCTCTCTCTGCCCCTCCCTTGCTCATGCTCTGTCTCTCTCCGTCTCAAAAATAAATTAAAATAAATTAAAAAATTAAAAACAAAACAAAACAAAAAAACACGTTTGTTCTATAGGGAATGCATGTAAGAAAGGTCCACCCAGAGTTTCATTTCCATCCTTCAGCTGTTGATGTTCCTTTCTACCAGGACTACACAGTGGGCCCTTTCTCAGGCTCCTGGCAATCTTTTTTGGTGAGCATCCCTTGGAGTCCAAGGAACAAAAGTTTGCACCCTCTTGGTCTGCTCCATACTTTATCCATAGCCCTCTTTCAGCTTCTATGAATTCATGAGCTATTCAATCTGAAATGCTCGTACTGGTGTTCAGATGTGTATGCTCCAAATGAGCGAGTGCCCAGCTTGTGTTCCATCTTTCCCAGCAGATATCTGTCTTTAGATTTGGGCTACTTGCTTGCCCTGAGACTTCACTCGCTGTTGGCTCAAAAAATGTGATGAACTAGCAGTTTGTTTGGACTTTTTTGTTGCTATAATAAGGATGCTTTTTCTTGCTTTCTACATTTCCAAGTAGAAGTGGGAAGTGTAAGAACACACTGTGATTTGTACATATATACACAGACACATATGTCTGATCTGTGTACCTATATCTCCCATGAAATGTGTTTATATATTTATCTCATGAAATATTATATACATATAAATATTATATATATAATGTGTTTCATTATAGCAATGCAAGTAATACTTGTGTGTGTGTGTGAAGGGCCTCAGATAGTGAATATTTTAGGCTTTGTGGACCATAAGGTCCCAGCAACAATGACACAACCACACAACTCTATTATAGTACAAAAAACAATTATAAAATTTATGCAATAAAAGTTTATTCACAAAATAGAATATTCTTAAATTTTGCTCCTGGTCTATAGCCTGCCAACCCTGTTTTAGAACCTAGCACAATACCCAAGTCTTTAGTACCGAGAAGAAAGAAGGCAAAATAAAATAGGACTTAAAAGTGGGCCAGAAGTGCAGGTCTGGGGAAAAAATTTAAAGGACAGAAACTGAAAAGCAGGATAAAACTGATGTAGTATCACTGAAAAACAAATTTTATTTATCTCTTAATAAGAATTAAGTATTAAATTATTGGAATTTAACTGCACATAAAGCTTCTTGCCTTAATTTTAACTGATTTATTTTTTACTGCTGCAGGTGCAGGGAAGAGAGAGAGGAGGCAAGACTTAATGAGGAACTTGTCATAGGAATATTAAATTTGCCTACACACTCTTGGGATATGACTGCCAATATTTGATAAACATGTCCTCGATATCTAAATTCAAATATTTTAGTAAAGGTAGTTTAGCAAATCCAACCTTCTATGGGTTTTGAAACACTGGGATCCAATTACTGAAACATAGATCCCTGTATCATTAAGGAATCTTAGCAATAATCTTGTGTAACTTCACTCTTAGTAAGCTAAGTATAACTCCCAATGAAGTCTAAATAATAGCTAGGTTTTCCTGCCTACAGAGGATTTCTGAATAAAATGCAGAACTCCCAATTAAACCTGAATTTTAGGTAATGCAGCATGTTTATAAGAGAAATATGTCCCAAATATTGCTCAAACTTATACTTTACATACGTATACTTTAAAAAAGGCATTGTTTTTTTTCTGAAATTCAAATTTAACTGATATTCTATAATTTTATTTGCTAAATCTTATAACCTTATGCCCAGAACTTTTTTTATAATTAATGTTACATCTTTAAACTGTAGGTGTAAACACAACATATCCCTCAGTTGTTAACCACAGCTCCTAACCAACCATACTGATTTTTCTACACACTCTACCTCCTTCTTTACTCAAGCATACTTTTTGAAAAGAGAGCCAGATCACCTATGAGGAATCTTCTGGAGAAGTGACTGTTAAAATTTGTACCTCAGACTGTTTGAATTCTGAGGTTGAATCAACACCAGCCATCTGCACTTCAGAAAGCACCAAGAATAATTTTTATGCACAAAAAAAATTGAAGATGATTATATTACAGAGATGCAACAGAGCCTTCGGAATACAATACATCATTATGAACCTCAGTCCCAAATGGTGATACATCTTTGGCAGTGTTAAGAGGAGGAAAGACAAGGCCAGTGTAGCAGGTGCCTAGGCTGTCTGCAATTCACTTGTCACTTCAGCTGGAACTATTCAGAACAAGTTTCTCTGCCCTGACATCTGGAAGATGGTTTCCAGCACCTCCAGCTGTGACTGCAAATGGATTGACCTTAGCTTGGACGGCTGCTGTGGACAACCATTATACCCCTAATCAATTCCATGAGTCATAAAACCATTTTAGCCACTGAACAACCAGCCAGCTTTCCTGCCAGCAATGCATCCAACATCCTGCAATCATTTGAGAAGAGAATTCATCAGTCATTCAAGAAACATTGTGTCTTCTTGCTGAGAGCTAAATTGCTGGCTAGGATAGAATTGGAAAGCAATACTTCAGCACTCTTGATTGCTCACCTGGTAAAATTTATTTGATGCAATTTATATCATGATCACAGCCTGAAAAACAATTTCTGAAACCCTCATGATGAACTGATTTAAGGAACTTAGATTATAATGATAAAGTTGAGGCTATCTAAGGCCTCATCCCCAATGAAGCATTACTCATAAATCTGAGCATTCCTGAGCATATATTAGGTGAGTATTTCTAAATTTAAATTCACTGTGGGCCAGAAGTTCCTTACATTTGATAGTGTGGACTTTGCCAGTAAAAGATATCAGGATGGAAAAAATATACAATAGAGAAAGCCTGCATAGTAACCGCAGTCAGGACCGAGAACGTTCAGTATGAAGCTAAGAAACTTCGCTAGTCTGCAGAGCTCATATTGCAAAAATCCACTCTAAATGCAGTTTAAATTTTATATCTGTTTTTTTCCCTCACTTATAGCCTTTTAATTTAAATGTTGTTTACTTCAAGTCTTGAGCCTGTAAAATTCCATTAAGCATGTTGGCATATAACCTGGATAATGTTTCTTTAGTGTCCTAAGATTTTATGTCTTTGCCTCACAAAATGAATAAGAATATTGGCTTCTTTAGCAGCAAATGAGTATAACATAAAGAGTAAAAATTGTAAACAATCTATGAAAACATTATGCATGTATTCTGCACCAGGTAAAGGAAATAGTTGAAGGAACATTAGTTAGGATGCTTTTCAAGCAAATCGCAAAATAGTGGCTTAAACAATAAGGAAGTTTATTTTCTCACTTGAGATTTGAAAGCAAGGCAGAATTAGAATTCTAATTGAATTAGAATTGCTATAGTGACTTATTCCAATCATCAAGGAGCCAGAGGGTTTTTTGTTTTTGTTTTTGTTTTTTTTTCCAGTGTGGCAACATCAGCCGGCTGGTCTCTCTTATATCTTTGCAATTTATAAGGTGGTCAAAAAAACTCAGGAAATCTTATATTCATATAACCATGGCTACAGGCACGTACACACAAATGAAGTTGTTTTTCTTTGCTCATCTCCTCTCAGGGGAGAGAATCTTTTCCTCAACTCTCCCAAGGGCCTTTCTCCTTAGTTTCCTCATCCAGAATGACTGTATCACCCTCTGAACTGGAGGACAGGCCCCATTAACCAGAAGTAATTGCTGCACTGGGTGAGGGATTTAGGTAACTGTCAGGAAGGCAACAAACATATAACTACCAAACAGCAGAAGACTTTTTCTTAACTTCAAAGGCTTATAAGTTGCTTAGAGGTGTTAGACATATAATTTAATTTTTTATGAGAAGTTGTGCTAGTTTTTTTTTTAATGTTTATTTATTTTTGAGAAAGAGAGAGAGACAGTGAGACAGAGAGACAGAGTGACAGAGTGTGAGCAGGGGAGGGCAGAGAGAAAGAGAGAGAGACACAGAATGCAAAGCAGGCTCCAGGCTCTGAGCTGCCAGCCCACAGCCAGACACAGGGCTTGAACTCATGAACCATGAGATCATGACCTGGGCTGGTCAGACACTTAACCGACTGAGCCACCCAGCACCCCTTATGTTTTTGTATGCCTATTTATATTTAAAAATTACCTCAATCATATTATTTCACCTAGCTGTCATACTAACCATGAAAAAATTTATATTACTGCAATTTTCCTGTGTAAATAAGAAAATTAAGTCACAGAATGAAAAAAAATTAAGCTATTTTTACATATGTAAGATGTTTTTACATATGTCACAGTATAAAAATCTCAGTGCTAATGACTAGAGATAAATAATAATGCGTTTGGAGACAATACACTTTGAATCGGAATAAGAGGAAGCATTTGTTCCATAATATCACCCCTACTGTAAAATAGCCACTATTATAGATAGAAAAAACAAAGAAAGCAGGCCCCAGAGCATAGTGGAAATCAATAAAATGCTAAATTCTGTGGTGTTTACTATTAGTGTATATAGTGGGTATATTTTTATTGCGGTATAACTGATACACAACATTATATTAGTTTCAGGTATACAACATAATGATTCATTATTTGTATATATTATGAAATGATCACCATAGTGACTCTAGTTACCATCTGTCATCATACATAATTTTATCTATATCTATCTATCTATCTATCTATCTATCTATTTTTTTCTTTCTGGTGATGAGGACTTTTAATGTCTACTCTCTTAGCAACTTTAAATATGCAATACACTATTATTAACTTTAGTCACCATGCTGTATATTATATCCCCATGACTTAATTAGTTTATAACTGGAAGTTATAAAAGTCTAAATAAAAAGTTTGTACCTTTTGACCCCCTTCACTCGCTTCTCCCACTCTCCTACCTCCTGCCCCTGGCAACCACCAATCTGTTTTCTGCATGTATGACTTTGGTTTTGCTGTTGTTGTTTTTAAATTCCACATATAAGTGAGATGCAGTGTCTGTCTTCCTCATCTTTATATTTTATGTGCTTTACTTTTAACTACTGTGTTAGAATTCTTGGATTCCAAGAATACAGTCTTCTTATTTTATATAACATTGTTTCCCTGTTTCTAAAACAGTCTATTGGTGCAAAATGCCTGAATGAACGGATGAGCGAATTAATGAATGTGTTACACATTACAATTAGAAATGCCTATACATCAACTTTAGTTTTCTCATTACTAAGCACAGTGACGAGTACCTCATAAGCTCTTTAAATATTTGTTGAACAATTGGATTACTAATTCAATGAATGCGGACTAAAATAAATTAAAACACAGTGAAATATAATGCATTTAATAAATTCAAAAGTAACATGGAAGAAAAAGAACGTACGTTTTTCTGAATCTTCAGGGAAGAAAATACTTGAACACTGGATTAATTTGCACCATAACCAGAGCTCATTAAAGTGAAAACAACTTTCTCTCTAAAACATTAGGTGTGCCAATCTTCAGACCATTGTAAAATCTTAATTCTGAAAAAGAAATGTCAATGCCACCTTTCGATTTCTCCTCTTGGATATAATTTCCCAAACTTTAGAAAAATATAGTGCCTTGGACATTTATGAAAGTTCCTTTTAGACAAATTCCATTGAATACAATAGACAAAAGGGTCAGCAGAAGGAAGTATGGCCTATGGGCATATAGTTCCACATTCGGCTCTGGTCCTCTTGAGAGCCCATATGGCATCTCCATACTGGAAATTGAATGTTTTGCAAAGTCTCTATACATTCCATTTTGACAGAGAACCTCTCCTATTGGGTGTATCCTTTGTTTACTACTCTCTGGCTTTAGAGCTACTTGAAGCTCTAAAAACAAGCCTAGAATAGCTTAACATATCATAAGTGATATTTTATGAGTTTTTGGCTTAATATTGGAAGGTCCTTTTTTTCCATAGTCTTTTTCATGTAGTTCTTGGTATAAGATAGCAAGTGACAGTTTTCAAATTTTGAGGACACCTATCAGTCATTTTTTATTGTTTCTTTTCTGTTTTTAAACATGTTCCTTTTATTTTTGAGTTAAGGAATGTTAGATAAATAATATATATTTACTTCAGCGGTTACTCAGGCAGCTGTGTAGGAAGAGTTCCTGTCCTGTGTTTCTATGTTTCTACTTTCCACGCAGTACAGACTCTTTCCATCTTAAGAAGGGTGGATAAGGAGAAGTCCACCTCTGGTCAGGATTCAGGGCTCAAAGAGGGGTGAGTTGAACCAAGAATCTCTTTTGTGATAAAATGATTAAACATGATGGCATCAAATTACAGCTGTTCACTTTTCACTTGGGACCCTGAGAGATGAGTTCTTTAATCCCTAATGGAAATAAGAAGAAGCAAACAAGCATGATTTCTCAAGGTAGAAAACAAGCTGTAAAATGCTGCACAGTATATTTGGTTTCTGTTTCCTTCACTTACATCTTTTTGGCATGCACTGGCCCAGGCAGGTCATGTGGGATCATGCTCCAGGGACACCCTTGATAACTTCTCACCCCTTTGTCCCTCAAAATGAAGTAAGAAATGGGCCATGGCCAATGGCCATGTCTTATCTGCGAAGGCAGGATTTTTTTAAGGCCATCTGGGGTTTAATGAAATAAATTTCTTTCTCCTGTTGCAAGAGAATTTATCATCATGGCTAAGATCATAAGCACCCAGAGCCACCAATCCCTGTGTTTGAAAATGACTATGTCTGACAGTGTTGTTGCAGAGAGTAAGATAATGTCAGCGACCAATTCTGGCATAGTTGGTCTGGTGAGGCAGGAATTGGGGAGATCTAGTTATGGCAGAGTGTGAGTGGGAAGAGAGCTCATTGTGACTAAAGAGCAATTTGAGTTTCTCATTTAATTCCTCTGAATTTTCTTTACTTTTCTCAGAATTCTTAGTAGACTACTAAGCCACATCAAACTAAATATTAAGTTTAAAATAAGAAAATTCGTGAATACTAACAATAGTGATAACTGTGATTATACGTAACATTTAATTGTGATTTGCATGTTCTAGTCTTTTGACTAGAAAGGAAAATTACCTCTCTAAATCCACGGGTGATGTATAGATTCCAAAAGATCTTATTCAGTGTTTCCAAATAGATCTGCTTTAGCTTTACATCAGCTCCCCCTGCCTCAATTCTCTTTAATATTCTGAAGCCCTACCCCACACCAATAAGCAAAAGTTATCTCAATAATGAACCTCACTTTCCTAGGGAGGAAATGGATATATAGAGTAAATTGGGCTTTCTTCATTAAATTACGTTTATATCCTTGTAGTTTATCCTCCATTTTCCTAACTTGTCAATAAGCAATATCCTAATTTTCTTTAAACCATTGAATGAAATAATAAATGGTTAATCTTATCTTAGATGGAATATATATTTATTTGGAAGAAAAAAAGCTACCGTTCTGAAAATAACAGTGACAATAATAAGAGTATGTACCAGTATAAAATATAGTGTGAGCAATGTGGTAAACAGGAAATAGCAAACCAATGGAGTGAGCTTTGGTTCCACCATGAGTGGGAAAAATAGTAAACATGTTGAGTATATTTTCTCATTTGTAAGTTGGAGAAATTATGCTCAAGTTTCTAGTGTGATTGTAAAGATTAATTAATTATGATGTATCTTGCAAAGAAGCATGCACACTAGGGGAGCCACTAATCTATCCTTTTCTCTTCTTCTTTGGCCTCTTATGCCTGCCTTTTGTCTAAAGCTTTGGGTCTTTTATTTAGTTTTCCCAACTTTCTATGTGAGATTCCCACTTATTTCACCGTGGATATTTAAGATACACTCACCCTAATGCAAACATTCAAACAGACAATGGTCCTTCATCATTTAAAGGCTACCTGAGAAATACCCTCCTAATGAAATTTTCATAAGATGAAATTTTAGGCATAAGCAATGATTAGAAATGTGTTTCTCTAGGTTCCCTATCATTGTCTGACACCCACATATCTATTGTCTGCATTTCTCACCAAAAGAAGGCAGAACATATGATATCTCCAAAGTATATTTCAGGAAACAGTTCTCTGAGTGTCACCCGTCATCTCTTGTCAGATGACATTTCACTGCAGGGAAAGTTAAAAATTGCTCCTGTGTTGTGGAGACCTGACTGAGAATAGAAGTTTATCTGATACCTAGGAAAGTGTAAGAGTTTTGTAGGAACCAGGTTTACATGCATAACACACTACTTCCACCATATTCCACTGAAGAGAAATTATATATATGGCTGCAGGTTATTAAAAACAGATTGGGAGAGGCAGCTTAGATATGTACTCAGGAGGGAGAGGAAATGAGATTTTTGAATTTGTATCCTTGTTTCTACTCCAAGCATGAGAAACCAGCTGTCAAAATGATATCTGTTAATGTTAAAATTATGTATTTCATTTCGAAGAAGGACAGGGGTCATTCCTTGTTTATCTCACTACCCACAACACCAAGCAAGTCTATCACTCATTACGAGTGTTTGATATTTGATAAATGAATGATATTTGATAAATATTTTATAAATGAATTTGATAAAATGAATTTGATAAATGAACTTAAGATACCCAGAAAAATCTTTGAATGATATTTTTGTTACAATACTATGATAAAGAGAGACTTCTCAGTTTAATTCCAGACAGGTACTTTCATGTTTTTTCATGTTTTTTCACAAGCAGTGTCGACACGTACAGGGTGGGAGAAAATAAGGGATGAGACTGCCTTTGGGTTTCCTTTAACTACCCTGGTGAATGGAGATACATCCTTTTTTTTTTTTTTTTTTTTTTTTTTTTTGGCATACCCCTTTGATTTTCAGTCTTCTGGTTGGCTCTGCACAAAATACATAAGTGGGTCTGAGAGACAGGTATTTGCCATTTGAAAATTTAAATTGCACAGGAAACTCTATGAAAGTGACAGGAATATGAAAACATGTCTTACCTTCAGTCAATTTAAGGGAACATTCCTGCACCTGCATGTTCATTCCATAATTAGATCCCCTTTACTTAGGTGCAGCTGACATATCCTTGCTGGAAGTACATACAACCTGGTCCTTCCATGTTCTCTGTAGCTACAATAATATGCTTGTTGCACCAGGCAGTTGAATCCTACAACATATAATCAAAGTCACGACATTGGTGCTTTAAAATAAAACAATTAAACATCACAAGTTTTATTTTTTTCTCTTCTTTTCCTCAAAGAGATCAGCAAATATGTCAGGTGTATTGGTTTAATACTCTACAGATCACTTTCTGAGAGACCATCTCTTTAAAAAGGTTAAAGAGATGGAAGCAAATTTTAAATTATGTAGTCCAGTTTAAAGAAAAGAAAACAGATAGCGATAAATTAAGGAACTTGTTCTAGTTTACCCCAAACTTTAGTTGGAAAGCCCAAAACTACAATCAGCTCTTGGGATTCTCAGACCCTTGAGCATTCTTCTGGCATACATATTGATCTATTGATTCACATTATTAAAAATGACAGAGTTGTTTCCTTTCTGTTCATACAGCCTCCATTTCCACCTAACATTTCACAAAAATTCCCATTAGAAACAGTTTAATTTTAGTTCAATATACTGCATGGCAGGGCTCTCAGCTGTAATGCATACAATCCATGTTATGCCCTCCATGTTGATGACTGATGACGTTTTTCTTGTTGACTGCCTGTATTTTGTTACTTTGTCACTTTCCCAATGTATAACAGTCTTCTCTTTCCTCATCGTTTTCTGCTGGACTTCACTGTCATAAAGTCTCACTTTTGGCTATGTTCTGTTTGATCTATCTTCTGATGCCATATTGTGATTTTCCTGTATTTTCTCAGAGATTTAAAAAAGGTTATCATTGGGGCCTGGGTGACTCAGTCAGTTAAGCATCCCACTCTTTTTTTTTTTTTTTTTCACTGAAAAAGTCAGTTATTTCATTTAGGTTTTGATACTGTACTTCTGGTACTTGGGTGCTAGAGGCCAAAAAGGTTACAGATCGCCATGAATATTTTGAAGTTTAAAATGAGTTCAAACCTCCATATACTCATTCAACTTAGCATTTCTTTCTTTCTTTCTTTCTTTCTTTCTTTCTCTCTCTTTCTTTCTTTCTTTCTTTTTTTTTTTTTCTCTTTCTTTCTTTCTTTCTTTCTTAACATATTATCAATCGGCTGACACACAGTGTGTAAAGTGTGGTTTTGTGTTTTGGAGTAGATTCCCATGGTTCATCACTTAGACACAACACCCAGTGCTCATCCCAACAAGTGCCCTCCTCAATGCCCATCACCCATTTTCCCCATCCTACTCTTGATTTTGGCTCAGGTCATGATCTCCTGGAGGTTCATGAGATCGAGCCCCACATCGGGCTCTGTGCTAACAGCATGGTGCCTGCTTGGGATTCTCTCTCCCTCTTTCTCTGCCCCTCCTCTGCACATGTGCACACTTTCTTTCTCAAAATAAATAAATAAAAACATTTTTAAAAAGGTTATCATGTAGACTTGTGACTCGAAGTTATATATGGATGAACATTTAATATTTTAGATATAACATAAATGCTCATAGGTAATATTTAAATGTAATATAAATATATAATATGCATATATATAAATACAAACATTTTTATTTTCATATTTCTTATAGTTTATGAACTCTTGATTAAAAATGCTTAGAGATGCAAATTATTTTTATAAGCAGCTTTATCCACCACATTAAATCCATGTAGGATTGTGTGCATGTAAGTTTATTTATAACTTTATTGAAGTGCTAAGCTTAACTGTATGTAGACTAAGTATACATCCAAAAATTGTTACGATTTTATTTTAACTATTCACTATACTTTTCTAAAGAACAATTATTTATTAACAGGTATGTATGATTTTATATCATAACTGGATATTTGACTACGCATTGGCCTGAGGGGTCCTGTGAAAAAGTTCTACTTTTGTTGTTTCTAATTATAACAGCAAACTTTCAAGTGGTTAATATTTTTCAAATGAAGAAATTCAAATTCAGAAGGGTCACACTGTCAGTAAGTGAGTGAATCAGTATTTTAATCTGGGTTCAAAGTTTGGTATTTTTTCTAATATTCTGGAGGGAAATAAAAACGTTAGAAGGGGAAACAAATGATGAGTCCATCACATCATCAGTCATCCAAGACCTATAGACCCACCTTTTATCATCCACGTACATGATGATACACTCATCAGCATGAGTGTGGATAGCTAGTTGGAGTCCGTAAATCTCTAAGCTCACTATACCAGGCTATGTGTAATATATATTACCTCCCCAACTTCTATCTGAATCCATCCCATTATGTCTTAAAATAGCAAACTCCGGCAACATTTGAAATGCCTTGTTTTACATAGGTTAAATTTCCACACTTATGGTGTGCAGCAAATTTCCAGTACTAGCAGATTTTATATTAGCAACTTCATTGGAAATCCCCAACCAAGCAATTTCTGCAGGGATAGCCTTCTGATCAACGTAGCCTGCTGGGTTGATGATCTCTGAAGAGCAATGTAATTCATTACTGCCCCTCCCATGGTATGCTGCTCGATTGGGGGAATTCTTATAACTTCTGTCCTATTCAGATATCTGCTGTGCAGAGGCACAGAGGCAGAGTACGGGATGCCACTGACAGTACCCATTTCAGGCAAAGTAAGCTTCCCTGCGGCTTTATTGAATAGGATATATAGCATTTGGCAACACTATAAACCTCTCATCCTTGAGTTGAAAATTAATTCACAAACATTAATTCTTTCAGAAGTGCTGCAATGTATATATTATAGGATGACAGAGTCACGGAATTTGCAAAAAGGAATTAAAAGATATTTAGTCAAACTCCTACTTTTAGAGATGAAGAAATGTGGGCCTAGAGAGATGAAGTGACTTGCTGAATTAATGCCTCTTTTTATAGCTTGAACATATTAAATTAATGCTCCCACACCATAGAATATACATGTACTTAAGCTACAAAGTGCAACTTCTTAGCCTTGTGAAGAAAGTATATTCAGTACTATAACAAGCAAGGATGAGGGTGAATTAGAGAGGAGGAGTAGGTTTGTAAAGCGACTTATCAAAGACAGGTACACCTTTAAGCATTTCAAAGTAGGCCAAGATTGCATAAAAATATAACTTACTTTCACTTGCTTCATTTTGAATTTTTGAAGATGGGAAAAGTGATGTAACGGCTTTAGAAAAATAGAATCTAGAAAACTTTCCTCCAATTTTATCTGAAATGCAAACACCACTTTCTTACTCTTAGCCTCTTTAGTCAGTCTCTGAATTTATACCAGTTTTCTGGCACTTTAGACTTTTTGAAAGAAGCAAAAGGGAAAAGAGAAGACAACATTTTAAGGGAAAAGTGGGATCTTGAGAATGACACATGATAATTTCCACCAGATCACAGCAACTTCAACATAGAATTGATTTTAAAGGTGTGCACATTTGACTCATCTGAGAAGCAGACATCAAGATGAATAGACACGTGCAAGAGATATACCATTAAAGATGAAAGAGAGGAAAGAGACGGAAGCAGGGTGATCCTGTAGACTGTGATGCAATCTGACACCAGTGAATACAGAGCTGGAAGGGAGGAGCATTCTCTAGGAGTCTCTTAGAGGGAATTTCGACAAAGCCAATGGGCCATTGCTGAGGCAAAGATACCCTTCAGAAGAGTGCTCTGTCCTGCAGGAATGGGTATGTACTAACATTCCTGTGGTACTCAGTCACTGTTTGGAAGTATCATGAAGGAAGTGTGGCATGATGAAACATTATGAAGGATCCAGAGAGATACAGCTCGGACAATCAGTCTACTTTGCTCTGTCCAGTAGGATATTGGAGTAGCAATTTTCATGGTCACTTTAGTCCATCTCGTGTACCACACAGATAATTTCCATGAATATTCATGTCCAACCTGGTCCTACATGAGTCTTACTTCCCAAGGAGCAGCTTAGAAGAATGAAGTTAATGGGATGAACTATAATCCTTGTTACTATAGTTGGTCTTGTGGTCACAACTAGTACTCATCATCAGCATCTACATTCTTTTTTTTTGTTTGTTTTGTTTTACTGTTTAGTTATTTTTGAGAGAGTGTATGGGGGGCGAGGGGCAGAGAGAGAGAATTTCAAGCAGTCTCTGCACTGTCAGTGTAGAGCCTGATGTGGGACTTGAACTCACAAAAGATGAGATCATGACCTGAGCTGAAGTCAAGAATTGGACACTCAGCTGACTGAATCACCCGGGTGTCCCATCAGCCTCTACTTTCTAATCTAAATTTCTTATGTCTACTGCTATCACTTAGCAGGTGCTAGTGGATGCCAGATAATCTAAAGACATGTCTGAGATGTCTGAGTTATAATTCTAGCTTCCTCAAGATAAGGATGGTGCATAAATCTATTACCAGCTATAACGGGGCAAGGAAGTATCGCTATGCAACCAAGCGGATTACCTGAGGCCACTCCTCCTTCTAGACTCCTATGTTTATTCTGTTAATGTATATATTGGATTATGAAGGATGACATACCGTCATGTCAGAATGTGTCCTCTGACCTGGAGTTTCAGTTGTGTCCTTTGAAACTCTAAATTCTTGGTTGCAGTACAATGTGAGGCCAATGAATTCTGAGTAGTAGAGTATGTGATAATATCCATGAATCTCATGGTCATGAGTCCACTGCCACACCCGCTCTGCTATGCAGTGGATCTCCTATTTCAATGTTCTTTCATTTGAAGTTCTGTGCTTGTGTATCAGACATTTTCTAAGCCCCCAGATAATGGTGCTACCCATTTCTATGGGCAGGAAAGCTAAAAACATGTTCAGTAACCATCCTTGTGAAAAATAACCACTGGCCCTTTCAGAACATAAGAGGCCCCATATAATTGACTTGTTCTTCAAGTGGCCTGTGATTTGTCCTCTTGAGGAAAGGTGCCATGTCAGTGGCTCTGCATTGGTGTTTGTTGTTTACAGTTTCAGTATACAGAGGGAGCGGTAGCTAGTTCAGCCTTGATTGGATACGCTTCCAGGTCCATACATATCTCTCATCTCTTCCACTAGGACCATTCTGCTCATGTGCATATTGTGCCAATTTCAGGGTGGCCAATAATGAATACCAGCTAATGTCAACCCTAATTGATTGACTAATTGATTATTCACTTCCTCCTTTTGGGTGCATACTTTCTGGTGGGTGTTAAAGTGTAATACAAAAGTTTTTCACACTTTGTGCTTACCCCTTTTGTACATCTTCATGCCACTAGATCTGACTTTCTCATATCTGGTCTCTAGTCATTTTCCTTTTAGGCACCTAACCAGAAGGCCAGGTCATTTGTCACTTCCCAGGAATATGTATATGCGTATGTATGTGTGTGTGTGTGTGTGTGTGTGTGTGTGTGTGAGTGTATCAACTATCTATCTAATCTTTCATCTCCCCCTAGAATACTTTGGTAAAAGATGAATGCCCAGGTGGACTGCTTCTAGATTTTCCCTTTGGAGATATTTATTTTTTACACTATTTCACAAGACAGCCTTGAATGTGGTTATTCTCTAGCCACCAACCACTTTCATCTTGCATCCCTGACACTGAGCTAACTCATTGTTAAACTAAGCTTGAGCTTTTCCCTCCACATTCAGCTGTTATGCAGGACCATCTTCCTTTCCAAATGGTCATAAATGCAACCTGGGAAAGGTTTATTTGGTGTAGTCACTGGGGATGACATGGGAGTTTGGGTTACTTGCTTACGTAGGTTACTTGTATCCTTGGTTTCTGATAGGGTTTGATGACGGATATACCATTTATATCTCAAAATGTATTGCTTCTAGACCAGCAACTTTACAACTTCCAGTACCTGATTTCTCACCTTCTAGAATGCATTACCTGCGGTGTACAAACTATCTGCTGCCCATTCTATATGATCAAATGATGTAATCAATGTAAGAGTTTGGTGTGCTATTTTGTTGGATCTTTAGGGAATCCAGATATTTTCAGACTATATTATGACAGAGTGAATGAATAGTAATGCAGCTCTGAGGTTAAACTGTAAATAAGTATTTGTCCATTACACATAAATACATATTGTTTCTGATCTTCTTTTCTCACTGAGATAGAAAACAACATATTCAGCAAATCATTGACCTTGTATTATATAATCAATTCTAGCAACCATACCATGTTCACTGAAACAGCTGGGGTCAGGGTATCTAGTTGGTTGAGTTTATAGTAATCTACAGTCCCTCTCTAGGATCCATACAGTTTCCAAAGGGTTAGACTGATGAATGTAAAAGAGATTTGGTAAAGACCACCACCATCCTTTAGGTATTTAATGGAAGCACTAATTCTACCATTTCCCCTGTGATACAACATTTTTCTGAATTACTATTTTGGTCTTGGAGAAGAAGAAGGTAATTGAGGATGTTCCCTTTTGGCTTTTTATTTCATACTCTTACTCCACAGGTTAGCAATCCAAGGGGTGGATTGCTCTAATTTCCAAGTATATAAATTTTAACTGTGAGATTCAAGAGTGGTGAAATGACCACTTGGTGGGCCTGTGAATGCAGTGGATACAATGGTACCCACATTTCAGTCAGGATACCCTGACTCCCTTTATTACCTGGCCCTTGCAAACTTCTTCCTATAGGAGAGCCATGATAATGCTTTCAATCTCTGGGTATCACTGTCAACTTAGATTCCATGTCATATTTTCTTCAATATATTTGGAAAATGTAAACAGCAGTAAGTTCTTTAATGGCACAATGAGGGAAATGGTACTTGCCACAGTATTACAGGGTTATCCTCTTAGGGAACTTTCACTTTGTTAGATGACAGGTTCTAGCTCTGAAAATTAGCTCAGGTCTGGGAACTAAGAAAGAAATCATGAATTTTTATTGAGGCAATATCTCTTTCTCCTACTCATTCATTCTTGCCTTTTTCTGGCTGTAGATATTAAGCCATAGCTTTGTTGGCTCTCTATATTTTCCTCATAGGGACACCATGCACTATTAACCATCTCTGTAAAAACCCTGTGGGCCAAGATTTCTCAGGTGTCCCTCTGACCTTGATGGTTATTATGATAATTGTGTCTTCCTGGTTTCTGGCAGTTAAATGCTACCACCTGGTCTATATATATTCAGGGCTGCTCTATCTCCATGAATATTAATGAGCCCTGGCCTGGGACTTCTCTGTTATCATCAGCTTTGGCCTGCAGAGGTGAGCCACCACTGAACTTCTTAGTGGCATTGGTACTTTTCTCACCAATGCATTCCTGATAGCCCTGGAAAATGGTATTTCCTATGGGCTCCATGGATTATATTCTCATGGTGTCTTACAGTTTCATATAATATATCCATTCCATCATTCCCACTTCCTTAATCTATTTCTTCATCATCTTTCAGGGAAATTCAGTCATTTTCCCTTAATTCAGGATAGGTCATTGATTTCTCCACACTTATATGATCCTCTTATCACTGAGTTTACCTCATCCTGTGGATTCTTTGCCAGGGTGTTATAATCTATACTCCAATAAAGTACTCCAGGTAAGGAATTCTTATTTATTCTGTGTTATATTCCAGCTCTCTTGAATAAACACCCTAAAATCCAATCCTAGAGATAGTACTCTGACACTTACTGGAACATGCTAGCTGATTTCTGTTGCCCCACTTAGAATATAATCTTTTTTTTCCTCCCTTTTCAGGTGCATTATATCCTCAGCCTGATGATGCTAGGATTTAAACTTAGATTTCTTCATGACAGCCAGGAGAGGTGGTATAGCTTCCAAAAGGGATACCTATTTCATTGTGAGGAAGTACCATCCTCAATGCCCTCTAAAGTGGTAGGGATATGTTGTAGTACCAACTAGGGAAAGATGAGCTCTTTCTGCAAGCCCTAAAGCTTCATGGATACTGCAGGGCCAACATTCTCAGAGAATCTGTCCAGAAATCCCTATTCCTTCTTTCAAGATCTCAGTGCTTTGGATGGACTCTGATTTTAGTATAACATGCTTGGATGATCATTTGAATATCCTTGGAGCTTTGCCAATCTATCAGGTCCTGAGTTTGCTCCTTATCTATGTATGTTCTTCCCCAGAAGCCAATAATAGCTTCTTTTAAGTCCCCCCAAAGGCCCACTTTCTCTCACAGAGTGCTTTTAATTGCTTGTTAATGTCCCTTAGTTTCTCATTATTGCTTTGTAGGTTGTCAATGTAAGTTTGCAATAACTAGTGAACTCTACTGACTTTGTGGAGTTCTCCACCACATACAAACAAGTTTGAAATGATTGAGTCATTAGAATGAGCTAATCATCATTAGTCATTAGATCATTAGTCATTAGAATGAGTAAGTCATCAGATTCTAATGACTAAACCATCAGGATGGGCATAATAGTGCCCATCCTGCTCAGTCATTGACTCAGCTCCGCTCATGGAAAGTGTGGCCTCTGTGTCAATATAGCAGTGGAGGGATGCCAAACCTCTTGATTTCAGTTCTGATTTCAGCTCAGGTCATGATCTCATGCTTCACGGGATCAAGCCCTGCAACAGGTTCTGTGCTGACACATAGAGGCTGCTTGGGATTCTCTCTCTCCTCTTTCTTTGCCCCTCCCTTCACTCACGCTTTCTCTCTCTCTCTCTCAAAATAGATAAATAACATTTAAAAGATATACATAGCAGTGGATTCTGAGAGGTGGCACCTAGGAAGACAAGTCTACCAGGTCATCTGAGCATGACAGCCACAAAATGTCATCAAGTACGACTTCCCCATATTATGGATGAGAACACTTAGATCAGAGGCTGAAAGACTTGCCTAATGTCAAAAATTCACATAGTAGCAGATTGATATTTCTTGCTGTGAATATCCTACAAATTCACAAAACTGCATATCTGTTGTCTAATGGGTATTTACTACTTAGAAATCAAAAAGGTAAATGTTTACGTCTTAATTTGATATTGTTGCATCCTAACTTCTGCTCCTCTTGAAATTGTTATCTAGGATTTCCGGTCTATCCAGTAACCCAAGGGGACACTGAGACTGTTTCTGTTTCTTAAAGGAGAAATAGGAGCTCATCAGGTAGACAACATGGTAATAATATTTTTCTAGATAGAATAAACCTGAGCAAAAACCCAGAGACATAGAAACCTAGACTGTTTCTTGTCTGTGGTGGTGAGTAAACAAACTGACACACGATAACATTGTATAGGGCTCAACACACACACACACACACACACACACACACACACACTCACACAAGTGCCATGAAATGGGATATTTGAATAACATCAGAAGATTGTATGAATGCAAATCCTTGTTATGTGATGTACTATAGTTTTGCCAGATGTTACCACCGGGGAAACTGGGTAAAGGATAGATGGGAATTCTCTGCATTATATCTTATAACTTCATGAGAACTATAGTTATCTTCAGATATTAACTTAAAAGTTGAATGGAAAAGCAAATATTTCCTATTTGAGGGAGGAAGATATGTTTGAATAAATTACAAAGTAGAGTAAATGTGGTATTAGAAAACACAGTTCACATTTCTAAAAATCTTTCATATAAAACTAGTCAAGTCCTGAGGCAGGAAATAGAGGGTAAATTAGCTCTTAAAATTAGTTCCTTTTTTTAAGTTTATTTATTTATTTTGTGAGAAAGGGAGAGGGAGGAAAGGGCAGAGAGAGAGAGGCAGAAAGAGAATCACAAACCATGAGATCATGGCCTGAGCCAAGATCAAGAGTCAGATGCTTAACCAACTAAGCCACACAGGTGCCCCTTAAAATCAGTTTCTTGAAAAGAAAAATGTTACAGGGTAGAAAACAGATTCCATGACCAGCTGAGTTTGCGAGCTGACATTCTAAACATCAGATCCATTTAGATCAGAGAAGACAGGTGAAGAGTCAGGTACAAAATTTGTATCCTCTTGGTCATTTTGCCAGTCCAACCATACAAGATACTTTGGAAACCTAATCTATTCCTCATAATGGCATTTACAGATATCAGAGAAATCCCAGGACCTAACAAGCACTGAGGAAATTTTCAGACATTACCAAGATTCCACACAGAACCGAGAGCAATTGAAGAAAGAAATTCAAAATATTGACAGGAGTTCCAGAAGGCAACTAGAGAATATCTTGTGGCTGAACTGAAAAAAAAAGTGAAATTGGTGCTGGATAAATGGCTAGAGAAAAGTAAATAGGAACCTCTTGACTGTGAAATTAAGATAGCCTTGTCCAAATGTGCTAGTATGTATATCTTCTATCACTCAGTGCTTACTAAAAGTGAGCAAATTTAACAAAAAAACAGTTCCTATCTACGCTTTTAAAATTCTGGTCCTGTTTTCAGCTTGTTTGAATGGCTGAAAATTTTGAAATAAGAAATGCTACCAATTAAGATTTGTCTAAAGTGTGGAGATAATCCAAGTTCTATATCACAAAATATGAAGGCATTGACAATGCTTAACAGACGCCATAAGGTGTCCTATGTTCTTAAAAACCTAAGGTACTGGGTACAAGTTTCTTTTAAATAGAAATATTTTGTTCTTTCTTTTAGTCATTTAGCTTACATCAAATAGCATTTTTATTTTTATTTTTTATCTTTAACTGTTGTGACAAGAGGCTTATTTACCTCTCATTTATTTGAGAGACAGCTTTCCTCTTGACAGTAATTAGGTAAGCATTGCTGACTCATTCCCAATCAAGACTTTAGTGCTCACTTAAGAGCATTCTTCAAACTGCAGAATCAGGATAACAAGTGCCAATCGTTAGGATTTGAGTGCTTGAAAGAATATCTGCTACCAAGTCAACGGTTGCAACCAGGACAGGTTTCAGGGACCTGTGACCTGTGTAGTCACACAGGCCCCTTACAACAAGGGCCCAACACTTGATTGGATGCTCTGCTCTCGCTGTTTTGAAATTCTTAGTGATTTTTTGAACAAGAAACCCAGCGTTTTTATTATGCACCTGCCAATTATGAATCTGGTCCTGAATGGACCTGCAATCAGAGGAGGGGAGTAGCTACTCTCCCTAGAAGGGGAAGGGAGAAAGGAGCTTCCTTGATGCACATACCTGGAAACTCGCTCCTAGAGGGTTTGGCACGGAAGTGACTTGAGGGCTGACTTATCTTTCACTGCTGGGGATTCAGTGCGTGGGTCTCTGACAGGCCTTTTCATAACACATCTGGAACATTTTGTTTATCAAGAGACAGTTTACCCAGATTGGGGGGGAAAACAAAACAAAACAAAACAAAACAAGAAACAGGAAAGGGAATGTGGCAAACCAAATCTGAGTTCAGTGTTGTCAAAGATAGAAAGTTGGGGGAAGCCACTTTCTCTTATGGTTATGGCTCATTCTATCACCCATAATGGAATCACTAAAAATCTTGAAGAGTAAATTTGGTATTAGAAAACATTTCCCATTTCTAAAAATATTTCATACAAAGCTAGTCAAGTCCTGAGGCAGGAAATAGAGGATAAATTATCTCTTAAAATCGGTTTCATTTTTTAAGTTTATTTATTTGAGACAGAGAGAGAGAAAGAGAGAGAGAGAGAGAGAGAGTAGGGGATGGGCAGAGAGAAAGAGAGAGAGAGAGAGAGAGAGAGAATCAAGATTTTTAGTGATTCCATTATGGGTGATAGAATGAGCCAGAAACTCAAAAGTTAGCAAACTTTTGTCTGGACATATGTTTTTGTCCTTTAAATTGTAAATACTCATTGTGTTCTTAGATGTTGGAATTGCTTTGTTACTGTTGTGTTGAGCATTTTGTGTCTGTGTTCATAAGGGATGTTGGCTTGTAGCTTTCTTGTTTTATCTTCACCTGGTGTTTTGGTATCACCAAATGTTGGCTTCATAAAATGAGTTGAGGATTGTTTTCTCCTATCCAGGCCTGGACATTTTATTTTGGAAATTTTAAAATTGGTACTTCAATTTCTTTACCTGTTGTTTTTCTTTCAGAAGTTTCATTTCTTTTGAGTTAGTTCTAGTAATTACTGTCTTTCTAGGGACTTTTCTAATTAATGTAAATTGTATGTGTATAGTACCTTTATAATTTTCTTTAAAACATTTTAAAAGTTTATTTATTAATTTTGAGAGAGAAAGCACGTGCAGTGGAAGGGCACAGAGAGGAGGAGAGAAAAATCCCCAAGCAGGCTCCGTGTTCTCAGCACTGAGACACAGGGCTCGGACTCACGAACCATGAGATCATGGTCTGAGCTAAAATCAAGAGTTGGACACTTAACTGACTGAACTACCCAGGCATCCCTACCCCACCCTGCTCATATTTTTTTTTTTAAGATCTGAAAGATCAGTAGTAATATTTCCTTTTTCGTTCTTAATTTTAATAATTTGAGTCTTCTCTATTTTCTTCTTGACAGTCTAGCTAAACATTTGCCAATCTTTGAAAGAACCAACCTTTGCTTTTGTTGATTTTCTCCATTGTTTTTCTGTTTTCTCATTCATTCATTTCCATTCTAATCTTTATTAATTTTTCCTTTGCTTACTTTTGGTTTAATTTGCCATTCCTTTGTTCAATTTCCTTAATGTAGAAGATTAAGTTATCTATTTTATGTTCTTTTTTTCTAAGATAGGCAATTAAGACTCTAAATTTCTCTATAGTACTGCTTTAGATTAATACTATAAATTTTGATATTTTTTATTTTTAATTAAGTTAAAATATGCATTGTGATTTATTTTTTGAGCAATGGGCTATTTAGAAATGTGTTATTTATTTACCAAATATTTGTGACTTTTTTCAAATTTTGTTTTTGATTTCTATTTTAATTCCATTTTGGTCAAGAAATACATTTTGTATGAATCCAGTTCTTACCAACATATTGAGACTTTTCTATGGACGAGCCTATGACTTATTCTGGGAGTGTTCCATGCACACTTGTAATGCATTTTTTTTCTGGTATTGCAGCAGAGTGTTCTATAGATGTAAGTTAAGTCAAGTTGACTGACAGTGTTATTTGTGTCTTCTTTATGCTTACTGATTTTCTGTCTAGCTATTCAGTCAGCTATTGGGAATGGGTTACTGAAGTCTCCAACTAATTTTGTTGTATTATCTCCTCTTTTCAATTCTGTTAGTTTTTGCTTCATATCCTGCATTTTTT
This sequence comes from Panthera pardus, assembly GCF_024362965.1. Classification (NCBI taxonomy): domain Eukaryota; kingdom Metazoa; phylum Chordata; class Mammalia; order Carnivora; family Felidae; genus Panthera; species Panthera pardus. The sequence continues at coordinate 104,402,553 of NW_026526732.1, forward strand.
GTGCTATTTTCAGGCGTGTATGTGTTTGCAGTTGCTTTACTTCCTTATGAATTGGATATCATTTTAAGCATAACACACCCCTCTTTTTTTCTATTAACATTATAAAAAATCAAGTAAATTCTGATTCACATTAGTAAAGTCACTATATTAGTACTATGGTTAATGTTTGTATGAGGGATATTTATTCATTCTTTTACATTCAACCACTTCGTGTACCTGAATGTAAAGTGTAAGTAGTCCTGTAGCCATTAATGTTCGGTGTATTAAGAGTTTTCCACTGAATCATAATCAAGACAGTATATATATATACATATATATATATATATATATATATATATATATATATACACATTTCTATTTTGCATATGTGCAAGCATATTATAAAGGGACCATACAGTAGAATATGTGTTAGATTTTTAAAATGAGAAAGAGGAATGGTGTCTCTCTCATATAAAAACATAAAGGACAAAGGATTGTGCACAAATGTCATTAAATATATAAATATCTTGAGGGAAAAGTGATTTTAAAAATCTCTTTTGTATTCAAGCTCCTTTATCCAATCCATAGCATATTCTTAAGAGTGGGTCTTATGACTGTGAACTGGTCAGAAATTGAGGGAAATCTTAAAGATGTTCCAAGGAGTATCTTGTTCAATGCCTAATCAATTTAAACTTCCTATCCTTGATTTCATAGCAAATTCTCTCAAATAAAGTTAGACAAATTACATTGCTCCCCAATGAAATTGAGGAATTAATAGTAAGATTTAACTGTTAATACAGTTAAATACCAATAGCACAAATAAAGCAAAACCTTTTTTTAATACTCCACAAGTTTGTTTTACAGGTTTTTAATTTTTAAATACTTGGTTTTACTCCTGTATTATTTCATTTACTCAAACATCACATAGTTTTTAACTTGTATATGTATATACATACACTAGTATACAAGTTATACTGAGTATACTAAATATCCACTACACAGTGAGTCATGAAAACATATGAGGCACCTGCCTTTGTGGGATCTATAGCATAGAGGGTAAAGCAGACATAGAGTGATCATACAAATATATTTACAAAGTACTAAACATGTTGAAAAGTTACACGTATTGTAAAATCCTATGAAGGACCCTGATTCAATATTGGACATCAATGAAGTCTATTTTAAGAAAAAGCCATGTGAGTTGAGAGCTGACAGCAGAACAGGAGTTTTGTAGGAAAAGATGGTTTGAATAAAATATTCTAGGGAGATGGAAGAAAGGACAAGTGCCAAGGCATTGATTTGTGGGGGAAAACGATATTCTAACAGCTGAAAGAGGTTGTAGGGGCTTAACTAGAAAATGGACTGGGGAGAGAAATTGAGGAACAATAAGATTTTCAGTTTTAAAATATCATCCTGGTTTGCCTTGTATAGAATGGATTCAAAGGAGGCAGAAATCAAAGAGGTGAAAACTATTAGCTAACAATTAGAATAGTCCAAGCAAGGGAAGAAAGTAGGTGAAACTGAGGGAGGAGGAGTTAAGATAAAAAGACAGTTTTCAGAGCTATTTAGAAGGTAATATCAATACCAAATAAAAGAGTATTGGTTATGATGGTTAGGAACTAGGAGTGATCAGGGTTAAATGCTAGATTTTTGACTTGCACAGTTCTGCAAATTCTAGTTTCAGTCGTTAAGAATGTAACCCTGGGGGTGCCTAGGTGGCTCAGCCAATTAAGCATCCGATTTTGACTCACGTCATGATCTCACAGTTCGTGAGTTCAAGCCCTGCACGGGGCTCTGCACTGACTGTGGAACCTGCTTGGGATTCCATCTCTGTCTCTCTGTGCTCCCCACCTGACCTACTCATGTGCTCTCTCTCTCAAAAATAAATAAAATTTTAAAAAATGTAACCCTGGATAAGAAATATTTTTGAGGGAAGATAGTAAATTTAATTTCAGATATGCTGAATCAAGTGCCCTTTAAGGCATGTCAGTAAGGTATGTTAGGAAAGTAGTTTGATGAAAGAGTGTAGACTCAGAAAAAAACACATATAAATTTGAAAAAGTTACCTGCATTCATATTGTACTTTAAGACAATGGTATGGATTAGAGCAAAAAGATCCATAGAGGATTCTGAATCAGAAGAGGAAGTAGTTGGGGGAGATGTTTGAGGAGCTTGAAATTTAAAGGTCAGGTATAGGATGATAAACCCATCGAGATGACTAAGAATAGGCCACAAGGACACTGAAATTCTGTTAATTTTTTTTTCTAAATTAGAGGTACTTAACAGTGTTGAGTGAATTACTCAGTTTTTTTTTTTAATTTTTAATTTAATTTTATTTTTAAATTCACATCTGAATTAGTTAGCATATAGTGCAACAATGATTTCAGGGGTAGATTTCTTAATTCCCCTTACCCATTTAGCCCACCCTCCCTCCCACAACCCCCCCAGTAACCCTCTGTTTGTTCTCCATATTTATGAGTCTCTTATGTTTTGTCCCCCTCCCTGTTTTTATATTATTTTTGTTTCCCTTCCCTTATGTTCACCTGTTTTGTTTCTTAAAGTCCTGATATGAGTGAAGTCATATGATATTTGTCTTTCTCTAATTTCACTTAGCATAATACCCTCTAGTTCCATCCACGTAGTTGCAAATGGCAAGATTTCATTCTTTTTGATTGTGGAGTAATACACATTGTGTGTGTGTGTGTGTGTGTGTGTGTGTGTGTGTGTGTGTGTGTGTGTGTATACACCACATTTTCTTTATCCATTCACCCATCGATGGACATTTGGGCTCTTTTCATACTTTGGCTATTGTTGATAATGCTGCTATAAAGATTGGGGTGCATGTATCCTTTTGAAACAGCATACCTGTGTCTCTTGGATAAATACCTAGTAGTGCAATTGCTGGGTCATAGAGTAGTTCTACTTTTAGTTTTTTGAGGAACCTCCATACTGTTTTCCAGAGTGGCTGCACCAGCTTGCATTGCAACCAACAATGCAAAATTCTTTTTCTCCGCATCCTCGCCAACATCTGTTGTTGCCTGAGTTGTTAATGTTAGCCATTCTGACAGGTGTAAGGTATCCTTTCTTGATAAAACCCCCCAAGAAAGTAGGGATAGAAAGATCATACCTTGAGATCATAAAAGCCATATATGAATGAACCAACACAATATCATCCTCAATGTGGAAAAACTGAGAGCTTTACCCCTAAAGTCAGGAACAAGACAGGGATGTCCACTCTTGCCACTGTTATTCAACATAGTATTGGAAGTCTTAGCCTCTGCAATCAGACAACACAAAGAAATAAAAGACATCCAAATTGGCCAGGAAGAGGTCAAACGTTCACTCTTCACAGATAACATTATACTCTATATGGAAAACCCTAAAGATTCCAACAAAAAACTGCTAGAACTGATTCATGAATTCAGCAAAGTTGCAGGATATAAAATCAACGTACAGAAATTGGTTGCATTCCTATTCACCAACAGTGAAGCAACAGAAAGAGAAATCAAGGAATCGATCCCATTTACAATTGCACCAAAACCCATAAAATACCTAGGAATAAATCTAACCAAAGAGGTGAAAAATCCATACACCAAAAACTATACAAAGCTTATAAAAGAAATTGAAGAAGATACACACACAAAAAAAATGGAAAAAGATTCCATGCTCCTGGATAGAAAGAACAAATATTGTTAAAATGTCAATACTACCAAATTACTCAGTTTTTTAATGCCTTTGTCTTGGGCCCATCTGAGTGGGATCCATTATTCTCTGACCCAGTAGTCTAGCGATATTATGTTTTCTGTACTGATAGATGGATTATCCAGCCTCACATGCAATATTATTAATGGGCTTTTGGGAATGTTTCCCCACACGCAAAAATAAAGGTTGCTTTTCTCCCAAATTTCAAGTTAGAACATCCGTCAACATGCAAAAACTCATAGGCACCATCTCCATTTAACCAGCAACTATTTACAGTTGATTCTTGAACAATATGCGGGTTAGAGGCACTGAACCCCACACAGTCAAAATTTGCCTATGACTTTTGATTCCCCCCAAACCTAACTACTAATAGCCTACTGTTGAAGCCTTACTGATAACAGTTGATTAACACATATTTTGCATAAGTATTATATATTGTATTCTTATAATAAAATAATGTTAAATGTTATTAAGAAAATTATAAGGGACAGAAATACATTTACAGTATTTTGCAGTAAAGAATCTCCCTATAAGTGGGCTTGTAAAGTTCAAAGTTGGTGTTGTTTGAGTCCAGTGTGTTTATAACGTAGGTTGCAATGTGTTTATACGGCACTTTACTGAGATTAGGTTATAATCAAGTAGGGAAGCGAATTTAAATGATGGCTTCTGAAAGGGAGTAAGGCAGGCTCAAACACACACACACACACACACACACACACACACACACACACACACACACACAGACACACACGAATGCAGCCTTTTCTTTATAACTTCAGTGTCATCTTTCAGTTTTTTTATCCAGCATTACAGATGATTGACATAATTTTGAACTTTGGGCTTTTAAAACCTCATGCCACATCTCTCTTCATTTATAAGGCACTCATGGATTTGGTAATTATTCCTTTTTTTTTTAATTTTTTGTCCAAGTAATGGCATTGTTATTAAATAAATCTAAGTGGATTAAAAAGTAACTTATTAGGTATACTTACTAACCATTCTATTTATTATATATTTCTAAGCTTTTAAAACTTTTGCAGAAAATTATACTATTTTTTATATCAAGTTAGTATAGTAAGTTCTAGTGTGAATCTAATCTTTTTCAAGGGGCAGGGAGGGAGCAGATTCTTGATTGATCCTGTGAAATATAATGTATCTGCTCTCTCTACCTCAATTACTCTTAAATATATCCCTATTAACATAAAGTTTGTGATGGTAAGTGATTCATGAATAGATTTTTCTTCTAATTCTGAATAAATATCTTCATTTAGTTTTTCTATGTCATTAATATTCAAATGACAGTTGTAATAAAATTCTGTCTAGATCAAGGGCATTTCCTTACAAATAGATCAATATTGCAAAGCTCATATTATATCCTATCATCTGACTTTAGACTATGAAAAATAAATACTGTTTGCCATGATTTTTAGGACCACCTCTACATCTCACCTTGCCTCTGTTTTTTGTCTCCTAAACTCCCTTAAGGTTGACAATTTCTTATGTAACTGTCCTCTCAGAGACTTTTGTAAATATCATTGCGACACTTTTTCTAGACTGAGAAAAATGCCTTGGGTGGCTGCCTAGCCTGGTCTCATTAATATGCATCCGCATTGCCCTCCTGTGACAGCAGAGAAAATACAGAGACAGGAGGGTGGGGAATTAAATTATGTGAATTTTCCTCTAGTGACAAGGTGATGAATCAAATAACTATACCGATCTCTGAATATCTATTTTTATTCCTCATTCCAGGAATTTCCCTACCAGGTAAGGCAAACAACCAAAAAAAAATCTAGAAAATTCATTCACATTGAGATCAGTTGACAGTCTTTCACAGAGTGTATATGAAATTTACCCTTGACTTCTGAAGAAGGGTATTTTTAGAGAAGAAAAGTGTCAAGGGCTTAAATACTTAAACATTGTTTTTGTTCAACATTGAAAAAGAGAAATGAAAACTTTTACTGATTGTAAACTTTGGCTATTACCCTTTGTTTTACCCTTACCCTATATATTTGTTTTCATTCTTTATCATTAGTTCTTCCTGGAAATGAATATAATGTGAAACTATTAATTTCCTTATAACTTACTTGTTTTTAGGATTTTTGGTTTTCATATCATAGGGCTGTTGAGTTTGGGAAGAAAATTAGAAGAGTTATATGGATGGATTTGCCAGGGTAAATAGAAGAGTAGTAATAGAAGTGAGATGACTATATTTCATTTCTATTGTGATTATATAGGACATATTCAGAAATTATGCTTGAATAATACTTTGTTGCTCCAAGCAATTGATTATAGATCCATACCTGAGGAAAGATAGAAGAAGAGGAGACTGATTCAAAGCACAGGGATTAGAGGGTCACTCACAAGAATCAGGTATTTTCTTTGTACCTATACATTTCAATTTTTTTAATACATCCATCCATTCATTATCAACCTATCAATAATCTCTCTATCGCTTATATAGTGGAATCCATTCAGAAGCTAAGGAATAACATTTAAAATAAATTAATGCAGAACTTCTCTTGTGTCAAGATAAAGCCTCAGGCTCCCTGAGTCCTAGCCTCACCTTTATACCCTGCTTCTCTGACATCCCTTCTTTTCAGAAAAGACCATGGAGATGTACACAGTGCTCAGCATGAAGACTATTGCCCAGAGTTATTTCTGTAATATGGAAGCCCATTTTGACTTTTCCCGTATGTATTCAGAGTTAGATATCACAAAATTATGAAGGAGGCCGAGAGAATTGACTTTCTTTCCTTTCTGGTTACATCTCTTCTTTCCTGGCCACTTCTTTCTTTTCTTAATGCTTAGAAATTCTCTACAGCCTATAGTTGATAAGATCTGCCGTCTTCCACTCCTAGTATATATCATGCTGAAATTTGCCCATTCTTATTCATGCCGCATGCTTCATATGAATGACTACTGTCTTAATTTGCTGTATAGAGGAAAGAAATCTTATTGTATGAAATAATTATTTCATTATTATTCATTATTCAAATGATTACTGTCTTGTTTTATTTTCTAGAACAGTTGCCTCTTAAAAATAGATGCAAGTCCTGAGTCTTCCCTTGTAAAATTTGCATGAGATTGCAAATTGTATTTTAGCTCACAGCATTGTTTCAGATATATTGAAAATCTGACTACACAGGTGTTTGCCAACTTTTCCTGCTAATATGTGCAGCTCCGATTCTACTTGGCCATGTATGCTAAGGGGACCCAGTATAATGTTGGTGTACTACATATATTCAACAAATACTCATTGAATTTTATCAAACAGAGCTGGGAAATCTAGGATCCTGCAGCTCAGGTACAAAAAAGGGCGGGGGCTCTCAGAATTTGCAGGTGAGATGGGATAAGAGGAATGCATGAAATAGACATACATTAAGAGGGAAGAGGAGACAAGATCTGGAACTTGTTTACAGCACTACATTTCACTGGTATAGTACAATGTCATTACCTTAGAAATGGGTCTATGTGAATCTTACAGATTTGTGGAATTTTCTGTAAATCTTGTGAAAGTTACAGAACTTTTTTTAAAATTTTATATATAAAATATGCAAGTTACAATGTGGGCAATGTATGGACATTTCTGGGACTTCATGATGCCTGTCAATCCAACTCAATGGATCTATAAACCATGTTAAAAGTCCCTATTGTATTGCAATCTGAAATAGGGCCTAGAGATGTGGTTACTGTGAAAACAAAATTCTCTCTGATTATTTTCCAGATTAAGGAATGGACTTCTGCTCCTAAAGAAACCACAGTGGTCCTATGGAAAATAGGCTGTGATTTCTATAACTTAGCACCAATTAGAGTTGATGGAGATAATTTCTATGTGTTGGCTGTGTGGTTGTAGTATACTGACAGATAATGCTGCTAAATTAGTTCTTTTTGATTTATATAGAAAATGCAAACTGATAGAGATTCACCTGACAGCTAACTTGCATAATGATGACCTAAGATTTTACACTTATATTAATGAGTATCAGCTATTCAAATAAGCTCTGGGAACTGACAAGATGCAACTTGAAAGCTGCAGCTTGTTAAGAAAAAAACAAAAAAAAAACAATGCAGTGAAGTGATCCTCATTGTTCCTAATTCAACTCTCTCAAAAAGAGAAAGTTTACTCTATGAATGCTGTTGTCCAAGGGCAAAGAGTTCACCATGACCCAATTTTACTCAATATCTAGCCAGTCCTGCATGCTCAAGCAGCAGACAGCTACATTAAGCCATAGAGCTCTAGCCCAATCATAACTAATAGTTATACTGTTGCTAAAAATCCAAGCCCTACTCAAAAAGTTGAAGTTGGTTATATTTAGATATTTGAGCAACAAATTTGGAATTTCACTGAACCAGTTTCCAAAGAGGCAGCTCATCATATATGCACCTCATGTTTAAGATTTAATACTGATTTATTTGCAGAATATAGACAATTTATAGACAGGACCAAATAACTCAGCAATCCCAGAAAAAAAAAATCTTGAGAGAACTTAAAGCAGTAAGGTCTATCTAGTTCAACACAGCAAGTATCTTTTTCTTACCTAAATTCCACTGGAAAGTACGGAAGAGTCTGTCCTAGTACACACCAATTTTACTTCCCTGACCTCACTGCTAAAAGGTGTAATATAGACAGAGTAGTAATGTACACTTTAAATTGTTAGATGAATGACAGTTTTGTCAACTGTCATATATTTCATTTAAAAATTCAAATCATGCAGGGATGGCATTAAAAAACAAATCGATTATTAATGGTATATTTTGATATTCACTATGTGTATCCTGGAAGTTGACTTTTTTGAGTACTGACTTTTAAAATCTTTAAATAATCTTTTTTTCCTTCCCTATTAGTGCCCGCCCAATTGTTAAATACTAAGGGGAAATCTTTGTGTCTTTATGTAAAGTAGGCTGCAGTTATCATCATTTAAAGTAATATGATAGGAGTATAATTATTGAAATGGAAAAAAAAATGTTCAATGTGTGTTACTAAATGACCAAAAAAATGCATTTAAAACAATGTGTTTGTTATTTCCATCTATATAGAAAAACAAGATAAATCAAAACATAAAACCATCTACACACACATAACACAAACACATACACAAAACTCTGAAAGTAAATGCAACAAACACATCGTTGGTTCACTTTGGGTAGAAAGATTAAGGTTAACTTTTTCAAATTTCTTTTCTTTCTACACTTTTTTTTAAGAATTGCAAAATTACATCATAGTTCTTAACAAAAGGAAAAATTCTTTTTCCCATCACCTTCACCATCATACCTACCCTATCTTCGACATCTCAAGTCTTCAAGTATGTAGCGCTAGGTAGCTTTGTAATAGAAGCTTTTTGCATTTGAAAGACCTTGAAAACTGGAAAGGCTTGGAAGTTTATTTTATTTATTTTTTATTTGAGAGAGAGAGGGGTAGAGGGGCAGAGGGAGAGAATCCTAAGCAGGCTTCACACTCAGCATGAAGCCTGACGTGGGGCTCAATCTCCGAACCCTGGGATCATGACCTGAGCTGAAATCAAGAGTCAGATAGATGTTCAACCAACTGAGCCATCCAGGCACCCCAAGGCTTGAAAGTTTAAGTTACATTTCCTCTCAGGATATACAACTCACACTATGTAATTTTTAAGTGCAGTTTTAAAAAGTATAATATATGCACATAAATAAAAGAATATACCATAAATAATAAATTACCACAAAGTGAATACTTCTGTATAACTACCATTCATTTCAGGAAATAGACCATTACAAGCATCTTGGAAGTCCTCTTTCTGAAATCCAGTTATAACGAACCCAAAAGATAATCACTATCCTGACTTCTAGCGCCATAGAATCATACATAAAGCAAATAATACTAGATATGTTTCATGTCTGTGGCATCTTTAGCTCAATAATATGTTTATGAAATCCATATTATTGCGTGTAGTATGCTCTATTTATTCTCATTGCTTTACAATATCCCATTGTATAAATATGTTTCACTTTCCTCATTATAATATTGATGAATATTTTCTCCTTTTTTTAACTTCTTGTTTCTTTCTTAACAGACTCATCAATTTCACATATATGTATAGTTATATACATATGGGTATGTATAAGGGTGAAATTATATCATCATACAGTGTGCATATGTTCAGATTTATTAAATACTCTCAAACATTTTTAGAAGTGATAACACAACATATACTAGTTGTAGTGTCTGAAAGTTTCTATTGCCCCATGTTCTCTCCAACACTTTGTGTTATTAATCTATTATTTTTATTAATTTTAGCCATTTGTCATGTCATTATTTTATTTTCTTAGTTAACTTACTATTTATAGTTCTTTATTTTATTACTTTAGAAATTGCTTTATGGTTTATTGCTTTATGTGTTATAGCCATGTATCCTTAACTCACCAGTCTACATTCCTGTGTTAGTATACCACTTCAGCCATGATAATCTCACACAATAGACTTCCATTCTTCCACTCTTTACTTTTATGCATTTGTTGGCATATATTTTACTTTTATGCAAGTTATAAACTCCAAACTACATTGGTATTATTTTTGTTTAAAAGTCAATTATCTTTCAAAGAAATTTTAATAATAGAAAATATTCTCACACTTTTTACCTAGTTACCATTTCTGGTACTTGTCATCCCATTGTGTAGATATGTATTTCCATCTAATGTAATTTTTCTGCCTGAAGGACTTCCTATTACATTTCTTGTAGTGTGGGTCAGCTAGTGACAGATTCTTTCCTCTATTATATGTCTGAAGAAGTCCTTATCTTACCTTTGTTTGAAAGATATTTTCACAGGGTATAGAATCCTATATGTCAGCTATTTTCTTTTTTTCCCAGTGCTTTAATAATGTTCAATATTCTCCTCAATTGCATTGTTTTCAGTGAAAAATATGCCAAACATTTTTTTTTAAACCTCTGCAGGTCCATGTGTTTTTCCTTTGGATACTTTCTACTTTTACTGGTTTTGAGAAATTTGATTTTGATATGCCATAATTTTTGTCATATTTCTTATGTTTCAAATTTTTGGGGGGCTTTTAGATCTGAAGAGTTATATTTTTTAATCAAATTTGGAAAATTTTTGGTTTTTCCTCTTCAAATATTTTCTGTATTTTATCCTTGCTCTCCTCTCCTTTAAGGCCTCCGATTACATGAATGTTGCTATTTAACATTATTTCCCAATTCATTGATGCCCTATCCACTTTTTAAATATTTTATTTTCTAAACGTGTCTTTGTATAGTTTTAATGACTATTATCTTCAATTTGCTAATATTTTCCTCTGCAGTGTTTAATTTTCCATTAATCCCATCTAGTGTGTTTACATCTTAGACACTGTAATTTTTTTTAAACAAATGAATTTTTTTAAGTTTATTTATTTTGAGAGAGACAGAGAGAGTATGAGCAGGGGAGGAGCAGAGAGAGAGAGAGAGAGAGAGGGAGAGAGAGAATCTTAAGCAAGCTCCGCACTGCCAGTGCAGAGCCTGACACCGGGCTAAACCCCACAAAACCCGAGATCATGACCTGAGCTGAAGTCAAGAGTTGGACACTCAACTGACGGAGCCACCCAGGCACCGTAGACAGTGTGATTTTTATCTCTAGGAGTTTCATTTGTCTTTCATATCTATGATGAACTCTTTGATTGCATGATAGGCAGTTATAGCTTTTAATTCTAGCATAATAATAACAACTTTTAATTCTAACTACTAATTCTAACATCTATGCCAGTTGAGGTTAATTTTTAGGAATTTATTTTGCTCTCCATGAAGTGTCATGTTTTATTTACACACCTGGTAATTTTTCAATGGAATGTAGACATTGTGAGTTTTATCTTTGTTGAGTGCTGTGTATATTTGTATTCATGTAAGTATTCTTGAGCTTTGTTATGAACTACAGTTCTCCATAAATTTTATCTGTTTGGGTTTTGTTTTTATTAAGTGGCAAGAGAGAAGCTTTGCTCAATCTAAGGCTAAATATTCCCCACTTCTGAGACAACACTTTTCTACATACTCTAATACTTTGTGAATCTTGAGGTTTTCCAGTTTGGATGATGGGAATGGGGGCTATTGTTAGCCCTGCACAAGTACCGGGCTTTATTATTTTCATTCAAAAAATTTAATGGAGGTGAAATTCCCCATAACAGAATTAACTATTATAAAGTATACAATTCAGGGGCATTTAGCATATTCACAATGTTGTGCAACCACCTCTATAAAACTGCAAAACATTTTTGTTACTTTACCAAAAAGTCTGAAAATACTCACCATTTCCCCATTCCTCAGACCCTGGTAAGAATCAATGCACTCGTCTCAATAGATTTACCTATTCTTGATATTTCATATAAATGAGAATATGTGACATTTTGGGTCTAGCCTCATTCATTTAACACAATGTTTTTGAGGTTTGTTCACACTGTAGTGTGTATCATGCTACATCATCTACTTCCATCCTTTGTACGGCCAAATAATATTCCATTGTATGTATATGCCACATTTTGTTTATCTGTTTATAAATTAAAGACATTGGGTTGTTTCCACCTTTTGGCTATTGTGAATAGTACTAACATGAAATATTTGTTTGAATATTAGCTTTCAGTTATTTGGGAAATAAATATAGGAGTAGAATTGCTAGGTCACATGATAATTATATACTTAACTTTTTGAGGAAAAGCTGAATTGTTTTCCATTGTATATTCCCACCATCGATGTATAAAGGTTCTAATTTCTCTACACTCTCACCAACACTTAAAATTTTCTCTTTATTTTTTTTTATAGCTATTCTAGTAGGTTGAAGTGGTACCACATCGTGGTTTTGATTTGTATTTCCCCAATTACTAATGATGTTGGAGAATCTTCTGATGTTTTTCTTGGGCGCATGTATATCTTCTTTGGAAAAAATGTTTATTCAAGGTTCTTAGCCCATTTTATAATTTAATTGTTTATATTTTGTCGTTGAGTTGGAAGTATTCTTTGTATATTCTGGAGAGTAGATGCTTTTCAGATATGTGATTTACTACAATCATAATATGGTTTATATTTTTTAAACATTTTTTAATGTTCGTTTTTGAGATAAAGAGAGACAGAATACGAATGAGGGAGAGGCAGAGAAAGAGGGAGACACAGAATCCTAAGCAGGCTCCAGGCTATGAGCTGTCTTCACAGAGCCTGATGCAGGTCTCGAACTCCCGAACTGCAAGATCATCACCTGAGCTGAAGTTGGACGCTTAACTGACTGAGCCACCCAGGTGCCCCTATGGTTTCTTGTTTTAAAATATTTGTTTTAACTAACTTGACAGCAAGTTTTCTCCCATAGCAGTTAACAAATTTTATTGTACGGAAATAAATAATTTAACCATTGCATACATAAAGACTATGTGACCAAAATGACCTGAGTCTTAAAGGTTTACAAATTAAAGCAATGAAACTAATATCTTTAACAATGTATCAAATCAGTATCCAAGGAAAGTATGTCTGGACAGTTAGGTAAATAACAGTTCTTGGACAAAAATGGACATAGTTGATCACCTGACATGCTTGATAAATAAGCACAATGTAAAAATGGAAGAAACAAGGGTAAAGAAAAGTACAGAGTGGATTTGTCAGCACGGATAAAAGGTAAAATTGTTCTCAATGTTCCTAAAATCATGTCCACTTTCTTAAATTTATAATATTTTAACTTAGGGGCACCTGGGTGGCTCAGTTGGTTGAGCGTCAGACTTTGGCTCAGGTCATGATCTCACGGTTTGTGAGTTCAAGCCCCACATCAGGCTCACCGCTGTCAATGTACAGCCCACTTCAGATCCTCTGTTCTCCCCTGCTTGTGCTCTCCCTAAAATAAATAAAACATTAAAAAAACAAGAACATAATCTTTTAATTTAAACACTGGGGCATTTGGATATCTTCTGGGAAAATGTCTATTCATATCTTCTGCCCATTTCTTCACTGGATTAATTGTTTTTTTGGGTGTTGAGTTTGGTAAGTTTTTTATAGATTTTGGATACTAACCCTTTATCCAGTATGTCATTTGCAATTATCTTTTCCCATTCTGTAGGTTGCCTTTTAGTTTTGTTGATTGTTTCCTTTGCAGTGCAGAAGCTTTTTATCTTGACGAGGTCCCAATAGTTCATTTTTGCTTTTAATTCCCTTGCCTTTGGATGTGTGTTGAGCAAGAAATTGCTGTGGCTGAGGTCAAAGAGGTTGTTGCCTGCTTTCTCCTCTTGGGTTTTGATGGTTTCCTGTGTCACATTTAAGTCTTTCATCCATTTTGAGTTTATTTTTGTGTATGGTGTAAGAAAGTGGTCTAGTTTCATTCTTCTGTATGATGCTGCCCAGTTCTCCCAGCATGATTTGCTAAAGAGACTGTCTCTTTTCCATTGGATACTCTTTTCTTCTTTGTCAAAGATTAGTTGGCCATACATTTGTGGGTCCAATTCTGGGTTCTCTATTACATTGGTCTCTGGGTCTGTTTTTGTGCAGTACCATAGTATCTTGATGATTACAGCTTTGTAGTAGAGGCTAAAGTCTGGGATTGTGATGCCTCCCACTTTGGTTTTCTTTTTCAATATTACTTTGGCTATTCAGGGTCTTTTGTGTTTGTTCTAACTTTGAGAAGAATGTCATTGACTGGGTTGAATGTAAATGATGAACCATGGGAATCTACCCCCAAAACCAAGAAAACACTTCACTTTACATACTGTATGTTAGCCAATCTGACAATAAATTATATTAAAAAAAACAACACTGGGGTACCATAACATGCACAGTATCACCAACAGGGTTTCAGGCCTCAAATATTAGCAAGTTAGATAGAATTATTTTACCACTATATTTCCTATCATAGTCAAGCATGTAAGTGCTTAAGCTTGGGGAAATATATCAAGCTATATAAAAGAAGATTTTCAAGAAACGTTTAATCCTCTAATCATTTTTTCCTGAAGATGATTTTAAAGTCACCATGTAATGTATTAGGAAGCTTGATGCTTTTCTTGGTCTTCACTACAGGGTTAAATTTCTCCCTTAGTATATTTTCAGAGTATTTTAAAAGATACATTGCCTTCCTATTTGGAACATTTTGACATACAATTACAAATTTTCTGTAGGTCACATTGTCCTTCTTACTTCTGTCTCTCATTCTAGTCACAGGAGATAGCTATCCAGACCAGCCCCATAAACTATGATAATAGTACCCTGGGCATATCCTGTATCATATAATGTACAGCTCAAGCAAATCACTTATTGCTTTTATAGAATCAAGAAGAGAGAAAATACATTTCCATTACCCCATAAAATTGTCCAGACAATTTAATATTTTTGGCAAGCCTAACACATACCGTAGGGTTGAGCTAGGAAGTATTAGCCAATAAAAAAATGAGTAACAGGAGATGGTTTTAAATTCATTGATACACTACTGCCTGTGGGACTTACCAAAAGTAAAGACTGGAGAATAAAAACGTGTTCGTTTGTGGCCTAAATAACAGATTATATCCTAACGCCTATATTTCTTTCTACCACTGTTATAAAAAATCCCCTAGGACTGCCATTTTATGAATAGACAGAAAAAGACAGGATAGAAATTTTTACTCAGTAGAAGAAATTCAGAATGATGAACCAATGTGCTTCATGGTTAAATGCTGCATTAACCTGGCTGGTGAGGTGACAGCATTATGTGTGAATGTAGACTGATTTTACAGTCACTTAAAGTATTGGTTTTAGTACTGGTTTTACTATCATTTAATTCTTACAACTTTGTAATCTTCATGTTATAACTGAGGAAATTGAAGCTACTAGTGATTTGATGATATATTCTTATGCTTAATTGGTGATTCTTAAAATTAATTAGAACCAGAATTCTTGGTTGCACATGATTAAAATGCCTTATCAAATTCATGTCAGATAAATAAATGTTAACTGATCACCTACAAGATAGAGAGCATTGTGCCAGGTTCTTAGGGGATAAATGAAGACAACAAGACTTGTATGATCTTAGATTTGTGAAATTCGAACCCATGATCCTTCCAGGTATTGTAGCTGTAGATCATATTCAAGTACCATGTCCCTATTCTAACTCCTTGGACAAAAGGTTCAATATCTCTGAACCTAATTTCCTCATCTGGGCAATGGAGATGATACTATGCATATTTCAGAAGCCTTTTAAAGACCAGAGATAATGTTTACAAAAATGTACAAAAAAGGAGAGAGAGGGAAAGGGGGGGGGGAGGGAGAGGGAGAGGGAGAAATTAACTATAGAGAATAAACTGACAGTTACCAGAGGGAAAGGGATTGGGAAGATGTTTAATAGGTGATGGAGATTAAGGAATGCACTTGTCGTAATGAGCACTGGGTGTTTTATGGAAGTACTGAGTCACTAAATCGTACATCTGAAACTAATATAACACTCTGTGTTAACTATACAAAATTAGAATAAAATAAATAAAACACGTTCTAAAGCCTCATGAAAGAGGTTTTTAAGGATGCTAGCATTGTATATGAATTACTGCAGTGTTACTTCTTTTAAAGACGTGTTTACAACACTGTTGAATGGAGTGACTCTAGAGTCACATGAATAAAAGATGCTTCTAATAATTATACAATTTTTAACATTGGAACATGTTTCTCCAATAAAGAAATATTTTCACACACACACACAAAAGTACCACACATAGGGCACCTGGATGGCTCAGTAGGTTAAGTGTCCAACTTTGGCTCAGGTCATGATCTCCCTCTCCCTCTCCTTCTCTCCCTCCCTCAAAAAAATAGATAAACATTAAAAGAAGTACCACAAAATACGTGGCCAAGAGCAGCTCTTAAATATGTATTAATTTATATCATTATTGGTGAAATAAGACAAGAAAAAAAATTAGGACAAAGCCTGATAGAATTAAGGAAATGCCTTTTAAAATGTAATATACAACTTTTAGCATACAACCTTTATACTACATGTGCTTTCAATGGCTTTGAGAATCTCAAATTAGAAGGAAACACATTTTCTAATCTTACTACCTATTTCAACTTTCTTGTGTCCTTTTAGGAAAAGTTTCTCTCTCTCTTTCTCTCTCTCTCTCTCAGGTTTCTTCTGTGTCTCACATTATTCCCCACAAGTTGGTTGTGAAACAAACAAACAAAAACTTAAAATATTGCTTTATGCATCATAAAATCTACCAGTGTTCATGGTAAGGATTTATCAAATTACATAGTATATACATCTGATTTTTGTACTGTGATTGGCATCTAATTCAGTCATATTTTTACTCCTGTTTAGAAGGATTAAAAAAGAAAAAGGCTATGCTTTCACTACTGCCACTTTGCCTCCCAAATCATTGTTAAGTTTTATATTAGGACATTTTTTGCAATATAAAGACAATCTAAATCCGTTATTCATTTATTACTTTGCATAATTTTTAAAAATGCATATTTTTTCAAAATTCTCATGGTACCGCTGCTGCTTTCTCCCCCTGTAAATAGCATGGAGGCAGCAGAATGAGTGGCTGGTGGTTGGTCGAAGGAAGTGTGCATCTTCGTCTCATGGTGCCCACTGTCCCTCATGTTATAATACGTCTTACTATTGTAGCTTGACTTTAGTTACATATATTGATTGATTCAAGGGCCATGACCAGCAGTTTTCCTGAATTATTAAAACTTGATGTGAACATTATTGGAAGATTATTAACAAAGCGTATGGAAAATAGGTATGTAGATAAAAACATGATTTCTGTTTTTCAAACGAAACTCTTCTTGATAAAGTGCTAAATACAAATTAGAGAAGAGTAGTAAATGAAAAGGATGGACTAACATAATGAGCATCAATTTTTAGCTCAAGAATACAAATTACTATCTATGAAAATAATCTATTTCAACTCAAAATCTCTATCATTAATTACATTTCCAGAATTCTAAGAATCATGCATAATATAGAATATTTTCACATTTGTAGAATCAATTAATCTTTCCAAAAGAATGCATTATTTTATTTTATTTTTTTTTAATTTTTTTTTCAATGTTTTTTACTTATTTTTGGGACAGAGAGAGACAGAGCATGAACGGGGGAGGGGCAGAGAGAGAGGGAGACACAGAATCGGAAACAGGCTCCAGGCTCCGAGCCATCAGCCCAGAGCCTGACGCGGGGCTCGAACTCACGGACCGCGAGATCGTGACCTGGCTGAAGTCGGACGCTTAACCGACTGCGCCACCCAGGCGCCCCAAGAATGCATTATTATAATCATTCCAATTAAAAATATTCAAGGATTCTGAAAACCTATATGCCAACAAATGGGACAACCTAGAAGAAATGGGTAAATTCCTAGAATAATATAACCTACCAAAACTAAAGCAGGAAGAAATAGAAAATTTCAACAGACCAGTTACCTGCAAATAAATTGAATCAGTAATGAAAAAACTCCCAACAAACAAAAGTCCAGGACCAGATGGCATCAAAGGTGAATGTTAAACATTTAAACATTTAGAGAAGAATTAATACCTATTCTTCTCAAAGTTTTCCAAATAAAAAAGGAAAACTTCCAAATTCATTCTAAGAGGCCAGCATCTCCCTGATACCAAAACCAGATAAAGAAACCACATGCATGCGTGCACACACACAGACACACACAAAACTACCAGCCAATATCTCTCATGAATATAGGAGCAAAAATTCTCAACAAAATATTAGCCAACTGAATACAACAATACATTAAAAAATCAACACCCAGATCAAGTGGGATTTATTCTTGGGATGCAAGTGTGGTTCAATATTTGCAAAACAATCAATATGATACACCACATCAATAAGAGAAAGGGTAAGAACCATATGATCATTTAAGTAGATGCAGAAAAAGCATCTGACAAAGTACAACATCTATTTATGAAAAAAAAAAAACCTCTGCAAAGTAGGTCGAGAGGGAACATACCTCAACATAATAAAATGACTTATATGAAAAACCCAGAGCAAACATCATACTCAATGGGCAAAAACTGAAAGCTTTTTCCCTAAGTTTAGAAGCAAGGCAAGAATGCCCATTCTAACTACTTTTATTCAAGATAGTACTGAAAGTCCTAGCCACAGCAATTAGACAACAAAAAGAAATAAAAGACATCCAAAATGTTTAGGAAGCAGTAAAACTCTATTTTTAGATGACATGATACTATATATTGAAAACCCTAAAGACTCTACAAAATACTGCTATATCTGATACACAAATTCAATAAAATCACGGCATACAAAACCACGGCACACAAATCTGTTCCATTTCTATAAACTAATAATGAAACAGCAGAAAGTGAAATTAAGAAAATAATCCCATTTACAATTGTACCCAAAACAATAAAATATCTAGGGATAAAACTAACCAAAGAGGTGAAAAACCTGTACTCTGAAAACCATAAAACATTGATGAAAGAATCACCAGACGATGGAAAAAAAAAAAATGGAAAGACATTTCATGCTCATGGATTGCAAGAACAAATATTGTTAAAATGTCTATACTACCCAAAGCAATCTATAGATTTAATACCATCTCTATCAAAATACCAACAGCATTCTTCACAGAACTAGAACAAATATTCTAAAATTTGTGTGGAACCACAAAAGACCTTGAATAACCAAAGCAATCTTAAAATAGAAAAAAAAAAAAAAAACACTAGAAGTAGATCACAATTCCAGATTTCAAAATTCTATTACAAAGCAGCAGTAACTAAAACAGTATGACACTGGCATAAAAATAGACAAATATATCAATGGAATAGAATAGAAAATCCAGAAATAGACTCATAATTATATGGTCAGTTAATCTTCAACAAAGGAGGAATAAATATCCAGTGGGAAAAAAGACCGTCTCTTCAACAAATACCATTGGGGAAACTGGACAGCAACATGCAAAAGAATGAAACTGGGCTACTTTCTTTAACTACATACCAAAACAAACTTCAAACCTCAAACATTAACGACCTCAATGTGAGACCTAAAACTACAAAAATCCTTGAAGAGAACATAGGCAGTGATATCTCTGACATCAACCATAGCAACATTTTTCTAATCTGTCTCCTAAGGCAAGGGAAATAAAAAAGCAAACATAAAGTATCGAGAATACATCAAAATAAAAGGTTTCTGCACAGGGAAGGAAACCATCAACAAAACTAAAAGGCAACCTACTGAATGGGAGAGATATTTGCAAATGACATATCTGATAAAAATTTAGTATCCAGAACATATAAAGAATTGATACAACTCAACACCCAAAAATTAATCCAATTTAGAAAGGGGCAGAAGACATGAGCAGACATTTCTTCAAAGAAGACATCCAGATGTTCAATAGACATATGAAAAGATGCTCAACATCACTGATCATTGGGGAACTGCAAATCAAAACCACAATGAGATATCACCCACACCTGTTAGAATGGCTACAGTCAAACACATAAGAAACAAGTGTTGGTGAGGACATGGAGAAAAAGGAACTCTAGTGTATTGTTGGTGGGAATGCAAACTGCTGCAGCCAGTATAGAAAATAGTATGGAGGTTCCTCCAAAATATTAAAAATAGAACTACCCTACTATACAGGAATCTCATTTCTGGGTAATTGCCTCCAAAATACAAAAACACTAATTCAAAGGGATACATGCACCACAATGTTTATAGCAGCATTATCTACAATAGTCAAATGATGGACACAGCCTAAGTGTCCACTGACTGATGAATGGATAAAGAATATATGTATGATGTGTATATTATATATGTGTGTGTGTATGTGTGTGTGTGTGTGTGTGTGTGTGTGTGTGTGTGTGTGTGTGTATCCCCCACTACCTGGAAGTAAAATTAAATTTGAAAAAAAATGTAGACTATATATACAATAGAATATTATCCAGCCATAAAAAGAAATCTTGCTATTTTCAGCAACATGGATAGAGCGATCTCACTCATATGTGGAATTTAAGAAACAAAACAGAAGAACATATGAAAAAGAGAGATACAAAGAAACAGACTCTTTTTATTTTTTAAAATTTATTTAAATCCATCTGGGTTAACATATAGTGTAATAATGGTTTCAGGAGTAGAATTTAGTGATTCATCACTTACCTATAACACCCAGAGCTCATCCCAACAAATGCCTTCCTTAATGCCCATCACCCATGTAGCCCATCCCCCAACCCAACACCCCTCCAGCGACCCTCTGTATTTAGGAGTCTCTTATGGTTTGTCTCCTTCTCTGTATTTAGGAGCCCCTTATGCTTTTTCTCCTCTGTTTTTATCTTGTTTCTCCTTCCCTTCTCCTATGTTCATTTGTTTTGTTTCTTAAATTCCAAATATGAGTGAATCTTTTGATATTTGTCCTTTGCTGACTTATTTTGCTTAGCATAATGCATTCTAGTTCTGTCCACATTGTGGAAAATGGCAAGATTTCATTCTTTTTTGATCGCCAAGTAATATTCCATTACACACACACACACACACACATACTCATATATATATATACATATGTGTGTGTGTGTATAATATACACACACATACACACACAATATCTTCTTTATCCATTTGTCAGCTGATGGACATTTGGACTCTTTCTGTAATTTGGATATTGTTGATAATGCTTCTATAAACATTGAGGTGCATGTTCCCCTTCAAATCAGCATTTTTGTACCCTTTGGATAAATAGTAGCATAATTACTGGGTCATAGGGTAGTTCTATTTTCAACTTTTTAAGGAACCTCCATACTGTTTTCCAGAGTGTCTGCACCAGTTTGAATTCCCACCATTAGTGCAAAAGGATTCCCCCTTTTCTGCATCCTTATCAACATCTGTTGTTTCCTGAGTTGTAATTTTTAGCCATTCTGACAGGTGTAAGGTCATATCTCATTGTGGTTTTGATTTGTATTTCCCTGATGAGGAGTGATGTTGAGCATCTTTTCATGTAACTCTTGGTCATCTGGTTGTTTTCTTTGAAGAAGTATCTGTTCATGTCTTTTGCCCTTTTCTTCACTGGATTATTTGTTTCTTGGGTGTTGAGTTTGATAAGTCCTTTATGGATTTTGGATACTACCCCTTTATCTGATATGTCATTTGCAAATATCATTCTATCAGTTGCCTTTTAGTTTTATTAATTGTTTCCTTCACTGTGCAGAAGCTTTTTATCTTGATGAGGTCCCTATAGTTCATTTTTGCTTTTATTTCCCTTGCCTTGGGAGACATAATCTAGTAAGAAGTTGCTGGCGCTGAGGTCGAAGAGGTTGTTACCTGTTTTCTCCTCTGGGGTTTTGATGGTTTCCTGTCTCACATTTAGGTCTTTCATCCATTTTGAATGTATTTTTCAGACTCTTAACTACAGAGAACAAACTGATGGTTACCCAAGGGGAGGTGGGTGGGGGGATGGGTGAAATAGGTGATGGGGATTAGAGTACATTTATCATGATTAAAATAAAATAATCATAATCATTATAAAATGTTCAAGAATTTTTCATTGTCCCTCAAAAGATAAACTCTGTCTTGATTATTGACTTTCTTAACAATTTGGCTGTATTTTATTTTAAAAATATTTTGTTCAGTTTTGTCTTTTCACAAGTCTCCCACCTCATGGAAATGTGTCTCTTCACTGTTCTTTGAATATGCTATATTCATTATTTAAAATCTATGATCAGGGCAAACCCTTGCCAGAAACTCTTTCTCCATTTTTTTTCTTTTTTTTTTTTTTTCATTTCTACCCATGTAAACTTTCTTCTTTTACCCTTTGCTAGTTTTCTAAGTCCTTCATAATTTCTACTTCTTAGGAACTCCAGTCTCTCTTATTGCCACTTCATCCCCAGCATTTATAGCACTTCATTTTATTATAGTTATATATCTGGTAATAGTTACTTTTATTCTAGGCAAACATAAGAATAAATTATTTTCTTCCTTAGATTAATCTTAAAATTTACCAAGTCATAAAAAATTTTCTTCATTTCTATGGCATAATAAGAAATATATTTTTGGTATTTGCCTTAGTTCCTGACAAAGAGCTCCTAAAACCCTTATAATTTCCTGAGTGATAGGTTTAATATGAGCCTTTCTTTTGTGCTCATATTTTGTCTTGGTCTCTGGCTCCTGATAGAGCTCCTACATCCCCTATAAATTTCCTGGGTGATAGAAACATCTTTTGTTCTCAAATGGTGACTCTTGGTGGGTCCTAGGCTGGTCACCAGAAAGATCAAGACTTGATCAGAAGGCTAGAACTTTAAGCCCCACCAAACTCCCAGTCTTAGGGAAGGGGAGACAGATTGGAGACTGAATTAAAAATCTATCATGTTATGTGTTGAAATCTCACAAAGATCCTTAAACTACTGGGTTAGGGGATGGTTAATGCATCCACTTGCAGCGTGGGTGGCATGTCCCAACTCTGCACATAGACATTCCTGCACCGGGGACCCTTCTCAACTTCTCCCTATGTATCTCTTCATCTAGCTGTTCATTTATATCCTTTATAATATCTGATTAACATAACTAAAGTGTGTTCTGTGAGCCATTCTAGCAAGTTATACAACCTTAGGAGCTTGGAAACTCCTGATTTTTAGCCAGTCAGTTGGAACTACATTTGGCCCAGGACCTGTGATTGGCATCTTTAATGGTGATAGTCTTGTAGTGCTGAGCTCCTTAACTTTGTGAGACCTGACTCTAACTCCAGGTAGATTGTGTCAGAATTGAATTGAATTGCTGAATTCCCAAGCTGGTGTCCAGAGCATCATAGAATTTGCTATTGGTGTTGGAAAACACCATAATCTAAAGACTTTGTCGTTTACAATTCACTATGTGCCAGAAAATTGCATTATTGAAACATTTTAACACCTTTGTACTTTTTCTTTTTTTCAACAACTTAAGATGTTTTTTAATAAAATTCTTTACATGTGTTTTTTGTTTTATTTTAATAAGTCATTGATTATTTAATTGATTTAATAATTTAAATGTAATTTATACATTATATATTTTATGCATATCTTAAATGTAACTTTCAGTCAATTTTGACAAATGCATATTAAGATTGAAACATTTTCATCACCCCAGCAGGTTTACTCATTCCTTCTGTTAATCTATTCTCTCATCCCAAAAGTAACTGCTGATGTGATATCTATTTTCAAAAATTATTTTTCCTGACTCTTAAATTTCTCATACATAGAGTCATGTACTTTTTGTGTCCAGCTTTTTCACTCAGCATAAATTTCTTGAGTTTGACCCATGTTGTATTTTTGCATGCATCAGTAGTTTATTTCCATTAAATATTGAGTAATATTCCGTTTTGTGAATATGACACAGTTTATCAGTTTTCCTGTCAATGGATCTCTGCATTGTTTCCAGTTTTTGTCTATTATGATTAAAGTTGCTATTTGACCATTTAAGAAACTGCGAGCAGTTGGCCAATGAGGTTATATTTTACCCTCTCTCAGCAGTGTATGAAAGTTTTTATTGTTCCGCATCCTCTCTTATGTCTGATATTTTCAATGTTTTGAATTTTAACCATTGAAAATGGCATGTGGTGGTATCTTATTGTGATTTTAATTTACTTTTTCTTATGAACCACTGCTGTGGACATCTTTTCATATGCTTATTGACCATTTGAGTAAATGCTTGTGTATAGAGTTTGTTTTAAATTTTTGCTTATATTGGGTCATATGTTTATTTATTATTGAGTTGTAACAGTTCTTTAAATATTTTGAATACAAGACTTTTTTTTTAAAGATCTAGGTGTTTCTATCACTGTCTCCTATTTATGGCTTGTCTATTCTTTCTCTTGATAGTGTTTTCAAATTATCAGAAGTATTTGATTCCAATGAAGTCTGTCATAAAATCAGACATGCTAGAGTGAGTAAAATCAAGGTACTAGGATGTGAAAACAACAGCTGACTTTTTCCTCTTTGACATCAAAAATGATGGAGGTTTCCTCATGGAGCTAGGGGTAACTTCATGTGCCAAGCCATGCTTGCAAGAATATAGAACACTAGATTACTGAAGTTCTTAAAGGGACAGTGTATTAGTTTTCTAGGGCTCCTCTAGCAAATCACCACAAATTAGGTCGCTTAAAACAACAGAAATACGTCCTCTCATAGTTCTGGAGGTCAGAGTTCAAAGTTAAGTTCCTGACAGGGCTATGCTATCTTGAAAGTTTTAGAGCAGAGTCTCTCCCCTACCTGTCTCTTTGCTGTGGTGTTGCTGTCAATCCTTGGCCTTTCTTGACTTGACAATCTCTGTCTCTGTCACTGTAGGGGGTTCTCCTTGTGTCTCTGTATTTTCACATGGCCATTTTATAAAGATATCTGCCATATTAAATTAGGGATCTACCTTACTCCATTATATCTACAATGTTCCTGTTTTCAGATATGGTTATATTCTGAGGTACTGGGGGTTAGAATTTCAACAAATATGTTTTGGAAGTCACGCAACTCAACCTACTACATACAAGGAATCCTTTCCTCAGTATGAGTTAGATTTTGGAGAAAAAGTTAGTTATTGTGGTAGTATAGATGCATGTGGACCATTGTGTGTAGAGAATTAGCTTTGGAAAGGCAGGTTTCTAGATCATGGAAAAGCTCAGATGTTGTCCTAAGAAATATGGCTTTTCTTTCATAGGTTATGGGGAATCATGGAAGAGTTGTAAATATGAGAATAACAATATATTTTTTTTAAACGCTTTCTTTTGGGGCACCTGGGTGGTTCAGTTGCTTAAGCATCTGACTCCTGATTTCGCCTTGGGTCATGATCTCAGGGTTGGTGGGTTTGAGCCCCATTTTGGGCTGACAGTGCGGAGCCCACTTGGGATTCTCTGTCTCCTTTCTCTGCCCACCACCCCCCTCTCAAAAATAAATAAATAAACCTTAAAAAAAATAAAGGGCCAAAGTTGGTTTGGGGGGAAGGTATTACTTCTTCTTCTTTTTTTTTTTTTAGTTTTTTTTTTTTTTTTTTTTATTACTTTGGGGGAGTGGCATAGAGAAGGAGAGAGAGAATCCCAAGCAGGCTCCACACTGTCAGCATCGAGCCTGATATGGGGCTCAATCTCATGAACTGTGAGATCATTACCTGAGCCAAAATCCAAAGCTAGAAGCTTAACCGACTGAGCCACCCAGGCGTCCCTATGCTTCATTATTCAAAGAAGTTTCACTCTTGATGGTACTATTTATTGACTGTCGACTTTATGTCAAACAATGTAACATAAAATTTATATATCTTATAAATGGTACTAACAGCAATACTTCAAAATAAATTTAATTATTCCTATCTTACAAATGACCAAACTGTGACTCAGGTTGATAAAATAACTTACTGTATGTCTGCCTTACTTCAAAGTCCATGCATTTTCCATTCTCTGAAAAAAAATAACTGTAGTCCTATTCAAATATGAGGAAGTTTTCATCCATACCTGAGCATAGCCTTTAGCAGATAGGCAGAAAGTATCTTCCCAAATACCAGTTAAATGAATTTAGTTTAACTTGTCAGCAGTTCACTTGGAATTGTTTTTCTTGTTGGTTCATTATGAAGCAATTACATCTTTGTCAAGTGAAGGAGATAAAGATGACAGTAGTGACTCCTAGGAATAGGTTTGCACAAATTCCATCTTTGAGTTCTTGTGCATCTAACATTGGGACTCTATTTTACATAATAAAAGTAAAATTCTTATACAGCAGTATCAAAATAATTTATGCTGTTGTATTTTAGCAAAGAGTAATTAAAATGTTACATTTCAAAGTGATCAAATATTGGGAAAATAAACTGATATCACTACAAAGCATTTGGCTATTGTTTGGTCATGTCACATTAACATAGGTTTGATGAACACCTTGTTGATGTGAGTCCTGGGACTAGTTCCCATTTGGGCAAATCTTTCTTTTGTATCTATGTATGAAAGCTTTAGTTTGAAGAAAAACAGTGGTTTTAAATTGGACCGATTGTTTCTAGCAAATAGATTTTTCTTATTCAGGGCACATAAAAAATTGCTTGTGGAATAGCAACATTACAAGAATGCCATTTCTCTTAGTGAATTGGAGCAAAACTGAACAAAACAGTAAAGCAGGGAGAAGAGAGGGAAGCTCCAATGTCAGGGTGATTCATGAAAGGGACGTTCTGTGTGTATCATACAGCCATAACATACATAATATTTTTACTTCCCTAAAAATCCTTTGTACTTCACCTATTTGTCCTACATTCGCTCCACCTCCAACATTAACAATGACTTATCTTTTTATTGTCTCCATAGTTTTGCCTTTTTTGAATGTCAAATAACTGGAGTCATATGGTATGTGGCCCTTTCAGATTGGTTTCTTTCACTTTGTGATATGCGTTTATGATTTCCCCATGTCTTCTTCTGGCTTCATAGCTCATTTCTTTTTAACACTGAATAATCTGCTTTTTTAGATTTAACAGTTTATTTATCCACTTACCTAGTGAAGGACATCGTGGTTACTTCCAAGTTTTGGCAATTATGAATAAAAATGTAAGTATCAGTACTGTAGGTTTTGTGTAGACCTAAGTTTTTGGCTCCTGTGGGTAAATATTAAGGAGTGTGATTGGTGAATCATGTGGTACGTGTATGTTTAGTTTTATAAGAACCTTCCAAATGGTCTTTACAAGCATGCATATGATTAATAGATTTCCATCAGCAAAGAATGAGAATTTTGGTTGCTCCACATTCTCCCCATATTTGGTGTTGTCAGTGTTCTGGATTGTGGCTATTCTAATAGGTATATTGTAGTGTATCACTGTTTTAATTCGCATTTCCCTGATGATATAGGATGTGGTGCATCTTTACAAATGCTTGTTATCCATCTGTCTATCTTCTTTGGGAAGGTTCGTATTAAGGTCTTTAGCCCATGTTTACATTGGGTTGTATGTTTCCTTAGTGTTTCATTTTAGGTGTTCTTTGTATGTTTTAGATAACACACTCTTATCAGATATGTCCTTTCTAAATATTTTCTCGTCTGTGGCTTGTTTTCTCACTTTCTTGATACTTTTGCAGAACAGAAATTTTTAATTTTAATGTAGTTCCATTTATCAACCCAATAAAAATGTCTATTCAGAAGACTGTCCATTTTCTATTGGATTACTTGCTTTTTTTTGCTTTTCTTTTTTTTTTTTTTTTTTTTGGCTATTGAGTTTTAGGAGTTCTCTGTGATTTTGGATATTAACTTCTTATCTACTCTATGCTTGGCAAATATTTTCTCCCATTCCATACATTGCCTTTCATTTTGTTGCTCATTTCATTTGCTATGCAGAAGCATTTAAATTTGATGCAATATTGCTTAGTGTTGCTTGTATTGCTTGTACTTCTGGCACCATCTCCAAAAAATTGTTCTATCTATGCCATAAAGCCTTTTCATATGTTTCTTCTAAGATTTCTATAGGTTTATGTATTGCTTTGTCTTTAATATATTTAAACATAATTTTTAGTGAGGGGTGTGATAGAGATCCACTGCATTTTGCATGTGAATATCCAGTTTTCCCAGCACCATTATTGAAAAGATTATCTTTTCCCTGTTAAGTATTGGCTCCCTTATTAAAAACGAGTTGACTGTATGGGGCGCCTGAGTGGCTTAGTCGGTTAAGCGTCTGGCTTTGGCTCAGGCCATGATCTCACGGTTCATGAGTCTGAGCCCCACATCTGGCTCTGTGCTGACAGCTCAGAGCCTGGAGCCTGCTTCGGATTCTGTGTCTCCCTCTCTCTGTTCCTCCCCTGCTTACACTCTGTCTCTCTGTCTCCCAAAAATAAATAAAGATAAAAAAATGTTTTTTAAATGAGTTGACCGTATATGAATGGGTGTCTGTGTGGACCCTCTATGATATTCCATTGTTCTATTTGTTTTTATGCCAGTATTATTTCTTGATTACTAGCCTTGTTGTGTAGTTTGAAATCAGAAGTGTGATGCTTCCTGGTTTATGCTTTCTCAGCAATGCTTTGGCTATTCAGGGTCTTTTAGGGTTTGATATGAATTTTATGATTGTGTTTTCTATTTCTAAAAAATTCCATTGGAATTTTTATAGAGATTACACTGAATCTATAATTGGCTTTGAGTAGTATGGGCCTTTTAACAATATTCTTCTGATCTATGAACATGGATATCTTTCCATTTATTTGTGTTTTATTCAATTTCTTTCAATGTCTTCTAGTTTTCAGTATACAGATCTTTCACTTCAATGGTTAAATTTATTCCTAAGTATATTATTATTTCTGATGTTATTATAAATAAGATTGTTTTCTTGATCATTTAGAAATTTTTAGTTATGAAAAGCAACTAATATTTTTATGTTGATTGTGTGTTCTGCACCTTTCCTGAATTTATTCGGTCTAACAGTTTTTGATTGAATTATTAGGATTTTCTGTATCTAAAATCATGTCATCTGTAAACAGACAATTTTTCTTTTTCCTTTCTAGGTTAGCTACCTTTTATTTCTTTTTCTTGCCTAATTGTTCTTGCTAGGACTTCCAGTAAAAAGTTGAATAGGAGTGGTGAGAGTGGGCACCATTGTCTGGTTCCTGATTTTAAGGGAAAAGCTTTCAGCATTTGCCACTGGATATGATACTAGTTGTTGGTCTGTCATATGTGGCCTTTATTATGTTGAGGTGTGTTTCTTCAGTACCAAATTTGTTGACCCCTTTTATCATGAAAGAAGGTTGTCTTACAAATCTTTTTCTGTTTTTTTTCCCTCTATCTATTGAGATCATGATTTTTATCCTTTCTACTAATGTGGTGTATTGCATTTATTGTTTTGCATATGTTGAATCATACTTGCATTCCAGGCATAAATCCTATTTGGTTTTAGTGTATGATCTTTTTTTTTCTTTTAAAGTTTATTTATTTTGAGAGATAGTGTGCCTGAGTGAGGGAGGAGCAGAGAGAGAGGGAGAGAGAGAGAGGGAGGGAGGGAAAGGGAGAGAGAAAAAATCCCAAACAAGCTCCACACTGTCAGCGCGGAGCCTGACATGGACTCAAATTCATGAACCGTGAGATAATAAACTGAGCCAAAGTCAAGAGTCTGATGCTTAACTGACTGAGCCACCCAGGCACCCCATGATCTTTTTCAATGTCCTGTTGAATTCAGTTTGCTAGTATTTTGTTGTGAATTTTTGCATTCAGGGATACTGACCTATTTTCTTTTAAAGTCCTTATTTAGAGTTATTATCAGGATAATGCTGGCTTCATAAAATAAGTTTAAGTGTTTCTTTGTCTTCATTTATTTGGAAGAGTTTGAGAAGGACTGGTGTGGGCCCAGGGGAAGGAATGAACGCTCAGGGGCCCACTGATCATCTGCCAGCAATGTGGTACATGCTTCTTGTCATAACTGGGCAATGGCTTGCCCCATATGACCTTGCCATCTTTTACTGGCTGCCTGCCTGACCCCAGAGTAGTCAGAGTGGGGAAAGATCTACCCAGAACAATGCAGAGAGACAAATGGCACTACCAAAGCATTCTCCAAAGCATTCTCTTGCTCTAAGTTTTCATTGGCCCTTTGCCACACACACATCCTTCTATCTACATATTCTCCGTTCCTCGAGGGATTTATTACAGGGTTATATTAAGTTCTTAAATTCATCAGGGTTGAGTTCAGGTAGGCATCCAGTGTCCCATGTTAGTTTTCTTTCCTGAGATACAGTCACAATCCCAGAGCCTAGAAGAGTGCCCATTACATTTTTGTATTACCAAACGAATATGATCCTGCAAATAAACAGCTGGGATGATAGCAATAAAAAAACAGAAAAAAATGTTATGGGTAAGGAGTAAAGGAACCACAGGAGAGCAGATTAATAGTCTCTGCTCAACTGAGATATTGGTGGGTATGTGGTATACTTGTCTGGTTCTTAGAAAGTTGATGGGATTATAATTTAAATGAAATTCAGAGTTTGGAATGTAAACTTGTTGTAACTTACCCCTTTGCACAACTGGCAGTCTATTCAGTTGTGTCTGTGTAGACTAAAGGAACCAGAATCTAAGCATTTAGTATTTGAATTCATTATGGGCCAGATGTTACATTTGTATTACAGTACAGCAGTTTTGAAAGTTACATCTTTTACAGGGACTTCTCAATAAGAACATTCAAGTACAGTTGCTTTTCTGTTATCAACAGAGATCACTGTCTGACAAAGAATTATTTTTACTTCATATATTATTGTATTAATATAACACCCAGTATGCTAAAATGAAATTAACATATATACAGGGTTTCATTTTAATTCCATGAAGCAAATCAAAAGGGTTACAAACAGTCATTTTTGTTGGTATTTCCCAGTGTATTTTAGAAAAATAGGAGGAACCTACCAATAGTCATTTTCTCTCTCTCTTTTTTTCTTTATTTTAGAGAGAGCGCACAAACAGGGGAGAGGGGTAGCAGGGTAGAGAGAGAGACTCTTAAGCAGGCTCTGCACTGTGAGCCAAGCCCAATACAGGGCTTGATTCCATGACCGTGAGATCATGACCTGAGCTGAAATCAAGAGTTAAACACTTAACTGACTGAGCCACCAAGGTGCTCCATCCAACAGTCAAGTTTTAAGGGGGAAGAAAGAAATACCAATTAATTTATCTATACGTATGTGGGAGTTTTGTTGAATTAAATAAGCATAACTGCTTACCAACGTGTCATTATCATTCCCTGCAGGACGTTCATGGTCTCTACCTTTATTTCTTAAGACAATATATGGAGAGAGATGAATATGGAATTTGGAGACAGTCAACATATGTTCAAATCTCAGAGCCATTCCTACATGATACCCATTCTCTGAGTGATAATCCTTTGAGTGACAGTATCACAATGAACGTAAATTTATCATTTAGTGCATCATTTATATTAGTGTATTAACCTCTTATATATGTTACATCAAGGGTCCTACTGTTTGGATTCAATATGCATTCAGTCAAAGATTATCTACATCCTGAAAGTCACCTTTTACTTACACATGCTCCATAGAATAACTGCTACTTTTTTTTAAAAGCTATTTATGTTCAAGGGCAATTAAGTTCTTGTTGAGGTAGCTCACTTGGTATTGCAAAGTTCTTTAATAAATTCCTTAATGTGAAGTTAAAATATTGCTAACTGTAATATCTCCATTTCCATCCTAATTCTAGCCCACAGGCCAGACCGATGAATTCTACTTGTTTTTCCTATAAGAACACCCTTAAAATATTAAATTTCACGATCTTGTTTCACTACCTTGTATCTTGTTCTCTTGGACATGTATTTACCAACAGTGTTTTATTCCCCTTTCTTTAAGTTAAACACATTCACTCTCCAAACAGATGCTCAGAAAATGAAAGCTTAATTTCTTGTACTATTAACATTTTTGAATATATTCCAGATTGGCTTTGTCTCTTCTAGAGCACAGCAGCCAGAATTAAATTTGTTGCCACTTTTGTACATTCTATAGTGCAGCAGAAGGCAGTACAGGACACTTTATCAATGCTTAAAAAATATGGATTGATCGAGACTCTTAGATCTTTAATTAGAAGTATCTAGAGAATCCCTATGTTGGTGGTTTCATATGGAAAATATGACCAATTTTACAGAGAAAATAATTTGATATTTAGAAACCACATGTTTTAAAAGTGTTCCCTCCCACAACTTTAAGTAAATCTCCATGTTCTGTAAACTTAATATTTACCTTCCCTCTATAGACTCCATCTCTGCTTTGTTATGAACTCTAATATTTAAATGTAAACAATACAACTTTTCCAGTAACTGATTGTAGCATGATCTTCCAAAATCAGTTGTGCAGCAAAACGAGGCAGGAACAGAAATATCTGCCTCATATTTTTGTATAACTATGCACACGTAGATTACCCTGAACATTCACTGGTGTAAAAATTCTCAGAGGAATCACAGTCTTTGTAAATAGGATGCACCACTAAATATTTCAAACCTGATCTGTTGTTCAGTTTCAGCTCAGTTTCATATCCTATCAGAAATTGACAAAAATGTTTTGTTGCCTGTTTTTGCACTGTGTTGGGGAGAGAGACCCGCAAAGTAAATGGAATTTGCATTTGGGAAAGTGCCAGAATTTTAAAGACATAAAGTAAGGTGGAAACTCTGTAATTCCGTTGGGAGAAGGGGCAGGAGTATTCCAAATGTATAGTTGAGGAGGGGGTGAGGGAGTCATAATGAACAATCTTTACTGGAATCCACTTTTGCTCAGGAGAAGATATCTGCCAATGAAGTCTTTAGTCTGAAAACCTAGCATAATTAGAAATGTCAGCATCATAGATAAATTTTCCAGAAATCTATCCGTATCCATCATGCAGTAAAGTTAGCTGTTTTTATAAAATCTTTTTTTGCCACTTACTGGACGGAAAAAGATTCATGGTATAAAAACACTCATGGGAGAGCTGCTTAAATGAGCGGTTTTAAAGGTGAAAATGGCTCAATGCTATGAAAAATCAATGGGATTAAATTAGAAAACATGAAAAAATGCACTACAATTTAAAAATAGCCTCAGTGATAGGAGGTACTTTAGTTTCATAATTATGGAATAATAGCTTGAGTTTATATTGAGTGCTGTAGCACTTTAGACCTTTGTATAACCTTAGTCATGAGGAGGCATTTCATCAAAAAGAGGACTTTTGTAGGTTCTAACATTTTTTAAAAAGCAGTTTTCATTTTTTGTTTTTTACATTCTTTAGGTTTTTGTTTTCTTATGACTTTTTTTTTTTTTTTTTTTTTTTTGGTCCTTCAAACCCTTGTACCAAGGGCTGCCTTTCAATAGATCACAGCGAGGGAGCTGCTCTACTAAATATGAAACCCCTGCCCAGAAGCAGGTTGTCTTGGAATGGTTTATTACCAGGTTCCCTACCAATGTGTGTGATTTGGGCAGCCTCCTTTCCAGCCACACCCAATAGAGGCTGGAGGGGCTTTCTGCACTGGTTTCATCTGGTGAGCCATGTCATGGTGTACAGGGCACTCAGGGAAGGCTGCTGGCTGGACAGTGGGGGGCTGGCTATGCCAGGCTAACCAAGGTGCTGTGCCACTGCTCTATGGTCCTGTCTGGGTGGGATTCTGATTTAGACACATTCAGTCATAACCCCACAGATGGTAGCTTTCCCCCATAGGCTCCTCAGCCAAGCACATACTCCAAATGTTTGGAGAGAAAACAACAACAACAGCAACAACAACAAAAAAAAAAACCCCGCAGTTCTCATTTAAATGATTACTCAACTCTCAATTAGTGGGCATGACCAGATTTTCTTGTTGTTCTTAAACAGCTTGTGTATATCAAGAACCTATATTCCACACACATTGCTCAGCTCACCAGGCAGTTACAGACTTTGTCTCTCTTTAGTACCAGAGCTGGGTATAGAGGGGGGCTCCTAGCATAATTTTCTAAGAAGGGAGTTTGCTCCTTAATGGATTAAAGTACTATGTCTAAATCCTGAGGTTCATAGGGAAAGAATTATTAATGTGTAAAAAAAGACATAAATATTTGAGTGTTTTCTGTAGACTGAGTGCATCCTTTCCTCTAGCACAACATGTAATCTAATCTAAAATTAAAAACAAACAAACATGGTAGGGGCACGTGGGTGGCTTAGTCAGTTAAGCCTTTGACTTTGGCTCAGGTCATGACCTCACAGTTCGTGAGTTCGAGCCCCGTGTCAGGCCCTGTGCTGACAGCTCAGAGACTGGAGCCTGCTTCAGATTTTGTGTCTCCCTCTCTCTCTGCCCCTCTCCCACTCATGCTTTCTCTCTGTCTCTCGAAAATAAATAAAAACGTTAAAAAAATTCAAACAAACAAACAAAAAAACCCCAAACACAGTAAAACCTATATTAGGTAAATATTAAAACCCACAAATAAGACATTCGATCACATTTTATTTTTAATGCTTTTATACCAGTTAGAATGCCCCTTAGTTACACAGCTTTCTTTCTTTCATATAGTGTTTATATGAGCTTTTCTGAGAAATAGAAATAAAAATATTCTACTTGAATTATAGAAATCCTCCATTCTATTTAAATATTCCTCAAATATATTTAAAATTTTCAAATACTACTATATTTTGCCAAAGCTGGAAAACCTGAATTTATAGTTCCAAGACTAAAAATAATTCATAAATGTTATAGTTAAACTTTGGTCCAGGTCAGTTGATTATTGTTTAATAAAAGCTCATAGCAAAGGAATTGATTAATTCTATATAAAAGGAAAGATTTTAAAATAGTCACTTTTTACGTTGAAATTCTCTGTAAAGGAGAAAGGACTCCTTAAAGTACTTTTGTCTGGTATTTTACCAACTCTTACTCCTGCATATGATAAAGATGCCTACTTTGAAAATTCTAAAAGTCCTCTAATGAATGTGGTCTTATTATAATGTGGCAATAAAAGTTCTACAATTACAGTTCTAGCACAAGATGAGAGCATGGAAGTCAGATTTGCACTAAATAGAAAAATCTAGAACAATGAACCCATCCCCCAAATCAGAAAAGCATTAATATATTAAATAAGATCTCAGTACCTTTTAACACCGAACTTTTTAAAAAAAATTTTTTTTAATGTTCATTTATTTTTGAGAGACAGAGCACAAGCAGGGAAGGGGCAGAGGGAGACACAGAATCCAAAACAGGCTCCAGGCTCTGAGCTGTCAGCACAGAGCCCAACGCGGGGCTCAAACTCATGAATCGAACCATGAGGTCATGACCTGAGCCAAAGTCAGACACCCAACCGACTGAGCCACCCAGGCACCCCTAACACCTAACTTCTTATGTTAAAACCCACTTACCTCATAAACTCTTACTTGAATGTCACTTTCTCAAAGCTCAGTGAGTAACTCCACACATACATTTATAGTAAGCACTAAACATGAAGATCTGTGACTTTTTTTCTTGTCTCTCCCTATGAGAGTCTCTCATTCCTGATCCATTCAGCATAATTTACAAATAAATCAGTCTACCTATTAAAACCAATAGCCTAAACCTTATAGAATATAATATTATCAAATAAAGTTAGACTTAGATAAAACTTTAAAATAATCTGTTTCTGGGGTGCCTGAGTGGTGCAGTCAGTTAAGTGTACGACTCTTGATTTTGGCTCAGGTCATGATCTTATGGTTCATGATATGGATCGATGCCCACATCGATGCTTGGGATTTTCTCTCTCCCTTTCTGTCTCATCCTGCTCATGCTGTCTGTCTGTCTGTCTCTCTCAATCTCTCTCTTTCTCCCAAAATAAATAAATAAACTCAAAAAAGTATTTCAAAATAATCTTTTTCTGTTAATTGATAAGAAAAAAAAAGATGGGGGATACAAGATGACCCAATAGCATTTATATAGACACAGGGCTAGAAACAAAACACCTTATCTAATACATTTTCCTTTGTTCTTCAATGATCTATCTCATGCCTTTATGAAATGATAAATAAAATTTTGATGGATATTTTAAAAATAAAGAAGATATTTTAAGAAATGGAATGGATTATTTTGGCATAATGTAGACATTGGCTTATTTAGGACATAGTTCCTAATGTTAACTCCTATTTATATTTCCTTAATAATGTTAGTAGTTATATATAATTCTAGGGACTGTTAGGGATTTTGCCAACAATTCTAAGATAATACTTTAACTCAGACAATTTTTTTAAACACTTAAGTGAAAGGAAATACAAAATGGGAATTCATTTGGTATTCATTTGGAATTTCTCATATTTTAAATTGGGTTCTGCCTGAGTAGACTATGTTTTCCTTGAAGGCTGGTATAATAAAATGTCGTACCAGTGCTTAGATGGTGTTGTTCAAACAGTTGATGCCTCATATACATTGTTAAGGCTAAACTTAACATGACCCCTTTGTGACCTTTGGGGTCATGTCCATATTTAATACGGAAGTGACATCTTCAGTGATGATAGCCTTAACTTCTCCCCTGGCTCTTGTCAAAATCTTCCTTCTTCAATAAAGACTAACGTAACTACCAGAGTTAAGACTAACCCTGGGGATTTTGCATTCTAATAAAGATCAAAGCCTCTAGCTAAATTTATAAATTCTTGATTGTGAAAATTTGGGCATGAGCAAGAATTAAAGTAAGGGGGGAAACATAAAACTTTTATTTACCTGGCTGTCACCCAATACTGTAAAGATCATGACTCCAAGTTGTAAATATTTTGGAATTACTCGAGTTTTTAAATAAAACTTGCCTCTTGCTTTCACTGTACTGTATTAGCCCCCAAGAATATTTCAGCTGCCTGTGAAATGCCAGCAGTGGTTTGGGTGATGTGCAAGGAATGTATTTCAAAAATAATAAAGTAATTCAAGCTAGCATTTTGTTCAGAATTACTAGTCTCAGTTGTGTTACTCCCTAGGGCAATAATTCAGAGGCTTTTGAACTTGATAAGGTCAATTTGAGCCAATTCCATTAGGTACTCTAACATGGCCTGAAGGGACACATCTTGTGTAAGATGTAATTTTTAGGTTATAAATTAATTTTAACCATGTTTATAAGATTTCCCTATCTAGAATATGTGGAACACTTTAAAATTAATACTTTGGCATTTTTTTTTTAAGTTTGGAAAGTTAGGAAGAAATTAGATATGTGTGTGGGTGTATGCCTACATATACGTAATAGAGAAAATTCTTTTTTTTTTATTTTAGAAATGGCTAGTGAGATGGGGCACCTGGGTGGGTCAGTCGACATGTCTGACTGAGTTTCAGCTTAGTCATAATCTCACGGTTTGTGAGTTCAAGTCTTGCCTGGGGCTCTGCACTTACAGTGTGGAGCCTGCTTGGGATTCTCTCTCTCTCCCTCTCTCTCTGGCCCTCCTGCTCTCTCTATCAAAATAAATAAATAAGCTTTAAAAATAAAATAAATGATTTTTCTCTCTAGAGAGATAAATTAAAGTTAAAGATTGAAAAGTGAGTTGTCAAAGCATTTACACATTTAAATTTCTATGTTCTTTTGGCCTATACTCTCTAAGATAAGCTAAGACTCCCTTTCTTGGTGTAGCACCTGAACATAGTAATATATTATATAAGTTGTATAAACTGAACCTCCCCTTACCATACTGTGAGGGTGGTAAAATTTCTCTGAAGTTGCTGAGATTGAAAATCACCAGGCCTCTATGCTCTGAAAAGCAAAATTTATCAAAGATGTAACTGTTTGTAACAAAGTCTTTTGAGTATGAGTTTGTTCTCTCTGACCATCATCCTTGGTCATAGCCAAGTTTACTATGGGGAAGCTACTAGTCTTATTCACAGATGGATCTCTCCATTTGTGCACTGAAAAATTACTTCACTGTAGTTTTTTGGTACTGGCCATTCATGAACTTGATGAGGACAACTTCATCTTATTTATAATTTGACTTAGCTGAAGCTGAATTAATGAAAATTTGTTAAACTATTTCAGTCAGTGGATGGTGGGAAAATCTCCTCTTCAGTCTATCATTGGTCAATCTGAGAACTCAAGCACAACCCAAAATAGGAGTAGCACAAAATATTTACTTGCTCTTGCTCTGTACCTTCATTTTCTTTTCTTTTCTTTTCTTTTCTTTTCTTTTCTTTTCTTTTCTTTTCTTTTCTTTTCTCTTCCTTTCCTTTCCTCTTTCTTTCTTTCTTTCTTTCTTTCTTTCTTTCTTTCTTTCTTTCTTTCTTTTTTTGTTGTTGTAGTGGCTTTTTTATTTTTAAAAGATATTAAAGTATAATTGGCATACATTGTTAGTTTCAGATGTACAACATAGTGATTTGACATTTATATACATCGTGTGATGCTCCTCATGATAAGTGTAGTCACCATCTGTCACCATACAAAGTTATAGTATTATTGACTGTATCCCCTGTTACACTTATTGTCTGACTTATTTGTTTTATAACTAGAAGTTTATACCTCTTAGTCCTCTTTATTTTGCCCATTCTCCCACCCACCCTCCCTCTGGCCAACACCAATTTGTTCTCTGTATTTTTGAGTCTGATTTTGTTTGTTCTTTAGACTCCACTTGTAAGTAAAATCATATGCTATTTGTCTTTTTATGCCTGGCTTATTTCACAAAGCATAATACCCTCTAGGTCCATCCATATTGTTACAAACAGGAAGATCTCATTCTTTTTTATGGCTGAGTAATACACCAGCTCTTCTTTATCCATCCATCAGTGGACACTTGGATTGCTTCTATATCTTGGCCCATTATATGTAATGTTTCAATAAACATAGAGGTTGATGTATCTTTTCAAATTAGTGAGTGTTTTTCCCCTTTGGGTAAATATCCAGTAGTGTAATTACTGGAGCATATGGTATTTCTATTTTTAAAAATTTTTTGACAAATCTTTATATGGTTTTCCACATGGCTGTACCAATTTACATTCCCACCAAGAGCATTTTCCTTCTCTTTCAATTGGCATATGTTCATTCAACAAATAAGTGTTTGCTGTGTTCTAGAAAATGGAGATACAGAAATAGACACTTACCTACCTTCTTGAATCTTTTTTGCTTTCCTTCATACCTATGCCAAAACAGGTTATCTTTAATCAGACTGCATTACCTAAACATTACCTTTGCTAGAAGATTAAGAGAGTTCAGGCCACTTCTCGCTGGAACTGGGATATAAATGATTCAGGTATCCTTTTAAGTTTGGGCTACATCTGATGGTGTTTGAATTTTTGATAGATTACACAATTTTTGTGGTAATTTTTTCAGTATGGCTCCTGAGATTTGTTCAATGCCTAAATCTCAAGAGTGGGTTTTATAGCATTTATGCCTCAAGCACCACCTTTTCGATACTATTGTCTATTCCCTTCATCAACCCTAACCTCAGGATTGGATGTTTCTAAACACAAGGTCTACCAAAATTCAGCATACACATTAAACTGTATTTTTCATTGTCCATACAGAGATGTTAAAGGGGAATTTGTACAGAGTGGGGCCTTAATATTAGGGTTCTTAGACATATAAGAAATTGAATGCAATTTTTTTAGCCCCCATAGAATTTATTTAGGAAGGATCCCCTCTAAATATAGGCATCTTTGAGAGGGGGAGATTTGGTAACAAGAAAGCTTAAAGTTAAATTCTAGTCTTGTTATTTACTATTTAAATGGTCATGTTACTACCTTTTTGTAAAACTCGCTCTCATTTTTGAAATCAGGATACAGATTACTTTGCCTTGATGTTATGAGAATTAATGGAGGTAACATAATAAGTGCTCAGGTGACATTCTTATCACTTAACTGCTTTGCCATAAGAATAAAAGGTGAGTTGAGTGACATGTAAATTTTATGTCATTAGAGCTGCTATGAACAAAACAGTGCCGTGGCTTTTTATAGAAGTATATTATGGAATCTATACTTCCATATATATGATACAGATTCAAAGCACTTTATATATTATTATACCTAGAGTCTACCTGAGATTCTTACAAAATATGTATATAAATATGTAATAACATTTTGTCTATTTGTATTGCTATCAGAGAAGATGAAAACATAGGTTGAAGGATTCAATGCAATATAATTTATAAAGTACCTATTATGGAACCAGAATTATGCTAAAGTTACAGATACAATGATGAATAAGACATTGTGCTGTCATGGAGCTCACAGTCTGGCAACAGATATTTTAGAAAATACTTATGATCTAATAACTGAAAGTAATTATCATTACTTTATGAACCATAAAGATACTGAATTGACTTTCTTAGGATTATTGGGAAAGGACAAAATGAAAAGTAGTAACTTCCATGCTTAATTATTTTAATATTCTTGATTCTGTATCTAAAAAGCATGTATCTTACAATGCTATAGGGACATAGGTGAAGGAGCACAGGGGAGAGTAGCCAAGTGAAAAGAGTTTTAGAGTGAGCCAAATTTGGTTTCAAATCCTACTTCTTTCATTTAATCTTTTTATGAACACATACAAGTATCCTATGATCACTGGAATTCAACTTAAGTAGGAAAATACACATGTCAAAAAGGTATTTGAGGTTTAGGGAAACACTAGCCAAATCTTAGGCAAACTTTCATTGTTATCAAGGAATGACTGAAATGGATAGTTCTGTGAGATAAGCAGACCTCAATGCCGTACCTGAAACATGGCACTAAACAGTGACAGAACTTAATCCCATGTTCTCTTCTTTCCATAGCATTTATAACAAATCTCTATTTATCTCGTCCTTACCACTTTCAATCGCTAATGCGAATTGTATTTTCATAGGGATCTGATGTGTATTCTGCAAGATTATACATTCCTTAAGAAGCCAAATTGTGTTTTTGTTTTTTTTTTTAATTTCATCTCTCAGCACTTAGAACCATGTTTGGTAGTAGATAACATAAATTTTTAGCTTTTGACTCTGACTTGGTTACCCTACTACCTCACTTTTTTTTGCATTCAGTCTTGTTTTGTAAAATCCAGAAGGGTGCTGTAACTGCAAAACCTCTAAGGGTTTCTGGGGCACCTCGGTGGCTCAGTCAGTTAAGTATCCAACTTCTGATTTCAGCTCAGGTCATGATTTCATGATTCATGACTTCAAGCCCCACATTGGGCTCTGTGCTGACAGTGTGAAGCCTGCTTAGTATTCTCTCTCTTCCTCTCTCTCTCTGCCCCTCCCCTATTCACTCTTTCTCAAAAAATAAGTAAACTAAATAAACCACTAAAGTGTGGTTTTAATTTGTATTTCCCTGATGATGAGTGATGTTGAGCATTTTTTTTCATGTGTCTGTTAGCCCATCTGGATGTTTTGGTTTAATAATGTCTTCTGCCCTTTTGTTCACTGAATTGTTTTGGGGTGTTGAGTTGATAAGTTCTTTATAGATTTTGGATACTAACCCTTTATCTGATATGTCACTTGCGAATATCTTCTCCCATTCTGTTACTTGCCTCTTAGTTTTGTTGTTTGTTTCCTTTGCTGTGCAGAAGCTTTTTATCTTGATGAGTTCCCAATAGTTCATTTTTGCTTTTGTTCCCTTGCTTCTAGAGACATATTAAGTAAGATGTGGCTGAGGTCAAAGAAGTTGTTGCCTGTTTTCTCCTCGAGGATTTTTATATCTTCTTGTCTTATATTTAGGTCTTTCATCCATTTTGAGTTTATTTTTGCGTATGGTATAAGAAAGTGGTTTAGGTTCATTCTTCTGCCTGTCGCTGTCCAGTTTTCCCAGCACTATTTGCTGAAGAGACTCTCTTTTTTTCCCATTAGGTATTCTTTCCTGCTTTGTCAAAGATTAGTTGGCCATATGTTTGTGGGTCAATTTCTGGGTTCTCTATTCTGTTCCATTGATCTCTCTGTCTGATCTTGTGCCAATACCATACTGTCTTGATGATTACAGCTTTGTAGTATAGTTTGAAGTTCGGGATTGTGATGCCTCCTGCTTTGGTTTTCTTTTTCAACATTACTTTGGCTATTTGGGGTATTTTCTGGTTCCACACTAATTTTAGGATTGTTTGTTTTAGCTCTGTAAAGAATGCTGGTATGGTTTTGATAGGGATTTCATTGAATATGTACATTGCTTTGGGTAGTATTGACATTTTAACAATATTTTTTCTTCCAGTCCATGAATATGGAATATTTTTTCCATTCTTTTGTGTCTTCAATTTCTTTCATAAGCTTTATATAATTTTCAGTGTATAGATTTTCACCTCTTTGGTGAGGTTGATTGCTAGGTATTTAATGCTTTCTGGTGCAGTTGTAAATGGGATCAATTTCTTGATTGCTCCTGCAGCTTCATTATTGGTGTATGGAAATGGAACTGATTTCTGTACATTGATTTTGTATCCCACGATTTTGCTGAATTTGTGGACCATTTCTAGCAGTTTTTATTTGGTGGAGTCTTTTGGGTTTTCCACATAGAGTATCATGTCATCTGCGAAGAGTGAAAGTTTGACTTCCTCCTTGCCAATTTGGACGCCTTTTATTTGTGTTGTCTGATTGCTGAGGCTAGGACTTCCAACACTATTTTGAGTAACAGTGGTGAGAGTGAACATCCTTGTTGTGTTCCTGACCTTAGCAGGAAAGCTCTGAGAGTTTTCCCATTGAGGATGATATTAGAGGTGGGTTTTTGTCTATGGCCTTTATGATCTTGAGGTATGATCCTTCTATCCCTTGAGAGATTTTTATCTTGAGGTTTTTTATCAAGAAATGATGCTGTATTTTGTCAAATGCTTGTTCAGTATCTGTTGAGAGGATCTTGGATTCTTATCCTTTCTTTTATTAATGTGATGTATCCGATTGTTTGATTTTCAGGTATTGAACCAGCCCAGCATCCCAGCAATAAATCCCACTTGATCATGGTGAATAATTCCTTTAATGTATCGTTAGACCTGTTTTGTTAGCATCCTGTTGAGAATTTTTGCATCCATGTTCATCAGGGAAATTGGTCTGTAGTTCCCCTTTTTTGGGGGGTCTTTGTCTGGTTTTAGAATCAAGGTAATGCTGGCTTGTAGAATTAGTGTGGAATTTTTTCCTTCCATCTCTATTTTTTTGAACAGCTTAAAAAGAATAGTTGTTAACTCTTCTTTAAATGTTTGTTCGAATTCTTCTGGAAAACCATCCAGCCCTGGAATCTTGTTTGTTGGGAAATTTTTGATTACTGATTCAATTTCTTTACTGGTTATGGGTCTATTCAAATTTCCCATTTCTTCCTGTTTCATTTTGGTAGTTTATATGTTTCTAGGATTATGTTCATTTCTTCCAGTTTGCCAATTTGTTGGCATATAATTGCTCACAATATTGTTTGTATTTTTGCAGTGTTTGTTGTGATTTCTCCTCATTCATTAGTGATTTTATTTATTTGGTTCCTTTGTTTTTTTCTCTTTGATCAATCTGGCTAGGTGTTTATCAAGTCTGTTAATTCTTTCAAAAAACCAGATCCTGGTTTCATTGATTTGTTCTTCTGTTTTTTTATTTGTTTTGTTTTGTTTGTTTGTTTGTTTGTTTGTCTCAATATCATTGATTTCTGCTCTAATCTTTATTATTTCCCTTCTTCTGCTGTTTTTGGGCTTTATTTGCTGTTCTTTTACCAAACTCTTTAGGTGTAAGATTAGGTTGTATATTTGAGAGCTTTTTTCCTTCTTTATGAAGAGATGGATTGCTATATACATCCCTCTTATGACCGCTCTGGTTGCATCCCAGAGGTTTTGGGCTGTCATGTTTCATTTTCATTGGCTTCCATGTACTTTTTAATTTCCTCTTTAATTTTGTGGTGAACCCATTCATTCTTTAGTAGGATGTTCTTTAATTTCCAAGTATTCACGGTCTTCCCAGTTTTTTTCTTGGTGGCTGATTGTGAGTTTCATTGCTTTATGGTCTGAAAATATGCAAAGTATGATCCCAATCTTTTTGAACTTATTGAAGGCTCATTTGGGACCCAGTATGTGATCTGTTCTGGAGAATGTTCCATGTGGCCTCAAGAAGAATGTGTATTCTCCAGCTTTAGGATAAAATGTTCTGAATATATCTATCAGTCCATCCATCCAGCATGTCATTCAAAGCCAACGTCTCTTTTCTTTTTTTTTCAATATATGAAATTTATTGTCAAAATGGTTTCCATACAACACCCAGTGCTCATTCCAAAAGGTGCCCTCCTCAATACCCATCACCCGCCCCCCATCAACCCTCAGTTTGTTCTCAGTTTTTAAGAGTTTCTTATGCTTTGGCTCTCTCCTACTCTACCTCTTTTTTTTTTTTTCCTTCCCCTCCCCCATGGGTTTCTGTTAAGTTTCTCAGGATCCACATAAGAGTGAAAACATATGGTATCTTTCTTTCTCTGTATGGCTTATTTCACTTAGCATCACACTCTCCAGTTCCATCCACATTGCTATAAAGGGCCATATTTCGTTCTTTCTCATTGCCATGTAGTACTCCATTGTGTATATAAACCACAATTTCTTTATCCATTCATCAGTTGATGGACATTTAGGCTCTTTCCATAATTTGGCTATTGTTGAGAGTGCTGCTATAAAACATTGGGGTACAAGTGCCCCTATGCATCAGTACTCCTGTATCCCTTGGGTAAATTCCTAGCAGTGCTATTGCTGGGTCATAGGGTAGGTCTATTT
Source organism: Panthera pardus (assembly GCF_024362965.1). Lineage (NCBI taxonomy): Eukaryota > Metazoa > Chordata > Mammalia > Carnivora > Felidae > Panthera > Panthera pardus. The sequence continues at coordinate 104,447,164 of NW_026526732.1, forward strand.
TTAATTTTCTGAGGAACATCTACACTGTTTTCCAGAGTGGCTGCACCAATTTGCATTCCCACCAACAGTGCAAGAGGGTTCCCGTTTCTCCACATCCTCTCCAGCATCTATAGTCTCCTGATTTGTTCATTTTGGACAGTCTGACTGGCGTGAGGTGATATCTGAGTGTGGTTTTGATTTGTATTTCCCTGATGAGGAGTGACGTTGAGCATCTTTTCATGTGCCTGTTGGCCGTCCGGATGTCTTCTTTAGAGAAGTGTCTATTCATGTTTTCTGCCCATTTCTACACTGGGTTATTTGCTTTTCGGGTGTGGAGTTTGGTGAGCTCTTTATAGATTTTGGATACTAGCCCTTTGTCCAATATGTCACTTGCAAATATCTTTTCCCATTCCGTTGGTTGCCTTTTAGTTTTGTTGGTTGTTTCCTTTGCTGTGCAGAAGCTTTTTATCTTCATAAGGTCCCAATAGTTCATTTTTGCTTTTAATTCCCTTGCCTTTGGGGATGTGTCGAGTAAGAGATTGCTACGGCTGAGGTCACAGAGGTCTTTTTCTGCTTTCTCCTCTAAGGTTTTGATGGTTTCCAGTCTCACATTCAGGTCCTTTATCCATTTTGAGTATATTTTTGTGAATGGTGTGAGAAAGTGGTCTAGTTTCAACCTTCTGCATGTTGCTGTCCAGTTCTCCCAGCACCATTTGTTAAAGAGACTGTCTTTTTTCCATTGGATGTTCTTTCCTGCTTTGTCAAAGATGAGTTGGCCATACGTTTGTGGGTCTAGTTCTGGGGTTTCTATTCTATTCCATTGGTCTATGTGTCTGTTTTTGTGCCAATACCATGCTGTCTTGATGATGACAGCTTTGTAGTAGAGGCTAAAGTCTGAGATTGTGATGCCTCCGGCTTTGGTCTTCTTCTTCAAAATTACTTTAGCTATTCAGGGCCTTTTGTGGTTCCATATGAATTTTAGGATTGTTTGTTCTAGTTTCGAGAAGAATGCTGGTGCAATTTTGATTGGGATTGCATTGAATGTGTAGATAGCTTTGGGTAGTATTGACATTTTGACAATATTTATTCTTCCAATCCATGAGCAGAGAATATCTTTCCATTTCTTTATATCTTCTTCAATTACTTTCATAAGCTTTCTATGGAAAAAAACAAGGCTTCATGCCTTGTTTCAGCATGAAGATCTTTGACATCTTTGGTGAGATTTATTCCTAGGTATTTTATGCTTCTTGGTGCAATTGTGAATGGGATCAGTTTCTTCATTTGTCTCTCTGTTGCTTCATTGTTAGTGTATAAGAATGCAACTGATTTCTGTACATTGATTTTGTATCCTGCAACTTTGCTGAATTCATGTATCAGTTCTAGCAGACTTTTGGTGGAGTCTATTGGATTTTTCATGTATAGTATCATTTCACCTGCAAAAAGTGAAAGCTTGACTTCATCTTTGCCCATTTTGATGCCTTTGATTTCCTTTTGTTGTCTGATTGCTGATGCTAGCACTTCCAACACTATGTTAAACAACAGCGGTGAGAGTGGGCATCCCTGTCGTGTTCCTGACTCAGGGAAAAAGCTCTCAGTTTTTCGCCATTGAGGATGATGTTGCTGTGGGCTTTTCATAAATGGCTTTTATGATCTTTAAGTATTTTCCTTCTATCCCGACTTTCTCAAGGGTTTTTATTAAGAAAGCGTGCTGGATTTTGTCAAAGGCCTTTTCTGCATCGATTGACAGGATCATATGGTTCTTATCTTTTCTTTTATTAATGTGATGTATCACGTTGATTGATTTGCGCATGTTGAACCAGCCCTGCATCCCAGGAATGAATCCCACTTGATCATGGTGAATAATTCTTTTTATATGCTGTTGAATTCGATTTGCTAGTATCTTATTGAGAATTTTTGCATCCATATTCATCAGGGATATTGGCCTGTAGTTCTCTTTTTTTACTGGGTCTCTGTCTGGTTTGGGAATCAAGGTAATACTGGCTTCATAGAATGAGTCTGGAAGTTTTCCTTCCCTTTCTATTTCTTGGAATAGCTTGAGAAGGATAGGTATTATCTCTGCTTTAAACGTCTGGTAGAACTCTCCTGGGAAGCCATCTGGTCCTGGACTCTTATTTGTTGGGAAATTTTTGATAACCGATTCAATTTCTTCACTGGTTATGGGTCTGTTCAAGCTTTCTATTTCCTCCTGATTGAGTTTTGGAAGCTTTTGGGTGTTTAAAAATTTGTCCATTTCTTCCAGGTTGTCCAGTTTGTTGGCATATAATTTTTCATAGTATTCCCTGATAATTGTTTGTATCTCTGAGGGATTGGTTGTAATAATTCCATTTTCATTCATGATTTTATCTATTTGGGTCATCTCCCTTTTCTTTTGGAGAAGCCCGGCTGGAGGTTTGTCAATTTTGTTTATTTTTTCAAAAAAAACAACTCTTGGTTTCGTTGCTCTGCTCTACAGTTTTTTTTAGATTCTATATTGTTTATTTCTGCTCTGATCTTTATGATTTCTCTTCTTCTGCTGGGTTTAGGCTGCCTTTGCTGTTCTGCTTCTATTTCCTTTAGGTGTGCTGTTAGATTTTATATTTGGGATTTTTCTTGTTTCTTGAGATAGGCCTGGATTGCAATGTATTTTCCTCTCAGGACTGCCTTCGCTGCATCCCAAAGAGTTTGGATTGTTGTATTTTCATTTTCATTTGTTTCCATATATTTTTTAATTTCTTTAATTGCCTGGTTGACCCACTCATTCTTTAGTAGGGTGTTCTTTAACCTCCATGCTTTTGGAGGTTTTCCAGACTTTTTCCTGTGGTTGATTTCAAGCTTCATCGCATTGTGGTCCAAAAGTATGCATGGTATGATCTCAATTCTTGTATACTTATGAAGGGCTGTTTTGTGACCCAGTATGTGATCTATCTTGGAGAATGTTCCATGTGCACTCGAAAAGAAAGTATATTCTGTTGTTTTGGGATGCAGAGTTCTAAATATATCTGTCAAGTCCATCTGATCCAATGTATCATTCTGGGCCCTTGTTTCTTTATTGACCGTGTGTCTAGATGATCTATCCATTTCTGTAAGTGGGGTGTTAAAGGCCCCTGCAATTACCACATTCTTATCAATAAGGTTGCTTATGTTTGTGAGTAATTGTTTTATATATTTGGGGGCTCCGGTATTCGGCGCATAGACATTTATAACTGTTAGCTCTTCCTGATGAATAGACCCTGTAATTATTATATAATGCCCTTTTTCATCTCTTGTTACAGCCTTTAATTTAAAGTCTAGTTTGTCTGATATAAGTACGGCTACTCCAGCTTTGTTTTGGCTTCCAGTAGCATGATAAATAGTTCTCCATCCCCTCACTCTCAATCTGAAGGTGTCCTCAGGTCTAAAATGAGTCTCTTGTAGACAGCAAATAGATGGATCTTGGTTTTTTATCCATTCTGAAACCCTATGTCTTTTGGTTGGTGCATTTAGTCCATTTACATTCAGTGTTATTATAGAAAGATATGGGTTTAGAGTCATTGTGATGTCTGTATGTTTTATGCTTATAGCGATGTCTCTGGTACTTTGTCTCACAGGATTCCCCTTAGGATCTCTTGTAGGGCTGGTTTAGTGGTGACGAATTCCTTCAGTTTTTGTTTGGGAAGACCTTTATCTCTCCTTCTATTCTAAATGACAGACTTGCTGGATAAAGGATTCTCGGCTGCATATTTTTTCTGTTCATCACATTGAAGATCTCCTGCCATGCCTTTCTGGCCTGCCAAGTTTCAGAAGAGAGCTCAGTCACGAGTCTTATATGTCTCCCTTTATATGTGAGGGCACGTTTATCCCTTGCTGCTTTCAGAATTTTCTCTTTATCCTTGTGTTTTGCCAGTTTCACTATGATATGTCATGCAGAAGATCGATTCAAGTTATGTCTGAAGGGGGTTCTCTGTGCCTCTTGGATTTCAATGCCTTTTTCCTTCCCCAGTTCAGGGAAGTTCTCAGCTATGATTTCTTCAAGTACACCTTCAGCACCTTTCCCTCTCTCTTCCTTCTCTGGATACCAATTATGCGTATATTATTTCTTTTTGGTGTATCACTTAGTTCTCTAATTTTCCCCTCATACTCCTGGATTTTTTTATCTCTCTTTTTCTCAGCTTCCTCTTTTTCCATAATTTTATCTTCTAGTTCACCTATTCTCTCCTCTGCCTCTTCAATCTGAGCTGTGGACGTTTCCATTTTATTTTGCATCTCATTTAAAGCGTTTTTCAGCTCCTCCTGACTGTTCCTTAGTCCCTTGATCTTGTAGCAACAGATTCTCTGCTATCCTCTATACTTTTTTCAAGCCCAACGATTAATTTTATGACTATTATTCTAAATTCACTTCCTGTTATATTGTTTAAATCCTTTTTGATCAGTTCATTAGCTGTTGTTATTTCCTGGAGATTCTTTTGAGGGTAATTCTTCCCTTTGGTCATTGTGGATAGTCCCTGGAGTGGTGTGGACCTGCAGGGCACTTCCCCTGTGCTGTGGTGTATACCTGGAGTTGGTGGGTGGGGCCATAGTCAGACCTGATGTCTGCCCCCAGCCCACCGCTGGGGCCACAGTCAGACTGGTGTGTGCCTTCTCTTCTCCTCTCCTAGGGGTGGGATTCACTGTGGGGTGGTGTGGCCCGTCGAGACTACTTGCACACTGCCAGGCTTGTGGTGCTGGGGATCTGGCGTATTAGCTGGGGTGGGGAGGCAAGGTGCATGGGGAAGGAGGGGTAGGCTTAGCTCGCTTCTCCTTAGGTGGTCCACTTCAGGAGGGGCCCTGTGGTAGCAGGAGGTAGTCAGAAACACTGCCGGTGGGGTGGCTCCGCAGAAGCACAGCGTTGGGTGTTTGCGCGGAGCAAGCAAGTTCCCTGGCAGGAACTGGTTCCCTTTGGGAATTGGGCTGGGGGATGGGCAAGAGAGATGGCGCTGGCGAACCCCTTTGTTTCCTGCCAGACTGAGCTCTGTCGTCCCGGCGCTCAGCAACTCTCCCTCCCTTTGTCCTCCAGCCTTCCCGCTTTCCAAGCAGAGCTGTTAACTTATGACCTCCCAGATGCTAAGTCGCGCTTGCTGTCGGAACACACTCCTTCCGGCCCCTCCGCTTTTGCAAGCCAGACTCTGGGCTCTGCTTGGCCGGCGGGCTGCCCCTCCGCCCCTCTGCCCTGGCTCCCTCCCGCCAGTCCATGGAGTGCACACCGCCTCGCCGCCCTTCCTACCCTCTTCCGTGGGCCTCTCGTCTGTGCTTGGCTCTGGAGACTCCATCTGCTAATCCTCTGGCGGTTTTCTGGGTTATTTAGGCAGGTGTAGGTGGAATCTAAGTGATCAGCAGGATGCACGGTGAGCCCAGTATCCTCCTATGCCGCCATCTTCCTAGAGGGAACCAGCCATCGTTTCTTTGTTGATGTATGCTTAGATGATATGTCCATTGCTCTAATTGGGGTGTTGAATTCTCCTATTATGGTATTGATATCAATGAATTTTTTTTTTATGTTTGTGATTAACCGTTTGTATATTTGGGTGTTTCATGTTGGGGGCATAAATATTTACAATTGTTTAATCTTCTCGGTGGATAGATCGCTTAATTATGATATAATGCCCTTCTTCATCTCTTGTTACATCTTTATTTTAAAATTTAATTTGTCTGATGTAAGTATGACTACTCCAGCCTTTTTTTTTTTTTTTTTGATGTCCATTAGCATGATAGATGATTCTCCATCCCCTTACTTTCAATATGCAGGTGTCTTTAGGTCTAAAATGAGTCTCTTGTAAGCAGCATATAGATGGGTCTTATTTTCTTATCCATTCTTATACCCATTGTCTTTTGATTGGAGCATTTAGTTCATTGACATTTAGAATGAGTACTGAAAAATATGAGTTTAGTGCCATTGTGTTGCCTGTTGCGTTGGTTTCTGGTGATGTTCTCTTGTCCTTTCTAGTCTTTGTTGCTTTTGGTCTTTTTTGTTTTGTTTTGTCTTTTCTCCCTCAAAGGGTCCCCTTAAAATTTCATGTACAGCTGGCTTTGCATTCATGAACTCCTTTATTTTTTGTTTGGGAAACATTTTATCTCTCCTATTCTGAATGACAGCCTTGCTGGATAAAGAATTCTTGGCTGTATATTTTTCCAATTTAGCACATTGAATATATCCTGCCACTCCTTTCTGGCCTGCCACATTCCTGTGGATAGGTCTGTTGTGAACCTGATATGTTTTCCCTTATAGGATAAGGGACTTTTTTTTTTTCCATTGCTCTGTTCAAAATCCTCCGTTATCTGTGTATTTTGTGAATTTGACTATGATATGCCTTAGTGATGGTCGGTTTTTGTTGAATCTAATCGGAGTTCTTTGCGCTTCTTTGATTTTGATATCTGTGTTCTTCCCCAGATCAGAAACGTTTTCCACTATAATTTGCTAACATAAAGCTTCTGCTCCTTTTTCTCTCTCTTCATCTTCTGGGACTCATATAATTTGGATGTTACTCATTTTTAATAAATTACTGAGTTCTCTAAGTTGTGTCATGCTCTTTTGCCTCTGTTTCATTCTTTTTTCTTTTTCATTATTCTCAATAATTTAATTTCCTATATTGCTGGTTTGCTGCTCTGCTTCATCTATCCTTGCAGTCATGGCATCCATCCGAGTTTGCCTCTTAGTTCAGCATGTTTAATTTCATCCTGACTAGATTTTATTTCTTTTATCTCTGCAGAAAGGGATTCTTTGCTTTTTTCAACCCCACCTAGTATTCTTTTACTGTGTTTGTAATTTTTAGGCATCTCCCTTATACCTGTGTTGATTAAGCCACTGCCTGTCATTTCTTCCTGTTCTTTCTTTTGGGTAAATACCTTCATTTTGCTATTTTGCAGGAAGAAAAAAATTATTTAAATAAAAAATAAAAATTTAAAAATTAAAAATAAAACAAGAAATATATATAAAGGAAGCTGGATCCTAGGTGTGTTTTGGTCTGCTTGTTGAAGGAAGGTTGACAGAATAGAGAAAGAAGGAAAAGAAAAGAAAAAGGTAAAACATTTAAAAAAAATATATATATATATATAATAAAATAGAATAAAGTGAAATAAAGAAAATGAAATAGAATAAAAAATTAAAAACTGAAGTAAAAAAATTTAAAAAATGAAAACAAAATTTTCTCTTTCGGTATCCAAGAATGAAGAAGAAAAGAAATTTTTAAAAAAAGAAAAAAAGAAAAACAATTTAAGCAAAAATAGAAGAAAATGAACAAAATGAACTAGAAAACAGAATGAATTCTGAAAACAGAATGAATTTACATCCAGTTTCCCCTAGAACTGAAACTGTGAAGCCTTCTATAGCTGTACACTAAGCAGGTGGAGTCACTTGTGCTGGTCTTCTAGGGAATGTGCTTGGAAGGTACAGTTGGGCGGGGTTTGGTGTAATGGCTCTGTTCTCCACTAGGCGGCCCTGCTTAGCTTACTGGGGTGAATCAGGGTGGTGCACATGAGAAGTGGAAATGGCTTCACCCAACTTTATAGTCTCTGGCACAGGAACTTCATGTTCTCACTGCCCCACGATCAATCACCCCTCCTTTGTCACATGCTTCCATCTACTCCTTGCCTCTACCCTGTTCACGTCCAAGTCATCAGCCTTCCAGGTGGCATCTGCCTCCAGAGTTTTATCTCAGATGGGGTTGTGTTTCAAAACTCCACACTTCAGAGACCCTATGGCTTGGACCTACGCTGACTCTCTGGGGGCACTAAGCAATGGCTGGTGCTGACTTCCCCCAGAAAACGTTCTTGCAATCATGCAGTGGCAGAGGTTCAGAGATTATGGCAAACTACAATACACAGACAGTGCCAGGTTTCCCTACATTCTGACATCTTTGTCCCAATACCAGTGTCTTTGTCCTGATACCAGCAAAACGTGGCTGTTCTCTGGGATCTGCTGGGACATTTGCCCGTAGGGAGGCCACAAGGCTTCTACCAAATGCACTCCAAACAGGGGAACTGCTTCTCCCCATTTAGCACATGGACACTTCATATCCTGCTGCCTGCTCCTGGGGATTCACTCTGCTTCCTCACTAGAGCACCACCAAGCACTGAGCTCCAAAACTTCAGACTCTATGCTGCAATGTTTATAGCATCCTGGTGGTATTGAAAACCTCTCCTTTCTTTCTGTCAATAGTTTCGGGGAACAGATTACTTATTCAGTCCCCTACCATTGTTTTCACTCTTTCTCTCCAGCTACTTTTGGGGGCATGCTTTTCTTGCACTCTCCCAGTGCACTGCATTCTCCCTCTTTATCTTTCTCTGTTCTCGCTACAAAGACAGCTCCCTACCCTTCACGACTTTTCTCTCCCCTGTTCACCATTCCACACCATATAGCTGCTGAGTTCTGTGGCTAAAGTTATGCAGATCATTGTGTTTATTCTCATATCAATTTCCTAGGTGTTCAAAATGGTTTGGTGCTGATATGGCTGCATTTCAGGGAAGGGACAAGCTCAGGGTCTCCAATGTGCTCTACCATCTTAACTGCCTCCCCCCACCCTATGTCTTTTGATTGGAGCATTTAGTCCATTTATATTCAAAGTGATTACTGATATGGATTTCTCATCATTTTATTATCTGTTGTTATTTCCTGAGATTTTCTCCGATTCCTTCTTGTGTTTCCTCTTTCATGGTTTGCTGATTTTCTTTGTTATTCTTTGCATATTTATTAGTGGTTTTTCATATATGGTTACCATTAGGTTTATATATAACCTGTTCTGCATATAGCAGTCCATATTAAGTTGATGGTCGTTGAAGTTTGTACTCATACTTTACTCCTTTTATCCCCACATGTTAGGTATATGTTCTTTTATTTCATATCTCTTTTTTTTTCTGAGTTCCTTGACTAATTTTTTACAGAAATGATATTAATTTGTACTACTTTTGTGTTTCCTACCTCTATACAGGGTCACTTTTAGTCTTTCCTTTTCACTCAGAGTGTTCTTCTTTCTTAGTGTCTCTTTCTTTTTTTTTCTTTTCTTTTTCTTTTCTCAGAGAGAGAGAGCATGTGAGCAGAGGAGAGGGACAGAAAGAAAGACAAAGAGAGTCTTAAGCAGGCTCCAACCTCAGTACGGAACCTCACACAGGGCTTGAGTCCAAGACCCTGGGATCATGACCTGAGTGGAACCACTCTGGTGTCCTACAGTGTACCTTTTAATATTTCTTGAAGAGCTGGTTTAATGGTCATTAATCCCTTTAACTTTTGATTGTCTGGAAAACTCTTGATTTTCCTTTTATTCTGAATGATAGCCTTGCTGGATATAATATTTTTGGCTGATGGTTTTTCCCATTCAGCACTTTCATATATCATGCCCTCTTTTCTGGTTTAAAGTTTATGTTGAAAAATCTTCTGCTAGCTGAGGAATTTTCCCTTTCAAGTTAATGACTTTTTTTTTTGTTTGTCTTTCTGCTTTCAATTTTTTTCTTTTTCGCTATAGTTTGCAAATTTAATTATATCTTGGTGCACATCTACTTTTGTTGATGTTTGTTTGTTCTCTGTGTTCTCCTAGATCTGGATATCTGTTTCCTTCCCCAGATTAGAGAGGTTTTCAGCTATTATTTCTTCATATAAATTTTCTGCCTCCTTTTCTCTCTTTTCCTCTTTTAGGACTCCTATAATAAGAATGTTATTATTTTTTATGGAGTCATGGAGTGTATTCTTGTTTTGTATAATTCTTTTCTCTCTCTTTTGTTCAGCTTGATTACTTTCCATTACTCTGTCTTTTAGGTCACTAATTCATCCTCTGTTTCTTCCATCCTGCTCTTTCTTCCATCAAGTGTGTTTCTCATTTTGTTTACTATACACTTTTTCTCTGCTGTTACTCCTTATCTCTATGTTAAGGGTCTCACATATCTTATCCACTTTTTTCTCAAGTCCACTGAGTATCCTTGTGATCAACGCTTTAAGTTCCCTCTCAGTTATGTTATTAGATCTGTGGCCATGGTCTTTTCCTAATCTTTCATTTGGGATAGATTTCTTTGTCTTTTAATTTTATGTCTCTCTGTGTCTGTTTCTGTCTGGTAAGAAAGTCCCCTGTGTCTTCTGTCCTTAAAACTAGTGCTGTTTATGAAAAATAGGTCCTGGAGTGCCCTTAAGTGCCATGTTCATCAGAACCTGGTACTTCAGGAGAGTATCCTGTGTGTGTTGCTTTCACCCTACTGTTGTTTTAGTCCCTTTTCCTTTCACTGCAGTCATCTGAATGCACTCTCCCTTTTATAGGTTGCACTTAGTCTCTATATTTTTAGTGGGGCCCAGGCAGTCCAGTTCTGATGGGGTGTGACGACTGAGGAACTTGAAAGCATGGTGACACTGTTAGCAAAATTTGATATGGGCCACTAGTCCTATGCCAGATCTTATGAAAAGCTGTAGTGGATGAGGGTTGCATGCCAGTGTGGCTGGGAGCATGATGATGGGCACAGCATGCTACAATGGTTGGGTAAAGTAGGGTTAGATGGACAACAGTGGCTAGGGTTGTGTGGCTGGGCTCCATGCATGATGACATTTGGGGGTCCATGGCTGGGTGCAATGCAGTGGATGTGTGTGGCCTTTAGTGGCAGCTGTGCACCTGGTACCTGTGAAAGGCACATGTGTGGCTTTAACAAAATCTGCTCTGAGCCCAGGGCTAAGGCTAGAAGGCTTGGAATAGGCGAGCCCTCAGAAGAACTTGTGGGTATGGCGTAATGCTAGTGGTTTATGTAGCAAGTGTCTCCATAAGCCTACCTCCACAGATGTCCCTGTTTTTATGTTGGGGGTCAGGGAAGGAAAATGGCACCTGTCAATTCCCTCATTTTTGTAGAAATCTCTCAACATGCTCTGAAATAAGTATTAACAGATCTGTCTCCCATTTTCTCCCAGCTTGTCTAAATTGTCATTTTTATGTTGCCTCTCCATGCAGACTACTGTTTCTTTAAGGGCTATCTCTAGTCCTTACAACTTGCCCAGTGTTGAATCAGTTGACTTTTAAACCTCCAAGTTCCGAGTCCCACTGGTTTTACAAACTCATGGAATTCATCCCCTCTGGCTTTTAAATCCAAACATTATGGGGAGTAGTCTTCCCTTGGTGAGCTCCCTGGTGCAAGGACCTATTTCTCTGCCTTCTCTGTGTGCAGCTCCCTCTACTTTACTGACCTGCCTAACCTTTCAGATGCAGCTTCTTCCCTATATTTAGTTTTAGAGTTTGTTCTGCCAGTCTTCAGATCACTCTGTGGTTTATTAACTTGGATATAAATGGTCTAGTTGAAAATATGGGGTGGGGTGTGTTCAGGGTCCTCCTATTCCATCATCTTCCCTAGCTCCAGACAAAATAGCTGAGAACCTTTGTTTTAAATGCAGTTGTCTCAGAATAGAAATGTCCTACAAATATCTGCCTTCAATTTTGTTAAACTGTAGAATTAAGTCTATTAAAAATTCTTTCTTTTTAAATTATCTTCTGAAATATTATTTATTTTCCAGAAGGAAAATCTTCTCTGGAAGGAATAAAATACAAAGAGAATTTTATGATAGCCAGGTGAAAATGTTCCTCTGAAAATTAAAAAACTACAATTAATAAAAGGAAGAGACAAGGAAACACACTTAGAGTTTCTGATCTGAAGTTTTGTGAACATTTAACATATATTATCACAATTAAACTTTGAACAATTTCACTGGTTACTTTCTATTATTTCATTTCTTTTCCATTTGAGGAACATGAGAGTCTGAGATTTAAATAACTTACATGAATTTAGTTTCTAAAACAGTGCTAGAATCCTGTTTCCAATATTTTCTCTTAATTTCACTTGACCAAAGGTAATTCCAAGGGCAAGATACTGAAGGAGGAAGTAAAAGAACAATAGGAAAAATTAATCTATGCCATCATTTTGTTCTGTGTCTGGAATGTTCACAATGACAGGTCAGTGGGTTTCAGTAGCCTGTAGCAGATTTTTCAACATTTTAAGCATCTTAATTTAGGGAAAAATAAAGAGAAACTCCTTTCTTTTTCTTTTTATTCTTACTTGGGTTCTGGTCTTTACTTCATGATTGTTTCCCATCAACATTTCTTCCAATAATGAGCAGAAGAAACATTTTAAAAAATTATCTACACAAGTAAAGCAATAACCATATTGTGACATTCTAGTAACTATAGAAACCTCTGTTATTAAACTTAACATCTTCAAAGTATTTATAGTGAGAACTCCACTATATTTTCTGACTCTCTCCCACCCCTTCACGTCCAAGAAACAATTTTTCTTGCTATTTCAACACATTTACTCTTTTAGCTTGGCTCTGCCTACCAATCCTGACCTAAAAGTTTTGTTCTTTAGGCTTTTAATCTCTTAAGTTTCCTATGACCACAATCTCCCAACTGTTCAATTATTTACATGATGATTGTTTTTAAAATCATAACTTTAGATTGAATCTATACTCTTAGTTTCAGAGCCTCCAATGCAAAATTAGTACATATAAATGTCTTGTTTCAGATAACTGAAGTATATTACTCTTTCAACAGCACCTCCTTGGTATTTTATTTTATTCACCTTACATTCTGTAAATTGGAAACTTGGAATCATCTTCATTTCCTTTTCTTTTTTTCTTAATATTCTCTGTACCAAATTGGACACAAATTCTGTTCATTTTGCCTCAAAACTGTCTTTAGAATCCTCATGTTTGTACTTCTGTTACTTGTTTAGTTGATTCCCTATGAATTAGCATCTGCCAATTACCAGCTTTATGTCAGGCATGAAGAAAAAGAATAAGCCAAACAAAATACAAGAGCAAAAACAACATTAAAACCCAGGTATCCTCATCATACCAATATTATGTGAGGAGATGGAGGTTTAGAGTTGTAAAATAAATTAAAATGAACTATTAAGTGCTAAAGCCTGTGTGTCTCTCAGGATAGTATAGATTATTCTGTAGTAATAAACACCAAAATCTCAAGATGAGAACATTGAAAATGAACGTCCCACCTTAGGAATTAGGAGAACTGGCAAATCATGCATTGTATGTTAAAGTTTTCCACCCAGAAAGAACTTGTGTACGCTTTTTTTTGGTCAAAGCAATACACCTCAGTTTCTTAACTTAATGGGGACAAAGAGGTATACCTGGAAGGAGAACTAGAAATTTCAGTGAACAACACTAATGATTACCCAGCCAGTATTTGTATGTGCTACTGGTTCTACAGTTCATAGTTTTTAAATATTATCATGTTACCTCCTTGTTGTTTAAAAACCCTCCACATACCTTACAAACTCAGTTCATTTTATATAGTCCTGCAGAAGTGTTTCCTTTAAGAATTTAATGTCTGCATCCTTTCTCTTAGATCCCTATATTTTCATAAATCCTTATGTTTAAAATATTACTTCCATTCTACTTGCACGTTGTAATTGATTATTAGAATCTGATCCCAGCTGGTCCCTCGATTCTGATGTTATATTATTTATAACATATTTGAATGACAAGCCCTTTTCCTTTGAGATGTATTATAGATTGTCTGAGAACATGGACTATGGAACTGGATGGCTTGGTTCAAAATTGTGTTATGCCACTTGGTAATTCTGTGATTTGAGCAAGTTACCTAGGCTCTTTGTACTTCTAATTTCTAATTTTTAAAATTGGAATAATTAGTACTATCTTACAGAAAGGTTATGAGGATTAGATGAGTCAGTATACATAAGCACATAGAATGAATGTGCTGTACCTGGTACAGAGTAGCCACTAAATAGTTATTAAATTATATGCCATTTTATGCCTCGATATCGTTGCACATATTACATATTACTCTTCCCCAGCAACCTCAAAAACTGTTACCCTTTAAAAGTCATTTATATATTGCCTCTTGTTTTAAAGAATTTTATAATAGCTAATGTTTTCTGTGAAGAAATCTATTATAATTGTCAATACTAAGTAATTCACATATCCATCATTTAGTCTATAAATACTATTAGGTTGTGTTGTCAGAACTGTGCATAGTATCATGGGAATTTAAATGGAGAAATATACTTGTTCTATGTTTGTTTTACAATTTATTTTGGTGGCTATACCAGCAAAATAATTACTAAACTTTGTAGTACCAGTTGCAAGTAAGAGTTCAGAGACAAGGAAAGCAATATGGTCTACAGTGGATAGAATGGAGAAAGACACATCCTTCCTAATGGGTTGAGGGCCCTGAAGGCATGAGCCATGATTAATCTCATGATGTCTCACCAGACTATCTTTTATCCTAGTTCCTAACATCTATATTGTGTTCCCAATAACTATTTCTTGAGTGAGTGAATGAATGAATTCTCAGATGACAGAGAAAGTGGAACATAAGTTGGCAATAAGTATTAGCATTTGTATATGATATTTACCTGCCATGGCATGGAATTAATTCAGAAAACCTTATTCCCTTATCCATCAGGATGAGGAGTATGCATTTAATATTCCTTAATGCTAAAACAAAAAAGAACATATATGGAAATGAGGGAAATGTACCATGTACACAAATGTTAATATAGTTATTAAAATTACATTTGAAGAGCATTTCAAAGTTGAGGTTCCCAAATTTTGAGTTGACAAAATTAGGAAGATGGGGTTGTGGGTTTTTTTGCTACTTTTTAAATCCACCTATCCCTTCTTTGTAGTAAGTCATTTGAACATGTACTTAGGCAGTTAGCTCAAAGACCTAAACTCTGTATTGCTGTAGAGCTGTAAGGCAACATCTGGGCACTAGTCGTGCAAGAGGAGAGTATGGTGACAAGTCCTAGGAGTTTATTCTGATTTGGAAACCTCTCTTACTTCTGGGTAGTTTTGTTTTGTTTTGTTTTTCCCTAGTAATTTGTATCCATTCACCGTTTGCTCAAGTTGCCCTTCTTAAAAAGCTGAGAAATCTCTCTGTATCTCATTTATAGTTTTCTTCTACTCTTAATCTACTCTTAACATTTTTTTTCTAAATGTTCTTGATTATTGAAGGGCTGTGCCTATTTTACTCTATCATTAAGATCTCCTGCCAGAAGTGAATTCTAGTCTCAGTTCACAGTAGACTGTGGTGGACACACTTACCAAGTTTTCACAGAAAGAGGTGCTCCTCTTTGATTTTTGTTTCTCCTACCTCTTCTGAAGGCCTTCCAGCTTCGCATCTGCTCCTGCAATGTATCTCTGAGCCTCTGGGGGACTAAAAGCAGCAGGCCAGTGTTCATGTCTTCCCTCTTCTACCTATTAGCTTTGAGATCCTTGGAAGGTCTCTTATCCTATCTAAACCTTATTTTTCTCATCTTTAAAGTGAGAAAATATTGTTTATTTCACATGCTGGTTTGAGGATTATACTACAGGAGAGACTTTTTAAAAGAGCACCAATAATTCAGAAATTATAACCCTTCTCTGAATAATCAAGATTCAGCAAAATAGTATGATATGTATTTTTTAATACATTCACAGTAGCAACAATAGGGGCATTTTTCTTTTCTATTTTTTATGTAAAACTTCCTTAATTAAATGAGGGAGTAGAAAATAGATCAACTTAGACAGTAATTAGAATCATAGAATCACTTATTATCAAGGTATTCTCAGAAAACTTATCTAATCATCTTTAAAAATATTCTTGTATTATTTAATCAGCAGGACATAAACATTTTTTATAGAGAAATCAGTTATTCTAGTCTGAGGCCAGATATTCTATCATCTGTGGATTAAGATCAATGGCTCCAGATAATCAGCTTGACTACACATTCCTCCATGCCTCCTTGATTGGTTTTCCTCTTTCACTTCCTCTTCCTAGGCTTTTGTTTGTTTATGGGCTTTCATACAGATTTGTTCCCTTCGAGATTATCATGGCCTTACATTGAGACTGTTCCTCAAAGAATGGCCCCTGGAGCCTGGCTCTCTAAATACAAACTTTACAGTTTCACAAGTAGGACCTCATGAGAGCGCTGCAGAAGACCGTTTTTATATTTTATGGGCGGAAATAATCAAAACTTTCTTTTTGAGGGACAAATTAACTCAAACTGCAAACCCATTAAGAGGAAACTAAAAATGTAAAAGGTAACTTCTTGAAGAAGAAGAAGAAGAAGAAGAAGAAGAAGAAGAAGAAGAAGCAGAAGCAGCAGCAGCTGCCGCCACCACCACCACCTGAAAAAAAGCCCGGGGTTCTAAGAAGTAACCCCTACCTTCTTTCCCAGCTTATTTTCCTAACTATTAATATACATCCATATTGTGAGTGGAGCCAACCTGTGTACATGTGCATGGGTAATGTCAGACACATGAACATCTGTTAAACAATAATTTCAGGCAATTTATTTTGCTGAACATATCAAAGTTGTATTACAGACTTATGGTGCAATAGATTAAATCAATGATTTTCTTCTTGGTAGGGATCTTTTCAGGGACAAGATTTTGCAAGATAAACATTGCCTGAGTAGTTACTGCAAGAAAAAATGTCAATTAAAGATCTCTAGACTCTTGACTGATAGAAGGGTGGGTGGGATAATTGGTTTCCCTGAACAAATTTTAATCTTAATGAAGTACACATTTTTTCCTTTTCATTGAATAAGCATGGCCTAGATTTTTGTTTAAGTTTATTTATTTTGAGAGGGAGATTTTGAGAGCCAGAGAGAGTGTGTGAGTGGTGGAGGTATAGGGAGTGGGGGGAAAAGAAAATCCCAAGCACGATCTGCACTGTCAGTGTGGAGCCCAACCTGGGGCTCGAACTCACAAACTGAATTCACAAACCATGAGATCATGACCTTAGCTTATATCAAGAGTAGGTTGTTTAGCCAACTGAGCCACCCAGGCACCCCAGCATGTCCTAGATTTATTAAACCCTTTACCTTGTGGGATGTTTTACTTTAGAAAAATTTTAAGCACAGAACTTTTTTTTTCCCCCAAGGGAAAGTAACATCTCAACTGCTTTGTGAGAAAAATGAAAAGAACCTCTTTGAAGGCTACTGTTTTTTTAACTGGATACCCAGATTTCTAGTGTCCACTCCATACAAAAAAAATACCAGTGCCCCCAAATAATCCTGGGCATGAAACTAATAGGAAATGATCAGTAGATGTAATTTACATTAAAACAAAACTAGTTGTTTGGACAGCATGAGTGAAAATTCTACCTAAATACAAAAATAATTCTGAACTACATGTTCCTAAAGCAATGAAGCCTTCGCAATCCTAATCATAAATTGAATATAGATTATATAAGTGAATAGATAAAACTGATTTCTAATTTTCAAATCAATTGTATGTCAGTGGGAGTACTGGAATCATTTCAAGCCATCTTTCATTATGTAACGTAAATTTCCTGGGCAATATCCTAAGTTCATTGATTTGCTTTGGAAACTATAAGTACTGCAAAGGTACATTCCAGCCCAAGCACTTTTCTACCCACACAAAATCTGAATAGGCAAAAGCCAAATGAATAAGGTTGTTATTATAATGGCAATCTTGATTGATGTCGCAACTTTGCCAAGAAACTTCATACACTGCGTCATCATTTCTTTGATTTCTTTTCTTTTTTTTTTTTTTTTTTTGACATCAAAATACTTGGTGCCAATTTTATTTTTGTGAACGTGTGTATATACGACCGCCTATGTGGTTGGCATTTTAAAACTTTTAGTTTTACCTTTTGACCTCCTTTATTAATTTCTCCCACCCTCTACCCCCCCCATCTTTGACAACTACAGAAAATATATTAGATAATTTATACATTTCACCTGCCAAGAAAAGTATATTAATTACATTAAGCAATGAGTTTCTATCCCAAATCAAATTTAGGACAAATTCTTACCCATAACCATAATTTATAATTTTTTTTTGTAAATTAAATATACCAGAAGTATTAAGAAAAGGTTTATTGCCTAGGGCTTTAATATTTGATAAAATATAAGGAAAAATGAACATTAATATTTTAACTTTAAAATGGTTAATATAGAGATATATGGAAGAAGTACAGACCAAAGAAAACAGCCTCACTGTATCTTATGTCTTTTGGAAAAATTGCTTTCCTGGCTTTTTCTACAAATTCAATATTTGTTGGGTTGCAATAACCAAAGCTATAGTCCTCAATCTTAGTAAAAATGATTTCTACTTCTAAGGTGATTTTTCACTTTGAAATCACAAGCTATCTTGTGAGCAGTCAGTGAGACAGGCTCCAAGGAGAAGGAGGCATATTTTATTTCATTTATCTAATGGACTATCATTGTTTACCTGGGCTCTGTTCATAAATCTAGTTAGCAATTTTACCTAAAACCCAAGTAACACATATTTTTCTAGGCCTCCACATCCTGAGAAAATACAATTGAGGAGGTAAAGGTGTAAATGAGATCAGTTTGGAGCTGTAAATCCTCTCCAGGGAAACTGATACAACCCAAGCCTTCTCCTCCCACTGCCCATGGACCTACTTTCCCAATTGCAAGTGGACATCAGTATTCTTCAGAGGGTCTGGGTGCTGATCTCTCCACCTTGCCACTTTGCGGCTTTAGATCAAGAAATGTTATCAACCATTTTGTTATCTTTATTCACTAAGTAAAAAGCTTCTTCAAGAATCCGCATCATGGCCCCCTTCTTTTGGTTACATGTGCTTTTTTACATGTTCTCAACTCATATCTTCACCAGGCCAACAGAGTTTTGGGTTGCGGGCCAGAGAAAAAAGCTTCCTCTTTACCAGCTATTGGCCATGTTATTTGCTAGGTCACAAAGCACTTCTGCTTGTACACCAAGTCTCGTAATTTGGCATAACCTGCCCTCACCTAGCTATGCACACATACATACACCCTCCCTTAATTTTCCCCTGGCCTTGGGGGCAAGAAAAATCTTGTCTTTTCTCCCCTTTTTATAAAACAAATGTGTCTGTGCACAAATGTAAGTAAAAACAGATCAAGTGTGTATATAACATGGATAAACCTTTTTTATACCACCACCATCTCTGTCCTGGTTCAACCAGCTTAACATTTTACTGCTGAACATTCATGTGTAAAGTCCCCTGAGTAATACTTTAATTTGCTGGGTTTTTTTTTTCTTTTTTGGGAAAAATATCTAGTGGATGGATATAAAAAGTGCCAACACATTTTCTGCCCTCTATACCCACATATATCCTCTGACTTCCCAGGTATGGAGAAATTCTTGAGACAGGCAGTAAGGGACCAGGTGATCCAAAGAGCCTCCTGGTTTATAGAAGTTTCCAAAACCCCACATTCTACAGTTGTAGGTCACTGCAAACAGACTACCAAGTTCACACTGCCTGATTTTTTGAAGTGTTCAAAGAAAGCCACTGTATGTAAAAGAATAAACATAGCAGAAATACATTTAAAATTCAGGTGCTATGTTGCCTTTTAGGGATTGCCAGGTGGGCTTCAGAAAAATAAAGGTAAACACTTGATAAAATCTTGTCCAATGAATAAAGGAGGAAAATTCATGTATCTAAGTGTCAAGACTGTATCATTATCATCATTTCCTGTGACATTTTAGGGAGAAATGGGTCCTTAAAAATGGAATGTCCTTGCTCAGAGAGCTGTAGAAAAGGTGTGGGTGTGCACATTTGTTCTTTATAATGGAGTAAGGAATGTCCTTGCTCAGAGAGTTGTAGAGTAGGTGTGGGTGTGCAGAATTGTTCTGTATAATAAAGTAAGGATGTGATTACAGTTTGGGAAATGAGGAGAAAGGAGATGGGAGACTGAGAAATCTTGGAGGGTCTGCATGGGGTGTGGAACTGAACTAGGTTAATCCTATTGACAATCTTCTGGAGACTAGAGTTTGGGAGCTAAACATTTCTATTTAAAGAAGTTTTGTTGTGGTGCAATGTGATGTAAACATCTTAGAAACCTCAATTATTTTCAATGAAACCTTAATAAATCACTGATGGATTATTTGAATGGATTATTTCTGGGCGATAGGAGTATGCACTGATTTCTGTTAGGCTTGTACAAAGTGGGAAAAGGAGTGCCCACTTAGGGATGCATTAATATGTAGAAAATTAAGAGAAATTTACATTGTAGCTTTTATTTACCACATGCTTTTGAACAATTACTTAACTACACCTTATGTTTCTAACCAAATCAAAGGTATGTTAGAAACATCTTAAAATTTATTTCTAAGCACAAGCCTACCTTGTTTTATGGCATTTCACTTTATTGTACTTCATAGATACTATGTTTTTCAAATTTTAAAATTAAATTTTGCATCAAACCCTGCACTGAGCAAGTCTATCAGCACCATTTTCCCAAATAGCATTGGCTCATTTCATGTCTCTGTGACACATTCTTGTAATTCTCATAATATTCCATATATTTTTATTATCATATTTGTTATGGTGATCTGTGATGAGGGATCTTTGATGTTATGTTGTAATTGCAACAATTACAGATGTAATTGTTTTGGCCATGAATTGTGCCCATAGAAGATGGTGAACTTAATTGATAAATGTTGGGTGTGTTTTGGCTGCTTCACCAACTGGCCACTCCTCTGTCTGTCTCTCTCCTTCCTCAGACCTCCCTACTCCCCAAGACACAATGGTATTGAAATTAGGTCAATTAACAAACCTGCAGTGGCCTCTAAGTGTTCAAATGAGACTCTTCATAGAAGAGGCACACATCTCTCACTTGAAATCAAAAGTTAGAAATGATTCACCATAGTAAGGAAGGCATATTGAAAGCTTGCACCAAATCGCCATGTTGTGAATGCAAAGAAAAGTTCTTAAAGGAACTTAAATATGGTACTTAAGTGAACACTCAAAGGATAAATGAAACAGCCTTATTGCTGACATGGAGAAAGTTTTGGTGGACGAGATAGAAAATCAAACCAGCCACAACATCACCTTAAGCCAAAACGCAATATAAAGCCTCCAACTTTCTTCAATTCTGTGAAAGTTGAGAGAGGTAAGAAGAAAAGTCTGAAGCCAGAAGAGGTCGTTAGTTCATGAAGTTTAACGAAAGAAGCCATCTCCATTACATAGAAGTGTAAGGTACAGCAGCAAGTTATCCAGGTCTAGCTAAGACAATTAAAAGTGGCTACACTAAACATATTTTCAGTGTAGATAAAACAGCTTTATATTAGAAGAAGATGCCACCTAGGACTTTTCACAGAGAAGTCAATGCCTGGCTTCAAACATTGAAAGGACAGGTTGATGCTCTTGCTATGGTCTAATTCAACTAGTGACCTTAAGTTGAAGCCAATGCTTATTTAATATACTGAAAATCCTAGGGCCCTTAAGAATTATACCAAACCTACTTTACCTGTGCTCTCTCAATGGAAAAACAAAGCACATCTGCTTACAAGTGCTGATAACTAAGTGCTCTGGTGGAGATACACAATGAGATTAATATTTTCATGTCTGCTAACCACCATCCATTCTACACCTATGGATCAAGGAGTAGTTTCTGCTTTCATGTCTTACTATTTAAGAGCTACATTTTGTAAGGCTATAGATGCCACATAGAGCGATTCCTCTGATCGTCTGATGGATCTAGGCAAAGTAAATTGAAAATCTTCTGGTAAGGACTCACCATTCTCGATGCGATTAAGAACATTTGTGATTCTTGAGAAGAGGTCAAAATATCAACACTAACAGGAGTTTGGAAGAAGTTGATTCCAACTTCATGGAAGACTTTGTGGGTTTCAAGACTTCAGTTAAGGAAATAACTTCATATGTGGTGGAAATAGCAAGAAAGCTAGAGTTAGAAGGGTAGCCTGAAGATGGGAGAAAATTGTTACAATCCAATGATCAAACTTGAACAGATAAGGAGTTGCTTCTCATGGATGTGCACAGAAAGATATTTCTTGAAATGAAATATCCTGGTGAAGGTGCTGTGAAGATTGTTGAAATGACAACACAAGATTTAGAATATTACATACACTTGGTTGATAAAGCAGTGGCAGGGTTTGAGAGGATTGATTCCAATTTTGAAAGAAATTCTACTATGGGTAAAATGGTATAAAATAACATCTCATGCTACAGAGAAAAATGTTCTTAAAATAGTCAGTGAATGTGACAACCTTCAATTGTCTTATTTTAAGAAATTCCCACAGCTGCCCCGACCTTCAGCAACCACCACTCTGGTGTGTCAGCAGCTAGCAATATCCAGGTATAACCTTCCACCAGCAAAAATATTGACTCATTGAAAGCTCAAATGATGGTTAGCATTTTTAAAGCAATAGAGTACTTTAAAATTAAGGTATGGACGTTATTTTAAGACCTAATGCTATTGCACATTTAATAGACTACAGTATAATGTAAACGAAACTTTTATATGCACTGGAAAACCAACCAATTCATTTGACTTGCTTCCTTCCAATATTTGCTTTGTTGCAGTCATCTAGAATAGAACCCATAATATCTCTGATATATGCCTTTTTTTTTTTTATCTTTTGAGCTAATTTGTTCACAAATTATTCATGGTACTAGCATTTACCAAAATAATTTTTTAAAAATGGTGTCCATTTTAACAAATTTGTAACAGAACTGGTTTTACTAGAAAATAATTATCAGTTAATGACATATTACTAATTATTTTCTGACAATTTTTTTCTTAAGAGAGACAGGATATATTTAGGAAAAAGGTCAATCACATTAAAATTGTGAACAAAAATACACATATGCCTGAATATAGAATTTACAATGTAAATTATGTACATATGCCTTGAGAGTGCTGCCCAAGGTCACACAGTTCCTCAGCCTCAGCCAGACTATACATGACTGGGGAAAATTGGGAAAGTTACCTTCTCTGGATACCTGCAGGCTGAGTGTTGGCTGTGTTTCAGCCTCTATCCACTTTCCAGGCTTGGCATCTTTGTACATGACAAATATGGCCCCATTTTACTTGGCTGCCATAGGCTTTTGAGATCCCTGCTAGGCTCACTCTGCCAATCAAAGAGGTGAAGTCTGTTTATTACTAATTATCTTGGGCACATGCACAGAAGCCAAATTATTTTTGTGCTTTGATCTCTGAACAGGTGTCAATGTTTTTTAAATAATGACAACTTTACAGAACCCAAACTAATTTTGTAGTGAGCAGTCAGTGCCTCAATAAAAAGTGAGACTCATTCACGGTAAACACTAAGGTGTGTGAACTGGAGAATTACATCAAGAGTTAGAGGAATTTCCTGAAATAGCTTCTGGGCAAATGTGATTGGCCTATCAAAATCTTGCCTTCCCATAGAGGCTAAATTACGTAAGCAAGAACTAATACTCTATTTCATCATCATCTCAACTCCCATGAAAATGGAAACATGGAGTTATTTTGTAAGATTTTTCCTTTTTGCTCTAAGTGGATACAAATTTACTTTCACAAATGTGATGTTTGTGTAAGCATTTTCCTTCAATAATCCAGTCTGAATTGGAATATAATACTTAATATAAATTTTCCTTATAACAGAAACTTTCCATTTTGAAGCAATCCTAAATGTTTCCCAAAGGTGTTATACTTTTAACTAACTTTGCAAGAGAATATTATGCAAGTAAATTGACATAATGAAAAGATTATAGATCTTGACATAAAAAAGAACTTGATTGTTTTTTGGGTGTGTGGGTGGGATTGTTTTGCATGCCTTAAGTTCTTTTTTTTCCTCTGAATTATTCTATTTTGTTCTCCATGAGATAGCTTCCTGTGGCCCACAGGCTTTTGCTTATTATGTCAACTTCCATGTAATAAAAATTCAAATATCACTAAACAGTATGTGTTTGATCAGTCCTATAAATTCTCCAAGATTTAAACTGCCAGGGAATGAGTATTTAGGCTGTTGGATCAAAAGAAACCCCAAAAGACATGTCTTCCTCAATAAGGGGAATGAGAAGGCTGTAGAGAGAAAATAAACAAAAGCAGGAAATACTAGCTTTATCTTCAGGGAGGAATTGTGATAAGTAGGAAGAAAGGGCCATTGAACAGTGTTGTGGGTCTTCAGGAGTGAAGCTAAAAGACCATGGTTTTTGCATCACTGAGTTAGGGTAGGTAGGTGGGTATGTGTATGCATATTTTATATATATATATATATATATATATATATATATATATATATATATAAAATAGTTATATAGATGTATAATAGTTATTATATATATTATATATATAATAGTTATTATATATATTATATATTATATATATTATATATTATATATATAATAGTTATATATATTATATATTATATATATAATAGTTGTATATATTATATATTATATATATAATAGTTGTATATATTATATATTATATATATAATAGTTATATATATTATATATTATATATATAATAGTTATTATATATATTATATATTATATATATAATAGTTATTATATATATTATGTATAATATATATATAATAGTTATTATATATATTATGTATTATATATATAAAATAGTTATTATATATATTATGTATTATATATATATAATAGTTATTATATATATTATATTATATATATATATATATATATATATATATATATATATAAAATAGTTAACAGGATTACTGCACAGAATACATAAGATCTCATATGTATGTATGTACATACATATGTATGTATGTATCTATGTACAATTTTCCATCCAAGTGGATATAATATTATCAACTATTGTCAACTATAACTATTATCAACTAATATCATTATAGCAAAAAGGTTATAGTTTAGTGATAATAACATTACTTTTGAAGCCAGAATTTCAGCACTGCTATCTCTTGGTCGTGTAACCTTGAATAAGTCACCCTCCAATTGGCACATTCATTCATATCAATCCCTGGATTCAACTTTCTAGATACTGCTGTCAGAATCCTCTTTCCAAAGCACAAAATTTTATACTCCTAATAGAGTCAGTCACCTAGAACAGCTATATGCAAAATTAAGTTCAATTTCTGTAATTGTGCACAAGACCCTATTCAGTGATCCCAGGTCACTATCTACAACTTTTTAACACACACTCTTAATGTTTGTAGTTTCAATTACTTCAATGAACTCCCTGATACTCACCCTATATCCACTTCTCCCCTTTTCAAGCTAGTTTCTACATTAAATCAAAGTATTCTTTTTTAAAAACACAAATTATTTCCTTATTTAAATCTATCCACAGTCTTTTTCATTATTGTTAGGATAAAAAAAATTATGTTTCATGGCCTAGGACATCCTG
Organism: Panthera pardus; assembly: GCF_024362965.1. Taxonomy (NCBI): domain Eukaryota; kingdom Metazoa; phylum Chordata; class Mammalia; order Carnivora; family Felidae; genus Panthera; species Panthera pardus. The sequence continues at coordinate 104,472,235 of NW_026526732.1, forward strand.
AAATATTTGCCCCTGCTTTTTGCTGTTCTTTTCCTACTACCTCCTTTATCTTTTACTTAAGATACCACCTACTGACTACCATGTGCTAGTTCTTCACATTGTGGGGAATGAAACAATTAACAGCCCTGTTCTCATTGGACTTAAATTCTAGATAAGAGGGAGAGACAAAAGCAGAGAGTACAGCCACAATGGTAATGCAAGAAGGGAAAAGAAAGTTCTAAAGGAGAATAGGGAATGCTGACAGTGCTCAATTTTATCATTTTTTAACCATTTTTAATTTGAGTATAATTAACAAAAAGTGATGTTAGTTTTATGTGTACAATAAAATGATTCAACAATTCTATACACTTCTCAATTCTCATCAAGATAAGTTTACTCCTTTATTTCGCCCATCCTACCACCCACCTCCTTTCTGGTGACCATCTGTTTGTTCTTTGTATTTGTCTGATGTTTTGTTTGCTTGTTTGTTTGCCTCTTAAATTCTACACATGAATGAAATCATATGGTATTTATGTTTCTCTGACTTATTTCACTTAGCATTATACCTTTCAGGCCCATCCATGTAGTCAAAAATGGCAAGATTTCACTCTTTTTTGTGGATGAGTAATATTGTGTGTGTGCGTGTGTGTGTGTGCATGCGTGCACATATTCTTTATCCATTTATTTATTGATGGATACTTGGTTGCTTCCGTATCGTGGCTGTTGTAAATCATGCTGCAGTTAACATAGAGGTGCATATATCTTTGTGAGTTGATACTGTCTTCTGCTTTATGTAAATGCCCAATAGTAGGAATATCGGATCATAGGGATCATTACTGGATCATATTTAAAAATATTGGAGGGAATCTCCATGCTGTTTTCCACACTGGCTTTACTAATTTACATTCCTTCCAGCAGTGCACAAGCGTTCCTTTTCTCCACATCCTTGCTAACACTTGTTATTTCTTGTATTTTTTAGTGTAGACATTCTGACAGGTATAAGGTGATATCTCATTGTGGTTTTAATTTGCATTTTCTCGTGATGAATTATGTTGAGAATCTTTTCATGTGTCTGTTGGCCATCTGCATGTCTTCTTTGGAAAAAGGTGTGTTCCTGTCTTCTCATTTTTAATTGGAGTGGGTTTTTTTTGGTGTTGAATAAGTTTTTTACGTATTTTGAATATTATCCCCTTATCAGATATATCATTTGCAAAAATCTTCTCCCATTCCCTAGGTTGCCCAAGTTTCCTTTGCTGTACAGATAATACTTATTTTAGTGTAGTCCCAATAGTTTAATTTTGCTTTTGTTTCCCTTGCCACAGGGTCATATCTAGAAAAATGCTTCTATAGCTGATATCAAAGAAATTACTATCTACGTTTTCTTCTGGGAGTTTTATGGTTTCAGTTCTCACTTGTAGGTCTTTAATCTTTTTGAGTATATTTTTTTGTATGGTGTAAGAAAGTGACCCAGTTCATTATTTTGAATGTCATTGTCCAGTTTTCTGGACACCATTTGTTGAAGAGACTATCTTTTCTTAGAAAAGATTCTGTATTCTTGCCTCCTTTGTCATAGATTAGTTGAGCATAAAAGCTTAGGTTTTTTTATGGACTCTCTATTCTGTTCCATTAATATATACATCTGATTGTGATGCCTCCAGGTTTGTTCTTTTTTTTTTTTTCCAAGATTGCTTTGGCTATATTGAGTCTTTTGTGATTCCATATACATTATAGGATTAATGGTTTTAGTTCTGTGAGAAATGTTAGTATTTTGGTAGGGATTGCATTAAATCTCTAAGTTGTTTGGGGTAGTGTGGACATTTTAGTAACATTGGTTCTTCTGATCCAGGTATGTGGAATATCTTTCCATTTGTCTATGTCATTTTCAGTTACTTTTATCAATGTTTCATAGTTTTTGGTGTACAGATCTTTTACTTTTTTGGTTAAATTTATTCCTGAGTATGTTATTTTACATGCAGTTGTAAGTGAGATTATTTTCTTAATTTCTTTGTTGTAGTTGTTGTTGTTGCTTCATTATTAGTGTTTAGAAATGCAACAGATTTCTGTACATTAATTTTGTATCCTGTGACCTTACTGAATCCATTTGTCAGTTCTAATAGTTTTTTTTGAATGAAGTGTTTAGGGTTTTCTATATATAGTATGCTCTCATCTGCAAACAGAGAAAGTTTTAAGTGTTCTTTACCAATTTGGATGCTTCTTATTTCTTTTTCTTATCTGATTTTTGTGCCTAGGACTTCTAGTAATATGTTGAATAAAAGTGGTGAAATTGGACATCATTGTCTTGCTCTTGATCTTAGAGGGAAAGTTTTCAGTTTTTAACCATTGAGTATAATCTATGGGGTTTATTACATAGTCTTTATTATATAGAGCTGTGGTCCCTGTAACCCTACTTTGTTGAGATTTTGATCATAAATGGATATAGTTTTTCAAATGTTTTTTTTTGCATTTATTGAGAGCATCATACGGTTTTTATCCTTTCTCTTATTGATGTGGTGTATCACATTGATTGATTTGTGATATTGAACCATCCCTCCCAACCTGGGAATACATCCCCCTTAATTGTGGTGAATGATTTTTTTAATATATTGCTGATTTTGTTTGCTAATGTTTGTTGAGCATTTTTTAATATATATTCATCAGACATATTAGCCCTATAAAGCTTTTTTTTATATTTTTTTGTAGTGTCTTTATTGTTTTTGATATCAGGATAATGCTGATCTCATAGAATGACTTTGGAATAGTTCAAGAAGAATAAATATTAACTCTTCTTTAAATGTTTGGTAGAATTCACCCTGTGGAGACGTCTGGTCTTAGAATTTTGTCTGATAGTTTTTTGATTACTAATTCAATTTCATGGCTAATGATCAGTCTGTTCAAATTTTCTCTTTATTTCCTGGTTAAATTTTGCCAGTTTATATGTTTCTAGTAATTTGTCCATTTCTTCCCATTTGTCCACTTTGTTGGCACAATTTTTTATAGTATTCTCTTATAATCCTTTGTATTTCTGTGGTGTCAGTTTTTTTCGCTTTTGTTTTTAATTTTACTTTAATCCTCTGCTCTTTTTGGTGATCTGGCTAAAGGTTTATCAGTTTTGCTAATCTTTTAAAAGAACCACCTCTCAGTTTCACTGATCTGTTTTATTATGTTTTACGTCTCTATTCATTTGTTTCTGCTGTGATCTTTATTCTTTCTTTCTTTCTACTACCATTGGGTTTTGCTTGTTCTTTTTCTAATTCCTTACATGTACTGTTACATTGTTTGAGATTTTTCTTGCTTTTTGATGCAGGCCTATATTGCTATAAATTTGCCTCTTAGAACAACTTTTGCTACATCTCAAAGATTTTGGACCATTGTGTTTCTATTTTTAACTGTCTCATGTATTTTTTATTTCCTCTTTATTCTTTATTGATACATTGTTTAATTGTTTTGATGTTTATTTTTGACAGAGAGACAGACAGACAGAGCATGAGCATGGGAGGGGCAGAGAGAGAGGGAGAAACAGAATCTGAAGCAGACTCCAGGCTCTGAGCTGTCAGCACAGAGCCTGACACAGGGCTTGAACTCACAAACTGAGAGATCATGTCCTGAGTTGAAGTCAGACACTCAACCAACTGAGCCACCAGGCTCTCCCCACACATTAATTGTTTAGAAGCATATTCTTTACCTCATGTATTTGTGTCCTTTCCAGATATTTTCTTGTAGTTGATATCTAGTTTCATACTATTCTGGTAAGAAATCATGCATGACATGATTTCAGTCTTTGAACTTATTAGGACCTTGTTTGTGGCCTAATGTGTGATCTATTCTGAAGAATGTTCCATGTGCACTTAAAGAATATGTATTTTGCTGGGTTTGGATGGAATATTCTGAATATGTCTGCTAGACCAATCTGGTCTAGTATGTCATTCGAAGCCACTGTTGTTTTTGTTGATTTTCTGTCTGAATGATCTATTCATTGGTGTAAGTGGGGTGTTAAAGATATTTTCTACTATTAATGTATTATTGTCAAATTTTTTTGTAATGCACGCTAATAGTTTATGTATGTATTTGGGTACTCCCACGTCGTGTACATAGATGTTTACAATTGTTACATCACCATCTTGTTGGATTGTTCCCTTTATCATTATGTGGTGTCCTTTTTTTGTCTTTTGTTACAGTCTTTGTTTTAAAGTCTACTTTGTCTGATGTCTGTATTACTACTCCTGCTTTCTTTCTTTTGCCATTTGCTTATAAATGTTTTCTCATACCTTCAGTCTAAATCTGCACATGTCTTTAGGTATGAAACAAGTCTCCTATAGGCAGTATATAGATGGTTCCTCCTTTTTTTTTAATCCATTTTGTCACCTAGTGTCTTTTGATTTGAGCATTTACATTCAAAGTAATTATTGATAGGTACATACTTATTGTCATTTTATTACCTATTTTATAGTTGTTTTTTATAGTTCTTCTCAGTTCCTTTCTTCTCTTGCTCTCTTCCCTTATCGTGTGATGGCTTTCTTTAGTGATATATTTGGATTCTTTGTCTTTATTGTTTGCATATCTATTACAGATTTTTGATTTATGGTTACCATTTGGCTCAAAAATAACATCTTATGCACACAGCAGTCTATGTTAAATTGATAATTAAGTTTGAACCAATTCTAAAAGCACTAAATTTTTACTCACCCCCCCATATTTTATATATATGATGTTGTAATTTACATCCTTTTATTTTGTGAATCCTTTGACTGATTTTTATAGATATATTTGATTTTACTGCTTTTGCTTTAACTACCATACAGGTTATATAAGTGATTAATCTGTTACTTTTATTATGTTTGCATTTACTTGTGTTTTTTTTCTTTCTTAATTTTCTCATTCCTGATATGGCTTTTTCTTTCCTCTCAAAGGTTTCTTGTGAGCCTGGCTCAGTGGTAATGAACTCTTTCATTTTTTGTCTGGGAAACTCCTTATCTCTCTTTCTATTCTGAATGATAGGCTTTTTGGGCATAGTATTCTTGTATTCTTGGTTGCAAGTTTTTTTTTTTTTTTCTTTTTCTTTTTCCTTTCAGCACTGTTAATATATCATGCCACTCTCTTCTGGTCTGCAAAGTTTCTGCTGAAAAGTAAGCTGGTATCCTTATGGGGTTTCCCTTGTATGTAACTGTTTTTTTCTGTCTTGCTGTTTTTAAATTTTTCTTTATCATTACTTTTGGCCATTTTAAATATGTGTCTTGATGATAACCTCCGTGAGTTGATTTTGTTGAGGGCTCTCTGAACCTCCTGGACCTGGATGTCTCTTTCCTTCCCCAAATTGGAGAGTTTTTCAGCTACTGTTCCTTCAAATAAATTTTCTGCTTCTTTTTCTCTCTCTTCTTCTGGCATCCCTCTTGTGAGAATGTTATTATCCTTGATAATGTTGAAGAGTTCCCTTAACCTATTCTCATTTTTTCCTTTTTGCTCTTCAGCTTGGTTGCTTTGCAGTACTCTGTCTTCCAGTTCACTGATACATTCTTCTGCTATTTATTTCCTTTAGTGTATTTTTAATTTTTAGTTCTTGAGTTCTTCATCTCCAAATAACTTTTCTCTCTTTGTTGAATGTCTCACTGAGATGCTTCACTCTTCTCAAGTTCAATAAGTATCTTAATGACCATTACTTTGAATTCTTTGTCAGGCATATTGCTTATGCCCATCTCACGTGGCTCTTTTGCTATAGTTTTATCTATTCATTTATTTGGAACATATTCTTCTGTGTCATCATTTTGTTTAACTCTCTGTGTCTATTTGTGTTTATTTCTATGTATTAGGATAGTCAGTTATGTCTCTTGATTTTGAAAATAGTGACCTTATGAAGACAATGTCTCCTGGTGCTCTATAGTGCAATGTCCCTTGTTCACCAGAACCAGGCACATCAAAAATGTCTTTTATGTAGTTGTGTGTGCCCTACTGTTGTAACAGAGTCTTGTTTGCCTTCAGTCCAGCTAGTGAAAATGGCCCACTTTACCTATTATGGACTGGGTTTACTTCCTTTGCTATTAAGAGGTCCATCATGGGCATGTAGTTGGGTGGTGTCAGCAGTCAGACCACATACCTGCACTCAGCCAGTTTGCTGAGGCTGTAGTTGCACCAAACTGCAGGATGCTCTTCCTGCCTTGTCCCCTAGAGGCTTTCTATGGTGGGCAGGGCTGGAAGTCAGGCCAGATGCCTGCCATAACAGCAGATGCACTGATAGGCAGGGCATTCTCTCTGTACTGCCAGTTACAAGGTTTGGTCTTTGGGATTTGGGGTGTACTGATGTGTGTGCTTATCTTCCCCTTTCTGAGGGCAGGAGTCACTTCAGTGCAGTTCCAGTTCCTGCTATGGCTGCTTATAGGATGAGATGTGGCAGGAGCTGCTTTGGAGGGACTCCTGTTGAGAGTGGCAGGTTGGATGGGGTGGATTTGAAGGAGAATGTAGGAGCAGAGCACACAGCGTTAGAAAGGTAGGTGGAGTGTGTTCATGCTGTTTCCCACAGGTTCCCACCTGTCTAGGCCTAAGGGTGTGGAGAGAAATGGTGTTTTCCAGTTTTGTAAATTCTGGGAGAAGTTTCCTAAAGATCCCTGCCCCTTTATCACGTGTTCTGGGATTACTAAATAAATCTCCTTTCTACAACTCTGACTTTTTTTTTTAACTGCTGATTCTATGCTCCATCTTGGTGGGATTGTTTATTATGTTGTCTCTTTAAGGGTGGAGGCTCAGTTTTCTATTCCTCTCTGGCTTTCCCAGAGCTGAGCCCATTGATTTTTGAAGTACCTGGACTTAAACCCCACTGGTTATAAAAACCCATGAAGTTAAGCTGCATTAGTTTTCAAAGCCAAATGTTATGGGGACCAGTCTTTATAGTGTAGGTCCTTCATGTATGGGGTGCCTGGTATGTCATCTGCTTCTCTCTCCACACTTATGGTGTCTCTCCCATTTGTAAGTTAGTCTTGCTGGGAGTTTGGTTCCCCACCATGTTTCCACCCCTGATGCCCTTTTGAATGTGTCCTCCTCTCTATGATTAACTGTGGAAAGTCTGTTCTGCTAGTCTTCAGGTTGTTTTCTGGCTTGGATGACTGATGTGGTTGTTATTTAGGTGTGGCTGTGAGACAAGGTAAGCTTAGGATCCTCCTGCTTTCCCATCTTTCCAAGAACCCTCTAGAGGGTGTTCAATTTAAAATCATGTGGTCAAAGAAGACTGCAATGAGAAGGTCACATTGGAGCCAAGATCTGAATGAGAAGCAGTAGGCCCCAAGAATATCTTGGGACAGAATATTTAGACAGAGGGAAAAACAAAGATCAAGTCCTGAGACACCTCCCGCTATAATTTTGTTTAGCCTGAATCATTCCATTTCCAAATGTTCCAGGTATTCATATCACTTTCTTTTTCCTTAAATTTAACATCCATTCTCCATACTCATTTTTATCTAATGTCTCCTTTTTTTCCCCCAGGTCTCAAACACCACTTTTTTCAGAGATAAATAACTTTATGATTCCAGAGACCTGTTTAATCCCATCCCAATTTACTCACAATGTACTTTGTAATTTCCTTCACAATTTTTCTTGCCCTCTCAGTTGCCTGTTCATTGCTTCTCTGACTGGCTGGACTGTTGGAGGGTGAAGCCTGTCTCTCATTCAATAATCCCTCTCCACTTCCTTTCACAGTTCTGGGTACCTGTGGAAATTGAATATTTCTTGCATGAATAAACATATAGAAGACTAAAGGCCTCTGATTATAATCTTGCAATCTAAATAATGTGACCTGGGGCCAGAGGGAGAAAATCATATATATTTCCTGAACCTCAGGGTTCTCAGTTAAAATTGGGGCAAGAATATGTTCTTGTTATGGTTTGAAAATAAAAATGAAAAAGAGAAGAAAGGAAAGATGAGAGGAGAGGGAGAAGAAAGAGAGAAAGGAGAATGAAGAAGCCATTATGAAAGCTTTTAAGAATTAAATACAACGTGCTATTGCTTGGAGTGTTGAAATGAATCAACAGTTAATTAAACATTATTAATAGTCAAGGATTCATTAAGTGGAGGAAATGATTTACTTCAGATCAGCATCTGTTTGCTTTGGTCAAAGAGAGAAAACCTGAAATTACTAATCTCTGGAAAGAGGGAGAAAATCCTGCATACGATTTAGGATTTAGTAATATTTATAAATACACTAGTCAGTGGAAAGTTTCACAAGGAGATTCCCTGAAAAAAGTCAACAGGGAAACAATAGCTGCTGAAGGGCTCCCATACCTTGCATTTTATCTCTACAGTTTTCCAAAATGCATACACAATTAAATCCATGTTTTCCTTTATAATTTGCTTACAAAATAATTTTCCAGCTTAGTGAAACCTACTCTGATCCTGTTTTTATTTCTTTAATAAAATTTCTTGAAAGTATTTTAAAATTGTTCTCAAAAATATTAACATTTTATATAGACATTTTTCACTTTAAGGAAAGTTTAGGGCAAATTGGACAAATGTAAGTATTGAATAGGGAAATAACTGAATTAGACTTAAGGTGTATTTTGAATAATCCTCTCATTTTTTAAGACAGGCCTAAACTCCCTACAACCCATGTTTCCTATGTTATACCTCATATATACTTGCATTGTTCAAATCATGAGATAGCTTGCCTGTATCTGGTGAGATGAAGAGATCTCACCAGTATCCCCAACCGTTCCTATTAGTCCCAATTAACAGTTGATAAAGGTTTTCAGTCTCTTGACTTCCTTGGAAAGAATGATATTTTATCTCAGGGCTCAAGTTATAAAGATATATCAAACCATGAGGAATTAAAGCTATAACATTTAGATAACCTCCAGCATGGGCTTTATAATAATACTTGAAATTTGTTTCTACAAATTTCAAGTATTATTATAAGTTTTACCAAGGAATTTCACTTAGGTTATTTTGTTTGACCATCAAAAGAATGTAGTAACTATTCTCATATCCTGTTACAAACTTGGGGACTGAAGCTAGTGCATGCTACCAGACAACAAAACTTGGCTGTAAATCCAAGTTTCTTTCACTAAGGTTTAATGAACAAAATCCCTAGTCCAATACATCCTGCTTATCTCTGTATGTGGCAGTCTTCTCATCTCTGTTTCTGTGCTCCACCTCCTTTTCTTTCCAACTTTTCACTTACACAAAGGAGCACTAGTGGCTGAGTAGAAGGTGAAAGGAAATATCATAATATAAAATAATCCTTCCTTCAAGAAGTTCATGTCTCCATAAAGGTGAGTGTTTTGGTGGATAGTAATCCAAAGAGATAAGAATTAGAGATTCTGCCCTCCTTTTCTAAAATATCTTAACCAGAACATAGAAAAGTCATTAAATTTGCATATCAGAGTGAAGCATCAATCCACTAAACCCAGAATTGACAGACTTCAGATTTGGGAAAGCAAAGGTAGTTATTGGTGCTTTAGTTGTATGACAGTATGGTGTCTATCTTCCACTCAACTCCTTTCTTAACTCAGAGGGACAGGCAGAAATGGTGACCTGATATTTTCTAACAAGTTAGTCTTCTTATTTCCTTCCTACATTGAGGGATCTGCCTGCCTTTGCCTGATCCTGTAGATTTTTCACCATCTGGATATTTAAATGAGTAGAGTACTAACTCCAGGCTGAATTTTGAAAAGTATTTAAGAGACAATTGAGGTTTATCATTCCCCAGCAACATTCCCCCCATCTTTCTCTAATCCCAATTGTTCTGCATTGCCCCCAGTTCTTTATGACTGGGAATGTGACAATATTGGCAGAGCAATAGACAGAAAGCAAGCTAAATTAATTATTTTGTAGAGACATACAAGGAAAGGAACTTTTAGTCTTTGTTTTTTCCCCCACAGATTTTGTTTTCTTTTATTTTTTAAAAAATGTAATGTTTATTTATTTTTGAGAGAGAGAGAGAGACAGAGTGCGAGTGAAGGAGGGTCAGAGAGAGAGGGAGACACAGAGTCCGAAGTGGGCTCCAGGCTCTGAGCTGTCAGCATAGAGCCGGACATAGGGCTCAAACCCACGAACCATGAGATCATGACCTGAGCCAAAGTTGGCCATTTAACTGACTGAGCCACCCAGGCACCCCTTGATCCTTTCTTTTAATTTGCAATTTGATAAAAAGTTCAGTTTTCTTTTGAAATTGGTTTTCATTTATATTCTTATCTGCATAATCCTCACAGACTCTGGAATGGAAGATCAATTTCACCCCGGTAAGTGAAAATGAAATGAATTAGAATTCTGTACTAAGGGAGTTGCAGCAGATTTCCTTATTAGAGAAATTAATGCACATCACTAAATAAGTGTGTGTGTGTGTGTGTGTGTGTGTGTGTGTACATACACATACATAGATATATATTTAGAAAAGATTTTTTAAGTTTATTTATTTTTGAGAGAGAGAGTGTGTGTGTGTGTGTGTGTGTGTGTGTGTGTGTGTGTGTGAGAGAGAGAGAGAGGCAGAGAATGAGGGAAAGACAAAGAGAATCCCAAGCAGGCTCCATGCCATCAGTGCAGAGCCCAATGTGTGGCTGAAACTCATAAACCATGAGATCATAACCTGAGCTGAAACGAAGAGTCATATGCTTAACGGAGTGAGCCATCCAGGCACCCCTAGATATGTATTTGAATATTATAAGATACATATAACACAATGTATCATCTTGGCCAATTTTTAAGGGTATAGTTCAATAGTCTTAAGTTGACATTTCTGTACAACCAATCTCCAGAATTCTTTTCAACTTATAAAAGTAAAACTATACCTATTATACTGCAACTCTTCATTATTCCTGTCACCTAGCCCTTGAAAATCTCCATTTTATGTTCTGTCTGAATTTTATCTGTGTTGCTGTGCTTTTTTTTTTAAATGTCTTTTTATTTGGGGGGGTGCAGAGAGAGGGAGAGAGACACAGAATCCGAAGCAGGCTCCTATCTCTGAGCTGTCAGCACAGAGCCCAATGTGGAACTTGAACCCACAAGCTGTGAGATCATGACCTGAGCCGAAGTCAGAGGCTTAACCAAATGAGCCACCCAGGCACCCCTATTCTGTGTTCTTCTTAAAGTGGAGTCATACAGTGTGTGCTCTTTTGTGTGTACGTTATTCACTTAACATAATATCCTCAAGGTTCATCCGTGTTATGTCATGTGTCAGAATTTCTTTAAGTCTAAGTGATGTTTCATTATGTGTATATATATCTATAGCACATTTTGTTTATAAGTTCATCTGTCAATAGACACTTAGATAGCTGCCACATTTTGGCTATATACCAACATATTTCTTTTAAAAGCTCTGAGAAATTTTACATCAAATTAAGCTGTTTATTTCAGTATCCTATAAACATTCTTACTCTGGAGTTAGATTTGTATTTCAATAAATGTCAGTATTCATACTGATATGAAGATAACTTTATGCTTAAGTTAAATATAAATCTGTTGATTTGGTCATCAATAAACAGGCTAACATGAATATACCAATAATTATTTTATCAGACTAAGGTGAGACTTGACCCTTTCAACTATAAAATAACATCACCTTGCCTCAGATTGAGTTATTAAATATTGTTACAGACAACTCTTATTGAAGGGAAAATTTTGAAACAAATAAGTAAATAGTTGTAAATAGACAATGTAGTGAGTGGGGGAATATGTGCATAAAATGGGCCATAAGGAAATGGGATTGAGACCAAAAAGGGGTTGGAACTTTGATAGAAGCAGGGATTTCAGTACAGATGCTGAAAGATTAATGAATTTGGTAGTAAATCTATAATGGGAACTCACAACAAATTGCTCCTATTTTTTCAGGGAAGTAGGAGGAAAACCACTTGAATAGAGAATTGTTAAAATAGGGCAAAAAGTAGTTGAAAGGATAGCAGTGACAGAAAACAGAGTGCTTGAAATTGAGATTTCAATGGTGGTACAATTTTGGGAAATGGCAAAGCCAAAAGAATGACTGCAGCTTTGGGTGACTAACATAAGAGGAAGAAAGGACAATTTGAAGATGATGAGGTCAAAGCCAAGCTGTAGGAGGTATCATTTAGAATTTATCCCATCCACACATTCCAAAGAAAAAAGACAATAAACAGTATAGGTGAATCGCTAGCTAGAAGCTGAATCCTTTATTTCTCTATATCCCTTCCCCACCTTTTCTTACTGGTGGTTAGTACCTACATCTGGCCCCATCATCGCTTACCTACAATATTTTCTGTGTCTCAGCACAAATTTCATTTCCATGAGAAATTTTATGAAAACATATTTTCCTATTCTCAGCTATTAATACCCATTAAAGTGGGGCTGTCTCCCAGTTTACGAAAGAACATCTACAGTGAAAATACTAAACCCAGGCTAAATCTCCTTAGTTTTACTTTAATTGGAAAAAAAGGAGGGCCAGTATCTTAACAGGGTTTAAATGTCTTAAGCGCAAATAAGTAGAATATTACAATAAGTGTTTACAGGTAGGTACAAGAAAACGTAAAGAAACGAGGGTTAGAGCAATGTGAAGTAGGAAAATAACGTAAAAGTTAGGGGTAAGGATGACAAAGGCAAATTTCATCAACTTCTTTATTTTTTCATTTATCTTACTTTTGACTGGGAGTCTCTGAAATATTAAAGCACTTCCAAAGAATGTTTTTTTTTTTTAAATGGCCAGTCTTGGGGCTCCTGGGTGGCTCAGCCAGATGAGCGTCCGACTTTGGCTCAGGTCATGATCTCACAGTCTGTGAGTTTGAGCCCCTCATCGGGCTCTGTGCTGACAGCTTGGAGCTTGGAGCCTGCTTTGGATTCTGTGTCTCCCTCACTCTCTGCCCCTCCCCGGCTCATGCTCTGTCTCTCTCTTTCTCTCTGTCAAAAATAAGTAAAACATTAAAAAATTTAAAAAAAATGGCCAGTCTTTCCATATTGATTCTTTTTTTTCTGAAGTCATTAAAACATTTTTTTTTAAATCCAATGAATCTTATTTTTTGTTGTATTACATATGGGTGCTTTTTTCTAAAAATAATAAATATGCAACCTGGGAAAGTCTGGGGAGGTTGCAATTATATTCCTTTATTTAGGAGCCTTGGTTAGTTTTCATTTTCTATAAAAACATTCTTTCTGTTTTGCATAGTTTTGCAAAATAGTATGCTCTGCAAAAATACAGACCTTAGAGTTGTAGGTTTGCCATGAAAATATGCTTATTGGTAGGCTAGCCTTCAACTTCCTTAGCTCTAATCAAGAATGTCCAAAGCAATAGTGTGACAGCTAATGACAAGATGAGCTGCTTGTATTTGGAGTGTATTTTCTTATCTGTGAACTGAAAACTCTCCTGCCTTTTCTTGTGTTTTAGATTTTCAGTAGTCCTTGGAAAAATCCAATCTCAAGAATATTTCTGAGGAGCTACATAACAGACAGAAAAATATGTAGTCATTGTCATTGATGTACTACTCTTAAAGCCTATGGTATAAATCTCTGCTAGTATTTTCAACTTAGCTTTCAAAAAGGCAGTTTCCTTTGTGCATTCTCATAGCCATTTTTTTTAGTATCGTTGACACATGAGGTTATATTAGCTTTAGGTTTACAACATAGTGATTCAACAACTCTATATGCGATGCTATGCTAACCACAAGTGTAGTTACTGTCTGTCACAATGCAACACTATTACAATACCACTGACTGTATTCCCTAGGCATAACTTTTATTCTCAAGACTTATTCATTCCCCTTCACTAGTTTTTCCTATCCCTCCATTCTCCTCCTTTCTAGCAGCTGTCAGTTTGTTCTGTTTTTATAGGTCTGATTCTGTTTTTTGTTTATTTATTCACTTGTTTTGTTTTTTAGATTCTGCATATAAGTGACATCATATGGCATTTGTGTTTTTATGTCAGACTCATTTCATTTAGCATAATATCCTCTAGATCTATCCATGTTGTTGCAGATGGCACAATCTCATCTCTTTTATGCCTGCGTAATATACATACATACATACATATCTATCTATCCACATCTTCTTTAGCTATTTACCCATAGACATTTGGATTGTTTACATATCTTGACTATTATAAATAATTCTGCAATAAGCATAAGAGTGCATATGTCTTTCGAATAAGTGAATTAGCGTTTCTCCTTTACTTGCGTTAACACCCAGTAGTGGAATAACTGAATATTAAGGTATTTCTAGTTATTTGAGTAAGCTTCATACTGTTATTTGTAGTGGCTGCACCAATTTACATTCCCGCTAACAGTACATAAAGGTTCTTTTCTCCACATCATCCCCAATACTTATTTCTTGTTTTTCTTTTTTTTTCTTTTGATACTAGCCCTTCTGACTATTGTGACGTGATATTTCACTGCAATTTGGATTTGATTTTCTCATGATTTGTGATATTGAGAATCTTTTCATGAGTCTTTTGGACATCTGTATGTCTTCTTTCAGAAGGTGTCATTCAAAAATACAAAAATAGGGTGGCCTGGGTGGCTCAGTTGGTTGAGCATCCAACTTCAGCTCAGGTCATGAAGATCTCACAGCTTATGGGTTCAAGCCCCGCATCAGGCTCTGTGCTGATGGCTCAGAGTCTGGAGCCTGCCTCAAATTCTGTGTCTCCCTCTCTCTCTCCCCTTCCCCCACTCACGGTCTGTCTTTCTCTGTCTCAAAAATAAATAAACATTAAAATTTTTTTTTTAAAAAATACAAAAATAAATACATTAATTTTATTTATTTTTTTGTTAGAATTTTAAAAATTCCAGTACAGGTAACATACAGTGTTATATTAATTTCAGATGTACAATATAATGGTTCAACAACTCTATATATTACTTAGGGTTTATCAAGATAAATGTGCTCTTAATTCCCTTCACCTTTTCCCCCATCCCACCACTGACCTCCCCTCTGGTAACCATGTTTTGTTCCCTGTAGTTAAGTCTGTTTGTTGGTTTGTTTCCCCCCTGCCTTTGTTTTGTTTGTTAAATTTCACATATGAGTGAAATCATATGGTGATTTGTCTTTCTCTGACTTACTCAGTTAGCTTGATACTTAATAGATCCATCTGTGTTATTACAAATGGCGAGATTTTATTCTTTTTATGGCAGAATAATATTTGTGTGTGTATATACACCACATTTTCTTTATTCATCTATTCATAGACACTTGGGCTTGTCTCTATATTTTGGCTATTGTGAATAATGCTGCAGTAAACATATGGGTACATATGTCATTTTGAATTAGTATTTTCATATTCTTTGGGTAAATACCCAGTAGTGCAATTACTGGATCATATGACAGTTCTATTTTTAATTTTTGGAAGAGCCCTCATACTGTTTTCCAGGGTGGCTGCACCAGTTTGCATCCCCACCAAAAGGGCACAAGAGTTCCTTTTTCTCCACATCTTTGCCAACACTTGTTCTTTCTTGTGTTGTTAATTTTAGCCATTCTGACAGGTGTGAGATGATATCTTATTGTAGTTTTGACTTGTAGTTCCCTGATGATGAATGATATGGAGTATCTTTTCATGTGTCTGTTGGCCATCTGGATGTCTTCTTAGAATAAATGTCTGTACATGTCTTCTGCCCATTTTTTAAGTGGATTATTTGATTTTTTGGTGTTGAGTTGTGTAAGTTCTTTATATATTTTGGATGCTAACCCTTTACCACATATGTCATTTGCAAATATCTTCTCCAATTCCATAGATTATCTTTTAGTTTTATTTATTGCTGTGAAAATGCTTTTCATTTTGACGTAGTCAACAATAGTTTATTTTTGCTTCTGTCTACCTTGAGTCAGAAGATTGTTGCTAGATAAATGTTGCTATGGCTGGTATCAGAGTAAGTAATTCCTGTGGTCTTTTAGGAATTTTTTGATTTCAGATCCCACATTTAGGTCTTTAATCCACTTTGAATTTATTTTTGTTTATGGTGTAAGAAAGTGGTCTAGTTTCATGCTTTTGCATGTAGACATCCACTTTTCCCAGCACGATTTGTTGAAGAGACTGTCTTTCCATTGCATACTCTTTCATCCTTTGTTGACGATTTAATTGACCATATGATCATGGGCTTCATTTTCAGCTTTCTAGTCTTTTGTATTGATCTATGTGTCTGGTTTTGTGCCAGTACTATACTACAGGTTACTAAAGTTTTGTAGTATAACTTGAAATCTGGTATTGTGATACCTCCAGCTTTGTTTTACTTTTTCAAGATTGCTTTGGGTATTCTGGTCTTTTGTGGTTCTATACAAATTTTAGTGTTGCTATACTAGTTCTTTCAAAAATACCATTAGTATTTTGATAGGGATTGCAGTAAATCTGTAGATTACTTTGGGCAGTATAGACATTTAACAATATTTGTTCTTCCAATCCATGAACATGGAATATCCTTCCATTTCTTTGTGTCGTCTTCAATTTTTTTCATCAGTGTTTTATAGTTTTCCGAGGTCTTTTACCTCCTTGGTTAAGTTTGTTCCTGGATATCTTATTATTTTTGGTGCAGTTGCAAGTGGGATTGCTTTCTTAATTTCTTTCTGCTGCTTCATTATTAGAGTATATAAATGCAATGGATTTCTGTACATTGATTTTGTATTCTGCAACATCACTGAATTCATTAAGAAGTTCTGATAATTCTTTGGTGGAGTCTTTAGCATTTTCTATATATAGTATCCTGTCATCTGGAAATAGGCACAGTTTTATAACTTCCTTATCGGTTTGGATGCACTTTATTTCTTTTTGTTTTCTGATTGCTGTGGCTAGGACTTCCAGTACTGTGATGAATAAAAGTGGTGAGAGTGGACATCCTTTTGTTTCTAACTATAGAGGAAAAGCTTTCAGTCTTTCACCATTCAGTTGATGTTAGCTGTGAGTTTTTTATATGTGATCTCTATTATGTTGAGGTATATTCCCTCTACATCTACTTTGTTAATTTTTTTTTTAATCATGAATGGATGTTGGACTTTGTCAAATGCTTTTTCTGTATCTGTTGAGATGATCCACAGTTTTTATCCTTTCTCTTACTTTTTAATTAAAAAATAATTGAGTTTATTTATTTATTTTGAGAGGGAGACAGACAGAGTGGTCATGGGAGGGTCAGAGAAAGAGAGAATCCAAGCAGACTTCATACTTTCAACGTGGAGCCTGATGTGGGGCCCGAACTCATGAACTGTGAAATCATGACCTGAGCTGAAACCAAGAGTCAGAATCTCAGCTGAATGAGCCAGCCAGGTGCCCTTCCTTTTTCTTATTAACATGATGTATCATGTTGATTGATTTGCAAATATTGAACCATCCTTGT
This sequence comes from Panthera pardus, assembly GCF_024362965.1. Lineage (NCBI taxonomy): Eukaryota > Metazoa > Chordata > Mammalia > Carnivora > Felidae > Panthera > Panthera pardus. Next base: position 104,489,460 of record NW_026526732.1, read on the forward strand.
ATCCTGGAATAAATCCCACTCGATTGTGGTGAATGAATTTTTTTAATATATTGCTGTATTCAGTTTGCTAATATTTTGTTGAAAATTTTTGCATATATGTTCACCAGAGAAAATAGGCCCTAGTTCTCTTTCTCTGTCTCTGTCCCTCTCTCTCGCTCTCTCTTTTTTTTTTTTTTTTTTTTTTGCAATGTCTTTATCTTGTTTTGGTATCAGGGTAATGGTAGCCTCATAGAATGAATTTCAAAGTATTTCTTCCTCTTCTATTTTTTGGAATAGTTTGAGAAGAATAGATATTAACTCTTCTTTAAATGTTTGGTAGCATTCACCTGTAAAGCCATCTGGTCCTGTACTTTTGTATGTTGTGAGTTTTTTGATTACCGATTCAATTTTATTGCTGGTGATCAGTCTGTTCAAATTTTCTATGTCTTCCTGCTTCAGTTTGATAGGTTATGTTTCTAGAAATTTGTCATTTCTTCTATGTTGTTGAATTTGTTGACTATAATTTTTCACAATATTCCTTTATATTTATGTGTTATCAGTTTTTATATCTTTTATTTCTGATTTTGAGTCCTTTCTCTCTCTCTCTCTTTCTCTCTCTGGTTATAGGTTTATCAATTTTGTTTATCTTTTTAAATAGCCATTGATCTGTTCTAGTGTTGCTTTTGTTGTTGTTATTGTTGTTTTAACTTTCTATTTTGTTTATTTCTGCTCTAATCTTTATTATTTCAATCCTTCTACTGGTTTTGGATTTTTGTTTCTTCTTTTTCTAGCTCCTTTATGTGTAAGGATAGGTTGCTTATTTGAGATTTTTCTTGCTCCTTGAGGGAGACCCATATTGCTATAAACTTCATTCTTAGAACCATTTTTGCTGCATCCTAAAGGTTTGGACCATTGGGTTTTCATTTTCATTTTTCTCCATGTATTTTTTGAATGTCTCTTTGATGTCTTGGTTGAATCATTCATTGTTTAATATCATGTTATTTAAGATATTTTGCTGTCTCCAGATTTTTCCCTGTGGGTTGATTTCTAGTTTCGTAGTGTTGTGGTCTGAAAAGATGCATTGTATGACTTCAAAATTTTTAAATATTTTGACTTATTTTGTGGCCTATAATGGGATCTATTCTGGAGAATGTTCCATGGGCTCTTGAAAAGAATGTGTATTCTGCTGTTTTAGGTTGGAATATTCTGAATATATCTTTTAGATCCATCTGGCCCGTTGTGTCATTCAAAGCCACTGTTTCTTTGTTGGTTTTCTGTTTGGATGATCTACCACCGATGTAAGTGGGTTGGTAAAGTCCCTTGCTATTACTGTATTCTACTGATTACTGTATATTTGTTATTAACTGCTTTTTGTGTTTGTGTGCTCCCATGTGAGATGAATATTTACAATTGTTATATTTTCTTGTTTAATTTTTCCCTTTATGATTATATAGGGTCTTTTGTTGTCTCTCATTACACTCTTTGTTTTAAAATCTATTTTTTCCATATAAGTATTGCTACTCCAGCTTTCTTTTGATATCATTTGCAAGATAAACTCTTATCCATCCATTTACTTTCAATTTGCATTTATCTTTAGGTCTGAAATGAGTCTCTTGTAGGTAGTATATAAGAATCTTGCTTTTTTATCCATTCCTTCACCCTATGTCTTTTGACTGGAGCATTTAGTCCATTTACATTCAAAGAAATTATTGATAGGTAAGAATTATTGTGATTTTATTACTTATTTTATTGTTTTTGTAGTTTTTCTGTTCCTTTCTTGTTTTGTCATCTTCCCTGATGATTAATTGCCTTTCTTAGTGAAATATTTGGATTACTTTCTCTTTATTTTTTTCCTGTTCCTGGTTTTTGATTTGTGGTTACCATTCAGTTTGTGTGTAATATCTTCTGCATATGGCAGTCTATATTGAGTTGAACCCATTATTTACCCGTTTCCCCCATCATGTTTTGGGCATATGGTGTCATAGTCTACTCCCTTTTATTTTGTGAGTTCTTTCACTGATTTTTGCAGATATACTTATTTTTGCAGCTTTTGTGCTTCCTACTTTTCTTATTCTTACTTATAGTCTTTCCTTTCCACTCAGAGTCCCATTAAACATTTCACATAAGGCTGGTTTAGTGGTGACGAATTCCTCTAACTTTTGTTTGTCTGGGAAACTCCTTATCTCTCCTTCTTTTCTGAATGATGGCCTTGCTGCATAGAGTATTCTTGGCTGCAGATTTTTTTCCTTTCAGCATTTTAAATATATCATGTCACTGCCTCACGCCTGCAAAATTTCTGCTAAAAAAATCCTCTGATAGCCTTATTGGGTTTCCCTTGTGTTGAACTTTTTTTTTTCTCTTGCTGCTTAAATTTTTTTTTTTATAACTACTTTTTGCCATTTTAATTACTATGTGGCTTTGTGTGGACCTACTTGAGTTGATTTTGTTGGGGGATCTCTGTGCCTCCTAGATCTGCATTTCTTTTTCCTTTCCCAGATTTGGAAAGTTTCCAGCCATTATTACTTCAATTTTTCTTTCCCCTTTTCTCTCTTCTTTTTCTTCTGGGATTCCTATAATGGGGATATTATTACACTTAATGGTGTTGCTGAAATCCCTAACTTATTCTTATTTGCATAATTCTTTTTCTCTCATTTTCTGAGTTTAATTATTTTCCATTTATCTGTCCTACATGTCACTGATTTGTTCTTCTGCTTGTTCTAGTCTACTCTTTATTCCATTTATACATATTTTTAAAATTCACTTATTGTGTTCTTCACCTCTGATTGGTTCTTTTCTTAATCTCTTTCTTAAAGGTCTCACTGAGGTCTCTCATTCTTTTTTTCAAATCCAGTATCTTTTGGTCATTATTGTAAATTCTCTGTCAAGCATATCATGTACCTCAGTTTCACTTAGGTCTCCTGCTGTGATTTTGTCTTGTTCTTTCATTTGAGACATATTTCCCTATTTTCTCATTTGTCTAACTCTCTGTGCCTGTTTCTATGTGTAGGAAAGTCAGTTACATCTCCTGGACTTGAAAGTAATTAGTTTATAATTAAGAGGTCCTGTGGTGCCCTGCTATGTAGTGTCCCTTGTTCTCCAGAACCTGCTGCTTCAGGGGTGTCTCTATATGTGTATTGTGTGTACTCTGCTGTTGTGCTGAGCTGTTTTTGTTTTTGTTTTTGTTTTTTCCCTTCAGGCCAGTCATCTGCAGTGGTTCTCTTTGCCTGTTGTAGGCATTGTTTGGTCTCATGGTGTTAGTGGGCCAGTCTGGAGCTGCTTTGGGCTTGAGTTGCATCAGATGAAGCATTTGCCAGAAATGTAGCACCAAACTAGAGGGGAATTTTCCTGTGTCATCCCCTGAGAAGCTTTCTCTTGTGGGCAAGGCCAGCAGTCCTGCCTTCATCCCACTGCTGTGGCTGCAGTCATCTTGGTGTGTGTGGTTATTTTCCCATCTCCTTGGGGTGGGAGTTACCTTAGTGAGGTGATGGTCCCTGTCGGGGCTGCTTGCACACTGCCAGGATTGTACGACCACTTTGGGTGTGCTGGCCAAGGGCATATTGGCAGGGGCAAATCTGCAATGTTCATGGAGTAGGAGGTGTGCTGTAAGCAAGGTTTGTGTCTTCTGGTGGGGAAGGAGCCTACAGTGCAGGGACTGAGGCAAGCCTCACTGGGGCAGCTAGGGTGACATCTGCCCAACCCCGACGGTGGGGGGGGCGGTGGTTGTGGTGAAATGTATGGTGTTTGTGTCAAGTGTTGACATTGCACTGTTTCCCTCAGGTGGCTGTGTACTTATATGCGGGTGTGTATATATATATATATGTATATATACATATGTATATAAGTATATATACATATACTTATATGGGAGTGTGAAATGGCACCTGCCATCTCCTTTGTTTCTGGAGGAATCTCCCAAGGATCTTTGTCCCTCCAGAACAGGCTCTGAGGTTAGTAAACCACTCTTTCCCCCATACACCCCAGGCATTTTTCAAATTGCTGCTGCTATGGTATATCTTTTTGGGCTCTTTTGTGTTGTTTCTTTAAGGGCAGGGATGCAGTTTCCTCTCACCCTTCCAACTCCCCCAAAGTGGAGGTCACCGATTGTTGAAATTCTGGGTTTTGGGGTGACTGGGTGGCTCAGTCAGTTAAGTGTCCAACTTCAGCTCAGGTCATGATCTCGTAGTTCAGTTTGGGAGTTCAAGCCCTGAATCAGGCTTGCTGCTGTCAGTGCAGAGCCCACTTCAGATCTTCTGTCCCCCTCTCTTTCTCTGTCCCTCCCCCGTTCACACTCTCGCTCTCAAAAATAAATAAACATTTACAAAAAATGCTGAGTTTGAGGTACCAGTGATTATAAGAACTCACAAAGTTTGGCCCCTCTGGTTTTCAAAGTCAAATGATATGGGGATTTGCCTTCCCTGCGTGGGCTGCTTAGTGTGAGGGCCTGTTTCTCTCCCCTCTCTGTGCCAAGGCTTCCTTCCTTTCTGTGGACAGCCCTCCTAGTTAGTTTAGCTTCCCACTGCATCTCTACCCTTCCTTCCTAGCCTCTTCGATGTGGTCTTTTCTCTATATTTAATTGTGGAGTTTGTTCTGCCAACCTTTGGATCATTTTCTGGGTTATCTAGTTGAGTCCATGGGATGAGGCAAGCTTAGTAAGGTCCTCTTTCTTTGACATCTTCCCCGGATCTCAGTACATTCATTATAAATGTGGAGTTTGATAAACTTTGGGAAACATATGTACCTTTGTAATCAATATTTTTATTGCCCCTAAAATATCTCTACGGTCCTTTTTCAGTGAACCCAAACAAGTACCAACCCCAGGTAATATCTCATCTTTTCTCTGGGATTATCAGTTGGTTTTTCCTGACTTATAATTTCAAATAAGTGAAATCCTACCCTAAATATCCTTTTGAATCGGCTTTATTTTGTCAAAATGCTTTTCAAATTCATGCATCTTGTTGCATATATCAATAGTTTGCTTCTCCTTATTTCTAAGTGGTGTTAGCTTTGTGGATATACCATAGTTTTCAGTTCTGAGTTATTATAAATCATGCTGCAATTACTATTTAGGTGTGCATATCCTTGTGTTGATACAAATTTTATTTCTCTTGGCTAAAACCTAGGAATAAAATTCCTGGGTCATATGGTAAGTGTATGTTGAATTAAATAGGTAACTGTCAATTTTCAAAACTGGTTGTACCATTTTACACTCTCATCAGCAATGTATACTGTTTACAATTGCTCTACATTATTTCTAACATTTTTTTCAAAGTCATACTTATGTGCATAGTGGAATTTCACAAAGGTCTTCACATTTTCCTGAAGACTACCAATGTTGAGCATCTTTTAAAAATGTATTTACTGACAAGTTATATATCTTCCTGAGGTATATAATTCTTGAGGTGTCTGTTCAAATATTTTACCTATTACAGCAAATGCCAAAATGTCCCTGCTAATTGCTAGTGTTCTATCAAACACCTGTTACTGAATTCTGTAACTGTATGGTTGTATAAAATGTATAAAACTAAACACTAAAATCAAACAAGAAATATTTCAAAACTTTAAAGTTAACCAGAGGGGTAAAAATAAAATATTTTGAGAAAAAGCAAAATGGTAAGAGAAATTTAAAAGCTCCTGAACGCCTAAGGTATAGAAAAATTCTCTAAAAACTAAAGATGTAACATGTAGGTGTTGAAGAAACATAGAAGGAAAGCTTATTATAACACAGCCTCAATATTAAGGGAGATAAAGATTCACCAGTTTTATTTTTCAGTGATTCTAGACCTTGAGTGAGTGCTGTTGATTTATGGTTCAAAGTTGAGGCTAGAAATTGGAGGGTAATTGAAAAGACCAAGAAACAACAACAACAACAAAAATTGAGCATGAGAATTCTGCTCTGGCTCTACTTTCTGCTTACAAATTTAATTTCTTTCTTTTTTTTTTAATTTTTATTTATTTTTGAGAGAGAGAGAGAGACAGAGAGCATGAGCAGGGGAGGAACAGAGAGAGAGGGGGCGGACAGAAAATTCCAAGCAACCTCTATGCTGACAGTAGAGAGCCTGATGTAGAGCTTAGACTCACAAACCATGAGATCATGACCTGAGCCCAAATCAGGAGTCAGATGCTTAAGGGACTGAGCCACCCAGGCACCCTGAGATAGTTGGGTTTTTTTTGTTTTTTGTTTTGTTTTGTTTGTTTTTTCTATAAGGGATTCCTATTTTAAAGCATGGTGCTGGGGTGCCTGGGTGGCTCAGTCGGCTAAGCATCTGACTTCGGCTCAGGTCACGATCTCATGGTTTGTGAATTTGAGCCCCGCATCAGGCTTTGCGCTGACAGCTCAGAGCCTAGAGCCTGCTTCGGATTCTGTCTCCCTTTCTCTCTGTTCCTCCCCTACTCATGCTCTGTCTCTCTGTCTCTCTCAAAAATAAATAAACATTTTTAAAAAAAAAAAAAAAAAAAAAAAAAGCATGGTGCTAAGGTGCACATGGATGGCTCACTCGGTTAAGCATCTGACTCTTCGTTTTAGCTCAGGTCGTGAGGTCACAGTTTGTGAGTTTGAGCCCTGCATGGGGGTTCTCCGCACCGACAGCACAGAGCCTGCTTGGGATTCCGTTTCCCTCTATCTCTGCCCACCCCCATCAAATAAATAAGTAAACATTAAAAAAATGCTTTAAAGCATGGTGCTAAAACCAGCATTTTTTTGGGTACTCAATAATTAAGAATAATTTTTTTTCAATATTATATAGCATTATTGTTAAATGTAATGTAATGGGCCAGGTATAAATTTTATAGAGAATAGAACTTGGTTTTAATATATTTGCTGCAAAACCACTTATAAATAAATGAATAAAACAAAGACATTGGTTTTATATTTTGTTGTTTACAATGACAGCCTAGTCATTTCATGCTTCTTACAAAAATTTATGTGCTATATTAAGTTTTCATTTATTTTAAATTCATATAAGAAATTTTGTCATTGGTCTTATTACAATCATCTTCCTTTTCTCAAGACAGTTACTCATTTCTCAGCCTTTAGATCCTGTAAGAATTAGCAGATATGTAAATGATACGTTAATGACAGCAATTAGTATGAAATTGCAAGATTCTGAAAATGAAGCATTCAATAATATACTAGGAAGAAAACTCGGTGTGAAACCATCTTGGGGTATATATTGGGAATGAAAAGTATAGGAAAAATAATAAACATAAATATCAAAGATAAAATAAGCTTGAAAAAATTAATATGCTTTTCTCACTTGAGAGAAAACTGAAAAAAAAATTAATCAGCAAATAGATATTTGAAAGAATCCCACTCAGATCAAAACCAATTTTTGTGTTTTTAACGGAACTTTTTCTTTTAATCTTAGACTTTTCTGAGGGTTAGTAAGCTGAGAGAAACCATATTTTCTGAGCACGTATATGTCAGTTTTTTTTTTTTTTGCATTTGTGCGTTGAAATTTTGGAATGCTGTAAAGATTGAAACACCATTCAAAATAAGGGATTCAAAGTAGCTGTTTTCAAATCTTAGAGCTACAATAATAATGTAAGTATGGTATTGGAGAAACAATAGTCACATAAATCAATTCCAACAATAGATTCCAGTTACATATAGGCATTTTTGATAGACATATAGACATGTATGCTATATATGACATAATTTATATATGATTAGTTGATTTTCAGTAAAGATGCAAAGGCAAGTCAATAGTGGAAACAATGGTCTTTGTAACAAATGGCTCTGAGACAATTACACAGCTATATGAAAAAAAGGGAAACCTCAACCAGTTCCTCATACCACATGTAAAAAATAAAGTGTATTTTATATTTCAGAGAAGATGCTTTTATCTGTTATAGTTCATTTGGATTTATTTTATATTTTTAATTTATCTCCTGACATTTGCATATTTTCATCTATACTTAAAATATAGATCATATTAATCATAAAGTTTTATTTTCTTATTAAATGCATCACATTTGTCACTTATGTGTCCTTTTGTTTATTGAGTTTTCTTCAGAGTATAGTTTATCATTTCCCACTTCTTTGCCTTCCTGGTTCGTTCTTTCTTTCTTTCTTTCTTTCTTTCTTTCTTTCTTTCAACTGGTTGCTGTGCATTGTGCATTTTACTTTGCTGGGTCCTGGGTGTCAGGTTTTTATTTTATTTTTTAAAGTTTTTTTTTTGTTTTTGTTTTTTTGTTTGCTTGTTTGTTTGTTTTTGAGGGAGAGAGGTGGGGGTGAGGGGCAGAGAGAGAGGACAGAGGATCCAGAGCGGGCTTTGTGCTGATAGCAGTGAGCCCAATGCAGGGCTGGAGTTCATAAACCATGAGATAATGACCTGAGCAGAAGTCAGATGCACAACTGACTGAGCCACCCAGGCACCCTTGGTGTTTGCTTTCTTAAATCACTGCTGGGCTGTGTTATGGGACACAGTTTTTATTTAATATATAGCTAATTGTCTCACTCTAGAACAATCTCAGTTTGGGGACTCTGCTCAATGATCTATATATTAAGAAGCTTTTCTACCCTGACCAGTACAAACACAAACTGTTCCCATTCCTGTCAAAACTCAGGAAATTGTTTGGCTTACTGCTCACCAGTGGCATTCAGTACAGATCAGTACTCAGCATGAGACTCAAGGAGAACCCTCTAAATATCTCTGAGATCTCTCTTTGCAGTTTCCTTCTCTCAGAGATTCTGCCTACAAATTCTAGGCAAGCTGGGCTCCCTGAATTTGAATCCCTGTCTCTTTGACTCAGCAAGATTGCCTGACTGTTTCTTTTTCCTCCCTTGTGGTCTGGAAAGTACCCTGGGCAATTAGGTAATTATCTTTTCTCAAAGGTCATAGTTCCTTTCTCTCAGTTGTTCAGTATCTGAAAAAACAACAACAACAAAAGTTTTATGTAAGTTGTATCTGGTTTTCTACTTGTTTAATGCGAAAGAGTAAATCTGGTCCCATTTCTTTGCTATCAGAATCAGAAACTTCTACACAACTTTTAATATACAGAAAATGTAAATTTGCCATCACCACTGCCAGAAATGGTGTGAATTAGTGAATAAATGAACTACTGAGCCAATAAACTATTGTTTACTGTGTTTCTGTGTTACCACTATGTACTCTGTCCTTTGCCATGGTTACTCTGTGTATCCCAGTGTCTTGATGGTGGAGTTTTTAATCTATTTAGGGCTCTAAAACTATCAACCATTTAATAATATAGTAGATATATGCTAATTATTTTTATATAGCATAAAAGTTCATTAGCGGTGCAAGGAATATAATTCTTATAGCTTAGAATAACTGGAGTTCTATAAATAAAGAACTGTAATTAAACCTTGAATTATGGATGATAGATGAGTTCAAAAGAGAGGGTGCCATATAAGTGGAAGAAATATGATACCTGAATGCACGATGTCAAAGTAGGCAGGTGGGGAAGTAAATGTGGCAGCTACCCTGAGAAGAGCAGCCTGATAAGAAAGAGTCGTGTTACATAATAAAACAATGCAGACATTAAAAAAATAAAATTAGGACTTTAAAGTTATCTATGTTATATTTGAAGTGCAACCATACCAATGACTGAAACTCTTATTATAAAGATTTTTGTAATTCCAGTAGGCAATATTAAGCAAACGACCCATTGGCTATAGTCCTATATTATTTTAAAATGTAATCATTTCAGGGTGACTGGGTGGTTCAGTTGGTGAAGCACCTGAATCTTGATTTCAGCTCAGGTCATGATCTCCCATTTCATGTCAGCTGTGCTGACAGCGTGTGGAGCCTGCTTGGGATTCTCTCTATCCCTCTCTCTCTCTGCCCCTTCCCTGGTCATTCTTTCTCTCTCTCAAAATAAATGAAAATAACATTAAAAAAAGTAACCATTTCATGTCCACTCTCAGGGACACATCAATTTGAGACCAAGATAAAAATGATCTTGCCTGGATTCATTTATTTACATAAATGACACTGATATTACACATTTATGTCTCAGACATAAAGCCTGGGAGCTCTAATTTTTACTAATCATGTTGATCCCCTACTTTAATTTTATTTTTAATAAAAATTGCATATATTTAAGGTGTACAACATGATTTGGTACATGTAGTAAAATGGTTATTGTAGTCAAGTTAATGTATCTTTTCACAAAGTTACTGTTTCTGTGTGTGAGAGATGATGGCACATGAAATTTACTCTTAGGAAATTTCCACTATTTAATAATGTATTACTAACTACAACCATCATGCTATACATGAGATTTCTAGACTTATTTGCCCTACATACTGCAACTTTGTACCCGTTGACAAATTATCTCTTCCTTTCTCCCCTCTCCCTTTTCCTGATAACTACTTTTCTCTCTGCTTCTCTGTATTTGACTTTTTTAGATTTCACATGTAAGTGAGAGCGTGCGGCTTCTTCTTTTTGTGTCTGGCTTATTTCACTTAGCCTAACATTTTCCAGGTTCATCCATGTTGTTACAAATGGCAAGGTTTTTTTTTTTATGAATAACATAATATTTCTATATATGTATATCACACATCTATTCTTCTGTCAATGGACAATTAGTTTGTTTCCATATCTTGGGTATTTTGAGTAATGCTGCAACAAACATGAGAACACAGATATCTCTTCAAGGTACGTATTTGGACTTGGCAATGATTTTTGGCCATTACATGCAAATTTCAGGCAACAAAAGCAAAATTAAACAAGTGGGATGACATCAAACTAAAAAGGTTCCGCACAGCAAAGGAAATAATGAACAAAGTGAAAAGAAGCCTTATGAATTGAGGGAAAATAATTGCAAGCCATATATCTGGGAAGGGGTGACTATCTAAAATATATAAGGAACTTGAGGCACCCGGGTAGCTCAGTCGGTTAAGTGTCTGACTCTTCATTTTGGCTCAGGTCATTATCTCATGATTCATAAGCCCTAGCCTTGCATCTGGCTCTGTACTGACAGTGTAGGGCCTGCTTGGCATTCTATCTCTCCCTCCTTCTCTGTCCCTCCCCTGCCTGCAAATAGGCAAAAGGATCTGAATAGACATTTTTCCCAAGAAGACATACAAATGGCCAACAGCTGTATGAAAACATTCCTAACATTAATAATCATTTTGGAAGTGCAAATGATAACCATGATGAAATACCATACCTGTTAAGATGTCTATAATATGTATATTTTTAAAGTGTTGATGAGGATGTGATGGGAAAAAAAACAAACCCTTGTTTACTGTTGGTAGGAATGCAAATTGATGCACGCATTATGGAAACCAGTATGGAGTTCAAAAAACTAAATATAGAAGTACATATGATTCAAAACTCCCTCCTTTCGGTATATAACCGATAGAAAAGTCTCAGATTTTTATTTTTTCTTATTTAAAGAGACTTACTTCTGGTTATTTGGAAAATAATTAAACAATTGGCCCTTTTCCAGTTCCAGTTGTTTGTGCCCAGCATTCTATAATTCAAATATATCTCTATAAAAAGGACCATTATAAACTGACATTTTTTTTAATTGAAGTATAGTTGACATACAATATTATATTAGTTTCAGATGTACAGCATAATGACTCAACATCTATATACATTATGAAATGATCACCACATTAAATTTAGTTACCATCTGTTACCTTACAAAGTTATTAAAATATTATTGACAATATTCCCTATGCACTACTTTACTTACCTGACTTAATTATTTTATGACAAGAAGTTTGTACCTCTTAATCCTCTTCACCTACTCACACCCCTCCCTTCAGAAAACTTTGTTTTCTGTATTTATAAGTCTGTTTTTGTTTTATTTGTCCTTCTGTTTTGCTTTAAAGATTCCACATGTACATGAGATCGTATGGTATTTGTCTATGTCTGATTTAATTCACTTAGCATAATTCTCCATGTCTATCCATCTTGCAAATAGTAATATTTCATTCTTTCCATGGCTGGGTAATATTCCATTGTGTCTGTGTATATATATGTAATATCTTCTAATCCATTTGTCTATGGATGGACATTGAGGTTGTTTCCATATTTTGGATATGCTGCAAAACATAAGAGGCATGTATCATTTTGAATTACTATTTTCATTTTATTCAGGTAAATAGCCAGAAGTAGAATTATTGGATCTTAAGTTATTTCTGTTTTCAATTTTTTTAGGAAACTTCATACTGTTTTTCATAGCAACTGCACCAATTTTTATGCCTACCAATAGTGCACGAGGGTTCCATTTTCTCTACATCTTCACCAACACTTTGTATTACTTGTCTTTTTGATATTGGTCATTCGGACTGGTGTGAAGTGATCTCTCATTCTGGCTTGATTTGCATTTCTCTGATGAATAGTGATATTGAGTAATTTCTTATGTTAGCCATTTCTATGTCTTCTTTGGGAAAAATGTCTATTTGGATCCTTTGTCCATTTTTTCATTGGTTTGTTTTTAGTGTTGATTTGTATGATTCTATTTTGGATATTAATATTTAATGAATATATCAGTTTCAAATATAGGCTTCCATTCAGTAGCTTCTTCATTTTGTTTATATTTTCCTTAACTGCAAAATCATTTTAGTTTGATAGAGTCCTAATTTCATGGTTTTGCTTTTGTTGCCCATGCAATGTGAAGAGACAGATCCAAAAAAAAAAAAAAAAAAAAAAAAAAAAAGAGAAAAAAAGAAAGAAAAAGAAAATAACATTGCTAAGCATGATGCATATATTTTCTTTTGGAGTTTTATAGTTTCAGGTCTTAAATTTAAGTCTTTAATTCATTTTGAGTTTATACTGTATGTGGTGTAAGAAAGTGGTCCAGTTTTGCAACACCATTTATTAAAGAAATGATATTTTCTCCATTGTATTTTCTTGCCTCCTATAATGTAATTGACCATAGAACCTCATTTTTTTCTAGGATCTCTATTTTAATCCATTGATCTGTGTGTCTGTTCTGAGGCCGGTACAACACTGTTTTGATATTTATAGCTTTGTAGTACATCTTGAAATTTAGGATTGTGATGCCTCTAGATTTCTTTTTCTTTCTCAAGATTGCTTTGGCTATTCAGGGTGTTTTATGGTTCCATACAAATTTTAGTATTATTTGTTCTGGTTTTGTAAAAAATACTACTGGTATTTTGATAGAGATTGTATTGAATCTGTAGATTGCATTGGGCAGTATGAACATTTTAGCAATATTAATTCTTCCAGTCCATAAACATGATGTATTTTCATTTATTTGTGTCATTTTCCATTTTTTTCATCAGTGTCTTATAGTTTTTATAGTACCAATTTTCACCTCCTTTATTAAATTTAGTCTAAGTATGTCATTATTTTTGATACAATTCTAAATGGTATTGCTTTCTTAATTTCTGTTATTGTTAGATTATTAGTGTATATATACACAACAGATTTCTGTGCAATTTGGATTATGCAAGTTTACTGAACTCATTTATTCTAATAGTCTTTTGGTGGAGATTTTAGGATTTTCTATATATTTAGCACCATCTATAAATAGTGAAAATTTTATGTTTTCCTTATCAGTTTGTATGCCTTCTGTTATCTGATTATTGTGGGTAGGACTTCCAGCACTATGGTGAATAAAAGTGGTGAAAGTAGACATCCTTATTTCCTGATCTTACAGGAAAAGCTTTCAGTTTTTCACCATAGAGTATGATGTTAAATATATGTTTATCATACATGGGCTTTATTATGCGGAGATATGTCCCCCCCTTTATAAGGGGAGATATGTCCCCTCTAAACCCACTTTGTTGACATTTTTTTCATGAATGGACATTCATTTTTTTTCTAATGCTTTTTCTATATCTTTTATAATAGTTACATAATTATCTTTAATTTTTTAAGGTAGATAACATTGATTGATTTGTGGATATCAAACCATGTTTGCATCCTTGGGAAAATCACATTTGGTCATGGTGAATGATATTTTAACGTAAAATCAAATTTGGTTTGCCAATATTTTGTTGGGGATTTTGCCTTTATATTCATTTTAGATATTGGCCTTTTTCGTTTGTTTGTTTTTGTTTTTATTCTGCTCTGATCTTTATTTTTTTATTCTAACATTGGGCTTTTTTTTCTAACATAAGTGTAAGTTTAATTTGTTTATTTAAAATTATTCTTGGGGTGCCTGGGTGGCTCAGTCGGTTAAGCGGTCGACTTCGGTTCAGGTCATGATCTCGCGGTTTGTGAGTTCGAGCCCCGCGTCAGGCTCTGTGCTGACAGTTCAGAGCCTGGAGCCTGCTTCAGATTCTGTGTCTCCCTCTCTCTGACCCTCCCCCGTTCATGCTCTGTCTCTCTCTGTCTCAAAAATAAATAAACATTAAAAAAAATTAAATAAAATTATTCTTGTTTCTTGATGTTCATCTGTATCAATATAAACATCACTTTTAGAATTGCTTTTGCTTTGTCCCAAAGATTTTGGACTGTTGTGTTTTCATTTTCATCTGCTTCCATATATTTGTTGAATTCCTCTTTGACTTCTTTGTTAATCCATTGGTGGTTTAGGAACATGCTGCTTAGCCTCTACATATTTCTGTGTTTTCCATTTTTTTTTCTTTTAATTGATTTCTAATTGCATACTGCTGTGGTCAGCAAAGATACATTATATATCAAATCAAATTTATTGAGACTTATTTTGTAGCCTAACGTGAGCTATCCTATAGAATTGAAAAGAATTTTGAAAAGAATTTTTCAAAATGTGCACTTGAAAAGAATTTTTGTTCTGCTGTTTTTATTTGGAATGGTCTCTATATATGTGTCAGTCTATCTGGTCTAATATGTTGTTCAAATCCACATTTTCCTTATTGATATTTTTGTCTGTCCATTGATGTAAATGGGGTGATAAAGTACCCACTATTATTGTATTACTTGAAATTTCTCTCTTTATGTCTGTCAATATTTGCTTTATAATGTGCTCCTATATTGAGTGTGTAGATCTTTACAGATATTATATCCTCTTGTTGTATTGTTCCCTTTATCATTCTGTAGTGCCCTTCTTTGTGTACTATTACAGGTTTTACTTTAAGTCTATATAGTCTAATAGAAGTATTGCTACCCTAGCCTTTTTTTTTTTTTTTTTTTTTCACTTCCATTGCATGGAATATCTTTTTCCATCCCTTTACTTTCAGTCTGTAATTGTTTTCAGGTCTGAAGTGAGTCTCTTATAGGCAGCATATGGAATGGTCATTTTTTAAGCCATTTAACCATCCTGTGTCTTTTGATTAGAGCATCAGTTTATTTGCATTTAAAGTAATTACTGATAGTAATAAACTTATTGCCATTTTGTTAATTGTTTCCTGGTGCTTTTTGTAGTTCTTCTCTGTTCCATTCTTCCCTTTCTTTCTTCTCTTATAATTTGATGACTTTAGCATCATACTTGGATTTCTTTCGCTTCATTTTTTTTTTTTTTTTGTCTATTATAGGTTTGTGGTTTGTCATTACCTTGAGGTTCATATAAAGTGTCCTATGTATATAGTGGACACTTTAAATTGATGATTGTTAAAGTTAAACACACCTGAAAGTACTACATTTTTACTCCCCTTACCCACATTTCTGTATTCAACATCATATCTTACATATTTTTATTTTTTTAACTTAACTAATTGTAGATAAAGTTAACTTTACTACTTTTGTCTTTTGGCCTTTATACTAGCTTTATAAGTGATCTACCACCTTTGTATTTCTTTTTACCAGTGAAAATTTTCTTTTATAATTTTCTTCTTTCTGCTTAAAGAACTCACTTCAATATTTCTTATATGGCTGGTTTAGTGGTAATGAACTCCTTTAACTTTTGTTTGTCTGGGAAACTATTTTCTTCAATTCTGAATAATAACATTGATGGTTATAGTATATTGGTATAGGTTTTCTGTTTGTTTGTTTGTTTTTCCTTTCAGCAATTTCACTATATCATATCATTCCCTTCTAGCCTTCAAAGTTTCTGCTGAAAAATACGCAATAATATTATGACTATTCCCTTATAGGTAACTAATTGCTTTCCTCTTATTGCATTTAAAATTTTTTCTTTACCTTTAATTTTGAGATTTTAATTATTATGTATTGTAGTGTGGTCCTCTTTGGTTTTATCTTGTTTCTCTGGGTTTCCAAGACCTGTATATCTGTTTTCTTCCCCAGGTTAGGGAATATTTCAGCTATTGTTTCTTCAAATAAGTGTCCTGCTTCTTTTCTCTCCCTTCCCCTTCTAGAACTTCTGTACTATGAGTATTAGTTCCCTTTGTCCTATGGTTTCCTTAACCTATCCTCTTTTTTTTTTTTTAATTATTTTTTTCCTTTTGGTGTTGAGCTTGGATGATTTATACCTGCCTTCCAGATCACTGTATCCTCTAATCTGCTCTTGATACACTCTAATGTTTTGTTTTGGTTTTTTCCCTCTCTCATTATTGGCATTTTCATTGAGTAAGTCCACCCTTCACCCAAATTTGGTGATAAATTTTGTGGCCATTATTTTGAATTTTTAATCAGGTAGATTACTTATCTCTGTTTCATTTAGTTTTTTAGGTTTTTTTTTTCTTCTCTAATGTTTTTTCTTCTTCTTTCATTTGGAATATATTCCTGTGTATCCTCATTTTGTCTGGGTCTCAATTTTTTGTTTCTATATTTTAGGTAGATCAACTCTATCTCTTGGTCTTGAAAGTAGTGGCCTTATGCAGAAAGTATAATTTGGGGACCAGATTTTCCAGGAGTGTCCCCTGTCTGGACTGATGCATTCTCCTGTTGTGACTGGGCTGCGACTGTTGTAGACATACTGATGGATGGGGTTCCCCCCATGCCCAGGCATGAATTGCCTTCAAAGTAGTACCTGTGGACAGTTTGGGCAAGGTACATTCACAAAGGGATACAGTGGCAGGGTGAGCTCTGCTAATAAGGTAAATGGACTGCTACCTACCTATGTCAGACTAGCTAGGCTAGAGGAGGGCAAGAAAAATAACTTCTGCCAGCTCTTCTGTTCCCAGAGAAAGCTCCTACAAGTCTCTGTTCCTCTAGCCCACACTCTAAAATTAGTCAGTAGATGTCCTTCACATATGGTCCAACTACTTTTCAAACTGCTGCCTCTATGTTGGGTGTTGGAGCCTTATAGATTGTGTGTAGGCACACTAAGAATGGCATTCCAGTTTCATACAACCCTCCAACTTTCCCAGAGTTAGGGCCCACTGATTTTCAAAGCCAAATGTCTGGGGGGCTTATCTTCATGGTGCAGATCCCCATGGCAGAAGGTGCCCAATAGGGTACTCAGATCCCTGTTCTTCAAGGAGAACTTTTGTGCCTGTGATATCCCTCCCACATGTAGGTTGCTCTGCTCAGGGTCAGACCATGTGTCTGCCCCCAACCTTTTCAATGTGTCTTTTTCTTCACAGCTTTAGCTGTGAAAAAGTTGTCCTGCTAGTCTTCCTGTCATTCTCAGAGAGAGTTGCTTGATGTGCAGTTGCGGCCTTGGTGTGTCTGTGGGAGGAGGTGTACTCAGGATCGTCATATTCCACCACTTTTCTCTCATTCAGAGAAATTCCTTCAATAAACTGATACTTGAAACCTAAAAATATTTTGTACAATAGTTGAAATACAAATACCCAATTATCTTTAGTTTATTGGCTAAGAGAAACCTAAACAGTAGGATGTTATGGATATATTCTCAATTACTACTAATACCAATATTTCTGTCATTTTCAGATATAGCAATCTAGTAAATTGTTTTTAGTTGTAATTTTTGTCATACCTATAACAGAGTTAAGTTACCTACTTGCCAAGTCATTCTAGCACTTCTAGGCTGACATTATTGAAAATAAGACTTTCAGAATTGTCTCCAGAAATCTCCCAGTTCCAAGCACAGTATATTTAATACTCTTTTCCCCCTAATTTATGAATGCAATGGGAAAATGGATGATACTTAATTTTTCAATTCACCGCATGGGTCTATAAATTTATTATAACAATGACCTAAATATTTTCTTAACTTTATTTTAGAAAACTTTGGAGAAGTATTAGCATAATCTTAAATATCTACAGTGATGGCAATGTCTTTTTTTTTTTAGCAGGTGGAATTTATGTTTAGGAATAGTCAAAATTTGGAGGGCCCAACACTGGTAAATAAAGTATATATGGATGAAAGATAAATCATGAAAATAAACCAAAACAAAACAAATCTATAAATAATGAGATCAAAGGTTTTCTGTGACACTTTAATTTCCGGAGTCCATCTACATGGTAAAGTTCCAGAGAAAGCTTAATCAAAATAGCATAAAGTAGTTGCTAAAAATGAGACTACCATGAGATATAACACTTGATCAGACACGTAAGTCGCGATGTGCTTCTTAGAACATGACTAGTAATTTTGTAGCTGTACCTTATGATGTGACGTACATTACTGTAGTTGTTTTTGGTTGGTTTTCTGGGTTGCATACAAACTATCACGGGTGGTATTTATCTTGAATTTTCTTGTTTAGTTAGAAATAATTTTATTTTATTACCTTTTTCTTTATTTACTTTTTTATTAAACATTTTATTTATTTATTTATTTATTTATTTATTTATTTATTTATTTATTTTTGAGAGAGAGGGAGAGAGAGCAGGGGAGGGGCAGAGAGAGATGGAGAGAGATAATCTTAAGTAAACTCCATGCCCAGCATGGAGTGCTTGACAGGGCTCATCCCATGACCTAGAGATCATGACCAGAACCAAAATCAAGAGTTGGATACTTAACTGACTGAGCCACCTAGGCACCCCCCCCTTTTTTTGTTTTAACCATTTTTGATAATTAGAGATAATTTTAAAGTAGAATGTCACACTTAATAATATAGAATACATTTTATGAAAACGTAATAAGTTCCCAATAATTCCAGATGCACTATCCATTTGAGCCTCTAGGTTTCTTCTTGTGAAATTTTTTTGTTAATCATCATACTTGATTATGTTACATTCCCAATCTACCAGGGACTAAGCCTCTAAAATATACTGTGTGGTGTGAATTGACTGAATAACTTATTTACTTCTGTTTCATTTTTCTGTTTTTTCTCCACCCCCACATTCTTATTTGTATCCCCTTATTCCTCACTGAATTTTCCACTCCTATCAACTATTAGAAAACATCTGAAGCCAAAAGAATGCTATTAGATATAGAAAATAAAGATTGAGTTTGCTTTGCCTCAGGGTGAACATAAAAATTTTCAGAAATGTGTGCAGATTTATGTAAAAGAACCAGGAGAAGAACTGACAAACTGATGAAACGTATTATCATATCATTGGGGAAAGTAGGAAAAAAGAATAGTGGACAACTAGTATACTTGTGTCTTTAAACGTTTGGTTTTGCATTAAAGTGATAGGAAAGCCCACGTACCACGAACCCTCTCTTCCCGTCTGTCTCATCTTGAATACCTTTGCCACAATGCTAAATATTCCTTCACAAGTCCTTCCTTTCATTTGGTATGCTAAAAGCCATCTTTAGATGTAGCTTTATCTGACACATTCAGCACTTCATACCCATTAGCTTTTCATGGTTAAATTGTACTTTACTTTCTTAGCTCCATAGAAGAGACCATAACCAATTGAAATCTATTCAGAAGCCTCACCTGTGTCTCCTAAGACATAAAGCATTTTCACACATCAGGCTCTGATGAACATTAGAGACCGTGAGAGTTAATAATGTGACGCTTGGTCTAATATGTATATATGTATGTACATATCACACCCTACACACACTCCCAACTGTACCCTGTACTAAATACTGAACTCTATAAGCGTTCTGTATTTTATCACATCATTATATAGGGTCTAATTCTGAGACCTGCACATTTTAAAACTCCCTCATTCAAATGTTACTTTCTACCATGTGTTGATTTACAATGACTAAAAACAAAAGTGATTTATGTATCAGGAAATCCATTTATTATTCACAATGGGACATATATCTAAATCTTTAGGAAGCTATTCCTTTCCCAATATCTTGGCACTTGGAAAACTTTATCACTAAGAAGAAAGCTGCTAGCTAAGTAAGAACTTTCTGAGTAGTAGACAGATGCCCTTAAAATATTTTCATAAGACTGATATTCTGTAAAACTGATATTGGTGAGTCACCATTCCCTAACTCAGATTTCAACCTACCATGCTGTTTAAATATACAAATACTTAATATATATTTATATATAGTGTAATTACATATATTTTATTTATGTAAAATATATATAATATAGATTATGTATATATAATCTTTTTCCACAGATATTATCAAAGTGTAACGTGAAATTCCTTGATAGTCCTCCATTTTCTCTTTACAGATACCATGAGAATCACCATACTTTTTATGGATTTTTATTACCTACTCTTATTTGTTTCTCATATGATCATAATATTCAATTCAACTCAGAAAATACAGACTTTAGAACCATAGCTTTTAGCTCTGAAAGACTATTGAATACTTCTGGTACCACCACCATAGTCTTTCAAAATACTTCTGAGTTTAGCTACTGCTCTTGTTAATAGTTCCATTCTGTACCTAGTGAGAGTCTCATATGTTTGCAAACTGAATGCCGTATACTCAGGTCAAAGAGAGATCAAAGAAAGAGGCAGAGCGCTCCTGACTGGTCAGGTGGCATTTTAGTAAGCAATGGAACTTTGGAGGCTCATTTTAGGTGGCTACAAAAGGAGTAGGTCTCTGTTCTGATCTACTGGAATCTTAAAAGTTAAATGGAGGCCTTACCTGGGTATCAGTCATATATAGTATCTAGGTGGTCTCAACCACACATTACTATCCCAATGCTATGCCATGCACCCAATGCAGGCGGAGGTGCATTCCAAGGAGAGGAGGTGGTGAGGAGACTCTGATTGCCTGAGTCCAGCTTGCTAGTGGTCAACTTGCAATCATGTCCTCTCAGTGACCTCCTCTGGCATTTCATTTCTCCTGACCAGTTCTTACAATCTCATAGATCTCCTCCTTCTGCAGTGTTCCTTAAGCAATCAGAGGATTTTATTAGCATGGAGGTGACTCATTTGGTGGCTCTCTGGCTCCACTGGAGGCAAATGCCACAACAATACAGTCATATGTAAGAGAAACATAGTCAGACACTAATTTCTAAAATCAGTGGCAACTTTTTTCACCAAGAGCCCCATTATTCTAACCACTGATTTATTAATTTTCCTAGCCTGAGGGGGGGCACACTTAGGGCATTTACTTGTGTTGTTATGTGCTTTAATAAAGATGACACATTAGCAGACTCATCAGATATGAACACATAACATTCTGTTTGGGTAATGGCACAGGTGCCTCGTTGTGAGGCAGTAATAATATCCAAAGCCATACTATTTTGGAGGACAGCTTCTCTCATTAGAGACATTTCACTGTTCAATAAGGACAGGCTCTTTTGGCTATCATTTAAGACTTTTTGGTTGAATTTAGTAAGGACTTCTGTGTGTGCTCTGATGTCCTCCAGGTCAATGGAGGGAATAAAGATGGCTACCAAATGATAATACCAGTGGAAAAGAGAACATGTGCAAATGGCCTTGAAGGAGATAGAAGTTGTCAGTTGTAGGAACCTGACCTGGTTTTGCATACCATACACATTGCCAAAGTGAATAGTCTTAGGCATGAGGGAATGGACAGGTGGTGGGATATGCCAGACCAGAACCCCTACCTTTTCCCCTCTTTCAATGGTATATGTTCTGTTCTAGGCATAGTGTGTTTCAACAGCTTGCAGCAGGACAGTGGGATTCCAGTAGAAATTGAATAGTTCTCCCTAGCTGAGGGAAGTAAAGTAACTCACCCATCCTAGTGGGATGTCCCAATGCAAATTTCAGTAGATGATGCCTTTCTCAGGAGTGATGGAGCTTGGTGTTCTCAGCAACATACCATGTTGTTCCACATTGAGAATTGGAACAATGGCTGTTTCTCTTGACCTCCATATTTTATGTACTGTGGTACAACAGTGATCCCCGGTCTGGCATATGGATAGGCCCTACTAATTGATCATTCAAATGTATTAAAACCTCAGAGTACTCTAGCCACCAGAGCCAAGATGATTTTTTCTACCATCAGTTTTATCTGTTGCTTTAATATTCCATTTTTCCTTTTTTACCAACCCTGCTCATGTGGGTTCCAAGGGAGATAAAAACTCTCCATTTAATGTCATGTTCTTTTGCCCAGTCTTGCATATCATGACCTTTGAAATTGGCCCCCTGATCACAGTCTATTTAACAAGGATATCTGTAAATGGTACTCAGCTTCTCTAATCCCCTAATGGTACCATCCTGGCTTGTGTGGCAATAGGGGAAAGCTTGGATTAAGTCAGACTCAGTGTCTGTACAAACCAGGATATGTTTAGAACATTCACATGAAGAGAGAATGCTAATATAATCCATCTTTCAATCCTTCACCTGTTGGGAATTCCGATGGATGACCTCCGACATCTTTGGTAGTTGCCATGGATGTTGTGTAGAACACACAGCCTACTGTTATTGTGTTAACCAAGTCAGTGTATTTCAAGGGTAATCCAGTATCCTTGGCAGTAAACCATCCCACACAGGCACAATAGTGGCCACTTGGGCACCCGATCTACTATATCTTCTGAAGGGTCACTTGTTAGGGTTTTCACCCAGGCTAGAGCATCAGTTTCCTGATCGCCAGGGGGTGTCAGTGCCTTATGATCTAGGACATGGAAGACAGTGAGAAATACTTTCTGCTTTTGCAGGTGAACCTAAATGTCCTCACACATATCCTGACCTCAAAAGGGCCCACTGATGATCATGCTTCCCTTGGCTTGCCATTGTACAAGCCTTAGGAATAATCACTTTAGAACAGCCCAATTGTCAATGTAAAGGGTTAATGGCCAGGGCTCATGAGTGATGAACAGCCAAATCACTCTGCATTTAGTCCACTGGCTACTGTGTGAGAGGCTCTTCGTGGAGAAATGCTGTGTACACTTCTGGGAGCTATTAATTTATGGAAGTATATTGGGTTTCTTATCCCTTCTAGAGCTGGGACCAAAATCCTAAGGGTCCTCTCCTTCTGGTGTCTCTGTCATAGCTCTCAACTCATACCTTCTCAAGTCAAATATGCATCTAACTCAAATGGTAGCCCTGCTTAGATGATGCTCAGAGCTTTAATTTGCTTCGCTAGTATTTTTGCCTTCTCAAAGGTAGCTTGCTGTTTCAACCTCCTAGTCTCACATGCGCCCTTTCTTTCCAGGTGGTAATGGATGAAGGCACTATGCCAAATGGGGAATAAAAAGTCCTCTAAAACCTCCAAAACCATACAAAGGCTTGCATCTTTTTCATCTTCTTAGAGGTTAGATTTATACCTTATCAATCACAACTTCTGGGACAACACACATTTTACATAACCAAATGATTTCCAAAAACTTTATAGTGAAGTCTGAGCCTTGAATTGCCTACAGGTTTAATTCCCATCCTCTCCATCATAGATGTTTCAGCAAAACCCGCATGTGGCCTGCAGGAGAGGCAACCCTTCACATGTTAACATTGTATTGTCAAAGTAATGGACCTATTTTACTGAAGTGGGAAGGAGAATAGGGCCAGATCTGTTTACCATCCCATAACATGGTATGGCTGAGCATGTAGCCTTGGGGATGCATTTGCAGAGTCCATTGTTGCCCCAATCATGTGAAGGCAAACCAATCTTAGTGATCTTAGTTATCAGGGACTTGAAGTTGTCAGTCTTTTCTATGAAACTCCTTAAAGATGAAGCACTTTAGCAGAAGTGTCAGAGTGAAATAGGAGCTCTGTAAGTGACAAAAGAATGAAAAATTCTTGTCATTTAATTTTCTGGTAAAAGTTTATTGGAATTTAATTTACAAGGAAATATGGTTATTTTTGTGACATTTTAAAATTATGACTGATAACCTTATACCAGGACAGATCAATTTTTTTTTTAGGAATTTCATATAATTATACCCTAAAGCAATATAGCATTATCTATTTGACATGCTTGCCATGTAATTTAATATATGAAGTGAGCCCAATTAGTTTAATATATCTCTTTTGTAAAGAGAACACATCTTTTGAGATGTTTCAGGGACCCTCTGGAATTTCCCAAAGTTAGTTCAAGGTCAACAAGACTTCACTTACAATTTGATTTTTGGCAACTTTGTCACAAATATCAAAAGGGTTAAAACACTTGATTATATAGGAACATAAATACTTGTTTAACCAAAATAACAAATACCTCAAAGGCAAATACAGGAAGTTACATAAGTATAAAAAAAACTTTTAATAGAATATATTCCATTTTATTAAGTAATCAAAAACCTGCTAAAGCAATGTGAATCACAGGGAATTATTTTGAGAAAGCAACGTTTCATAATCCCACAAGAATAGACCAATAGTCCAAAAAAACGTTATCCTTTAGCAGATAGAAGAAAATTAAATTTGTTTTATATAACTACACCTTGATCTTAAGACATTTTTTAAAAATTTAATGTGTATTCATTTTCAAGAGACATAGAGCATGGGAGGGGGAGGGGTGGAGAGAGGGGGAGACACAGAATCTGAAGCAGGCTCCAGGCTCCAAGCTGTCAGCACAGAGCCCAATGCAGGGCTTGAACTCACAAACCCTGAGACTGGGCTCAAACTCACGAACGTGAGATCATGACCTGAGCCAAAGTCGGATGCTTAGCCAACTGAGTCACCCAGGCACCCCGATATTAAAGCATTTTTAAATCAATTAAATAGAGCTCATTCAATTTTGGTAATACTCTCCAAAGGTAGAAATATATCACATATACGTAATATATAACCCTAGACAAACATAAAACCGCACAAACGGATGCACCATGGCTTTCATTCTAAAACTTTGGCCATGATTTAGGTACCCACACACATGGCTAAATACTTTTATTATAGTATTTGTGGAGAAGGATTTCAAGATTTGTATTTGCCCTTGGTAAACAATCTTCTGGAGGCTGTGAATTAGATCTTGTACGAGGGAACTTCTACAGCGATTGTATTTTACAAAGCCTCTTTCCCTCTCTGTTTTGTTTTCCTCAGTCTCTGTGGGCAGTGTTTACATTTCACAGACAAGAGATTTACAATTTCAAGAGGCAGAGGAAGGATGCAAGTTTTCTCCTAGGCATTTGGGGTATATTTCTGTATTATCAGAAGTCTAGGGTAATTGCTATTTTAAATTTCTTTTGTTTCAGGGGTCAGACAGCCTGAGGCATTTTGTTTGTTTCACTGTCAGTCACCACAACATTCTTCCCTTTAATCTCACTTTCCCAGGGATTCCACCTCTTAGCATCCTAATCAGGCTTTGTCATTAGTGCTTGAATCTTAATCTGTGGTGTTTTTGAGCCCTCCTAACTTTGCAAAATGGCTGATGCTAAGGTCTCCAATTTATTATCCTGCTCTTCGACTTTGACTGCCAATCCTGAGGCTAGCAGAATGAGGGACAACCGCACATTCTTCCCTAATCTCAGCTCTTCCAACTTTCTAACTCAAGATTTAGCCTTTAGTTGGGTATTGGTGTCTGGCTGAACTTCCCACAGTAGAGGCCAGCCCACTGTGGCAAGCAGTCATTTCTCTTTGACACAATATGCTATTTGCAGTCCTTCAAAAAAGTACATTAACGCACCTGGCATTAATAGGGTGTTCTGACCTTCATGTGGTGGTCCACTACCATCTTCCATGTGGGCCACTCTTCCCTACACAAAGGTCTATAAACAAGTCAGAATTTCCCCCACAGATGCCTCTTTTCCAAAAACCATTTCTTTGGTCTCCTGCCTGCCTCACCAATTACTGGTTCCAAAACTCGACGTTGGACGTGGAGGGCAAGGAGAGACCAAAGAAAGAGGCAGACCACTCCAGGTCAGTAGATAGCAGTGTTTATAAGCAAGGGAACATGTTTACAAAGCTTGTCTTGGGTGTCGACGAGATGAGTAGATCTCTGCACCTGTCCACCAAATTGTAAAAGTTTATATAGAGAGAGACTTTAATGGGGTTCCGTCACGTATACCATCCAGAAAGTCACAATACCACATTACTATCCTAAGACTGTGTCATTGGGCCACTTCAGAAACTGGGGAAAGCAAGCGAAAGACACATTCCAAATACAGGAAGGGTGCTGAGGAGCCTCTGATTACCTGTGTTCAGTCCTCAGTTCAGCTGAAGGCCACATCCTCTCAGTGACCTCCTCCAATGCCATCGCACTCACCAAGCATAGACATGACTGTAATATGCACCTACTGCACATGGCTTTGCTCTTCTCTTTTATAGCTTTCTCTAAAGCCATGGGTTCCTTCTTGGCTCCAGTCAGAGCCCAGGAGCAGCCCAGATGTGGGGGAGTGTTAACTCATTCAGGGAAAGTCCTCATCCAATAGGGAATAATAGTATGACCATCCTTTGCACAATCGTATCACGGAGACATTTTCACACTGTTCAGGGGTATGAGGTTGATACAGTATTAGTCTTGATTGTACCCTTTTATTATAGTTTCTTTCTCTGGTCTCTCTTCCTGCTCCCCAACTCCTGCTTCTTTGAATTAATCCCCAAACTACCTGCACCTAGGCCCTCATTTCAAGGTTTTCTGATAAGGGAATCCAAATTAAGAAAGCACAACCTTAGAAATCATGTAATACAGTTCTTTTAATCTACAGTGGAGGGAAAAAATACACATTAGAATTGAAGTAACTTGGCTAATGACATAGAACAGAGTAGTGGTAAAACTCATACTAAAGCAAGTAGATATAGCTTCAATTTTATGAGCTATTGTCACATTGGCTCTGAAATAGAGATGAAGAGATATGAGCCTAGTCCTTGCCATTCATATATATGTATTATTTATAAACATAATATTAATCCCAGTATTTCTCGGCAACTATAATCTCACCTCCCACACACATTTCATACACAATAGAAATTATCAAAGACTAATTTGAAACATGTTTATATCAATTACAACCTTAAAGATACACAGTGATTACTGTACGTTTTCCTGATTATACTAAATATTCAGTAGATAGATGGATGCTTTGCTCTCTGTGTTAAAAATGCCAGTTTTTCTCTTCGCAAGGTCATATAATCATATGTGACTCCCTGTGATCTCTGGATAGGCCTCAAAAATGTAACGTCAGAGGAATTTTTATGAAGTGTAAAATAAACACTTGGATATCAGAAACATAAGCATGAAAGGTAACTAATGTAAGTCTGTGGCAACAGTAAGACAAATCAGTGAATTTCTTTTAACAATAGAAATCTTTTCTGTGATAGCTAGCTGCAGCAGAAAATTACTGAGGCATACTGAGAGGCAAGAGCTCTTCTAATGCATCAAGTGTGTGTCCATGAAGGAAGTAATAAATTGCTTAGAAACATGAGAGAAAGCAGAGAGTCTCAGTTTACGTTTCGGTTTTTATTTTTCCTTTTAGGTTTCAGTTTATGCCTTAAAGACCAAGGCGTAGGAATATAAGGAGCTATGTCACCATTTAAAATATCAATATTTGGAAACGTACTTCTTTAAAGTTAACATTTTTTATATGATAACTATGTGTCCAATGAATAGTAAAATTTTACACCAGTTCTGGTAAAGGTGACTCTTCCCCAGATGTTTCTTTCATTAGTAAGTAGGGCAATTGTCTGGGCATAGATGGGACTGATGAACGTCTGTCCTGAATCTCCATTCCTGATGGGACTTTTCTGTACCTTTTGTCCAGCCTCCTAGGACATTTTGCACAGTGTGGACCCTCACAAAAGGCTTGATGAAGTAGATTGGCTGCTATCACATGACCTTTCTATCACTTTACTATTCTTCATTGGCTCTCTTCAACACTATCTCACTAGCAGCAAGGATAATACCTGGAAACCAAAAGACACTCAATACTTGTTTGTGCAAAGAATGCACTACCCCCAACTTTTTAATCCCTGATTTTTTTTTCCAATTTTTTAAATATTAGTAATTTATATGCAGAACATTAATTATTTTAATGTGCAGTTCTGTGAGTTTTGACACATGTATATAGTTATGAACATACAACTCAAAGTACAGAACAGTTGCAACACATCCAGAAGTTTCCCAGCAATCCAGTACCAGTGCTTGACAACCACGAATCTCGTTTTTGTCCCCTTTTTGTTTTACTTTTATAAGAATGTCATATGAGTGGAAACACTCAGAATAGAAAAAGTCCACTTTTACTTAGCATTCTATGTTTTAGATTCATCCATATATGGCATGTAAATTATCTTTTAAAGGTAAAGCCCTCAGGGTGACTGGGTGGCTCAGTCAGTTAAGCATCAGACTTCAGCTCAGGTCATGATCTGGTTCATGGGTTCCAGCCCTGTGTCGGGCTCTGTACTGACAGCTCAGAGCCTGGAGCCTGCTTAAGATTCTGTGTCTCCTTCCCTCTCTCTGCTACCCCCACCCACGCTCTGTCTCTGTCTCTGTCTCTTTCTCAAAGTAAATAAACATTAAAAATAAATAAACAAACAAATAAATAAATAAAGGTAAAGTCCTCAATTAAGCCAGGGGAGTAGGTATCATATATTTATGTAGAAATCATCTTTAATTTTTTTTTTTTTACCTTCTAAAGTGTATCATTTGGGATTGTGCTAACATTCTTAAAGCAACAGGATCAAGTCACAATTAACACTTTTAAGAAAAAATACTACTTTAATACAAATTTTAACTCCAAACAGATGATTTATTTGGATCTTCTTTCATGTAGTGCCACTTATTTTCAGGTTGGGATCCTAAAATGGAAAGCGAGTTTGATCTGATGATGTCAGGAGAGGAGTGCAGGTAAGGAGTCAGAACTGAGAAACATAAGAAAGAGAAGAAACGGCAATAGTTAGGAGATGATTATCTAGAAAAGAGGCAAAAAAGTACGTCATGATACACGCATTTATTTGCTAGTAAGAAAGAAGACTATTTGCATGATTTTGGCTCTAGATTTTTTTTTACTTATTAGTTTACTTATTAGTTTACTTATTAGTTAAAATTAAGTTAGATAACAGGAAGTTTTCTTGGGCTGGAAAATTTACATTGCCTGGATGGATTCCTGTGGGTAGAAAAACACTAGATCTTAACAGCCTCATTGCACACATCCTAGGAAGTCCTTTTAATACAGTAACTAGTGATTCCCTCAGTTCCACACACGATAGAGGCAGAATCGTTGGACACAAGGAATGGTGATTTTGAATGGAAACAGAAAAATGATTGCACTAAGAATATATTTGAAACAGAGCAGCTGTTCCACACAGCCCAATTCATTAGGCATATTTTTTCAGTAATTTTTGTAATATTTTTAACATTCTCCTATGAGCCAAGCGTGACTAATTAGAAAATTAGATAGAATCAGATTTCTGCCCTTGAGGATCTTGAACTCTAAAAGGGGATGTAGACAGAGAAGCCATTAGAATAGAGTGAGTTAAGGAAGGAGTGGCAGGTATGAAATCACCTAACAAAGGGGACAGGATGATTATATGTGTGAGGAAGGAGGAAAAAGTCCCCAGATATGAAGGCTAGGTCAGGAGAGATTGAAAATACAGAAGAGATAATAAGGATAATTTAATTGAATCAAGTATGGAACAATGGGAAGGAGCTGTGCAGAAAAGGGTTATGTTGGCCTGGGCTGCTCAAACCACACATTCCCAAAGTCTTCAGCACTTGCCCTGTATTCAGTTCCTGGGAGATGACCTCTGCACCCTTGGATTATTCTGCCTTAGAAGAGTATCTGTATACTTGAGGCCTTGGGCCAGGTCAGATACTTCATGCTAACAATATGATTTATGGTGAACACCTATTTCTGAGGCTTTGGGCCATGCTCTATCAGGGTGACATTTGGGAGGCTGGAGTCTGAATCGCTAAATGTGTCGTGCAAGTGCCTATATAACTACGGGCCCATATAACTGAGCCCCAATAAACACTCTGGACACAATGCTCAAGTGAGCCCTCCTGGTTGGCACCATGTATTATCATACATTGTTGAGAAATGAAAAGCCTCCTGTTCTAGTCTACAAGGATAGGACAACTGTAAGCTCATATGTGATTTTTTCCTACACTTGGCTTCATTCATCTCCCTTTGCTGAGTTTAATCTGTATTCTTTTGCTAAGATAAACTATAACTGTGTTCATCATAGTTTTTTTTTTTCTCTCTGAGTTTTTTGAGCCATTCTCATGAGTCATAAATCCTGGGGGACGTGGAGGTCCCTGACACAGGTAGAGTCAGAGTATCATTGACAGAGGGAAGAAGAAAAATTCTGGGTCTAGGGACATTTATGGACTGAGCAGGTGGAAAAGGAAAAGAGTTGTAGTCTGCTGGCTTGCATTATTTCCTCTGAAGGTATATTTTGCTAAAATAGAGGAGAGTGTAGGGGTTAGGAAAAGGGCTCCAGTTTTCAGGGAGTTTATAGGAATTGAAAATTAAAATGTTGAAAGTCAGAGGGCAAATGTGGGAAAGATTGTGGCATTTGGAGAATATTGAAAACTTAATATTTAAGCTCTTGGATCCTGAATTTAGTATGACCTCCATCTACAGAATTGTAGGCTTCTCTTCAGCTATGCTCTATGATTCATTCTGGGTTTGGGCTATGACAGGACAATGACACTAGACTGATAATATAAAAGTGGCTCATTTCATCTAAACTGAAAAGGGAATACAGGAGCCTGAAAGCAGGAAGAGATCAAGGGGTCAATGGGTTGTGGGTCTCAGTGAGATAAAAAAAACAAACAAAAATCCAAATTAGTATACTGGATACACTTGAGACACTGAATGGAGCTAAGAGTTATGATATGAGATGAGATAATAGGATGACTGAAATCAATATTTCAGCTAAATACTTCGTCTTTAGCAATGGTAACAAGGGATGTTACAAGGAAGAAAATGATGTCTAACATTGTGCCAAAGTCATGGAAAAGCAGACTAAATGCTTATTTATTTATTTATTTATTTTTACTTTTTTAACATTTTATTTATTTTTGAGACAGGAATAGACAGAGCATGAACAGGGGAGGGTCAGAGAGAGGGAGACACAGAATCTGAAACAGGCTTCAGGTTCTGAACTGTCAGCACAGAGCCCGACGCGGGGCTTGAACTCACGGACTGCGAGATCATGACCTGAGCCGAAGTCGGCTGCTTAACCAACTGAGCCACCCAGGCACCCCACTAAATGCTTATTTAAATGATTGGGTAAATATTAATGTTTGTTTTCTTACTAATATATTCAGGTACTTGTATGGAGGAAAAATAAGAACTGATAATGCTTAGGTATGTAGTATGTATATTTCAAATTGCCATCCATGCTCAAAGGAATGCATGAGAGTTTACCCTCATTCACAATCTTATCAAATCTGATAATTTCTTTTAAAAAATAAATATACTAAAAATTGGTATTTCTTTAATAAATTGTCCTGTATTTTAGTGAGTTAAAACATATATAGTTCTTGCATTTTATATTCTATCTATACATATTTTCTTATGTTTGTCATCTTTTAGCTTTGTTTTTCATGCATTTTGTCATAAACTTGTTTGATTCTGATGTGCTCTAATTTATTCATATTTTCCATCATAGCTTGTGAGTTCCGAATCTTATTCATAAGTATTTTCCATCCCAAGTGTCCTAGAAATGTATTTTGTATTTATTATAAAACTTTTATTGTGTCGTATTATATATTTAAGTTATTGGTGAATCTGGACTCTATTTTTACTAACAGATAAAAATGTAACTTATTTTACAGAAAATGTAATCAGCTCCCCAATTTCCTTATTAAATGCTTTGGTTTTTATCCATGCATTTTAAATATCACATTATAAATTTACATATATAATTGACCCACATATCTTTTCCATTGATATACTTATCTATTCTAGATGGTGTTACTTTATCTTTATAGTGTCTTCTGACATTCCTCTGTTATGTTCTCTTTTAAGATAATATTTAAATATAATTGATATACAATGTTTTATTTTTTAGGTACACAACATAGTGATTCAACAATTCTGTACATTACACAATGCTCATCATGAAAAGTATAGTTACTATCTGTTACCATACAATATTATTGCAATATTATTGACTATATTCCCAGTACTATACTTTTGATTTCCTGACATCTTTATTTTAGAACAGAAGTTTGTATGTATTAATCCCTTTCACTTATTTCATCCATCTCCATACCAGCTCTGCTCTGGCAATCACCAGTTTTCTGTACTTATGACTGTTTTTGTTTGTCCATTTGCTTTACTTTTGAATTTCATATGTAAGTGAAATCAAATGATATTTTTCTTTCTTTGACTGACATATTTCACTTAGCATACTACCCTCTAGATGTATCCCTGATGTCACAAAAGGCAAGATCTCATTAAAAAATTTTTTTCTAAAGTTTATTTATCTTTAATTTTTTTAAATGCTTATTTATTTTTGAGAGAGAGACAGAGAGAGACAGAGCAAGACAGAGCATGAGTGGGGTAGGGGCAGAGACAAAGGGAGACCCAGAATCCAAAGCAGGCTCCAGGCTCTGAGCTGTCAGCACAGAGCCTGACATGGGGCTTGAACTCACAATTGAACTGTGAGATTATGACCTGAGCCAAACTCAGATGCTTAATCAACTGAGTTACCCAGGTGCCCCCAAAATTTATTTATTTATTTTGAGAGAGAATTGATGCAGGCACATTGGGGAGGGACAGAGAGACCAGAAGAGAGAGAGGAGAGTTTGAGCCCCGCACTGTCACCACAGAGTCTGGTGAGGGACTCAAACTCATGAACCTGGAGATTATGATCTGAGCTATAATCAAGAGTCAGCCGCTTACTGACTGAGCCACCCAGGCTCCCCAAGATCTAACTTTTTAGGACTGAATAATATTCCACTGTGTATATATACCACATTTTTTGTTTGTTTGTTTGTTTTTTACAGAAGCAAAATTTATGTGATATAGTCCTTGAGAAATTTTGTGGTCAAAAGAACACAGTACACTAAAACAAAAATTAATTCAAAATAATGCAAGTCCTTTATGCATTTTCCAAAACTGTGAACATGAACTCCTAAATATTTTATTTAAATTTCAGTTAGGTAACGTACAGTATATTAATGTCAGGTTTATAATATGTGATTCAACACTTCCATACAATTCCCAGTGCTCATCACAATGAGTGCACCCCTTAATCCCCATCACCTATTTCACCCATCCCCCTCTCCCCTCTGGTAACCATCAGTTTGTTCTCTATAGTTAAGAGTCTGTTTCTTGGTTTCTCTTTCTCTTCTTTCTCCTCTCCCTCTCCCTCTCTCTCTCTCTCTCTCTCTCTCTCTCTCTCATTTTTTTCCCTTTTGCTCATTTGTTTTGTTTTGTTCCTTAAATTCCACATCACATCTGTGTGAGATAATATAGTATTCGTCTTATTCTGACTTATTTTCTTAGCATAATACTCTCTAGCTCCATTCATGACCTTGCAAATGGCAAGCCTTCATTTTTTATGGCTGAGTAATATTCCATTGTGTGTGTAGGTATATGTGTGTGTGTGTGTGTGTGTGTGTGTGTGTGTTTATGTACACAGTTTATGTACACACACACACACACACACATCTTTATCCATTCATCAGTAGATGCACACTGGGCTGTCCATAATTTAGCTATTATAGATAATGCTGCTATAAACATTGCATGTTTCCCTTTGAATTAGCGTTTTGGTAATTTGGAGGTAAATATCCAGGAGTGTGATTCCTTCTAGTTTTAATTTTTTGAAGAATCTCCATTCTGTTTTTCACAGTGGTTGCACCAGTTTTCATTCATTCCCACCAACATTGCAAGAGGGTTCCTTTTTCCTTATATCCTTGGCAATACTTGTTCTGTTTTTGACTTTAGCCATTCTGTCAGGTAAGAGGTGATATCTCATTGTTGCTTTGATTTGTATTTCCCTGATGACGAGTGATGTTGAGCCTCTTCCACGTATCTGTTGGCCATTTTTATGTCTTCTTCGGGAAAAAGTATGTTCATGTCTTCTGCCCACTTTTTAACTCAATTATTGTTTTTTTTTGTGTGTGTTGAGCTTTAGAAATTCTTTATGTATTTTGGGATAATAACCCTTTATAAGGTATGTCTTTCGCAGATATCTTCTCCCATTCCATAGGTTGCCTTTTAGTCTTGTTGATTGTTTGCTGTGCCGAAGCTTTTTATTTTCTTAAAAACTTTTTTGAAGTTAATTCATTTTCAAGAGACACAGACAGAGGCAGAGAGAAAGGGATATACAGAATCTTAAGCAGGCTCCAGACTCTGAGCACAGAGCTCAGCACAGAGCCCAATGTGGGGCTCGAACATATGGACCACGAGATCATGACCTGAGCCTAAGTGAGAAGTTCAACTGAGCCACCCAGGTGCCCCAGAAGCTTTTTATTTTGATGTATCAAATAGTTTATCTTTGCTTTTGTTTCTCTTGCCTCAGGAGATATATCTAGAAGGAAGTTGCTACAGCTCATGTCAAAGAAGTTACTGCTTGTGTTCTCCTCTAGGATTTTAATGGTTTCCTGTCTCACATTTAGGTCTTTCATCCATTTTGAATTTATTTTGTGTATTTTAAAAAAGTGGCCCAGCTTCATTCTTGTGCATGTTGCTGTCCAGTTTTCCCAACACCATTTGTTGAAGAGACTGTCTTTTTATCATTGGATATTATTTCCTGCTTTGTTGAAGATTAATTGGCCATATTGTTGTGGTTCCATTTCTGAATTTTCTATTGTGTTCTATTCATCTACATGTCTATCTATGCCAGTACCATACTCTTTTGATAACTACAGCTTTGTAATGTAACTCAAAGTCCAGTATTGTGATGCCTCCGACTTTTCTTTTCTTTTTCAAGATGGCTTTGGATATTTTGGGTCTTTTGTATACCACATCTTCTTAACCCATTTGTTTACTGATGACTGCTTTGGCTGCTTTCATGTCTTGGTTATGGTAAATGATGCTGCAAAGAACACAGGGGTGCATATATTTTTTTTCAAATTAGTGTTTTAATTTTCTATGGTAAATACCCATTACTGGAATTACTGGATCACATGGTATTTCTATTTTTAAATTTTTGAGGAAAATCCATACTGATTTCCACAGTGGCTGTACCAATTTACATTGCCACCAACGATACATGACTGTTCCCTTTTCTCCACATCCTTGTCAACACTTACTATTGCTTGCCTTTTTGATGCTAACCATTGTGGTTTTTATTTGCATTTCTCTGATGACTGGTGATGTTGAGTGTCTTTTCATGTGTCTGGTGGCCATTTGTATGTCTTTGGAAAAATGACCACTCAGGTCCTTTGCCCATTTTTAACTGGATTTTTTTTTTTGGTGTTGTAATAGTTTCTTATATATTTTTGATATTAATCCTATATCAGAAAAATTTTGTAAATATTTTCTCCCATTCATTAGGTTGCCTTTTCGTTTAGTTGTAAGTTTCCTCTGCTTTGCAAAAGATTTTAATGTTGGTGTAGTCCAAATAGTTTATTTGCTTTTTTTTTCTTTGCCTGAGGTGACATGTCCACAACTACGTTGCTAATGCCAATGTCCAAGAGATTAATGCCTGTATTTTCTTTTAGGAGTTCCGTGGTGGTGTCCACTTTCACATTTAGGTCTTTAATCCGTTTTGAGTTTATATTTGTGTGTGTAAAAGAAAATGGTCCACTGTCATTCTCAGCATCATTAATTGAAGAGACTTTCTTTTTACCATTTTATGTTCCTACCTCCTTTGTTGTATATTAATTGACCATATAAGTATCAGTTTATTTCTGGGTGTTTTCTCCTGTTCCACTGGTCTATGTGTCCACTTTTGTGCCAGTACTCTTCTCTTTGCTTACTATAGTTTGGTAAGTTTGCTTACTTGATATCTAGGATTATGCTATCATCAACTTTGTTCTTCTTTCTCAGGATTGCTTTGGCCATTCCAGGTTTTTTGTGGTTTCATATGGACTTTAGGATCACTTGTTCTAGGTCTGTGAAAAATACTGTTGGTATTTAAATAGAGATTGCATTAAATTTGCACATTGCTTTTCGTAGTATGAAGATTTTACCAGTATTCTCCAAACCATGAGCATGGTACATATTTGATTTCATATTCAATTTCTTTCATCAGTCTCTTATAGTTTCCAGAGTATAAGTTATCTTCTTGGTGAAACTTATTTCTAGGCAGTTTATTCTTTTTGATGCAGTTGTAACTGGGATTGTTTTCTTTATCTTTCTGCTACTTTATTATTAGTGTACAGAAATGCAACAGATTTCTGTATTTTAATTTTGTATCCTGCAACTTTACTGAATTCATTTATTCTAATAGTTTTTGGTGGGGTCTTTAGAATGTTTTATATATACGATCATGTCATTTGCAAATGGTGAAAGTTTTATTTCTTATTGATTTGGATGCTTCTTATTTCTTATTGTCTGATTGCTGTGACTAGGACTTCCAGTACTACATAGAATAAAAATGGTGAGAATGGTATCTTTGTTCCTGAATTTAAGGAAAAAACTTTGTTTTTCACTATTAAGTATGATATTGGCTGTGGGTTTTTCACATAGGGCCTTTAACCTACTTTATAGATAGTTTTTATCATGTATATTGAATTTTGTCCACTACGTCTTCTGCATCTATTGTGATAATCATATGCTTTGTATCCTTCATTCTGTTAATGTGTTGTATCACATTGATTGATTTGCAGATATTGAAACATTCTTACATTCCTAGAATAAATCCCAGGTGACTGTGGTGAATAGTACTTTTAAAATAATGTTGACTTTGGCTTGCTAATATTTTGATCAGGGTTTGCCTCTTTGTTCATCAGAGATATTGGCCTGTGGTTTTCTTTACAATGGCCCATCTGGTTTGAGTCTCAAGATTATGGAGGCTTCATATAATGAATTTGGAAGCATTCCTTCCACTATTATTCTGGGGGGTAGGGATATTTTGAAAAGCACTCTTTAAATGTTTGGTAAAATTCACCTGTGAAGCCATCTAGTCCTGAACTTTTGTTTGTTGTGAGTTTTTTGATTACTGATATATTTACCTTACTGGTAATCAGCCTGTATAGATTTCCATTTCTTTCTGGTTTAGATTTAGTTTTTAGAAATGTATATATTTGTTCTATATTTTCCTATTTGTTGGCCTATAATTTTTCAGAGTAGTCTCTTAAAATTTTTTTGTTACCCTGCGGTGTTGGCTGTTACTTAGGTTCTCCTCTTATTTTTCTTGATCAGTTTGGCTAATGGTTTATCAATTTTGTTTATTTTTTCAAAGAACCAGCTGTTGGCTTCCTTGATCTGTTCTTCTTTTCTTTTTTTTTAAATTTAGTTTTTATTTATTTCTGCTCTATGTTTATTATTTCCTTCTTTCTACTAACTTTGGGATTTGTTTTCTCTTTCTAATTCCTTTAAAGTGTAAGTTTAGGTTATTTGAGATTTTTCTTATTCCTGGAGGTTGACTTGAATTGCTATAAACTTGCCTCTTAGGATTTCTTTTGTTGTGTTGTAAAGATTTTGGACTGTTGTGTTTTCATTTCATTTGTCTCCATGTATTTTTATTTTTTTAACGTTTATTGATTTAGAGAGAGAGGCAGAACAAGCAGGGGAGGGGCAGGGAGAGAGAGAGTGAGAAAACCTAAGCAGGCTCCCCACTGCCAGTGTAGAGCCCACTGCGGGGCTTGAACTCAAGAACAGTGACATCAAGGCTTGAACTGAAATTAAGAGTTGGAAACATAAATGACTGATCCACCCAGGTGCCCCAACTCCATATATTTTTAAATTTTCTCTTTGATTTCTTCATGGAGCTTTGATTTCTTCATGGTTGTTTAGTAGCATATTGTTTAGCCTCCACATGTTTGGGTTTTTTTTCCAGGGTTTTTCCTGTAGTAGATTTCTAGTTTTATGTTGTTCTGGTTAAAAAAGATATTTGATATTACTGTGAGGTTTTTAATTTTTTTGGGATATATTTGTGGCCTAGCATGTAAATTATCCTAGTGAATGTTTCATGACCACTTGTAAAAAACATATATTCTGCTGTTTTGGGATGAAATATTCTGTATATATTTAAGTCCATCTGGTCAGGTGTGTCATTCAAAGCCACCGTTTCCTTATTACTTTTTGCAAGGATGATCTATCCATTGGTATAAGTAGGGTATTAAAGTGTCCTATTATTATTGTATTACTGTTAATTTCTCCCTTTGTGTCTATTAACATTTGCTCTATGCGTTTATTTTTATTTAATTTATTTTTTACATTTGCATCCAAGTTAGCATATAGTGCAACAATGATTTCAGGAGTGGATTCCTTAATGCTCCTTACCCATTTAGCCCATCTCCCCTCCCACAAACCCTCCAGCAACCCTCTATTTGTTCTCCATATTTAAGAGTCTCTTATGTTTTGGCCCCCTCCCTGTTTTTATATTATTTTTGCTTCCTTTCCCTTATGTTCATCTGTTTTGTATCTTAAAGTCCTCATATGAGT
This sequence comes from Panthera pardus, assembly GCF_024362965.1. Taxonomy (NCBI): domain Eukaryota; kingdom Metazoa; phylum Chordata; class Mammalia; order Carnivora; family Felidae; genus Panthera; species Panthera pardus. Next base: position 104,527,828 of record NW_026526732.1, read on the forward strand.
GAAATCATATGATATTTGTCTTTCTCTAATTTTGCTTAGCATAATAACCTCTAGTTCCATCCACATGGTTGCAAATGGCAAGATTTCATTCTTTTTGATTGCCAAGTAATACCCCATTGTGCATATATATATATATATATATATATATATATATACACACACACACACACACACACACACACACACACATACACACACACACACACACATACACACACACCACATCTTCTTCTTCCATTCATCCATCAGTGGACATTTGGGCTCTTTCTATACTTTGGCTATTGTTGATAGTGCTGCTATAAACATTGGGATGCATGTATCCCTTCGAAACAGCATACCTGTGTCCCTTGGATATACCTAGTAGTGCAATTGCTGGGTCATTGGGTAGTTCTATGTTTAATTTTTTGAAGAACAACCCCCATACTGTTTTCCAGAGTGGCTACACCAGTTTGCATTCCCACCAGCAGTGCAAAAGAGATCCTCTTTCTCTGCATCCTCGCCAACATCTATTGTTGTCTGAGTTGTTAATGTTAGCCATTCTGACAGGTGCAAGTTGGTATCTCATTGTGGTCTTGATTTGTATTTCCCTGATAATGAGTGATGTTGAGCATTTTTTCATGTGTCGGTTGGCCATCGGATGTCTTCATTGGAGAAGTGTCTATTCATGTCTTTTGCCTATTTCTTCACTGGATTATTTGTTTTTTGGGTGTTGAGTTTGAGAAGTTCTTTATAGATTTTGGATACTAACCCTTTATCTGATACGTTGTTTGCAAATATCTTCTCCCATTCTGTTGGTTGCCTTTTAGTTTTGCTGATGGTTTCCTTCACTGTGCAGAAGCTTTTTTATTTTGATGAGGTCCCAGTAGTTCATTTTTGCTTTTGTTTCCCTTGCCTCTGGAGACGTGTTGAGTAAGAAGTTGCTGCGGGCAAGATCAAAGAGGTTTTTGCCTGCTTTCTCCTCAAGGATTTTGATGGCTTCTTGTCTTACATTGAGGTCTTTCATCCATTTTGAGTTTATTTTTGTGTATGGTGTAAGAGAGTGGTCCAGGTTTATTCTTCTGCATGTCGGTGTCCAGTTTTCCCAGCAACACTTGCTGAAGAGACTGTCTTTATTCCATTGGATATTCTTTCCTGCTTTGTCAAAGATTAGCTGGCCATACATTTGTAGGTCCATTTCTGGGTTCTCTATTCTGTTCCCTTAGCTGGCCATACGTTTGTAGGTCCATTTCTGGGTTCTCTATTCTGTTCCCTTGATCTGAGTGTCTGTTTTTGTGCCATTGTTCTATGCATTTAATTGGTTCCATATTGGGTGCATAGATACTAACAATATTTATATCTTTTGGTTGGATTAATCACTTTATTATTTATTATTAATTCCCTTCTTTGTGTCTTGTAACAGTCTTCCTTTAAAGTCTATTTTATTGAATATAAGTATTGTTACTTTGACTTTTCTTTGTTCCTTCCATTTGCTTGGAATAACTTTTTCTATCCCTTCACTTTCTGTCCATACGATCTTCAGATCTGCAGTGAGTCTCTTATAGGCAACATATACATGTATCTTTTAAAAAAAATTATTCAGTCACCCTATGTCTTTTGAATGGAGTGTTTAGATCTTTTACACATAAAGTAATTATTAATAGGTGTGTCCTTATTGCTATTTTGTTAATTGTTTTCTGTGGTTTTTATAGGCCTTCTCTGTTCCCTTTATTCTCTTGCTCTATCCCCTTCTGTTTGATGACTTTATTTAGTGTTATGCTTGGAGTTCTTTATCATTATATTTGTATCTATTATGGTTTTTTGACTTGTGGTTTCCATGAGTTTTATATGTAACATCCTAAATACATAGTGATCAATATTAAGTTGATGGCGGCTTCAGAGTTGATTAAGTTGATGGTGGTTTAGTTTAGAAAATATTCCTAAAGTACTGCATTTTTACTCTTCTCTCCATGTTTTATGTATATGATGTTATACTTTACTAATGTTTATTTTGGGAATTTCTTGGCTAATTTTTGTAGATATAATTGGTGTTACTACTTTTGTCTTTCAACCTCCATACTAGCTTTATAAGTGATGTCTTACCTTTATTGTATATTTGCTTTTGTTAATCTTTAAAAATATTTTCCTTCCAGTTATAGCCTTTTTTGCTTAAAGAAGTCCCTTTATCATTTTTTTCTAAGGTCATTTTTGTGGTGGTAAGCTACTTTAACTTTAGTTTGTCTGGGAACCTTCACGTCTGAATGATAACCTTGCTGGGTAGTGTGTTCTTGGTTATAGAAATAATCTATAATACTTAGAATATATTACATCACTCCCTCCTGGCCTGCAAATTTTCTGCTGAAAAATCAGCTTATCACCTTAGGGGTTTTTTCCTGTCTATAACTAGATGCTTTTCTCTCACTGTTTTTATGATCCTTTTTTTATCTTTAATGTTTGACATTTTAAGTATTATGTGTCTTGGTATGGACTTCTGTGGGTTCATCTTGTTTGGAGCTCTGCAATTCCTGGGCCTAGATATCGATTTCCTTCCGTGGGTTGGAAAGTTTTCAGCTATTGTTCAAGTAAGTTTTATTCCAATAAGTTTCAGCTAACTTCAATGAGTTTTCTGCCCTATTCTCTCTCTCTTCTTCTGGAAACCCTATAACATGAATGTTAATAATGTTATCCCCGTGATCTCTTAACCTATGTTTACTTTTAATTTTTTTTTCCTTTTTTGCTGTTCAATGTGGATACTTTCTAATAATCTTTCAGATCACCGATTCATACTTCTGCATCCTCTAATCTGTTCATTTCCCTTTCTGTGTTTTTCATTTTTGTTATTATATTCTCCGATTCTGATTGTTTCTTTTTTACATTTTCTCTCTCTTGGTTGAAATTCTTGATGAGTTCATATACTCTTCTTTCAAGTCCTTTGGCCATCTTTATAAATATTTTATTGAACTCCTTATCAGTTATATTGCTTATCTCTGTTTTATTTAGTTCTTTTTTTTTCTGGAGTTTTGCCTTGTTCTTTCATTTGGAACATATTTCTCATTTTATTTGACTTTGGGTTTGTTTCTGTGAATTTCATGAAAGAGCTTCTTCTCCTAGACTTGAAAGAAAAGTCTTGGGCGGAAAAGTTCCCTGTGTAGGCTGGGTATGCCTGGCAGCTTTGGCTCGCTGGCTGGCTGGAGCTGGGAGCTATAGTGGGTATGAGTGGGTTGTCTTGGAACTCTGCTCCTGGGCCACTTTGGTAGAATGGCTAGAGCTGAAGGGGGAGGGTGGGCTAGGTGTTCCAAGGTGCTCTGAACAGTGGTATACTAACAGGACAGCTGGAGCTGAAGCAGGCACAGGCCTGGTGGTTGGTGTGGTCCATGCAGAGTATGCCCTGGTGGGGCAGCTGGAACTGAGGCAAGTGAGGCACAGTTGTTGATGTGTTCCATGAAGGGAGTACCCTAGCAGGACAGCTGGAGCTGAAACAGGCTCAGTCCTTGTGGTTCATGTGCTTCATGCAGGGGGTACCCTACTGGGATGGCTAGAACTGAGGCAGGCACAGGTTGGGAGGGCTTGGGGTATTCCACACAGGGGCTGTCCTCATGGGACACCTGGAGCTGAAACACGTATGGGCTGGGAGTTGCTGGGGTGCTCTAATCAGAGTGTAAACTTGCAGGGCATCTGGAACTGAAGAGAGTATGGGCCTGTTGTATCCCTGGGTGCTCTGTGCCTGTGTTATACTGGTAAGATGGCTGGATGCATACTGGGTGCTTTCTGGGGGTGTCCTGGTGTGCACTGTGCTTGGGCTGTTTTGGGTTCAGGTTATTCGAAGGAACCTCCCTAGAGACAGCTAGGGCTGGTGTGGTCAAGCTGCTCAGGGCTCACTGAGGCAGCCAGATGGCCAGGTTGCCTGTACCCTGCTCCCACCTGTGTTATCAAAGCGGAGTGGAGAATAAACAATGGTGTTCACTAGACCCTCCAACCCTGGAGAGTGTTCCACAGGTCTCTTATCACTTCACAGATACTCCAGCCCTGGTTTGTTTAAATTTTAGTTGCTATTTATCTATTTATTTCTTTATTCATTCATTTATTTTTAAAGTTTATTTATTTTGAGACAGAGACAGCATGAGCAAGATGGGGGCAGAGAGGGAGAAGGGGAGAGAGTGAGAATCCTAGCAGACGGCAGACAGCCTGAAGCGGGGCTCAAACTCACTGTGAGTTCATGACCTGAGCTGAAATCAAGAGTCCATTGCTTAGCCAACTGAGCCACACAGGCATCCCAAATTTTGGTTGCCTTTTAAGCCATAATTTTTTTTTCTTCTGTGTCCCATGGTGTAGGTACCATTTCCCATGTACTGTCCCTCCTTACTGCAATCCCCGTTGTTGGGGCTGAGGTTCTTAGGTTATCATGTCTCTATCCCTCTGATGTTCTCTCTATGGTCCTTGTATAATTTATTGTGCACAAGCTGTTCAGTCAGCACTCAGTTATTCTTCAGAGGAATTGCTCTGTATTTAAGTATACATTTTGTGTGTCTGTGGAAGAGGTGAGTTCAGGACCTTCATACATTGCCATCTGGGGCCAACCTCTGGTTACGTTCTCTTTAGTCAGAATTATTGGCCATCCTCTCCCATTTCACTTTCATATGCATTTAAAAATCATTCTGTACAAATTCCTGGAGAAAACTGTTAAGAATGCATGGAAATTTTTTGAATTCATTTATTAAATTGAAGAGAACTGACCTTTTCACTTTGTTTCTTCTTATTCAATGACCTTGTCTGTTCATTCAGCTCATGTGTACTTCAAAAGATTTATACATGTATTTATTGGCAAAAAGAATAAATTTTGTAGCTTTGGGGTACAAGGGTAAGTTTGAGTTGACTTTTTCTCTCTAAAAAGTCCTTGGATATTTGTCATTAATTTCTAGATAGTTTTTTTTTTTTTTTTTTTTTTGCTGTTTCTGTATGTCTTAATTGTAACATTATTAAGTTTTGTGTTTTTCCCTAGTATTCAACAATAGTTTCAATTATTTGATATAATAATTTATCAAGTAAATATTCTGGATTGTCTACAAAGATAGTTGTATATTTTCAAATAATTGTAGTGATACCCTTTTCTAATTTTTATACCTATTTTATTGATTTTTCACATCATTACTAGGAAATTCAGCTTAAATTTAATAATAATAAATAATGTTCAATTAAAATTCCAGTTTTCTGGGGTGCCTGGGTGACTCAGTCACTTAAGCATCTGACTTCAGATCAGGTCATGATCTCGTGGTTCATGGGTTTGAGCCCCACGTTGGGCTCTATGTTGACAGCTCAGAGTCTGGAGACTTCTTTGGATTATGTGTCTCCCTCTCTCTTTGCCCCTCCCCTGCTTGTGCTCATCCGCTCCTCCTCTGTCTCTCTCAAAAATAAATATTAAAAACAATTAAAAAAAAAAAATAAAATAAAATTCTAGTTTTCTTCTCCCATGTATTCCTTAGAATGTCTACTCCATGGAACACTATCTTTGTTTTCAAGCTCAGCTTTACTCGTTCACATTTAAAACCACTTCTAGGAATTTGATGCCAAAAAGGCAAGTTGCAAAGTATGCTTAATTTACCATCTTGAAAAGGAAATCAGAAGCTCATATTTAATTTCTAGCTCCCTGGTGGTCTAGTGGCTAGGATTCGGCGCTTTCACCGCCATGGCCTGGGTTCGATTCCCGGTCATATTTAATTTCTAATTAAATTATGCACACGAAACATACAGTAATTAGTGCCACCAAACAAGCACTCTCTGGGCAAAAAATACTTTCTTAAATGAGAGCGGAAATGCTAATATTCCAGGTCCTCATCAGCTTGCAACACTTTGAGTTAAAAGTCCCTAATACATTAAGAAAAGGTGAGAGGAGAGACTCCTTAGAATTAGGTATACTCTTTGAAACCTTTTCTTAGCTCAAAGTATTGTTCTTAAACATGTAGAAAAGGAATCTCTGGGGGGTGAAGTAACTTAAAAACCATTTGTCAAGGGGTAGCATTAGACTGGAATCAAACTCTCATGATCTGATGCTCCGCTACTGCCTCTTACTTGGGCAGAAATTAGATTTAACCGAGGCCTGGGTCTCTGGCGCATGGTTCCGGATGTCAAGCCCTGTGGGGTAGATATCTTAATTTCTTTTGTTAATCGCAGATATTTAAGAATCCGATAACCACCACTTTTTCCTCAGAATTTTGCATAAATATCAACATAATTGGATATTCTAACTCCTAATTGACAACCAAAATTTATCCCTGTGTCCATATAAGCTAAGAATATCTGTTTAGAAAAAACTCTACAACAGGTCTAAGCAGATGACCTGTGTCACCAAAGATAAAGGTTCTTGTAAACACTTGTGTTCTTTTCTCCCGATTCTTCTATTATTTTGAAGTACTTTTGCAATGGAAATAGCTGAGGGTTTCAGTTATGCTAACTCCTCCTGAACTAGAGAGTAGAAAAGAAGGAAAGCATTTACCCATATTATAGATGGTAAACAGGTTCTTTTATGTACATTATCTGTCTTTGGGAAATACAAAATATTGAAGACAATATATTTAAGCATAAAAAGTATTTTCAAATGGGCTATAAATTAAGTTATTAAAGAAAAAATATATTTTAAAAATATAGATGTGTATATGCTATATAAATTATACATTATATCTTTATTGTATTCTTAAAATAGAACATATTTATAGATATGTATATATGTGTGTATATATATTTCTTTATAAATCATGTCATTTCTTTACAAATTATGTTATATTAGGGAGCATGAATTAGTAGTGTTGACTAACAAAATGAGAAAAATAAATCTCTCCTTCCTTCAGTTTTTCCTAGGATATGTTCTGTTTCCTTAGAAGTTTGATTATTCCGAGCATATTTTTCCTTTTGCTGCTGGTTCTTGCTTTCTCTGATAGTATTTTATATTACTCTTGGCCTTTCTATTTTGGCCTATGTATCTTTATACATTTTTGTGTTTAATGTTTCATTCCTCTTGTATCTACTCAGCACAGATGCTTGAACAGAGCTGTCACTGACATGGCTTTGGGTACTTACTGCTTTTTCTTGTTTTAACAAAACTTGAACTTAATGAAAACGTCTGTTTTTACTCCCTGTCCCTAAAATATTGCTCGGAAGGATGGCTCATATTGTAAAATATGACTGTACTTGTTAGAAATCATGTATGGAGATCTGGTATTCTGGGCACATAGCAATGCTGTTACATTTATCCCCTTGAGGAAACAATTCTTTGGCTTAGTTCCAGATGTCAAAATGAGATTGGATTTTCAGGTTTAATCTGTTCTTAAATCACTTTTAAAAACGTATGCAGTTTCTTTGGGTAACAGTAAAAACTGCTATTTAGGAATTAGAAATGTCCCTGCTTGTAGGGTCAGAAAGCACTAATTAAATTAGCAATTCATTTTGGGAAAGTTTCATTTTGTTTTCACATTCCTTCTGGCAACTGAATCTTTATACTTCTTTCAAATTCTTGTTGCCTTTTTCCTTGTTGTCTAGGAGCCTATTGCTAATATGTTTCTATCTTACTACTGACATGCTGAGAAAGCAATACTTTTCCATTCATTGCCTCAGCTACCCTAGTAAATTCTAATTTCCTCTGGGTTATTTATCTATCCTGGGAGGACGTGGGAAGTACAGAGGGAGAGTATAAAATACAAGAATGAAACAAAATTTGAAGTCGGAGTGAGAACTGGTAGTCTATGTAAAGTATTATTTCCCTGTATTGACATACATTTAAAATAATACTCTTAAAATTGAATCCTTCTCGTAACTAAAATCTAAATCTTTGGTTTCTCTCTCCTATTTTTCACAATGGATTTCTAGGCTCTTTGAATGTATAAAAATGATTATTGAGTTGATCTGAAATAGTGTCATTTAGAAAGAAAAAGAAATGAAAAAGACGGGACTCTCAATGCGTGGTAGGTTTCCTGGTAATTCAGGGAAGAGTTTTATGGCAAAACTAATTTGGGAATGGAGCATACAAGTACACTTTTTTTCTGGATCATTCTGTTTCCCTTAAAATGAAACAATGATGATATCCTCAATTATAGATACTTAGGCCTTTGTGAGCTCTGTTTTATCCACATCTCCTGTAGTAACTCACTCAACTGCTTTGTCCCCTAGTCAGCATAAAGTCAGTACAGTAGCCATTTAATGACATTTCTATCTTCCTTATATATGTATACATATGTATATACATATATATATGTGTGTGTATATATACATATATATATAATAAAATTCTTTCATTTTCATTTGCTCAGCTTTATAAGTTTCTTTTAATCATCTTTTCTAAATGCTGATACAAATCAGCTTAATACTATTTTTCCCAAATAATAAAACACATCAGATAATCTGAAATCCCGTTTTCTCTATATCCTACCAACCAAGGGCCCTCCCTGCTCTCCTACTCCTATCTGAACAGGCTTCCCTGGAGAACTGACAGAATTGTCAAAATGGAATTTGCACTCACCACTTTTCTGCACTGGGCACCTGTTTTCTGAGTCCAATGACCTGTCTTGCTTAAGAAGGACTTTGTTTTCCTGTAGCTTTCAAAAATCCATTCTTATGAGACCAATTATTTTCAGCTTTTTATTTGAGAAAATATTCTTTATCTAGCATATACTTGTTTGATAACCTGCTTGAGTATAGATATATAGAGTGGAAATTATTTTTGCTTAGTATGTTAAGAGAATTTTCTCTAGTAACTTCTAGCATCAAAGTTTGCCTGAAAGGATTCTTTCCCCCCCACACCCCACCCCCTTTGTTGTAAAGAGTAAAGCTAAGGAAATATTAATATGTTTGGAATACTAAAAGGACTAACTAAATACTAGCTATTTCACTAATTCCCTATATCTCTATAGTTATTTCATTGTGCTTTACAAACTACTATTTAATTCCTCTAGGATTAATTTCTTTTTTTTTCTTTTGCTTAGGGAATTTTTATTTTTAGTTTTCTTATCATTTTTTTCCAACTTGATAAGTGTACTCTTTAATCCTCATCTTCTATTTCCCTTATCTTCCCACCTAACTACCCTTTGATAACTATCAGTTTGTTGTCTATACTTAAAAGAGTTTGTTTCTTGTTTTGTCTCTCTTCTGTTTCCCTGTACTCGTTTTGTTTCTTAAATTCCACATGTGAATGAGACCATATGTTATTTGTCTTTCTCTGACAACATATTTCACTTAGTCTTATACTGTTTAGTTCTATCCATGGTGTTGCAAATGGCAATATTTCATTCTTTTTTTATGGCTGAGTAATATTCCATTATATATATATATTATATATATAATATATATATTATAATATCCATATATATAATGGATATATATATATATAATGGATATATATATATATAATGGATATATATATATATAATGGATATATATATATATAATGGATATATATATATATATATATATAATGGATATATATATATATAATGGATATATATATATATATATATATATAATGGATATATATATATATAATGGATATATATATATATATATATAATGGATATATATATATATATATAATGGATATATATATATATAATGGATATATATATATATATATAATGGATATATATATATATATATAATGGATATATATATATATAATGGATATATATATATATATAATGGATATATATATATATAATGGATATATATATATATATATATATATATATATATATATATAAATGAATGACATCTTTATCCATTCACCAATCAATGGAAACTTAAGCTTCTTCCATACTTTGGCTATTGTAAATAATGCTTCAATAAGCAACAGGGTGCATGTATCCCCTCAAATGAGTGTTTTTGTATTTGGGGGGAAATACACTTTAGTGCAATTACTGGATCACAGAGTAGTTCTATTTTAATTTCTTGGAACCTCCATTTTCCACAATGACTGCACAAGTTTATAGTCCCACTAACAGTGCAAGAAGTTTCCTTTTCCTCTGCATCCTCAACAACACTTATTTCTTGTGTTTTTTTTTTTTTTTTTTTTTAGTCATTCTGACAGGTATAAGGTGCTATCTCATTGTAGTTTTGATTTGCACTTCTCTGATAATGAGTGATGAGTATCTTTTCATGTGTCTTTTGTACATCTGATGTCTTTGGAGAAATGTCTGTTCATGTCTTCTGCCCATTTTTAGTTGGATTATTTGTTTTTTGGGGCTTGAGATTTATAAATTCTTTGTACATTTTGACACCAACCCTTTATCAGATATGTCACTTGCAGGTATCTTCTCCCATTCAGTAGGCTGCCTTTTAGTTTTGCTGATGGCTTCCTTCACTGTGAAGAAACTTTTTACTTTGATGTAAAAAGTTTTATCTTCCTTGCCTCAAGAGACATATCTAGAAAAATGTTGCTATGGCTGATGTCAGAGATATTACTGCCTATGCTCTCTTCGAGGATTTTTATGGTTTTAGGTCTCACATTTATGTCTTGAATTCATTTGGAGTTTATCTATGCATATTGTGAAATAAAGTGGTCCAGTTTCATTCTTTTGCATATTGCTATCCAGTTTTCCCAACATCATTTGTTGAAGAGACTTTTTCCCATTGTATATTCAACCCTCTTGTCAAAGATTAATTGACCATATGATTGTGGTTTTCTCTCTGGGTTTTCTGTTCTATTCCATTGATATGTATGTCTATTTTTATGCCAGTACCATACTGTTTTAATTATTAATGCTTTAGAATATAACTTGAAATATGAAATTGTGATACCTCCAGTTTTGTTTTTCTTTTTCAAGATTGCTTTGGCTATTTGGGGTCTTTTGCAGTTCCATACAAATTTTAGGATTGTTTGTTCTAGCTATGTGAAAATGCCATTGGTATTTTGATAGAGATTGCATTAAATCTATGGATTGCTTTGGGTAGTATAGGCATTTGAACAACATTTTCTCTTTCAACCATGAGCATGGTATGTCTTTGTATTTCTTGGTGTTGTTTTGTTTTATAGTATTCAGAGTACAGGTATTTTACCCCTTTGGCCAAGTTTATTCCTAGGTATTTTATTGTTTTTGAAGCAATTGTAAATGGTATTCTTTTCTTAATGTCACTTTTGCTACTTCATTATTAGTATATAGAAATGAAACACATTTCTGTACATTGATTTTGTATCCTGCAACTTTACTGAATCTATTGATCAGGTTTTTTTGTTTTTTTTTTAGTTTTTTTGGTGGAGTCTTTAAGATTTTCTATATATAGTATTATTTCATGTGAAAATAGTGACAGTTTTATTTCTTCCTTACCAGTTTGGGTATCTTTTATTTCTTTATGCTGTCTAATTTTTGTGGCTAGGACTTCTCATACTATGTTGAATAAAAGTGGTGAGGGTGAACATCCTTATTTTCTTCCTGATCTTAGAGAAAATCATTGTATTTTTTCCCATTGAGTATGATGTTGGCTGTGGGTTTTTTATATGAGGCTTTTATTACACTGAGGTGTGTTTCCTCTAAACGTACTTTATTGGTGGTTTTCATCATGAATGGATGTTGTACTTTGCCAAATTCTTTTCTGCATCTATTAAAATGACCAGATAGTTTTTATCCTTTCTCTTGATGTGATGTATCATGTTTATTGTTTTTGTTAATATTAAACCACTCCTGCATCCCTGTAATAAAACCCACTTGATTGTGGTATATGGTTTTCTTAATATATTTTTGGATGTGGTTAGCTAATATTTTGTCGAGGATTTTTGCATCTATGTTCATCAGAGATATTGGCCAGTAGTATCCCTTTATTGTGGTGTCTTTATCTGTTTTTGGTATCAGGGTGATCCTGGCTCCATAGAATGAATTTGGAAGTTTTCCTTCCTCTTATGTTTTCTTCTTTATTTTTTTCAATATATGAAGTTTATTGTCAAATTTGTTTCCATACAACACCCAGTGCTCATCCCAAAGGTGCCCTCCTCAATACCCATCACCCACCCTCCCCTCCCTCCCACCCCCCTTCAACCCTCAGTTTGTTTTCAGTTTTTAAGAGTCTCTTATGCTTTGGCTCTCTTCCACTATTACCTCTTTTTTTTTTTTTTTTTTTTTTGCCTTCCCCTCCCCCATGGGTTTCCGTTAAGTTTCTCAGGATCCACATAAGAGTGAAACCATATGGTATCTGTCTTTCTCTGTATGGCTTATTTCACTTAGCAGAACACTCTCCAGTTCCATCCAGGTTGCTACAAAGGGCCATATTTCATTCTTTCTCATTGCCACATAGTATTCCATTGTGTATATAAACCACAATTTCTTTATCCATTCATCAGTTGATGGACATTTAGGCTCTTTCCATAATTTGGCTATTGTTGAGAGTGCTGCTATAAACTTTGGGGTACAAGTGCCCCTATGCATCAGTACTCCTGTATCCCTTGGGTCAATTCCTAGCAGTGCTATTGCTGGGTCGTAGGGTAGGTCTATTTTTAATTTTCTGAGGAACCTCCACACTGCTTTCCAGAGCGGCTGCACCAATTTGCATTGCCATCAACAGTGCAAGAGGGTTCCCGTTTCTCCACATCCTCTTCAGCATCTATAGTCTCCTGATTTGTTCATTTTGGCCACTCTGACTGGCGTGAGGTGATATCTGAGTGTGGTTTTGATTTGTATTTCCCTGATGAGGAGCAACGTTGAGCATCTTTTCATGTGCCTGTTGGTCATCCGGATGTCTTCTTTAGAGAAGTGTCTATTCATGTTTTCTGCCCATTTCTTCACTGGGTTATTTGTTTTCTAGGTGTGGAGTTTGGTGAGCTCTTTATAGATTTTGGATACTAGCCCTTTGTCCGATATGTCATTTTCAAATATCTTTTCCCATTCCGTTGGTTGCCTTTTAGTTTTGTTGGTTGTTTCCTTTGCTGTGCAGAAGATTTTTATCTTCATAAGGTTCCAGTAGTTCATTTTTGCTTTTAATTCCCTTGCCTTTGGGGATGTGTCGAGTAAGAGATTGCTATGGCTGAGGTCAGAGAGGTCTTTTTCTGCTTTCTCCTCTAGGGTTTTGATGGTTTCCTGTCTCACATTCAGGCCCTTTATCCATTTTGAGTTTATTTTTGTGAATGGTGTGAGAAAGTGGTCTAGTTTCAACCTTCTGCATGTTGCTGTCCAGTTCTCCCAGCACCATTTGTTAAAGAGACTGTCTTTTTTTCATTGGATGTTCTTTCCTGCTTTGTCAAAGATGAGTTGGCCATACGTTTGTGGGTCTAGTTCTGGGGTTTCTATTCTATTCCATTGGTCTATGTGTCTGTTTTTGTGCCAATACCATGCTGTCTTGATGATGACAGCTTTGTAGTAGAGGCTAAAGTCTGGGATTGTGATGCCTCCTGCTCTGGTCTTATTCTTCAAAATTGCTTTGGCTATTAGGGGCCTTTTGTGGTTCCATATGAATTTAGGATTGCTTGTTCTAGTTTCGAGAAGAATGCTGGTGCAATTTTGATTGGGATTGAATTGAATGTGTAGATAGCTTTGGGTAGTATTGACATTTTGACAATATTTATTCTTCCAATCCATGAGCAAGGAATGTCTTTCCATTTCTTTATATCTTCTTCAATTTCCTTCATAAGCTTTCTATAGTTTTCAGCATACAGATCTTTTACATCTTTGGTGATATTTATTCCTAGTATTTTATGCTTCTTGGTGCAATTGTGAATGGGATCAGTTTCTTTATTTGTCTTTCTGTTGCTTCATTATTAGTGTATAAGAATACAACTGATTTCTGTACATTGATTTTGTATCCTGCAACTTTGCTGAATTCATGTATCAGTTCTAGCAGACTTCTGGTGGAGTCTATCGGATTTTCCATGTATAATATCATGTCATCTGCAAAAAGTGAAAGCTTGACTTCATCTTTCCCAATTTTGATGCCTTTGATTTCCTTTTGTTGTCTGATTGCTGATGCTAGAACTTCCAAGACTATGTTAAACAACAGCGGTGAGAGTGCACATCCTTGTCGTGCTCTGGATCTCAGGGACAAAGCTCTCAGTTTTTCCCCATTGAAGATGATGTTAGCTGTGGGCTTTTCATAAATGGCTTTTATGATCTTTAAGTATGTTCCTTCTATACCGACTTTCTCAAGGGTTTTTATTAAGAAAGGTTGCTGAATTTTGTCAAAGGCCTTTTCTGCATCGATTGACAGGATCATATGGTTCTTCTCTTTTCTTTTATTAATGTGATATATCACGTTGATTGATTTGTGAATGTTGAACCAGCCCTGCATCCCAGGAATGAATCCCACTTGATCATGGTGAATAATTCTTTTTATATGCTGTTGAATTCGATTTGCTAGTATCTTATTGAGAATTTTTGCATCCATATTCATCAGGGATATTGGCCTGTAGTTCTCTTTTTTTACTGGGTCTCTGTCTGGTTTTGGAATCAAAGTAATGCTGGCTTCATAGAATGAGTCTGGAAGCTTTCCTTCCCTTTCTATTTTTTGGAATAGCTTGAGGAGGATAGGTATTATTTCTGCTTTAAATGTCTGGTAGAACTCCCCTGGGAAGCCATCTGGTCCTGGACTCTTATTTGTTGGGAGATTTTTGATGGCTGATTCAATGTCTTCGCTCATTTGGGGTCTGCTCAAACTTTTTATTTCCTCCTGATTGAGTTTTGGAAGAGTGTGGGTGTTTAGGAATTTGTCCATTTCTTCCAGGTTGTCCAGTTTGTTGGCATATAATTTTTCATAGTATTCCCTGATAATTGCTTGTATCTCTGAGGGATTGGTTGTAATCATTCCATTTTCATTCATGATTTTATCTATTTGGGTCATCTCCCTTTTCTTTTTGAGAAGCCTGGCTAGAGGTTTATCAATTTTGTTTATTTTTTCAAAAAACAACTCTTGGTTTCGTTGATCTGCTCTACGTTTTTTTTAGATTCTATATTGTTTATTTCTGCTCTGATCTTTATTATTTCTCTTCTTCTGCTGGGTTTAGGCTGCCTTTGCTGTTCTGCTTCTATTTCCTTTAGGTGTGCTGTTAGATTTTGTATTTGGGATTTTTCTTGTTTCTTGAGATAGGCCTGGATTGCAATGTATTTTCCTCTCAGGACTGCCTTCGCTGCATCCCAAAGCGTTTGGATTGTTGTATTTTCATTTTCATTTGTTTCCATATATTTTTTAATTTCTTCTCTAATTGCCTGGTTGACCCACTCATTCTTTAGTAGGGTGTTCTTTAACCTCCATGCTTTTGGAGGTTTCCCAGACTTTTTCCTGTGGTTGATTTCAAGCTTCATAGCATTGTGGTCTGAAAGTATGCATGGTATGATTTCAATTCTTGTATACCTATGAAGGGCTGTTTTGTGACTCAGTATGTGATCTATCTTGGAAAATATTCCATGTGCACTCGAGAAGAAAGTATATTCTGTTGCTTTGGGATGCAGAGTTCTAAATATATCTGTCAAGTCCATCTGATCCAATGTCTCATTCAGGGCCCTTGTTTCTTTATTGACTGTGTGTCTAGATGATCTATCCATTTCTGTAAGTGGAGTGTTAAAGTCCCCTGCAATTACCACATTCTTATCAATAAGGTTGCTTATGTTTGTGAGTAATTGTTTTATATATCTGGGGGCTCGGGTATTTGGCACATAAACATTTATAATTGTTAGCTCTTCCTGATGGATAGACCCTGTAATTATTATATAATGCCCTTCTTCATCTCTTGTTACAGCCTTTAATTTAAAGTCTAGTTTGTCTGATATAAGTATGGCTACCCCAGCTTTCTTTTGACTTCCAGTGGCATGATAAATAGTTCTCCATCCCCTCACTCTCAATCTAAAGGTGTCCTCAGGTCTAAAATGAGTCTCTTGTAGACAGCAAATAGATGGGTCTTGTTTTTTTTTTATCCATACTGATACCCTATGTCTTTTTGTTGGCGCATTTAGTCCATTTACATTCAGTGTTATTATAGAAAGATATAAGTTTAGAGTCATTGTGATGTCCGTAGGTTGCATGCTTGTAGCGATGTCTCTGGTACTTTGTCTCACAGGATCCCCCTTAGGATCTCTTGTAGGGCTGGTTTAGTGGTGACGAATTCCTTCAGGTTTTGTTTGTTTGGGAAGACCTTTATCTCTCCTTCTATTCTAAATGACAGACTTGCTGGATAAAGGATTCTCGGCTGCATATTTTTTCTGTTCATCACATTGAAGATCTCCTGCCATGCCTTTCTGGCCTGCCAAGTTTCAGTAGAGAGATCGGTCAGGAGTCTTATAGTCTCCCTTTGTATGTTAGAGCATGGTTATCTCTAGCTGCTTTCAGAATTTTTTTTTATCCTTGTATTTTGCCAGTTTCACTATGATATGTCATGCAGAAGATCGATTCTTGTTTCATCTGAAGGGAGTTCTCTGTGCCTCTTGGATTTCAATGCCTTTTTCCTTCCCCAGATCCTGGAAGTTCTCAGTTATTATTTCTTCAAGTACACCTTCAGCACCTTTCCCTCTCTCTTCCTCCTCTGGAATACCAATTATGCATATATTATTTCTCTTTAGTGCATCACTTAGTTCTCTAATTTTCCCCTCATACTCCGGGATTATTTTTATCTCTTTTTCTCAGTTTCTTCTTTTTCCATAATTTTATCTTCTAGTTCACCTATTCTCTCCTCTGCCTCTTCAATCCGAAGCCGTAGTTGTCTCCATTTTATTTTGTAGCTCGTTGATAACATTTTTTAGCTCCTCCTGGCTGTTCCTTAGTCCCTTGATCTCTGTAGCAAGAGATTCTCTGCTGTCCTTTATACTGTTTTCAAGCCCAGCGATTAATTTAATGACTATTCTAAATTCACTTTCTGTTATATTGTTTAAATCCTTTTTGATCAGTTCATTAGCTGTTATTATTTCCTGGAGATTCTTTTGAGGGGAATTCTTCCGTTTGGTCATTTTGGCTAGTCCCTGGAGTGGTGCGGGACTGCGGGGCACTTCCCCTGTGCTGTCTTGAATAACTTGCGTTGTTGGGCGGGGCTGCAGTGACCTGATGTCTGCCCCAGCCCACCGCTGGGGCCACAGTCAGACTGGTGTGTGCCTTCTCTTTACCTCTCCTAGGGGTGGGATTCACTGTGGGGTGGCATGGCCTGTCTGGGCTACTTGCACACTACCATGCTTGTGGTGCTGGGGATCTGGCGTATTAGTTGGGGTGGATCGGCAAGGTGCACAGGGGTGGCAGGGGCAGGCTCAGCTCGCTTTTCCTTCGGAGATCCGCTTCGGAAGGGGCCCCTCTTCCGTGGGCCTCTCGTCTGGGCTTGGCTCTGGAGACAATGTTCTGCTAGTCTTCTGGCATTTTTCTGGGTTATTTAGGCAGGTGTAGGTGGAATCTAAATGATCAGCAGGACGCGCGGTGAGCCCAGCGTCCTCTTATGCTGCCATCTTCCCAGGATCCCCCTTATGTTTTCTTCTTTAAATGTTTGTTAGAATTTGCCTGTGAAACCATCTGGACCTGGACTTTTGTTTGTTGGGATTTTTTAAAATTATTGTTAATGATTGAGTTTCATTGCTGGTGATTGATCTGCTCAAATTTTCTATTTCTTTTAGCTTTAGTTTTGGTAGGTTATATGTTTCTAGGGATTTAACCATTTCTTCCAAGTTGTCTAATTTGTTGGCATATAGGTTTTCATTATATTCTGTCATAATTGTTTGTATTTCTGTGATGTTGGTCATTATTTCTCCTCTTTCTTTAGTAATTTTATTTGTGTCCTATCTTTTTTAATGAGTCTTACTAGAGGTTTATCAATTTTGTTGATCTTATCAAAGAAACAGCTCCTGGTTTTGTTGATCTTTTTAATTGTTTTTTTTTTGTTTGTTTTTAGTTTTTATATTATTTATTTCTGCTCTAATCTTTATTATTGCCTTCCTTTTGCTGGGCTTGGGTATTGTTTGTTCTTCATTTTCTAGTTCATTCTGATGTATGGTTATGTTATTTATTTGAGATTTTTCTTGCTTTTGTGGTAGGTTTGTTTTGCTATAAACTTCCCTTTTAGAACCACTTTTACTGCATCCTGAAGTGTTGGACCATTGTTTTTTCATTTTCATTTGTTTCCATGTAATTTTTTTTTATTTTTTTTCTTTGATTTCTTGGTTGATCTATTCATTGTTTAGTAGCATGTTACTTAACCCTCATGTATTTGTCATCTTTCCAGACTTTTTTCTTGTGGTTGATTTTTAGTTTCATAGTATTGTGGTCAGGAAAGATGCATGGTATGACTTTGACTTTTTTTTTATCATCTTTTGAGACTTGTTTTGTGGACTAATATGTGATCTATTCTGGAGAATGTTTCCTATGCACTTGAAAACAATGTATACTCTGCTATTTTAGGATGGGAAGTTCTGAATATGTCTTATAAATCCACTGGTCTCATGTGCCATTCAAAGCCACCCTTTCCTTGTTAATTTTCAGTTAGGATGATCTATCCATTGATGTGAGTGCGGTGTTCAAGACCCCTACTATTATTATATTATTATTGATTATTTCCTTTATGTTTGTTGTACATTGTTTTATGTATTTGGGTGATCCCACATTGCATATTTTAAATTGCTATATCCTCTTGGTGGATTGTCCATTTTATTATTATATAATGTCTGTCTTTGTTTCTTGTTAGTCTTTGTTTTAAAGTCTTTTTTGCTTGATATAAGTATTACTACCCTGACTTTCTTTTGGCATCAGTTTTCATGATAAGTGTTTCTCTATCCCCTCACTTTGAATAGACCAGTGTCTTTAGGTCTGAAAAGAATCTTGCAGGCAGCATATAGATGGGTCTGTTTATTTTTTTTTTTAATTTACTCTGCTACCATATGTTTTTAGAGTAGAGCTTTTAGTCCATTTATATTCAAAGTACTTATTGATAGATATATATTTATTACCATTTTGTTACTTGTTTTGTGGTTGTTTCTACAGATTTTCTGATTCTTTTTTCTCCTGCTCTCTTTCATGGTTTGTTGGTTTTCTTCCTTGATATATATGGATTCCTTTATCTTTATTCTTTGCATATTTATTACTGTTTTTTGATTTGTGGTTACAATTCAGTTTATATATAACAACTTATGCATACAGATAGCAGCAGCCTATATTAAGCTGATGGTCACTTAAGTTCAAACTCATTTTTTTACTCCTTCCCATGTTTTAGGTATATGGTATCATATTTTACATCTTTTTATTTTATGAATCCCTTGACTTGTTTTTAAGGGAATATTTATTTTTACTGTTTTAGTGTTTTTGTTTTTTTTTTTTTAACTTTTCATACTATCACTTATGATATTTCCTTTCCACTCAGAGAGTCCCCTTTATTATTTCTTGTATGGCTGGTTTAGTGGCCATGAAATCCTTTATTTTTTGTCTAGGAAGTTCTTTATCTCTCCTTCTACTGTGAGTGTGATAACCTTGCTGAATAGAGTATTCTTGGCTGCAGGTTTCTCCCCATTCAACACTTCGAAGTTATCATGACAGTCCCTCTAGCCTGGAAAGTTTCTCCTGAAAAATCCACTGAGATCCTTTTGGGGTTTCCCTTATATGTAACTGGCTTCTTTTCTCTTCCTGCTTTTAATTTTGTTTTGTTTTGTTTTGTTGCTGCTTTATGCCATTTTAATTATTATGTGTCTTGCTCTGGACCTCTTTGGGTTGAATTTTGGTGGTGGTGGGGAGATCTCTGCCTCCTCTATGATGATGAAAGAATGAGTATTTTCTCCCCAAAATTAGAAACAAGACAAGGATGTCATTCTTACCACTTCTTTTCAAAATCATATAGGACATTTTAGCCAGTGCAGTAAGAAAAATAAATAAAAAACATGTTGATTGGAAAGGAAGAAGGAAAATAGATTTGCCTCACAGATGACATGGAATTATCTTTGTAAACTTTTAATTAAAAAATGTTTCTAGAAATAATAAATGAGCTTACATGTCTATCAGATACAAGGTAAATATACCAAAATCAATTGTATCCCTGTACACTAGCATGAAACAATCAGAAACTAAAACACATAGTAAAAATTACAATAACATCAGAAAGATGAAATACTTACATATAAATGTGACAAAGGTGTGAAAGACCTGTCCACCAAAAACTATAAAACACACATGAAGGAAATTAAAAGAAAAACGTTAATTAAAGGGATCAATATAAAACTTGGTTCATGGGTAAAAGACCTTAATCTACAGATTCAATACAGTTTCAATCCCAATCATAGCAGGCATTTTTGCAACCATTGACAAGCCAATTTTAAAATTTATATAAAAGTTAAAGGCTAGAGTAGTCAAAATGCTTCAGAAAAAGATTGAAATTAGAATGTGAACACTGCAATTTTCAGGACTTTGGCATATTGACATAAAGATATGCAAACAGATCAGTAATATAAAATACAGTTTCCAGAAATAGACCGGAACATGTGTGGATATTTAATTATTAGTAATAGTGTAAATGCAATTTAGTTGACAAAGAATGATCTTTTCCAAAAATTTTGCTGGAATATTTAATTATCTCTATAATTGTTTAATAATAAGAACTTGGATCTAGACCTCTCATAAGAAAAATTAATAAAATATTAGTCTTCTTTGAGGCAGTTTTCTTCAACTCAATATCAAAAACATAATACATAAAGGAGCAATTTGATAAATCAAACTTTATCAAAATTTTAAGAAATTGTATTCTTCAAACAGTTTTGTTGAAGACCTAAAAAGATAACTATGGCCTGGAAGACAATAATATATATGATATTAAAATCATATATATGATTAAGCACTTGTATATGTATATTCATACACACACATATGCATGCACAAACACACACAGTTTATATACATGTGTATACTCAATAGTAAGAAAACATAATCTTTTAATGTGCAAAATACTTAACAGCTCACCAAAGAAAATATAGCAAAATCAAATATGTAAATTAAAATATTCTCAGTAGCAGTAGTCATTAGGGAAGTGCCAATGAAAACTACAAAGACATACTCTTGGAAAACTATTAGAATAATTAAAATTGAAAAACTCACTGTGCCAAATATTGGCAAAGACATAGAGGAATGGGAATTCTAATGCTTTGCTGGTAGGAATTTTAAGTGGTAAACTACTTTGGAAAGCATTTTGGTAACTTGTTAAAAAATTAAGTATATGTTACCATCTGATCTATTGCAGTCCTAGCTATCTGCCCAAAAGAAATGGAAGAATTTGTTCATATGAATACTTGTACACAAATGTTCATAGCAGTTATAATCAAAACTAGAAACAGCACAAATGTCCATCTACAGGTGAATGGATAAAAAATATAATTTTTTTTTAGCTCTAAAAAGAGATTATTCATCCATGCTACAATATGAGTTAATAATTATTTTGAGTGAAAAAAATATAACCCTTTCCAAAAAAGTACATAGTATATGATGCCATGAATATAAAATTTTAGAAAATGAAAAGATATCTTTTATAACAGCCAATTTATGGTAATTATGAACTCTTGGCAATGAAGAAGAGGAAGGAATTGCAAAAAATAAAAGGAATTTTCTTTGGACCAATGGATATTTTCTTTTGATAATGGTGATAGTTTCACCGATACATACACAAGCTAAACCTTATCAAATTGTATACTTATGTTCAGTTTATTGCATTTAAGTTAAACCTCTGTAAAACTAAAGAACAAGGTCATTCAAGGACAACCTGATGGTTAGGTGTCACATCATGAATATATAGATGTAAACTTTGTGTTCTTAAAATTATTCACAAAAGAGAATGTCTCAACTATAAAATTAGAATTTTTTATTAAGATATATGTATTTTTTTTCATTCTAACAAGCTTAAGAAAGGTCTCAGGAAAAAGAATTTGAAACCACCAGTATGTAGTTTCAAGTAAGATTTTTCTGTAGCTTGTCATTCTTTGTTTTAGCAGAAATAATTTAGCCATAAGTTTGACATGTAAATTTCACTGGTAATTCAAGACACATTAACAAACCTTCTAAAAATAAATGCTGTATTTGTAAATAGTGTATAATGGAGAGCAAACTCATTATTGACCAGCAATCTATCTTTCATCTACTGTTTCAAAATTTAATAAGTGTAAGCATATTATACAGCATGACAAATGTATGTCATTACAGACCCCAAATTATTGAAGACAATAGACAAAAAAAGGAGACGGATATTTTTGGCATTGAAGGTGCTTGTTGTATGTGTTACACAGATAATAATTATGAATTCACCCCAGAAATAAACCCATTCCTCAATGTCAGAGTTAAAATATCAGGCTGTAGTGTGTTGTGCCTTTGTTCTTGCTGTTTATATGACCTAAAATTTATTTTCCTTTTGTTCTGACCATCTCAATCCCACATACTCTTTATGATTCTGTTCAATGATTATCTCTTAGAAGACTTCACTTATCCTCCAGGGATAGATTAATACCTCTCCCCTGTATCTTTCCTGTTTCACACCCCTGCTTCTGTAGCATTAATACATAGTACTCTAAGATTTTCCCCCACTCTATCTGCTTAAATTGCCCATAAACCATGTGAAGAAAACACTTTTCATGAATTAATTACAGCTTTGAGGTAAAAGAAAAATACAACATAAATAATACCTTCTTCATTTTTCCAAAGCCTATTTTAAGAAACATAAGTTAAAAAAAATAACTTAATAGACATATTCAACCAAATCTTTAATATGAATCATAAAATTCTTAAAATATAAATTCCTCAAAAATAGCTTAGGGCAGACACTAAGCTTATGACATAAGAATTTCCAGACAGTGTAACTCTCAGAAACCTGAAAGTGGCTCTTTGTAGAATTTAATGGAAATTCATTTTTGACCTGCTTAAAATTATGCTATTTTTTTAAAAATCCTCTGCTAAAGACTGTTATTTTTTCCCCCTCCAAACTGGAGCTGTGTGGAACGAACATTTGTACAAAGCCTGAAGACAGCTGAACAGCTCTGCCAGATGTACAGTTTGGTAGATACAGCTTCCCCTCATTAAAGTGGGACTTGCTCTTTGGGAAGCTGGCTTTCTACCTTGGGTGACAAAACATCAAGCAGGCAGATTTTAGCTCTGTGTTATGTAGAAACTGCACAGGCAGTTGTGGGAAATGGAACATTAGCTATAGAATTCATGGTAGAGTTGACAGATTTTAGAGAGATTTAGGTTCTCCTATAGCATTAGAGGTGAGAGAAGGGGAAATACGGCATATATCTTGTCATTATTTTTGACATCTTTAAACCAGGAAGTATGGTAACTCTTGATGGCTTTCTTTAGGAATAATATTAGTAAAATAGCACAAAGTCTTTCCTCAGATCCTCACTCTCATGGCTTCTCTAATATGTAGTATCATCAAAGAAAAAGACCACATTTAAAAGGGGGAAGGTCATAGAATTTACTCATATGATTTTAAGTCTGCAGTATCTCCAGAACTTTGTATATTATATACCATCATCAAAAAATCTGGGTCACTACCATGAGTTTTTTAAGTGACTTTCCCCCAACAAAGTGGTTTATATGTTTACCATATTGCGTTATAGTTCTAAAGAATAAAAGTTGCAATAATTTGGAGGTTCATTTTGTTGCTATAAATTCTAATTCCCATAAAAATTCTGCATTCTAGCTAAACCAAGATATATTGACCTCAACACAGTTGATGTTTTGGGATGGATTATTATTTTGGGCATTGTAGGTATTTAGCAGCATCCCAAGTCTTTACACACTAGATGCTAGAATAATCCCACAGTTTTGACAATAAAAAATATCTTAAGAAATTGTTAAATGTCCCATGGTGGTAGGATCCCCAAACCCCACTCAAAATGACAGCAGTGTTTCTCAAGGGTGGTGCATACACAACTGTTTGAGAAGGTAAAAAGAGCTCGGACTTTTCATGGAAATAAAACTGAGTTCGAATCCCAGACCTATCATTTAGTGCTTCTGTGAATTTGATGAATTTATGTAATCTCTGGGAGCTTCATTTACTTTCTTGGAATTTAGGAATAATAAACACTAAAATAAATTACATGTAAAATGTGTAGTAAATGAATAATAACCTAAAGGCTCCACTGGTTTTATATTTAGCAATATTTTTCTTAATTACCAGCCATGCTAATATTAAAATACTTTAGTGATTTTGAATTTCAAGTAACAGCTTTATCATAAACATTAATCTCCACTCCCACCAGTTACCCAATTAAAATGATAAAGAAATAAGGATATTTCTACAGCAAAATGGAATAGAAAGTGGTTAATAGTAGACAAGGAATTTCAACTCCTATCTAAGGAACGAGAAGTGAATGAGGGGGAGCTATGGCTTATGAAAATGGAAGGATTCTTCATTCAGAAAGTCATCAAAATCCGTTAGTTAACAAACCTCATCCATACAACTCTATCTCACAATTATCTTCTTCGTTGCTTTGTTTTTAAACATGAAACAAACTTGTCGGTAATTAGGAATATCTGAAGAAGGGAGAAAGGAAAGATAAGAAAAAATCTAGGACTCTAAATAGTTGGGATATACAAAATAATAAAAATACAAGCGTTACGAAAGTAACCCATAATGGACCTAAAAGCAATAATATGAATATTTGGAAGGAAAATGGAGGGATGGTAGAGATGCCATTATGAGTGACCTAAACTCTAAAGAGCAGTAGGATGAAGAATATACATGACTAAAATTGAGAAATCAAACGGGGGGATATAAATACTATTAAATACGGAAGTACACATCAGAGGAAATATTTAAAATAACTGTTTATTTTCAGAAAATAAAACTGGAGATAGGGAAGAGTGCGGTGAGAAGACATCGTTTTCCATTGCAAGTCATTTGGTATCGTTTTAATATTTTTATGGATTTTATACCTTAAAAATATGGTTACAAGGTCATTCTCTCAAAACTCTCACTCACACATAAAGGCATTGGCTAAGTAATTCAAAAAACAGTTTGCTTAATCATTTCCTGAATTCAAATGTGAATATGGATTTGGGGGATTTTCAGCCTTCAAATATAGAAATCAAAGTCACCTTTCAGCGTAAGTCTCTCTTAGCAGGAGATACACACATAGCTTTTATTTTTTATTTATTTTTTTAATCTATTTACACTTATCCATCTATCTGCCCACTTTTCCCATCCTCTTGCAGCCTCGTCGTCTTTTCTTTATCCTGTCTTCACTCCTTCCTCCATTTCATTGACTTAGGATGTATTGTGAAAGCCTTAGGAAGCCCTTGCTTTTTCTATACCCATTGCAAAGAAAATGAAAACTTCTATGACTTCCCTTGTTGTGGGGGAAAAGGAAGATCAGATACCAATGATGGGAGTGTCAAAGAAAATAAGACAGTGGTGGCAATAATAACAGTTAACATTCATTAATGTCAAATAATGCAGGGCACTTTATATTCAAAATCTTGTTTAAGGATAAACTCTCAAGGATTATTAGCTACTTTACATGTAAATACACTAGGGTTTATGGATGTTAAGATAAGACTAATATGTTGAAGATTGAATGTGATCCTAGTCCTGTCTGAAATCAAAGATTTTGATTTGTCTTTGCTCTTCACCAAATTGTTAAAAAAAATAGATTTTTTGGTTTTATTATAAGATTTTTATTTGTTGATTTCCCCTTATGGTTAAACTAAGTACCTTATTTAAAAAAAAAAACAAAAAACAAAAAACAAAACCAGTCTTGTATCATTATGGTCAATGCTGTCTTTAGATGTTTATCTCAGTTTAAATTCTTTACAGTGTCCTCCAGGTAAATGCTTGTTCTTCTGTTGAGTTAGGATCTAAGTCTGTCCACCTTGCTTCCCTAATTTCATTTGTGTAGGCTGGTAATGTAAAGATTTCTCAGGAGTGAACTTCAACGTATAGTGCCAGGAAAGCAGAAATGGCATGCAGAGTAATATCAGCAGAAATAATAAGATTAGGAAAAGTCAATAGGAGTTTCAGAGATAGGGAGGCCATATTTAGCGATGTAGATGCCCCTGAAGAGGCAATGAAAGCAGACATAAATATGGATGTGACTGATAAGCACTGGAAGGTCAATGTGGAGTACATCAGTGTGATACTGCTCTTTACCTCCTACTTCAGGAAACATGACACGAAGTTGACTCTGAATTTCTAAGTTATTGTTTTGTTTCTATTCTGAGCCACACCAACTTGATTTTCAAAAAATAAAAATAACCTCATAGTAAAAGCTTATAAGAAGTCAACTATCGTGTCAGACAAGGAAAACTGGCAGGGTTTAGCACATATCAGTGAGAAAAAAACATAATATCACACTCTATCTCAATTTGAGTAAAATATGAACCACAGTAAGAGTTTCTTTATACATGAAAATTATTTCATAGGAAAGTTCTGTGACATAGTTGTCTGATCACTTTAAATTAGACTCTATAACATGATAGAATTCTGATAGTAGTCCTAAAATTCAGATTTTGCTTAAGCTACAAATCATTCAGATATGAAGTTACCAAATAGTACCGTTTATATACACACATGCATGTGCATGCACACAAACATAGGATTTGAAATTTTGCATGGCACTTGAACAACATAAAATATTTTATTACCCTTCTATATAGTATGTTTCTTCTTTTTCCCGTTTTCTCTGCAAATGCAAACCCTTCATAGACCAACCCTCAGCTCTGAAGGGATTTTTGAAAATAAATATATGAACATTTGTTATGCTTTAGATATGTGAAATATGTCACACCCTTAGAAAAATCCAGCTCAAAACATATAGGTCAATGATAGATCAAACAGTGAATACTACATGGGCACAATTAGTCTAACAAAAGAAGTTATTGCAGAATCTCAAAATCTTTCATTATATCCTCTTCCAATCACTACCCTTCCTCCACCAATAATCTGAGTTCTGTATTTTCATACAATTCTAGAAAATACTCAGCATTTTATTTCCTAAACTTTCAACCTTAAGTAGCATAGTATAGTTGTAGATATTTTGAATTTTGTACAAATACATTATATTGTATGTGGTTCTTGCTTTGGTCAGCATTATGCATATAATTTTTTTTTTTTCAAATTGTTAGGTATATCACTTTCACTGTTGTAGAATATCCCATTTGATGAATATGCCATTCTAAGTTTGCTGGACACTTTTGGTGTTTCGAATTTTTTGTCATTAGGATGCGACTATGTTACTGATGTACATTCTTGTACATGTTTTTTTAGTGAACACGCACAGGCATTTTCAATGGATATAGGCTTAAGAGTACAACTGATTGGGGCATCTGGGTGACTCAGTCAGTTGAGCGTCTGACTCTGGCTCAGGTCATGATCTCTCAGTTTATGAGTTCAAGCCCCACATTGGGATCACTGATGTCAGTGCAGAGCCTGCTTCAGATCCTCTGTCCCTCTCTGCCCCTCCCCTGCTTGTGTGTGCTGTCTCTCTGTCTCAAAAATAAATAAACATTAAAAAAAAGAGTGTACAACTGATAAATCATAGCTGTCTGTTTAAAAATTCAGTTTGTAATACCAGTTTTATTATTGTAAATTGAGTTACTAGAAAATAAGTTGAATGCCCTTTTTACTGAGTAATAGTAAAAGCACTGAATGGCATATATGTTACATTTTCTCCCATCCCAGTGTGGGATGTATCTTTCTGTACCTTGGCTCAGTGGCTTTGTCTCTCTGGTTTGTCAGGTGTTTGAAATCAATGGGTATGTGAAATGACTTGGTCCCTGTGCTTCTTCTCCCAGAAGGAATCTGCCATTTAATTTTATCTTTAAATTTGTAATGAATGACCCAGCATCCTATGAAGGAAATTTCAGGTCTCATTTTGAGGAAGAACTTCATCCAAAAACTTGGATGCTGCTCCATTTTTGAGGAGTCTACTGTTCATGCATACTGATGATCCTGATCAGCAGGATATACACGAGTTATTTTTCTCATAAAAGTGAAAGTTTTAATTGCGTGGCCTCCTGTCATATCACATATCTGGCTGTGGTTACACCTGCAGTAGGTCTTTGGAACACAAATATGTTATTTTTTATGTTCTGTGTAGGGAGTGAATTTATTACATGAACTTTATTAACACCCCTCTGCAAATAACTAAACAGCATGGCATACCAGCCTTACTGCACATAGATTAGAAATGTGTGAAATAGAAAATTACAAGTTCTTTGTTAGGTACATGTTGATGAAATATATTTTAAAATGAATGGAAGAAAATAAGACTGGACCAGCATACCAGGTAACTAGCCCATTGGATTCCAAATCACAAAATTCTAAAGACTTTATTTTAAGTTTATTAATTTTGAGAGAGAGAGAAAGAGAGAGAGAGAGCAAGTGCATGAATGGAGGAGGGGCAGAGAGAGGGAGAGAGAATCCCAAGCAGGCTCTGTGCTGTCAGTGCAGAACCCAATGCAGGCAGGGCTCTATCCTGTGAACTGTGAGATCATGACCTGAGCTGAAACCAAGGGTCGGATGATTAACTGACTGAGTCACCCAGGCTCCCTGAATGCTCTTTTTAAATAGAAGAATAAATGGCATGACATCAAACTGAATCATTAGACTATTACTAAATTGAAGCCAGGTCTCTGTATCAGGTTATTTTACTCCATTGATGTCAGTGGAACTTACAGTGAAGTATCGTAAATCCACATAATAATGAACACACATATACTGAATTTTGTAGTATCTGTCAATTAAATTTAAAAAGGTCTGGGAGATAAGTGACAAATACTTTTGTTACAATAGTCCGAGAAGTACCTTAATTAAGGACACAGAGAACAGAAAATGGACTCTGTAAGCAACATGCCTGTTTAGACCTCAATTTTTCCTGAAAATTAGGAGGAATACTCACTATTAGTAGAATAATCTACTCAACCATAAAGGATGGCATCAGCCTATAACAGTATTAAACACATTTCAGAAATTTTCACATTTTCCGAGGAAGGAATTAGTGATGATTTCATGTCAGAATCAGTCCCCTGAAGCCTCCTTTTTCTTGTAGCTCTACACGTCTTTGGGCCTTGATGAATAGCTTCTACTGATTTTCAGAGGATATCAGTAACTTATGGAACCTGAAGATATTAAGCATACATTAAAGATTCCATTGATCTTCTATAATCAAAAGTTCAGCACAGTGCTCATCCCTCAAAATTGACAAAAATAGGTTGGACTGTTGTAATGAACTGTGATTGAAAGTTTCCCTACGTGATATCAGTTTTCTTTTGGAACCGAATGTAGTGCCCTATGATGATTTCAGATATGATATATTTTATTGTTAAAAAAAGGTCATGTTTAGTGTAGGATCCAGGTGATGGGCAGTGATTAGTATAAGGGAGAGCGATTACTATTTATCAAAATATTCCTTTGTGCCAACTGCTTTACTTTTATTATCTACCATATTTCCCCAAGCAACACTTTATGAAATCAGCATTATTTCAGATAAAGAGGTAGGTAATTGGGTGGAAAGAAATTTGCCCAAGGTATGCACCTTGCAAGCTGGGGAGGAAGGCTTTAAATTTAGAACTATCTAGCCCCTAAGTCAATGATCTTTCTTCTACGGTACACCAGTTCTGCAGAGAAATGACAATTGTATTTTAATAGTAAAAATTTTCTCTGTGAGGTAAGCATCATTATTTATTGCAATAAAATATTTAGCAAATTTAACTTTGGGGAAGAATAAAAAAGTACTTGTATTTTATGCTCTTAATGAGGCAATTATTTCATCATTTTTATAATTAGGAAGAATTGCATATTTGTTGAAATGAGCAATAAATCAATGAGAAAGCTGGCAAGAATAAGGCAGAGATTGTGCAGAATAGTCCGTCTCGTCCTTCCCTTGACTAGACTTATATACTTCCTGATGTTTATTTTGCACCTTTGAGCAGAATTGGAGAAAGGGCACTAGGGCCAGTCAAGGTGCTCTGTAGCACTGTGGAGTATCCAGATGGATAGAATGAGGGGGGATAGGCAGAGGGATTAAGATTCTCATTTAATAGCTCACTGTTAGGTGATACAGTGAACTTGAATTAGATACTCACCTTCATTTTCCTGTATCTCTCAAGTGATTGCTTTTGAAAATAAATATGTGCTCATCCCTCTGAACTATAAAATCCTCCCTCTGTCTTCACATTGTCATAATCTTCCAAAATCAGATCAGGCTAACTCAAACTTCTTTCATATTTGTTTAATGGTTTTAAACCTCACTCATCACTGCCCTTGAATTGATTTTGCATGTTGAGGTAACCTTAGGAATGACATAAAGATCAATGAGACTAAAATATGCTCCAGAAATCTTTAAGGAAGTCAATTGTAGACTTTCTGAATGCTATTTATCTCATCTTTTTTAATAGGATAGTAAATACATTCTTATAAATGAAAAGATGTAATCAATACATTATTTGCCCTCCAATGTTGTTGAGAAAAACCTCTATAGTAATTAACTGATACAGTTAAGTATCCTGCATGTGCTCAATATGAAATAACATTTTAAGATGCAAACTGAAGAAATGATATGGTGAGAAATAAAGCGTTGTGCATGGCAATATATTCTAGGAATACAAGAAGTGCTATTCATAGAAAAATATAAGCAAAACACCAGGAAGAGATTTTGTGAGTTGAATTGATCCAAGACAATCATACAGGAAAGATGTAACTTGGAGGAGTCCTGAAAGGTGGTATAGAGAGTAAAGGAGACTTTCACATCTGGGAGACTTAAATGGGCAAGATTACAGTAGCAGAAATTTACATAGGATGTTTCGAGGGCAATGAGAATAGTGCAGCTGAAGTAGAAATACTATATTGATAAGTAGATATTCTTGGAAATATGAATTAGGATATTTTGTAGTACCACAAATGTCAGATGCAGACTCAACCACAATCCCCATTTTGATTATATTGCTACTGCTTGTATTACCATAATGGAGTTATATCAGTTGTGGGTTTCAAATGAGCACGTGGGGCTTAGATCTGATGATATGTGTTCCCTTAAAGATTGAAAAGTCTGTGATCCTAAGATTCCAAGATATTTAGACTTTAACTGCAGGCATTGGGGGGTGGGGGGGGATGATAGATATTTCTGAATGAGGATGTCTCTGACAAAGTACAGTTTGGAGTAATTTTTCTGGATGAGAGGGAAGATATTTTAGGCCATATAGTAGGGTATTGCATTAGTCTAACCCCAAAATACTGTGATAGCATTTACATTAAATTAAAAGGGTATGAGGAGTATATAAATTGAGTGAAGTCAAAACAGAAACCCTCATGGTGGAATTCACCACCACCTCAAATTTATCTAGGGTTTTTACCAGTGCTCTGACCCCCATTGGAACTCATATGAAGGAAATAAGAGCAAAAGGGAAGGTCTCCTGATACTCTCTCAAAGATACATGTCAATGTTTAACTCTCTTTTTCTCCCAATGCTGGGGTCAGAATAGGGGAGAGGGAGGAACAGTGATTTTATTTATTTAAGCTAACTGTTCCTCAGCTTATGACTCTCTGGGGACATAGTAAGAAATATAAAACCTCTGTTAGAACCTCTCTAACAACAGTTCTCGAACATTTTAATCTGGGTATTCTTTATAATATAAAATAGTATGATAGGAGAAGATAGGATTCAGTAGGCAGAGAGGGAAAGATCAGGACCTGAGCTTCCTGGGTAGAGAAAAACACCTATTTTGGAACAATGCTGGGAATGTCAGACCACAGCAAACCCCCTCAAGCATAAGGTTCCTCTTAAGAATATAACAGACACACCTACTCCCCCTCAGGTTTACCTCAGGAATTTGACGAAAGACCTAAGTATGGCATAGACCACCCCTCATACAATGGAAATGAGCCAATCAGGAATGGACACATAGCACCTAGAACTATCAAGCCAGTAAGGATAGAACTGAGAAGAACCAGGAGGAAAGGAAGGGAGGGGGTGACCAGAACCTTATAAAACAAAGGCCCTTGTTTTATAGTCTATAGTCCACAGACATTCACTTTCAAGAGTCCCCTCTCTGTAAAGAGAACTTTCCTACTATTCTTCCTTTATACTCTTACATTCCAATAAACTTTTGCCTGCTGCTCATTTCATTCTTTGAAGCAACGAATCCCAGGTATTATAGTAAAAAATCCTGCAATAATAGTTGCAAAAATTCTGCAACAACTAAGAAACCAAAAAAAGTTTAGCTATAACTACTATATTAGAAACTAAAACAGAGAATTAAAAAAATACTCATCTAACATAAAATCTATTACTTGTTAATATGATCAATCTGCTTTTAATAAATGTTTGTTTTTCAAAACAATAAAAAGATTAGTGAGAAGAATTTTTTTTTATATTTTTGCAAACCTTATTAGTGTGTATTCACTTACCAGTATCACATACTAGGTTCACCTGTAGAAAATTCCACCATATATTGGTGAGAAAATGGGATTGAAAAGGTAAATTATGTTTTAGTATTATTATGAAGATAGTTTTCATCTTCCAGGTCCTCTGTATTGGAATCTCCAGACCACACTTTGAGAATCCTTACACAGGAAATTTAAAAGGGAAAGAAAGGGATTATCTAGATGAATACACAATAAAAATGGCAATGTATTAGCAAATTCTGAAGGAGATAAAAGAGGGACTTATTTTTATCAGGGGAATTATCAGCTAATCAGTGTTTCCAGAATGTTTATACATACTTAAAAGGCATAACATTTCCCAGCTATCAGCTCTGTTATATAAACGTACATAAACTCATTTGCACCTCTAGAGACCAACAGTTCAACTCATGAGCATCTCATGATTGGTTTCCTGTAATTTTGATACTATAGGTTTTTTTTAATTTTTTAAATGTTTTATTTATGTTAGAGAGAGAGAGAGATAGAGAGGGACAGAGAGACAGAGAGACAGAGCATGAACAGGGGAGGGGCAGAGAGAGAGGGAGACACAGAATCTGAAGCAGGCTCCAGGCACTGAGCTGTCAGCACAGAGCCCAATGTGGGGCTCGAACTAACAAACAGAGAAATCATGACCTGAGCCGAAGTCAGACATTCAACCAACTGAGTCACCCAGGTGCCCCATTTTGTTTTTTTAATTTTTTTATTGATACTATAGTTTTAATGCCTTATTAGTTTTTAGCTGATATGTAACTCTTTAATAGCCTATTATGGGTACAAAGTTGTATCCTGCCTCTGCCAGGCCTTCATATGTGACCAGTGTTCTTGTGATTCTAAGGAGTGGAAAACAATTACTACAAATATATTTTCGTTACATCATGTCCTGACCCACACAGGAAGAAACACTGTGATGTTCTACAGAAACAACTGAATATTGCCTGAAAAACAAATAGTGTTATAGTATAATCCTTATGCTGGCATTAAAAGAAAAAAGGTGTTGGGGATAAAAAGAAAAGTCAAAGGGTGCTTGCTGCCTTCCCTCTGTCTGATATGCAAGTTAATGAGTTCATCCCTCTGGAGTAACTGTGACTGATTGCCTAAGATAAGCCCTGTGACTGAGAAGCACCGCTCTGGTGAAGGTTATTGTGGGGAATGTTTGTTATCAGTACAGTGATGGCCTGAGACCTTCTGAAAATAGGTATTTTGTATAATTGGAGTTGGAATTAGAACAGCTACAGTATGGAATTAATGCCAAAGAGAACAATGTGTATTTGATAACGTGAAAAAGGAAGAAATCCTGTCACAGTAAGAATGTTAATAGGAAAGACAGATTAAAGGTCTCAGATATAATGATTCTAAGATTTGTAAGAACTCTAAGATTTCTCTGATTAGGTAAATTCTGTGATGAAATTGCATATGTATTTAAAACAGTTATTGACCATGACTCACTCCCTCTCCTCACTCCTTTCCTCCCCCCCACATATATATATATATATAAATAAATAAATATAAATAAATATATATATATATATATGTATATTTCCCTTCAAACAATGTCTTTGATTTTATTTATTTATTTTTTCAGTTTCCTGGATATTTCTGTCATCTTCCTATACCTGTGTGAGTAGTGTGTGTGTATACATATATATATGCCTATTATATATTATATATAATTATACATTTGTATATATGTATGTATAGATATAATTGTCCATTATATAATAGAGCTACAAGAATGTCTTCAATCTCAGTACCCAACTGCAGTGGCTATAATAATGTGTTCCACATCATCATCTGGAAAAAAGGGATCAAATAGTGTTAAATTATCCATGACTATATCACATGGATCCCTGTATACAGAATACCTATAAATTTGTTCCTAAAGGTGTCTAACACATCTAAAAGATGAATTGTATTCAGCCATATTTATATGTAATATACACCTTCTATAGTTGTGACAAAGCATTGTAAATTAATGGGAATTAACTGATAAGCAATTTCAGTTCTCATATGTTCACATGACCATCCATAGAAAATGTTTATAACACTTTCTCATTTATAGACTATTTACATATTATGTACTTGGTCCATGCAAAGGCGTGAGGTAGGAAAGGTGGCTGTTGGCTTAAGAAAACAGACTTAAGAGTGCCTGAGTGGGGTTCCGGAAGATGGCGGCGTAGGAGGACGCGGGGCTCACAGCGCGTCCTGCCGATCACTTAGATTCCACCTACACCTGCCTAAAGAACCCAGAAAACCGCCAGAGGATTAGCAGAAGGGAGTCTCCGGAGTCAAGCGCGGACTAGAGGCCCACGGAAGAGGGTAGGAAGGGCGGCGAGGCGGTGCGCGCTCCACGGACTGGCGGGAGGGAGCCGGGGCGGAGGGGCGGCTCGCCGGCCAAGCAGAGCCCCCGAGTCTGGCTGGCAAAAGCGGAGGGGCCGGACAGACTGTGTTCCGACAGCAAGCGCGACTTAGCGTCTGGGAGGTCATAAGTTAACAGCTCTGCTCGGAAAGCGGGAAGGCTGGAGGACAAAGGGAGGGAGAGCTGCTGAGCCCCCGGACCGCAGAGCTCAGCCTGGCGGGGAACAAAGGCGCCAGCGCCATCTCCCCCGCCCATCCCCCAGCCAAAATCCCAAAGGGAACCAGTTCCTGCCAGGGAACTTGCTCGCTCCGCGCAAACACCCAACTCTGTGCTTCTGCGGAGCCAAACCTCCGGCAGCGGATCTGACTCCCTCCCGCTGCCACAGGGCTCCTCCTGAAGTGGATCACCTAAGGAGAAGCGAGCTAAGCCTGCCCCTCCAGCCCCCGTGCACCTTGCCCACCCACCCCAGCTAATACGCCAGATCCCCAGCAACACAAGCCTGGCAGTGTGCAAGTAGCCCAGACGGGACACGCCACCCCACAGTGAATCCCGCCCCTAGGAGAGGGGAAGAGAAGGCACACACCAGTCTGACTGTGGCCCCAGCAGTGGGCTGGGGGCAGACATCGGGTCGGACTGCGGCCCCGCCCACTAACTCCAGTTATACACCACAGCACAGGGGAAGTGCACTGCAGGTCCTCACCACGCCAGGGACTCTCCAAAATGACCAAACGGAAGAATTCCCCTCAGAAGAATCTCCAGGAAATAACAACAGCCAATGAACTGATCAAAAAGGATTTAAATAATATAACAGAAAGTGAATTTAGAATAATAGTCATAAAATTAATCGCTGGGCTTGAAAACAGTATACAGGACAGCAGAGAATCTCTTGCCACAAAGATCGAGGGACTAAGGAACAGTCACGAGGAGTTGAAAAACGCTTTAAACGAATTGCAAAACAAAATGGAATCCACGATGGCTCGGCTTGAAGAGGCAGAGGAGAGAATAGGTGAACTAGAAGATAAAGTTATGGAGAAAGAGGAAGCTGAAAGAAAGAGAGATAAAAAAATCCAGGAGTATGAGGGGAAAATTAGAGAACTAAGTGATACACTAAAAAAAAATAATATACGCATAATTGGTATCCCAGAGGAGGAAGAGAGAGGGAAGGGTGCTGAAGGGGTACTTGAACAAATTATAGCTGAGAACTTCCCTGAACTGGGGAAGGAAAAAGGCATTGAAATCCAAGAGGCACAGAGAACTCCCTTCAGACGTAACTTGAATCGATCTTCTGCACGACATATCATAGTGAAACTGGCAAAATACAAGGATAAAGAGAAAATTCTGAAAGCAGCAAGGGATAAACGTGCCCTCACATATAAAGGGAGACCTATAAGACTCGTGACTGATCTCTCCTTTGAAACTTGGCAGGCCAGAAAGGCTTGGCACGATATCTACAGTGTGCTAAACAGAAAAAATATGCAGCCGAGAATCCTTTATCCAGCAAGTCTGTCATTTAGAATAGAAGGAGAGATAAAGGTCTTCCCAAACAAACAAAAACTGAAGGAATTTGTCACCACGAAACCAGCCCTACAAGAGATCCTAAGGGGGATCCTGTGAGAAAAAGTACCAGAGACATCACTACAAGCATAAAACATACAGACATCACAATGACTCTAAACCCATATCTTTCTATAATAACACTGAATGTAAATGGATTAAATGCGCCAACTAAAAGACATAGGGTATCAGAATGGATAAAAAAACAAGACCCATCTATTTGCTGTCTACAAGAGACTCATTTTAGATCTGAGGACACCTTTAGATTGAGAGTGAGGGGATGGAGAACTATCTATCATGCTCCTGGAAGCCAAAAGAAAGCTGGAGTAGCCATACTTATATCAGACAAACTAGACTTTAAATTAAAGGCTGTAACAAGAGATGAAGAAGGGCATTATATAATAATCACAGGGTCTATCCACCAGGAAGAGCTAACTATTATAAATGTCTATGCGCCAAATACCCGAGCCCCCAGATATATAAAACAATTACTCATAAACATAAGCAACCTTATTGATAAGAATGTGGTCATTGCAGGGGACTTTAACACCCCACTTACAGAAATGGATAGATCATCTAGACACACAGTCAATAAAGAAACAAGGGCCCTGAATGATACATTGGATCAGATGGACTTGACAGATATATTTAGAACTCTGCATCCCAAAGCAACAGAATATACTTTCTTCTCGAGTGCACATGGAACATTCTCCAAGATAGATCATATACTGGGTCACAAAACAGCCCTTCATAAGTTTACAAGAATTGAAATTATACCATGCATACTTTCAGACCACAATGCTATGAAGCTTGAAATCAACCACAGGAAAAAGTCTGGAAAACCTCCAAAAGCATGGAGGTTAAAGAACACCCTACTAACGAATGAGTGGGTCAACCAGGCAATTAGAGAAGAAATTAAAACATATATGGAAACAAACGAAAATGAAAATACAACAATCCAAACGCTTTGGGATGCAGCGAAGGCAGTCCTGAGAGGAAAATACATTGCAATCCAGGCCTATCTCAAGAAACAAGAAAAATCCCAAATACAAAATCTAACAGCACACCTAAAGGAAATAGAAGCAGAACAGCAAAGGCAGCCTAAACCCAGCAGAAGAAGAGAAATAATAAAGATCAGAGCAGAAATAAACAATATAGAATCTAAAAAAACTGTAGAGCAGATCAACGAAACCAAGAGTTGGTTTTTTGAAAAAATAAACAAAATTGACAAACCTCTAGCCAGGCTTCTCAAAAAGAAAAGGGAGATGACCCAAATAGATAAAATCATGAATGAAAATGGAATGATTACAACCAATCCCTCAGAGATACAAACAATTATCAGGGAATACTATGAAAAATTATATGCCAGCAAATTGGACAACCTGGAAAAAATGGACAAATTTCTAAACACCCACACTCTTCCAAAACTCAATCAGGAGGAAATAGAAAGCTTGAACAGACCCATAACCAGCGAAGAAATTGAATCGGTTATCAAAAATCTCCCAACAAATAAGAGTCCAGGACCAGATGGCTTCCCAGGGGAGTTCTACCAGACATTTAAAGCAGAGATAATACCTATCCTTCTCAAGCTATTCCAAGAAATAGAAAGGGAAGGAAAACTTCCAGACTCATTCTATGAAGCCAGTATTACTTTGATTCCTAAACCAGACAGAGACCCAGTAAAAAAAGAGAACTACAGGCCAATATCCCTGATGAATATGGATGCAAAAATTCTTAATAA
This sequence comes from Panthera pardus, assembly GCF_024362965.1. Classification (NCBI taxonomy): domain Eukaryota; kingdom Metazoa; phylum Chordata; class Mammalia; order Carnivora; family Felidae; genus Panthera; species Panthera pardus. The sequence continues at coordinate 104,565,757 of NW_026526732.1, forward strand.
GATACTAGCAAATCGAATTCAACAGCATATAAAAAGAATTATTCACCATGATCAAGTGGGATTCATTCCTGGGATGCAGGGCTGGTTCAACATTCGCAAATCGATCAACGTGATACATCACATTAACAAAAAAAAAGAGAAGAACCATATGATCCTGTCAATCGATGCAGAAAAGGCCTTTGACAAAATCCAGCACCCTTTCTTAATAAAAACCCTTGAGAAAGTCGGGATAGAAGGAACATACTTAAAGAGCATAAAGGCCATTTATGAAAAGCCCACAGCTAACATCATCCTCAACGGGGAAAAACTGAGAGCTTTTTCCCTGAGATCAGGAACACGACAGGGATGCCCACTGTCACCGCTGCTGTTTAATATAGTGCTGGAAGTTCTAGCATCAGCAATCAGACAACAAAAGGAAATCAAAGGCATCCAAATTGGCAAAGATGAAGTCAAGCTTTCGCTTTTTGCAGATGACATGATATTATACATGGAAAATCCGATAGACTCCACCAAAAGTCTGCTAGAACTGATACATGAAAACAGCAAAGTTGCAGGATACAAAATCAATGTGCAGAAATCAGTTGCATTCTTATACACTAACAATGAAGCAACAGAAAGACAAATGAAGAAACTGATCCCATTCACAATTGCACCAAGAAGCATAAAATACCTAGGAATAAATCTAACCAAAGATGTAAAAGATCTGTATGCTGAAAACTATAGAAAGCTTATGCAGGTAATTGAAGAAGATATAAAGAAATGGAAAGACATTCCCTGCTCATGGATTGGAAGAATAAATATTGTCAAAATGTCAATACTACCCAAAGCTATCTACACATTCAATGCAATCCCAATCAAAATTGCACCAGCATTCTTCTCGAAACTAGAACAAGCAATCCTAAAATTCATATGGAACCACAAAAGGCCCCGAATAGCCAAAGTAATTTTGAAGAAGAAGACCAAAGCAGGAGGCATCACAATCCCAGACTTTACCTCTACTACAAAGCTGTCATCATCAAGACAGCATGGTATTGGCATAAAAACAGACACATAGACCAATGGAATAGAATAGAAACCCCAGAACTAGACCCACAAACGTATGGCCAACTCATCTTTGACAAAGCAGGAAAGAACATCCAATGGAAAAAAGACAGTCTCTTTAACAAATGGTGCTGGGAGAACTGGACAGCAACATGCAGAAGGTTGAAACTAGACCACTTTCTCACACCATTCACAAAAATAAACTCAAAATGGATAAAGGACCTGAATGTGAGACAGGAAACCATCAAAACCTTAGAGGAGAAAGCAGGAAAAGACCTCTCTGACCTCAGCCGTAGCAATCTCTTACTCGGCACATCCCCAAAGGCAAGGGAATTAAAAGCAAAAGTGAATTACTGGGACCTTATGAAGATAAAAAGCTTCTGCACAGCAAAGGAAACAACCAACAAAACTAAAAGGCAACCAACGGAATGGGAAAAGATATTTGCAAATGACACATCGGACAAAGGGCTAGTATCCAAAATCTATAAAGAGCTCATCAAACTCCACACCCGAAAAACAAATAACCCAGTGAAGAAATGGGCAGAAAACATGAATAGACACTTCTCTAAAGAAGACATCCGGATGGCCAACAGGCACATGAAAAGATGTTCAACGTCGCTCCTTATCAGGGAAATACAAATCAAAACCACACTCAGATACCACCTCACGCCAGTCAGAGTGGCCAAAATGAAGAAATCAGGAGACTATAGATGCTGGAGAGGATGTGGAGAAACAGGAACCCTCTTGCACTGTTGGTGGGAATGCAAATTGGTGCAGCCGCTCTGGAAAGCAGTGTGGAGGTTCCTCAGAAAATTAAAAATAGACCTACCCTATGACCCAGCAATAGCACTGCTAGGAATTTACCCAAGGGATACAGGAGTACTGATGCATAGGGGCACCTGTACCCCAATGTTTATAGCGGCACTCTCAACAATAGCCAAATTATGGAAAGAGCCTAAATGTCCATCAACTGATGAATGGATAAAGAAATTGTGGTTTATATACACAATGGAATACTACGTGGCAATGAGAAAAAATGAAATATGGCCTTTTGTAGCAACATGGATGGAACTGGAGAGTGTGATGCTAAGTGAAATAAGCCATACAGAGAAAGACAGATACCATATGGTTTCACTCTTATGTGGATCCTGAGAAACATAACAGAAACCCATGGGGGAGGGGAAGGAAAAAAAAAAAAAAAAAAAAGAGGTTAGAGTGGGAGAGAGCCAAAGCATTAGAGACTGTTAAAAACTGAGAACAAACTGAGGGTTGATGGGGGGTGGGAGGGAGGGCAGGGTGGGTGATGGGTAATGAGGAGGGCACCTTTTGGGATGAGCACTGGGTGTTGTATGGAAACCAATTTGACAGTAAATTTCATATATTAAAAAATAAAAAAAAATAAAAAAATAAAAATAAAAAGAAAAAAAAAAAGAATACTTCACTTAAAAGCTAAAAAAAATAAAAAAATAAAAAAAATAAATGGGTAAGGGGCATTAAGGAATCTATTCCTGAAATCATTGTTGCACTATATGCTAACTAACTTGGACGTAAATTAAAAAATAAAACTTTAATAAAAAAAAAAAAAAAAAAAAAAAAAAGAGTGCCTGAGTGGCTCAGGTGGTTAAGCATCCAACTCTTGGTTTTAGCTCATGTGATGATCTCATGGCTTGTGAGACTGAGCCCCACATCAGGCTGTATGTTGACAGTGTGGAACCCGCTTGGGATTCTCTTTCCCTCTCTCTCTGCCGCTCCCCCCACCCATGTTCTTGCTCACTTTCTCTCCCTCTCTCTCCCAAAATAAATAAATAAATATTTTTAAAAATGGACTCGAAGATACCGTGTGCCATGGTTAAGATAACATAGTAGAGAATAAAGCTAATACAGTGTTTGACTCTGGAACTGATTCTCTTGTATTAGATTCCTGGGGCTGCCATATCAAAGTACTACAAACTAGGTTCTTTAAACAACAGAAATTCATTGTTTCATATCTCTGGAGGCTACAAGTACGAGGTCAAGATGTCAGTCAGGTTAGTTCCTCGTGAGGGTTGCAAGGGGGAATCTGTTGCATGCCTCTCTCCTATCTTCCAGTGCTTTGCTAGTGTTCCTTGGCTTGTAGATGCATCACCATGTTGTCTGCCTTTATGTTCACTTGACATTCTCCCTGTGTGTCTGTGTCCAAACTGCCTCTTTTATAAAGTCACCAGTTGTATTGGATTTGGCCCGATTCTATTCCAGTATGACATCAGCTAACTACATCCACAAGACCCTATTTCCAAGTAAGGTCATAGTCTGAGGTCCTAAAGTTTAGGACTTCAATGTATGGATGTTCAGGGGATGCAATTCAACCCACAACAGTCAGGAATACAGATTTCTTTCTACCATAGATGTCATAAACTTTCTTGGACATCTCCATGGTCTCCAGGAAAACAAATGATACAGAAGAAAATAAAACAGGAAGCAAAACCACAAAACAATCAAGTGGCCCCTGCAGCAGGACTAACTTGTCTATTTTATGTGAAGGCATCTGGGCACATTCTTCTACATAAAGAGAGAAATTGCCTTTACTTTGTTATCAACCCTAACTATGCAGCAACCTACCACACATAGCTAATTAATACAACTACAAACCTCATCTCGTCTGCAGTAACATGTTCCACATGCAGGAGCACATATCAAATGAAAAAAGGGATAGTTATTTTTACCTTTAATAATATCCCCTTTGTTTAGATATTTATAGGTTAAAACACACTTCCATAGAGGTCATCTCATTTAATTTTTATAAACGGCAGAGGCAGGGTCTATCTTGTCCTCATGGATAGTGAGTGAGCTCTGACTCACTAAATGCCCTGACCCCCTCAGAAAGCCAGCAGGGGGCAGAGCCAGGCAGGGGGGTAAACTTTCAGTCTCCGTTGCCCAGTCTTTGACACTTTTGCAGCCTGCTATGTTTTCTCTCCAGAAGTTCTCTATTTATTTTTTTCAAATCCCAGGCTTTTCCTTACTATTCCTTCCAAATGCCATGCTTCTCGCTTCAATGTCTTTAATCTTGCTTTTTCAGTTGCCTGGATATATTTGTCATCTTCTCTTCACCTGTGTAAATTCTGTATATCACCTAATACTCAGATGAAAATTTCTGCTATTTCCAAGTATCTCAGTCCACACTCATCTTTTTCTCATTAAAAACCTAAAAAATAAGTGCATATACTCTAAAATTGAGTGTTAGATTGCTCACTAACGGTCTCTACCAGTTTTACAACTAGTAGTTTTACAACCCGATTAGAGTTGATTTTCTCTTTTACCTTTTTTCTTTACTAGATGTTAAATTATCTGAAGTCATAAGATCATATATACAAACACAAATACATACACACATGGATGAGTGTGTGCATTTTTCTGAAGTCATAATATCATATGTACAAACACACACAAATGTATACACACATGGATGAGTGTGTGCATTTTTTTTTTTTTCAGTACCAATTTGTGTGGCTAAGTGTTTGGTCTAACAAGGGCACCAAAGGACTTTCTGTTCATTGATTAATTTATGCTCCATCTCCTTGACAGGATATTTACTCATCCTTGACTTGCTTAGAGTATCCAGACACTGTACAAAATAGATGTTCTTTATTGGATACTTTTTGAATTAAATTGAATGTATCCAGTCACAAAATGTTAGTTTATAATGATTAAGGAAATGCCCTTGAGCTTTCCTACAGATATACCATGAACTAGTTCATGCATACTTCTCACACAGTAAGAAAGCTAGTATACAAAGTTATTTTTATGTAATGTTAATGAAAAAAAATTATCGGAGTCACCAGCTTTAGTTTATAGCTAATTTAAAAAAATAATGTTTATTTCTGAGAGAGAGAGGGAGAGAAAGAGAGTGAGTGAGAGGGGGAAAGGAGAGAGAAAGAGGGCATGAGTGGGAATGGGAGAGACACACAGAATCAGAAGCAGGCTCCAGGCTCTGAGCTGTCAGCATACAGCCTGATGCAGGGCTCGAACTCATGAACCGTGAGATCATGACCTGAGCCAAAGCCAGACGCTTAACTGCCTGAGCCACCCATGCACACCTTAATGTTTTTCCTAAGGCACTAAAACTCATTTTAGTGAAACCATTATATTTTTTTTCTATTTTTATACCCTCTTTTTGCTTCAAGTATGTTAAGTGTTACTACATTAATCTTATTATTACAGTTAGATAGTAAAATAGAATAAATTGTAGAGATATAGCCTCTGTTTGTTGGTTTCATAATTAAAAACAAATAAGGAAAAATAGAAATAAAAATAAAGACAAACACTTCTGTCTTCTGCTTTAGCTATGGAATTTTACTTACTCAGAAAATAATGGTCTAAAAAGGCCCATGAGCACATAGACTTATCCCACTGCCAGTAAAATCATTAAAGATATTGCATTTTCTAGTATAGTTAGGAAATAGCACTCTTACATACCTGGGAGATGTTGCAGGTCTGCATTTTCTTGTTGATTCATAGTCAGTTTATATTTGAATTATAGCATGTGAAAAGCAGTCACTTAGCCATCCCTTTATTAATGATTTTCAGCATCTCAGGAAGGCTGCTTTCTGTCCAGGGCCACAGAAGACACGCGTGATGTGCAAAGATTAGACAAAAGTTCTAGACAATTGCAAACATGCTTCCCCATCTCTCTCCTGCTTTCCGAGAAAACATTATCAAAGCCAGGGTGGTTCTTAAGCCAAATTGAATGGCACGTAGGTATAATGAATAGAGGTTTTATCAAAGCCCAGGGAATGCCTAAATCCAGACTACTTTGGATGACAGAAAGGAAAGGGAAAGTGCTTATTCTGAGAGGTGCTAAGGTGGGTGGTTCCACTCTGAGAACACTGCTGCTGACTACACTTTCGTTATGTCCGCATTGGTTCAGGCCTTCTTGGTTGTAAGAAGTGGAGTTGAATCGATGTACTCTGGCCCCTGGTGACCAATGGGTCCCAGAAATGGGAAACAGAATTAAAAGAATTGTAGTCCTTACTATCAGTGTCTTCTCACAACCCTAATCCTCCTTTGTAAGAATTTAGACCACTCGTCAGTCATTCTGAGAGGCTTCTCTTTAGGTAAATTTACAGACAGGCTGCATACTTGATAGTCTCCTTTGAAAACTTAAAAAAAAAGTTTTATGAAATAAGTAGTGCATAAACATATAGAGCATCGGTGCACATTTAAAAAATCAGCCGGCAAATCCCACCCAGAGAAGGAATTAAATATTGCCTGCATTGTAGATACTGTTTGGCTCTCCCTAGCGTATCTCCACTTCTCAGAACTAGGTACCATCCTGACACTGGTAAAATCATTCCTTGGCGTGTCTTTTAGTGTTTTTAATCTATATATACATTAATAAACTATATGTTAGTTGTTTTCATATATTTTATATGTATGGAAGATTTTATTGTTTTGTGACTAGCTTCTTTCACTGTACCTTTTTGCTGGGATCTATTCCTATTTTTTAGTTCTGTATGGTGTACCACTATATGAATTTACCACAACATATCTGACTATACTTGTCTTATTGGACATTTGTGTTGATTCTACTTTTACCTGTTTTCACATTGCTCCTGTGAACATTCTAGTGTCCGCTGATAGCTATTTGAAGAGATCCTTGAGGATATACAGTTAACCTTTGAACAGTATGGAGATTAGGGTGCTGATCCCCCCCCACAGTCGAAAATCCGAATATAACTTTTGACTCCCCCAAAGGTTAAATAATAATAGGCTACTTTTGACCAAAGCCTAACTGGTAACATGAACAACCAATTAACACAAATATTATATGTTTTATGTATTATATACTGCATTCTTATATAAATTAAGCTGGAGAAAAGAAAATGATAAGAAAATGCTAAGGAAGAGAAATATATTTACGGTACCTTATAAAAAAAATCTGCATGTAAGTGATCCATGTAGTTCAAATCGATGTCGTTCCAGGGTCAACTGTATACAACTATGGGAGAAATGGATTGATCATATTTTGACATTACCAAGTAATGATGCACTGCCCTCAAAGGGAATTACACAAATTTACGTATCACCAGAAGGGTTCAAGAGCTCCTTCGACCCAGACTCTCAACAACTCTGAGTTTTTAAATATTTTAACATTTTCTAAAGCAGTGTGTGTGATTATTTTCCAATAAGGTTTTAATTTGCACTTCCCAAATTGCTACTGGGGTTGAGTAATCACTGTAGTTTCCTCTTTTGTGAAATTTGTGTTAAAACTTCTCTACCTTTTAAAAGTATTTCTTTACTGTTGATTTGCAGGAGTTCCTTTTGTATGTTTTGAATACTGGTCTTTTGTCAACAATATGTGCGGTGAAATCTCCAAAATTCTTCTATGTGGTGGCTTGTTTTCTCATTCTCTTTATGATGTCTTTTGGAAGAAGTTAATGTGATCTATTTTTTTTTTTTTTTTAATTTTTTTTTTCAACGTTTTTTTATTTATTTTTGGGACAGAGAGAGACAGAGCATGAACGGGGGAGGGGCAGAGAGAGAGGGAGACACAGAATCGGAAACAGGCTCCAGGCTCCGAGCCATCAGCCCAGAGCCCGACGCGGGGCTCGAACTCACGGACCGCGAGATCGTGACCTGGCTGAAGTCGGACGCTTAACCGACTGCGCCACCCAGGCGCCCCAATGTGATCTATTTTTACCTTAGTGCTTTGCTTAAGAAATCTTCCTTCCCAAGATAATGAAGACCTTCTCTTACATGATATTTTAATGTTAGAGATTTTCTTTTTGGTTTAGTTCAATCCACCTAAGGATGCAATTTTTCTTTTTCTTGATAAGGCTAACCAGTTTTTTGCTACCATTTATTGACAAAACCATTATATCTTCACTTCCCTTTTCATCAACTCTGTCATTTACCAAATGTTAATATATTCATGAACACATTTCTAGGCTCCTTATATTATTTAGGCTACATTTACCTTTCGTCCCGTTATTAAGTGGCATGATTCTTCTATCCTGTCCTTATTATTTTCATAAAGCATCTTGATTCCTCTTGTTTCTTTGCATTTTCACAAACATCTCTTAATCCATTTGTCAAGATCCACCACAAAAACATCAATATCTTGCTTATATTGTAAATAAATTTGGGGAGATCTGTGATCTTCAAATTTCTTAATTTTCAGTATATAACTATGATTTCTCCATTTAATTGTAGGTTTTAATAATATCTTTCAATAAAATGCTATCAATTTCTTTATGAAGATTTTTTTGTTATTGTTTGTAGCTCAGTATTTGTTTTTGTTTTTGGAAAATGATAGAATTTTTAAAATTTTATTTTGTTTCCTTTTTTTACTCATTGTTGCTGGTATACAGAAAAATAATTTTATATGTTGAGTTTGTATTCAAGTAACTTGTATACACTCATAATTTTTCATAATTCTTTTGATGATTCTTTTCTACTTTCCCCTGTACATAATCATATCATCTGTGCATCTACAAATAATGGCAGTTTGTTTTTACCTTTCTAATATCTTCTATTTCTGTTTTTTCTATATCTTCTTTCTTTTCTTTTTTTCAGTTCAAGCATAGTTAACATACAGTGTTACATTAGTTTCAAGTGGATAATATAGTGATTGAACAATTCTATACATTACTCATCCTCATAATGGTAAGTATACTCTTAATCACATTTACTTATTTCACCCATCCCCTTACTGACCTCCCCTCTGGTAATCATCAGGTTCTCTTTAGTTAAGAGTCTGGTTTTTGGTTTGTCTCTTTTTTTCTTTGTTTGTTTGTTTCTTAAATTCCTCATGTGTGTGGAATCATATAGTGTTTGTCTTTCTCTGACTGACTTATTTCATTTAGCATTATAACTTCTAAATCCATCCATGCTGTTGCAAATAGGAAGATTTCATTCCTTCTCATGACTGAGTAATATCCCATTGTATATGTGTACAATATCTTTCTTATCCATTCATCTATTGATGGACACTTGGGTTGCTTCCATAATTTTCCTATTATAAATAATGCTTCAATAAACATAGGAGTGCATATCTTTTCGAATTAGTGTTTTTGCATTCTTTGGGTAAATACCCAGTAGAGGAATTACTTCATCATATGATAATTCTATTTTACATTTTTTGAGGAACCTCCATACTGTCTTCCATAGTGGCTGTACTCATTTGCATTCCCACCACCAGGTCATGACTGTTCTTTTTTCTCCACATCCTCACCAACTCTTCTTTCTCGTGTTTTTGATTTTAGTCATTCTGACATGTGCAAGGTACTATCTCTATATAATTTTGGTATGAATTTCCATGATGATGAATGCTGTTGGGCATCTTTTCATATGTCTATTGGCCATCTGGATGTCTTTGGAGAAATGTCTGTTAGTGTTAGTCTGTTAGTGGAGAAATGTCTGCCCTTTTTAATTGGATTGAATTTTTTTTTTTTTTGGTTCCACTCTCACATTTAGGTCTTTAATCCATTTGGAGTTTATTGTTGTGTAGGGTATAAGAAAGTGGTCCAGTGTCACTCTTTTGCATATAGCTATACAGTTTTCCCAACACCACTTATTGAAAAGACTATTTTTCCCCCATTGCATATTCTTTTTTGTTGTTGTTGTTGAAGAATAATTGACCATATGGTTGTCAGTTTATTTCTGGGCTCTTTATTCTATTTCATTGATCTATGTATCTATTTTTGAGTCAGTACCATACTATTTTGATTACTAACTTTATAAAGTATATCTTGAAATCTAGGATTGTGAGACCTCTGGTTTTGTTTTCTCTTTTCAAGACTGATTTGGCTATTTGGGGTCTTTTGTTGTTCCACACAAATTTTATTTATTTATTTATTAAAAAATTGTTAATTTTTGAGAGAGAGACAGATAACAAGCAGGAGAGGGACAAAGAGAGAGGGAGACACAGAATCCGAAGCAGGCTCCAGGCTCCAAGCTGTCAGCACAGAGCCCAATGCAGGGCTCAAACCCCCAAACTGTGAGATCATGACCTGACCCAAGTCAGACACTCAACCAACTGAGCCACTCAGGTGCCCCATATAAAAATTTTAAAATAATTTTATGAAAAAGGATTATGTGGGGGAGCCTGGGTGGCTCGGTTGGTTAAGCGTCCGACTTCGGCCCAGGTCATGATCTCACGGTCTGTGAGTTCGAGCCCCGCGTCGGGCTCTGTGCTGACCGCTCAGAGCCTGGAGCCTGTTTCAGATTGTGTGTCTCCCTCTCTCTCTGCCCCTCCCCTGTTCATGCTCTGTCTCTCTCTGTCTCAAAAGTAAATAAATGTTAAAAAAAATTAAAAAAAAAAAGAAAAAGGATTATGTGTTCTAGTTCTGTGAAAAATGCTCTTGGTATTTTGATAGGAATTGCATTAAATCTATAGATTGCTTTGGGTAGTATAGACATTTTAACAATATTGGTTCTTCCAGTCCATGAGCATAAAACATCTTTCCATTTGTGTTGTTAATTTCTTTAATCAGTATTTTATAGTTTTCAGAGTACAAGTTTCTCACCTCCTTAATTAAGTTTATTTATAGATAATTTATTCTTTTTGGTGCAATTGTAAACAGGATTGTTTTCTTAATTTCTCTTTCTGCTACTTCATTGTTAGGTATAAAAATGCAATGGATTTCTGTATATTGATTTTGTATCCTGAGATCTTACTGAATTCATTTATCAGTTCATTCATATATATATATATATATATATGTATATATATATATATATATATATATATATATGTATGCATTTTTTTTGGTGGAGCTTTTAGAGTTTTCTATATATAGTATGCTGTCATCTGCAAATAGTAAAAGTTTTACTTCTTTCTTACCAATATTGATGCCTTTTATTTCTTTTCTTTGTCTGATTGCTTTAGCTAGGAATTCTAGTATCTTATTGAATAAAAGTGTTGAGAGTGGACATTCTTGTCTTGTTCCTGAACTTAGGGGAAAATTCTCCATTTTTCCCCATTGAGCATGATATTCACTGTGGGTATTTCATATATGGCTTTTATTGTATTGAACTTTATTCCCCCTAAACTTACTTTGTGTATAGTTTTTATCATGAATATATAGTGTACGCTGTCCCATGCTATTTCTGCATCTGTTGAAATGATCATATGGTTTTTATCCTTTCTCTTGATGTGATGCATCATGATTGATTTGCAAATGTGAACCACCCTTGCATCCCAGGAAGAAATCCCACTTGATCATGGTGAATGATTTCTTTAAATGTATTGTGGATGTGGTTTGCTAATATTTTGTTGAAGATTTTTTCATCTGTGTGCATCAGAGATATTGGCCTACAGTTTTCTCTCTCTCTCTGTCTGTCTCTCTCTCTCTCTGTCTCTCTTTCTTTTTGTAGTGTCTTTACCTGGTTTTGTTATCAGGGTAATGCTGCCCTCATAGAATGAATTTGGAAGTTTTCCTTTCTATTCTATTTTTTTTGCAATGATTTGATAAGACCGGGTATTAACTCTTCCTTAAATACTTGGTAGAATTTACCTGCAAAGTGTTCTGGTCCTGGACTTTTGTGTGTTGAGAGGGTTTTGTTTTTTTCATTCAATTTCATTGTTGGTGTTGGTCTGTTCACATTTTCTTTCTATTTCTTCCTGATTTAATTTTGGAAAATTATGTTTCTAGAAATGTATCCATTTGTCAAGGCTGCCTAATTTATTGGCATATAATTTTTCATAATATTCTCTTACAATCCTTTGTATTTCTGTGATATCAGTTGGTATTTCTTCTGGTTTCTTTCTGATTTTGTTTATTTGAGTCTTTTTTATGAATATGGCTAAAGTTTTATCAATTTTGTTTATCTTTTCAAAGGACCAACTTCTGGTTTCATCTCTTCTATTATTTTAGTTTCTATTTTGTTTATTTGTCCTCTTTTTTATTTTTTTTCATTCCTTCTACTGGTTTGGGGTTTTCTTCATTTTTCTTTTCTTAGCTTTTTTAGGTATAAAATTAGATAATTCTTATGAGAATTTTCTTGCCACGTGAAGTAGGCCTGTATTGCTACAAACTTCCTTCTTAGTTCTACTTTTGAATGAAGGAGGGAAGTACCTAGGTTTAAATTCTGTATTTCAAAAATTAAGCCAAATATTTGCTTGAATGCTGGGTGAAAAAATGAAGAAAAACAAATCTTCAGAAGTATAGCCTCAAGTTATTCATAGGCCTTACAAAAAAGAGTATATTGAATCCTTTAAAGACAGACGCCAGATGACTTATTTGCCTTTGAAGACAGATTATCAGAGATCTGCTCTTTCTTCCTCGTGAGGATATCTCACTGTCTAGATATGTATAGAGGTGTATACAAGTATGCGCAGATACTTATAGAGAGCGAGGGAAGAATTCTTTACTGCTACATACAGTTGACTAGCTACTTGCTGACAGTCATACTGACATGGTGAAATTAGGTGCTGCTAGAATAAGCAAATTCTCAAGGAAGGAGATCGGAGAGACTGAATTAAACCAGATCTTTGGTGATATCATTTAGCCAATTGTTCATGCCTGTGTGCACCACGCACCTATAGTTACAACAAAGAGTATTCTTTCCTTCTTGCTCATGCACATTTTATTTTGATTACTTACTATTTACATCTTAAAACAACCTAACTAATCCAAACACTGGATAAGTGCCTTTTAGGATTTAGCTAGAATTTCACATTATTAAAACAAACAAAAGAATAGGTATTCTGTTTGAAGAAATAAGTGGGTTGTCAACACACAGATATGATTTTTTCCCCCGAGGGGGCATTGAGCTAAGGGCATACGATATTAGTAAGTTAGGTTGTGACACTAACACACATATTTATGAGATCTAAATATTATAAAAGTCCTCGCATAATTTTAGGCAATGATCTTTGCGTCATAAAGTCTACAGTTGACATAAAATTCATTACTATAATGTTTACTTACAATGTTATGCAGCAGATTTATAACTCAAAAATTTCATTCTCTATTTGGATACTATACAGAATAAAACTTACCAAGAATATGTGTATAGAAATTATAAGCTTATGGGATCTATGAATGTTCACTGATAGGGAAGAATAAAAAAAGGGGGGGATACATTTTCAGATATTAAAAGGCTATTGCCACTGAGAGTATAGAAACATTAGAGTATTCATGGAGCTGCTACAATCAACCTTTTAACATGTTTGTTTATTTTTGGCCAAGGACAATGATAATGGATAAGCATTTAAGATTAAACTATGAGAAAGGGGGAAAAAGCATCCTACTAAACTTTGAGGTTTATTGAATTGAGGCCCATTCATCTTAAAATTTATTCACTTATATGGGGTAAAACTGCAAAAAAGGTAAATGATGTAAGAATTACTCTGCTCAGTTGTGAAAATATCAGAAGAAATTTAGCTCCTGTTTACAAGTCCATTACCAAGCATGTACTCACATAAGCAAGAAAATCAGAATTTATATTCATTGGTTTTTCTTTGCACACAGCAGAAAATGGGTTACTGTGAACAGTATTTTCATGATTTATTATGGTTGCAAAAATTTTTCACACAGATACACAAGTTAGGGCAATAAAAATTAATATTTTTTAATAATTATCTCCAAGAGTCATTCATTACCCAACTGATTCTCTATGAAAACAAACAACAGCAACACAAACATTGTAAAGACTTTCTCATTTTTGATGCTTCAGAAATGAGCAGCTAATAGGAATATTTCTTCTTGTAGACAGAGGGCATGAGCAGGATTTAGAAGTAGGAGATAACAAAGAAAAATAATAACGCTTTTTTGAGACTCCCTGCTTAGCTTCCTTTTTACTATTTTATTTTCCATATCCTGTTTTCTAATAAAGCTAAAGTAATAGATAGATTGTCATCCCTTATGAATACTTGTAACATTTACTAAATATTACTGTACATTACGATCATACACTGATATCTGGTTCTCTTCTCCTTTCAGGCACATGGGAAACTGCACTTTTCAGACAACTTGCCATTGAGTAAGTAATGGGATTATTAGCCTATGTCCATTATAAAATGTGAATACAAATGATATTTACCATAGCTTGGTGGTAAAAAATAAAATGCATGGTTCCCTAATCTCTTCTTTCCTCTTACATAGTGACCAAGATGGTTATATTTTCAGATAAAAGTTGCTGGTGCCTTTATCCCTAGGTTCCTGAGTGAGAGTATAGAGCAGTCCTCTAACATTTTGGGTAGGACATATGGCATGAGCAGATACAAACTTTTAATTTGTATTAAGCAATGGAATTGGATGGGAGGAAAAATTGGTTGGCTGGCCAAACCGTATCCGCTTATGTAGTTGAATGTTAATGGGAATGAAACACCTCCCTAGCCCATTCTTAATTCTTGATATTGATTGTGCTTATGTGTATATATGTTTGTGTAGAAGCCCTATATCCTTGTTTCACACATTCCTATGATTTTTTTTTTTATGCAACACATTGATGTATATCATGAGTAAGATGTTAATGGCGACATTGTATTAAGTCTTGGATATTCGGCTGCTTTTGCCTAGGGGGACAGACCGTGTCTGCTTCCATTTCAGTTTTGGACATTATGAGTTTATAGGGTTGTGCAGTGTCCAGGGAGAGCTTCCCAATTGGCAAATACTGTAGAAACTTTGGGCCTCCTCCAGAGGAATCTCTATTAAAGGTATAGGTTTGGGAGCCATCAGACTATAGCTAATAGCTATTGCAGTAATAATATGTAAAAGTATTTAGGAGAACACGTAGAATAAGATTTTTTGAGAGTTAAGAGATGGGAAGGGGGAAAAAAAAGCAGAAAGGAGAGTCACTGAAAACAGACTGTTTGAGAAAAAAGAGAGAGATGAGATGCCTGGATGGCTCAGTCAGTTAAGCATCCTGCTCCTGATTTTGGCTCAGGTCGTGATCTCATGGTTCATGAGCCCCACAGAGGGCTCTGTGCTGACAGCGAGGAGCCTGCTTGGGATCCTCCCTCTCTCCCTCCACAACCCCCCTCCTTCCCTTCACATGTGTGCACTCTTTCTCTCAAAATAAATGAACTTAAAATAAAAAGAGACCACTTT
Source organism: Panthera pardus (assembly GCF_024362965.1). Classification (NCBI taxonomy): domain Eukaryota; kingdom Metazoa; phylum Chordata; class Mammalia; order Carnivora; family Felidae; genus Panthera; species Panthera pardus. Next base: position 104,580,831 of record NW_026526732.1, read on the forward strand.
TTAAAAAGAAATGAGAAAGAGTATTGCAACTAGAATAATATTTAGAAAAAACTGAGGTTCCTTCCCCTCTTTTTCTGTGATATGTGAGTGGCTTGAATTAGAATATGTATCTCAATGGGAGACAAAGGGTATAGTGGACGTTGTATGCCCCCTTGTGTGCCAGGGTACTACCACAACTCAGAACTGAGTTTCCTTCCCAGATTTGTTGTTGGCTGAAAGGAGCTTTCTTACAAGATTACACCCATTCCCGTGGGACAGCCCACATTCCATGACTGGTTGATAAAGGGCTACAGAGTTCACCTCTGCCTCGCTTGAGACAGCTTTGACAAGCCGTCAGCTCCAGAGCCTCCTACAGGATATGTGGAGGCTTTGCCGCCATGGCTTTGAAGCTTCACTTCTGTTTCATCTTGCTTGCTACATGCCTCACAGGGGTTGAGCCTCAGAGTAGTCCTTAGAAAGCCTCCTAAGTACATGCCTCGAACTGAGACAGACAAGAGACACAACAGCATTTGGTAGAAGGCTTCAGAATTGGCACAAGGGAACACAATTAGAGGAACAAGCAGACGAACTGATTAATCAAACGGATGTAAGCTTATCTTGCAATGGAAAAGACATGAGCATGTGGGTGGAGGTAAATGATGATGAAATGGGACAATGAGGCTGTTTATGTCTGAGATGCTTATTTATTTATTTTTCTATGTAATTGACCATCTGCTCTGTTGAGGTGGAGGAGGGATAGATCTTTGAGGTTTGAGGAAAGTTAGGAATTTTTAATACAGTAGGTATGGAGAATGAAGAAGGAAGGTGACCGGGACAGGTAAAATGATTGTTTAGACCAACGCTGAGGACAAAACTGAAGTTGGAAAGAACACAGGACTATAAAGAGCAGAGATGTCAAATGTTGGCTGAGTTATTTCACATGAATTGGTAATCTGAGTTTCAGTCTTTCATCTAAATGTTTCGAAGAGAAATACTAGCCCTTGTTATTTCACAGAATTATTGTGCTGGTGAATACAGTATTGTATGTTAAAGTGAATTTTAATAAATTATAGCAGTCAAATCCATGCCAATAGTTGTTTTAGTCAATGTGAAGAAGTATTGACTACAGTTGGGAAAGAAAATTGAACAATGTGCAGAGAATATGGAAGTGAAAAATCTTAAGCATATTAATGTAAAACCTTAAAGTCTGTGCTATGAAGTGTCACTCACTGTTCACTTGCATAAAACCTCTACCAAGTGATAGGAGTTTGAAGTTGCTAAGGAGCCTTGTGAGAAAGATTTATAACTGGCTACCTTTGGAAAAAGAGTACCCTGCGTAGATCAATGCACTCTAATAGAACCACTTATCACTGCACTAAACGCCATGATTATTTTTGCTATTTGATTCCATTCTTCCTCCAGTCTTGGAATCCAGGTCATCTCTGATTGGTCTGTCTTGTCTTGGCCTGAGGCACCGCTATGCAAGTCAGTGCAGTTTGAATTTTTTTCTCTATTTGCTTTGGTCACGTTATCAAAATTGATTGCATTAGATTTGTGTCCTGTTCATTCTCTGGAAACCTCCTGGGTAGCAAGGGTACAGTCAGTATATTGGCTCCCTTTGTTTTGGGCTGGGAGGAAGTCTGAATACAATATCTTAAAAAAAAAAAAAAAAAAAAAAAAAAATATATATATATATATATATATATATATATATATATATATATATGTATGTATATATCCATACACACACACACACACACACACACACACACACACACACACAAGAAAAAAGAACTTTGCAAGGAAGACTTGTAGCTAGGCTCTCAATTTATAGACTGTGTTTCCAGATGCAGAGAGAGGAAACACAATGAATAGTGCACCACAAATATGCAATGGGTTATTTAAAAAAAAATGCTATGCACACTCCTCTATTCACATGCATACACTAGCACTCTCACACTTTCTCCCCATCAATTGCATACTGAAAAAGTACAAAATAGATAAAGTTTGATTTTGAATGCCAACACCTCAGGCTAAGCCAGTTTTGATAGTGCATATTTTCCCTCTCTCCTTTTTCTAGGAACCCAGCCCTCATCTCAAATATTTCCCAAACATAAAAAAACTAGAAGGTTAAAGGCCTTCCAAGTGCTATTGCAAGCTGAAGGAATATACAGGTGATCAAGACATAGTTTTTCCAATAGGAAATTCAGTGCCTAATAAGGCCTTGGACATAACTTCTGACAAGTGGCTTAGGAAATACAAGGTGAATTAGAAAGAAGATTCCACTTGTTCATTTGAGGGAATAACCCTTTATTTTCTAGTTGGGGAATGACAGAGTATAATCAACTTCATTTAAGTTAAATAATTATTATTTACCAGGTATTAGCCTACTGATTTTAAATCTGTCAGCTTGTTTAATTATCACAATAAACTCATTTGATGATTATTTTCATGTACTTCTTCATACTCCTCTTGCTAAATTAGTAGCCTAAATAACAAACTCATTATGCAGGCACTGTGATGTTACATGTTTTCCCAGGAACCCTAAAGTCAGTGTGATTGCTCACCACCCCATATTATAGTTGAAAAATACTGAGGTTCAAGGTCATATCTTAACCATAGATGATGTACAAGTAATAGAGGCACACATGTTTATAAATCCTTAGAGAAGTTTTATTAAATATTTCATTGTCTCCAATAAGATTACATTTTTGGGGGCATGTGGGTGGTTCAGCCGGTTAAGCGTCCAACTCTTGGACTCAGGTCATGTTCTCATGGTTCATGGGTTTAAGCCCCACAATGGGTTCTGTGCTGAAAGCATAGAGACTGCTTTGTATTCTCTCTCTCTCTCTCTCTCTCTCTCTCTCTCTCTCACCCTCCCTTGCTTGTGCTCTGTCTCTTCCTCAAAATAAATAAACTGAAAAAAATTTTTAAATAAGATTACATTTTAATTTTTATGAAATTTTCCTTTTGGGAAAGTTAATGGCAGGAGAAGAGTGAGGAGACCTCAGATAATACTCTTTGAAGAGTTTCAATACATTGGAGTTATAAAAAAGGTTTACAGCATTTCAAAAAATATTGTAAATCAGTTATCACTGATTTAGGGTTACCTAAAAAGCACAACATATTTCCCTGTTTTCTTTTCTACTAATGACTCAAGAATTTTTCAAATCATTTTTTTTTCTTTTAATTTAGTGAAGTACTTAATGCTGGACCTATGATTTCATCAGTGCACTGATTATAGGTGAGAGGTTTGTGAAGTGATGGGGAGGGAGGAGGAAGAGATTTAATCAGCTCAAAACATAGTCCCTTTATCCCTTCTCTAAAAATATTCTGCCAGATTTGTAGTGATTAAATAAAAGATGAATCAATTTGCTGTTTATACAGCTTAAGAGATCAGCATTAGAGGACATTTTTGCTTTTCCTTTTTCTTCCAGCAGATAGAGAAGGACAAAAGGTTAGCAATCCTTGGGAGATTTATTAGAAGAAAAGAATTTGGATTCTAGCTAAAATAAATGCATTAGCAAATGCATGTGTGCGTTTGTGTGTGTGAATATCATTACTTACTATTTACCAGAGCTAAAATAAAATATCTCACTTCAAAGTTTTTGGGGTTTAGGCAATATTCAGTCAAAAAACTGGCATTTGTTCACAAAACATAAGTAATAAAGCTTGAAGTACTTCCTTGGGAGGGAGAGTCAGGGTTCCTCTGTGACTATAAAATGGTATGAATATTAGGGTGATCTTCAATTATCTGCTGATAACACACTGAGTTCAGAAATGCTAGGTCAGTAGCATTTTGTTATAAAGCTAAGGGAACGTACATTCTTGCATAAGCTGCCAGTGGTGTTGTCATACCATCTGATATAATCATATTCTTCAGTAGTTGCAAGGAGTGTGGAAGTGTCCACCACCCTGCGAGATGTTGGCAGAGACGAAAGCAAATGAGGTTGCTGTTGGGTCGGGGGTCAGTGGGGAACATAAAGTGAACAGGGAGGAGGTCCACAGGGCCATGATCTGCCATTAAAGTGATGGAGGCTCAGAGCCCTGCTCACAAATGAATGTATTCTGAGTGGCCTTCTGGTCTTGAAATCAATGTCAATTAATTTCTCCTTCATTTGCTGTTGTACTTACTAATGTGTTTACTTTTGTATATGATTCTCATCTGCTAGTGAAAGCACAGCAAGGGAAAACATAGGATATGGAATCAGGTGAGCCTGGGTTCATCTCCTGGCTTAAATACTGATGAGTTATGTTCTGTGCAAGTCAATTAACCATCCTGTGCCTCAGTTTACTTCTCTGTAAAATGGGTATATTACTAGTACCTACTACACAGGGTTGTTTTAAGAAGTAAATATGTTAATTAGGTGAAGTAAATGAATTCAAAGAAAGAAACACTGGATATTTCCTCAAAACAGAGGTTGATTGGTGTGAATCAGTTTGGGGATTGATTATAAAATTGGCAGAACGTAAATATAAATTGAAGGTTTTGAGCGAAGAAGGGAGAAAATTAAAGATGTCTCTGATCTTTCTTATTTTCATCACAAGTGAAAAAATACTATTCATGGAGATGGAGGAAAGTGTAGACTAAAACGTACAAGGGGATTTTAGTTTTGGAAGGAGCAGAGGGAAGAGGACATTTCTCTATTTACCGCTGTATAAAAGACACTAGGTGGCTCAGTGGGTTGAGAGCAGGTCATGATCTTGCAGTTGAGGAGTTCAAGCCCCGAGTCAGGCTGTGTGCTGACAGCTCAGAGCCTGGAGCCTGCCTTGGATTCTGTCTCCCTCTCTCACTGCCCCTCCCCCATTCATGCTCTGTCTCTCTCTGTCTCAAAAATAAATAAACATTAAAAAAAAATTTAAAAGATACTACACTAGGCCCTTTAGCTGTATTGTTTGTTAAGGTCAAGTTCACAGATGTAAACACATAACAAAGCAGAATTTACTGGATGGATAAACAAGAGTTAATATAGGAGAACAAGAACCATCAACATGGGTGTAAAGGAGTACAACGTGAGTACCTTTGAGGACAAAGAGGGAAATTTTCTCAAGAGAGGCAATGTTAGTAATGTCAAATACTACACATATACTGGATGGAATAAAGATCTGGTGCATTGGAATTAGCAGTTAGGATAGTCTTGTTGTTGTTGTTTTCTTTTTAGTTGATTGTACTATCTGGAAACATTCTTAGTAGTTGTAAAAACATCAACTGATCATTTAACTTTATATCATGCTTGCTCCTCTGGTCAGTGATCCTTAGAAATAGTCTGAAGCACTAAAAAGCCCAGGTGGCTTCTAACTGATGTCTGCACCCTGACATTCTGCAGATTGCTGCAGAATCTGTTAGAATCACTAGCTGAGCCAGTAGGAGAAAGGGGAGAAGAAGTTGGATCTCATATTTAGCCCAGCTCTTTTTTTTTTCTTTTCCATTGGGATCTATAGAGAGCCTTAATAGGACTGTATAATCAAAAAGAATTTTCTTCTTTCTTTCCAAGATTTTCTACTCCTTATCATATAGCTTATGCCAAGTTGGAGAAGACCCTTTGTGGCCAAAGTATCTCTCTGCACATGCTTGCCAGTTTTTCTGTTTTGTATATATTTGACAAATTTTAAAGTACCATTGATTCACCTCCTGTTGGAAGAGTCTTCTCTGTTGGGGTGGGATGTGAAGAGTATGAATAAACATATAGTCTACTTGTCTCTATGAAGAAGTGAAGATATACGGGGAGAAAATGAGTAAGTTACTTTGCTTGGCTTCCCCAAGAAACAAAAAGATTAAAGAACAAGGAGTAAAGAATAACAAAAAAAAAAAAAGAACAAAAAACAAGGAAATGAAGGCCTTGTAGGCAGCGGTGTATTGTTAAAATGGCTTATCAAAACAAAATGTGTTATGTAGCATTTGGCAATTTCTATGTCATAAATACTCTCACCAGGACCAATTTTGAACTATCAAGAGTTTAGCAACCAGTGTGCACAATGTCCGTGCACTTCACAATCAGGTCTAGTAGATCATCCAGACAGCTTCAGCACACCCTGCCTGTGGAGGCCATGTATGCACATGTGTGTGTTTAGGTCAGAGAACCAGGTGTATTTTTTTGGTAGAATATTTACCATTTAAAAAAATTATTTTTGTCTCTTCTATGTGCCTTTCTCGAACTTGTCTGTGCACTGAGAATAACTATTAATATCTCAACCATCTCTGCTTTTTCTACATTTTCTTTCGGAGATAGGGTAGACCTTTATTGCTCTCAAGACAAAGAGTAAGGACCAACACTGAATGGCAAATTTCATGTTCTGTTCCTTATTAAAGCACGTGTAAACAGAGTTCCCTGAATGCTCTGAATTGACTTGTGTTTTGTGATAGGACTAAAAAAAGCCCTTGTTTATTGTCTGTTTTTAGGTTTAATCAGGACACCTTACTATTAGTTATTATTATTGGTTATTATTGGTCACATATGTGAGTTCAATTTAAATTAAGAGAAGTATATTGTCCAGGCAACCAAAAGTAACCTTTCAATTCAGAAGAACATGTGAAAAATTAAGATAAAAATAAAAGGATAAATACATCTTTGATTAGTTTTTTATAATGTACAGCCTAGGAATAAATACATAGAGATTACAGTCTTTGGATTGTAATAAAGAGTTCTACTGTCAATAGTAAGTGTATATAAGAATCAGGAATATATATAAAAATCAGTTTAAAGAGTTTATCTTAAATTGCAATCAAAATAAGCTGCTATTTTCAAGCTTTGGTTTTTCACTAATTAGTATTTCATAAAAAGTGATGTAAGGGGATTCAGAGTTAAACTTTTTTTTTTAATTTTCATACCACAGAATCTATTATTAATATGTTTTATTGTTGCTAATGGTTTATTGACTTTCTCAACACTGGGAGATATTGACTTTATATAATCATTAGTTAGGAGATTATTTGGATCTTTAAAAATTATTCTCTTCAAGTTTTTCTGAGCTACAGAAAAAATATATATAATTAAGGTGTTTGTGGTTAACCTTGTTAAAACCTCCTTTTAGCTTAATTAAGATACTGCTAATGTTAATTCATATTATATAACATGATTTTACAACTTTGCCTGGCTGAAGTTTTCACTGATCTTTATATCACACAAATTACTTAGCGATAATATGTTTGGAGGGAAAACTTTCTTAGAAGTAAAAACCTGTCATATTTTGACCTCTGGCGTTTAAGAACTTGTTCTTTTTGATGACTTTAATAGCAATCACCAGTGTCTGATGATGTAATGGGGGGGGTGGGTAAGGCAAAAACAAAGAGAAGGGAATGCACTGAGAATTTTTCCAGGTCTCATTTTAAAACTTTGTGAACCAGATTGACTAGATAGGACCAGAGAAAGGGAGTGTAGAAAACTGCAACAAGAAATCATACCTTCCCTCAGCTTCACACAACCAGGACCTTCTTGAGCACTTGATAAACCAAGGTTAAAGAAATGTCTGCTAAACTCTAAACAAAACATATGCAAAACTTTTCTCGGCCACCCGCCAATAATAAAAAAAGAGCTCCCAACGTGTTGTAATAAGCAATCTTTTATCACATTATGACAGGAAAATGTTAATAATGAAGGTATTTAAAGGCTTAATTGCTTTAAGAAGTAAATATTTAAAAAGTTAATCTTGGGGCGCCTGAGGGGCTCAGTCGGTTAAGCGTCCAACTTCAGCGCAGGTCATGATCTCGCGGTCCGTGAGTTCAAGCCCCGCATCGGGCTCTGGGCTGACAGCTCAGAGCCTGGAGCCTGTTTCGGAATCTGTGTCTCCCTCTCTCTCTGGCCCTCCCCCGTCCATGCTCTGTCTCTCTCTGTCTCAAAAATAAATAAATGTTAAAAAAAATTTAAAAAGTTAATCTTGGTAAGTGAAACTATATTTCTTTCCTACTAGTTCACTGCGTGTGTGTGTGTAAGCATACAACTTTGTGTTTTCTATAATCACTTTCCAAATAATCCAAATAGTATTAACTACTCTCTGGTTTGGTAGAGAGGTAATCTGATGCGCTCTAAAAATTCTCATCCTTCAACTTTTCTAAATCTTGGGGTTCGTGTCAAAAAAGCTAAGGAATTAGCATTCTTGTCTTTCATAAATGTTCTCATGTTGGGTAAAATATGACAAGTGATAAATTTGTTATTAAGACATGCATGCCATCAACACAACCTCTTTTCAAATAGTGAGATATAACTCCAGCTGCTTGGAAATTTACTAAACTTATCACAGAGAAACTGAGAATAACTATGGTAGATCTGTTAAATATTTCATAAAGACAAGGCAAATAAATAGAAATTACCTACTGGAAATATAGGATACCCTCAAGCTGCCAGAGGTTCTCATCAATATCTGCTTTGAATAATTTATTTTTCTGAAATCATCCAGAATATAAAAATATGTTCAAAGTCTCCAAAATATTTTAACCTTAATAAAAGCAGATCAAAAATCAAACAGCTTTATTAGTGAGTACTTAATTTTGGTTTAACAATGTACTGCATAAATTTAAGGTAATATCTTTTAATTCTTCCTTTCAATTAAATTCAATTCTTTCATCTTCTTCTACAAGGTAAAATATCTTCTACAACACAACATATTCAGAACCTTGTTCTGTACACAATTTTTTTTATTCCAGAATAATAATAATTTGTTTCAGGTGCAAAGTGTTCATATTTCCGGTGCACATTGTATATATCACACAGTTCGGCATAGGTTTTAAAAGACAAAGTCTCTTGAGACATCTTTTTTTTCCTTTTATAGTTTCTTCTTTGTTGTTGTTGGAACACCTTATCTATTTCTGCCTTTTGCTCCCTCTCTTTCTCTCTCTGTGTCTCTTTCTTACACACACACACACACACATCTAAGATCCATGTAGAAACTGGATCCTTTACTGTGACAGTTTCGGGTTTATTCCAAGTTAACCTCATCCTCTAACTGCACAACTAATTTGTTCATGTCTCCTGAGCTCTTGTCCAGTGTATAGCTGACCCTTGAAGAGCACAGGTTTGGACTGTGTGGGCCCACTTATACATAGATTTTTTAAGTAAATACAGTTCAGTAGTTTAAATATATTTTCTCTTCTTTAAAGTTTTCTTAGTAACTTTTCTTTATTGTAAGAATACAATATATAATACACATCACAGCTAAGATTAATTTATTCTTGGGATGAAAGTTTGGTTTAACATTTGAAAATCAATGTCATTCTCCACATTAACATACTAAATGAGAACAATCATGATAGCATATTTAGAATAAAAAGTCTTTGATAAAATTTAAAATCCACTCATGATAAAAAAAAGTTTTAGTAACTTTGAAACATAAAAGAACTTTCTAATTTGGTGAAGTAAAGGGTATTATAAAAAAATGTTGTTAGTTTAGAAACGAGACAATAATGCCAGCTTCTTCATTTCTACTCTGCAATACAGGGGGTTACTAATTAATTTACTAAATCAAAGGAAAGGAATGAAAAGTATGAAAGGCCAGAAAGCAAGAAATATCATATTCACCTATAACATAAATGTGTATGAATAAAATCTAAATTATCCACAGATATATAGAATTTATAGTTTAATAAGACTGCTGATGGGGTGCCTGGGTGGCTCAGTCGGTTAAGCATCCAACTTCAGCTCAGATCACGATCTCACAGTTCATAAATTCAAGCCCCACATCAGGCTCTGTGCTGACAGCTCAGAGCCTAGCGTCTGATTCTCTCTCTCTGCCCCTCTCCCACTCGTGCTCTGTTTCTCTCTCTCTCAAAAGTATACATTAAAAAAAATTAAAAACATAAGCAAACTAAGACTGCTAGATTTAGTGTAAAACAAAAATCTATTTAGATTAGCATAAATAATTTAAAAAATTAATCTCAAAGATATTCACAATATCAAAAAATTGAGTAAAAACGAATCCGTTGTAAACAACACTTACACCTAAAACTATGAAACACTATTAAGAGAAGTGAAAGGTTATTTAAATAAGTGAAAGAATGTGTAATATTTATAGTTTGGAAGACTCAATATGGTGATAAAGTCAATTCCTCCTAAACTGATCTATAAAACTAATAAAATCCTAACCAATATTTCAGCATGTTTCTTTTTATCATAACTGACATGCTGACTCCAAGTTTATGAATATGCAAGGCAATTTTGAAGAATAAGGTAGGAGGAATCACTCTATTGGATATCAAGCTTTATCATACAGTTACAGTGATAGTGTGATAATTGTGTAAAAGTTGCAAAGGAGACCAGTAATAAGAACGGAGCTTCCAAATATAGACTCATACAAATATAATAGTCTGATTTGTTACAAAGTTGGCTCTACAAATCTATAGCAAAATAATGGTGTCTCAACAAAAGTGGTTGTTCAGTTGGATATGCATAGGGAGAGGGAAAAAAGCTTCTTAAACTCTCCTTCATACCAGAAGCAATTTCAGGTGCATTGTAGATCTTAATTTGCATTACAAAATAATATGTATGTCCTATAAGAAAATATTTTTTTAAATCTTCAAGATGTTTAGTTTTATAAAGAAAGTCTTAATCATAAAGGATACTTGATATTTTGGTCTATATTAAAATAAGAATTTATGGGGGCGCCTGGGTGGCTCAGTCGGTTGAGCGTCTGACTACAGCTCAGGTCATGATCTAGCAGTTTGTGAGTTCGAGCCCCACGTCGGGCTCTGTGCTGACTGCTCAGAGCCTGAAGCCTGCTTCAGATTCTGTGTCTCCCTCTCTCTCTCTCTGACCCTCCTCCACTCGTGCTCTGTCTCTCTGTCTCTCAAGAACAAATAAACATTTTTATTTTTTTTTTAATTTTTTTTTAACGTTTATTTATTTTTGAGACAGAGAGAGACAGAGCATGAATGGGGGAGGGTCAGAGAGAGAGGGAGACACAGAACCAGAAGCAGGCTCCAGGCTGTGAGCGGTCAGCACAGAGCCTGACTCGGGGCTTGAACTCACGGACCGCGAGATCGTGACCTGAGCCGAAGTCGGACGCTCAACCAACTGAGCCACCCAGGCGCCCCCAAATAAACATTTTTAAAAAACTAAAAAAAATAATAAAATAAAATAAAATAAGAATTTATGTTCATCTAAAGACCACTTCAGCTGAGTGAAAAGGCACAACATCTGCAAAACATACAGCAAACAGGATTTGTGTTTAGCATATATACAGATTTCCTACACATCAGCGGAAATAATTTGGGAATGAAACTTGATTCAGTGCTTAAATAATTTATTTAATGACCATGAAAAATAAAAAAGTACTCAATATCATTAGTCATCCTAGAAATACATATGCAAACTAAAACCACAGTGAGAAAACACTATGCACTAGTCAGAATATTAAATTATTTTACTATATCTAGTATTGGTGATAATGAAGAGAAATTGGAATGATTAGCTTAGAGGTCTAAATTGTTCCTAATTTGGAAATTTGCGTAGTAGTATTTACCTCAGCAATACCACTTCTAGTCGCATTTACACAAAAATACATTCATATACCCAAGAAAGACCATGCATGCAAGCAATATTCCTAATAATCCTAGATTGAAAACTACCTAAATGTCCATCAAGAGAAAAATGGATGAAAGTTGTGAAATATTTGCACAATGGCATATTATACAGCACAAAAATACACTATTGCTAACAATAAAATGAATCTCAAACATTCTTTTGAGCAAAAATGGCCAGACCACAAAAAAATGTATGCTAGGCGATTCCACTTTTACAAAGTAAAAGTGGTATAAGAATATTTAATATAGTGTAAGAAGTCATTATATTGGTAACCATTGGATGATGAAGAGAAGAGGGTAGAGATAGAGAACTTGACTGAGGTTTTGGGTTGGCAGTGCTATTCCCTTCTAGATCTGTGTAGATGTTACATAGATGTGTTCATTTTATGTGAAATGAACCAAAAAGTGAATAAACAAAAAGCAGAATGAGACCTATAAATACAGAAAACAAACTGATGGTTGCTAGAGGGGAGGGAGATAGAGGGAAACAGGCAGAATGTGTGAAAGGCAGTGGGAGATACAGGTTTCCAGTTATGGAATAAGTAAGTCATGGGAACAAAATGTACAGTATAGGGAATATAGTCAGTGGTCCTATAATAGAGTTGCATGGTGACAGGTGACTTGTGAGCATAGATTAATGTATAGAGTTGTTGTGCACTGAAACTAACACCATGTGTCAACTATACTCAAAAAAATAAAAGCAAAATTAAAATTAACCAACATTTCACCTACCTCTGAAAACTGTCACAATTTAATAAAACAATTTATTAAAGAAATAGTTATTTCTTCTTATCCCAAGAAAGTTACTTCCTTTGAAAATGTTAAGATACAAATGTTCCTGGATGATTATAATATGAAGTCAATGTTGAGAACAGCTGCTCTGAGTAATAGTGCCTCTCTTGTCAGTCTTAATGACACTGATCATAATCAATTGATACTAAGTTCAATCTACATAATTTTGTGAAAGCTCTGAAAACCAATAAGTATTAATCTGTGTGGCTTATGTCCATCTTTGTAGTCAACAGTTATAATAACTTTGAGAAATCCTCTGACTTCTTCTGATTCTCTTGCTCCCTCTGAAAACTCACCGTGTCTCCTCTCCATTCCACTGTTCTTTCTATGCTCTATAACCCTGCATTTCTAGCTTCACTCAGCCCTACCTCCCCAAACCATCCCCCTTTATTTACTCCCTGCCTAAATATCTCCACACCTTTTGCTATTTTTTTGTCTCCTAAACTATAACATAATCTGTAGTATAGTTCCTAGCCAAGTAGAATATTTTCTTCCCCATTTCACTTGCAGCAAAACCTAATTTCCTATGCTTAGTCTTTCAGACATAGGTGGGTGAATGATTATGTGGTACACTAATTCCAGTCAGAGTTTATAATCTTTTTGGTGATAATCTTTTATTTTATATTTTCTGTCTCAATCAAAATCAGTAAATAGGAGTAGTAGTAATTCCAAATAGAGTTAGAACATTGGGAAAGAATTTCTACAGAAGAACCTTTTGATAAGAATCAAATCATATTTATTAGAGATCTTTTAAGGTAGGTCTATCCCTTTATCTGGAAAATGGACAGGTACAAAACATATTCAAACTGTCCCCCAGGATTTTACAGGCTAGGTTAGAGAATACTATAATATGTCTTGTAATATTGGATCCTAAAGTTTAAAGTATGATTAGATTTTTGATGTGTTATAGATTTTGCTGAACTTGTACAGCTCACATTCTATTTATATAGAAATAGTTTTAGAGTGAGATTTGCCTAAGCCATCCTTTTCTAAAATATGGCTTGGGGTACCTGGGGGCCATATTGGGCTCTGCACTGACAGCACAGAGCCTGCTTTGAATTTTCTGTCTCCCTCTTTCTCTACCTTTCCCCCGCCTCTCTTTCTCTTAAAAATAAATAAATAAACATTAAATAAAGAATGCATAACTCTTTTACCCTAAAAACATTGACATGGAGATTAAGTGCATTTCGTGTTCTTGGTTCAAAAGCCATTTGGATTACCAATTTGTATCAGTAATAACATTTGCCTGTGGATTTGTCAATCAATTTTAGAAAACAGGGTGACTTTTATGGTAATTGAAATATGGATCATCCTGAGAGAGGTATTCTAAGATTATTTATAGTCCATTCTCTCATATGATTTTGTGAGTTACTGCTCATGGTAAAAGTGAGCTAGCATTTACACTGATCTTAGACCTGGTCTAGGTATTTTATGAACCCTCAAGACAACCTGTGAATTAAATACTATTATCACTTATTTTGCAGATAAGGAAACTGAGACAAAGACAAGGCATATAACTTGTCCAATTCTGCACAGATGGTAAATGTTGAGCCAGGGCTCAAAACTGCAATCAGTTTTTGAACATCAAGTGCATTACTGCTTCAAAACACTGTTCATCTGATACCTGATAGCACCTCCATGCTCTTTGGAAGCAGGTTGCTATTTAAGCTTATGTGCTGACTAATAAGAAGGCGATACAGCAGAAAAATCCAAAACTGAAATGGACAGAGTAGATGAGTTAACTGTAAATCTCACTTTGGGGGGAAAAGACTTATGTACAAAATCATAAAGCAGTACAGTGTTAGGAAAGCATCTTACACGTTTTCTTCTTTTTTCTATAAAATAACATATGAGAACATATTTATCAGTTTCCTTCCAAAGACGTTTCCTAAATTCTTACTTATTTCTTTTGGAGATAAGAAGAAAAGGCCTGGAAGTCAGAAACATGAGAACCTACTTGACACCTTAATTTAATTGTGTGCATGTGATACACTTGTCATGCAGAACAAACACTGGCCATGCCTACACTCTATCTGGCAATATACTGAGGAAGGTGTAGGACAAGGAATGACACGGCATGGTGGTGGGTTTTCTATGACGTAAGTGTTTTATTACTCCAGAAAAAATTCAATTGTACAGTGTAAGAGAAGCCTGATAACCATTATCTTCATCTCTTCCAGAAGGTAGTTAAATTTACAAATTCATTTTCATAGCTTAAACTCTTCTCAGTGAAAGAACATATTTTCCCAACCTGATTTTATATATATATATATATATATATATATATATATATATATATATATATTTACATTTGCTTCATAAAGTTTATAGATTTGCCTTTTATATTTAAGTATCGTAAAAAATAGTTAATTGCATGCAATTAAATACACATTTAATAAAATTAATAATTTTAATAATGCATTTTAATAAAAATCTATTACAGAATCAGTCATTCAATAAATGTTGGTGGCTGCTCAGCTTTAAATTAAGCTTTCACATGTACAAGCATCAGTTTCTAGGTTATATATTCCTGTAATTTATCTTCATGTCAAAAGTCTCTATGTTTATTACCATAAATCTTGTTATAGGAGACAGAATTCTACTCACATTTAATATTCATTAGGAACTGAATTAGCTATTGTACCTACTCTGATGTTAAGATTGCTGCCTTGGGGCACCTGGGTGGCTTTGTTGATTAAGCATCCGACTCTTGATACTGGCTCAGGTCATGATCTCATGGTTGGTGAGTTCAAGCCCCTCCTTGGTTTCTGTGCTGACAGTCAAGAGCCTGCTTGGGACTCTCTCTCTCTTTCTCTCTCCCTCCCTCTCTCTCTCTGCCCTTCCTGTGCTCTCTCTCTCTCAAAGTAAGTAAAATAAACTTAAAACTTATTTAAAAACAGGATTTCTGCCTCTGCTTTACTTAAATATGCGTTTTCTTGGAGTACTTCCACTTACTTTCATTTTCAACTTTTTTGAATCATGCTGCTTAGATTATGATGCTTGTTTATATAAATAACTGGGCTCTGCTTTTTGGTTCAGTGTTTAATTAGGGAGATAGGCCCATTTATATTAGATGAGATAACATATGGGGCTTATCTCCATTCTGACACTGTGTTTCTTGTTTGGATTTTTTTTTTTTTAATTCTTTCCCAAGTGGTCTTTTTTTTTTTTTTTTTTTTTTTAATGTGTGTGTGTTCAGGTGCATGTATATAATAAGTGCTTGGTTCCTTGGACATTTAAGAAAATAAGTATATGGCCAGAGGAGTTAAGATGGCAGAGGAGTAGGGGGTACTGGGATTTCCCTTGTCCCTCAAACACAGCTATATTGAAGTCAGAACTCTTGAAACACCCAGGAAATCAATCTGCAGAGTGACAGAACGATTTCCACAGGTGGAGGGAGATAGCTTGGTAGGACAGAGGTGCAGGTATATGAGTTGTGGGAGATAAAACAGCATAGGCATGGGGGAGAGGGAACCCCTTCTGTGGAGAGACAAAAAGGAGAAAAAGAGAGGCTGTGGATTGCAGTATTGAGTTAGTACAAGACAAGCACCTTTCCAGACCACAGACTGGGGAATGGGAAATACGGCAAGTGCCAGTTTCTACTTTGCAAACAGCTTTAGGAGCTGAAGATTGGAATTTTCAAAAGTGCATGACTTTCTCCAGAACCAAGCCTGGCCATGTGCATTGTGCCTTGGTAGGAAGGAGCCAGCCCCTGGGCATGGTAGCAGTCTCAGGGGCACACTGGGAGAGAACAGTCCCCTCCCTCCAGTACTATGGGAAGAGGGTTTATTGCCCTCCCTCCCCCAGGATAAAAGACCCTTCAGACACCACCCAAAGGCCCTTTATTGGCAGGGCTGAGTGGCATTACACCAGAACAGAATCTGCATGGTGCTGGGCCCCTTAAGACCTCCAGTTTTGAATCCCAACCGAATGCCTAGGAGGTGAGGGAGACTGTGGAGCAGGACAAGCGCTACTCTGTGAGGACTGCCTGAATAGCATGGTTTGAGACACCAGCTCTGGGGAGGAGAGAATGGGGTGTCACCATTTTTCACCCCATCACCAACACAGTGGGGCTTCAGTGAAAAGGATAGCAGCCCCCGGTGGAGGCGGACTTGCTTACACCAAAACCTGCCCTTCCATGCCTAGTAACTGCTTATCTACTGGAGTGAGATTGACACTGACCAAACCAGATGACTCCTCTTCCAGACCAGCACAGCTACCAGTCCCAGGCACCAATAGACAACTGTCCTGTGGTTTTGTGTTAATCTGTTTCTCTTTTTTTCCTCTCCCTCTTTTCTTCTCTTTTCTTTCTACCCTCTTCTTTTTTTTTTTTTTTTTCCTTTGAAATCAGACTCATAGTTTATGATTTGATTATTGGTCAATTCTTACCATATATATGTATTTTTTTCTCTGTTTTGCTTGTTTGTTTAATCAGGCATTTTTACTCTATTCTTTTTACACCTTTTCTATATCTCTTCCTTCTTTATTTTTCTTTCTTTCTCTCTGGATTAAGCCTTAGAGTTCCTTTGATTCCCTGCTTTGTCTTTGTTTTGCCCCTTTCATTTTTCTGTTTGTGGGGGATCAGGCTCCCTGCCCTTTTTTTTTTCTCCCCAGGGTTCCTCAACAAACAAATCAAAGCACACCTGGTGGGAGATCCAAACAATCCACCATTACAAGCAAGGAGAGGCTTTGTAGACAACTGACCAGTGGGATAGAACATCCACATATGCACCAACAGAGTGCACATAAAACACTCCAAAAACACTTCCTGAAGTACCAGGCCCTGGACAGTGTATGATCCTTTTTAATATAGTAGTACTGGCAGGTGCAAGACACATAACAAGCTATTAAAGCAGATAAAAGACAGAAACCTAGCCAAAATGATGAAACAGGAGAATTATCCTCAAAAGAAAACCCAGGAAGAAATCACAGACAGAGGATTGCTCAAAACATATATAAACAATATATCTGAACAAGAATCTAGAATAACAGTCATAAGACTAATATCTGGGCTTGAAAAAAGCATAAAAGACAACAGATAATCTATTGATATAGAGATCAAAGACCTAAGAAATAGTCACAATGAATTAAGAAATGCTGTAAATGAGATGTAAAATAGACTAGATACAGTGACAACCAAGATGGAAGAAAAAGAGGAGAGAATAAGTGAAATAGGAGATAAAATTATGGAAAATGATGAAGCTGAAAAAAAAGAGGGAAAGGAAATTACTAGACCATGAGGGGAGAATGAGAGATCTAAGTGATTCAATCAAATGAAATAATATCCATATCATAGGAGTTCCAGAAGAAGAAGAGAGAGAAAAGAGCAAAGGGTTTATTTGAATAAATTATAGCTGAGAATTTCAATAATCTGCGGAAGGAAGCAGACATCCAAATCCAAAAGGCACAGAGAACTCCCTTCAAAATCAACAAAAACAGGTCAACATCATGACATATCATAGTGAAGCTGACAAAATACAAATATTAACAGATAATTCTGAAAGCAGTTAGGGAAAAATTGTCCTTAACCTACAAGGGTAGACACATAATGGTGGTAGTGCAGACCTGTTCACTGACATTTAGCAGGCCAGAAGGGAGTGGCAGGAAATATTCAATGTGCTGAATGGGGAAAAATATGCAGCCAAGAATTTTTTATCCAGCAAAGCTGTCATTCAGAATAGAAAGAGAAATAAATGCTTTCCCAGACAAACAAAGCTAAAGGAGTTCATGACCACTAAACCAGCCCTGCAGGAGATCCTAAAGGGATTCTGAGTGGAAAGCAGCAAAGACTACAAAGCACTAGATAAATCAACACAAGCAAAAAAACCAAAAAACAAAAAACCCCAAAACTACAGATAACACAATGACCCTAAATCCCTATTCAATAATCACTCTGAATGTAAATGGATGAAATGCCCCAATCAAAAGACATAGGATATCAGAATGTATCAACAAACAAAACAAAACAAAACAAAACAAGATCCATCTAAATGCTGCCATACAAGAGACTCATTTTAGACCTGAGGACACATGCAGATTGAAAGTGAGGGGATGGAAAACCATCTATCATGCCACTGGAAGTAAAACAAAAACAAAAACAAAAACAAAAAAAAACAACAAAAAAAAGCTGGAGTAGCCATACTTATATCAGACAAATTAGATTTCAAAACAAAGACTGTAACAAGAGATGGAGAAGAGCATTATATATCATAATTGAGTGGTCTATCCATCAAGAAGAGCTCACAAATGTAAATGTTTATGCCCCCAACATGGCACACCCAATATATAAATCAATTAATCATAAACATAAATAAATGTGTAGATAATAATACCATGATTGTAGGGGACTTTAATACTCCATGTACAACAATGGACAGATCATGTAGGCAGAAATCAATAAGAAAACAATATCTCTGAATGACGTATTGGACCAGATGGACTTAACATGTATATTCAGAACTTTTCATTCTAAAGCAGCAGAATACACATTCTTCTTGAGTGTGCATGGAACTTTCTCCAAAATAGATCACATACTGGGTCACAAAAGAGCTCTCAATAAGTATAAAAGGATTGAGATCATACCATGCATATTTTCAGATTACAATGCTATGAAACTTGAAATAAACGATGAGAAAATATTTGGAAAGCCCCCAAATACATGGAGATTAATGAAAATTCTCCTAAAGAATGAATGGGCCAACCACGAAATTAAAGAAGAAATTAAAAATTATATGGAAGCAAATTAAAATGAAAACATAACAGTACAAACACTTTGGGATGCAGCAAAGGCAGTCCTAAGGGAAAAATACATTGCAATTCAGGCCTAGCCCAAGAATCAAGAAAAGTCCCAAATAAACAACCTAACCCCACACCAAAAGGAACTAGAAAGGCAGCAGTGAAGAAAGCCCAAAGCCAGAAGAAGAAGAGAAATAATAAAGATTAGAGCAGAAATAAACAATATAGAATAAAAAAAAACCACACACACA
Source organism: Panthera pardus (assembly GCF_024362965.1). Lineage (NCBI taxonomy): Eukaryota > Metazoa > Chordata > Mammalia > Carnivora > Felidae > Panthera > Panthera pardus. Next base: position 104,600,100 of record NW_026526732.1, read on the forward strand.
CATAAACAAACAAACAACAACAACAACAAACCAGTAGAACAGATTGATGAATCCAAGAACTGGTTATTTTAAAGAATAAACCAAATTAATAACCCCCTAGCCAGACTTCTCAAAAAGAAAAGAGAGAGGATCCAAATAGATAAAATCACCAATGAAAGAGGAGATATCACAACCAGCACCATAGAAATACAACAATTATTACAGAATACTATGAAAAATATTGTGCCAATAAACTGCACAATATGGAAGAAGTGGACAAATTCCTAGGCACCCACATACTACAAAAACTCAAATGGGAAGAAATAGAAAATTTGAACAGCCCATAACTAGTGAAGAAATTGAACCAGTTATCAAAAATCTCTCAACAAATAAAACTCCTGGCCAGAGGGCTTACCAGGGGAATTCTACCAGACATTTAAAGCAGAGTTAATACCTATTCTTCTCAAGCTGTTCCAAAAAATAGAAACTGAAGGAAAGCTTCTGGACTCATTCTATGAAGCCAGCATTACTTTGATTCCAAAATCAGACAAAGCCCCCACTAAAAAGGAGGATTACAAGCCAATATCCCTGATGAACATTGATGCAAAAATTCCCAACAAGATACTAGCAAATCAAATTCAACAGTATATTAAAAGAATTATTCACCATGATCAAGTAGGATTCGTTCCTGGGATACAGGGCTGGTTCAATATTTGCAAATCAACCAACATGATACATCACATTAATAGAAGAAAGGATAAGAGAAATATGATTCTGTCAATAGATGAAGAAAAAGCATTTGACAAAATACAGCAGCCTTTCTTAATAAAACCCTCAAGAAAGTTGGGATAAAAGGAACATACCTCAACATCCAAAAGCCATATATGAAAGACCCATAGCTAATATCATCCTCAATGTGGAAAAACTGAGAGCTTTCCCCCTGAGATCAGGAACACAACAGGGATGTCCACTCTCACCACTGTTGTTTAACATGGTATTGGAAGTCACAGAATCAGCAATCAGACAACAAAATGAAATAAAAGGCATCCAAATTTGCAAAGAATTCAAACTTTCACTCATCACAGATGACATGATACTGTACATGGAAAACCTGAAAGACTCCACAAAAAAAAAAACTGCTAGAGCTGATCCATGAATTCAGCAAAGTCACAGGATGTAAAATCAATGTACAGAAATCTGTTGCATTTCCATACACCAATAGTGAAGCAACAGAAAGAGGTATCAAGCCACTGGTCCCATTTACAATTGCACCAAGAACCATAAAATACCTAAGAATAGACTAGCCATGGAGGTAAGGGATCTATATGCTGAAAACTATAGGAAGCTTATGAAAGAAATAAAAGAAGATACAAAGAAATGGGGAAACACTCAATGCTCATGGATTGGAAGGATAAATATTGTTAAAATGTCGATACTACCCAAAGCAATCTACACACTCAATACAATCTCAATCAAAATAGCACCAGCGTTCCTTACAGAACTAGAACAAACACTCCTAAAATTTGTATGGAACCACAAAGACCCTGAGTAGCCAAAGTAATGTTGAAATGAAACCAAAGCTGGAGACATCACAATCCCAGACTTTAGCCTGTATTACAAAGCTGTAGTCATCAAGACAGTATGGTATTGGCACAAAAACAGACACATAGATTAATGGAAGAGAATAGAGAACCCAGAAATGGACCCACAAATATATGGCCAACTAATCTTCGACAAAGCAGGGAAGAGTATCCAACGGAAAAAAGACAGTCTCTTTAGCAAATGTTGCTGGGAGAACTGGACAGCATCATGCAGAAGAATGAAACTGGACTACGTTCTTACACCATACACAAAAATAACTTCAAAATGGATGAAAACCTAAATGTCATACAAGAAACCATCAAAATCCTACAGGAGAAAATAGGCAGCAACCTCTTTGACCTCAGCCATAGCAACTTCTTACTTGACGTGTCTCCGAAGGCAAGGGAAATAAAAGCAAAAATGAACTATTTGGACCTCATCAAAAAAAGCTTCTTCACAGCAAAAGAAACAATAAAACCAAAGGGCAACTGATGGAATGGGAGAAGATATTTGCAAATTACAAATTGGATAAAGGGTTAGTATCCAAAATCTATAAAGACCTTACCAAAGTCAACACCCAAAAAAACAAATAATCCAGTGAAGAAATGGGCAGAATACATGAATAGACACTTTTCCAAAGAAGACATCCAGATGGGCAACAGATACATGAAAAGATGCTCAACATCGCTCATGATCAGGGAAATACAAATCAAAACCACATTGAGATACCACCTCACACCAGTCAGAGTAGCTAAAATTAAAAACTGAGGAAACAACAGGTGTTGGCAAGGATGTGTAGAGAGAGGAACCTTCTTGCACTGTTGGTGGGATATAAACTGATGCAGCCATTCTGGAAAACAGTGTGGAGGGTTCCTCAAAAATTTAAAAATAGATTTACCTTATGACCCAGAAGTTGCACTAGTAGGAATTTATCCAAGGGATACAGGAGTGCTGATTTGAAGGGGCATATGCACCCCAATGTTTATAGCAGTGCTATCAACAACAGCCAAATTATGGAAAGAGCCCAAATGTCTATCAACTGATGAATGGAAAAGGAAGATGTGTATATATACATAGTAGTTTATGTATGTATGTATGTACGTATGTATGTACATTGTATATATACATACATACATACATACGATGGAAAACTACTTGGTGATGAAAAATAATGAAATCTTGCTATTTGCAACAATGTGGATGGAACCGGAGGGTATTGTTAAGCAAAATAAGTCAGTCAGAGAAAGACAGATATCGTATGATTTCACTCATATGTGGAATATAATAAACCTAACAGATGACCATAAGGGAAGGGAAGGAAAAATAAGATAAAAACAGAGAGGGAGGCAAACCATGAGTCTTAAATACAGAGATCAAACTGACGATTGATGGGGGGTGGGGATTTGTGGGGGTGGGGAAATGGGTGATGGGCATTGAAGAGGGCACTTGTTGGTTTGAGCACTGGGTGTTACGTGTAAGTGATGAATCATGGAAATCTACTCCTGAGGCCAAGACTATACTGAATGTTACATAACTTGAGAATAAATAAATAAATAAATAAATAGGAACTATATTTATGCTAGTGGTTAACTTTAAGATTCCCTTTATATTGTGGAAGTAGCTGTGTACATATGTGTGTGGGTATATAATTTATATTAACTCTTTTATATAACATATGTATGCATGTATATAGTAACATGTATATATTATCCTTTTTGTATTATATATGCATTTATATATTTCTTACTCTATATTTCTTCCAGGGATGTTTCATATAAACAATAATGAAATGAGACTTTCCTCCTTGTCCCCTCTCTTCTTTCCTCAAATCTTAGTACTAATGACTAAAGTTATATTATATATATTTTTTAAATTTTAATTTCAGTATAGTTAATATACAGTGTTTTATTAGTTTAAGGTGTACAGTATAGTAATTTGACAATTCCGCATATAACTCAGTGCTCATTATAAGTATACTTCTGATCTCCTTCACCTATTTCACCCATCCCGCCACCCACCACCCCTCTGGTAACCATCAATTCTCTAGAGTTAAGAGTCTGTTTTTTGGTTTGTCTCTTTTTTATTTGTTACTTTGTTTTGTTTCTTAAATTCCACATGTAAGTGAAACATATGATGTTTGTCTTTCTCTGGCTTATTTTACTTAGCGTAATGGTCACTAGTTCCATCCACGTTGTTGCAAAAGACAATATTTCATTCATTTTTATGGTTGAGCAATATTCCAGTGTGTGTTTGTGTGTGTGTGTGTGTGTGTGTGTGTGTGTGTGTGTGTGTGTGTGTGTATCTTACATCTTTATTCATTCATCTATTGATGGGCAGTTCAGCTGATACATAATTTAGCTATTGTAAATAATTCTGCAATAAACATCAGGGCGCATATATTTCAAATCAGTGTTTTTGTATCCTTTGGGTAAATACCTAGTAGTGTGATTTCTGGATCATAGGATAGTTCTATTTTTAAGCTTTTGAGGAATGTCCATAATGTCTTCAGAGGGGTTACACCAGTTTGCATTCCTACTAACAGTGCATGAGGGTTCCTTTTTCTCCGTATCCTCACCAACACTTGTTGTTTCCTGTTTTTATTTTAGCCATTCTGAAAAGTGTGAGGAGATAGCTCATTGTTGTTTTGATTTGCATTTCCCTCATGATCAGTGATATTGAGCATCTTTTCATGTGTCCGTTGGCCATTTGCATTATTATGTGTCTGTTAGATTATTTGTATATTGGGTGTTGAGTTGTATAAGTTCTTTACTTATTATGGATACTAACACTTTATCAGATATGCGATTTGCAAATATCTTCTCTCATTCAGTAGGTTGTCTTTTTGTTTTGTTGAATGTTTTCTTTGCTGTGCAGAAGGCTTTTCTTTTGATGTAGTCCCAGTAGTTCATTTCTGCATTTGTTTCCCTTGCCTCAGGACACATCCCTAGAAAAATACTGCTATGGCTGATTTCAAAGAAGTTACATTCCATGTTCTCTTTTAAGATTTTTATGGTTTCGCGTTTCATACTTAGGTTCTTAATCCATTTTGTGTTTATTTTTGCGTATGGTGTGAGAAAGTAGTCCAGTTTCCCGAACACCATTTGTTGAAGAGACCATCTTTTTCCCTGTTGTATGTTTATTCTTTCTTCATCCTAACTTAATTGACCATATAATTGTGGGTTTGTTTCTGGGCCAATTATTCTTTTCCATTCTTCTATGTGTCTCTTTCTGTGCCAATTCCATACTGTGTTAGTTACTACATCTCTATAGTATATCTTGATATCTGGGACTATGATACCTCTGGTTTTATTATTCTTTTTCAAGATTGCTTTGGATATTCAGGGTCTTTTGTGGTTCCATACAAATTTTAGGATTATATTTTCTAGTTCTGTGAAGAATGTTGTTGGTATTTTGATAGGGATTGCCTTAAATGTGTAGATTTCTTTGTACAGTATAGACATTTCACAATATTTGTTTTTCCAACCCATGAGCATGGAATGTCTTTCCATTTCTTTGTGTCATTTTCAATTTCTTTAATCACTTTTTTATAGTTTTCAGAATACAGGTCTTTCACCTCTGGTTAGGTTTATTCCTAGGAGTCTTACTGTTTTTGGTGTAATTGCAAGTGCATTTGATTCCTTATTTTCTCTTTCTGCTGCTTCGTTGTTGGTGTATAGAAATACAACAGGTTTCTCTATGTTGATTTTATATCCTGCAACTTTATTGAATCCATTTATCCGTCTAGCAGCTTTTTGGTGAAGTTTCTGGAGTTTTTTATATCTTGTTTCAAATCTGCAAGTAGTGGCTTTAGCTGCGGGTTTTTCATATTTGTGTTTGTTATTATGTTGAAGTATGTTCCCTTTAAACCTGCTTTATTGGGGGTTTTTATCATGAATGTCATGATATCATGATAAAATGATATCATGATATCATGATAATCATGAATGTCATGATTGTCAAATGCTTTTTCTGTACCTACTGAAATGATCATATGGTTCTTTTATTAATGTGATGTTTGATATTTATTGATTTGCAAATATTGAACCATACTTGATATCCACGAATAAATCCCACTTGTTCATGATGATTTTTCGAAATATATTGTCAGATTCAGTTTGCTAGTATTTTATTGAAAATTTTTGCATCTACTTCTTGGTTGCCACTTTGGATGCCTTTTTTTGTGTGTGTTTTCTGTAGGTAGTACTTCCAATACTATGTTAAATAATAGAGATGAAAGTGGACATCCTGTCTTATTTATGACCTTAGGGGAGAAGCTCTCAATTTTTTCCTATTGAGGATGATATTAGCTGTAGGGTTTTTTGTATATGTTCTTCATTATGTTGAGGTATGTTCCCTCCAACCCTATATTCTGTTGAGGATTTTTATCATGAATGGATGTGGTTCTTTGTCAAGTGCTTTCTCTGCATCTATTGAAAGGATCATACAGTTCTGCTTTCTTTTATTAACGTGGTATATCATATTGATTGATTTGTGAATATTGAGGCACCCTTGAAGCCCAGGAATAAATTCACCCTTGATCGTGGTGAATTATTCTTTAATGTAGTGTTGCCTTCATTTTTGCTAGTATTTTATTGAGAATTTTTGAACCCATGTTTATTAGGTCTATTGGCCTGTAGTTTTCTTTTTTAGTGAAGTACTTAGCTGGTTTGGGTATCAAGGTAATGCTGGCCTCATAGAATGAATTTGGAAGTTTTCCTTTCTTTTTTTCTTTTTCTTTTCTTTTTTGAATAGTTGAGATGAATAGGCATTAACTCTTCTGGAAATGTTTAATACAATTCATCTGTAAAGCCATTTGGCCCTGAACTTTTATTTGTTAGGAAATTTTGATTACTGATTCAATTTCTTTGCTGGTTATCAGTCTGTTCAAGTTTTCTGTTTCTTTCTGTTTCAGTTTTGGAATTTATACATTTCTAGGAATTTATCCATTTCCTCCAGATTGCCCAATTTCTTGGCATAGAGTTTTTCATAATATTCACTTATGATTATTTGTATTTCTAAGGTGTTGGTTGTTCTTCCTCCTATCTCATTTGTGATTTTATTTGGGTCCTTTCTCTTTGTTTTTTTGTTAAGTCTGGCTAGGGATTTATCAATTTTATTACTTTTTTTTTTCATAAAGCCAGTTCCTTGTTTCATTAATCTGTTCTGTTTTCTTTTCTAGTTTCTATATCATTTATTTTTGCTCTAATCTTTATCATTCCATCCTTCTGCTGGTTTAGAGATCATTTGTTTCTTTTTTCTGGCTCCTTTAAGTGTGAGGTTACGTTGTTTATTTGAGATTTTTCTTGCTTCCTCAGGTAGGCCTATATTGTATATACTTCCCTCTTAGAACTGCTTTTGCTGCATCTCAAAGTTTTGGACCATTGTGTTTTCATTTTCATTGTATCCATGTTTTTTTTTTTTTAATTTCTTCTTTGATTTCCTCATTGACCCATTCACTTTTACCGGCATGTTGCTTATCCTTCATGTTTTTTCATCTTTCAATATTTTTTCCCCTTGTGGTTGACTTCTAGTTTTGTAGTGTTGTGGTCAGAAAATGTGCATGGTGTGACTTCAGTCTTTGTGTATTTGTTGAGGCCTGTTTTTGTGACCTAATATATAATCTATTCTGGAGAATGTTCCATCTGCACTTCAAAAGAAAGTGCAGTGTATTCTGCTGTTTTAGGATGGAATGTTCTGAATATATCTGTTAAGTCCATCTGGTCCAGTGTGTTGTTCAAAGTCCTTGTTTGCTTGTTTCCTTCTTTATTTTCTGTTTAGATAATCCTTCTGTTGATGTAATTAGGGTGTTATAACCCTTTACTATTATTGCATGATTATCAATTAGTTACTTTGTTTGTTATTAATTGTTTTAAATATTTGGGTGAATCCACGTTGGGTGTGTAAATATTTACAATTGTTAGATCTTCTTGTTGGATTGTCCCCTTTCTGATTATATAGTGTCCTTTGTGTTTCTTTTTACAGTCTTTCTTTTAAAATATAGTTTGTCCAAATAAGTATTGCTACACCATCTTTCTTTTCACATCAATTTACATGATAAATTCTTCTCCATCCTTTCACCTTCAGTCTGCATGTATCTTCGGGCTTGAAATGAGTCTCTTGTAGGCAGCATCTTGATTAGTCTTGCTTTTTTCATGTATTCTGTCACACTATGTCTTTTGATTGGAGCATTTAGCCAATTTAAGTTATAGCAATTATTTGTAGTTATGTATTTATTACCATTTTGTTACTTGTTTTATAGTTGTTTTTGTAGCTCTGTTCCTTTTTTGTCTTCTTTCATGGTTTGCTACCTTTCTGTTACCAACTTTTGATTTGTGGTTACCATTAGGTTTGTATATAACATCTTATCCATCTAGCAGTCTGTGTGAAGTTAATGGTAGCTTAAGTTTGAATCCATTCATACCCACCCCTCATTTTACATATACGGTATCATACTTTATATCCTTTCATTTTGTAAACTCCTGGAGTCATTTTTATAGATATACTTAATTTTACTGCTTTTTGATTCTTATTTTTCTTACTCCCATGTATGCTCTTTTCTTTTCCACTCAAAGAGTTACATTTAACATGTCTCATAGAGTTGGTTTACTGGTGATCAATCCCTTTAACTTTTGTTTGTCTAGGAAACTCTTTATCTCTCCTTCTATTCTGAATGTTAGCTTTGCTGGATCGAGTATTCTTTTTTTTAATGTTTATTTATTTATTATTTTTGAGAGAGAGAGAGAGAGAGAGAATAAGCAGGGGAATGGGGGAGAGAGAGAGAGAGAGAGAGAAACACAGAATCTGAAGCAGGCTTCAGGCTCCGTGCTGTGCTTTTAGTGTAGGGTACAATGCGGGGCTTGAACCCATGACCCATAAGATCATGATCTATGCTGAAGTCAGATGCTCAACTGACTGAACCACCCAGGCGCCCCTGAGTAGAGTACTCTTGACTGCAGGTTGTTTTCTTTCAGCACTTGACTATATCATGCCACTCCCTTCTAGCCTGCAACGTTTCTGCTGAAAAATCATCTGATAACCTTATGGGGTTTCTCTTGTCTTTCCTATTGTATTTTTCTCTTACTGCTGTAAAATTCTCCCTTTATCACTACTTTTTGCCATTTTAATTCCTATCTGTCTTGGTGTGAGCCTCCTTGGTTTGATTTTGGTGAGGGCTCTCTATGCCTCCTGGATCTGGATTTCTGTGTCTTTGTTAAGGGTCTCACTGACGTCCCCACTCTTTTCTCATAAAGAAAATAACCCAAAGGCTGGCAGAACCATTATGACCAATACTTTGGGTTTTCTACCAGGTATATTATTCATCTCTGATTCATTTAAGTCTCTTGCTGTGATTTTGTCCTGTTCTTTCATTTGGTACATATTCCTTTGTCTCCTCATTTTGTCTAACTCTCTGTATCTGTTTCTATGTGTTAGAAAAGTCAACTATGTCTCCTGTTCAGCTGTCAGCACAGAGCCCAACACGGAGCTAGAACTCACGAGCCATGAGATCATTACCTGAGCTGGAGTCAGACTCTTAACTGACTGAGCCACCGAGGTGCCCCATTTCCCAGATTATCTTGAGACTTTCCCTAGTTTTATCAGAAAATATTTCCCATACTACACACACTTGAGAACTTTGTGTGTCAGTGTTTTCTTCTTATATCCTTTCCTTCAATGAAATATTAATTGGTTGCCTACTATATGTAGAACACTATTCTAAGTATCAAATGTAATTGAGAACCCAAAGAAACAATTCCTGAACATATAGTGCATATGATTTAGTGAGGGAAAGAAATAATTAGCAATTATCTCATTGTCAAGACATTTGAAGAAACAGTGAGAAGGAAGAAAGTAATTGTTTTAGTGTATATATTTTAGGGGATGGGTGAGTAAATTGACCTAAATAGTGTGGTAATTTAGAATACCATATCTTATCCACTAGTTTATGTAATGAACATTTCTTTATTCCTCAAGACTCAGCTTATGTTACCTGCTTTATGTACCCTTTCTTCATCCTAGAAGGACATTTCTAATTACAGTTTTGAGGAAGAGTGTGGGTGTGTGTGGACATATAGATAAATATATATTCTTGTATTAAAACTCTTTAGGTGGGGGAAATCCAGATGATTAATTGTAAGCACTTACTGCAAGCCCAATATCTAGTAGACTATAAACTCATGTAAAATGTCCGTTAGTGTATCTATAAAAGACAGAAATACAAATAGAATTTTGGTGTGTGGTAAGAACATTCTGCTAGGAAGATCTATGGTAAGTCCAGGCAATAGAAAATAACTCTATGTGATTAATTTATAGTATGTGTGGAAGTGTAGTAATAATTTAGATAGAAAATTTCCTAAGTCTAACAGCAAACATATCTCATTGGTTGATTCAAAGGCACCTCAACCTCAGTCCATCTTCATACTCATGATTTTCGCCCACAAATATGATCTATTGTTAATGTTCTCTTTTGCAGAACAAGGCCTGCTAATCCCTCCGGTTGCACTAGCCAGATACCTAAGAATCAATCTTAACCCTTCTTTCCCTTTCACCTTTTATATTCAATCTATTATCAAGTTCTGTAGAATTTATTTTCTAAATCCTGCAGGTATTTCCTTTCCTACTAAATTAATTTCCTGTTGAATGAATCCAATATTCTATCTTTACTACCGCCAACCAAGATGTTGGTCCTGTGTCCTTATCAGCAATTGTTTCCTAATGGATACTTCCCTGTCTGCCCTTTAATCTGAACCAAACATCCTTAATATGGCCCCCAAGGCAACCCACATATCAATCCCTTACTTACCTCTCCAGCCTCATCTTTACCATGTCCTTACCCCTCTTGTTCTCCCCATTCCAGATGAGATGAACCTCTTTCAGTTTCTTGTCCTTAAGTACCTGTGTCACAGGGCTTTTTCACCCACTCTTTTTTCTGCCTAAAATGCAGGTACTCCTCTTAACTTATTTAATTTCTATCAGTTATTCTTACCTGAGTTCTGGTATCACTTTCCCAGCGCAGGCTTCAGTTAGCCCTTGAGTGCATAATCTCTCTCATAGATATTCTCAGAGCACTACATGCTAGTTATTTTCAGCAGTTATAATAATTGAAACTTCCTATTTTTTTTGCATCTGAAATTAATGACTGTTTTCCCTTTGGAAATAAACTCCATATAAGTCAGGATTTTATCTATGCTTACCATTATGTCCTTGGAGCTGAGACATAGAGGTGCTCAAGGACTTGTACCAAGAAAATTAAGTTTTGGAGTCAAATTTGGGAGAAAACATTAAATACCAAAATGAGGAATTTAAATAGTTATCAAATCATTTGCTTTGATAAGTATTAAAATTATTTTAAGTGTTTACAGCTGTAACTCTCTTGATTGGGTAAAATGAATTGGAGAGGTGAGATTTTGCTGTCAAGTACAAGCTAGGGCATTATCTGGAAAACAAAACAAAACAAAACAAAACTATGGGAGCCTGAAGTAAAACTGCTAGAGTCATAGTGAAACAGGTGGGAATGATGTGAGAGGAGTTGTCAAGTAGAAACTGCAGACTTTGTTGACTAATTGAATATAGAAGGAAAAATTTTAAAAGAAAGGACTAAAAATGACTCCACAAACAGGTTTAGTGCATTTTACGAATAGAACAATGATGAACCTGTAACGTACCTAGAGACTGTTCTTCTTTGGAACTTCATGCATCCTCACATTTTATTTACCTTTCTCATGCATTGTTCTGGTAAAAAGAGACTGCGAATCACCTAAAGCAAGCACCTGGTCTTTTGCTAAATTCCACATTCAGCAAGATTATTACTTCCCTGAGTTTGGGTAGAAACTTGCTTAAGTGTGTAATTGAATGATGACTTAAACATATCTGAGTTTTATTTCTAAAATTAAAAACACAGTAAGCCCAATTAAGGATCTTGCCCTAAAGTGATACAATTAATAGAGCACAAAATGTATCACCTAATATTTTCAAAAAAAGATTTTTAAATTCATCGTGTATATGAATAGTGTATAATTCTGTAAAGTCTAGAAATTAATATTGGATAGAGCAGAACTGGGATTAAACATTATAATGTTTATAATTCCTTCTGTGGTCTCAGGTCTGATCTCTTTCTACTCAAAGCTTCCTGAAATTTTCCCATTATCTGATTGCATATAGGGATTTTTAATTCAGTGACATAGAGGAAAGAGGAACATTCAGCTGTGTGACCTGGGATACCATTAACAACTTTTTCTTTACCTTTGTGGCCTACTGGTGATTAACTTGCTAATTTTAGGAAGGAAGGAAAGGGAGGGAAGTGAGATGATTAATTTTTTTTTACATTTATTTATTTTTGAGAGACAGAGAGAGACAGAGCACAGAGAGAGACAGAGCACAGACAGGGAGAGGCAAAGAGAGAAGGAGACACAGAATCTGAAGACATAGGCTCCAGGCTCTGTGCTGTCAGCACAGAGCCCCAGGCGTGGCTCGAACCCACAGACTGTCAGATCATGACCTGAGCCGAAGTCTGATGCTTAACCGACTGAGCCACCCAGGCGCCCCGAGATGGTTGATTTTTAATTTCCATTATTTAGAACACAGAAAAAAGTCAACGGATTAAACTGGTAACATAGGAAAGAAAGTAGAGGGAAAGGCATGGAGAAACCGCTACTCAAATATAGAGGTGGATTGTTAAAGGTGATTAGATCGATGCCTCAAGAAGAAAATGGATGAGCACTGGGTGTCATATGGAAGCCCATTTGACAATAATTTACATAAAAAATAAATTTAAAAAAATGAAATGGAGGCAAAGGGAGCAATTAGAAAAAAGGTGGGAGAAAGAGTGAGAAAGAGATGGAAGGTGGAGATTGGGAGAGGAATTGAGAGACTAAGAGAAAAGAGGAATCATTTCAGTCTCAGCTACTGTGCTGTTATGGATGTGCATCAGTGAAACAAACTTGTGGGCTTCATGCGTGACTAAGAGTCATCCCTAAAGAGATGACAAATAAATCAGTTTATGCCCCACTTGAAAAGTAACAAGTAAGCCCTTATTCTTTCTGGGTGGTCATTACTGGTTCTAACTGCATTATCGGTAATTATTAGAGAAGTGACAGTATTTTAGGAAAGATGGGATTGTACATCTCAAATAAGACAGTGGCTCTAAAGAAGAAAATGCCTTTTATGACCAGGGAATGTCTGTTGTCTTCCTAGGTGAGGCATAAGGTGACTCTTTTGAGAATCAAGTGCCCCGTATCTTTTTAGGAATGTAGTCCAAGGTCCATGTTCACTTGAGTTTGGAACATGGGATCATAACCCACTCTCTCTCATTAAGTGATTTGTTATCTGATTAATGTATTTTCCAGGTCCTTTATTTTCAAAGCCCTTCTTAATCTTGAGCTTCTAAAACAGTAGGAGTAGACTCCCAGTTATGTGTAGCAGAAAGCAGAGGGACCAGGGCCTGAGGAACTTTTGGAAATTCAAATACAAATTCTAAAATTACCCAACTTAAAATTTTATCAAATCAAATTATTCGTGGTCATTGTTACCTTGAAAGTTCTACCTCAGAAAAGTCTTAGTCGTTGTCTTAGAATCTCAGCAACCAAAAGGAGGAGCCTCATTGAGCCACTAGTAGCAGAATCCTCTGTCAGAGTGTAAGACAGAATCCTGTGCTCAAGCATGGCCAACGAAGAAGAATATCAGGGAGCAGGACTAGAAATAGGCATTTTTTTAAAAAAGTACAAGAGGGTTTTGTTTTGTTTTGTTTTGTTTTCTTGTTTTTTGTGTTTTTGTTTTGTTTTGTTTTGTTTTTGTAAATGCCTTCTTTTGTTTAGGAACCAAGGTCTCAAACTGGAACAGTCTAAAGCTTTGGTTTTCACTTTTTAACAATTTTATTAAAAGCCTTTTCCTTCTATTGAACTCCTGTCTTTTCCTAATGTCCTGCCCTTTTTCTTAATTCTGTAGAACAAAAGCAAATAGAATCCCTCGTTAGAAGATAATTCTTCAAATAATCACAACAATGTGATAATGTATCTTCTTCATTAGTCTCACCTTCCAAATTGCTTCAATTATTCTCCATATGGCATGATTTATAGTGCCTTCAAGATTGCTTTTGACAATGTGAAAAGACTATACTTACCAATTTATGTTATAATCACAAATGTAGTTTGGTATACATGTTGGGAGTATGCTATAAGTCTTCAATTTCAAACCTCAAATCCCATTAAATTATGCTTCTTCCACTATAATTTTCTTTTTTTTATTTTTTTAATGTTAATTTTTATATTGGAGAGAGAGAGACAGACAGAGCGTGAGCAGGTGAAGGGCAGAGAGACAGAGACAGAATCTGAAGCAAGCTCCAGGATCTGAGCTGTGAGCTGTCAGCAAAGAGCCTGATGCAGGGCTCGAACTCGTGAGCAGTGAGATCACGACCTGAGCTGAAGTTGGACGCTTAACTGACTGAGCCACCCAGGCACCCCTATAATTTTCTTTTTATATCATTTCACCACATTTGCATCTGGGAAACAGACGCAGTTTTGCTGTATTCTATATTTAAAAAAAATAAGTGTGGGGCACCTGAGTGGCTCAGTCAGTTGGGCATCTGAATTCATGTCCGGTGGTGATCTCACATTCCTTGAGTCCGAGCCCCACATTGGGGTCTGCACTGACAGCTTAGAGCCTGAAGCCCGCTTCTGATTCTGTGTCTCCCTTTCTCTCTGCCCCTCCCCTACTCGCACTCTGTCTCTCTCAAAAATAAAAGAAAAACATTAAAAATATTAAAAAAAATAAGTGTGCTATATAACACAGTTTCTTTTGACATTTACCATTTTAAAGTATATGTTTGTCATTTTTGAGAATTAAAGGGGGAGTCATTCACTTCCTTTTTTATAAAGCAGAGGCATTATCTAACTTTAAATAATGTTACACCTTCAAATACTCACAAGTCACAAGGCTCTGTCCAATGTATAAAACATGATGGACCTAGATTGTAATTTTTAAATTATCACAAAACAGGGGTGACTGGGTGGCTCAGTCAGTTAAGCATCCGACTCTTGATTTCGGCTCAGGTCATGATCTCGCCATTGGTGATGAGACAGAGCCTCTTATCGGGCTCCACACTGACGGTGCAGAGCCTCCTTGGGATTCTCTCTCCTCTCTATCCCCACTCATGCTTGCTCTCTCTCTCTCTCTCTCAAAATAAATAAACTTTAAAAAAATCACAAAACAAATCACCTTATATATGTTTGTGGCCATAGTCTGAATGTTTGTGTCTTTCCCACATTCCTGTATTGAAAGCCTAGTCTCAAACATGATGGTGTTTGGAGGTAGGACATTTTGGAGGTGATTAGGTTATGAAGGCAGTGCTCTAGTGGATTAGAGTAGTGCTGTTATAAAAGAGACCCCAGAAAGGAAGCCTCCCCCTTTCCCCGTGTGAAGACACAGTCACCTACGGACCAGGAAGCAGGCTTTCACCAGGTAACAAATGTGCGTATGCTTGGATCTTAGAATTTCCAGCCTCCAGAACTATGAGGAATAAATTTCTGTTGTTTATAAGCAGCTACTCAGTCCATTCAGACTGACTCCATTTGTCAAATCTATCTATCTATCTATCTATCTATCTATCTATCTATCTATCTATCTATGTATCTATCCATCCATCTATTCATTCATTCAATAGACATGTCTCAGTCATAGATAAGGAATTAGAAAAAGTTGTAGTTAGAACTATTAACACAGTGACTTGGATTCTGTTTTCTATGTTTAGGGCATAGAGGGAGCACTTTAGTAAAATAATGGAGAATAATAATTGTTTTGCTAAATATATACATACACACACACACACATATATATACATATACACACACATATAAATACACACATACATATATACATATACACACATACATATATATATTTTTTTAGTGAAAGGTTTTTTGGCCACTAATATGCATATTTTTTTAAATGATTATTATTTTTTTCTTCTGAAAATGTTTGATTTCTGCTAGACACTGCAGCAGGCAGGTAGCTAAGACTGGTGTAGCAAATTTTCAGTCAAATTTTATCACTGTAAATGTTTTGCCTGTGAGTTCATTAATAAATAAGGGAGCTGGATGACATCAAATGGATAAAAATATTTGTAAAGTAGTTAATCATTTTGTACTCCCGTTGCTCTCCAATCAGGAAAGCACTTTTAGGATTACTATAAACCACAAAAGTGGGAAGGGAAAATTACATAATGCATAAATTGGTTAAAGCATTTTTTAGAGAACTACAGCAATTAACTTTGTTCCCATTGTTTCAGTTTCTGGGCTAATTAGCCAAAGTGGCTAAAGAAAAAGAAATTATCATCAGTAGCCCTGTATCAAATAAATACAATAAATTCTAAAAGCTTTGACATAGAGCCCTATATTTAGGGAAAGCCGAGAAAAGGAGAGGTGAACTGGAACTCACACTTGGGCAACCAGTGTTTCCCTCACCCTAATCCTAACTTTGACCTGAAAGCTAGATTCCCCAATCTCCACCCTGAGATTTGTATTTAATATGGTAGAGCCAGGATATTGGAATCTTTAAAAATCTCCCCAAGAGATCGTAGAGTACAGCCACATCAAATGAACTGACAAATGATTAGTTATTTAGCTTAGGGATTCCAGAAGAAAACAAATAAATAACCACCTCACAGCACTTGTCATACATCAAATTACAAATATGAAGTATCTCCACATATTTAGACATATAAGCAATCTTGAATACTTGTATCATATCAGTAATTTTTATTGGTTAGTCATGAAGGGGAGGGAGCATTACTATTTCATAGGATGACTTGAAAATCAAGCTTTTCTGGGGCCCCTGGGTGGCTCAGTTGGTTAAGCAGCCAACTCTTGGTTTCAGCTCAGGTCATGATTTTGTGGTTCCTGAGATTGAGCCCCATGTCAGTCTTGCCCTGACAACAGGGAACCTGCCTGGGATTCCCTCTTTCCTCTCTCCCTCCCCCTCCCCCTGCTAGTGTGTGTACTCTCTCAAAATAAATAAATAAATATTCTTAAAAAATAAAATAAAATTAAGTTTTTCTTATTTATATAATTCTGTGGTAAACATAGATTTAGTTTATCTCAAATTATTCCAGTTGTTGGGAAGAAAAGAGGGCATGCTAACCTGGAAGTTATTTATGACTCTGTCCAAAGCAATTTATATTAAAATATAATGATGTTAGAATTACATTAGATAAAGATATCAATAGAATTTAAAATTTAGGCCCATCTTCTATGGTCTACATCAAAAGTTGGCAAATGTTTTCTGTAAAGGGCCAGAGAGTAACTGTTGTATGTTTTGTGGGCTGTATGGTCTCCATCACTGATCAGCCCTGCCATTGTAGCATAAAGTTGGCATAAATGAATGAGCATGGCCATGTTCCCATTCAGCTGTATTTATTATTTATAAAAAAACAGATGGTGGACTGGTTTTGGACCACAGGCCAGGCCATATTTTGCCAAACCCTAATTTACATTAGTTGAACTCTCCCTCATTTTTGAGTCTGGTAGTAAATGTTTAAATAGCAGAAATGTGTATTGAAGGCATCATTTGTGATCTTTTGGGGCTGGTCCAGCTAGAGTGACACTGGTGAGTGGAGTGGGACACTGGCATCAGGCACAAATTTCAGGAGCACCCCCTCAAAAAAAAACCTTAGTAACTAAGATAGGTAATATTTATGCTATATTAAAACAAAGCAAAACAGAAAGACAAAAAATGGCAAGCTGCAGCCCAAAGGTCCACTGTCTGCTGTTGTAAACAAAGTTTTTATTTGAACCAGGGCTAAGATTAAGTTGAGGTTAGAGGAGCAGGGTCGTGCAAGTGAAGAGTGGGATCATGTCTATAAAATTTTTATATTTTGTACATTATGGCTTTTTTGCATTGATGTTGATTATTTTTTTTTAAGTTTATTTATTTTTTTTATTTTGAAGTGGAAGCAGATAGAGAAGGAGAGAGAGAGAATCCCAAGTAGGCTCCATGTTGTCACCACGGAGCCTGACGTGGGGCTTAGTCTCATGGTTCATGAGATTGTGACCTGAGCCAAAATTAAGAGTTGGATGCTTAACTGACTGAGTCACCCAGGAGCCCCTTGTTTTTGTTTTTTTAATAGAGCAATACATGTTATTTATCTTAAGAACTCAGTTTGGCTCTTCAGATTTTGTTTCCAAGGCAAGTCCTTCACTTTCATCACCCTGCTTGCGACCCGGTTTTGGTTGACATACTTTAGCATCACCAACATAATTTCTTAAAATATTTACAAACGACCTTAATACATTTACTTATGATCATATTCTGTGATAGTTCTAGACTATTTAAAGTATTTCCCCTCTAATAGGTCTTGATTGAGAGGTTCCCAGTGTGCTGAAAATGAGTTGCAGGTTTACCTTTGAGAAAGTTAGATATTGCCTGGCATACAAACAGTATAATTTTGTTATGTGCCTGCCACAAAATATGTTAGAAAACTCAGGCTATGTGACTGATTTGACACTTCCATTAACCACTACTAGCTTTATGAGAAGATCTGGTTTTTTGTTACATTTTGTTTTAACTTATTTTTTAACTTACTTGTATTCTATTTTCAATTGATATATCATGTGTTCATTGATGTTCAAAACTCTATACCTAATACACTTGTTAAATCTCTGTGTTGTACAACTGAAACTAATGTAACATTGTGTCAACTATACTTTGACAGATCATATATATATGCATATTTTTATATATATACTTACCTATATATACATATATATATAGGTTTGTGTGTGTGTGTATACATATATATATATATATATATATATATATATATATAAATTATACATTATGTATAATCTATACCTAGATATTTTTAGGTACCCAAAGAAGGAAAAGATCCTCATTCTTGGTTCTTACACTGTGTTTGCTGTGTAGAGAATATGTATTCAGTAAATACCTGAGTCAATTAACAAACGTTTATTCTGTGGCCACTATTGATTGGGCAAGATACAGTGCTGGGTGACCTCTAAGAAGCAGAAAAACTGTTCAGTAGTCATGGTGAGCATTACGTTAAAGAGAGAAATGCCTATGAGTAGGTAAATACCATAGAAAAAGAGCCTATTGCTATACTTGATTTTAGGAGGGGGGCATGAGAGGGCTATAGTTGGTGCCAGTCCATGTTCACCAACCACACTGGGGAAAGATAAAGAAGGTAAAAGGTTCTAATACCAATTCCAATATGTGTCAGGGTAAGCATTTTCCCATGTCCAACAATTCTCATGAAATCAACTGGGTGTCCTAGAATTCAACTTAATTTTGACACTACGTGGAGATAGCATCAGAGTCCACAGGTTAAGGGTTCAGTCCCTCAGGGAATCCTCCCTCATCCCCGCCCAGCCACACACAGGCGCACGTGAACGCGTGCACGCACACACTCACACACACACTTAAGAGGCCAATTTGCAAGTCCAGGTTATAACATCTGCTTCTGACCCAATGTGCTAGAGATGATCAGTTCCAATTACCCCCTCCTTAGATTCAATTAATTCGCTAGAACAGCTCATAGAATTTAAATAAACATTTTACTTGCTAGAATACTGGGTTTTTCTAGAATTCTGGGCTATATACTGGGATATAACTCAGTAACACTCAGATGAAAGAGGTCATAAGGCAAGGTATGGGGAAAGGGTAGGGAGCTTCTATGCCCTCCCCAGGTGTGCCTTTCTCCCCAAATCTACATGTGTTCACTAACTGGGAAGCCCTCTGAACCCCATCTTTTTGAGTTTTTAAGGGAGGCTTTATTATATAGGCATGATCACTTAGATCATTGGTCATTGGCGATTCAAACTGGAAATCAGGGAATGAGACCGAAGGTTCCAACCCTCTATACCAAATACCATCTGGTATTCAGGGTGGGATCCCTTGTCAATAGGCCTGCATGCTTAGGTGCTTTCCAAAAGTCACCTCATGAACATAACCCAGTTGTGGGGTAGCGTGGCTTGTTATAAATAACAAGACACCTATTTAACCTTTATGGTTCAAAAACAATTTCAACTGAGGACAAGAGACCAATTATTAGGACTGTCAACCTTAAGAAACAGTATAGTCATTTTAGTGGCAAAATGAGTTTATTTGGGAATAGCAGAAGAATGGCAACTTGGGAGAAGCAAGCTGTGATGAAGCATAGACATGTCCGAAGAGACAAGGGGAAGGTCGGCTTTTATTAGATTTTAGGAGGAAATTGATGAGAATCCTTTGAACAGAAGTTTACTGCAGAAGAACAAGAGTTTGAAGTTCTGATGGTTTCTCACTGGCTGCCAGCTTGTTAGCAGGAGATACAATTCTTATGGAAAAATATCCTCCCTTCGTAAAATAATTTTCTGCTTCTCTTCCTTCCGGTGGTTGTCCAGGCTGCAACGAGAGGTATGTTCACTTCTTCGGGCCTCCCCCGCTCCATTTTAAATAATGTTTCTTTTACACATTTTGATAAGACAAAAGATGCTCCCAGGCTCAGGAAGTTCCAAGGGTTTGGGAGTTGTGAGCCAGGAAGCACAGACAAAGACCAAATATATAAGAAATATACTTTGGTCATCTGGCCAATGATATCATTGCTATAAACCACAGTATTTCAGAAGGGCACACACTTACTGCATACCTGACTCTACCATCATTTCTTTTAGCTGGCTTCCCGAAAAGGGCAACTCTTCTCTTTATAGACTCCTTGAGGAATTGTGGCTTCTTTATGTCACATAAATTGTAGTAGAGTTGTCAGTATTATGTTTTAATTTATTTCCCTAAATATAGAAAGAAAGACCCAGGGAAGTTAGGAGAACTGGCAATGCCACTAAAATGTAAACTACCATTTTGATTCTAGGGGTGACTCAGGTAAGTCTCCATGCTAGTATAGTGACATGATTCTGTGCAGCTCATAGGAATGAGTTCTGAAGAATGTGAATCTTCCTAATTTTCTCCACCAAGACTAAGACCCGTATATAATTTTGAGGAGACTTTATTAAAGGTTAGGCATAAAGTAAGTAAAACAGACAACCTAATGGAAATAAAACAGTTGCTAGAGTTTATTCTAATATTCCATAGACTGAATTCAGAATCTCTTACCAATTCAGTTTCTGGCTTAGCAATTACTTGCTCCTGTTTCAATTGCTAACTCACTTCCATCACCAGAAACGTTCCCACATTGCTATCCCTGAGTTCTACTTCAACTTGACCTACCCTTCAGAAAGATTTTCTTTCATACTTCAGTTAGCATTTTATATCCGGCTCCAGGATTAAGATATTCTGAGGAAGACAAACAGTGGATTATCCTTCCCATTCTCTAGAATGCTTAATTCTCGAAAGTGTCAGTTAGTGCTCTATCTTAAGTTGTAATTAATCAAGTATCTTAATTATAACAGTGCATTTCACATTATTTGGACATTTTACTTAGTCTTTGAAAATATCAAGAGGATAGTCTGGATTCTGATGCACCAAATACCATCTGGCTCTTATATTCTTTTTTCCAGTGTCAGTGACTAGAAATCCCAAGTCTTTCCTTTATAGATCAGTCTACAAGAATAATTATAAAAACATCTGGATTAGACTAAGAAAATAAATTCACCATCTTTGTAGAGGGATACATCTGCCAA
This sequence comes from Panthera pardus, assembly GCF_024362965.1. NCBI lineage: Eukaryota > Metazoa > Chordata > Mammalia > Carnivora > Felidae > Panthera > Panthera pardus. The sequence goes on from NW_026526732.1 coordinate 104,621,279, forward strand.
AGTAACATTCAATTTATACCACGAAATAGAAAGTATTCCTTCATTCTGAATCATGTATTTTGTAGGACTTCTGTGAATTCACGGTTTTCATGAAAATAGTGATAGATATATAACTGCATAACCAAAATTTTCACTAAAGGGTTGACTATAATGCAGAGTAAGAATCAGCTCCAAGGAAAATTTCAATTTTTTCACTGAATGCATAAACGGTACTAGTAGAAAAACATATGTTTTTTTCCAGTGTACCGAACAAAAAGTTTGGTATTTCTGTATCTTACACAGATTATAATTAGGTTATGATGACTGGCCTGTGTCCCCTCTATGCTATATCCTTGAATAAATTTTGATGATTTTTAAAAGTGTTTATTTATTTATTTTGAGAGAGGGGAGGGGCAGAGAGAAGGAGAGAAAACCCCAAGCAGGTTCCATGCTGCCAGTGCAGAGTTCCACGGGGCTTGACCTCACAAACCATGAGATCATGACCTGAACTGAAATCAAGAGTTGGATGCTTAACCGACTGAGCCACCCAGGTGCCCATGATGATATTTTTAAGTAAGAATGGAGATAAAACTTAATTTGGATGTTAATACTTTACTTACACAATGTTAATAATATTTATTAGAACTTAAATTACAAAATCTAGTAAAATAAAGAACTCTAAAGTAGAGTTTACTGCCTCTAACATTTGGGCTGTAATATAATCTTTGGATGTGGATATATTTTTTTCCAGATTAATTATGGTTTATGTCAAATGCCTTCCCCACCCAAAATAATATATTTATGAGATAGATGTTTTTAATAGCCCATATTTAAATGTTAGAGAAGAAATCTAGAAAGAAAAATTGCATCCTTTATGTTCTTAAATTAAATAATAAATAGTGCCTGTTGTAGTAATTTATTGCTGCATAAAACACTACCCCAACTAAGTGGCTTAAAACAGCAACAATGATTTATTTTGCTCATAAATCTGCAATTTGGGCAGGGCTCACCAGGGAAAGCTCTCTTCTTTTCCATGCAGAAGCTGCTCAGAGGCTGGTGGTAACTCATTTTGTAGGGGCTGAAATAATCTGAAGGCTCTTCTATTCACATATCTGGCAATTAATGGTAGCTATTGGCTAGAACCTCAGCTGATACGTGAGACTTTTCCTTGTGAACACGACCTCTCACACCACAGTAATTGGGTTCTGATAGTAAGTGTCTGTAGAGGAGGAAAATAATTTTTCCTCTACATTTCTAGGTTCTTGGCTAAGCTCCCCCCCCCTCCCGCCCTATGTAATAAACAGATTAACAGGAAAAAAAAAATAAGTTTAATGACATGTATACCTCCTGTGTACATGGGAGATACCCAGGAAAATTGAGTAACTCTCCAACTTAGCTGAAGCCACCACCGTAAATAGCATCTCCAGCTAAAGACAAAAGAAGATGCTGGGAAGTGGGGAGGACGGTTATGGGAGGTTACCAGGAAAAAACACAATAAACACAGGTAAGGTTGTTAAGCAGATCTAAGTTGTTGCCTTCTTCATAATTGTTGATAAATCTTTCTAGAGAGTTAGTTATTCTTCTCTTCCTAATACAGAGAAAAAGACATCCTTACACATGGAGATTTCCCTTATAAATGTAAATGTGTCTTATAAAAGGCTAATTTGTATTGTTTTCTGAGCTTCTCCTGTGTTTGCAGTTTCATAAAAATGATCATCTTGGAATAATTCTTGTGTCAAAGAGAGACTTGGGGGTGGCAAATTCTGCTCCTCTTCTCATCCTAAGAGGAAAAACTAGAAGCGAATGGGAACCACTTCTGCCATATTCTATTGGTCAAGTTAGTTACAAAACTCAACCTAGTTTCAAAGGCAGGGTAGACAGACACCATTACTCTATGGTTATATAGCTCCCCCTGATATTTTAACACTATAGTAAAAAACAAAAACAAAAACAAAAACAAAAACAAAAACAAAAACAAAAACAAAAAAAACTACACTCCAAATTCCCAGAGATGTCAAGCAACCATTGTAGAAGTTATTTCGCAATAAAAAATAGCAAATAACGATCATCTTAAGACTAACCATCTAAGATTGGTGCTAAAATAACTAGCCATATCATCCAAGTTTTGGAAAATAAAATATATGAATTTTTTTTTTTACAAATATTACAACATTATGCGGGATGAAATTTATAGACGGTATATACATAAAATGTGAAATAGTTGTATTTTGTTAAATGTGATTGAGGGAACTCAAAATTCAGCTGATAGTAGTGCCTTTTACAAGTTCAGCAACTGACCCCTATAAAGAAAATTATCTTTTGATAGTTAGAGATTATTATATTTGACTAAGAGTTTTTACATTTTCATTGGTCATTTCATTATTCATAGCCATTGTAATCTCTGTAATATTTGAAAACTATTACAAAAAGAACACGTGCAATTATTTATTTATTTTTAATTGAAGTGACAAAATGAATATCACTTAATCATGGTGAGAAACAAGAATTTGATGGTCACGTGGCTGCATCCAATCTAGATTTTTCATTAAACTGCTAGAGAAGAGAATAGAAAAGAAAAATATCAATGCCTAAAGCTATCTAAGTTCTGAACCAGGGATACTATTTTTCCTAGTCACTAATGTCAAAGCAAAAGAGGCAATTATTTATTTATACTAGTCCAAAATTTCTGTATTCAGTGCTTCTTAGTTAGGCTTTGTGCTGATTCTTCTTTTCTCTCTGTCCTTGTTTTCAAAAATGTTCATGCCACATGTCAGATAAGAGGAATAAGACTTTGAAAGGAGTAGAAAACATAATGTATAAAAATGTTGGTTTTCTGTCACTTATATCTATCATTTATTATTCCAAGAATTCAAAAAATATTTTTGAAACGCTTTTATATGCTAAGCCTTGGGCGCATGTTGAGTAACAGTAAACAATACAGCCATAATCTCTGCTCCTTGGGGTTTATGCTTTAGTTGGAAAAAAAAACCAGGTATTACACAAGAAACAGCTTGTCCTACAAGCAAGTGATTAATGATAATTAAGGAAAGGTGCAATGAACAAATAATATCCCATAACAAAGATCTTAAAGACTTTTCCTGTTTTCAACCTTTAATTCCTGCCACTGGTGCAGGATATCGAATGGATTAGCAAAAAATGGTACTGCTCTTGTCTATTTTCTAAAGAGAAACTTTTATGGAAGCAACTTTTCTGAAGGGTAGAGTATAGTAACATACATCTTTGGCCAAAACAAGAACTGGGAGCCACATTTAAAGAGGGGCTTAGATTTGTATTACAGCACAGAGGATGTCACTCAAATTGCTTCGAAAATGAGGTCCTCTGAATTTATGTTGAGGTCCTAAGGGATATCTACCAACATTATAAAAAAGGACGAATGACCTCTGAGATTCATGTATGAAATACAACGAGTAGGCCATACTTCAATGTGAGCCCATTACACAGGTAAGCCCTGTTAGCCCTATTTGAGTTAAATGAACTCCGTGGTAATTTGCAAAGCAGTGAACTGCTCCATAGTAGCCAAAACATTGTGCTAAAGCAATGTACAATGTAGAGACAACCTTATATTCTTGGCCTTCAGGAGAAAAGATGAAAAAAAGGTGGTTATCATGGAGTGGCTGGAAGGTCTATGTTAACCTATGGGACATCTCCAACTAGTTTGTGACACTTTGCTGCCTCCATTTGTAATGTTATAACTCTATGTTATAAGAGTTACATAAACATGTTTTCTAGGAGAAAAGAATGGGGTTTGTTAATTAATTTGAATATAACATGTAAGAGACAAGGTAAAAATTGTATTGACAATTATATATTTCTAAGCAAATATGTGTTTATTATATACGATTAAGAGGGAAGGACTGAATTAAACATAAATGTATATTGCTAATGCTTCTCTAACACTGAGCAACAAAAAGTGAGAGCTAAACATGCATAAATAGTTAGGGGTATAATAAAGTATACATAAAGTTAATATGACATAATATACACATCATGCACTACCTGCGAATTGGCATTGCTGGTATGCAATTCACATTAATGATAATTTGTTTTGCTTTTGCAAATCAAAAGAAATTTCTTTTTGTATTCTCTCTATGGTAGGTCAAAATCAGCATCTCTATCAGTTCTCTTTTTTTGGTTCACATCACATTTACAATTTAAGTATCTACCCATTATTATTATCAGATAGAAGATATTTATTTGCCTCTGACCTTCTCCCAGGTCACAATCCCTTCCTCACCATAGATACACTTTATGGATCTTCGAGTGCATGCTCCTTGTTTCCTATGTGTCAGTATCCTGTTTTTAGAGGACTTGAACATGAAAGATTAAGCCATAATTACATTCCTGTTATTTTCTTTTAGAATTATAGCACACTTAAGCATTTTGTACATGTGCAGTTTCTATTCTCTTTATCACTGTATCCTTAATTTTATTGTTAATCAGTGTCCAGGTTTATAGTTCCAACTGAGATCATGAGTCAATATATAACCTGTTCTCATCTAGACAACCAACAAAGCCTCCACATAATTTTGTACTTATGATAGTAGCAAAAGGAAGTTCTGTGGTTTTTTTAAAAATTTTTTTTAATCTTTATTTATTATTTTTTTTTGAGACAGAGAGAGACAGAGCATGAATGGGGGAGGTTCAGAGAGAGAGGGAGACACAGAATCCAAAACAGGCTCCAGGCTCTGAGCTATCAGCACAGAGCCGGACGCGGGGCTTGAACTCACAGACCCTGAGATCATGACCTGAACCAAAGTCGGATGCTCAACTGACTGAGTCACCCAGGCACCTTGGAAGTTCTGTGGTTTTATCAATACCAGTGCCTCCCATTTCCATGGGGAAGGGTTCATACTTATATGGACTCTCTTTTGCTTGGGTCTTGTGGTAGGCTCAGTTTCTTTGAGTCCCCATCCTTTGATGGCACTAGAGCCTACTAGGGCACCTCTGATCTGTACCAACAGCTGTTTTTCTACTTCCATACTTCTAGATACATCCTATAATTGGTTCCCAACTCCTCTGTTCTTCTGCTTTGGTTTCAGATTAAGAGAAAACTTTGTGGGTGCCTGGGAGGCTGAGTCGGTTAAGCCTCTGACCTCGGCTCATGTCATGATCTCATAGTCTGGGAGTTCGAGTCCCACATCAGGCTCTGTGCTGACAGCTCAGAGCCTAGAGCCTGCTTCAAATTCTGTGTCTCCCTCTCTCTCTCTGCCCCTCCCCCTCTCACACTCTGTCTCTCTCTCTCTCTCTCTCAAAAATAAATATAAACATTAAAAAGAAAACTTTGAAAAGTACTTCACTGGACTATAAATTACTCAAAGACTAGGAAATTTTTTTGAACCTCTAGCCATGTATTGATTCATTCATTTATTTATTCAATAGATACTTATTAAGGAAACACTTAAGAGGGTAATAATGGTCCTGGGTGAAAAAGATAATGTTAAAAATGTTAGGCATTATGTCCACATCCCTAGAATAATACCTAGCAAATAAAAATCAAAAGAGTTTATCTTAAATCTTCCCTCCACTAATAGTGAATTAGTGTTCACTGTTGGTACTGATTTATCATCAATCATGTATATGGATTATTGTTTAGTCAATAAACAGAAAGCTCCTTAGATAGTTCAAGCAGGGGGATTGAATGCAGGAAATATAGGGAAGGAAAAAAAAATTGGGATACCTGGTACAGAAAAGGGAGCAACAGCTCAATATCAGGAAGTTTCTATTTCTCCAGGAAAGAAGGAAGAAAGAGAGATGATGGTATCCATCAGAAAATATAGTGACACTATCTCCCCTTGAAATAAATGCATGAGTCACACTTGCCCTGGCTGCTGCTGCAACTCCAGCCCCTGCTACTCAGTAAGAAGCTCCATGGCTGCTTTCGACTGTGTTGGGCTCACTCCCACCAAAGCTACTGCAGGATTGGTTCTCATCTGAACGATCTTTCCATGGAGATCAACCATAAACGTATCTATGCACAAACCCCAAAACAAATACAGCTACCTGACAGCACTGGAGAGTGAACAGAAATAGGCAGATACTGGAGGAGAGTCAACACTTAGAAGAAAGAAACCACACGGGGTAAGATTCCTATTGGTCACCTTTTTAGCCAGGGCAGTGCCACACGTGGCAGCTTTGACTCTAGCATAAAAACACCTTCTTGCTGCTTTGGAGAAACTAGGGGGCAGGTCAGGGCAGCCACAACGGCTGGAAAGTAAGGGGAACATGGAAGGAAAAGAGAGCACTGCAGAGCTTCAAAGTATGTAAATAAACACCACCTACATTTCTGGGGAACCCTGAACTAGACACATGTGAGGCAAGTATCAAGCAGTCCAGCTAAGTCTAAAAGAACAGCTAAGATTTCAGCTGCTGCCAAAAAGTGCAGAAGCAGAGTTTGCAGGTTGGATTTAATGGCACGAACTGCCTATTACCTATGTGGTTTTTGTTGTTGTTGTATACAGAAACATAAACCACAGAATATCATCATTTCTGCCCCAGGATGCAATCCAAAATTACTCAGTAAGTGAAAAAAATATAAGCATAAGCATAGGAGTTGGGAAACTTTTTCTGTGAAGGATGATATAGTGGATATTTTAGGCTTTGAGGCTACGTAGTCTGTCTTGGAAATATTCAACTCTGCCGATTGTCGTGTGAAAGCAGCCATAGACAACAGGTAAATGAAGGGGCATAGATGTGTTCTAATAAATATTATTTACAAAAGCATGTGGAAAATTGTATTTGACCTGTGGGGTACAGTTTACTGGCACCTGGTTGAGAACTCAATGGAGAGACCCAAGATGACAGAGATGTTAGACTTTGCACACAATGGTTTTAGATGGCTTTTATAATTAGGCTAAAAGACAAAGAAAAAACATAAGCATAAGGAATTAAAAGCAGAAAATTTCAGCAAAGGAACAAAAGCAATTTTTAAAAGAATCAAGTGGAGATACAAAAAGTAATATATATATATATATATATATATATATATATATATATATATATATATATAAAATCTGATATTGGAAGCAAATCACCTAATGGGTTTAAAAGCAAAGGGGAGAAACAGAAGAGTTCATAATCTTGAAGATAGATTAACAGAAATTATTATCTAGTACGAAGAAAAAAGATTGAAACAATAATTAATAAAGCCTCAGGAAACAAATGGACAATATCAAGCAGTAGAACATATGGTTAATTAGAATCCTGGAAAGAGTTGGGGAACTGTAAGTTGCTCACATACAAAAGAAACAAACAAACAACAACTAAACAAAATGCCAAGGTACCATCACATCAAACTGCTATAAACCAAAGACAAAAAGAAAATCTTGAAAGTAGTCTTAGAAAAATAAGCCATTATATTCAGGGTAATTTTTTTTTCTTCCAATATTTTATTTAAATTCAAATTACTTAACATATGGTGGAGTATTGGTTTCAGAGGCAGAATTCACTGATTCAACACTTACATATTAAAGTGCTCATCAAAACAAGTGCCCTCCTTAATCCCCATCACCTATTTAGCCCATCTGCCATCCACTTCTCCCTATCAACCCTCAGTTTGTTCTCTATATTTAAGAGTCTCTTATGGTATGTCTCACTCTCTGTTTTTTTGAAGTGTGTTTTTATTGATTTTGAGAGAGAGAGAGAGAGAGAGAGAATGCACAAGCAGGAGAGAGGCAAAGAGAGATACAGACAAAATCCCAGGCAGGCTCCGCACTGTCAGCACAGAGCCCGGTGTAGTATTTGAACTCAAGAACTGTGAGATCATGACATGAGCTGAAATCAAGAGTTGGATGCTTAACCAACTGAGAGCTACCCAGGCATATCTCTGTTTTCATCTTATTTTTCTTCCCTTCCCCTATGTTCATATGTTTTGTTTCTTAAATTCCACATATGAGTGAAATCATATGGTATTTGTCTTGCTCTGACTGACTTATTGAACTTTTTCCACCCATGTTGTTGCAAGTGACAAGATTTAATTCTCTTTTGATGGCTGAGTAATATTCCATTATATGTACAGACACACACGCTACCTCTTCTTTATCCATTCATCAGTTGATGGGAATTTGGGCTCTTGCCATACTTTGGCTATTGTTGATAATGCTGCTGTAACCACTGGATGCATGTACCCCTTCAAATCAGTATTTTTGTATCCTGGATAAATAACTAGTAGTGCAGTTGCTGGATTGTAGGGGAGTTCTATCTTTAAATTTCTGAGGAAACTCCATACTGTTTTCCAGAGTGACTACCAGTTTGCATTCCTACCAACAGTGTAAGAGGGTTCTCCTTCCTCTGCATCCTTGCCAACATCTGTTGTTTCCTGAGTTGTTAATTTTAGTAATTTTGACAGGTGTGAGGCAGTTTTGTAGTTTTGATTTGTATTTCCCTAATGATAAGTAATGTTATCCCAGTGACTACTAAATTCATACCGGAAACAATAGAAAGAATAGAGTGAAACACATATTAAAATGCTGAAAGAAAAAAAAAATCCTTTCCAGAATTTTGTATCTAATGAAATATCCCTCAAGGATAAAAACAAAATAAGACTTATTTACAAAATAATCTTGGATAATTTGCTAGCTGTAAACCTTCAATATAAGATATGCTCACAGCAATTCTTCAGACTCAAGGGAAATATTACCAGGTAGAAATTCACAGTCTCAGGAAGGAATAAAGGGCATCAGAAATTACAAATTTGTTGATTAACATAAAATATTCCTTTCCTTTTCATTTTTTCAAATGCAGATGATATTTTAAAACAAACTTTTAGGGATGCCTGGGTGGCTCAGTCAGTTAAGCATCCACCTTCAGCTCAGGTCATGATCTCACAGTTCGTGGGTTGGAGGCCCACACCAGGTTCTGTGCTGATAGCTCGGAACCTGAAGCCTACTTCAGATTCTGTCTCCCTCTCTCTCTGCCCTTTCCATGCTCAAGCGCTCTCCCTCTCTTTCTCAAAAATAAACATTAAAAAAATAAAACAAACTTTTAGCATTTTACTATAGAGTTGATAATGCTTATAGAGGTCATACATATGAAAATCATTGCATAAAGAATGTGGGTTATTGAGTAGACCCACATCTCTATATTTTGCATATTAATTGTAAGTAGAATGTAAAATTTAGAATGGATATTGTAATCCCTAAAACAATCACTAAACATAATCAACATGGTTTAGCAAAAAAGAACAAAAAGCAGAACATAAAAAGAAAACAAATAGTAAAATGGTAGACCTAAGTTCAGCCATATGATAATTACAATAAATATTAATCAACTAAATACCCCAATTCAAAGATAGAAATTATTCAAATTGAAAATAGAAATAATTCCCAACTGTATGCTCTCTACAAAAGATGTACCTTTAATGAAAATATATAGATAAATTGAAAATAAATGGACAGAAAAATACATATTCAAATAGTAAGCATAAGAATTCTACAGTGTCTATATTAGTATCGGATCAACTGACTTTTAATAAAGAATTATCATTAGAAATAGTTTCATAATGGTAAAAATATCAATCTATCAGGGTGACAAATTATACATGTGTATGTTCCCAATAACAGTGTTTAAAAATACATGTTTCATATATGCTTGCTTCACCTATTATTTTTTTTTTGAATTTATTTATTTAAATTCAAGTTAGTTAACATAGAGTATAGTATTGGTTTCAGGAGTAGAACCCAGTGATTCATCATTTACATACAACACCCAGTGTTCATCCCAGCAAGTGCCCTCCTTAATGCCCATCACCCATTTAGCCCACCCACCTCGTGGGTCTCAGGGATGATTCAATATTCACAAATTAATCAGCATGATACACCACATTAATAAAAGAAAGATTAAGAACCATGTGACCTTTTCAATAGATACAGAAAAAGCATTTGGCAAAATACAGCACCCTTTCCTGATAAAAACCCTCAACAAAGTAGGGATAGAGAGAATATTCCTCAACATCATGAAGGCCATATATGAAAGGCTCACAGCTGATATCATCCTTAGTGGGGAAAGACTGAGAGCTTTCCACCTAAGATCAGGAACATGACAGGGATGTCTGCTCTCATCACTGTTGTTCAACATAGTACTGGAAGTCCTAGCCTCAGTGATCAGACAAGAAATAAAGAATATAAAAGGCATCCAAAATGTCAAAAAAGTCAAACTTCTACTTTTTGCAAATGACGTGATACTCTACATGGAAAACCCAAAAGACTCCACCAAAAAACTGCTAGAACTGATATGGGAATTCAGCAAAGTCACAGGATATAAAATCAGGGAATTCAGCAAAGTCGCAGGATATGAAATCAACGTACAGAAACCGGTTGCATTTCTATATACCAATAATGAAGCAGCAGAAAGAGAAATCAAGGAATTGATTTTATTTACAATTGCACCATAAATTATAAGGTACCTAGGAATAAACCTAACCAGGGAGGTAAGAAAACTGTAGAAAGCTTATAAAAGAAATTGAAGAAGACACAAAGAAATGGAGGAGTATTCCACGCTCATGGATTGGAAGAATATTGTTAAAATGTTGATACTACCTACAGTGATCTACACATTCAATGAAATCCTTATCAAAATAACGCCAGCGTTCTTCACAGAGCTGGAGCAAACAATTCTAAAATTTGTGTGGAACCAGAAAAGACCCCAAATAGACAAAGTAATGTTTAGAAAGAAGACATCACAATTCTGGACTTCAAGCTGTATTAATAAGCTGTAATCACCAAGACAGTATGGTACTGGCACAAAAACAGATACATAGATCAATGGAACAGAATAGACAACCCAGAAGTGGACCCACAAATATATGGCCAACTAATCTTTGACAAAGCAGTAAAGAGTATCCAATGGAAAAAAGTCTTTTCAGTAAATGATGCTGGGAAAACTGGACAATGCAGAAGAATGAAACTGGACCACTTTCTTACACCATACACAAAAATAAATTGAAAATGGATGAAATACCTAAATGTAAGACACGAAACCATCAAAATCCTAGAGGAGAAAACAGGCAGCAACCTCTTTGACCTCAGCTGTGGCAACTTCTTACCAGACATGCTTCACCTATTAATACTTTAATTGACAGAATTAAAGAAAGAAACAATTCCACAGAATTGAAAATTTAATTCTCCTGTCAGCTACTGCTATTTCCCCCCAAAATAAAAAAGCAGGGTGAAATCCTAAAATATCAAAACAACACTATCAACCATGTGGACCTAAGGAGCTTTATGGAACACTAAAGCCAAGAATTCCATAGTTCACATTTGTTTCAAGTACACATGTACATTCACCAATGCTACTTAGGATTGTAGTAGCTGCTTCTGTGCATAAACCACCACTGCCACTGCTAGACTAGCAGTTTCCTTCTGCGTATGGTGCCAGAGCCTCCATTGCCAGCATTGGTGCATCCCTGAGCCACTGCTGCTAATGCGACTGGAATCTCAGCCACCAAAGCAGAGTAACTACTGCTGCTTTCATAGATGACTCCTAGAAACAAAACAGCATGACTTCTATCTCTCTTCAGCCTTCAGATATGTCTTGAGTTATTCCCCTTGGTAGAACCTAACCAGAATCCAAGTGGCAGGGGAGCCTACATAATACAGCGTGTCGGCCTCTGTGTTAGACGTCCAGAGAAAAAATACGTAAAAACAAATCGTTCCTGTAAATTACAGTTACATCAAATTACAACATCTTTTTTCTTGCATTTATTTTTTGTTTCTTATTTTTTGAGAGAGACAGATCAAGACAAAGAGAAAGTATGCATGAGCAGTAGAGGGAGAGAGAGAGAATCCCAAGCAGGGTCCATCCCACGACCCTGAGATCATGACCTGAAATCAAGAGGCTGACACTTAACCAACTGAACCCCTCAGGTGCCCAATATCCGTTTTATTGCTGGTGAAGCTTAATGGAAAAATATGACCTAGCCAAAAAACAAAATTTGACTTTTAACCCCTTCTCATTTCCTGTCCCCAAACTAGAACTTAAAACTCACTCTAAGGAATAGTGGATCTTAATGTAGAAATTTACCTGGCCAGCTCCATTGAAGAACGGGTCCTGACTCATATTTCCTTGAATGCAGGATAGAAAAAGCCAATAAGAATGTCAGTCTTATAAGTGAAAGACACATACCTGCACCTGTGAGCTATACACACACATACGTCAGGAGGAAAAAGAGCTGAAAGTCCATAATTTGACACATTGCAAAACATGGCAGCAACAGTTTTGACACTTATCCCAGCAAAAAGTGCAGACGACATTTCCTCCTCTTGGATTATGAGCAGTTTGATGACTTCTTTGGTTATTAGAGAATGGCAGAAGTAATGCAATATGACTTCTGAGGCGAGGTCATAAAAGTCCATTCAGGTTCCCTTTTGTTCACTGGAAACTCACTTTTAGAGTCCTGTTATGATGTGTAAGAATTCTCGCTATCCTGGGGCACCTGGCTAGCTAGCTCAATTGATAAAGCCTGCGACTCTTGATCTTGGGGTTGAGTATTGGAGCCCTGCGTTGGGTGTAGACATTACTTTAAAAAGCAATTTCAGCTATCCTGTGGCCAACGTCGTGTGAGAAGCCCAAATCACATAGGCTTGTTAACAGTGCCAGCTGAACTCAGCTTTCAAGAATCCTCTCGTAGGCACCACATATGTGAGCAAAATAGCTTCTGTATATCCAAGTTGTCCTCAGCCCATTGGGTCTTTCTGGCTGGAGGCCCAAGTCCTTGTAGAGCAGATACAAACCATGACCAACAGAACCAGCACACGTAACAAAGTAGTGTTGTTTCAAGTCACTAAGTGTGAAGTCTGTTAAGCAACAATAAATAATGGGAGGGAGAGATGAGTTAGAGAGTTTGAGCTAGAGGGTGGGCCAGCAGGATCAATAAGCTTTCCTTCAGTTTTCTCAATCAGATGAATGATTTCCTCCTTTAATTGACAGAATTAAAGAAAAATAGCGGAGCTATCGTCCCTTGTACCTTAACACAGGTTCCTTTTCTAAGGGCTGAGCAAAAACTCAAGGCGGAAAAGATGACAATTCTACAAATGGGAAGATAAAATGAAAGAAGGAATGTGTAAAATGTAAATTCTGTGTTCTTAAGATATTAGGTATTATTTTAGTGAATACTTACATCTGGCTAAAAATGCATATATTTAGGGGCACCTGGGTGGCTCAGTCAGTTAAGCATCCGACTTCAGCTCAGGTCATGATCTCACAGTTCGTGGGTTAGAACTCCACGTGGGGCTCTGTGCTAACAGCTCAGAGCCTGGAGACTGCTTTGGATTCTGTATCTCCCTCTCTCTCTGTCCCTCCCCCGCTCTTGCTCTGTCTCTCTCTCTCTGTCTCTCTCAAAAAATAAACATTAAAAAATTTTTTTAAAAATAATTCCAAGAGAATGAAGCAAATCTCTTTGGGAGAATGCAAATCTGGATAAATGTTCAAGAAAGCTCAGAGAAACATAAACATATTGAGTTCCTCTATGTCATGTTTGTTTTTTTCCATATACAAATGTATAATCATTTAGATTCTTGACATTTTTTTCAGATTCTTCACTTTTTAAAGAAACAAAATCATTGTCTATACATAGCACGAACAATTTTATTGTAAATGAAAGTATTTTAATTGTCTATTTTTATTGCCCTTTGTAGAAAAAAAAATATTTTTTTTAGACATGTTGTGGGCGTTTTCACATTATGGCAGTGCAAGAAAAAAGCCCATCTATATTTTTTATGAAATGGTGTTGATCTATCTACCACAACCGTACATTTTTTTAACTTGTTTTTCAACTGCTTCAAATTATTGGTCTTCAAGCTGCTGCCTCCCTTAATAGTCCTATTAAAATTAAACCACCTGCTTTCCTATGACCAAGTGAAGCTTATATTTAATAATTATGACCTCATTCCAAATGGCACCTTCTTGAAAGACTTTCACTGAAACGGAAAAATCAAGTGTTAGCAATAATGGAAATGTCTCCTGTTTTTCAATTGCTAGTTTATTTTTCTATTCCAGGTTACATGGTAGGTGTTAAAAAAATAGCACTTAACAAATCCCCAAATATTGAATACATATTATAAACAAAGCACTAATCTAAGGTGTTATCTTAACTAAAAAGCCTACCGGACAAAAAAATACTGTCATTACCACTTTGCAGGTAAGGAACTGAGGCTCATGTTCTTAAGATGATTGGTCAAAATCACTCACATAGCTGGAAGTGCCAGGTCCAGGATTCAAATTTAGGTATTCTGGTGACACAGTCTGCAGTCCTAATTGCCATGTTGATATCCTGTCGTATCATAAAATTCAAATATGTTTCATTATAGAGCACTGAGTGCCTAGGTTGGTTGATTTGAGCTGAAATCTTGATTCAGCTCAGGTCATGATCTCAGGGTGGTGGGATCAAGCCCTTTACCAGGCTTGGCACTGAGCATGGAGCCTGCTTAAGATTCAATCTCTCTCTCTCTGCCCCTCTCCCCCACTCCCAAGTTCATTAATATATATACATATGTATATATTTATATATATACACATATACATATATATGTGTGTGTGTTTCATTATAATTATTATATTTTATATTTATAATAATTATAATTATTAAGTACAAATGTAATACTACTACAACTATTTATATATGACCTTCATAAGTGTGCTCATTTTGGAGCAAAGAAACACCTGACATAATTGGAGGGCATGATCTGAATCACAAGGGCTCTGTGACAATATTAATAAAATATATTTTAAAGCTGTTTTATATTTATACATGTACAGTTCATTGGTGAAGTTTTGAAAGAACAAAGATACGTGTTTGATTTTAAGTAGACACAACTCAAACTTTTCTTGGAATGCACAGAAATTAAACAGCTTATCACTCATTCCAAATTTAATTCCCCAAGAAGCTTGCTAATGTTCAGATTATGAGATGAAACAAATATATGTTGAGAGCGTAGTGTCAGTATGCTACTTAAATACATAATATGCTCATGCCACATCAAGGATAGCTATGTATTTAGGAAATTCTCCAGAATACTGATTATCACAGAAAGAAGTTACATAGTTACAAATAAAATGTTTCTGATTTAGTACAAATCTTTCATGAAACCGATATTAATTTCTCTATAGAAATTAACTATCATCTCATAGCTCCTAAAATGCCTCATCAAATGGTTTACAACATTCTCCTGGTTCTTGTGTTATTTATTCATTTGTGGTATTTGCTCATTTACCTATTCTTACATATATTTACATAAATCATCTCTGTTACTAGGACACAAAGGGCCTAGAGGTTAAGATTATATTTGCATTCCCAGCACCAAGACATAGTGCCTGACATAAAGCAAGTACTTAGGAAGTCTTTTTGAATCAGTTTTTGGTATTTCCTTTGTAGATGATAGACACTGCTGATTATAAGCCAAGGAAATATCTTGCAGATAATATTCCAGGCAGAGGAAAGAGGAAGTAAAAATTCTGGAGGAAGGACTGAGCTTGAAGTATTCAAAATCATCAAGGAGTAGGGAGTATAATTAGTGAGAGGGTAATATTTGGCATTGAAGTCCAAGAATTAGCCCGGGTCACTCTTGTGCATGGCTTTGTGGATCCTAACAAGAACATTGGATGCCATTCCAGAGTTTAGAATGTAGGAAAACATATGGCAAAAAATGATATGTCTGCATATCTGCTTTGGGAATATATATATATATATATATATATAACCACTTAAATATGTATGTATATATACATATGCATAGAGAGAGTATGTACGTACATATATGTGTGTGTGTGTATATATATATATATATATATATATATATATATATATATATATATACAGAGAGAGAGAGAGAGAGAAACAGTGGGACCAAATATAAGACCTTCGTATTATTTCAAGAGACAATTAATTAATGGTAATATAGTCTAGGATGTTAAAAGTGGATGTCATGAGAAATATTTATTTTCTAGTTATATTCCAGAAGTAGAGTACTACATAGGTTTATTGATGGAAATAGCGAAGCTTATAAAATGATTTAGAGATAGCTTCTCATTTTTAGAGTTTTGAATCTGGGTGGATTGAGGTGCTATATCATGAGATAGAATAGAGATTAAATTTAATTTTAAACATAGTTTTGTGGTGGCAAGAAAACCCATATGTAAGATAGATTAATTACAGTAGTAAACTCCACTGATTTCCTAATAAGGCTGCCATTTATTTAAAAATAATCTATTTTAATTTCTTCTGAGACTATTTTTTAATTTTTTTAATGTTTATTGATTTTTGAGAGAGACAGAGACAGAATATGAATGGGTTAGGGGAAGAGAGAGGGAGACACAGAACCTGAAGCAGGCCCCAGGCTCCGAGCTGTCAGCACAGAGCCTGATGTGGGGCTCAAACTCACGAGCTGTGAGATCAGAACATGAGCCAAAGTTGGATGCTTAACCGACTGAGCCACCCAGGCACCCCGAGATTATTTTTATTAGGGTTTGTTAGAATACTGCTGGAAATTCTATAATTAAATCATATGGTGGAATATTGCCATAATTACTCATTTACTGTTTAATTTTATCTGTAATATTTATTAAACAGTTATTTTAACCTGACCCTGTATTAGAACTTCCTGAAGTAGTTCATTATGCTGTGTATGATTAATAATATAGGAAAATTGCAAGTGTTTTTTGTTGAGCAGATTATCACTTATCAATCCTAAGGGAGTAGAACACTGTGTCCCTGTTACATATCCCAGGGGAGATATGTACATGGGGGATAGCAAAGATTGTCAAATACCAGGAATGTAGTCCAAACACTTCTGCCCACTGTATCTTAGTGTTAAAGCCAACAAGAACACAGTTAGTCAAGTACTGGATGGAACAATGCTTTACTCATATAGAGAAGAAACAGGGTAAGATCATCTTCAGTAGTGAGCATTAGTCCCCCTTGGCCGGTGAGTCAATCCTAGCAGCCAACAAAGAACAAATTGCCTATGCACACCCCTCTTGTGCCATAGTACAAGGATCCTACCCCCTTCTCTTCGAGGGCAGATATAACATCGGGATTGGCTAGGTTTCATATGGCACATATGGTTTGAGCAAAAGAACATTTATCGAACCCAAAACAGGCAAATATATTCCCATGCATGTGCTAAACCTGGCACGGGCTGAATGGTCTCCCTACTTTGGGGAAACTGTTCCAAGTCACAGGCCCATGCTTATGTGGTCAAATGGGGGCAGAAAGACTTGTAGGCATGAGACTGACTTTCCCGAAAGTTTTCTATAGGCTTCTGTAGGAAATAGATTAAATCAGGTAAGAGGCCCAGTGGAGAAAGGGTAACTTGAACTGAACTAGAAGGGCTAAGTGAAACTGGAGCCTGATGAAATGTAAGGAAGGAACAATGGAATGAAGAGACATGCTAGGAAATACATTATAACATGTAGGAAGAGAAAATTTAGGACATATATGGTGTATATTTTAATGATGGTTAAAGATAAGACAGAAAGGACAAGCTGAGAGTGGCATTTTGAATGCCAGGAGAAGAAAGTTTATCTTTTGTTGTTATTGGTGCCACTTGTTAATTTTGCTTAAAAAAGAATAAGAAGGTAATAATAGTTTAAAACTATCCATTAGAAGAGGATATATAGACACTAGCTAAAAGACAAAATGGATAATTAAAATCCAGAGAGTCTCCAGGAAATCTGGTACTGCAATGCTTTTCTGCTCATGATTTATGAAATATTTAGTTAGTTCCTTTAAGCTCTTCCCATAATTCTTTCCATAGCTGCTACAGAGATAGAAGGATTTACTGAATTAAATTACTTCAGCTTCATATTTCTGCTAAGAATGAGGGACATCATCAATAAACTAAAACACACAAGAACTACGACCAAAATATATTTGAAGTAATTGTTTCGTTGTCGTTGTTGTTTTATTGTTTTTCTTTTTCTTTTTCTTTTTCTTTTTCTTTTTCTTTTTTTTTTTTTTTTTTTTACTGAGATACTCCATTCTTCAAGCAGAATGCACTTGTTAGGAGACTAAGTACTTTTAAAACATAATTTTCAAAACAAAGTAAAATCATGACTTTGATCATGATTTTGAACAATGTAAAATAATTACTCATATAAACCTAAAATAAATATGTCAAAGATATTACTTAACTCAATGATTGAATGAGGAAACCAGACAGATATTATAACTGGATCAGTGGAGAATCCAAAGAATAGATAACATTTATAGACCAAGAATATTGAAATGAACTTGCAAATGGTTGCAAGACTGGCTTTTACACAGGAGGGTAAATTGTTCCACCGCTGAATACAATCCATTTGTGTTGTCATCAGTTCTCTACAATTTAGCTCTAATCTCTACAGAGTTGTAAAATAGCTGAAAGAAGACAATCCTGAATAGGCTGTAGAATCAGATAATCTTCAGAGGCTCCAGTATTGCTCTTAAAGGATATCCAATAATCCTCTTATTTCAAACTCTTAAATTTCCCTTCACCTGTGAAAACTTCAATTAGAAAAGATTTTATCCGCATCTTCAGATATTCATGTTCTCTTGTGTGCTAGGCCAACAAAGAAACCAGCCAGTAAAATAACAGTGGATATCTCTGAAAATATTTCTATGAATATATCATAAATCCAAAGGTAGAATGTAGTACAAAAGAGAAATGTAATGGAAGTAAATGACTTTAAAGTTTGCACATTCAGAATGTTTTTTTCTATTGTTAAAGTTACCTACCTTGTGTAAGGTTTTGTGAGATATAGACAAGGACTAGAGAAATACCTTTTTTTAAGTTTATTTATTTATTTGGGAGAGAGTATGAGCAGGAGAGGGGCAGAGAGAAAGAAGGAGAGAGAGAGAGAGAGAGAGAGAGAGAGAGAGAGAGAGAGAGAGAGAAAGAATCCTAAGCAGATTCTGCACCAGCAGTTCAGAGCCCAATGCAGGGCTTGAACTCACAAAACATGAGATCATGACCTGAGCTGCAATCAAGTCAGACTCTTAACCAACTGAGTGACCCAGATGCCCCAAGAATAGCCCTGCTTTAAGCCCATTATATTCTCACTTGAGATATAACATATACTTGAAAAATAATGTAAGTTCCTAATAAAATCAATGCCAAATTAAAGATTGAAACAAAAATGTGTTTTGAAAGCTAAGAAAGAGGAGTAATTAAGTGGCTTATGGTGAACTGGGAAGGCCTTATTAGAGAAGATAGATGCAGTTGAATATTTAGTTAGGGTTAAAGTTCACATATATTAAGGACTGGAAGGCAAAGCTCTCTAAAGTTTCAATATTAATGAGGAAAAAAACAACAACCCTAGTTTGCCATTTTTCCTCTTGAGTTTGATGTACTGAACCTAAAATCATCTTATTCTGGATGTAATATATTCAGGTTTTCTCTAAAGAAAAACTATTTGGATAGAAAATGTTTCTCATGGGGCGCCTGGGTGGCTTGGTCGGTTGGGCGTCTGACTTTGGCTTAGGTCATGATCTCACGGTCCGTGGGTTCGAGCCCCGTGTCGGGCTCTGTGCTGACAGCTCAGAGCCTGGAGCCTGTTTCAGATTCTGTGTCTCCCTCTCTCTCTGCTCCTCCCCTGTTCATGCTCTGTCTCTCTCTGTCTCAAAAATAAATAAACGTTAAAAAAAAATTAAAAAAAAAAAAGAAAATGTTTCTCATGATAAGAATAAGCAAATACGATAGGAAGAGTTGGAAGAGAGTAATATTTATTGAGCACTCAATATATATTTATTTAAAATAAAAATACAAGTAAACAAAAATTCATACATGTTAATTTTTTTTAATTAGGAAATCTTTAAAAATTTCTTTTTCTTAAATGTTTATTTTATTTTATTTTTTTTATTTTTTGAAAGAGAGAAAGAGAGAGAGAGGAAGCATGAACAGGGTAGGGACAGAAACAGAGGGAGACAAAGAATCCCAGACAGGTCTGTGCTGTCAGTGCAGAACCTGACGAGGGACTTGATTTCAGGAACTGTGAGATTGTGACCTGAGGTGAAATCAAGAGTTGGATGCGTAACCAACTGAGTGACTCAGGTGCCCCAGGAAATCTTTAAAAATTTTTAAGATATAGGTATTGGTCAAATAAAGCCATCTTGTCAACAGAACACCTCTCTGTACCAATATAGAAGAAAGAAGAAATTATTTAATATTGAATAAGCATTATCAGATCAACATGCATGAAGGTGACTACAGTTCTGGACAGAAATTCACATAAACTTAAAACAATTAAATTTCTCTTCGATGGGAGATAAATAGATGTATCTTATGTTTGTCTTCTATGAATCTCATAAGAAAATTAATTTCAGAGATACGTGTTTGCAGTTCCAAGGGTCAGAAGGCCCATGACCTTCACATTGTTAAGTGAAAAGGTTGAGTCTCTTACTGGGATTGTTAAATTGTCAAAGAGAAACGCTACAGATAATAGGATGGAGAGGCAGTTGCTTCAATCCCTACAGAAAATTTTGTCATACTAACCTTACATAGGAAGATGTCTAATATATCTAAGATCTTCTCTGTAGCTCTTTACTTCCCTATAAATATTCTGGTATTTTTCTACTGACAATTAGGAAATATCATAAAATGAGATAGATTTATAATCCACAGGGAACTAGATCATCACCCAGAACAAAGCAGCTCCAGGGCTCTGCCATCATTCCAGAAGTAGGGCATTAAATTAGGAACGCAGAATTTAGAAACAAGCCATCCAGGCACATATCTGTACCTAAATCTGTAGTAAATATCTGTACCAAGTGATAAAATCCCAATTTGGGGGATTAAGATTTTATTTTATTATAATTTGTTAAAAGTTTAGTTATTTGTTTATTTATTTACAGTGAGTGAGAGCGGGGCAGGGGAAGAGAGAGAGAGAGAGAGAGAGAGAGAGAATCCCAAACTGGCTCCGTGCTGTCAGCACAGAGCCTAACATGGGGCTCAATCCCAGGAACCATGAGATCATGACCCGAGCTGAAACCAAGAGTCAGACACTTAACCAACTAAGCCATCCAGGTGTGCCCAAAGGAGATGAAGATTTCTAAAAATGGCTTTCAGAACTAAAAAATAACTTTATTATCTGTTGGAATCATGACACAGGCAGAAAAACTCTGATAGGGAGGTCAGTAAAATGTTTGAGAAAGGAGTGCAGATGTCCCAGAAAGAAGCCCCTCCCCACCCCGCAGAAAGAAGCAGATCCTAAGACAGGCTACAAATAAGAGAACTGCAGACCCCTCTGCCACCAGGACTGAGTCATGGGCTCCATCATGCGTTCTTAGGTTAATTCTAATCCGACGGGGACACTGCCAGAGCCTGCTTGTCAGGTTTGCAAGAACCACTGTGGCACTGAATCTGAAGCAGGAAAGAAGAACAGATTTAGTACACCTGTGAGGAGTCAGAAGGGGGGACAAAGTTAACAAGGACAAGCACATCAGTGTAGTGCTTTTCTATTTATTTGCACTAATTCCTAATCAATCCCAAGAATTATTCTGCTCAAATAGTGTTTCATTTGAAAACATCAGCAGTAGCATTTGTCTGACTGTACGAGCTTTCCTTATCCCTTGACATACCAACTTGCTGCCAATCAGTTTCTGTTTGTAGACATCCAGACATGTTGTTAAGTGGGTGTCTTCCACAAAACACGTGGCTTGCGATCCACTTCGTGGTTTATCATCTACTCTCAGTTTCACTTATAAAACAGTTACTTTTAATAGCCATTTCCTACAAACCACAATATGAAATACTTTTAGTTTGGCACAAGAATGACAGCATTTGGGACGGCTTGCTGTTTGTAGCTGTAATTTGCCATTGCCATTTTTAAATGCTGGAAAAATTATCATTTTGTAAAAAGCAAATCAGAATGCATTCTCATATTAAATAACATTACATAGACAGGAATGGCAATTGCATTGGTAAATAGACTTCTTTCTCACCATATTACAGTGTCTTGGAACGAAGTGTTCCTGACAGAGAGCAGTTTTGGATTAAAAGACCATTTTTCCCATTCTGCTACTGTACTTCATGTAATTAGAAACCTGATAAGGACAGACGATATGAAACAATTAGGGAGGGATAAATTGTGAATACAAAAATTGGGGCAAAGAAGCTCTCCTTACCCTAACTTGTTATCCATAAGCAATGCAGATATTTTTTAGTTGAAGCAGCAAAAATCAAGTTATGATGTTCCCGTCACGGCAATGCTTGCATACGAACAAAATTTTAACTATGAAAACAGGGTAGGCTAGGGAATATTAGAGAATCACAGCAGTAGCAAAGAAAAACAATATAAATAAACATGGCAAAATGATCTTACATGGAATATGCCAGTTATTGTCATATATATATATGACATATGTACAAGTTTGTTTACTTTGAGGGAGTGAGAGCGGGAGAGGGACAGAGAGAGGAGAGGGAGAGAATCCCAAGAAGGCTCTGCACTGCTAGTGTGGAGCCCAACGCAGGGCTCAAACCTATGAACCATGAGATCATGACCTGAGCCCAAATCAAGAGTCCCACACTTAACCAACTGAGCCACTCCGATCCCCTAAAATATATATTCTTAAAAAACTTGTCTGCCATATGGAAGGAAAACTATTTTTCCCTTTAGCGACATGTGGCATCTTACAAAGTGAGAAGAGATTAATCTCGTGTTGTCAAGTGACTAGCAGAAATCAATCAGTCTGTCAATAAAGCGCCCCAGAGCCCCTAACTCACTGATATATGTGCAGGAATATAGTCCTCAATTTCAACTTTATAATTTTGCAAGACAAACGGACAGACGAAACATCATAAAAATCTTAGATAAGTCATTATGTAATCATTTGTTAAACTGAGTGCAATTGCTTTAGCTCAGAAAAAAAGTATTGTGAGGGGAAGGAGGGTTGTGACTTTATTGGATAAGACTGGTAGAAAGACTGAGTTGATCTTGAGAGACAGATTACATTCTACATAGCAATGAGTGAAAGGGTTCAGGCAATTCCAAAGCTAAGGGAATAGCAACAGCAAAGACCTCAAAGTGGAAATAGAAATGGATCTTACGTGTGACATGAAGAAAACCAGGACGAGTACAGTGAGAACTGTATGTTAGAGGTTGGAGTAAAGTTCTTCATGAATGATTAAGGGGGTAACTGTGACAGCCAGACAAAGCACGTGGGTTTCCAAACAGGAGTCCTTGACTAGGATTCTAACCAAAGTCAAAAGAAACTCTACTTCTCCTGACTAGAAAGGAGTTGCTTGAAATTTCTCTCTCTCTCCCTCTCTCTCTGTCTCTCTCTGTCTCTGTCTCTCTCTCTCTCTCTCTCTCACACACACACACACACACACACACACACACACACATACACACCTCAATCTTTGGAAAAATTAGGAGGTTATCTAGAAGCTGATTAAGGTTAAACTGTGGAAAGTGGTGCAAATAAAATGTATTACCTACAAGGGATGTGCTTCCATTCTAAGAATTCTGAGGAGATGGGCTATTGCTTCCTGAGATGCCTAAATTATCTGAGTTTGTCTCAAGGTCATTTCAGAATAAAGACAAATCGAAGGAAACCAATAAATACTCACCTTAGGTTATAGATTCCTAAGGTACCTCCTCCTGCAAAGAATATCACTGACCTAAGAGTTAAAGTAATTCACTACCTCTCCCCTCAACTTCCACCACTTCTTGGCACAGCAAAATTGATTGATTAAAGAGGCTGTCTGGTTCTCCTTTAATGACCAGAAGCACAGATGGATTGATTGTCACATTAGCTGCAACTCCCTCAGAGGAAAAAAGTTGAAATAAGAAGATCTGGGCAGTTGCAGCCGAGCAAAAATAGCATCTACTGTCCATATGTTATTTTGTTTGTTTTCTCAGTAGCTTAGTTACCAAAAGTGGGAAATGATCATATGAGGCTATTGAACAAAGTTTGACCTTGAAGTGTTTGCTTCCTAACAAACCTATGGCACTAGAATTCTAAAAATAGTATAATTAATAAAATTAGCTACAGAATCCTTTCATATTAGGAAGATACATATTAATAATCATTTACATCTCCAGAAGACTACACAGCATATATATATATATATATATATTTATATATGTATATTTATTTATATATATTTATTTATATATATTTATATTATATTAATTATAATATAATTAAATTATATTATAATTTATTAATATAATATATTAATATAATATATTAAATTATAATATAATTAAATATATTATATATTTATATACATAAATAAATTTATTTATTTATTTATTTATTTATTTTGAGAGACAGAGAGAGAAAAAGTGTGGGAGGGACACAAAGAAACAGTATCCCAAGCAGGCTCTGCACCATCAGAGGCAGAGCCTAATGTGGGTCTTGAGCTCACCAACATTGAGATCATGACCTGAGCCAAAATCAAGAGTCCGATGCTTAACACTGAACCACCCAGGTGCCCCTGAAACTAAAATAATTTTAAATAGTTCACTACCTATTTTAAAAAAGTATTCTCTTAAAAATATGAAGTAAAACCACAGTGAACATTTCCACCACTCAGGTGACCAGTAATGGATATCAGTTTGTGGGTTGACATCTCCTTTGTAACAATCCTCTATATTAGATATATTTTCTCAACCCAATGGAGTGCATGCTCACAAAAGAAAGCCAATCTTATTAGAATCAGATTATATTCTATCTGAAATGCTGATCTGATAGAAATGCAATATCATATGTTTTCACATGTTTATGATGCTGTATGTGTGTGTAATTCCTTTCAGTGACACAGCAAATTTCATATAGTTACAATAAACTTAAAAAAAGAAGGAACAATGAAGGAAAACTTCCATTGTATTGTAGGTAGGTTTTCTATCACCTACCAAATTACCTACACAAATTTCATTGTGTAAAAATATGCACAAATCCATTTAAATAAATCTAATTATAACTTATATTTCAAAAGAAAAATGTTACAGTTAACCTTTGAACCTTTGAACTGCATGGGTCCACTTATGCCTCGATTTTTTACTGTAAAGTACTGTAACTATTTCCTGTGCCTTATGATTTTCTTAACATTTTCTTTAGCTTATTTTAAGAATACAGTATACAATACATCTAACATGCAAACTATGTGTTTACAGACCATTTATGTTATTAGTAAGGCTTCTGGTCAACGGTAGACTAGTAGTAGTTTCGTGGGAGTCAAAATTTTGTGGGTTTTCCACTGTGCAGATGGTCAGTGCCCCTAACCCCCACGTTGTTTGAGAGTCAACTGTGTGTTTAAAATGGCCCATCACCCCACCCTTCAGCTAGCTCTGTGCTCCAGAAAAATAGGCTAAGTTTCTAAGCTTAGAAGGACAGTGCATGACCCTTCTATAAATTACTTCACAGTTACAATAATTAGCTTTGTGACTAGCTTTATATTATGTGGCAATGTACAATTTATCTAAAATATTTCATCATGAATTAATATAGACATTTATAGTTGCTTTTAGACATGATTAAAATTATCCTAAATACTTTTAGGATACATGTGATTAAGGTTTTGATCAGGCTGGGGTCTTACAGCAAGTATTTTATGTGCTCTTTAAAAAAGCAATAAAATAATGGGGCAAAAACTCTGCCAAGTTATACTTCCTCAGTTCAGTTTGAAAAATAGTTTTCTATGACACTCCAGTAACAGGCTGTTACCACTTGTAGTAGATTTCTGCAAAGAGGACTACCGACACTTCCTCCCACACCTATATGCACCTGCTGCTCTCCCTGTCAAATCAATCTTTTACTCTTCCTTTGAAATCCAAGCTCTCTTGCACCTTCTTTTGATTCACAGAATATGGTGAAAGTGACAGTGAAGTCTTAAGAGGCCTTACAGCTTCCTTTTTTGTTTTTTTGGTTTTTTGCCTTTGTTATTTTTGTGTTTGTTTTTGTTTTTTGTTTTTGTTTTTGTTTTCAAAACAGCCACCACATCAAGAACAGCTAACTTGCTGGAGAGAGTTCCCATGAAGAGAAGGTGGCTTTGGAGGATAAGAATACAAAGGGAGATAGAGTAACCCAGCCAGGTCCTACCTTTTCCTGCCATCCAAGCTAAGAGGCCAAACATATGAGGAGAGCCATCTTGGAGTCTCTAGCTCCAAACAAACTCTCAGCCAATACAACGTAGAGCAAAAATGATCAGTCTCTGCTAAGTTCTATACAAATCGAAAATTATGCACAAATAGATAACTAGGTATTGGTTTTAGTCACTACATTTTAAGGAATTTTGTTATGCAGCGATAAATAATTGAAACAATCTCTTTCCAGATTTTTATCCTAGTACCATTATTCTTCCTACCATTTCTTTCCTTTATTGTGTTTTCTTCTTTTTTACCCTCCTCTCTTCCTCCTTCCCTCCCTTCCTTCCTTATTCCTTGAACTTTAGTGCTAGAAGCTCTGTCCTGGAGGCCATAAAAAATATAGATCTCAAAGCACAGTCTTTGCTCAAATGAACTTTATAGTACGGTAAAGAGAAATATGCTTATAAATGTCTAACTACAATCCAGCAATGATAGGGTTACACTTCAGGGGGCATTTAATAGTCTTCTGTACATAGAGTACTTCCTTTCTCTCACTGATGTTTCTCTGGGAAAGGAATGTGGTGAGAAAATAAATGTATTATACCATTACTAAAACATGGATATCAGTTAATAATAATAGTAATAATAAACATTTATTGAGACTGAATTCTTAATATTCAGTATAAAATTAGTTGAATATGTTCATTTTTCCAGCAGGAACAAAAGGAGAAATAGTAAGCATGAATGATTAACTGAATATTGTTCTTGAAATTACCTAAGGCAATGAAAAGTATGCTTCCTTTACCACAATGATACCTATGCTCAGTGGTCCCTAGGGACATGTATACTGACTTGATGCTATTTAAAAAGCTGTATATCTGAAGAAGGAGGAGGGGGAGGAAAAAGAGGCAATGATAACTTTTGAATGTTTAATAATTTTATAAATCAATCTCTTTACAAAGAGACTGTTTAATAACACATGATATAAATTTACAATGACAAATGTGTATTTTAAGAAAAAAAATAACAATTTTGAATGGGGCTCTGTGGAATGAGATAGAGAATAAATTTATGCTGTGTATATGATTTGCAAATCACCAAAAACATTCCGCTGCCCCCGTGAGGGCCGGAGTGGATACTTTCTCTGGGTACTGCTGTTCTTATCCTGAAACTATTCAAGTAGTCATAGGGCTGGGAATCAGGCTTCAAAAATCTCCCAAATCATCACAATGTAATGAAAACATTTTCTTAAATTTAGTATCACCATTTGTTTTGATGACTTAAGCAACATAAATAATTTTTGATATTCATTTTCTTGAGTTTGTTCATTTATTTGTAGCATCCCAATAGGTTAAAAATTACTCATTAGAAAATTTTTACGATATGATTCTGTTGTATCCATTCTCTTTCAAGTTTTGAAACTACTTGCAAAGGTAGGAAATTTTATTTTGTTATGTGTATATTAAAATATAAAATATACTATGAAATAATGTTTGTATCACTTATTTTAAGCTAATTATTTTTAAGGAACAGAAAACTCAAGTTTAATTTTTGCCTCTTCCCTACCTCCACAACTGCATAAAAGAACTTACAGAACTTATTTCAGGAAGGGAGTTATCACCATAAATATCTATGGTATAATATGAATTAAGTATGGTAGACAGGGAAGAACATAGCAAGGCCTGTTGGATCAAAGTCCTCTCTATTTTCCATCGTTTTCTGGATGACCTGGCAAACATTTGTTTCCCAAACATTTACTTTTTCCATGCTTCCTGTGACTTGCCTTCCTTTCCTTTCTGGCCCCAGATCCCTAACCTACTTGTCCTTAGTCCAGAATGATATATACCTAATTTTACCTGTATTTGGAATCCCTCATATTTATGTGGATTCCACATACATAATTAATTTTGATTCTCTCCTGTTAATCAATCTATTATCAATTTAATTCTTAGACTAGCCAGAAGAATCATGAAGGATAGATAGAAATTTTTCCTTCTCAACAGATACGTTACTTTAAAAAGGCATCTAATTTTAATTGATTTTTATAGCAAAATATATGTGGCATTTAGTTATGTCAGAGCATGTTCTAAAATATTATGCTGCACTCAAATTTTTATCAGTAAATAATAACTCATTTGACATTGAATATTTTAAATTTCTGGAAAACCTCCAAATTTGTAATGTTTTTCCTCAAAAAGTAAGAAGAAAATAAAGCAACTTTAAGTGTCATTTGATTAATAAAATTTAGCTCTTATGCAGCTAAAAATTTACCTTAATTGGATTGCTGGCATTGCTGAACTCTGATTAAATGCATTTGGATCAATGTTAATTGACCTAACTATGAAGTATACATCATAGAGTCACTCATGGTTGGGTAAATTATATCTCTTGCTTTCTTAGGACGAGTTTTCTTTTTCTCCCTCCTACATCATTGGATAAAGCTTAAAATCAGTTATTGTTTTAAATGACAACCAGATTCCAAACTCAAAAGATTATGTAACTGGAAACAATCATATCCAATCACTCACATATGACAAATTTTCATTTAAATGAGATACAATTTATAGACTTTTAACTATATTTCTGCTTGCTGTTTTGGTTTCTTTTATTTTTTCTGTATATAGTCAGGAAATTTTTTTTGATGTAGACACTTTTTAGTGTACTATGCCATGTCTCCTTTCAAAAGGAAAAAAAAAAGTGCCAAACCCCACCCAAGTTGTCAGATCTGGGTTAAGGGAAATGCAAGCTTACTCTTTCACGGAAGAAGACAAGGTTAGCTCAGAAATGCATTAGTTCTTTTTGTTTATTTCACATCGTGGAAGCAGGAAAAACATGTTGCTAAAATAAAATGCATGGACACTTCAACCTCACTTACCCTCATTACTTACTGATGCTGTTCTGTTGTCTTTATATATATTAATATGTAGTATGTACCAAAATATGTTATATACCACCAATCACGTTTAGATTAGGGAATTTATTGCCATCATACCATTTAATATGATTAAATTCCTACTCTTACCTCTAAAATAATTATTAATCTCATTTTGAAGCTAGAATTAAATGATATTCCCATGATTACACAACTAATAAGAGATGGTTTGTGACTACTCACCATGCTTTCACTCTAAAGCCTAGGTGTATTCACTTTTGCCCCATAGTCTTCAATCACAAAATGACACAGAATAAGCTTTGAATAGCTTTCCATTTTACCAAATTATGGTTTATAAATTGAGGATACCAAACATCTTTTTTCTTGAAATGTATGTTTGTGTATGAATTCTGTGGCCAATTATGTATTTTACTCATAGTAGACTTAATAAAACAATTTTCCAAAGCTGGAATTACATTTTCCCATCCACAGTTTTAATAGTGAGACATTTAGAATCAGAGAAAAGACACCTGAGTTCTGTCACACAACTGCTAAATGACGTGGACTCTGACCCACATGCTTTTCCCATTCCTGGGGGGCAAGAGCTGTGCCATAAACCTGACATGTAGATCAGCATCAGTCACATGGTAGGGCCACAGAAAACTTCTAGTGAATGGAGAAAACTTTGTAAAAATAAAATATTGTTTTCTAAAGTTAAAATCAAGGGCTCAGACTCTTTTTCATATGGAAACATTGTTTTTATATTATTTATTTATTTATTTATTTATTTATTTATTTATTCCCTAACACATGCTCTTTCTCATTCCATTCCTAGGCCTTCAGGGTACAGTGTCTATGGAAGGAGAGTAGCTACTACCTCCTATGATCTAACAAAAGCCATACTTTCCCTTAAGCACTGAAAGTCACTGTCTTAATTTATTCATTACATTGCATTGTCCTAATACCCTTTGATTGGTAAATAAAGAAAGCAATTACAAGTTGATTGTTAATCAGAGACTTCTCCAGCTGGGAGGAAATTAGCCATTACCCCAGTTAAATCAGTTTACATTCGGTACAGTACTCCAAAGTAGTGTTTTCCTCTGAGGCACTGATGTGGCAATGATCAAGCCCATCTTTAATATATAGGTAGCAGAAACCAAATAGATTGCAATTTGTTGTCAGTTATATCTTTTTTCTGGCCAGAGGCAATTGATTATTGAACTCATTATGGAGTCAAGAGTGTTTGAGGACCATCAAACACCAGGATCAACAAGAAAATGATATGCTGTGTGTATTCTCTGTGTTACTTAGTTTTTCTGTTTATGCGAAAACAAGAAAAGTTTCCTTGGTGACGACTGATGTAATCAACCTTTTATCATATATTCAAAATTAAGAACAGAGCCCAGCACACATAAAGAACAGTAGATAAATATTTAATGAATAAATGTTATCATATGACTTATTTTGAGAGACGTGGTAATACAAAAATCCAAAACATGGTCCAAATCCAATTTAGGTTCAATTTCCATCAAGAAGTGGAGGATCTTTTCTGTTCTTAAATCAATGTTTAGCATATCCTGGAGGAGAAAACAGAAATCTTTATTATTTCTCTATTTTAGACATAAAAGAAAACCAACAGTAACAGTAATTACACAAAAAAAACATTAAAAGAAAAATAAATTAGGTCAAATTCACTTCAAGTGAAAAGCCAACACTTTAGAATGTGTATAGTTAAAAATAAGTGCATGACCTTACCTCTGATTTACATGAGACTGTGATTTTGAAAACATTGTAGGGGAGGAAAATCTTCCTTCCTCCTTTCTAGGTTCCTTGGCTCACCTAATAATTAAATTGAGACAAGGAGATTAGCGTGATAAAAACAAATTTAATTATGTACATACAGGGGCCTCATAAAGGTATGAGAGGCTCTCCAACAGCCAGGCAGCTAAGTTTTAAATGCCATTCTGAGCTAAAGAGAAAGGGAGTAGAAATATGGGATTTCAAAGGAGAATAAAATTCATAGGATGATTGGAAGAACAAAAGTTTGGGAAACAAAAGTTTGCCATGCCATGTGGAAAAGTCTGATGCAAAAAGTTATCTCTATAGCTCTTTCCTGGTATAGGCCTTCTATCTAAATTCTTATATGCAGTTGACAGAGGTAGAATGTTCTTTATGAAGGGGTTGGGCCTTAATTATTTTCAGCAAGCAACAAACCACATTCCAACATGGCCCAGTAGGAATGCCCTGTCCTGAATCCCATCAATATCTTACTGGAAATCAGAAGACTCAAGTCTAAGGACTAACTTCTGAGAACACTTGTACTGTCAACATGTCTAAGGTTCCATTTACTCATTTCTTAAGTTTCTGATCTGTTGCACAATATTCCTATTTGTATGAAAGTATACCAGGAATGTGGAATTCATTTTACAAAGTATGATGTGAAGTGTTAGCTCTACTTTGTGTTGTACAGTGAAACTGCACAACTGATTGAGAACTCCTGAGTTCTAGCCATTGGCTGGGAAAAATGACAATGACTTGGCACAATTCGTTTGCCATCACTTAAATGAGGACAAGCATTTATTTAGCAGTTCCTTTTAGTGATGGTACTCAGATTCTGGCTGGGGTTAGGATTTTGAAACGTAAAACCAAATATCCCTAAACCTAATCTAGTCCATGGAACTCTCTGGATTCATTTTAAACATCAGCTTTAGTATCTCTTCAACAAAAGTTCTTCCCCAGAGAGTCACAGAGTAATTTTAGAATTTTTATCTGGTTTAGTAGCCACTCCTGGGGGTCAGGGTGGAAGAACCCATTGACAAGAAAGGACTGTTGAATAGCCTATTTAGTTTTTATTCTTTACCTTTACTTCCTCTGAATATAGCCTGTATATTACGGATTATTTATTGGAACCTAAAATACTAGCCTCAGTAGATTCTTTCAATAAAAGCTAGAGTTAAATTATTTTCAAGATAAAAACCAGGGTAAATAAGATTTATTTTCAATAAGTAGCATAAAATAAAAAGGAAATTGGCAGTCTTATAAAGTTCTTAAGATAATTAGAAAAGTAAAAGAAAGAAAAATCTTCTATCACAAGGAAGGAATTGGGTTGATAGTAAAAAAAATACCTTTTAGAGAAGAGAAAATGAGGTGTTGAAAAGACTGGTCTATGAGTGGTTGCTGCTAATGTATTCCAGCTCTGTAACATTTACTACCACTGTCATAAAGCTGATTAACTATAATCAGGAATCTAATGTTTGCCAAATTATTACAGGGCCCTTTTACTAGTGTGCTTTATTTAATGGATTAAATAAGTATTGGGCCACTGCTTACACATTTAAACTGAAAAGGAAAATTTTAAATTTTAAATATCCAGTATAGCAAGCATTTTCCCTACCATTGTCATATATTTAAGCACTTATTTAATTAGATTCATCCTGTGTGTGTGTGTGTGTGTGTGTGTGTGTGTGTGTGTCTAATTTTCCCTGAATTTATATATCATTGGTTAACGTTTTAGTGCAGAGTTTCTTTTTAGCCAAATTGTCCATTCTTTTCTTAAAAAACTTTATTAAAATATAATCCATATACCATACAATTTACCCATTTTAATTCTACAATTCATCAGTTTTTAGTATGTTCACAGAACTGAGCAAACATGACAACAATCATTTTTTGAACATTTTGCCTTACCCATCAGTAGCCATTGACCATTTTCCACCAAACCATCTAGCCTTAGGCACCCACTAATGAACTTCCTGTGTCTATAGATGTGCCTGTTATGGACACTTCATGTAAATGGAATCGTATCATTGTGGTTTTTGTTGTTGTTTTTTGAGACTTCTTTCAATTATCCTAATGTTTTCAAGGCTTATCCCATGTTGTAGTGTTATCAATTCTTTTATTTTTATTGTTTAATATTATTCAATTGTGTGGATATACTACATTTTGTTTCATTCATTAATTGATGAACATATGGGTTGTTTCCACTTTGGGACTATTACAAATAATGCTTCTGTTTTAGAACCGATCTGCACTCTTGAAGTTAAAGTTGAACCACTTAACCTGGACTATATAAACCTAACTCACTCTCTTGTGACTAAACATTTGTTAACTCTAATGTCTTGGGCTCCTTTATATCTGGGGTTGAGAGATCAGATTAAAATGCTCTGTAAATTGCTGTAAAAATAATTGGTGTTCTTTGAGGGCATTATAGTGTCTGAGGTTAAGAAGTGGCTGTTTTTCTGGTCACAAAGTGAAGATTTATCTTCCGTGAGTATCCATATATTTGAGATAACAAATGTGAAGATTGGAAAGGCTCTGAGGTTCTTTATGAAAATAGAAAAAAGTCCCCAAAACAATAGTTAAGTCTATCACCTCATAAATGTATTGCAAAAAACATAAATTTCAACAATAAAAAGACAGGCACTATCGATGGACCATGTAAATGAGGGCACATCCCATGCTAACTAAAACAAGAGGGGAAATGCTCTTTTTGTAGTATCTAGTAGTTATTCACTAATCAGCATTACAAATATTCTAAAGGGAAGAATCTGCCACTAAAAGATCTGAAACTCTCAAGGTCACTTCCAAAGACCATTTTATTATTATTATTATTATTATTATTATTATTATTATTATATTATTTTGTTGTCTTTTTTTTTAATTCCAGTGTTACATTAGTTCCAGATGCACAATATGGTGATTCAACACTTTCATATATCACTTAGGGCTCATTAAAGGTAACTGTACTCTTAGTCCCCTTCATCTATTTCACCCATCCACCCACCCACCTCCCCTCTGATAACCATCAATTTGGTATCTATAGTTAAAAGTCTGTTTCTTGGTTTGCCTATCTCTCTTTCTTCCCTTTTGTTTGTTTTGTGTCTTAAATTCCACCTGTGTGAAATCAGTTGTCTTTCTCTTACTGACTTATTTCACTTAGCATTATGCTCTCTAGATCTATCCATGTTGTTGCAAATGGCAAGATTTCATTCTTTTTAAGGCTGAATAATAATCTATTGTATATGTATACCATATCTTCTTTATCCATTCATCTATCAATGGACACTTAGTCTGCTTCCATAATTTGGCTATTGTAAATAATGCAGTAAACATAGAAGTGCATATATTCCTTTAAATTAGTGTTTTCGTATTTTGGATGTCAGTATCCAGTAGTGTAATTCCTGGATAAAAGGATACTTCTATTTTTTAATTAATTTATTTTTTTTTGAGGTGACATATTTTATTTTATTTTCTGTCAATATATGAAATTTATTGTCAAATTGGTTTCCATACAACACCCAGTGCTCATCCCAAAAGGTGCCCTCCTCAATACCCATCACCCACCCTGCCCTCCCTCCCACCCCCCATCAACCCTCAGTTTGTTCTCAGTTTTTAACAGTCTCTTATGCTTTGGCTCTCTCTCCCACTCTAACCTCTTTTTTTCTTTTTCTTTTTCCTTCCCCTCCCCCATGGGTTTCTGTTACGTTTCTCAGGATCCACATAAGAGTGAAACCATATGGTATCTGTCTTTCTCTGTATAGCTTATTTCACTTAGCATAACACTCTCCAATTCCATCCATGTTGCTACAAAGGGCCATATTTCATTCTTTCTCATTGCCACGTAGTACTCCATTGTGTATATAAACCACAATTTCTTTATCCATTCATCAGTTGATGGACATTTAGGCTGTTTCCATAATTTGGCTATTGTTGAGAGTGCTGCTATAAACATTGGGGTACAAGCGCCCCTATGCATCAGTACTCCTGTATCCCTTGGGTAAATTCCTAGCAGTGCTATTGCTGGGTCATAGGGTAGGTCTATTTTTAATTTTTTGAGGAACATCTACACTGTTTTCCAGAGTGGCTGCACCAATTTGCATTCCCACCAACAGTGCAAGAGGGTTCCCGTTTCTCCCCATCCTCTCCAGCATCTATAGTCTCCTGATTTGTTCATTTTGGCCACTCTGACTGGCATGAGGTGATATCTGAGTGTGGTTTTGATTTGTAGTTCCCTGATGAGGAGCGACATTGAGCATCTTTTCATGTGCCTGTTGGCCATCCGGATGTCTTCTTTAGAGAAGTGTCTATTCATGTTTTCTGCCCATTTCTTCACTGGGTTCTTTGTTTTTCGGGTGTGGAGTTTGGTGAGCTCTTTATAGATTTTGGATACTAGCCCTTTGTCCGATATGTCATTTGCAAATATCTTTTCCCATTCCGTTGATTGCCTTTTAGATTTGTTGGTTGTTTCCTTTGCTGTGCAGAAACTTTTTATCTTCATAAGGTCCCAGTAGTTCATTTTTGCTTTTAATTCCCTTGCCTTTGTGGATGTGTCGAGTAAGAGATTGCTACGGCTGAGGTCAGAGAGGTCTTTTCCTGCTTTCTCCTCTAGGGTTTTGATGGTTTCCTGTCTCACATTCAGGTCCTTTTTCCATTTTGAATTTATTTTTGTGAATTGTGTGAGAAAGTGGTCTAGTTTCAACCTTCTGCATGTTGCTGTCCAGTTCTCCCAGCACCATTTGTTAAAGAGACTGTCTTTTTTCCATTGGATGTTCTTTCCTGCTTTGTCAAAGATTAGTTGGCCATACGTTTGTGGGTCTAGTTCTGGGGTTTCTATTCTATTCCATTGGTCTATGTGTCTGTTTTTGTGCCAATACCATGCTGTCTTGATGATGACAGCTTTGTAGTAGAGGCTAAAGTCTGGGATTGTGATGCCTCCTGCTTTGGTCTTCTTCAAAATTACTTTGGCTATTCGGGGCCTTTTGTAGTTCCATATGAATTTTAGGATTGCTTGTTCTAGTTTCGAGAAGAATGCTGGTGCAATTTTGATTGGGATTGCATTGAATGTGTAGATAGCTTTGGGTAGTATTGACATTTTGACAATATTTATTCTTCCAATCCATGAGCAGGGAATGTCTTTCCATTTCTTTATATCTTCTTCAATTTCCTTCATAAGCTTTCTATAGTTTTCAGCATACAGATCTTTTACATCTTTGGTGAGATTTATTCCTAGGTATTTTATGCTTCTTGGTGCAATTGTGAATGGGACCAGTTTCTTAATTTGTCTTTCTGTTGCTTCATTGTTAGTGTATAAGAATGCAACTGATTTCTGTACATTGATTTTGTATCCTGCAACTTTGCTGTATTCATGTATCAGTTCTAGCAGACTTCTGGTGGAGTCTATCGGATTTTCCATGTATAATATCATGTCATCTGCAAAAATGAAAGCTTAACTTCATCTTTGCCCATTTTGATGCCTTTGATTTCCTTTTGTTGTCTGATTGCTGATGCTAGCACTTCCAACACTATGTTAAACAACAGCGGTGAGAGTGGGCATCCCTGTCGTGTTCCTGATCTCAGGGAAAAAGCTCTCAGTTTTTCCCCATTGAGGATGATGTTAGCTGTGGGCTTTTCATAAATGGCTTTTATGATCTTTAAGTATGTTCCTTCTATCCCGACTTTCTCAAGGGTTTTTATTAAGAAGGTTGCTGAATTTTGTCAAATGCCTTTTCTGCATCGATTGACAGGATCATATGGTTCTTTTCTTTTATTAATGTGATGTATCACATTGATTGATTTGTGAATGTTGAACCAGCCCTGCATCCCAGGAATGAATCCCTCTTGATCATGGTGAATAATTCTTTTTATATGCTGTTGAATTCGATTTGCTAGTATCTTATTGAGAATTTTTGCTTATTCATCAGGGATATTGGCCTGTAGTTCTCTTTTTTTACTGGGTCTCTGTCTGGTTTAGGAATCAAAGGAATACTGGCTTCATAGAATGAGTCTGGAAGTTTTCCTTCCCTTTCTATTTCTTGGAATATCTTGAGGAGGATAGGTATTATTTCTGCTCTAATGTCTGGTAGAAGTCTCCTGGGAAGCCATCTGGTCCTGGACTCTTATTTGTTGGGAGATTTTTGATAACTGATTCAATTTCTTCGCTGGTTACGGATCTGTTCAAACTTTCTACTTCCTCCTGATTGAGTTTTGGAAGAGTGTGGGTGTTTAGGAATTTGTCCATTTCTTCCAGGTTGTCCAATTTGTTGGCATATAAATTTCATAGTATTCCCTGATAATTGCTTGTATCTCTGAGGGATTGGTTGTAATAATTCCATTTTCATTCATGATTTTATCTATTTGGGTCATCTCCCTTTTCTTTTTGAGAAGCCTGGCTAGAGGTTTATCAATTATGTTTCTTTTTTCAAAAAACCAACTCTTGGTTTGGTTGATCTGCTCTACAGTTTTTTTAGATTCTATATTGTTTATTTCTGCTCTGATCTTTATTATTTCTCTTCTTCTGCTGGGTTTAGGCTGCCTTTGCTGTTCTGCTTCTATTTCCTTTAGGTGTGCTCTTAGATTTTGTATTTGGGATTTTTCTTGTGTCTTGAGATAGGCCTGGATTGCAATGTATTTTCCTCTCAGGACTGCCTTCGCTGCATCCCAAAGCGTTTGGATTGTTGTATTTTCATTTTTGTTTGTTTCCATATATTTTTTAATTTCTTCTCTAATTGCCTGGTTGACCCACTCATTCTTTAGTAGGGTGTTCTTTAACCTCCATGCTTTTGGAGGTTTTCCAGACTTTTTCCTGTGGTTGATTTCAAGCTTCATAGCATTGTGGTCTGAAAGTATGCATGGTATGATTTCAATTCTTGTATACTTATGAAGGGCTGTTTTGTGACCCTGTATGTGATCTATCTTGGAGAATGTTCCATGTGCACTCGAGAAGAAAGTATATTCTGTTGCTTTGGGATGCAGAGTTCTAAATATATCTGTCAAGTCCATCTGATCCAATGTATCGTTCAGGGCCCTTGTTTCTTTATTGACAGTGTGTCTAGATGATCTATCCATTTCTGTAAGTGGAGTGTTACCGTCCCCTGCAATTACCATATTCTTATCAATAATGTTGCTTATGTTTGTGAGTAATTGTTTTATGTATTTGGGGGCTCCCGTATTCGGTGCATAGACATTTATAATTGTTAGCTCTTCCTGATGGATAGATCTGTGA
The DNA here is from genome assembly GCF_024362965.1 of Panthera pardus. Lineage (NCBI taxonomy): Eukaryota > Metazoa > Chordata > Mammalia > Carnivora > Felidae > Panthera > Panthera pardus. Next base: position 104,659,153 of record NW_026526732.1, read on the forward strand.
TTATTATATAATGCCCTTCTTCATCTCTTGTTACAGCCTTTAATTTAAAGTCTAGTTTGTCTGATATAAGTATGGCTACCCCAGCTTTCTTTTGACTTCCAGTGGCATGATAAATAGTTCTCCATCCCCTCACTCTCAATCTGAAGGTGTCCTCAGGTCTAAAATCAGTCTTTTGTAGACAGCAAATAGATGGGTCTTATTTTTTTATCCATTCTGATACCCTATGTTTTTTGGTTGGTGCATTTAGTCCACTTACATTCAGTGTTATTATAGAAAGATATGGGTTTAGAGTCATTGTGATGTCTGTATTTTTATGCTTGTAGCGATGTCTCTGGTACTTTGTCTCACAGGATCCCCCTTAGGATCTCTTGTAGGGCTGGTTTAGTGGTGATGAATTCCTTCAGTTTTTGTTTGTTTGGGAAAACCTTTATCTCTCCTTCTATTCTAAATGACAGACTTGCTGGATTAAGGATTCTCAGCTGCATATTTTTCCTGTTCATCACATTGAAGATCTCCTGCCATTCCTTTCTGGCCTGCCAAGTTTCAGAAGAGAGATCAGTCACGAGTCTTATAGGTCTTCCTTTATATGTTAGGGCACGTTTATCCCTCGCTGCTTTCAGAATTTTCTCTTTATCCTTGTGTTTTGCCAGTTTCACTATGATATGTCGTGCAGAAGATCGGTTCAAGTTACGTCTGAAGGGAGTTCTCTGTGCCTCTTGGATTTCAATGCATTTTTCCTTCCCCAGATCAGGGAAGTTCTCAGCTATTATTTCTTCAAGTACACCTTCTGCCTCTTTCCCTCCCTCTTCCTTCTCTGGAATACCAATTAAGCGTATATTATTTCTCCTTAGTGCATCACTTAGTTCTCTAATTTTCCCCTCATACTCCTGGATTTTTTTATCTCTCTTTTTCTAAGCTTCCTCTTTTTCCATAATTTTATCATCTAGTTCACCTATTCTCTCCTCTGCCTCTTCAGTCCAAGCCGTGGTTGTTTCCATTTTATTTTGCAACTTGTTTATCGCATTTTTTAGCTCCTCCCGACTATTCCTTAGTCCCTTGATCTCTGTAGCAATAGATTCTCTGCTGTACTCTATACTATTTTCAAGCCCAGCGATTAATTTTATGACTATTATTCTAAATTCACTTTCTGTTATATTGTTTAAATCCTTTTTGATCAGTTCATTAGCTGTTGTTATTTCCTGGAGATTCTTTTGAGGGGAATTCTTCCGTTTCGTCATTTTGGATAGTCCCTGGAGTGGTGTGGAACTGCAAGGCATTTCCCCTGTGCTGTCTGGAATAACTCGTGTTGGTGCGTGGGGCCTCAGTCAGACATGATGTCTGCCCCAGCCCACTGCTGGGGCCACAGTCAGACTGGTGTGTGCCTTCTCTTCCCCTCTCCTAGGGGTGGGATTCACTGTGGGGTGGCGTGGCCCATCTGGGCTACTTGGACACTGCCAGGCTTGTGGTGCTGGGGATCTGGTGTATTAGCTGGGGTGGATCGGCAAGGTGTACAGGGGCAGGAGGGGCAGGCTAGCTCGCTTTTTCTTAGGAGATCCGCTTCGGGAGGGGCCCTGCGACACCGGGAGGGAGTCAGACCCCCCCGGAGGGATGGATCCGCAGAAGCACAGCCTTGGGTGTTTGCGCGGTGCAAGCAAATTCCCTGGCAGGAACTGGTTCCCTTTGGGATTTTGGCTGGGGGATGGGCAAGGGAGATGGCGCTGGGAAGTGCCTTTGTTCCCCACCAAGCTGATCTCTGTCGTCCGGGGCTCAACAACTCTCCCTCCCCTTGTGCTCCAGCCTTCCCGCTCTCCGAGCAGAGCTGTTAACTTATAACCTTCCAGATGTTTAGTCCTGCTTGCTGTCTGAACACACTCTCCGGCCCCTCTGCTTTTGCAAGCCAGACTCGGGGCTCTGCTTGGCCGGTGGTCCACCCCTCCGCCCAGGCTCACTCCCACCACTCCGTGTAGCGCGCACCGCTTCTCCGCCCTTCCTACCCTCTTCCGTGGGCCTCTCATCTGCACTTGGCTCTGGAGACTCCATTCTGCTAGTCTTCTGGTGGTTTTCTGGGTTATTTAGGGAGGTGTAGGTGGAATCTAAGTGATCAGAAGGACGCGGTGAGCCCAGCGTCCTCCTACGCTGCCATCTTCCGACCTTTTTTAACTTGTTTAGATACCTCCATACTGTCTTCCATCGTGGCTGTACCAGTTTGCATTCCTATCAACAGGGCAAAAGGATCATTTTTCTCCGAATCGTCACTGGGACTTTTTTCTTGTTTGTTTTCTTTCTTTCTTTCTTTCTTTTTTTTTTTTAGCCATTCTGATAAGTGTGAGGTGATATCTCGTTATAGTTTTGATTTGAATTTCTCAAATGAGGAATGATGTTGAGTATCTTTTCATATGTCTGTTGGTCATCTGGATGTCTTCTTTGAAAAAAACTGTTCATGTCTTCTGCCCATTTTTAAATTGGATTATTAATTCTTTGGGTGTTAAGTTATATAAGTTTTTTATATATTTTGGATGCTAACCCTTTATTGGATATGTCATTTGAAAATATCTTCTCCCATTCAGTAGGTTGTCTTTTAGATTTGTTCATTGTTTCTTTGGCTGTGTAGAAGCTTTTTATTTTGATGTGGTCCAAATAGATTATTTTTGCTTCTTTTCTTTTGCCTCAGGAGACATATCTAGACATTTGCTATCACCAGTGTCAGAAAAATTACTGCCTGTGCTCTCTTCTGGGATTTTTATAGGTTTCACAGTTAGATCCTTACTCCATTTTTAGTTCATTTTTGTGTATGAAGTAAGGAAAAAGACCAGTTTCATTCTTTTGCATGTTGCTGTCCAGTTTTCACAACACTATTTGTTGAAGAGACTTTTTCCCATTGCATATTCTTTCCTCCTTTGTCTAAGATTAGTTGCCATATAATTGTGGATTTGCTTATGGGCTCCCTATTCTGTTCCATTTATATATGTATCTATTTTTGTACTAGTACCATACTGTCTTGATCACTACAGCTTTGTAATATAACTTGAAGACTGGAATTGTTATATCTCCAGTTTTGTTTTTCTTTTTCAAAATTGCTTTGGCTATTCAAGATCTTTTGTGGTTCCATACATATTTTATGATTCTTTGTTCTAGTTCTGTGATAAATGCCCTTGGTATTTTGTTAGGGATTGCATTATATCTGTAGATTGCTCTGGGTAGTATGGACATTTTAATATCTGTTCCTCCAATCCATGAGCATGGAATGTTTTTTCATTTATTTATATTATCTTTAATTTTGTTCACTGGTGGTTTATAGTTTTCAGAATAGAGGTCTTTATCTCCTCGGTTAAGTTTATTCCTACATATCTTATTATTTGGTGTAATTGAAAATGGGATTGTTTTCTTAATTTCTCTTTTTGCTGCTTCACGTTTGGTGTATAGAAATGTAATGTATTTCTGTATGTTGATTTTGTATCTTGTAACCTTACTGAATTCATTTATCACTTCTAGTTTTTTGATGAAGACTTTTTGGTGGAGACTTTAAGGTTTTCTATATAGAGTATCATTTGCAAATAGTGAAAGTTTTGCTTTTTCCTTACCTGTCTGGATGTTTTTATTCCTTTTTGTTGTCTGACTGCTGTGGGTAGGACTTCTAGTACTATGTTTAAAAAAAAAAGTGGTGAAAGTGAATATCTTTGTCTTGTTCCTGACTTCAGGGAAAAAAGCTCTTAATTTTTCCCTACTGAATAAGATGTTAGTTGTGGGTTTTTCATATAAGGCCTTTCATATTTTGAGGTATGTTTCCTTTAAACCTACTCTGGTGAGGGTTTTTATTTGGAATGAATGTTTTGTCAAATGCTTTGTCTGCATCTATTCAAATGATCATATAGTTTTTATCATTTTTTTTGTATTGATGTGAAGTATCCTGTTGATTGATTTGTGAATATTAAACCACCCTCGTATCCCTGGAAGGAGTAAATCCCACTTGATTGTGGTGAATGATTTTTTAAAATATATTGTTGTATGCAGTTTGCCAATATTTTGTTGAGTATTTTTGCCTCTATGTTCATGAGATATTTACCTGTAGTTCTCTTTTTCTGTGGTGTTTTTTTTTTTTTACTGGTTTTAGAATCAGAATAATTTTGGCCTCATAGAATGAATTTGGAAGTTTTCCTTCCTCTTCTATTTTTTGGAGTAGTTTGAGAAGAATAGGTGTTAATTCTATAAATGTTTGGTAGGATCGCCATCTGTTCCTGGAGTTTTGTTTGTTAGGAGTTTTTCATTACTAGTTGTAAGAACTCATGAAATTCAGCTCCTCTCACTTTCAAAGCCTAATATTATGGGGATCTGTCTTCTCCATGCAGGTTCCCCAATGTGATGGCCTACCTTGGGCAGCTATGGTCTGTGTTCTTCTCTACTTCATCTTCATTCTTCCTATACTCTTGAATCTGTCCATATTTCTACCTTTAAATGTGGAGTTTGTTCTGCCAGTCTTTGGGTCATTTTCTGGGTTATTTATGCTAGTGTGTTATCTAGTTGTATTTATGGAACAAGGTGAGCTTAGAGTCCTCTTACTCTGCTGTCTTCCTCAGGGGAGAGCACTTTCCAAGAGCCATTTTAATAAGGAAGAGAAAGACGTGGCTGCCCAAGTGATGTAGGGGTATATAAAGAATGTCTGCATGGTAGAACAAATTAACTTGGTCTTAATGGAAGTTTAAAAATTTTGTTCTTAGTAAAAGCACCTTTACCTTTTGTTTAAGTCATTTATTTCTTTTGTTTCTGTCACCTTTATTTCCATCACCTTCTCTTTCTTTTATGAGCCTCAACATTTATAAAAGATATTGCACCCATTCAATAGCACTTTTGACAGGAAAAGGAAAATCAAGAGTCAATTTTGTAATGACTATAAAAGACTCCAATTTCACTCAAACAAAGGCCCCACCACTGTATGAAAATGGCTGCCTGCTGTTTTTTGAATTAGCATTGTCAAACCTAATAAGCTTCCTGATAGTTTTATCTACAACTCCTGAACAACTTTGAGATGAATCAATGAACAGTCAATAAACTCATCCAGAATTCTTATATTCAAGAGTTTTAAAATTAGAAATGGCTCAATAAGGGGAGGTGTTACATGTTCCATGAATCTGAAAGGGATGCATAATTGAGTGATTAAGCTGACTGCTTTGGCTGTTCTGAGAGCAATGACTATATCAGTAAGAAGAAATAAAGATTTTATAATTCTAGTAGTTCTATCTGGACAATTGAGGAATAATACTAACTCTTTAAATAACTGAATTTATTTTTAGCTTTCTGGTAGGAAACAGAAGCCTTGTTAAAATTCATCATAAGGGGGGGCACCTGGGTGGCTCAGTCGGTTAAGTGTCCGACTTCAGCTCAGGTCATGATCTCGTGGTCCGTGAGTTCAAGCCCCGCATCGGGCTCTGTGCTGACAGCTCAGAGCCTGGAGCCTGTTTTGGATTCTGTGTCTCCCTCTCTCTCTGACCCTCCCCGTTCATGCTCTGTCTCTGTCTCAAAAATAAATAAACGTTAAAAAAAATTAAAAAAAAAATTCATCATAAGGGATCTTAATCATTCTTTTTGTTATTGTCATTTGTTTTTAATTTACTTTTCAGTTGTATTTTTTTATTGTTTTCCAGATTGTTACTTTGAAAATTTTCAAATCTACTAAAACTTTCAAGTAGTTCAGTAGATATCTATAAATCTTTACTTAGGTGAAACAATTTCTGTTTTGCCACATTTGCTTTATTTCTCTCCAAATACAAATGTTGATATATGCATGATGGTAGATTAAATTAAACATATAAAATTAGTTTGTATATTGGAGGTCACAAAATGAAAGCTTCCCCAGTGGGCCAGTGCATATCACAAATGTAGACCTAGGTCAGCCTACATATAGGGATATATCTGTCAAGAAATCTTGACATACACCAATCACAGTCTTCTAACTCAGCTTTAGCCGTTTTACCTTACCCTAGAAAATAGGATTTGCTAGCCCTAAAAGGAAATCCCTAAAGGATAGAATTGGTATGCTTTTTTCATTATGTTCCTTGAGATTCAGTTATCCTTTTCCTGTAAAAAGAAGGAGGCACCCTTAAAAATGTAGACTTCCTTTATAAATGTAAATTTCTCTTATGAAAGGGTAAGTTCTACTTTGTTTTCAGGCTTTTTCCTGTGTCTGCTATTTCTTAAAAATAACCAGCATAAAATAATCATTATACCAAAGAGATGTATTTTGAGGTGGCAAGTTCTGTCTCCTTTAACATTCTCTCTTGAAACCATAATAAAATTAGAAAACTGAATACATTTACTAGTGTTATGCTATTACCTAATATTCAGTTCCTATTTAAGTTTCTACAATTTTCCCAAGTATATTTTTGATAGTTGTTATTCTTTAATCCATACACCAATTTTATGTTTTGTGTATTTTGTTGTTGTGCCTCTACCTTAATCTAGATCCCTGTCTCTACTTTATTTCGTCTTTAATATAAATAATGGCATTTTTGAAAATCTGGATAAGATTTTGTTTGTTTTTAGGGAGTCACTTAATTTAGGTTTGTTTCCACTATTTTATTCGTGTTAGGTACAGATTAAAAGTTTTTGGCAAAAATACTATGTAAGTGATGATTCTTCCCTTGGCATATACAATAATTAGATATATGAGGTTAATCTGATTAATCTGTCATGTAAAATTAATTTTATTTCACAATATTGTTTTGGAGAGGCTTATACACTAATTTGCTATATATTGCTGAATTACCCTAAATGGTAATCAGTAGTATATTGGGGTCCCATTTTGACTTTATCCCTATAAAAATTACATAATATCAGACTCTTTGTTTGCCTATTCTCTTGATGGAATTTGAAGTGGGGTTTGTGAGCAAATGGCTAAGAAAGAATTCTTGAGACATCTTTGCTGCAAAAAGGTGATTTTACTAAATCAGGGGGACAGGACCCCTGGGCAGAAAGAGCTGCACTAGGATTGTGAGGAGCAACTGATTATATACTTTTAAGTTTGTGGAGGGAGGGGGGGATAAAGATAAAGTTAGTTTCTAAGGAATTTCTGTATGCTGAAAGCAAGGTCTCACAGGACCTTAACTATTGTCAAGATAAGGTTGGGTGCCTTTAGTTTTTAAGGACGTGTAAACATTAAGGCATTAAGGCAGCCATAAACTTCTTGAGGAGTGTTACACACTACAGGTCTCCTGCACCTATCAGTGGGCTTCTAGCTGTAAGGGAATTTAACTTAAACTGCATTTTTCTTATATTTGTTGCCCTCATCATTTTGTATGCAAGTGATAATTCATTTTGTTTACCACAATTTCTTTGATTTCTGTTGAGAAATGGTGTCTTTCCAGTCCTACAAATGGCTATCCAAAGATTCTCTGAAGTACCTCCTACTAAGGAATTGCTTTATATCATTTGTTATGTTTCCATTGATTTGGATATATTTTTTCTTCCTTACTTCAAGGATCCATTATATATTATGAAAACTAACATATTATCTAATTGTAGTATATTCAAATAACATGTAGTTTCAAGTATCTTCTCTCTGTTCGTAACTGATCTTTAAACATTGTGCCTGCTGCTTTTGCTATTTTCATTGTTATAGCTGTAATGTTCATCTCTGGCAATAGTTTCTTCTCCTTGACTTTACTGTTTGTTTTGTTTTTGTTTTTGTTTTTACATTGTAAATGCCATAGATATTCTTGTCCTCTTCTTATTTCATATCAATCTTATTATATGATCTGTCTAGTTTCTTGAAAAAACACTATTGATTCTTCACTGGAAATGACATGAGGTTTGAAATATGTTGAAGAGAATTGATTTATATTTGATATTGAATCATTTAGGTCATAAATATTCACGTATCACACTTTTGGTTTGGATCTAATTCTACAAATGTCTAAATTTTATAATTTTTCAAAAAAATGTCGATTTTTCTAGTATTTTTTTAAAAAATTCTTATTTACCCTTTTTTTAGGTAAGGAAAAATTTTCATTTCTCTCATGCTTCCACATTATTTGTTCTCTGTGTGTAAAAATCACTAAGAAATAAAAAAATATATATGCTTTAATTCTTTCTGTCATTATTAGTTTTAATGATGAATTTGTCTCAAACTTTGCCAGTAGAAACAAACTTGACCAGTTCTTGTCTTTTTGACATGTCTGTATCAATTTTTGAGCCTGTTTTCTGACTCAGCATGATGTTTTAAACTCAACTTCTCCTTGGCATGGCCAGATTTGAAATCAGCCACTTTTCCAGAAAACTTGCTCCTCTAAACTAAATTCCTTCAGTTTTTGGAATTGAAAACTGAGTTCTATATGTACCTATTTCCACTGAGGTGTGTTAGCCTCTAAACTGTTTCAATACAAAGAGCTAGGAGATATATTTTTAAAAAAACTAAGTTTATACTGATACCTAAAATTCCAATATGTTACTAGAGAGTTTTCTTATTTCCATTCCCTATTTCTAGCTCCCTTTTCTTACAGTGAGAAAACTGGCTTCCAAAAACACTAATATATCTACTTATTTACTAAATCATATTTTGCACACAAAACAACTTGAGAACTATGACACCAATTTCACTACCAATAAGAAAGAAACTAAGTTAATTGCAGGATTTTAAAGATGATTTTGTTCTTAGAATATATCCACCTAAGTGTATAGCCATAGTGTGGTCCTCATAGAATACCTGGATGTTGTTTTCTTCTGTGTATTAATGTTAAGTATCATTTACTTCTCTCTGTATTCAGATTTTAAAATTACCTCTTATGTGCCGATGTAATTATTTTTAAGATGTATGATATTAACATCTTCCAAAAGCCACAACTATATGAATACCTTGTAGGTTTATTATGCATTGCTAAATTTCCCTTTGTAGCAGTCATAGCATTTGCAATCATATCAGGGTGTACACAGCTTCTAACAGACTCTTTTAACACAGTATGTTGTGAGGCATCTGATACTGTCAGTCTGAGAGTTGAGATACTGAATACATTGTCATATGCTTTTTGGCTCTCTTGATATTTGTCAAGTACCTATTCAGGGTATTTCTGTATTTATTATTGGGTTATTTGTTTTTGTCTTATTGATTTGTGGAAGTTAATTATATTCTCTACATATCAATTTTTTACGGATTATATGTGTTGCAAACGCTTTTTACAAATTTTACAAGCAAACGTTCTTAACTTTAGTGAGTCCAAGTCAGTAGTCCTTTTTTTAATGAGTAGTGCATTTTACATTCTCTGGAATAAATCTTTGCCTGCCCAAGAGCATGAAGATATTATCCTATAATTTCTTCTTTAAGCCATATTGTTATTATTATTTTTTTATATTTTTATTTACATTATTGTTTTTATTAATTTTTTTCACATTTAGGTTATATGTACTTTTTTATATTTAGAGATTTAGATCTATTTATTTTCTTTTATATAAATATATATACTTTTGTATGACATGAGATAGGAATAAGAATTTACAATATTTAAACGGGTATTTTATAATTGTTTAAAAACATATTTTGCCAGCTGAATTTCACTCAAGCCCTTTCCTGAATGCTATTTTCCTTATTTTGTTTTTGGTTTCAAGAATGTCTTAGGTATTTTAGATCACTTATATTTTCACAGAAATTTTGGAATACAATGTATCAATTTCCACAAAAAGAAAAACTTGGAATTTTGCAAGGGAACACATTAAATGTGTGGACCCATCTCATAACATGGAGTCTTTTCAATTCTTGAGCATCATAGATGTCTCCTTGTTTTTGTTATTTTAACTGCTGTTAGCAATATTTAGTTTTGAGCATTGAAGATTTACCATTATTGCATTACATTTGTTGCTCTGTGTTCAATATTCCTGATTTTTTAATTGATTTTTTATTTTCCGCTTATTTGTTGCTATGATAAAAAACAACTGATTTTTGTATATTGACTGAATCTAGAAGATTGCTAAATTCACTTGGCAATTCTAATGGTTTGTAGTCTTTTGGGTTTTCTGCTTAAAGTAAGTTTTACTTCTTCTATTATGATCTTTATAATTTTAGTGTTTGTTCTTGCCCTCCTTGGTTATCTAGAGCTGTGCTGTCACCTGTAACCACATATACATGTGTATATATACCACCTCTTTCTTTACCCATTCATCCATCAGTGGGTATTTGGGCTCTTTCCATACTTTGGTTATTGTTGATAGTGCTGCTGTAGACATTGGGTGCATGTGTCCCTTCAAAACAGCACACATGTATCCCTTGGATAAATGCCTAGTAGTGCAATTGCTGGGTCATAGGGTAGTTCTATTTTTAGTTTTTTGAGGAACCTCCATACTGTTCTCGAGAGTGGCTGCACCAGCTTGCATTCCCACTAACAGTGCAAAAGAGATCCTCTTTCTCCCCATCCTTGCCAACATCTGTTGTTGCCTGAGTTGTTAATGTTAGCCATTCTGACAGGTGTGAGGTGGTATCTCATTGTGGTTTTGATTTGTATTTTCCTGATGATGAGTGATGTTGAACATTTTTTTCATGTGTCGGTTGGCCATCTTGATGTCTTCTTTGGAGAGGTGTCTATTCATGTCTTTTGCCCATGTCTTCACTGGATTATTTCTTTTTTGGGTGTTGAGTTTGAGAAGTTCTTTATAGATTTTGAATACTAACCCTTTATCTGATTGTCGTTTGCAAATGTCTTCTCCCATTCTGTTGGTTGCCTTTTAGTTTTGCTGATTGTTTTACTTTGCTGTGCAGAAGCTTTTTATTTTCATGAGGTCCCAGTAGTTCATTTTTGCTTTTGTTTCCCTTGCCTCTGGAGACATGTTGAGTAAGAAGTTGCTGCAGCCGAGATCAAAGAGGTTTTTGCCTGCTTTCTCCTCAAGGATTTTGCTGGCTTCCTGTCTTACATTTAGTCTTTCATCCATTTTGAGTTTATTTTTGTGTATGGTGTAAGAAAGTGGTCCAGGTTCATTCTTCTGCATGTCGCTGTCCAGTTTTCCCAGCACCATTTGCTGAAGAGACTGTCTTTATTCCATTGGATATTCTTCCCTGCTTTGTTGAAGATTAGTTGGCCATATGTTTGTAGATCCATTTCTGGGTTCTCTATTCTGTTACATTGATCTGAGTGTCTGTTTTTGTGCCAGTACCATACTGTCTTTTTAATTTTTTTTAATGTTTATTTATTTTTGAAAGCAAGAGAGACAGAGTGCAAGCAGGGGAGGAACAGAGAGAGAGGGAGACACAGAATCCGAAGCAGGCTCCAGGCTCTGAGCTGTCAGCATGGAGCCTGATGTGGGGCTCGAACTCACGAACTGTGAGATCATGACCTGAGCTGAAGTCAGATGCCCAACTGACTGAGCCACCCAGGTGCCCCTAGTACCATACTGTCTTGATCACAGCTTTGTAATACAGCTTGAACTCCAGGATTGTGATGCCTCCAGCTTTAGTTTTTCATTTTCAACATTGCTTTGGCCATTCGGGGTCTTTTCTGGTTCCATACAAATTTTAGAATTCTTTGTTCTCGCTCTGTGAAGAATGCTGGTGTTATTTTGGTAGGTATTGCATTGAATATATAGATTGCTTTGGGTAGTATTGAAATTTTAACAATATTTATTCTTCCTATCCAGGAGCATGGAATATTTTTCCATATTTTTGTGTCTTCTTCAATTTATTTCATAAGCTTCCTGTAGTTTTCAGTATATAGATTTTTCACCTCTTTGACTAGGTTTATTCCTAGGTATTTTATGGGTTTTGGTTCAATTGTAAATGGAATCGATTCCTTGATTTCTCTTTCTGTTGCTTCATTATTGGTGTATGGGAATGCAACCAATTTCCGTGCATTGATTTTATATCCTGCGACTTTGCTGAATTCATGGATCAGTTCTAACAGTTTTTTGGTGAAATCTTTTGGGTTTTCCATATAGAGTTTCATGTCATCTGAAAGAGTGAAAGTTTGATCTCCTTCTGGCTGATTTGAATGCCTTTTATTTCTTGTCTATAATCACTTTTTCTTAATTAAAATATTTATATATAAAAAGAAATATATCAGCATTATCTTATCAATATTCAATATATTAAAATAAATTTGTTAGTTTGAACATTTGTAAAAACTTCCTTTTTAAAATGTCTATTTTATTATTAAAGACTATTAGTAATCTTTTCCCATTCAGTTTATATTGGCAGCTATGCATTCAACTAATCTTTGAATACTCTATTTTCTTTATCTTACTATTTTTCCATGTCTTTTTCTTTACCTTACTATTTCTTTCCATGTCTATTTTCTTTACCTTACTATTTTTCCATGAGCATATTCTCCTTTCATTACTTAATGTTTCATTTTAATAATTATTTTCGAAGAGTATTGTATTACATCTATCTAGTTTCTGAAGTATTAATGTTTGCTCATAAATTTTCAGTTGGTCAACCTCTGGTTGTCTACAATTCTACTTTGATGACTTTTGTAAACCCTACCTAAACTTTTTGTTTCTTATTGTTTATAAAGACTCTCATTTCCATTGATAAGTTTTTCTAAACTTGCTATTTAGTACCCCAGATATCTTTCTGCATCCTTTGTTCATTACATACTTAAGAAACATTTTATGCTTTTTAGCACATCACAATGCTTACCTTGATATGACAAATGAAGTACATTTTACTTCAGCATTCTTTTTTTTTCCATTTTGTGGAAGAAGTATAAAAAAAACTTATAATGCAAAATATTGATTCATTAAATTCTTATAGGATTTGTAACTGATGTCATACATAATGTATGAAAAGATTATAATAAACTTCCAAATATGTAAAATTACTTTAGAAAGTTAAGATTTGGCATTTTAATGTTTACAATAAATTTTGTTCTTACTTTAATAGATTGAGTTAATATTATACTGAGGACTATTTTTAAAATAGCATATTTAAATGATAATATAATCAAATAGATTTTTCTCTCTGGTTAAATATCTTGGGTTGGTAGCTAAAAATTGTTGGTTAAGCCAAGTGACAATATGACATATATGATCATATTAAGCTCTCTGTAAAAATTAGTGATGACTATGTATATACGATAACTATGTCACAGACAGCTAGAGAACTGAGAACAGCTAAAGCAAGTGTTTTTCAGATGGAAGAACTTCCATTATCAGAAATGTTCTGTTAATGATTCCAAGTAGATTTGGTGTGAGAGTTTCTTTCTCCTTGGTCACAAACAATGCATGTACACACACATGCATGTATATGTGTGTGTGATGTTTTAAAATTTTTGTGTCAATCCTACCCTTTTGAACCTAATTTGGTTTCCTTTTGTGTTTGGTTCACTTTGTAAAGTTCTTTATGTATTATCTGGCCCTCTCCCTATATGATGAACTACATGTTTTAAATGTAATTTTAAAGAAGAAATTGAACCTTAAAATTACTTTTCCAGCTTTGTCTCTCAACTGTTTTTCTTCAAAGTCATTAGTTTATTAGTTATTTATTCATCTCAAATATTTATATGAAGTACTTTAAAAATACTCTCCTATAACACATAATTCACACTCAGTAAGCTTGAGATCCAGTCAGTGACTAAAATAGGGAAATCTACCCTCAAATTTGAATGAATTGCTCAGAAGTGCTGAGAATCCATAAACAAAGATGTGATTGATTATGAGTTAGGTTAATTATAAAAGGTTTATTTAACTACTCTTTCGTATTATTAATCTCCTTCACCCATTTTGCCTAATCCCACCCCCTGACTTCCCCAATGCTATGTTGAATGAAAATGGGGAGAGTGTGCATTCTTTTCTTTACCTGTTTCTAGAGTAAAAGGTTTAACTTTTCACCATCGAGTATATTAACTGTGGGTTTGTCATATATGGCCTTTATTATGTTGAGGTACATTATCTCTCTACCCGCTTTGTTGACAGTTATAAATGAATGTTAAATTTTGCCAAATGCCATTTTTGCATCTGAGTTGATCATATAATTTCTATCTTTTATTTTGTTAAGGTGGTGTATCACATTGATGATTTGTAGATGTTGAACCATCCTTGCATCCCTGAAATAAATACCACTTGATCATGGTGTATGATCCTTTTAATAGTTGTTGAATTTAGTTTGTTAATATTTTGTTGGAGATCTTTGCACCACTGTTTATCAGAGATATTGGCCTGTAATTTTATTTTTGTATTATGTCCTTCTCTGGTTTTGGTATCAGGAGAATACTGACTTCATAAAATAAGTTTTTCTTACTCTTCAAGTTTTTGAAAAAGTTTGAGAAGTATAGATATTAACTCTTTATTAAGTGTTTCGTAGAATTCACCAGTGAAGCTGTCTGGTCCTGTTTGTTTGTTGGGAGGTTTTTGATTACCAATTTAATCTCACTAGTAACTTTCATTTAAGATTTTCTTTCTGATTTAGTCTCAGAGATTGTAAATTTCTTGGGAGTTTATCCATTTCTTCTAAGTTGTCCAATTTTTTGGAGTATAATTGCTCATAGTCATCTCTTATTATCCTTTGTATTTCTGTGGTATCAGTTGTAACTTTTCCTCTTTCATTTGTGATGTTATGTATTTGGACTATCTCTCTTTTTTCTTCTTAGTGAGTTCAGCTCAACGTTTGTCAATTTATCTTTTATCTCTTCAAAGAACCAAGTCTTAGTTTCATTGATTTTTCTATTGTCATATTTAATCTCTTTCATTTATTTCCACTCTGATCTTCATTTACTTTCTTCTAGTAACTTGGAGTTTTGTTTGTTCATCTTTTTCTAGAGGTTTTTAGGTGTAAAGTTAAAATGAGATTTCTCTTGTTTCTTTAGGTAGGCCTATATTGCTATGACCTTCACTCTTGTAACTGCTTTTTCTGATCCCATAAATTTTGGTATGACTTATTTATGTTTTCATTTGTCTTTTGGTACCTCTATTTCTATTTTCATTTCTTCTGTAACCCATTAGTTGTTCAGTAACATGTTGGTTTGTGTTTTTAATTTCCATGTATTTGTAGTTTATTTTTTCTTAAAATTCATTTCTAATTTTATACCATTGTGGTAGGAGAAGATGCTTGATATTATTTTAATCTTCTTTAATTTATTAAGTCTTGTTTGGTAGGCCTAATATGTGATTAGGCCTGGAGAATGTTCATGTGCAATTTGAGAAGAATGCATATACTGCTTTGGATGGAAAATTCTATATACATCTGTTAAGGCTAGCTGGTCTAATGTGTCTGTTAAGGCTGATTTTCCTAATTGGTTTTCTGTCTAGATGATCTATCCATTGATGTAAGTGAGGTCTAAAGTTCCCTACTATTATTGTATCACTGTCAATTCTACCTTTAGGTCTGTTAATATTTGCTTTATGTATTTTTGGTGTTCTATGTTGAGTGCATATATATTGACAAATATTATATTTTCTTGATGGATTGCCTCATTTACCATTATGTAGTACCCTATCCAATTCTGTGTTTTAAATTCTGTTTTATCTAATATGGGTATAGCTACACCAACCCTCTTTTTGTTTCTCTTTGTATTGATTTTTTTTACATACCTTCATTTTCAGTCTGTGGGTTTCCTTGCTTCTGAAGTGAATCTCTTGTAGGAAGTATATAGATGAGTCTTGTTTTGTGTTTTAATCCACTCAGCCACTCTATGTCTTTTGACTGGAACATTTAGTCCATGTACATTTAGTATAAGTATTGATAGGTGTGTATCTACTGCCATTTTGTTCACTGATTTGGGGCTGATTTTATTGTTTCTATTCCTTTTTCTTTCTTGTGATGTGATGACTTTATTTAGCATTATGTTTACATTACTTTCCTATTTTCTTTTGTGTGTATATTTACAATAAGTTTTTGTTTTTTTGGTTACCATGAGGTTTGCATATATCATCATACACACACACACACACACACACACACATACATATATATATATTTCAGTCTATTTTGAGTTGATGCCAACTTAAATGTGAGCACATTCCAAAACTCTACATTTTTAGTTACCCTTTTCAAGTTTTATGTTTTTGATGTCACTTTATACATTTTTTAAAAGTTTCATGCATCCCTTAACTATTTAAAGTATTGTAGTTAATTTTACTACTTTTGTCTTTTAGCCTTCTTAGTAGCTTCATAATTAATCCAATGCTTTTACCGTATATTTACTTTTTTAGTGAGATTTTTACTTTCATGGGTTTTTTTCTTATTAATTTGTACCATTTCTTTTCAGATTAAAGAAATGTTTTTCATATGGTTCAGTACTGATAAATGCCTTTAGTTTTTGGTTGTCTGGATAACTCTTTTTCTCTTTTTCAACTCTGAATGATAATCTTACTGGGTAGAGTATTCTTGGTAGAAAGTTTGTTTGTTTGTTTTTTGTTTGTTTGTTTGTTTGTTCCCTTCAGCACTTTGTGTGTGTGTGTGTGTGTGTTGTTGTTGTTGTTTTTTGAGACAGAGAGAGACAGAGCATGAATGGGGGAGGGTCAGAGGGAGATGGAGACACAGAATCCAAAACAGGCTCCAGGCTCTGAGCTGTCAGCACAGAGCCCGATGCGGGGCTTGAACTCACGGAGTGTGAGATCATGACCTGAGCCAAAGTCGGACACTTAACTGACTGAGCCACCCAGGCGCCCCTCCTTTCAGCACTTTGAATATATCATGCCACTCCTTTCTGGCCTGCAAAGTTTCTGCTGAGGAATCTTCATATAGCCTTGTGGGATTTCTTTTGTACATAATAACTTGTTTTTCTCTTATTGCTTTTAATAGTCTCTCTTTATGTTTAACTTTGACATTTCAATTATAGTGTGGCCTTTTTTGGGTTAATTTTGCTTGGAACTCTTTGGGATTCCTTAATCTGAATATCTGTTTCCTTCCGGAAGTATTAAACTATTACTTTTTTTCAGATGAGTTTTCTGCCTCTTTCTCTCTTCTTCTTCTGGGACCCTACAATGCACATACTGTTCCACTTGCTATTGCCCCAAAAATCTCTTCAGTTACATTTACTTTTTTCTTCATTATTGTTTGTTTCCACTGCTTTATCTGGTGAGTCCCATTGCTCACTGATCCTTACTTATACTTTATCCAATCTGATGTTAAAGCTTTCTTAGTGTATTTTTCAGTTTGGTTACTGTGTTCTTCAGCTCTGTGACTTCATTTTGGTACTTATTTAAGTTTTCTATCTCTTTGTTGAAATTCTCACTGGATTCATCCCTTCTTTCAAGTTCAGTATGCATCTTTATGACCATTACTTTGAATTCTTTATGACATAGATTATTTATCTCTGTATCACTAAGATCTTTTTGTGAGATTTGGTATTGGGTTTTTTTTTGTTTGTTTGGAACCTATTTCTCTGTTTCCTCATTTTGTTTCCCTTTGGGTTCATTTCTATGTATTAGGTGAAATAGCTACCTCTCTTTATCTTGAAGGACTTAGATTTGTTAATGATTATTGTTCTTGTTCAACTTTTCCCTAGCTCTTGGTTATCTCTCAAACCTTTGTGATTGTTGTTACCTTATGATTTATTATTGATATGATCCTATTATTGAAGGTGTGTCAAGATATGTGAGTGATCTGAAGGGAGGAATTTTATTTAGCACCTAGTTTTAGGCTTATTGGAAGCAAGACCTTCAGACAGCAGCTTTTGAAGTATGCAAATGTATACTGTTCTGTGAGGCCACAATTTTAATTCCTGTTGGCCTCCAAGCCAGAGAGCTTAAGGTGTCCCCTGGGTAATTGTTGCAAAAATCAAAGCTCCAGACAAGTGTTGAAGTTCTTTTTGAGAAATCTTGACAAGTAATAGTGAGACCAAGGGGGTGTGCAAGAATGGTGTCTCACTGCTTGTTTCCTGGAAGTTTCTCCTTAGACTCTAGATATGTGTGAAACCTGAAGCCTGGCTAAAACTCCACACTAAGTAAATAGGCTTTTTTTCATTGAAAAATGGGTTGTGCTTCAGTCTGTTACTTATGTAGCCTTCTGGGAGTACTGAATTGCCAAGAGATGTCTTTCTGATTGTTATAGTCCCAAGGAACTCTGGAATGCTACCTTCTTGGCCTCCAGAGCCATATGATCAAGTGGTATCCTCTGTGTGGATTGTGCATGCCTTTTGGCTTTATCAAGGTGTGAAGTATACTCACTGGTTTCAGAAAACATTGGGAAAATGTCATGTTTTTGTGTGCCCCTGGGCTTCAGCAGTGTAATAAGAGGGAGTTTTGTCTGTGTGCATGAACTTCCTTTAGGCTGGAAATGGGAGGGTGTTTCAAGTGCTCATGTTCACCAGCCTCAACCAGGGAGGGGAGAACACTGCAACTTCTCATACTCTCTGTCTCAGCAAATGCTGCAACCACTTGTCCCTACCCATCCAGCAATATGGTAGAAAAGTACCACATTTGAGTTCATCAGCCTGTGCTGGCAGACTACATGGAAAGTGAGACAATGCATATACCAGTATCTTTATCTTTGGGGAGCATTTCAACTTTCCCCAAGGCCTCTGGCTAATACCCCCAAATCAGCAAATGAATCTCCCTCACATATAATCTAGGACCTTTTCAAATTGCTAATTTTTTTTTTTTTGCGGGGTCTTGGTGAGTGAGACCACATGTAAGCCCTCCAAGAAAGGAATCTGTTTCCTGTAGCACTTTGGAAACCCTTGGACATCAGATCTGTTGGTTTCCAAGCTACGTGTTCTGGGGATTCATCTTTCTAGTATACATCCCAGGTCCAGGGTGGTCAATGTTGGCCATTAACCCCTTGTTTTTCTCAGAGAAGCATCGGTCTGGTGAGATCCCTCCCTACTGTGTGTTGCCACTTGGGCAGCGGTGAGTTATGAGACCATGTCTCTGCCTCTCCTACCCTTATTGATATGATCGTTTTATCCTTTCTTGTGGAGAGCAGTTAATCTAGCTTTCAGATCTTTTCAAGGGAAATGATCCATACGTAGCTGTATATTTGGTGTGTCGGTAGGAGGAGATGAGTTCAGTTCCTGTACCACCATCTCAGATGCCCCTCAGGCTTTATTTTTTAAAATTAATTATCCCCTCGTACATCTTGTTATTTGACAAAATGATAAGAACTTTAAGGTGATGAATCTTCTATATTCTTTACAACTTCTCCATCAAAATATACCACATTAGGTCATACTATAGCTAAGTTTTATTTTTCCCTTCCAAAGCAGTGCTGTCCCATTCTTCTTTTAATTAGTCAAGTGACTGGCATCTCTGAAGCTTTCCCAAATGAGATTTCATGTTGGAATAACCAGTTTCCTCTATTCATTTCCTAGCTTTGTCTATCTAAGAAACCTTTGTATACATATTCTTTTGACAGTTTTTTTCTTAATTAGATGAGCTAGTTATTTATCTAATGACTCATCCTTATTCCATACCATACTAATTTTATCTCATCTTTACTTGCATTTTATATATTTTATGCAATACGTGTAGAATCTCAGCCTGTACCATAGAAAACAATCCCATTTCATTTACCATATGGTTACAATATCACAAGTATGAAACTATAAAATTAAAAACCTTAACATCATTAACTTGTGTCCTGTTAAGTATGTCTTCCATTTAGATATAAACAGAAAAGGGAGCATTCACTAATGTTGATAAAGAGAAATAAGATATTGTTCAGTTTTGGGGTAGGAGGAAGGAACACATAACTATGTATTACACTTTATAAGAATATAGCTAAAGGAAAAATCCACTTAAAATCTAAGAGGGCATGGTATCATTAACAAAAAATAGGAGAAAATTAGATCTTGGTACTGTTCCCTTCTACTGGCAGAGACAAGTATGGTTGAACAGGTGAAAAAACATACCTTTGAAACTTTTCTGATTTCTAATGGATATGGTCTAGAGTAGGTAATTTTCTTATTTATCAAGGCTCTTAGTGAGCTTTTGGACATGCAGAGTTTGCCCTGAACTGGGTAGATAATACATAACTAAATTCTTCCTACATTGAAGTAAGAGGATGAGTTTCTCATGGCAGATGAAAGAGCTTAGGCAGACTCAAGAGATAATTTAGAAGTAAGATCAACTGGATTTCGGGGTGGTGGAGAAGGTCTTTTGGGTTCTCACTTGCACAACTGGATGAATAGTGATACCATTCACTGAAATGGAAATATGAAAAAGGAATCCACTTTAGAAAAAAACATCATGTGCTAAACCCTGGAGCAAAGAGAATTCAGGGCTGAAAATGTTTGCAAATTTGGACTCTTCAATATATGCTTAATTGAAATTATAGAGTGGAAGAACAATAAGAGGGTCTATAACTAATCCTTGACAAATTTTACAATTAACAACTAGGCAAAGGGTGTGTATCTAAAGAAAGAAAGATTAAATACTTTACTCACTGTAGCCTTTATAAAATGTATTCTTAAAGCACTGATTGAAGTGACTGGTTTGACAACCAGATGTTGGGAGGAAGAGGATGCCTGCTTTTTTTAAAGACTAAAGAAGCTTGCAGTTATAGACTGCAATTTAGTAAATCACATCCTTCCACAAAAGAGCAGCCACCTTGTAGCTCCTTCAGAGGTGTACTTAATGTTCTGTTGAACAAATTTCACTTGCCCACAACACAGTGTACCCTTCAAAGATGTCCTTTACTCCATTATTTCCTGTGGTTGCTGTGGACACTCTCTAACCTCATACCCTGATTCAATATTGTAGCTAAATTTTCTTTAAATGTATTTTCTCATGGCACACAATATTTGAGGAGATAGGGAAGGGAAACAGGGAAAGGTTTTTATTTGACTAAATCAAAGACAATTTGGAAATTCTTCTGAGTGTTAAATTCTTGCAGCCTAAAGAATATAAGAAGAAAAAAAATAAAGAAATAACATAAACAGGATATAAGATATGGACTTGTGATTGGCAGACACACTGTGAGATCTACCACTATATGGACATGATCCCGCACTGCAGGAGGATTGCTCAGTGGAAGGATTTAGGCAGAAAGCCAATGGAATTATTGATGGGTTCTCACTGAGCATCTTAATACGAAAGGTGCTTGAAGAGGTGCTTTTCAGAACAAAATTTTTGGACATAAAGGAGCTGACATCATAATAAATATACAATAGTCACCCATAGATCAATGAAGTCAGAGAATCTCACTAAACAGATGTTACCTTGAAAAAAACAACAACTTTAGAGAAAAAAGATATCTCCTTGGAAAAAGACAGTAGATTTTTCATTTAGAAAGATTTACCCTGACAATAAGTCAGCTTCTTCCTTGGCGGACTTTGTCTTTGTTGAGGGCATCGTAGAGGGTGCTCTTGCTTTCTGGACCACCTAAGAGCCTTGGGTAAGGGTTTTTCTGTCCTCTCTTTTCTCCACACCAAGTGGCTTCAGATTCAGATTGGACTTCAGGATTGTTAATAATGAAATGAAATATTACAAATAGGAGAGATTATAGGTACTTACATATTAAACTGTACTAAGGAAAGGGATACTGCAGATATGTAATTATTCCCCTCCCATCTTCATTCCAGGTAGTGATGTCTTCCAGCTGAGATTCTGTGTGAAGTCAAGAGTAGACCTAACACAAATTAGGCAGCTATAGCTGTCATTTCATAGGCTTTCTAGCTAAGACTGATATCTGAATTTTGAAAATTTGTATAACAAGAGGAATTTTGAAGGAATCCTGCCAAAATGGGCATAAATGCTGGACAAGGGAACTGGTAGATAACAAGGGCCAATAGAGAGAGGAGTTGGTTTCCATCAGTTCTTCTCCTTCACACCATGAATGGATACTATGGGAGCAAGAGGTTCCCCTCCTAGTTTAGAAGTTGTTTCCTTTCTCTTCTTTGCCCTGTTTACCACCTCCTCCCTGTAACACTCACAAAACAGCTTGGTCTCTGTAAAACTACAAAGTGACCCTTTAGCAACTGTGCATCTTTGGCAGTCTCTAAGCCCCAAGAACTAAACCCAAGAAATGTCCTTATTACTGGCTTCATGGATATAGATAACTCACCTTACCTCAGTCTTCTGCTGTCTATAAAAACAGCTGAGTAATTTTTTTCTAAAGTATTTTATAGGATATTTGTCCACTTAGTACACATGAACACAAATTGGACCTGCCGTGGTACGTTAAAAAAAAATAAAATCATACTTACATATCTACATGTATGTCATACATCTATCAATCATCTATCTGCCCATCTAGTTATTATGTATCTGGACTTCCTGCTTCCAATGCTAATGAAATTCTCAGAAGGCTCATTTGCAAAAATAAAAGCAGCCAGAAATATTTGTCCTCCTGTAGCAAAAGACCTGAGCAATAACGGTCAGCTCCAGAATAATTACACATTTACATCTTCAGGGATAAGACCAGGAGCGATAGGCAACTACCAGGAAGAGTATTCACTAGAAGCAGCATCTCTGCCTCTGTGTTAATGTGCTAGACACAACCAGAAGTACAAGTAGGCTGGGACCAAATGGAGTGATTGCTCTCTCTGAACACTTTCTTCACATTCACTGCCATTTCATCATCCTTAAAGATAGTATGTTGAAGTTACAGTTATTAGCACTTTGATTGGAAGACATTAGTCATCACACTGTGAAAACAGGGCTAGGAGACAAGCAGAGAAGGTGGAGTTGGGGTGCTCACTTGCTGTTAACCCACGAGCAAATGTGAAATTTCACTTCCAGGCTGGCCACTCCATCCCCCATCCCACTACTCCTCAGGTAGTAGAATCTGGCTGCACCTCCAAACACCACATTTGTATTATATAAATCTCCACTCACATGTCCCAGTTAAAGAAGGGAGAAAGCCCCCCTTTTTATAGGTTATCTTTGGCATGCTCATCATTCTACAGACCAGTGTAAATTATTCTCTAAAATAGCTGAAGAAAGTCATCGTGATAAGCAGGCTGGGGCACATCAGCCTCTGCAGAGCTGAAATTGTTACTGCTGAGTGAGTGTTCTGTTTTCTCTTCACATCATTACACCCATTGAGTGCAGCACCCAGATATATTTGTCAAGTCAAATGAAAAAAAAAAATTTCTTACTTGATTGTACTGATACCATGATTGACAGTAGGGATTTACTTTCTCATGGCAGATGTGCTTTCCCTAGACTCTTTTACTCTGCCTCTTTTCAGAAATTCTGACTTCCAGCCACTTCACATTTGTATAGCTGTCCTCAATACTGCCTTTATTTTATTTTATACCTTGTTTATGTTTCATGCTACTTCATTAACTTCTTCCTATTTTTTCAGATAAAGAACTTGAGCCAAACTTATGTCTGCATATGACTGTATTCTCATATTGCTACACCAGTTTTGCCAGACTCTCTGACTTTAAAAATAAAACTTATTGATGTATGAGCCTAAATCTGTGGGCCAACCTATGCAAATTCAGAAAATATCTTAGCCAAATAACTCTGTTCCCTTGACTTCTTGATAATTCAAGTGGATTAGACAGCAACTAAGATATTGAAGAGCTTCTGGCAAAATGATGCCCTCCCTAGGGGGTCTTGAAGAGGAAGTTATAGTCTTATTGAAAAAAACTTACCTTCAACCTTGTATTTACATACTCTCAGTCATATGAACCTATAAAAATGTTAGACAACATTTATACATTTCACTTTCTTTTAAAACTTAAATGTCCATTCTGATTTTATCCTACAGCTAGGGTGACACATGTCTGGGTTTGGCACACAGGTAGTCAGTCTCAGTTCATTCCTGTTGACCCAGCACTACATCAAATTTAGCATTTTTCAAGAATTTTAAATTTTATTATACTGTTATTAATAGATGCACTAAAATACACCCAGATAAGCTTGGTATAACTCCATCGTTTTTTCTACTAGCTTGTGCAAAGTTCTTGTCTAGTAGTGTGAGATGCATGGATGATGAACAACCTTCATACTTTAACATGTGACAGAGACTGAAAGCCAACAGGGGCTAACCTGTCTTTTTTTTTCTTACCTTTCTAGACAGATTAAAATTAGCCTCTCACTTTAAAGGACAGTATGCAAGGGATGCACAAATAAACTATGGTTGGACAGGACTGAAGTGAAATAACTCTTTCCAGTCTCCTTCAGTGATAAGAAAAGTAATCTAGCCCGTGCCAGATGGCCACTTGCTGTAACAGGCAGTTGTACCCTCCCTATGGCGGCAATCTGCAAGATGCCTGGTCTCCAGGCTGTCAGTCCTTCTAAACCATGTAGCATGGTGGAAATTATAGCTTAGGTCTTTGTGAAACAGAAGCAAGCAAGGATGAGCAGCCCTGCCTTAGGACAGGGATAGTCTGAACGACTGACTTACTGGGTTTTTGCAATTTAATGGGATGTGTAAAAGTAAAATAATTCTTTTGATGTATTGTTTGATAATGCTTTTATTCTGTGACAAAGCAGTTTTGCACAAACGAATTAAAAGATAAGAAAATCTCATGCTAATGAAAAAATAAATGCTGAATTTCTGCTACTCAAGTATTTTAATAGATGTGTACCTTGCAGAGAATGTTGACAAATAACATCTCACCAAAGAAGCCACAGTCATATAGACCACATAAAACAAGGAAGGATTGTGTAATATAACAGTCTTGAAAAATTAACGGTTATTTAAGAAGACTTTGCTCAAAGATGGCTACTTCTTGGAGCTTCAGAAAGTAGGCTTATACATCATCCAAGCAAGGCATGACTTTTCATTCACATCAAATGAAAGTTTTCCAATTTAACATTACTCATTTTTTTATTCTAAGTTCGTTTTTGTTCAAATATGTATTGTGAAGCTATAACTCTTAATGTGTTAACGTTATTAGCAGAAATGGAATTTTGCAGAGTTAAACAGGCCAAGTTTTATGTTAGGGTCATTATGCACTTATTTTGAAGACTATTTTGTTAATTCTGAGAAGCTTTCAATTTTTTTTCAATCAATCTTGAAATCAAAAGAAATACTTTGGAAGCTTATTTCACTGAAGGGTAAAAGATCTAATACTAGTGTGAATAGTAGGGTAGACTAAGTTTAGATATTCTCTATTGAAGTTTTTGTTTTGTTTTGTTTTTGCTTTGCAGTGATCATAGGAACATAAATTTTTATAGAACATAGTCATGGTAAAAATAATGTTCTCACTAAATTGAGAAAGTATGGAACTAAAATGTACTTGGAAGTCATTATTTCACAAGTAATAAATATATATTTACAAACACGCTACACTATTTAAAAATAAAATTTGTAATTAGTTAGCAAATATTGGATATACGTACATGGACACACATAGATAGATGTATACATAGTTAAATTATGTTCTGAGATGGAGCTAATATTAAGCTTAAAAAACATTTTAAAGCAGTATGTACTTTCTTTACCCTTTATTAATCACATTTTAGAAATGCTTGAGGCTTTAAGTAATTCTTTGTAAATCAACATAAGCATTATGTTCTTGTTTTGAAACTATTGTAAAGGTGTACCTTAGTATGTATGTGTGTGTATATATATATAATATATATAATATATATAATATGTATAATATATATATTCAATGTATATATATATATTCTATATATTCTATACATATATTGAATATATATATTCAATATACAATCAAAACTGTATCAATATATATATTGAATATATATATTGAATATATATAGAATATATAGAATAATTGTATAGAATATATATACAGAATATATATATATAGTATATATATATTGAATATATATATATGTGTATATATGTGTATATATATATATATGTGTGTGTGTGTGTGTGTGTACTTGACATATATGTTAGTTTCAGGTAAGGTGTACCTTCAATTTTGATTGTATTTAGTTTGATGGTGTTGTAAATATTTTAAAAAATATTTTTTAGGGAAACAAACATTGCTAATAGCAAGATTTTGAACTTCAAATGAAAGTTAGAAACAGAAGAATAAGCACTCAATAAAAAGAATTAAAGTGGTGTACAAAATATAGAATCATAATTTGTTAAATGTACCTGGGAATGTCTTCAGGTTAGGGATAGTCTTTTGATTGAGCTTATATTATTTTTTAATTCCAGTGTAGTTAACATATAGAATTATATTAGTTTCAGGTGTACAATGTATTGATTCAACAATTCATGTATCCCCAGGTACTTCTCGAGATAAGTGTATTCTTAATCCCCTTCACCTATGTCACCCATCCCCCCACCCACCTCCTTTCTGGTAACCATCTGTTTGTCTGTTTGTTCTCTACAGTTAAGAATCTGTCTCGGTTCGGGTTTCCCCACCCCCACCCCCCTTTGTTCACTTGTTTTGTTTCTTAAATTCCACATATAAGTGAAATCATATGGTATCTGTCTTTCTCTGACTGACTTATTTCACCTAGCATTATACTCTCTAGCTGGATACACATCATCATACATGGTAAGATTTCATTCTTTTTTACGGCTGAGTAATATTCCATTCTGTATGCACACACACCACCTTTTATTTATTCATTCATCAGTCAATGGACAGTTGCACTGTTTCCATAATTTTACTGTTGTAGATGTTGCATTAAACATAGGGGTGCATGCATTTTTTTGAATTAGTGTTTTCATATTCTTTCGGTAAATACCCAGTAGTAGGATTACTGGATTATAAGGTAAACCCATTTTTAATTTTTTGAGAAACATCCATAGTGTCATCTATGATGGCTGTATCAGTTTGCATTCCCACCAACAGGGCATAAAAATTCCTTTTCTCCACATTCTTTCCAATACTTCTTGATTCTTGCGTTTTTTATTTTAATTATTCTGACAAGTGTGAGGCGATATCTCATTGTAGTATTGATTTAAAATTTCCCTGATGAGTGATGTTGAGCATATTTTCATGTGTCTGTTGGCCATTTGGTTGTCTTTGAAAAAATGTCTGTTCATAACTTCTGCCCATTTTTAAATGGATTATTATTATTATTATTATTATTTTGTTGTTGTGTTGTATCAGTTCTTTATGTATTTTGGATGCCAAACCTTTATTAGCTATGTCATTTGTAAATATCTTTTCCCATTCAGTAGGATGTCTTTTATTTTGTTGGTATTTCCTTTATTTACATAAGTCTTTTATTTTAATGAAGTGCCAATAGTTCATTTTGCTTTTGTTTCCCTTTCTTTAGGAGATATATCTAGAAAAATATCTATGGCCAATGTCAGAAAGATTACTGCCTCTGCACTCTTCTAGGATTTTTATGGTTTAAGGTTTCACATTTAGACTCTTAATCCATTTTGAGTTTATTTTTGTATATGGAGTAAGAAAGTGGTCCAGGTTCATTCTTCTGCATGTCGCTGTCCAGTTTTCCCAGCACCACTTGCTGAAGAGACTGTCTTTTTTTTCTCCATTGCATATTCTTGCCTCCATGTCAAAGATTAATTGATCATATTTTTCCCCATGGGCATTCTATGCTATTTCATTTATCCATGTGTCTATATTTGTGCCAGTACCATAGTGTTTTGATTACTACAGCTTTGTAGTATAACCTAAAATCTGGAATTGTGATGCCTCCAGTTTTGCTTTTCAAGATTGCTTTGGCTGTTCGGGGTCTTCAGTGGTTCTATACAAATTTTACGTTTGTTTCTTCTTTGAAAAATGCTGTTGGTATTTTCACAGGGATTGTATTAAATGGATAGATTGTTTTGGGTACCATAGATATTTTAACAATATTCTTTTCATCCAAACCATGAACATGGTATGTCTTTCAATTCTTCGTGTCATCTTTAATTTCTTTCATCATTTTTTTAAAATTTTCAGAGTAGAGATCTTTTACTTCCTTGATTACTTTTATCCTAAGGCATCTTAATATTTCTGGTGCAATTGTAAATGGGATTTTTTTAAATCTTTCTTTCTGCTGCTTCATTATTAGTGTATAGGAATGCCAGATCTCTGTACATTGATTTTTTTCTCCTTTGACCTTACTTAATTCATTAATCATTTCTAGTAGTATTTTGGTGGAGGCTTTAGGGTTGTCTATATATCATGTCTTCTGCAAATCATGAAAATTTTGCTTCTTTCTTACCAGTTTGGTTGTCATTTATTCCTTTTGCTTATCTAATTGCTGTGGCTAGGACTTTAAATACTATGTTGAAAAAAGGTGGTGAGAATGGATATTTTGTCTTGTTCCTGACTTTAGGGGATATGATATCAGCTTTTCAATATTAAGTGTGATGTTAGCTGAGTTTTTCCATATATGGCCTTCATTATGTTGTTATGTTCTCTATAAATCTACTTATTGAGGGTTTTTATGATGAATGGATATTTTGTTTTCAAGTGGTTCTTTTTTGTATCTATTGAAATAATCATATGGTTTTCATACTTTCTCTCATTGATGTGATATATCATGATTGATTTAGCAAATATTGAACTACCTTGAATCCCAGGAATAAATCTCACTTGATTGTGGTGAATGATGTTTTTAAATGTATTGTTGAATTCTATTTGCTAATAATTTGGGGAGATTTTTGCATCTAAGTTTATCAAAAATATTTTCCTGAAGTTCTCTTTTTTGTAGTGTTTTTATATGGTTTTGGAATCAGGGTAATGTTGGCCTCATAGAATTCATTTGGAAGTTTTCCTTCCTCTTCTATTTTGTGGAAGAGTTTGAAAAGAATAGGTATTAACTCTTCTTACATGTTTGGTTGAATTCAACTATGAAGCTATCTGTTCCTGGGCTTTAGTTTGTTGCAAATTTATTTATTTTTTTATTACTGATTGTATTTCATTGCTTGTAATTGGTCTGTTCAAATTCTATTTCATCCTGATTTAATTTTGGAAGGTTATATGTTTATTATTTCCTCGTTCTTTTCTTTTTACTTCTTTTATTTACTTTATTTATTTTTATTTATTTATTTTTTAATTTACATCCAAATTAGTTAGCATATAGGGCAACAATGATTTCAGGAGTTGATTCCTTAATACACCCTTACCCATTTAGCCCATCCCCCCTCCTACACCCCCTCCAGTAGCCCTCTGTTCTCCATATTTATGAGTCTCTTATGTTTTGTTCCCCTCACTGTTTTTATATTATTTTTGTTTCCTCTCTTATGTTCATCTGTTTTGTCTCTTAAAGTCCTCATATCAGTGATGTCATACAATATTTGTCTTTCTCTGACTAATTTCGCTTAGCATAATACCCTCCAGTTCCATCTACATAGTTGCAAGTGGCAAGATTTCATTCTTTTTGACTGCTGAATAATACTCTATTGTATATATATGCACCACATCTTCTTTATCCATTCATCCATCAATGGACATTTGGGCTCTTTCCATACTTTGGCTATTGTTGATACTGCTGTAAACAGGTGGTGCATGTGTCCCTTCGAAACAGCATACCTGTATCCCTTGGATAAATACCTAGTAGTGCAATTATTGGGTTGTATGTTAGTTCTATTTTTAGTTTTTTGAGGAACCTCCATACTGTTCTCGAGAGTGGCTGCACCAGTTTGCATTCCTACCAGCAATGCAAAAGAAATCCTCTTTCTCCCCATCCTCACCAACATCTGTTGTTGCCTGAGTTGTTAATGTTAGCCATTCTGACAGGTGTGAGGTAGTATCTCATTGTGGCTTTGATTTGTATTTCCCAGATGATGAGTGACGTTGAGCATTTTTTCATGTGGCCATCTGGATGTCTTCTTTGGAGAGGTGTCTTTCATGTCTTTTGCCCATTTCTTCATTGGATTATTTGTGTTTTGGGTGTTGAGTTTGATAAATTCTTTATAGATTTTGGATACTAACCCTTTATCTGATATGCCATTTGCAAATATCCTCTCCCATTCTGTCTGTTGTCTTTTAGTTTTGCTGATTGTTTCCTTAGCTGTGCAGAAGTTTTTATTTTGATGAGGTCCCAGTAGTTCATTTTTGCTTTTGTTTCCCTTGCCTCCGGAGACATGTTGAGTAAGAAGTTGCCACGGCCCAGATCAAAGGCGTTTTTTCCTGCTTTCTCCTCAAGGATTTTGCTGGCTTCCTGTCTTACACTGAGGTCTTTCATCCATTTTGTGTTTACTTTTGTGTGTGGTGTAAGAAAGTGGTCCAGGTTCATTCTTCTGCATGTCGCTGTCCAGTTTTCCCAGCACCACTTGCTGAAGAGACTGTCTTTATTCCATTGGATATTCTTTCCTGCTTTGTCAAAGATGAGTTGGCCATAAGTTTGTGGGTCAATTTCTGGGTTCTCTATTCTGTTCCATTGACCTGAGTGTCTGTTCTTGTGCTGCTACCATACTGTCTTGATGATTACAGCTTTGTAGTATAGCTTGAAGTCTGGGATTGTGATGCCTCCTGCTTTTTTTTTTTTTTTTTTTTTTCAAGATTGCTTTGGCTATTCAGGGTCTTTTCTCGCTCCATACAAATTTTAGGATTGTTTGTTCTAGCTCTGTGAATAATGCTGGTGTTATTATGATAGGGATTGCATTGAATATGTAGATTGCTTTGGGGAGTGTCAACATTTTAACAGTATTTGTTCTTCCTCTCCGGGAGTATGCAATCTTTTTCCATTATTTTTGTGTCTTCTTCAATTTCTTTCATAAGCTCTCTATAGTTTTCAGTGTATAGATTTTCCACCTCTTTGGTTAGATTTATTCCTAGCTATCTTAGGTTTTTTGGTGTAATTGTAAATGGGATTGATTCCTTGATTTTTCTTTCTGTTGCTTCATTGTTGGTGTATAGAAATGCAACCAATTTCTGTGCATTGATTTTATATCCTGAGACTTTGCTGAATTCATGGATCAGTTCTATCAGTTTTTTGGTGGAATCTTTTGGGTTTTCCATATAGAGTATCATGTATCTGCAAAGAGTGAAAGTTTGACCTCCTCCTGGCCGATTTGGATGCCTTTTATTTCTTTGTGTTGTCTGATTGCAGAGGCTAAGATTCCCAAGACTATGTTGAATAACAGTGGTGAGAGTGGACATCCCTGTGTTGTTCCTGACCTTAGGGGGAAAACTCTCAGTTTTTTCTCCATTGAGGATGATATTAGCATTGGGTCGTTCACATATGGCTTTTATGGTCTCAAGGTATGCTCCTTCTATCCCTACTTTCTTGAGGGTTTTTATCAAGAAAGGATGCTGTATTTTATCAAATGCTTTCTCTGCATCTATTGAGAGGATCATATGGTTCTTGTCCTTTCTTTTATTGATGTGATGAATCATGTTAATTGTTTTTGCAATATTGAACCAGCCCTGCATCCCAGATATAAATCCCACTTGGTCATGATGAATAATTTTTTTAATGTATTGTTGGATCCAGTTGGCTAATATCTTGTTGACAATTTTTGCATCCATGTTCATCAGGGAAATTGGTCTATAATTTTCCTTTTAAGTGGGGTCGCTGTCTGGTTTTGAAATCTAGGTAATGCTGGCTTCATAGAATGAGTTTGGATTTTTTCCTTCCATTTCTATTTTTTGGAACAGCTTCAAGAGTATAGGTGTTAACTATTAGACATCCCTACATTCTTTCTTTTAAAGTCTATTTTGCCTGATGTAAGTATTGCTACCCCAGCTTTCTTTTGACATTCATTTGCATAATGAATGTTCCTTCCTCACTTAACTTTTAGTATGCATGTGTCAGAGTGCTTGCCTGGCTTAGTCAGTAGTCTTGATCTCAGGGTCATGAGTTGAAGCCCACATTGGGCATGGAGCCTACTTAAAAAAATATGCATGCGTGTTTAGTTCTACAATGAATCTCTTATATGCAGCATATAGGTTAAGTCTTGCTTTTTTATTCATTCTGTTATCCTGTGTCTTTGCAGCATTTAGCCCATTTACATTCATAGTAATTACTGATAGATATGTACTTATCGCCATTTTTATTAGTTGTTTTATGGTTGTTTTTGTAGTTTTCCTTTATTCTTTTCTTCTCTTGTCTTCTTGATTAGTTGGCTTTCTTCAGTGATACAGTTGGATTCCTTTCTCTTTGTTTTTTTTTACATATCTGTCTTTTGTTTTTGATTTATAGTTATCATTTGCTTTGCATATAACATCTTTTTTTATAGCAGTCTGTCTTAAGTTTGAACCCATTCTTTACTCCTCCCACATTTTAGGTATATGGTCATACTTTACATTCTTTTATTTTGTGAGTCCCTTGACTGATTTTTACAAATATACTTATTTTTACTGCTTTTGTGCTTCCTACTTTCCTTACTCTTGCTTACGGGTTTTCCTTTCTACTCAAAGAGTCCTCTTTAATATTTTGTAAGTTGTTTTAGGGGTGATGAATTCCTTTAACTTCTGTTTGTCTTGAAAACTTTATCTTTCCTTCCATTTAAAATAATAGCCTTGGGGATCCTGGGTGGCTCAGACAGTTGAACGTCTGACTTCGGCTCAGG
Source organism: Panthera pardus (assembly GCF_024362965.1). NCBI lineage: Eukaryota > Metazoa > Chordata > Mammalia > Carnivora > Felidae > Panthera > Panthera pardus. Next base: position 104,691,365 of record NW_026526732.1, read on the forward strand.
TCATGATCTCATGGTCCATGGTTCGAGTCCCCACGTCGGGCTCTGTGTTGACATCTCGGAGCCTGGAGCCTGCTTCAGATTCTGTCTCCCTCTCTCTCTGCCCCTCCCCTGCTCACACTGTCTCTGTCTCTCAAAACATGAATAAACATGAAAAAAAATTTAAAAAATAAAATAAAATAATAGCCTTGCTCAATAGAGTATTCTTGACTGTAGATTTTGTCCTTTCATCATTTTGAATATATCATGCCATTTCTTTCTAGCCTGGAAATTTTCTGCTAAAACATTAGCTGATAGACTTATGGGTATCCCTTGTATGTAACTGTTTTCTCTTGGCACTCTTAAAATTCTCTCTTATAATTATTTTTTGCCATTATAATTACTACATGTCTTGGTACAGACCTCTGTGGGTTGAGCTACTATTTCTTCCAACAAATTTCCTGGGCATTCTCTCTCTCTCTTTTCTCCTTCTGGTATCCCTATAATGTGAATGTTATTACTCTTGATGGTATTGCTGAGTCCCCTAAGTCTATTCTCATTGCTTATTTTTATTTTTTCATCTGCTCAGCTTGATTACTTTCTGTTACTCTGTCCTCCATGTCACTGTCACTGATTCACTCTTCTCCTTCCTTTAATCTAGTATTTATTCCATCTAATGTATTTTTAATTTCATTTATCGTGTTCTTCTTTTCCGACTCTTTTTTATTTCTTTGTTAAAGTTTTCACTGAGGTCCTCCACTCTTTTCTCAAGTCCAATCAGTATCTTAATGTCATTACTTAAAATTCTCTATCAGGCATATTATTTATCTTCATTTTGCTTAGGCCTCTTGCTGTGATTTTGTTCTATTCTTTCATTTGGGACATATTCCTCTGTCTTCTCGTTTTGTATGAATTTCTGTGTCCAATTCTATGTGTTAGGAAGGTCAGCCACATCCCCTGTTCTTGAAGGTAATAGCTTTATGAAGAAGAGGTCCTGTAGTGCTCTGCCTTTCGGTGTCCTCTGTTAACCAGAACCTAGCATTTCAGGACTGCCTCTTATGTGTGTTGTGTGCACCCTGTTCTTGTTATGTCTGAGCCATTTTTTCTTCAGTACAGTCATCTGCAATGGCTCTCTTTGACTGTTGTGGGAAGTGTTTGATCTCTGTGGTTTAGTAGGACAGACTGGAGTCACCTTGGTCTTCAGTTTCATCAGGCTGGGCATTTGCCAGAGATGCAATAGCAGCAAATTGCAGTGTGCTTTTTCTGTGTTGTCCCCTTAGAAACTTTCATTGGTGTGCAGGGGCTGCAGTCAGACTAACTGTCTGTCTGCACCCCAACTGCTGGGTCCACAGTCATACTGGTGTGTGTGTTTATCTTCCCTTGTCTCTAGGGAAGGAGTTGCTTTGGAATGGTTCTGGCTCCTGTCGGGGCTGCTTGTACATTGCCAGTCCTGTGGCACTACCTTGCACAGGCTCTGGATGAGAGTGTATTGGAGGGAGCAGATCTGCAATGTGTGGGGTGTGGGAGTGTTAGCAAGGTTGTTTGCTGCTTGTCCTCTGCAGGAGGGACCCTCCAGTGTTGGGACTGATGCATGCCTGACTATAGGGTGCAGTCCACTGAAGGGCAGTGAGTGTGGGGGCACAGCAGGACTTTTAGCAAGTTATGTAAAGTTAGTTAGTGTCAGTGCCATGCTGTTTCTTTCAGATGTTCAAATTTTCTTTTTTTTTTTAAATTTTTTTCAACGTTTTTTATTTATTTCTGGGACAGAGAGAGACAGAGCATGAACGGGGGAGGGGCAGAGAGAGAGGGAGACACAGAATCAGAAACAGGCTCCAGGCTCCGAGCCATCAGCCCAGAGCCTGACGCGGGGCTCGAACTCACAGACCGCTAGATCGTGACCTGGCTGAAGTCGGACGCTTAACCGACTGCGCCACCCAGGCGCCCCTGGATGTTCATATTTTCTATGCTGGGGGACAGGGGAGGGAAATGGTGACTGTCAGCTCCTTTGTTTCTGAAGAAATCTCCCAAAGTTCTCTGTCCCTGAAATTAGTAAATAACTCTCCCTTCTGTGTGCCTCAGGCAGTTTTCAAACCACTGCTTCTATGCTGTATCTCTGCAGACTGTTTTATAGGCTGTCTATTTAAGAGCAGAGACTCAGTTTCATCTTGCTCTCCAGGCTTTCCCAGAGCCAAACCAGCTGATTTTTAAAGTACCAGGTTTTAAGTCCCACTGGTTGTAAGAACTCATGCAATTTGGCCTCTGTAGTTTTCAAAGCCAAATATTATGGGGATTTATAGTCCTCATGTGGGCTTCCCAGTGTGATCATTTGGTTTTCTCTACTCTCTGTCTCCGCACCATCCTTCCCTCCTGTGGACAGTCCTGTGGGTCTGTTTAACTCGTGACAACATCTCTACTCTTCCTACAGTCTTCAATGTGGCCTCTTCTCTACATTTAGTTGTGGAGCTTGTTCTGTCAGTCTTCCAGTCATTTGGGGGGTTATCTAGTTGTATCCATGGGATGAGGTGTGCATAGTTTCCTTCTATTCCACCATATTCCCTGGAAGTCATTTATGGGACGGATTCTCTGTTCTCCTGCTGTTTTCACTTGTGGGTTGATGGCTTTCTTTAATGTTGTGCTTGAATTTCTTTCTCTTTATTGTTTTTGTATCTATTGTAAGTTTTTGGTTTGTGGTTATCATCGAGTTTTTCTATAACACCGTAGGTGTACAGCAGCCTATATTAACTTGATGGTTGTTTATGTTCAAGCACATTGAGCCCATATTTTAGATAAATTTATAATTTCTACTCGAAGAGAATAAAATCAAAAGGTTTATAGTTTTTGCATCATCTAAATAGGGCAAACCATTGCAAAATATCATTAAATAGAAGCAACTTATTTAACAAGTTTTGGTTATAAAAGCACTTTCATAAATAGATACCTACATGGGTATGAGAAATGATATCTATGAAAATATCTATACTGAAATATTTACATACTTTCATGCAAAAAGAAAAACAGAATTAATATCTTCACTTAAAAGTACTAGTAAGCTTATCAAAAACCTCAGAACTTGTAGAGAAATTTTTTTCTCAACTAAGAAAAAGAAAATATGGTTCACAGAGAAATGTAAAACAAAGGTTGAAACAATTTCCAAGTCATTAAGTATAATGTACAATTTTGAAATAATTTTAATGTTTTATAAAATATTATAAATTCCAGATCAAAAATTTTAAATATACATCCACTAATAAAATACAGTGAGAGTGTGTTAAAGTAGATATGATTTATAATCTAATGTACATATCCCTGAAGCAAAAAAAGTATCCTGTTTATTGTGTTAGGGTCAAATAATAAATAGGAAGAATTAGCTTTTGCTAATTCTACATGGATATATTTTCATTTTTAAAAAGGGATTTTTTAAAAACCATTTTTAGGGGTGACTGGATGGCTTGGTCAATTAAGCATCCGACTTTGGCTCAGGTCATGATTTCCTGGTCTGTGGGTTCAAGCCCCATGTCAGGCTCCAGCTCAGAGCCTGGAGCCACTTTGGATTGTATGTCTCCCTCTCCCTCTCTCTCTCTCTCTCTCAAAAATGAATAAACATTTAAAAAATCATAAATAAATAAATAAATAAATAAATAAAAGTAAAAACCATTTTTAAATGAGAAGATTTTATGAGACCACCAGTAGAATAGACCAATGTATCAAGAAATAAAATGATATGGGTATATGTCACTGTCCCTTTTCATATGAGTCTTATTTTCAATTACCATATATGTTCACCTTAACTGTGATCACCTTTTACACACCTGCAATTGCTAGAAAATGTTTTAACTCCAATTTAATTAATAAAATTTTAATCTCAAAAATCTTTAGACAAAACACTCTACATGTCTGTCTATCTCTGGAATCTCCTTTTACCAATTTAGAGTAGAAATACGCTAAGACTGTGTCTCTGAATATATACTTTAGAAACTATGAAGAGACAGAATGTCCCCTTATGTGAATTCCTTAACTGGCATGAAAAAATTCAGGAAATCATTAGATAGAAACTGGTCAGAAAGTTTCATCTAGTCTATTTCATATTGCAGAAAAAGTTCAAAAATGTTTAGATAGGAGTCCCAGTTCTTTCACTGCCTGAATGTGTTTGTTGTAAAAACTCTAAAAGTTTCTGCAGTCCAGAGCTGGCCCCTTTGCCTTGGTTCTTTGGACTGGATGAACAAAGAGGTGGTGTTTAGCCCAGTGATTATAATCAATCAAGGCTCAGCCAGCTTTATAAATCTTTCCTATATAAAGGGGAAAAGAGGAAAGAGACACTGGCCTGTTAGATTACTTTGCCTAGGGCTGAGATACTAACCTCAATCATTCTGGTTAGGAATCCTACCAACAAGATCCTACATCGTGGTTATGGTTTACAAATCATTTATTTTATTTTTTTCTTTTCGGGATACAAAAAAATATCCTTTATGTATTTATGAAATCATACAGATATAATAAAGAGCTAGGTATCAGGATAAACAAGCCAAATATCAGATTTACCTACACGAGGTTTTTTTTTTCTTTATTATAACTGTGCAAAAGCATTCCGATGAGGAAGTGTCATGTGGCTATTGGCCTACCACACAAAAGAAGAATGACTGTAATTTTAGAAAATCTCCTATCCTTAAGAAGGAAAATTCAAAAGCCAGCTTCAGGGGAAATTTGAGTCCCAAATGGGATTTTTCCTGAGAACCCTCCATAACATTACAATGATCCTTTTGCATAATGTCTGCCACATAGTAGGCACACAACAAATATTAGTTGTATGAAAGCATTGGTTTGCAGTTATCAGCTGAGAATTCTTGCAGTTAACTTCTTCCATAGAAGCTGATTTGCTGATTCACCCATTCACCTACAGTATATTGTACAGTTCTTTTTGAGTTGACTTAAAAGAAAAAAATCCATCTCACCAAGAACTTGTTGGTTTTAGAGAAAGCTGATCAATATTCTGAGTTTTATTTAAAAAAAAAATTATTTGCAGGAGACACACACCTTTAACGATCTGTTCAACTTCATGTTCTTGTCTCCTCATTCACATCCATTCACTTCACGTCCCCGTCTTAGATTACCCCACTCCTGGAGTTTTTGTTGCTTCTATATTGCAGCTTTCAATCCACTTCCTCTGAAGCCATGTCACCAACAACACCCAGACCCTGATAATGGGAGCTAGGGGAAGTTTCTGTTCAATCTTATTCCTTATCAAGATTATTTTTACAAACAAATGTAGTGTTTTCCCAAAAACTGAAAAGAGAATGAAAATAGCAACAACATTTACACTGTTATAAGGGACTGACCTGAGGCCATACATTTACTCCTGTTAACAATTCTACAAATGAAACATTCTTAGAATCTTTTTCTGTTGAAGGGAATAGCTGATGCACAAAGTTTAAATAACTTATTTAGGGGCCAAAATACTAATTAGTATTATAAATGAGATTTGAATCCAGAAAGATTTAATCTCAGAACGGGGTCTCAACCATTTTACCAAAATATCTTTATGAACAGCCTTTTCTCCATTTTGAATCAACAGCAATCATAATAAAATTCACATTGGTTGTCTACTCCTTGCTGTGCACTTTGCTAAGCACTTTACATGTGTTCTCTCATGTCTCCTCTCAATAACAAAGTGAGGAATGTTCTCAAATATCCCTCCCTTTTTAGTAAGCTAAATTGCTGCTCAGAGCATTTTCATACTTTCCTAAAGTTAGTAAAAGAAGCAAAGCTGATATTTAGATCCAAGAATGGCAGAAGGGTTATCAACAAATTACAGAATAATAAATACCACAGTGTGTACATGTGTCTATCTCCTCTTGTGATATGATTTCAGCCATTTATCATCTGGTCTTTTTTATTAAAGTGGCAGCATTCTGAGAAGAAGAGATATTTTCAGAGGTCATATCAGTAAAGTATGCAAATTTATTGCTAATTACTTAGAAATATTCAAAGGTTTACAGGGAAAGTACATATCCCAGACATTCCCATGCAGAAGTAAGGGAACTATTAGAACATGAATAAGCTCAGTAAATTCTCTGTTACAGCTCCATGGCTATAGTGCCTGGAGAAAGGAACTAAGATATTCTGTTATGGAATATTCTGTCATCTCTTCTGTCCATAAAGGATGCTTGCCAAAGAACCAGAGAGGGTTCATGTCTTTATAAAATATCTCTATAGTGTACTTCTCTAAGGAAAAAGGAGAATGAGATATAGAGACACTAAAGAATGTGAATGTAAGTCCTCTTTACTCAGTTCAACTTTCTAAAATTAAAATGACTAGAAGACCTCAGGACTGCAGGAGTTTACTTTTTAGACCAGCATTATGCAAGACCAGATTGTTTCAAATCTGACAGCCTAGTAAAATACCTTATAAGCTATCAGTTTATTTTCATTTTATTTTGTAATAAAAATTGTCTATATTTAAGGTATGCAGAATGAGGTTTTGATATATGTACGCATAGTGAAGCGATTACTACAGTCAAGCTAATAAGGATATTCATCTCCACCAAAGAATTCCCAGATTCCCTTCAGTGAGAACTTGCAAGAAACAGTACTGTTCATAGTTTTCCAGATAAGCAAGCCCTCTTAGTATTATTTGAACAACATATATTTCTGCTCAGCTAGGAAGAGGAAAGGCTTTACTCAAAATCATCCATTAGTTCATTTTAGAATTTAAACTCTGCAGGTCTTTTCAAGGAAGTTAAGCTGTCCACATCTGCTCTCCTAGCAACTGCATTCTTGTCCTACTGTTGTAGTTCATTATCCTGCAAGCTGCAGGCACAAATGTTTCCACTTTTCCCTTCACATATTTTATGAAACTTATGAATCTAATGTTTTTATTTTTTTAACATATTCCATTTCCTTTATAAATAAAGACATTAATCAAGTCTAATACCTGGACTACCATGAATATACTAAAACACTGAAAGGGTCCCCATTGTGTACAGAGAGAAAGAACTATATTTGCGAAGGTAGGTGCATGAAAGCATTCTGACAAAACACAGGAATAACAATTACTGGGTAATCAACAAGCCAGAGAGTACATTGACAGAATATCGACAAGAAGATGCTTACGTTTAAAATTATTCCTCATCTTTCCTATATGCCAAGCAAATGCCTTCTTTGTTCTCAACTGTACCCAGTAACAAACAAAATTTAAAAGATACTTGGAAAAATTTCTCAAAGCAAATAGCACAATATTTTTCTCTATTATGTACAGAGGGGACAGATGAATAGAGATAATTCCAAATAATGACTATGGGAGAAATAGTCCATTTTATATTTACATAAAAACAATAAAGGAGTTAAAAATAAATGCTGTATAGCATATTAAAATGTCAATTTCCTAATTATCAATTAGATTAGCGTATTTTTATGCAGAATATCTATTCAGATATGACATAAAAAGAACTGAAATGCACACGCAAAAAAAAATTGCATCATTCCAATAGTTGTCTTTTTTTTTCAAGACCCAGTATCAAAAAAATCAAATAAATTACTATGGTATTATTACTATTATTATTTGATTTGTTATTGAATATAAAAGGAATAGACTGGGAGCAATTTAGGGAAGTTGAATAGACATGCAGAATTTTCATTAATACATTATTTAAATTTATGAGGAGTCTACAACTCTTTATATTAATATGATAGTACTTGCTATATTTTGGAGAGAAGTTGCCTAATATATGTTTGAGTTATTTTTATAAGTTCTGGAGATAATTCCAGGGCAGTGGACTAAACCTCAGCAAGGTCTGATTAATATAATAAAATGAAAATATGCATCATAATGTGACTATTTTATATCAGTATTATATTTATTTTGGGGGCATTTTCTTTGTATGTACAGAAGATGTAGGATTGTTCTAGGAAAACATATTCCAAGTAAGTTACTAATTCTGTTCTTTTGGTCATTAATCGAAAGCAAACTGAGGCATAGCTATGGCTACTAGAAGAACTGAAATTCTATGATGATGAATATGTTATGAGCACAATTTAATATTTGTTTCAGGCTGGTATATATTGTCAGACCTCCTCACCTGATACCTAAATCAATTGCTGAACACTGTCAAAATTTGCCATATCTATAATGATCCGCTATTATATGAAACATGTTAGAAATATTTTCATGTTTGGCATGGGAGGAATGATCCATATCTACTTTTTCAATGTTTTTTAGAGTCTCAGAATTGAGAAGTAATATGTGCCTAGCGATTGAAATAGCTTACCAAGTGCCTACTTCAATGGATGTGAAAGTCCATTTAAAAATATTAAAACACATTAATGATTAGTTGCTGAAGAAATTACCCTCCCACCATAGAATGTGAGGTGAAGGGAGCACTGAGAAAACCCTCTTTCCTTCAGATATTGAAAACAGATTGATTTCAAAGGGCTTTGAAATTTTCTGATAGTATTTCTCAAAATCTGATTGGAGTCCATCTACTTCATTCTTCAGGTAAGTTTTTTTTTTTTTTTTTTCATGTAGATTCCTAAACCCTAACCAAACCTATTAAATATAAATCTTGAAAGATTGAGCCTAGAGATCTTTATTTTTATACCTCCTCCCTCACCGCAGGTGATTCAGAAACACACTGAACTTTATAAATAACAAATGCATCATTTGATTAGTCTAACAATGACTATTTAAGAATGATAGAGGGGGCACCTGGGTGGTTCGGTTGGTTAAGCATCTGACTCAGGTCATGATCTCATGGTTCATGGGTTTGAGCCCCGCATGTGCTGTCAGCACAGAGCCTACCTGGGATTCTCTCTCCCCCTCTCTCTCTCTGCCCCTCCCCTGGTTGCTCTCTCTCTCTCTCTCCCTCTCCTTCAAAAAAAAAAAAAAAAAAAAATACAGGATTGATACCTTCATGTGAGTTTTGCAGATTGAGGGGAAACTCTTGGAGAAGAGGGAAGAAAATATGGGATTCAGAGGGAAGAAGAGAGGTTACAGTCAGTAAGAAAATATTCATTTTTAATCCTTTCTTTTGAATGGGGAAACATAAATGTTGCAGAAGAAGGGTGGGGGAATTACTGAAAGTTGGAAAGGATCAGTAATTAAGAAATAGATAATTTTATCTTTCTATTTTTTTCAAACAGCAATGCAGGAACATTTTCATAATGGACAGTTGGTAGCAAGAGATTAGAAACAATTGTCTTCCAACTGCCCCTCACCTTCTAGATATGTGATAACAATTGAACATGTAACTGACAGCTAACTAAATGTTCATCTGATTTTTTTTCTCCTTTTACTGTCTCTATATTTCACTCACATGACATTTTGTGTATGAAGATTAGCAGCCCTGGAAACACCTAGTTGTGATTTCCTATTTCAACACTCCCAACAAACCTTGACTACCATCTATAATAAAGATGCGAAATCAGCTATAGCTTGACTAATCGTGTTACCCAAAAGAGGCTCAATATGGTCTCAACATCTGCTTATTTTTTTGGCAGCCTGAGGGCACTTAATGCCATTGCTTAAACGAAGTTCACATGATATTTATAAGGAATCATTTAAAGGGTGCCTGGGTGGCTCAGTCGGTTAAGCCTTCGACTCTTGGTTTCAGCTCCGGTCATGATTTCATGGCTTGTGGGTTCGAGCCCCACATTGGGCTCTGTGCTGGCAGCAGAGAGCTTGCTTGGGATTCTCTGTCTTTCTTTGTCACAGACCGTGAGTCTGGAGTTCTCTTTTGCCCAGCAAGAGAGAGAACGCAGAAATGAAAAAGAGAGAGACTAATGTCCAGGGGGAGACAAGAGCCCCAAACAGGAGTTCTGTCTCTGTATGTATTGAGCTCTCAAGGTGTTACATACATGGTGAACATGCAGAAGAAAACAATAAGAGAGTGACCATGAACTTGTGTGTGTAAGAAGCAAAGGGTTTGGAGGGCAAGTGGTGTTTGCAGTTGAGATTAAAGCACAATGATAGACCAGCACCACATGCAAGATGGACAGTGTTTCTCTTTAGGCCATATAGCTAAGTAGCTGTTATCTCCAAAGTTTAACATTGTTGGAGCATACTGACTTAAGGCTAACGAGGCATCCTGTTCACTAGCTAACCCCGGATGCTTTCACCCTGCAGGGGCTTTCTTGACTAGCGTTGGGTGCTTTTGCCCTGTGGGCTTCCCCCACTAAGCCTTGTTAACCCATTGGTGCACGTGTACAGAATTCTAAAACTTATTTCCCACAGTTCCTCCTTTTTTGTTTTTCTTGGTTTTTATAGTCTTGTGTGTGAGGACCTTCATGATGAGCTCCTGATCTTCTTATGTCATCAGGTAGCTTGGAGGGTGATTCTTCAAAGACATAAAAAAGACACAGTAAAAGACACAGTATTCTGCTTCTCAGAGTTATCCAGAATTTGAGATGGGTTCTGGTTTAAGGGAGAAAGGATTTAGGTTGTGCCACATTGCCCAGGAATCAGCCCATTCATTTTTAAGTTGGTCTTCTGCATATTGTACCTCTTGGTATGGAGTTACATCTAAACTGTCTATATCGTCAGAGAGGTTGGAAGAAAACCACTGAGGAGGTGTGTCTGGACAGCATCCCAAGATTGGGAGTGATTATAAGGAAAGCCGGTTATGCAAACATGTTGGTAGTTAGGGTCACAGGGCAGTTTAGAGCAGAGGATGAAGAACTCTTGCTTTTTTTTTCAATAAATTCCACTATAGCCTCAAGTGCTTCGTGGTGGCCCAGAACTTGCCTATCAATAGAAGTTTGGCTTGTTAGCTCTTTGGTAGTGTTGACCATAAATTTATTAAGGACACGGGCTGTTTGGATAGTATGATGTAAACTGATTCCAGTGACAGTGGCAGAGGCAATAATGCCTACTGCTGCTAAGATGCCCTTGATCAACAGTTCAACAAATCATTTTTGCCTTTTAGTTGGGTACCAGTGTTGAACAAGCTTGGAAAGAGCACCTAGTCCCAATGGATGCATATAGGGCTCAAAGCTATTACTAGAAACCAGGGGGCACCTGGGTGGCTTAGTTGGTTAAACGTCGGACTTTGGCTTAGGTCATGATCTCACGGTCCGGTCCGTGAGTTTGAGCCCCACATCAGGCTCTGTACTGAAGTCTCAGAGCCTGGAGCCTGCTTTGGATTCTGTGTCTCCCTCTCTCTCTGCCCCTCCACCTCTCACTCTCTGTCTTGCTCTGTCATAAATAAATGTGAAAAAAAATTTTTCAAAAAATAGGAACCCAGGCCAAGATGCACTAAGTACTACTAAAGAAGAAATATTTAATTGGGTAATGTTATTATTATGTACACAGAACATGAACCAGCCTTGGGAGGTAGAGATGTTATAATTATTTCTTATTTGTTTGATCTGTGAAGTAGAAGTAGCAAAGAGAACATAGGGAGAAGGGACACAAATATTGGTTCATGCAAAATGATGGTTGTGTAGGGAGGCCCAAGACATGTTAATATTTCAATTTACATGAAATACGCCGTGGCTAACGGTACAAGTTAAGAAGGGAAGGCCTAGTTTCCAAAGATTAACAAGTCAAGGTCCTTTTAATTTCTCATTATGCCCAGAAATTATGGGGTCAGACATGCCTCCATTTTTCATAAAATACTCTCCCTATGATATTGGTCAAAGGATAAGGTCTTATTCAAATATTTTGTTTCAAGATGTCCTCTAGGACCCCTGTCAATAATAGTCCAATTGCCCCAGCAATTGTAAGGTAGACAACCAGGGGTAATTCCCCCTTTTTTGTTTTTTAGCATCTGTAAGATTATGCTCAGTCCCTCCATAACAGGTTGTCCAAGGAGTATTATTCCAGGGGTGGTCTGAATACTTGAAAATAGAACAAGCTAGAACATTAGGAATGTGAGATATGTTTGTTTTTTTAGGTATCTCAAAACTTGTGGCTGAGAAAAAAATAAAATTTTCTGGCCTTGTAGAGGTTTTGGGTTGTACATGTAAAAGCCAGTTGATTCTTGGTTTGAGACAAGCAGGTAAGTTGCTGAGTCCGGTAACACACATGGGAGGTGCTGGAATAAGCCACCATTGAGGTCTGGGCATAGCAAGCCAATGTTCTTGTTTAGTTTGGAAAGGCGGGTTAAGGTTGGCTCCTCTCATGAACTCAGTGTCATTATTGCTAATAGGAATATCCCAGTCTAGGAGTGTTAGGCTGTCAAATATAGGTGGATTAAGGAGATGAGCCTGATATGAATATTGAGCTTGGCCTGGACAAAAGAGGGTAAGGAGAAGAATCAGGATTACCCGTATCGAATTCCTGTCAGTGATGGAGATCATGGACATCAGATGGAACCCAGGAGTATATGCAATATCATTGTGTTGTAAGAGGACGCAGGCCTGATTAAAGAGGCATTTAAGGCTTCCCCATGTTATGTCAGGGGCAAGGACTTGCGTTTGTGGAGTGGCTTCAGGATGAGGGGTCAGTGAAGAGGCTTCTTCCGTCTTGAAAAATGCGGTGGTGGTTGTTCATTCAGAGTCATTCTCTGGAATTTGTGGTTCATTTGAAGAAATCCTGGGGGTCTCCACCATGCCATGGTACGGCTTCACTAACTGAGAGAGGATGCACAGAGGTCTGGAATCTGAAAGAATACAAGCATATCCTCTACCCCAAGTGAGAAGTTTAGTGGGCCCAGTCCATGTGGGCCCCCCTTCAGGGGTTTTTTTTAGCACCATAGGGTGAGAGGGTTTATCTGGTTTTGAAGAATGTTGCTCAGCTGTGGTCAGTCCTTGAGCATTAAGGTTTAAAAAGTGAATAGTGATCATAGCATGGTCCAGGAGGAATGGAGATTTGTAATGTAGATAGCCAGGGGTAATTCCCCCTTTTTTGTTTTTTTAGCATGTTTTTGGGCATATTGTGTGCTTGTTTTACAATTGCTTGACCTTGTGGATTATAAGGGATACCTGTAATAATGTCAGATGTTCCATAGGGTGCAGAAGTCATGAAATGAAGACGAGACATAGGCTGGGTCATTATCTGTCTTGACTGTGTGAGGGAAGCCCCCAACTGCTATAGCATGGAAAAGGTGTTGAATAGTTGCTTTGGTGTTTTCTTTTGTATGAGCTGAGGCAAAAATAACACCTGACTAGGTATCTATAGATATATGTATATATTTGTGTTTACCAAACACAAGGTAAACTGTAACTTGCCTTTGCCAAATTTCATCAGGTGTGAGGCCCTGGGGGTTTGTTTCTGCTGGGAAGAAAACAGAGGAAAGCAATTGACAGTTTGGGCAGGGGCCAATGATCTGTTTGGCCTCATTTACCATAAGGTTAAATTGGTTAAAGCTGGCCAGTTTGGATGCTAAAGATTGTGGGAGGCTCTAGCTTCAAAAAGTGAGTAACATTCTTAGGAAATGACTTTGTCTACTAGAGCATTATCTTTGATAAAATTGTGTTTCTTTTTTTGTATCTTTTTTATATATCTCCTATTTTTTTAATATACAGAGTTACATTTTTTATTTCCATTAGTCCTAATTACCTAGAGCAGAAGTTTCATCTAGAAACCTTAGTCTCTGGTGAAAACTACGTGGTAACCAGTTGTGAACTGTTACATCAGAAATTTTTTAGGTGGCAAATTTCTGAATCCATTAAGCATAAAGCATGTTTTTTTTTTAAAAAAAGATTTAAATATCCTTAGTGTTTTGGCCATAAGAAGCCAAGAGTGCAAACCTATGTTTAGCAAGCACTGCTTCGGCATTCCATTTGATTTGGAAGAGGCCTACATGTCCCATGAATTTAATTCAATTTATCATCTAAGCAAAAACGTAAAGTTTCAGGTTATCAAAGACCCTGAAAGCTATATTAACAATTACCCATGAAATCTTTGAGACAAAATTAACCACTATTTTAAGCCATTTTTTTTTGTTGTTAACTAATTGCAACAGAGATATTTATGAGATTATTTGAACTTTAGTAAACCTGGGTAGGATAAAATTTTATTATTTAATACTGATAATTTAAAAGACATGTCTATCTTAATTACATTTCATCTGTGTCTCCTTAAAAGTTTACCATTGTCAATTTTTTCCCAGGGAACCAGTGAGGAAATCTGAAATCTTAGGGGGTGGTTTTTGCTCCTTGACAATGTAGAGAGGAGCAGCTGATAGTGCCTGAGGTTTTGAAGGCCGGTGGTGCAGAAACGGAGGAGGGGAAAGGGAGAAGAGGTGAGGTACCTCCAAGAAGCCTGGAGGCAGATAAAAGCACAGAGGGCAGAGAAGGAGTTCTGGTCTTAAAGCCTGTCGGTTTAGACAGATGAGCAGATACAGATTTTTTTTTTCTCCACCAAGTGGAATTAGGCAGTCCATGTCTGGCTAGAGAAGACAGGGAAGTTCCTCGAAACAAAAGGACTTTTGGCAGCTGTTTGGGAATATTTCTTAAAGTCTCCATCCCAAGGTAGACTAACCAGAGACGGTTCTAATTATCAAAGACATCGACCCAGGAAATGAATGAGGGAGAAGCCCCCACATATAGTTAGAGTAACCAGAGTGTATTAGGAGAAACAGTGAGAGAGTTAGAGTCCCCTTCATTAGGGATGGCCTGTGTAAGATACGTCCCAGTATTTCCGTGCATTATTCTCTAACAATGATTGGACCCGGGCTTATTGTCTTGGTTGGACCTATTGCCCTGTGCTCAACAATCGTTTGAAGGACATTGGGACAGCAACATTTAGATTCTGCATAGTGCGAGCCACAAAAACATCATAAAATTCTTGGGCATAAACAGACTGTTGGGCTGGGATCAAAATGATTTTTATAGGAGAGCCCCAGTTTCAGGCACAGATGGAGTAAGTGCCACAGATGGTTTCTAAAATACCGATGTAAAAGGGCTGTGGAGGCATATAGTTGGACTTATTTTTGCAATTCTTTTACTATTTGAAAGAGTAGGTCTTTGTAGATGTACTGTCCATTTTGCTTGACAAAGGGAGGTAGGTGGAATTCATCACCCTTATGCGTTTCCTTAAGGCACTTTTGCATTGATGACAGGACCTTATCAGAACCTGTTGGTGAGGTTTTCAGAAGCTCCTCCCACCTTTTGGGGGGAGGGGGAGTAGCCCCCTGAGCCTAAGGCACAGGCTGACTATAAAAAGGCTCAGGGCTTTCCTCTCTTTTGGGTAAGCCTACATCTTCATACACATCATCTGAGCTCAAGGGCAGAGGGCAGTAAGGACAATGGACCAAGTAAGGATTACCTCAGGGAAAACATTAGCTCCCTCAGAATCCTGAGACTTTCATGTTTTCCCTACTCGTTTCCAAATATCTGGGTCAAAGTTTTCTGCTTGGGAAACCAAGGGCAATGCTGCTGGATAGTCATTAATAACTTAAGATGTGACTGCTGATTGAGGGTAGTGCCGGCCATCTTTCCCAATGATTGTAAAATATGAATGTACTGTTTCTGTTCTGCGGATAGGGAGGCTCCCATGGTGATTCTCTCAAGTTCTGCCACAGCGAATCCTAATATGGTTTTGCTTTTCTCTTACCTCATCAGGAGAGATTGAAATGTGGTGGGTTTTTTGTAGAGCTCTAATAGTTCCACAGCTTTTTGCAGTTCTTGAGTCACACGGCCTCTTAGCCACTTGGGTTTCTAGTCCCCTAGGCTTCTAGTCACATCAAGGTCACCATTCCTTTCTGCCCCTCCCCACTCGCGCACATGCGCTCTCTCTCTCTCAAAAATAAACTTAAAAAAGTTTTAAAAAATGAATCATTTAAAATTTCTCAGTGTTTAGTTGATTTGGAACTGATATTTAATTATTTGAAAATAACTCAAATAGACAATTTAATTAGTATAATTATAAGATATAAATGTGGTATGATCCACAGTCCTTATAAATACACTATGAATCCAAAAACTATGCTTTAATTCTAACATCTAGTGAAAATTAGATCAATAGTAAAATAGTGCATTATTGCGACTACTGAAAAATTTTCACACTTTCCTCAGTTGACTCAACCTGTTTGGTTCAGCATTTCTCTATTCAATGTGAAAAACCTTTCCATATCTATTTATAAATCTTGATGTGATCTTTTAAAGTGTGTTCCAAAATCATTTTCTGTTTTAGAAGGCACAACTCTAAAATAGGGATCTCCATATTCACACTGAGCTAATCCAAAGATGTTAGAAGTATATTAGGAAGTATTTGCCTTATAAAATTAGACAGACATTTGTAAAAGTTAATTAAGCCACAAATCTTAGTGTAACTTTTAATGGATAAAAATAGACTAATAGAATTGGGTATAAGTTAAAAAATAATAGTAACTCCATTCTTTTTGAACAAAAATTAGTTCATGGATGTTTAGCTTTAGAACACAAAGGGAGACCAAGTATCAGAGATAGACCAGCCATATGACCTGAACAAGATAATATCTAATGTGACAGAATTCACTGAATTTATCTACAACACAGGGATATTAGAACACAAAAACCAGTGGCTTTTATCTGTATTTTGATACTTGGTAAAGGTTGAGAAAACCAAGGGGACAAATGAGCTTTACTGCTACTTGTTTAATATATTGGGTTCTCTAGTAGGTTTCTTTAGCAAATAGATTTTTCTGAACACATGATCTTGTTCTGAAAACATGATCTTGTCATGAAACTGCAGAGACCATGTCAGCAGGTACCTTTTCACAGGGGAACATGTAGGATAGGATATGAGAATTTAGGAGCAATCCACGTTCAACTTTAAGAAAGCCTCTCAATTGGGGGAATACTAGTATCTATCTATAGATAGATATACATATAGATATAGATATAGATATAGATATAGATATAGATATAGATGATATAGATTTTTTTAATCTGTACAATTTTTTAAAGGCAAAAATTAAAAATAAAATTATGAAGGGGTTTTAGGATCTGCGGTGGTGATGAGTTTATAGGAAGGAAGATAAATGATTTTTTTTTCTCTCCAGACAAGTAATTTAGAAAAAAAGAGCAGATTAAGGCCATGCAGAAGAATGTGGCTTTGAGTTTTCTTTCCATTTTATTCACACTATGGGAAACTACATAGTCACTACAGTGGAAAGGAGAAATGTCAAAGTTGTAGAATAGGCTACTTTAAATTGGGCCTCTCAAATGTTGGTTGGGGAGTACATAAAGTCAACTCTTTACTAAGATTAGGAGATTACATGGGATTTAGGACTAAGTAAACATATAAAATATTAATAAACATCTCACATTTTTAGAAACTCAATAAGTATCTATTGAAATAATGAATAAATATATGACGTCTGAATAAACCTTTTATTTTAATACTTATATGAAGTTCCATGGTAAGGATTTAATTTTTTTTTCATTAGAAATTGAACAGATTTATCAAACAAAAACTTTTGTTGATACCCCTACATAAAAGGAGAAAAGTAGAACACTTCTGGCTAAATTAGTACAGCAAAGAAAGCAGAATAGGAAAGAAAGAACTCCAAAGAAAGAAAGAATAGCAAAGAAAGCAGAATAGGAAAGAAAGAACTCCAAAGAAAGAAAGAATAGCAAAGAAAGCAGAATAGGAAAATTCCATTCACTGAGCATCTTTGTTGCCTCTAAGGTGCTTCTGCCCTATCATGGGGCTCTAAGGGATTAATATTCATGTGGAGACAGAACATGCTACAGAAACTGTTGGTTAAATCTCACTGAATTATTTCCAGGCAAAGATTAATCTTCTTAGTCACTTAATTGCCCACACATTTAACAAGGCATTTTAAATACATTTTAGAGATAGTAGTTAAGAGAATATTTGTGGAACAAAAGAATGAACTTCAAGGGCGTAATCAGAGTTTGCAGCTACATGATAAATTTTATGTCCCCAAAATCTCATTTAATTTTACATTCCAGATATTTTGCTGCTATAAGCTTTTTAAGCTCCTTAGCTTATAACAACAACAACAACAAAAACTTATTTTGCCAGGCTGTATATATGCATCATTAATATTTCATCTGGGAAGATAACAGTGTCCCAAAATTGGTACAGAAAAATGTAAACACAAGCAAAAGAATTTAATTAACTCAGATGGAGTTCTGTCAAACCTCTGAGAATATATTTTCATTTGTCAAATGTCCCTTTATGATTCATGACCAAATATATTGGGGAAGTATTAAGTTCTGTTTATACGTTTAATAATTTTACTTTTCCCTGTTTATAGAAATGTTATTGTTCTCACTGCTATAAAAGAACTTAGAAGTCATAAATATTTCATAGTTCTAATCAGTCATAGAGGCCGGGAAACTCTTCCCAAGAATCCACTTATATTTCACCAAATACGTCTTGGCTTTCCATTTAAGCCAAACGTGACACTAAAACATCCCAATGCTGTGTTTTCACAAAGCTACACACACATTATTTGAAGAAAAATGTGATTGGATATTGCTACAAGTTTCAAATATTAGACACAGCATTTTATTTTCATTCAGATAACAAATTCTTAAACTGACCATCAAAAGCCAATCTCAGTGGGGCGCCTGGGTGGCTCAGTTGGTTAAGGGACCGACTTCGGCTCAGGTCATGATCTCGCGGTTCATGAGTTCAAGCCCCGCGTCAGGCTCTGTGCTGATAGCTCAGAGCCTGGAGCCTGTTTCAGATTCTGTGCCTTCCTCTCTCTCTGACCCTCCCCCGTTCATACTCTGTCTCTCTCTGTCTCAAAAATAAATAAATGTTAAAAAAAAAAAAAAAAAGCCAATCTCAGGATGTTTTTCTGTACCATGAATACAATTACCAATTACCGCACATTTCTTTACATATTTTATCATAGTGTAAGACAGCAAGACTTCAGAGTGCAGCAGCTTTTAGAAATGTCCATATAACATGTCAATAACATATAAACATATAAATACTACCTTCGCCATCATTTGTTAGCTGTTTCATCAATATAACAGAGTTTGAATGGGATACACTTTGAAAACATTTTCTCGGATTCTGATATGTGTAAAAGGACATTAATTTGTATTTTATTATTTCCAAGTCCTGAACAGGTATTAGCCTCACAAATACTGTTTTCCTTGAGGTTTTAAATTTATAAAAGACATTTCCTCTCATGAAAATAGGATATCTATATTTTTTTACATTAATTAAAATATACATTCATTTAAATTTAATGTTTTAGGAATAAACTAGACTTTTATAAACAATAAGATTAATGCACATGCATGATTTTTTTAAATATAAAATTTATTGTCAAATTGGTTTCCATACAACACCCAGGGCTCATCCCAACAGGTGCCCTCCTCAATGCCCATCACCCACCCCCCCCTTCTTCCCACCCCCCATCAACCCTCAGTTTATTCTCAGTTTTTAAGAGTCTCTTATAGTTTGTCTCTTTCCCTCTATAACTTTTTTTTCCCTTCCCCTCCCCCATGGTCTTCTGTTAAGTTTCTCAGGCCACCGCTGGGGCCACAGTCAGACTGGTGCGTACCTTACCTTCCCCTCTCACAGGGGCAGGACTCACTGTGGAGTGGTGTGGCCCCTGTCTGGGCTACTTGCACACTGCCAGGCTTGTGGGGCTGCTTTGATGGGATCTGGTGTATTAGCCGGGGTGGATCCGCAAGGTGCACAGGGGCGGGAGGGGCAGGCTTAGCTCGCTTTACCATCAGTGGTCCCCTGCAGGAGGGGCCCTACAGCACTGGGAGGGAGGCAGACCCTTCGGAGGGATGGATCCACAGAAGCACAGCATTGGGTGTTTGCGCGGTGCAAGCATGCTTGATGATGGGAACTGGTTCCCTTTGGGATTTTGCCTGGGATATGGGAGAGGGAGATGGCCCTTGCCAGCGCCTTTGTTCCCTGCCTAGCTGAGCTTTGTCTTCCCGGGGCTCAACTACCCTCCCTCCCAGCATCCTCTTGTCCTCCCCGCTCTCCAAGAGCAGAGCTGTTGACTTGTAACATTCCAGATACTAAGTCCCGCTGGCTGTTAGAACTCATGGAGTCTGGCCCCTCCACTTTTGCAAGCCAGACTTTGGGGCTCTGCCTTGCTGGGGGGGCCGTCCCTCCACCACTCCTGGCTCCCTCCTGCCAGTCCGGGTAGCATGCATTGCCTCTCTGCCCCTCCTACCCTCTTCCATGGGCCTCGTATCTATGCTTGGCTCTGGAGAGTCCATTCTGCTAGTCTTCTGGTGGTTTTCTGGGTTATTTAGGCAAATGTGGGTGGAATCTAAGCAGTCAGCAGAACAAGGTGAGCCCAGTGTCCTCCTATGCCACCATCTTCCTCAAATAGCCCACATGCATGTTTTTATTATCAACTACACATATATGGAGTTTTGAGGTTCACAAAAAGAACAAATTGCAAATATTACAAATGTATTTGACGTAGATGGACTAAAACCTAAGTTGTATAAAGGACTTGAGAGTGAATAAAAGATGACATAAAAACAAAAATGATTTCATGAGACTTAAAAAAAATTCACTAAACAATTATTAGAATAAGGGGCCTGGGTGGCTCAGTCGTTAAGCATCCGGCTTCGGCTCAGGTCATGATCTCACAGTTTGTGAGTTCAATCCCCACGTGGGGCTCTGTGCTGACAGCTCAGAGCCTGGAGCCTGCTTCAGATTCTGTGTCTCCCTCTCTCTCTGCTCCTCCCCTACTCATGCTCTGTCTCTCTCTGTCTCTCTCAAAAATAAATAAACATTAATTTTTTTTTAATTTATTAGAATGAAATGGTCAGTCAGCGAGAATTGTATGTATAAGTAAAGGCTGCTGAAGAAAGTACGTATTTCCACTGAAGCATGTTACAAAACTATCTTTGTAGTTAAGATAGTGAATGACCTTCTTTAGATATTTGATTTTGCATGAGTTGATTCACTAGCTGTTTTCTACTTTTTTAATTCAAGAAAGATCGTGAAGAAAGATCTCAAAAATTGCCTATTTCTTTTTTTAAATCAATATTGTTAAATAATTTACATATAATAAATATTTCCATCTTAAATATACCCTTCAAGAGTTTTAGACACAACAATTGAAAGAGAAAACACTGAATACACAGTAGAAAATTTCTTTAAGCTCATTTGAAATCAACTATAACCTCTACTCCTGAGTCCAGCCAACATCTGTTCTTTCTGCCCTTGCGCATTGATTTATTTTTTGTAAACTTTCACATAAATGGGCATATATAGTTGTAAATTTTGTATCTGACTTCTTTTGCTCACCATAATGTTTTTGAGTTTTATCTGTGCTGCATGTTTACTTTTTATTACTGAGTAAAAGTACACTTTCTGATAAACATTTTGTTTACCCATTCTCTCTTGACTTTTCATATGCATTTTTGGAGAGTTTTATTGCTTTAGCTTTTATGAGTAGGACTTTATTTAATTTTTTTTTGTGCACAGTGTTGTGTCAGGAGTGGGGTTCATTTATTTGCATGCATATGTATATCCAATTATTTCAACACTATTTGTTGAAATGCCTTTCTTTTCTCCATTGAGTTACCTTAGCATCTTCGTTGAAAATCAATTGACCAAACATGTGACTCTATTTAAGGACGTTATATTTTGCTTCACTGGCCATAAATGTATTCTTCCACCAATACTACACTGTTTTGATTGCTGTAAGCCTTTTGTTTATTTTTTTTAAATTTTATTTTAGAGAGAGCCAGAGCGAGAGAGAGAGAGCACAAGTGGGGGAGAGGGGAAAGGGAGAAAGAGAGAGAATCTCAAGCAAGCTCCATGCCCAGCGTGGAGCCTGACCCAGTGATTGATCCCATGACCTGGGGATCATGACCTCATCTGAATTCAAGAGTTAGTTGCTCAATGGACTGGGCCACCCAGGCACCCCTTATTACTGTAAGTGTTGAAATCATCTTAAGTTCCCTAGCTGTTGTTCTTCAAAATTTTTTGGATAGTATATGTAACTTAAATTTTAATGTGCTTTTTTGAATCAGCTTATCAAGTTCTACAAAAATAAGCAAATTTAGTTTTTGGGATTTTATTGGGAGTTCTTTAAATCTGTAGATAAACTTGGGGAGAACGGATGTTTTAGAAACATTCAGTCTTCTAATTCATGAATATGGTATATCGCTCTATTTAATCAGATCTTTCCCCACAATATTTTGTAATTTTACATGCACAATATTTTAAAAATCCATCACTAAATTCAGAGATCTAAGAAGATATGATTTAATATGATAATCTTGACATGTAGGAAAATTGTTGGCTACATGCATTCCTGATTAAAATACTAAAAAACAAACAAAAACACTCAGCATTTTTTGACATGTTCTTAACACTAATTATACATATGAACTTACTAATCGTAAAGCCATCATCTCACTTAACAGGAAAACACAAAATAAATCTCCATTAAGGTTGAGAACAAAGCAAAAAAGCCCAGTATCTCCAATATGATCAAAAGTGATTTGTACTAGTCATTGTATTTATACAACATAAATTAATTAGGAAAATAAGAATGGAAACTGTCTCTATTTGCATTTGCATATGACATGATGGTATACCTAAAAAAAAATCTCAGAAAATCCATTATGAAACTAACACAATGGCAAAAGAATTATTAAGCTAGTAAAGTGTAAAATTAGCATAGATAATTCAATATACTTTATATGCATAAATTATTACAAGTTAGAAAATACAATGTTGGGGCACCTGGGTGACTCAGTCAGTTTAATATCTGACTCTTGATTTTGGCTCAGGTCATGATTTCCCAGTTCATGAGTTTGAGCCTCATGTTGGGCTCTGTGCTGACAGTGCAGAGTCTGCTTGGGATTCTCTCTCCCTCTCTCTGCCCCTCCCCTGGTCGTGGTCTTTCTCAAAATATATAAATAAACATTAAAAAATATTAAGAAAATACAGTGTTAAATGTCATTTACAATAACAAAAAAGACATTAAATACTTGGGAAGAATTTTATCAATAACTGTGCAGAATCTATAGGAGAAAAGATTATACTAGTCCTGAAAGATATAAATAAAAGCAACTTGAACAAATAGAAAAGCATTACTAGTACTTGGATGGGAAAATTCACCATCATAAATATATTAGTTTTCCATAAGTAATTTGTATGTTTAATGAAACCAAATATATCCAAAAGCTATTTTGTGGAGCTAGCTATTTTCATTCTAAAATTCATGTAAAAATAATATACAAGAATTGGAAGCTTACCATATGCTAAAATATACTATAAAACTTCTGTATTTATGTGTGGTACTGAGTACATAACTAGAAACACTGGTGCATAGATAAGAGGTCAAGAAATTGAGCCAAGTATAAACAGAAATGTAGTAAAAAGACAAATCAAATTACTAATATAAAAATAGACTTTGTGTTGGCATATATAGTAGACTGGGTATCTCTTTGGAAAAATATAAAATTTGATCCATACCTCATTGTATGTGTAAGAATACATTTCAAATAGAGGAGTGAACTCATGTCTTTTGGCTCAGTAATTCTACTTCAGATAATTTATTCTGACAGCATATTTCCAATGATACGTATAAATTAATAGGCTCATTATTCATTGAAGCATTGCTTATAATTGCAAAATTTCAGAAATCACTTTTAATGCCCATACATAAGAAATGGGTTGAATAAATGTGGCATATCTACATGATGGAATACCATGCAACCTTAAAAAATAATGAGAATTGGAAAAAAGAAGAGGTTAGAGTGGGAGAGAGCCAAAGCATAAGAGACTCTTAAAAACTGAGAACAAACTGAGGGTTGATGGGGGGTGGGAGGGAGGGCAGGGTGGATGATGGGTATTGAGGAGGGCACCTTTTGGGATGAGCACTGGGTGTTGTATGGAAACCAATTTGACAATAAATTTCATATATTGAAAAAAAATAATGAGAATTGGAAACTCAAATGTTGTCACTATTGAATTACTCATGTTCTTTGGAATGTGAATCACATTGGAAAAAAGTAAACTAAAATATCAAAGATATTGAGACAAAGCATTGCCTAAATGGAAATAGCTGGAAAAGCTTTGGAGGATATACTAAAACAACACTTTTGTGGGATAAAAGTCCATCCTGCTATGAAATTATTATAGCCTTCAGAAAGATACCGCGTCCAGTGATTGACCACAACTCAGAGACATATGCAAGGCCATTCTCCCTGTCATATGTGATTATGATACCTTACATTTTTAAGACACTTTACTTTTAAAGATTCTTGGTACATACTGTCTCACATAATCCCATCTTATTTTAAGTAACTTCAGTACCTTAAGCTATATCCTTGCTGTTTGTTTTTTCTTCACATCAATCAAAATACAAGAGTTTAAGGCTTTTTTGGTCATAAGAATAGAGTGGATCTGGGAGTTAAATTATGTATGTCTTTATATGATGCCACACTTTAAAGTCAGTTATAAAGTCTAAATATTGCACTAGGGCTGCCATAGTAACTAATATTTTTGTGAGTATATCTTTCAAAACTCATTGTTACCTATTCACCTTTCTCTCATCTCCCTATCCAACACTTGCTGCATTCCACATTATCTTTTGAACTTCAAACTCTGGAATTTTTTTCTTGATACAAATTTTAGTTTCTTGAGAGTACCCTCTTTCCAACATTCTGCCAGACCTATCAGGGAAATGAATTATTCATTTCAAGCATACAGATATGGTGTCAAAATTGTATATTAAAATGTGAGGCAGAGAGTATGTTTGGGTTCAGGAAGTGGGGACTCTCTCGATTACAAATATTGTGTAATGTCACAAGTAAATTTTGTGACAATTTGTATGCTGCCCAAGGAGCAAGACAATGTCATAGATGGTCATTGATGTAAGATATCTTCCCTTGCAGGGGTGGTTATGTATTATTGCTTCTATCTTTCCTTTCCACGTAGCAAAATCAGTC
This sequence comes from Panthera pardus, assembly GCF_024362965.1. NCBI lineage: Eukaryota > Metazoa > Chordata > Mammalia > Carnivora > Felidae > Panthera > Panthera pardus. The sequence goes on from NW_026526732.1 coordinate 104,716,133, forward strand.
TTAAAAGTACATCAAACACTGTAAAACAACATGACCAAAATCTCTAGGAGGTTTGTGCTTCAAACTATGTATTTAATAAGCAAATGAATATATTGGAGAAGGGTACAAAAGGAGATGGAAGATAGACATGCATGGTATAGACATCTACTTTAGAGTACAGAGCAAACAATATATGCATATTCTATCACTTGGTCTTAATGCAATGGTTTTCTAAATGTAATCATGTTTCCAGTAAAGAAAATCCCAAAGTTAATTAAGCACCTACGAAGTGCCCTGCATCAGTTAGGATACCTTGGAGGAAAAGAAAAGGAAATGGTTTTGTTACATTTCATTCTGAGAGTTGTGCTCTGGAAGGGAAACAGAAAAATAGCCATGAGAATCGAAATGAAAGTAGTAACTAATGAAATATTTGGAGAAGAGAGCATGTTAGACCTATAGGGAGAAAGATTAAACATTTATAAATATAATTAAGAGTTATCATATACAAAATGGATGTGATCATTTTTATTGGCTACAAAGATTAGAATTAGGATTGGTGCAAATGTAGATGTTTCTGTTCCACATTAGGATTATTATAATCTCCCATCAGGGCAAACAAATAAGCTTAACCTGGAAAATTATTTCCATGCATACTTTAGGATAGTTTGTACTATTTCAAAGTTTGGGATGGATTGGCATGGATTCACCTTAGGATTGGAATATAAGCAAAAAATTGCATTGACATAATGCAATTTATAAATATGAAATAAATAAAGTAACCTAACAGTTAAACCATGTGGTGATTATAAGATTATAGGACAAAGTTTCTACAATTTTAATGAGAAAGAGTTCATTTAAATTTCCCAGTATCCCAGTGGTCACTGTGCAGGGAAATGTGCTAACAAAATATGCTTGAATTGAGTTTTGGAGGAGGCATTGCCATCAGCAGCTGGTCTGTTCCCCATGAGGGTCCAGAAGCACCACTGAGCTGGAGAGTGGTGTTACAATGAGCATGGTTGGGCTGTGCCCATGTATAGATAGAAGTGATAAGCATGTGGATAAGGGTATGGTGAATATTTCTCCTATATTTTTAAAATCTTTAGCATTAAGATTCTTTCATAGACACAGGAAGCTATTTCATTTGCTCAGACTACCTTGAAACTAGAGTATAGGCATGTAATGAAGTTTGCAAATGTGAAATTCTCAAATGGAAATTAAATTTACAAGAGACTATTTTTGGGTCATGGCCATGATTTTCTGAGAAGGTTGAAGGCAAATGCTTTGGGTTCTTTGATGGTATATATTCTGGCATCTTTTCTGAGTGTCTTAAGTACGGGTTGGCCCTGGCAAAGCTTTCTCACTAGAAAAGTCTCTTTTAATGTTGTTTGGTGTTTTTCTTGGCATCAAAGTTTGTTTATAGAAATACAGAGATTCTGTGACCTCCCTAATAGGTATTCCCTTTTTCAAGACAATGTTTCAGTAGAGCAAAGTGTTTCAGAGGCATGTTTCTCTTTCTTGGAGACTCTTGATATGCCATTTCACTTCAGGGCAGACAGATGGCTGAAGCAACAAGCTGATCTTGGGCCCAATTTCAGAGATGTGTCTCTGTTGTGACTATTGTTAGGATAACATCCATATCACCAGTGAGTGTATATTCCCACCACAAGCTCTGAAAACATGCAAAGCCACTCTGCAAAGGGGAAAACCAAGAAAAAAGGATAAGGATATGAGCATGGGCTACAATGAGATATAAAATACCACATGCTATGTTATATTCCAGTAACAAAAGAGATAACCCTAAAGTAGGAACACTGTCAACCACCCTACATTGTTCAAAAATGATGCTTAGAAAACAAAAGTAGCAGCCCAAAAGAAAAATAATGAAAACCTTCACCCCTTACAGCATCTCCACATTGTTCCAGATGTCTATCAGTGTCGTCTGAATAAAAACTTCATCTTCCAGAACTACAGCTCCATTTTCCCTCCTCCAAAACAACTCCCTTTCTCAGAGTTGAAAATATTTGGTGAGCTATGTCTGCCCTCCTTCTTCCCTCTTCAGTCTCACCTTGATCTACTGCTTTGACTACTCACTAGCCACATCCAACTAACACTTTTAAGGATACATTTCCTTTAAAAAAATTAATGTTTATTTATTTTTGAGAGGGGGCGGAGGGGCAGAGATAGAGGGAGACACCGAATCCGAAGCAGGCTCTAGGCTCCAAGCTGTCAGCACAGAGCCCGATGTGGGGCTCAAACCCACAACCTGTGAAATCATGACCTGAGCCAAAGTCAGATGCTTAACCAACTGAGCTACCCAGGTGCCCCTAGGGACCCACATTTCTTTAAGTATGGTTTTTCTGGTCTCAGAGGCATCACACATTATCCTTATCTTATTGGTTCAAATAGTATCTCCCATCACTAAGTGAGGCTTTGCAAATACATGCTTGCATTTGACTCTAAGGGTGTTTAGCTCAGCATTATTTTCTTGGCTATTCACACACACACACACACACACACACGCACACACACACACACACACACATTTTATATAATGCATGTGTATGGTTAATGTATGACTCCTGTGAATACCAGCAGTGGAAATAGGATTACTCCAAGACTAGGGCCAACTGTGTAAAGCAAATTTATAGAGATGGTAACTAATGGAAATAATTATTAATACCAAAACTGCAATTCATTTAAAGACCAACACACTGAGGAAAATCTAAGCTCATCATCTGCTTTACCTTGGTGGTGGTTTATATCCCTCACTTCCACATTAATAGCATAGATTCAGAGTTGTGTCTGGTTCCTGAGAAATTGCAGAAATAATAGTTTGGATGTCAGTAAGATAGGGAAAATGTATGATTGCAAAAATCATGGATATGAAGTGAAAGAAAGGCAATATATTCAAAATGGTTGCTGAAACAATTCAATATAATGAAAAGTGTAATTATGATACTGCTTTTCATAAATATGTAAAGGTAATTTGCAAGATACACAATTGAGATAATCATTTGAATTTTTCCATCATGCATTTTCCCCCCATATCATTTCCTCTGTCAATCCAAGGAAATAGCCAAAGCATTTTAACCTCAGGGAAGTTGAGTTTAGACACAAAATTTCTTCTTGAAACCTGGAAGCAAAAAATCATACAGGGTTTGAAAAGCATTGAAAATTTACATCAAGAGAACACTATACAAACCTGGCTTCTGCTACTGAGTTATTTGAGATGATGTCGTAGGGCATATGGGTCATAGGCTATTGAATGTGTAATTAAAATTTGTACAGATTTGTTTTCTTATTCAAAAAAACATTCAAATACAATATCCCATTTAATCTATACAACAACTCTATTGGATAAGTTTTATATTACGCTCCATTTTATGATAAAAGATTTGATGCTTAGGTGGGTTAATTATATTGCTGAATAGAATGAAATTAGGTTGTAATGAGCAGTGATATTGAAGTATGTCTTCTGACTCCAAATCTATAGGCATACCCTTGTGCACAGATTTAAAAAAATTATATTAAATTCCAAGACAGTCCTGTGAGAAATAATAATGATGTGCTGGAAATTTCTCATACATTTTAAATAGGACTAATCTCTCACAACCTTATAGCTTATAGAAATTTGCATTTCAAAGAAAACTATTTTGTTTCCTATGAATTAATTGCCAATTTATACGTAAATTCCAAAACAAAACATGAAGTGAAAGCACCCAAAATGACTCTTGGCATATTTCATTTCACTCATAGAATGAGAGTGAAAACACTTACTAACTTTGCCTGGTCTTAGGGCTTTAGAAAAATTGACTTTCAGTGTTGACAAAATAATATTTTAAATGACAAACATTGGTAGGAGAACGATCTACTCTGCTGATAACACTGAAGAAGGCATTTTCATCTTCAGATTTAGTTAGAAATCTTTGGAAGGACAAAATTTACAAAATGATTGCTTTGTGACTTTGCAAAAGGGCATTAACCTTTGATGACTCTGAATGCCAACATCTTAGATGGTGATTCCTTTGGTTTAAAAAGTCACAAGAAAATAGAATGTCAATTGTACAATGGATTAAATTGAGGAAAGCTCACATTTAAATTCCAAATTCTATTGAAAAATAATAAAAATCCTAAAACAGTTCTCATTCCCAGGGAAATGCACCATATGTCCTTTATAACACAGGCGGAACCAAGTACATTAAGAAAGCAATTAAAGCCCTGTCCCGCAGTGAACTGTCACTTCACATATGGCATTCCTCACCTGTAACAATTTTTTATTTTACTTGGTTTCTTTCATAAAACCAATTATTTATTTATCATTTTCATGGTTAATAATGGTAAAAAATTAAGATTAATTTACAATGTCAACAAAAAATGTAATGCTTTTAGGAAACGTATGTTGATTATGTTCACTGTTTTATTTTATCAAATTTTATTGACATGTAATCCCTTAAAATATATTATTTTGCTTTATTGAAAACCTTCAAGTGGTTGACAAAAGGAAATAAACTACAGGCAGAGAAATGAAGTTAAAGAATTAGTAACTAGTGTCATATCATCTCTATAGTATATATGGGGATAAAATAATTTTCACATTTGTAATCAGATGATACATGGATGTACCGCACATCTAATTCTATTCTTTCGTATTATTTGGAAGTCTTTTGCATAATATTGAATTGAGTTTTCAAGCCATTTTGAAATTAAGTAAATGATATGGCATGTTGGTTAAAAATGTGGACTGTGAAATATTGGTTTAAAACAGTGACTCCAACTCATACCATTAGTATATGCTCAAGCAATTTGTTTTTAATTTCCTTCCTAACTTAAATTTTTAATTTCCTTCTTTAATGAAGAAATTCATAGAATTGTACTTAGGATTTTCTTGGTGTGTGTGTGTGTGTGTGTGTGTGTGTGTGTGTGTGTGTGTGTGTATTAAATGGAATAAACTCTGAGCCATGTAGAAAGGTTATTTGCCACATAGTAACTAACGCTCACAAAATTTAGCCTATTTTATCACCATAAAATTCCTCCTCATCATTTGGTTTATATTTAATTAGGTGCTCAGGTTTTGTTGCTTATCTGGTAAAAAGAAGAAAGCCTTGGGCTCATTCACATGAGGCTGAAACCCTTATGTGAATATAAGAGCCTCATTTAAGGCCCAGAAATTTATATGAATAAATAAATGCATAGAAAGTTTTAAGAAGTTCGCCAGTGGAGCACCTGGGTGGCTCAATTGGTTAAGCGTCTGACTCTTGATCTCATGGTTCCTGGGATCCAGCCCTTTGTCAGGCTCTGCACTGACAACACGGAGCCTGCCTGGGATTCTCTCCCTCCTTCTCTCTGTTCCTCCCTGACTCACACATAAGCTCTCTCTCTCTCAAAATAAATAAACATTAAAAAAATAGTTCACTAGTAAGAAGACCCAATAATGAAAGTGCTCCTCCTTAGCCACAGGGATATATGGTTTTGAGATACTTTTCTGGATCTCACCTCCCCTCTTGTTTTTCCTTAATATTCAGTGCTTTTAGTGAGATGTACTTAACTATATTTCACATTTATCCTTCTTTGGTTCTAAATCTTTTGCCCATGAACTTTAATTGTCTTTAAAAATTTCTCCGCTATTATCTTTTATTAAAAAAATTAATCAAAAGTTTTAAAAATCCACCCCTGATCAAGTTTTTATATCCCCTGTTGGGCCATTTTTATCGCCTCCTTGTAAGTTTTTATTCAAGCATGACTTATCATTCATACATGTGGTTATCTTACCTGGTTTTGTAAAAAAAATGTAGGGAGAGAGTTTGAGACTCTGGAATATGTATCTTCCTTTAGAGAGGATTTAGTTTGCTTCTGGAAGGCAGTAATTCAAGCATATCTATCAATTCCATAACAACTGAATCTTGGAGTTCAGTGATTCAAAGCTAGATAGCACTCGTTGTGAGGTCTGGTATAATTTCTGTATAATGTTACTCCCAGGTGGTAGCTTTCTGTGTGTTCCAGTGAAGAGCCTGGATATTCACCAGAGCTCTTCCCACATGGGGTGGCTGCAGCTCCAATTGTGCCCTAAAGCTGAAGAATGTGTAGAAATCTTGTTCGGCTTCTTGGCTTCTCAATCTTTATGTTCACAGTTGGAAGATGTGCCTATTTTGTCTATACTTTCCACTTATTTTCAGTGTGGGAGATATATAAATGCAATTCAAACCCAGAAGGTGAGGCTACATGAAATAGGTGAAACAGTATTCAGTGATGGTTGAAGTTAATGGGCAAAAGCTTCAGAATCCAAGCAACATACGTGTAAAGAGAATATTGTCTTTATCATATTCAAACTATTTAAACGTGAAATAGAGGGACACTCCATTTGCCACCACAACATAGCTTTTGGGCTATACTGGCTTTGAAAATGCTGTATGTTTTATGTGTTTGTTTACTTTTCTAAGTTTATTTTTGAGAGAGAGAGAGAGAGCATGCACATGCAGGGGAGGGGCAGAGAGAAAGTGAGAGAGAGAATCCCAAGCAGGTTCCACAGTGTCAGTACAGAGCCTGACAGGGGGCTCAATCCCACAAACCATGAGATCATGACGAGTTGAAATCAAGAGTCAGATGCTTAACTGACTGATCCACCCAGTCACCCTGAAAATGATGTATTTTTTAGATGATAAAGCACAAGACTTGTGTGTGTGACTTAATACACTGAGGTTTAAATGAACTACCTTATAAAGGTCATGATTTAGTCCTAGGTCTTCCTTAGTTTGTTGAGAGATGTCACATGTCCAGTGATGGTTTGCTTTGGCAGTGGAGGGCCTGTGGAGATCATAAACTATCATCATAAAGACTAATTTCCAGGTGGGAAATTTTAGCATTAAGTTTTGCTCAAATTATGAAAAGGAAGAAATCCCAAAGGAATATGTGAAGGTTAGTGGAAATTTCAAGAACTGAAACCTAACCTGAAACCTAGCAAATGGTAAAATATAAATAACAGTATTGGAGAAAGATTATTTTTCTGGAATGAGAGTTTTGAGAAGAAATTGGAAGAAATAAATATACCTCATATAGAGGAAAATGTATTGACTATTTTAAGTGCAATGGAGGTTTGTAAAGAAGAGGACTTGAATGTAAATTCATTTAATACAACTGAATAATGTTCTAAAAGTACTAAAATGTCATAGCAAAAAAAATGGGGTTCCGTTTTTTTTGTGGAGGCTTCCATTTTAGGTAAGATGAGTCATTGAAGTTTTGTTCTTATTGATTGGGATGATAGCTGCAGAGTTCTCCCTTTTTAAAGATTTTATTTATTTATTTTGAGAGAAATAAGGAGAACATTAGCTGGGGAGGGTCAGAGAGAGAGGGAAAGAGAGAATCCCAAGCATGCTCTGTGCTGTCAGCTCAGAGCCCCACATGGGACTCTAACTCACAAATTGTGAGATCATGACCTGAGCCGAAATCAAAAGTTGGAAGCTTAACTGACTGAGCCACCCAGGCACCCCAGTTACAGAATTCTTTAGATGAATTTATCTGGTTAACATTTATTAAACAACCTCTATATGTTAGGCACTGTATTCAGAAGTAGTAATATAATTAAGAACATATTCTTAAGTTGAATGTTCTTATATCCCAAAGATGATGACAACCACCTAAATCCAAATCTCTTCACATATTATCAAAAGAAAAAAAAAAGGGGGAAAGAGTGGGAGAAGGAGAAGCACAAAGGTGAGAGGAGAAGGATAGGAGGAAGGAAATGTCCATACACATCAACTATGACAGCAAATAAAATAATCCATAACCTGTGCATGCAAATTCACTAGAAGACAAAACAAAAAAATAAAAAAAAAAAGTTTAATTATACGAATCTAGAAAAACCCAAACTGTCACAAAGATTCAACAGAAATTGCACCACTAAAAGTACAGATGAAGATTCAGCCTAGGAATAGTTAACACAAAATCTCTCCAAAGGCCTGGTGCTTAGTAGATCAAAGCATTGGCTGCTAAGGAACAAAAAGGGGGCTTGGAAATGTACAGGGTCAGAGGTAGCAGCCTCACGAATGTTTCCTTTAAGGAGAGAAAAGAGGCAGCTGGAAAAGAGGAGGTGCCTGTTCAGACTTTAAGATAAGTATATGAAAGAAAAAGAAGACATTAACTATTCTGCAGAAACAAACAAGCAAACAAACAAAAACCCATAAGGTCAGAACACACAACTCCCTCCTTCATTCAAACAGTATTTGAATGAAAGAAGTTGAACTTTACTACACCAACAAAGGCTAGCAGTCTTGATAAAAATTTCAATTTTTCTGTCAAAATCTTTCACTCCCTTCTATATATCATTGTTACTGATCATACAGGAAAATGAGACATTTCAACAATAGAAAATAGCAGAAAATATCTTTAAAAGACACCTTTATAGAAGATCTTAGACTTTTGTGCTTGCTATGGCCCCTTTCACAATTGGATCCATGGACCTCATTTTAGAAAAGTAGTATAAATGTATTCATAATGTAAAATAATAATATTACAAAGGAAACCAAATATATTAAAATATAATTTAAAATATTTTTAAAATATTAAAATGTTAGATTTACTTTATTAGCATATTAATTAAGGTGTAGCAATAACCATTTTAATTTTGAGTATTAAAATGTTCAAATGTCAGGGGCGCCTGGTTGGCTTGGTCGGTTAAGCGTCCGACTTTGGCTCAGGTCATGATCTCACTGTCTGTGAGTTCGAGCCCCGCGTCGGGCTCTGTGCTGACCGCTCAGAGCCTGGAGCCTGTTTCAGATTCTGTGTCTCCCTCTCTCTCTGCCCCTCCCCTGTTCATGCTCTGTCTCTCTCTGTCTCAAAAATAAATAAACGTTAAAAAAAATTTAAAAAAATAAAATGTACAAATGTTATGAGTTAAATGCAACAACTATAATGTGATATAAAAATATCTCTGACCTCTACTGGGAACAAATTCACAGGGACTGCTAATACTACTATGGTTTTGTTACCTTCACTTGTAACGTAAGTTAATAGTGAATACAGTGAGAAATTAGTAATATATATATATATATATACATATATATATATATGTATATATATATACATATTTATACAAGTTTACAGACCCTGTGCACGTGCATGTGTATGCAAGTATGTGCATGTGCACACACTCATTTGAAGGGCAAAAAACTAATAAAAAGCGTCAGCTAGTGGAAGAGTTAAAACAAAAACAGTTTTTCAAGAAAACTATAGGAGAAAATCTTTGAGACCTTGGGTTAGGCAAATATTCCTTAGATAGGACACAAAAGCAATGTTCAGAAAAGAAAAGAAAATTGATAAATGTGACCTCATGAAAATTCAGAAATATTGGGGCGCCTGGGTGGGTCAGTCGGTTAAGCGTCCAACTTTGGCTCAGGTCATGATCTCATGGTCCGTGAGTTCGAGCCCCGCGTCGGGCTCTGTGCTGACAGCTCAGAGCCTGGAGCCTGCTTCAGATTCTGTGTATCCCTCTCTCTCTGCCCCTCCCCCGTTCATGCTCTGTCTCTCTCTGTCTCAAAAATAAATAAACATTAAAAATATTTAAAAAAAAAGAAAATTCAGAAATATTAAGCTTTAAAAAACGCCATTAAGAAAATGAAAAGATAGGCAACAGATTGAGAGAAAATATTTGCAAAAGTCTATGAAGAACTTGTATCTAAAGTATACAAATAAAATGTATATTTCATCAAGAAACAGCCCAATTAACAAATAAGCAAAAGATCCTAGTAACTTTCCATCAGAGAAGATATGCAAATGGACATTAATCACATGAAAAGTTTTTTCAGTATCATTAATCATTAGGGAAATGCAAATTAAAATCACAATGAGCCACAATTCCATACCCACTAAAATGAATATAATCATAATTTAAAGGACAAGTGACATAACAAATGTTGGGAAGGATAAGGGGAAATGCAAATCCTCATACTTTGTAGGTGGGAATTTAAGAGGCTGTAGTCACTTTACAAAACATTTTGGCAGTCCCTCAAAATGTTAAACATAAATTCACTGGATGACACAGCATTTCCCCTCTTAAGTATCTATCCAAGAGAAATAAAAACATTTATCCACACAAAAACTTGTATGTGGATATTCATAGAAGTATTCAAAATGGCCCCAAATTGGTCACAATCTAAGTGTCCATCACCTGGTGCATGCATAGACAGAATGGGATATTATGCCCACAATGTAATACTATACAGCAATAAAAGGAAGGGACTACAGGTGCATACTACAACATGAATAAACCTCATAAATGTGTTTAGAGTAGTGAGACTTAAGAGATTGCATATTGTATGATTCCATTTATATAAAATATTCAGAAAAGGCAAAGTTATAGGGACAAAAAGTAGATTAGTGGTAGCTTGAGATAGATTAGTGGTTAGATTAACTGAAATGTGCATGAGGAATTTTGTTGGGATGATGGAATCTTCTCAAACAGATTATAGCCCTGGTTGCGCATCTTAGTAAATTTTCTAAGAACTCGAATTGCACCCTTGAAAAGGATGAATTACATGGTACACAAAATTTGCAAAAAAATATTTTCAAGTTATTGAAAAATGGTCACATGAAGGCAGTTGGTGGTTAGAGACAGGAAGTGGTAGTATTTAAGACAAGACTTCTCTGTATGTGCTTTTCTACATAATGTTTACTTTTGAATCATGTAAAATGCTTTATTCAACAAATTAAAATTAATTTTAAAAAATAAAAAGCATGTTTCTTATGATCACCATATATGCTACTTTTGTAAAGTTGTTACATGTTTTCTTCTCTCAATCTGCTAAGTTCTTCTATTTTTTAAGGTTTTATTTAAATTCCAGTTAACATACAGTGTAATATTAGTTTCAGGTGTACAATATAGTGATTCAACACTTCCATACCACACCTGATGCTCATCACAAGTGCACTCCTTAATCTCCATCACCTGCTTAGCCCATCTCCCCACCTCCCTCCCCTTTGGGAACCATCAATTTGTTCTCTATAGTTATAAGTCTATTTTTTGGTTTGCCTCTTTCTCTCTTTCTTTTTTTCCCTTTGCTCATTTTTTTTTCTTAAATTCCACATATGGATGAAATTATATGGTATTTGTCTTTCTCTATGCTCTTCCTCTTTTATCATTTTCACCTTCTGATGGCATTTCAGAGGATTTATGGACTTCTTTTTTTATGGGTGCTATCCTAGATAATATTTATTTTGTTGCAACATCTTATAAAGTTTTTTTTTGAACATGCTTTCTTTTTTCCTTAGCTTTCTACTTTACTCCTCACAAATAAAATGTCATTGGTGACATAGGAGACAGTGGAATGAAAGTGTATATCCACATATCATAAATGTGTACTCCAATCTTAAACCTCTCCCTCCAAAACACTACTGTAAGATCTCAAGTTTTTCAGTTGGAAATTTCAATTAGAAAGAACAATTTAACTTTTAAAAGAATCTGCTAGAAACAATCAAAACATAATTCACAGTATATTTGGTCTGCATTATTTAGAAGTTGCATTAAAAAAAATCAAGTTAGATGGATTTATTGAAAGGGTCATATGGCTCACTGTTGACTGATTTGAAAGTACTGACCCACACTTGCAGCCCAGGAATAAATCCCACTTGATAGTGGTGAATGATTCTTTTAATGTACTGTTGGATTTTGTTTGCGAGTATTTTATTGAAAATTTTTGCATCCATATTCATCAGGGATATTGGCCTATAGTTCCCTGTTTTTGGTGGAGACATTTATCTGGTTTTTGTATCAGAGTAATGCTGGTCTCAGAATGAATTTGGAAGTTTTTCTTCCATTTCCATGATTTTTGGAATACTTTGAAAAGAATAGACATTAACTTATGATTACCTTGTTCTATGTTGCAATCTGAAATTATATTTCAGATTATATATATATATGTATATATGTATATATAAAATTGGTTTTCTGTAGCCAAGAAAAAAATGGGGAAAATTAGGCAACATTGGGTTACCTGAAATAGTTAAAGTGTGTATATTGTGCACAGTGAGATTTATGGGAGCAAACAAAGCAAAAACTAAGATAAGAATAAAACAATGGTATCAAGTAGAAACTGTGTCTTTTACAATATTCCCTTGAGTGCTTTAGCTGATGGTTTCTTCTTACTGAACAGTTTTGAGAAAGGGATAGATATATAAATTTATTAAGTGCCGTAAGAGACGTGCACCATAAAAAATGTGTGGCTAAGACTAGACTTTTTAATGTTATTTTTAATTTCTATGAACCTAATATCAGTGCTATGCAAAGATACAGGGAAGTACTTGTTATGCTTATAATGAAATTGAGAGAGGGAATGAGATCAGTACCTCTTCATATAAAACTGTAATATATAATAAATTGTCTCATAGGATTTGCTATACATTTACAAATACATAAGGTTGGAAAGATGGTGACTATCATATTTTCTACACAATAATTTTCATATTATCTTTCCTCATCTTGTGCAAAGAGACATGACAATGGGGCTCGGGCTCCAGAAGCAGAGGATTTGACTTAAACTAATTCCATCGTGTTCTCTACTTTATAAGTATCTTTCCAAACTTTTCAAAAAAGTATTTATCCAATAATTGTGATTGACACTTTAGTCTTTGTACTTAATTGTCACTTTTCCTACTTTTAAAAATCTGCCTAGGGGTGCCTTGGCTCAGTCAGCTGAGTGTCCATCTCTTGATTTCTGCTCAGGTTGTGATCCCAAGGTCATAGGATCGAGCTCTGCGTTGGGCTCAGCACTGAGCATGGAGCCTGCTTAAGATACTCTCTCTTTCCCTCTCCCCTCTCCTCCGCTTGTGTTCTCCTTGTCTTATCAAATCAAATCAAATCAATCAGCTTAATAATGGAGAGGATGGTTTATTATTTCAGCAGGAAGAGCTCTCTGGTCTAGTTCCTTGTCATCTCTGGAAGGCAGAAAATGGTAGATTGATAGCTGACAGTTTTGATGTTGTCAATTTTCCATCAGTGATTTAAAGTCAAAAAGAGGGACCTGAAGACCATATGCTTCCAGGTGATTCTTTCTGCACCACCGGACACCTTTGGCACTTTTCATTAACATTATGAAGTCAGGTTACTCCAAGTCCATACTTTTAAGAGGGGGTTGTTTTCCTCTTATGATTGAAATGTACTTAAGCAAATTATTCTGCAACTCTCTCATTTTTTTTCCACAATGATTTGAGCATGCAGAATTGAGCAGACACCACAGCTACCACTATCCATACCACCATCACCACCACTTCCAACTTAAAATATATAATAAGTGGTAGATAATAACAATTAAAAAATCATAGGAAGGTCAGCCATCTTCTCTCCCAGTGCCTATTCTCCTAATTGCACCATTTGTGACATTGGGTATAATGTCTTTAGTGTACTTAAAGGATGGGGCGGTATTAATAGAAATGCACTTTAGAATGTTTTTATTTATGTAATGCATGGTTTGTAAATCCTTTTCATCCGATTTCATTTTAATTGCAAACCAGTTGTAGGCCTTTTATTTGAAATATATTTGCTCCCATAGGATTTTTTTACTAACCTCCTAGTTATAATTACCTAACATTTAATAATAGTTTTCACACCATTCAATGGTGAAGGCTGAAATGTAAATTGAATTAGAAGGAATAATTTTCAGCAAGAGACCAAACAAACAAAAGAAAGGTGATTCTGTATTTATGTACATATTGTTAGAAATACCTATTAAAGCAAGAAAAATTAGTCAAGGGTTAAAGAATATTACTACATGAAGTGGTAAATATTTCATAAACCTTTAGCAAATGATTTTACAAAATGTTATCTCAAAGTCATTGGAACAATTTTTCCCAATATATTAGTATATATTTCCTTATATATTAGTTTTGTTTCTGAAAAGATTAATGATAAAATCTTAATCTCACACATATTTCCACATAAAATTTGAAATTATATCTGTAATTTTAGATAACAGTGTTAGATAATGGTATAACAGTAACAATATTGCAATATTGATGTGATTAGTATTTTCAACACACACCTAGTAGGTCCTTGTGTCACTGGTGGGTTGTGTTTCAAGATATTTAAGCAAATGGAGTTAATGTGTAGTTACTGTTAGAGTGAGTACTGTGTGCTGGTAAAATAGGATTTTGTTTTGTTTTGTTCACTACTTCATTTGTGGAATAAAGAAATGAAAAATTACTGCTGAAAACCAATACGGGTCCTATAGGGGAAAATGTTAAATCGCAAGGAAAAAACCCTAAGCCCCACAGCTGTAATAATGATGTTTGAATTAACCTTTATTGTGCATTCTGACCCAGAGAGTCTGTGTTTCTAAGCAGGGAGAAATATATAGTATAAATAATTGCATAATATTAATATTTGCCTATGAAATATCAGTAGCGAGTGTACCTTTTTGTGCTTCTCATTTTAAAAAATCTGACATTATAGTTATTTACTACTACTTATATGTGCCAGTCACTTGAGCAAAGCATTTTAAGATGCATCTATAGAATATTTAAAATAATTGTATAGGTACATGTCATTTTTTTCTTCTACATTTTAGGAAACCCAAGTTCACAAAGTTTAAAACCCTTGATGAAAGTCTCATAGTCATCATGTTAGAAAGTAAATCTGGGATCTGAATTCAGCTTTGTGTGCTTCACATCTAGGATCTTTGACTCAACGATGCTTGAGGCTCCCTCCCTCTTGGCATTTCTCAACATCACTTCACCCATAATCCTACAGGTCAGAAGTGGTTAATGGATAGTTAACTGAGAAGAATACGGTGGGCACAGTGATGTACTAACACACAATGGAGGAAGCATCAAGAATCATGGATCCTAGTCATGCACTGGCCCTAAGTAGCAATATGACTTTCAATAAATTAATTCAACTTTGTGTGCTTCAGATTTTTCAAATATAAAAGGAGAACTAAATGATTGTTGTGAAAGCAACACGAGGTAATGGATTTGCAATCTAGAACACTCTCCAAATTGGAGCCATTGGCCACACAGATAAAATCGATAATCCCAGGATGGATCCTCATTCCAAGTTTAGCCTGTCACCGCCATTGGCTAAACCTTCAAAGCCTTTGTTTTAAGGTATAGGTTACATTCTCTGTTTTGTATTTTCTTTTTCTTTTATTTATTTATTTTTTTGGAAAGGCAGCCACAGGAAGTTTCTATGATAATATGAAAGGGAGGAGTCTAGAACTTAAATATACAATTTAGGGCGATTTCATGCATTGCTTAATAATTAATGCTTTTGATAAGTCCCTCAAAAAATATAATGAGGCAGGTGAAGCTCAAAGAGTTTAAAACCTCACTGGTTATTTCTTGTTTTACTGACTATAGTTTCAACACAACCATACCAGTGTTAAATGGATGTTAATGTTGTACCACAGAGTTTTCTCTGCCCTGGATATCCCTCTAGCAGCAGGTGGCTCCCTTGAGCTATACTTGCTATTATTTGCATGTTTTCTTGCGTGGGAGTCAGCTACCATTTGGTGAATCGCAATCCCTTCTAAATACCATGGAAAAAAAGGTCATCTAACTCAAGAAAATCCAGATAATCATATTGCTTTCCAAGTGATCTAAAGTTAATACTGTGTGTCTTAGGACATGTTTGAAATATGGTAATATACAGATTATCTCCTTTATTAAAGAAAACAGCTTACATTTGTTTTCCCTCCACTTTCCCTGATTCAGAATGTATTCATTATGTGGTGAATTATAATTCTCTTGAGGATAAACAGCAAGAAAAGATGTAGTGCTTCATTGACATGCTTATCTATTCTCCATTTTTCTGACCTTACATGCTTGGTGGTGATAAGAAAGAAAGAACTACATGGATTATACACGATGTGCTGTTAACATTTGAAATTTTACCAAATCAGTGGATATTTTTTCTTTATTAGATCAACACTTTGCACAGTGACTCATGTGCATAGCTGGAAACCCCCACCAATCTACATTGAGTTTAAATGACTTTAGGTTTTATGTCTTTTAATGTTTATATTAGGAAGGCAGAAAATGGTTTCATATTTTCTCTACACCGCGGGTCATTTTCCAAATAGAGAACTCTGCATCAGTTTTTTTACACACTCTACCCCTCACTTCGGTGTGTGACACCATAAACAGAAATTGCTGGGATCCCCATATCCAGTTGTTTAAATCTCAGGCCAGACATTTTATTACCCTCTAAGGTGGCAGAAAATTGCAGTCAAGATAATTAAAAGTAAAGAAAAACAAGCAAATCTAATTCAAACAAGTAAACAAATAAGCACAGCTGATCCCCAAGTCAGGGGACCCAGTGGTAAATACTTTCAGAAACCATACAAATAGTAAAGAGGAGTAAAATACAAGGTGCGGTGAAAGAATTAGTGGGGGAACAGAGAAACAGACTTCTTGTCTGCCTGTTAGTATTCATAACCAAAAACTTTAAATCAGTGTTAACCAAACAAAGTGTATCCAGCTGCAATCTAATGTTGAATGCATGTTTAGTGCCTATGTAGGAAGCAAGGTTATAAGGATCTGGATTTTGGCCTCTCCATTGTTTTATTTTGTGAAATATACAGTGCTGATAAGAGAACAAAAGAGCCTTGAACATTTGTGGGCATTTACTTATTACCAGCTACAGAAAATCTGGAAAAATGAAACTCAGATAAAATTAAACAGAGAATAATAGTTCAAAAGGGACAGATTTTAGGAGAGATAATTTCCTAGTCAAGGTAGTTTGTTGTGCTTCCAAAACAAACCAGGGTCTTCTGTTTTTCATAATGGAATAGATAACATTCATAGGAATTGGCTTCTCCAGCATTTATTCTTGTCAGTTCTAATGTTCTCTTTGATAATAGAAATGCTGTTATTAGAGTTCAGGGCTAGATCTGGACAATGCCTACCATTTCTATACACAAAAATAGCATTTTAGAAATGAAAGAAATGCTCCCACAAACCTTCATCTTAGTGATGAGTCTGAGTTCCAATTAGGTTAGATAACTAAAGTAAAATATATATACATATACATAAAATATATATACATATACACATATACATACATACATTTGTAAAATACAAATACATATACATACATATATATATGCACACACACATGTGTGTATAATGATTAGAACATTTGTTTATTAACTGTATATCCCATTATTCCAACTCCTAAGCATTGTGAAATATAAATTATCTATTCCTACTTTTCTACTTTGCAAGCCAATAGCTCCATGCAATAAAAACTACACAGGTTTACACAATTGGAGAATAACATCAAAAATAGAATTAATATTGGTAACTTGTATGCAACCCAAACAGTGCTTACCTCTAGTAGCATACAGTCTGATCTGCTGTAGCAACAGGTACCATTAGATGTAATTCTTTCATATATAGACTTCCTATCAAGGCAGAGGGTGACATCCTCTACAAACAGGCTGGATGAAGATACTCTCTCTTGATATTTATGTAGCAGGCTAAACATTGTCAACACTCACTGGAAGACAACAGTTCTTCAAAGTCAGACCTTTAGGAATTTTTCAAATTCAGTGATCTTTATATTCAGTATGCTTAGACTTTTCCAAATTTATTTATTTATTTTTTTAATGTTTATTTATTTTTGAGACAGAGAGAGACAGAGCATGAATGGGGGAGGGACAGAGAGAGAGGGAGACACAGAATCGGAAGCAGGCTCCAGGCTCTGAACCATCAGCCCAGAGCCTGACGCGGGGCTCGAACTCCGGAACCGTGAGATCGTGACCTGGCTGAAGTCGGACGCTCAACCGACTGAGCCACCCAGGCGCCCCTAGACTTTTCCAAATTTAATAATGTATCCCAATCTCATCCATCAAGGATGCTATTTGTAGAGTACACTAGGATTCTGCCCCATGATGGGACACACACGAACCAGAGACCCTTTGAGATAAAGAATAACTGTGATTCAGAGCAATTGATGCAATGAGTCCACTTTGCATGGCCCATTATTTATTTCAATAACACTCTGCACTTGAAAGCTGTATCTTTGTTTTATTGCATTATCCCTTTATCTATTTATTCAAGTAATTCTGAGCATTTTTTATGTATGTGCTGAGCACAGAACTGGATGCTGAGATGGGAACAAAAAACTCATGCATAGAAGGATTATCCTCTGGCTGGCAAGAAGGTCTCAATAATTGTTCACTCTAAGTTAAAATTTATTTGAGGTAGAAACAAAGGAAACACAAAATGCATGGTAAAAGTAGTAATCGTAGTATACAAATCATGCTCTAAGTGTAGAGAGGAAAGAAGCTTTTCCTAGAAAATAAGTCAAAGTTTCCCAGAGGAATTGATATTTGATAATCCACAAACTCTGACCAGTAAGAACAAAATAAGACATTTTATCCTCTTTAGTACCAGGATGAGTGCACTGGTCACTTGTTTTCTATTGTATATGCTCTTTTGATAAAAGCTTGGTGGCTTTTATTAAACAGATCATGCGAAAGAACCATTAAGCATAGTTTACTTTTATCACATAATATTAATAGGGAGAGGATATATATTTGTGTCTAGAAAAATGGACAGTTTTTCAATAGAAGACAAGTAATGAACAGAATCCACTAAATACACTTGCTTGACTGAGACATGGCTTGTTATTCAGTCCTTGCACAAAGCAGGCTACCCCTAACCAGTCTGGAAAAACCTAGGTTTTTCCTAGTCCTATGATCCACCACATTTCAACCTATTCTTTAAAGTTTTAAGATCGCTGTTCTATTGCCTTCCTTCCTTTCACTGAATGAAATCTTGCCCTCCGGTTCTTTACTTCACTTATAAGAGGGTGCGGTTTAGCAATCCACAACAAAAGGTGCAAAAATATTCAAACTTTTTGACACAATGGTTTGGTACCTAAATTGTCAGAGATCAGCGAAAATTACTTCATTGTTTTATTATTTATTAGTGTCACAAACAAACAAAAAAATACCTGGAACGCCCACATACAGTATTTTGGTAAATTGTGGTATATTCAAATAGTGAATATCATGTAGATGTTACTAGTCTTTAAATGAATACCACTAAATATATTTTTAAATCCCATTAAAATGTAAAGCAAATGTTAAGCAAATGTTAGCTGTGGTTATTACTAGGTAGAGGGTTTGTATGTAATTTAAATATTGATCCTTAGGTTTTGCCACAATTTATAAATTTTCTCTAGTAAATATTATTGCTACAATCTGACTACGCACAGAATAATGCTATATTAGCCCTTGTCCATCTGTTTTTAATGAGTGTCAAATACTATCTTAGGGTTAAAATTGGGACTGTAACCATAGACTTCTTATCAGCTGATAGAAGATGAGCATGTTAGTAAGCAGGGTTGTTGGACTTGCCTAAATTTTCTTGAAAGTGTTTCAGGTAGTCAGATTTGCAACTGAGATCTTCGTCCAAGATAATATGTTCTCATCATTTCACTTCAACTTTGTTACTTCAACCTTTACCTGCGTTTAAAAACCAAAAACCCTTCATATATGGGGCGCCAACTCTGTGATTTGCACATATAAATCTGTTTAGTCTTTAAGGACAATCTGATGAAAAAAGTGTCATTAGATACTTTTTACAAAGAGGACTACTGAAACTCAGGCAGCTAAAGTAAACTAGCCCAAATATATTTAACTGGAACCAGGATTCCAATTCAAATTATCTACCTCCAAAGACTGTACCATCTCCCCAGTGCAAATAGTTTACCTGGCTAGTGTTCTAGGAAACAATAAAAATTTCCCTTTATAGTTCCAAAAGCTTATACTCATCTATCATTACATTTTCTTCTGTTTTATAGAAAAGAAAAATCTGTGCTTATTTAGCTAGACACAGTGAGAAATGTATCACCACCATCAAATATTTCACACACTGAAATAAAGAACATACAGAACTTTTGAAAATTCTTACAGGAAATATCTTTGCATGAAAATTATACTTAATTTGTTTTATGTTGCTACTGAAATACAAAGAGGAAACTGTCAATCAAACTGCCTGAAATGAGATATTCGAGTTATAATTAGGTCTTATCAGTGCCTCTGAGCAAGAGTTTAGATATCTGTGCTTTTTTGAAACAATCTATTGTTGGAAAAAAGCTCTATAATGAAAAACTTTGAAGGTGTTTAAGTCCAATTGCACATGTATGAAGGAGAGTGGGAAATTGCTGAGAAGAATGGCGATTTTCTTTTCAGGAGAACAAAAGCTATTTAAAATAATCACTAGTAGAAACAGAGAAAGAAATTACTTGAAACTCACTGAAAATTTTCTGGGTTTCATTAAATACACAGACACTTTTACAGACCATGAATCTTATACACATCTCTACCTGTTTGTTTTGTTATTTTCTTTTGAAACATCTCACATCCCAGGTGTAGGAGGAAATAAACCAGATGATTTTATTATTCCATGGATGAGCCTGTTTTGTTTCATTTTATTTTGTTTTCTGATGTAAAGGAAATAAAGATATTGGAAAGAAACTACGTAAAGTTTTGTGGGGGTTTTTGAAGCTCTAATGAGATAAGAAGAAAGTGATAGGTAAAATAGGGCTTATATGTAATGAGAAAGTAGTGACTGATGAGTCACTAATGTAAAAGAATATATGCATGGAAATAACAAGAAGAAAGAAAATACATTGTGTCAAGAATGATTGCTGTTTGAATTTAACATTCTAGGTGGTGCCAATTTACTTGTGGCTGAAACAGAGCAAAGGTGTTGGTTGGGGAAGCTGAGGGTATAGACACACTGAAAGAATAGATGGTTGGAACCATGTCTCAGGATGATGACAGCACTTGTGATAAGAAGAGACTGAGCCAAATATCAAAGTCATCAGTAAAAGGAGGTGTCAGAAATGACAGTAGATTGTCATCAGTTGAATAGCTCAGTAACTGTATTTGAATTTGCAGTTTTAAATATGGTTTCTACATTGGAGCAAGTCAATGCAACTCCCAAATATGGTGTAGAAATATCAACATAGTAAAATGCTTTTCTCTTAATTAGATTTGAACTGCTTCCTCTACCAATTATGTTTCCTCCACAACTATCATCCCTGGGAATGCTGGGTAACATGTCATCCTGTGCCAGTCACTAAAAATTCCTTCTGAAGAAATTCATTTAATAGTAAAATAAACAATAATTTCATAGTATTCACTGATATTACCATTTATCTCATCAGCCGAACACAGCCCAAAGATTGTGAAACAATCTAGTTAAAATTTACTTCTGGAATGTGCCTGAAAAAAAAAAAAACACATCTCCTGAGTATATTGAGCCATCAATATATAGTGGCTTATAGTTTAACACTAATACGGTTTAGAAAGATATGTTACAGTAACAAGATTATACCTTGGTAGCAAACAGCCTCAGATCTCAGTGGCTTAATAGGACATGTGTTGCCTGAACATACTATATGTCAGATAAAGGTTAATGTGTACATGTGTTTGTGTATGTGTGCCATGATGGTTGCGTGTTGTACTCTATGGTAGTACAACCACTAAGGGATCCAGTCTGATGAACAGCCCAGCATCTGGAATATCAGTGGTTGATTTGGCAGGAGAAGAAATAGATAAAGAGTGACATTCTAGTTCATATATGCTTTGCAATGGAAATAACACACAACACTTCTACCCACAGCCCATTAATCAGAACTAATTTTTTTTGCCCCCACCTAATGGGGAGATGAGAAATATGGGAAAGCAGATGGAATGTTTGATGAGCATTATAGTGTCTACCATAAGTCTTCTCTTTGGTTGGCAACCAAGAAGAGTTTACAGCATGGGGCAAGTCACCATAATAAGATTTGTGATAGACAAACTATTTGCCTTTTTATGTAACCTGGAATAAAATTATTTTGCATGAAAGTCTAATATCTATGGTTCAGCTTTAAGAAATAGTATCTACAGAATTGGAAGTCCTGTAAATGGCCTTAATTTTTTTCATATTTTAGATTCTAAATAGCTTGTTTTCCCAATGAGAGAGTGAATGACACTGGCATTTTGATCTTATTTTGTTATGATTTTATAGTTATCTAAATGATGGAGCAGTATTAGAATGACTCTGGTTCTTGGATTTCAGCTCTGCATCTATATTCTCACCTTCATATAAAAGTCTCTGGTGATTTGTCTCATCCTTTACAGACGCTCTTGTTCTGTCATTTTCTCCCCAACTCACTGGCTTTATCTTCCTAAATTAAAATCAAATTTATCCCTATTTTATTGACTCCATATCCTGTCATTTGTGTCCAACTATGCCTAAAATACCCTTCTCATTTCTGTTCTTTGGAAAAATATTGGGAAAATTGGATCTCGGGGGATAAGGAGAGGAAAATCTCAACATGCTTAAGCTGCATTATGTATGCATGCTCCATATTAGAAAAACTAAGTCCATAGTCTTCATCTTTAAGTTGAATCAAATAGACAGAATCTTTTCCTTCAGGAACCCATAGCAATTTCCTCTCAAGTTTTTTATATGTTTTAATTAAAGTGTAGTTGACATGCAATATACAAAGTTCCTCTAGAGTAAAGTCTCACTGATTTTCAAAGCCAGACCTGATTGGCTTGTCTTCCCAGTGTGCATTTCCAGGGTGGGGCATGCCCAGTGTATGGCTTGAACCTCTTACTCTTCAGACAGGACCCCGATCCTTGTGATATCTCCCTAGCTTGGGAGTCACTCTGCTGGGGGCGTGGGTCTCAACCAGACCATGTTTCTGCCCCTCCTAACCTTCTCGATGTAGCTTTTCCTTTATGTCTTTAGCTGTGGGATAGCTGTTCTACTAGTCTCCAGATAGATCTCAGAGTTGATCTCTACAGAGTTGAAGCCTTGTTGTGTCCATGGGAGGAGGGGAGCGTGGGGTCCTCCTATTCTGCTCTCTTGATCAGTATCTCCTCTCCTCTCAAGTTTTTGAATTTGTGGTCTACTCTTAGATACTCAAAGTATTCACAGCCAGAAACATTATGTATTTCCATGTTGTCCTTATTAGAAATTACCTAATGATGAAAAAAAAAAAAAACATGGTCAGAATATATTATCGATGTTATAAAATACTTTTGGTCTGCATAGCCATTGCATGATCTCTTTAGAAGAATTTCTCAGGGATACACATCATAAAAATTGCAAACTACACATCTGTGTGAATCTGCTATATACCTGATACATTCCTTCAGTAAGCAGAAATAAGTGAATATTTCTTCTGTTGTTTTTGGTTTTTTTTACTTATTTATCCTGAAAGAATATAAAGCATATCCAAGATTCCAATAGAGAATCTATCTGATTTGTCATGTCTGCTAAAGTGCTACTGCTTACTTTTCTTCATCTTCTTATTTTGGAAAGTAAGTTCCTGGAGGACAGAGCCTGGATGCACTTTTGTGTCTGACTTATAAGGATGCAGAAAGGTGTACCACAAGTTTGAAGGAGTTATTTTAGAAGAGATTTGTGTTTTCTAAATGAGATTTGAATAACAGCTTATGTCTAATTCCTCTGTGACTAAAGATGCAAAAGTTTGTCAGAGCAGTTTGGTTCATCAAGCTATAAAGCATAAATTTATTTTGACACTCTTGTGGCACATATAAAACCAACAGAACTAAACTCTTAATTCTTAGGAATCCTTCAAAGAGGATCTGTTTCTAAGAAGCAAAAGACAGTTTCATGGACTGCATATATACTATATGATTAGGATGAGTTAAAAGTAAAATGCTTTGGGGACCAAAACGAGCAACTCACTACTTAGTTTTTGGTAATTTCATGGCTTAAATATTACTTTATGATTAAATCTATTTCATCAACAGGGAGCTATCTTCAGTGTAAAATTAAATGTTGGTGTTTATTTAGCGAGAGATAATGGATCTTGAGGCCTGAATTTATATTAATTTTGATATACTTAATGAATGTATTAAAAATAACATTTATTTTGCTCACACTATTCGTAATTAAAATGAGGCATTGTACCTCAACAATAAGCTACATTTTATGGTCAATAAGGTGTAAAATATTGAAGTTCATTTATTTTATTCACTCTCCAATGCTTGATATTCTCAAAACAAGATTATGTCAGCAATAGCAAACATTTCTTTAATATCTCTGTGAAAGACTAATACCTGAAAAACTTGGATTCAAAAAAAAAGTAAAGCATAAAATACAGTTCACCTTTAGAAGAAAATAGGTGTTTGAATCATCTCAGCCTTTCTGTAGTTAGGCTATCTGCTAGAAATGCCTGGGTCAGTCACCTGGGCCCATAATACTTATGGTGAACCCCTACAGTCACATCACCTTTGAAAACCAATCTTGTGGCTGGACTTGCCCTGGTGGTTCTTACTATGATTTCAAGATGCACCTCAGCAATAACCATCAGAGCATTTTGAAAAAACAAGGATCATTACTCACAAGTCCTGGAGGGTACATGCCATGACCAGGACAAAACAGCAAGGTCTGTGTTAGAGAGTGTGAATCTGGGGTTCTGCCTTTTGTGGTCAATGATGGGGTGCCTCAGGTCTCATGGGTTCATTCTTTGTTGGTAAATTTAAAACATAAGAGCAAGAAATAATGTGTGGGAAGGGAAAGGCAAGTGGTCAAACTGACAGGTCTATGGACCAGAGCTCTCTAAAATGAGGAGTATTTCAGGGTTGGGATGGCATGGCTGTTTATCTAGTTGAATAGCAGAGGATGGGTTTATTCAAGATGAGTGCCTTTGAAATGGATGCCTCAGGAATCAAAAGCTTAATGTCAAGCACTTATATTACAATAAAAAAAAGCCAATTGTTAGGTACTTAGGCTATAATAGGTGACAAAATACCAAAGTCAAAAATTTTCCTACCTGAATTGGTATTCTCAATCTCTAATGCATTTAATGGCAGAAAGGATTGAACCACACATCACTAGGTTCTGATTGTTTGGACTGAGGTGGAAGAGTAAAATTTCTTTGTTTTTTGAGTTCTTCAGATTTAAGGAAAGGAAATGCATTTGTTCTACTTTTAACAATTACATTTGCTCACGTATAAAATATGTTTTTATGCAAAGTTTCCACATGAAATTGCCTCAGATGAGATGGATCAGATTTATTTGGTAGTCTGAGTACGTCTTGCAAATTTTAGTGGAGTCCTTGGTATGACAGACACCCCCATTTCAGAACATGGAATTGAAGTGTGTGCTATAAATGTTTCATGAGGTATCAGTAAATTGACTAAGGCAAATATGGAGCCATTTAACTGGTCTATTAAGAAATCTGACTGTGACATCATTTATTTTTACTGTTCAGTTCTCATACACTGTTGCTGCTGTCCTTCCCATAATGTCTGATTTCCTTTCTCAGGTATTTAATGGAAAAAAAAAATAATGCTCTCCTTTAAAACATAATAAGCTATATAAGGAAGTTACGAGTAGAAAATACTCACTTAGTATCTCATATGCAGCATCTGTTTAAATGCTTGTGATACATGCAACAGAAGAAAATCCCTGTCCTCAGACAGATTGTATATCAGTTCATACGTGGAAAGACAGTAAGGGATAAACACAAAAATAAGTGTATTTGGTAGTAAGTTTGAAAAGGTAAAGTACTAAAGAATGATGAAAAAGGACAAGTGGAAGATGATGTGGCATGCATGGTGACTATCTAGAGGCACAAATTGTAATTTTTTTTTTTTTAATTTGAGCATAGTTGACATAAAACGTTACATTAGTTTTAGGTGTACAACTTAACTGATTTGACAAGTTTATACATTATGCTATGTTCACCACAGGTATAGTTACCATCTGTCCTATTATATTGCTATTACAATATCACCGACTGTATTTCCTTTTCTTTTTTTACTTGTTAAAAACTTCTCTTGGACCAAGTTTTCTTGGGTCTAGTTTTAATATAAAAAACAAAAAAAGTGTTTTGATGCCCAGTGTGTCTATTTTTTAAATATAAGAGTTTTGCTTACAGCCATCATATTTTATTATAGTATTATTTTGTATTTTTCCTTAAATTAACTTAATGTTTTCCCAATATATATTCTTTAGTTTGCTCTCAACAACATCATATGCAAAAATACATATTTGGCAGTTATAATAAATATTGAAATAAACACATAACTATTAAAAAATAAAACTGTTTGATTTAAAACACCTGAAAGTATCTCAGGGTTTCTGTTGATAAACTTTTTTCTTTTTTTTCTTTTTATTATTTTTTTTAAATTTACATCCAAATTAGTTAGCATATAGTGCAACAATGATTTCAGGAGTAGATTCCTTAGTGCCCCTTACCCATTTAGCCCATCCCCCCTCCCACAACCCCTTCAGTAACCCTGTTTGTTCTCCATATTTAACAGTCTCTGATGTTTTGGCCCCCTCCCTGTTTTTATATTATTTTTGTTGCCCTTCCCTTATGTTCATCTGTTTTGTCTCTTAAAGTCCTCATATGAGTGAAGTCATATGATTTTTGTCTTTCTCTGACTAATTTCACTTAGAATAATACCCTCCAGTTCCATCCATGTAGTTGCAAATGGCAAGATTTCATTCTTTTTGATTGCCGAGTAATACTCTATTGTGTGTGTGTGTGTGTGTGTGTGTGTGTGTGTGTGTGTATACATAGATACCACATCTTCTTGATCCATTCATCCATTGATGGACATTTGGGCTCTTTCCATACTTTGGCTATTGTTGATAGTGCTGCTATAAACATTGGGGTGCATGTATCCCTTCAAAACAGCACACATGTATCCCTTGGATAAATGCCTAGTAGTGCAATTGCTGGGTCATGGGATAGTTTTATTTTTAATTTTTTGAGGAACCTCCAGATTGTTTTCCAGAGTGGCTGCACCAGCTTGCATTGCCACCAACAATGCAAAAGAGATACTCTTTCTTCCCATCCTCGCCAACATCTGTTGTTGCCTGAGTTGTTGATGTTAGCCATTCTGACAGGTGTGAGGTGGTATCTCATTGTGGTTTTGATTTGTATTTCCCAGATAATGAGTGACATTGAGCATTTTTTTCATGTGTCAGTTGGCCATCTTGATGTCTTCTTTGGAGAGGTGTCTATTCATGCCTTTTGCCCATTTCTTCATTGGATTATTTGTGTTTTGGGTGTTGAGTTTGATAAGCTCATTATAGATTTTGGATACTAACCCTTTATCTGATATGCCATTTGCAAATATCCTCTCCCATTTTGTCTTTTGTCTTTTAGTTTTGCTGATTGTTTCCTTAGCTGTGCAGAAGTTTTTTTTATTTTGATGAGGTCCCAATAGTTCATTTTTGCTGGTTTCCCTTGCCTCTGGAGACGTGTTGAGTAAGAAGTTGCCGCAGCCTGGATCAAAGATGTTTTTGCCTGCTTTCTCCTCGAGGATTTTGCTGGCTTCCTATCTTACATTGAGGTCTTTCATCCATTTTGAGTTTATTTTTTATGTATGGTGTAAGAAAGTGGTCCAGGTTCATTCTTCTGCATGTCGCTGTCCAGTTTTCCCAGCACCACTTGCTGAAGAGACTGTCTTTATTCCACTGGATATTCTTTCCTGCTTTGTCAAAGATGAGTTGGCCATATGTTTGTGGATCCATTTCTGGGTTCTCTATTCTGTTCCATTGATCTGAGTGTCTCTTCTTGGGTGAGTACCATACTGTCCTGATGATTCCAACTTTGTAGTATAGCTTGAAGTCCAGGATTGTGATGCCTCCTGCTTTTTTTTTTTTTTCCCAAGTTTGCTTTGGCTATTCAGGGTCTTTTCTGGTTCCATACAAATTTTAGGACTGTATGTTCTAGCTCTGTGAAGAATGATGGTGTTATTTTGATAGGTATTGCATTGAATATATAGATTCCTTTGTGTCGTATTGACATTTTAACAATATTTGTTCATCCTATCCAGGAGCATGGAATCTTTTTACATTTTTTGTGTCTTCTTCTTAAGCTTAAATTTCTTTCTTAAGCTTTCTATAGTTTTCAGTGTATAGATTTATAACCTCTTTGGTTAGATTTATTCCTAGTTATTTTATGGGTTTTGGTGTAGTTATTTTATGGGTTTTGGTGCAATTGTAAATGGGATCGATTCCTTGATTTCTCTTTCTGTTGCTTCATTGTTGGTGAATAGGAATGCAACTGATTTCTTTGTATTGATTTTATATCCTACAACTTTGCTGAATTCATGGGCTAGTTCTAGCAGGTTTTGGTGGAATCTTTTGGGTTTTCCATATAGAATATCATGTCATCTGCAAAGAGTGAAAGTTTGACCTCCTCCTGGCCGATTTGAATGCCTTTTATTTCTTTGTGTTGTCTGATTGCAGAGGCTAAGACTTCCAATACTGTGTTGAATAACAGTGGCAAGAGTGGACATCCCTGTCATGTTCCTGACCTTAGGGGGAAAGCGCTCAGTTTTTCCTCATTGAGGATGATATTAGCATTGGGTTGTTCACATATGGCTTTTATGATCTGCAGGTGTGATCCTTCTATCCCTACTTTCTTGAGGGCTTTTATCAAGAAAGTATGCTGTATTTTGTCAAATGCTTTCTCTGCATCTATTGAGAGGATCATATGGTTCTTGTACTTTCTTTTATTGATGTGATGAATCACGTTAATTATTTTGCAGATATTGAACCAGCCCTGCATCCCAGGTATAAATCCCACTTGGTCATGGTGAATAATTTTTTAATGTATTGTTGGATCCGGTTTGCTGATACCTTGTTGAGGATTTTTGTATCCATGTTCATCAGGGAAATTGGTCTATAGTTCTCCTTTTTAGTGGGGTCGTTGTCTGGTTTTGGAATCAAGATAATGGTGGCTTCATACAAAGAGTAGGGACGTTTCCTTACATTTCTATTTTTTGGAAGAGTTTCAAGAGAATAGGTGTTAACTCTTCCTTAAATGTTTGGTAGAATTCCCCCTGGAAAGCCATCTTGCTCTGGACCCTTGTTTTTTGGGAAATTTTTGATTACTAATTCAATTTCGTTACTGGTTATGGGTCTGTTCAAATTTTCTATTTCTTCCTGTTTCAGTTTTGGTAGTTTATATGTTTCTAGGAATTTGTCCATTTCTTCCAGATTGCCCATTTTATTGGTGTATAATTGCTCATAACATTCTCTTATTGTTTTTATTTCTGTTGTGTTGGTTGTGATCTCTCCTCTTTCATTCTTGATTTTATTTGTTTGGGTCCTCTCCTTTTTCTTTTTGATCAAACTGACTAGGGGTTTATCAATTTTTTTTAATTCTTTCAAAGAACCAACTTCTGGTTTCATTGATCTGTTCTACTGTTTTTTGGTTTCGATAGCATTAATTTCTGCTCTAATCTTTATTATTTCCTGTCTTCTGCTTGTTTTGGGTTTTATTTGCTGTTCATTTTCCAGATCTTTAAGGTATAAGGTTAGGTTGTGTATCTGAGATCTTTCTTCCTTCTTTAGGAAGGCCTGGATTGCTATATACTTTTCCTCTTATGACCACCTGTGTTGCATCCCAGAAGTTTTGGTCTGTGGTGTTACCATTTTCATTGGCTTCCATATACTTTTTCATTTCCTGTTTAACTTCTTGGTTGGCCCGTTCATTCTTTAGTAGGATGTTCTTTAGTCTCCAAATATTTGTTACTTTTCCAATTTTTTTCTTGTGGTTGATTTTGAGTTTCATAGCATTGTGGTCTGAAAATATGCATGGTATGATCTCAATATTTTTGTACTTGCTGATGGCTGATTTGTGTCCCAGTATGTGGTGTATTCTGGAGAATGTTCCATGTGCACCGGAGAAGAATGGGTATCCTACTACTTTAGTATGAAATGTTCTGAATATATCTGTTAAGTCCATCTGGTCCAGTGTGTCATTCCAAGCCATTGTTTCCTTGTTGGTTTTTTGATTAGATGATCTGTCCATTGCTGTGAGTGGGGTTTTGAAGTCTTCTACTATTATGGTATTACTATCAATGAGTTTCTTTATGTTTGTGATTAATTGACTTATATATTTGGGTATTCTGACATTTGGCACATAAACGTTTACAACTGTTATGTCTTCTTGGTGGATAGACCCCTTAATTATGATATGATGCCCTTCTTCATCTCTTGATACAGTCTTTATTTTAAAGTCTAGATTGTCTGATATAAGTATGGCTACTCCGGCTTTCTTTTGTTGACCATTAGCATGATAGCTGGTTCACTATCCCCTTACTTTCAATCTGAAGGTGTCTTTATGTCTAATGTGGGTCTCTTGTAAACAGCATATAGATTGGATCTTGTTTTCTTATCCATTCTGTTTCCCTATGTCTTTTGATTGGAGCATTTAGTCCACTGACATTTAGAGTGAGTACTGAAAGATATGAATTTATTGCCATTATGTTGCTTGTAGAGTTGGAGTTTCTCATGATGTTCTCTGGTCCTTTCTAATCTTTGTTGCTTTTGGGATTTATTCATTCATTCATTCATTCATTCATCTTTTCTCCCCTCAGAGCGTCCCCCTTAAAATTTCTTGCAGGACTGGTTTAGTGGTCACAAACTCCTTTAATTTTTGTTTGTCTTGGAAACTTTTTATCTCTCCTTCTATTTTAAAGGACAGCCTTGCTGGATAAAGAATTCTTGGCTGCATATTTTTCTGATTCAGCACATTGAATATATCCTGCCACTCCTCTCTGGCCTGCCAAGTTTCTGTGGAGAGGTCTGCTGCAAACCTGATCTCTCTTCCCTTGTAGGTTAGGGACTGTTTTCCCTTGCTGCTTTCATATCTCCTTGCCTGAGTATTTAGTGAATTGAAATATGATATGCCTTGTTGATGGTTGGTTTTGGTTGAATCTAATGGGAGTCCTCTGTGCTCCCTGGATTTTGATATCTGTGTCTTTTTCTACAGGTTAGGCAAGTTTTCCACTATGATTTGCTCACATAACCCTTCTACCCCTATTTCTCTCTCTTCCTCTTCTGCAACCCCTATGATTCTGATGTCGTTCCTTTTTAATGAGTCACTAATTTCTCTAATTCTTAAATCATGCTCTTAATCCTTAATCTCCCTCTTTTTTTCTGCTTCATTATTCTCCATAAGTTTGTCCTCTATATCATTGATTCTCTGTTCTGCCTCATCCATCCTTGCTGCCGCAGCATCCATTCGAGATTGCAGCTCAGTTATAGAATTTTTAATTTCATTCTATTTTTTACTTCTTTTATCTCCACAGAAAGGGAATCTAATCTATTTTTGACTCCAGCTAATATTCTTATTATTGTGATTCTAAATTCTGGTTGAGACATCTTGCTTGTATCTGTGTTGTTTAAGTCCCTGGCTGTCGTTTCTTCCTGGTCTTTCTTTTGGGGTGAATTCCTTTGTTTCATCATTTTGAAGGGAGAAAAGGAATTAATGAGGTAGAAAAAAATTAAAATTAAAAAATATTAAAATTAAAAAATTAAAAAGAAACACACACACACACACACACATACACGCACATACATACACACAAATGGAATAAGTGATGCTAGATCCTAGGTGTATTTTTGTCTGGGTGTTGAAAGTGGCTTGATAGAGAAAAAAGGTGGGGAAAAAAGGAAACCGTTTGAAAATTTGAAAAATGAATACACTGAAATAGACTAAAATGAAATGATGGAAGTAAAATAGAATTTGAAAAATTTACACCAAAGTAAAAAATATAGTAGAAAAAAATAAAAAATATTTTTAATAAAAACTGAAAATAAAAATGAATTTTTTCTTTTTGTATTCAAGAAAAAGAAAATAAATTAAAGAGAGAAAGAAAAAAAAGAAAGAAAATTGAATAGATGGACTGGCTAACAGACTGAAATATGACTGAAATTACTTCGTTTTCCCTTAGAACTCAAACTATGAAGCGTTTTATAGTCTATAAACAAAACAGGTGGTGAGACTTGTGTTCTTGAAGAGTGTAGGTTGGCCCAGTTGGGCGGGGCTTAGTATAATGGCTCCATTCTCCACTAAATGGCGCTGCTAGCCTATTAGGGTGGATTGTTGTGGTGCTTGTAGGTGCCTATGCGCATGTGCGGGAGTGGTGAAAATGGCATCACCCAGCTACCCAGTCCCTAGTATTGAACTCTATTGTCCCTGATCAGCAGTCATGCACCTGTCCTTTGTCTCCAGCTTCCATCCATTCCCCGCTTTTACACTGTCTGTGACTAAGCTGTCAGGTTGCTAGGCAACTCCTCCCTCATGTGTTTTATATCAGATGTGGCTGTGTTTCCCGACCCCTCACTTCTGAGGGACTGCTGCTTTGACCCATTCTGACCCTCTGAAAGAGGGTCTCACCAAGCAATGGCTGGGTGCCAGCTGCACTCAGGAATGTTCACAGGACTGTGCTGCTGCCGATGCCCAGAGACTGTGGCCAGGTGCCAGCCCTCCCCAGAAAAAGTTTGCGAGACAGTGTAGCAGCAGCGCCTCAGGGATTATGGAAAATCACAACACACATCTGGCACCAGGCTTTACCCCCTTGCTCCAGCACCAGCGAATGTGGCCATTCTCTGGGGGTCTGCTGGGCCCAGGTGACCTCAGAGCCTCTACCAAATGTCCTTCCATCAGTGGAACCACTTTTCCCCCTGTGGCCCGAGAAGCTCCCAGACCCCGCTCTGCTCCTGGGGATTCACCCTTCCCACCAGAGCACTGCCAGTTATCCATCTGCAGAGTTTCTGACTCTGCGCTCCCCCGTTTACAGTCTTAATGGAATTTAAACCCTCTCCTTTCTCCTTCCTCCCTTTTTTTTCAGTCTCTGTGGCTTTTTCCAATTTTCCACTTTCTCTCCAGCTGCTTTTGGGGAGGGATGCTTTCCCTGTATTCTCCTCCCGCATCTCCATCCTCTCTCCACAAGGAAAAGTGGCTCCCTGCCCTCTGCAGCTTCTCTTTCCCCAAGTTCACCTCTCCATGCTGCATACCTGCTGAATTCTTTGGTTTCACATTGTGCGGATTGTTGCATTAATCCTCACATCAGCTTTCTAGGTGTGCAGGATGGTTTAGCATTGGTCTGGCTGTATTTTACAGACACAAGACACACAAAAAACTTCCAGGCTGTTCCGCCATTTTGGCTCCTCTTACTGACTGTATTTCTTACACTGTGCATTTTATTCCTATGCTTACTCATTCCATAACTGAAGGCCTATATCTCTTTCTCCCCTTCACCCATTTTGTAGAACCCCCAAACCCCTCCCCACTGGCAACCATCAGTTTGTTCTCTGTATTTATAGTTCTGATCCTGCTTTTTGTTTTTTGTTTTATTTTTATATTCCATTCGCAAGTGGGATCATATGGTATTTGTCTTTTTCAGTCTGACTTATTGCACTTACCATAATACTCTCTGGTCCATCCATGTTGTCTTAAATTCCATGATCTCATCCTTGTTTATGGCTGCGTAATATTCCATTGTTTATATGTACCACATTTTCTTTGTCCATTCATCTATTGAGGGACGCAGGTTGTTTACATTTCTTGGTTATTGTAAATAATGCTACAATAAACAGAGGGGTGCATGTATCTTTTTGAGTTAGTGTTTTTGTTTTCCCTGGGCAAATACCCAATAGTATAGAATAGAAATTTTCAATAGAATTATCAGATTATATTGATTTTTCTACTTTAGATTTTTGGGGAATCTCCATACTCTTTTCCACAGTGGCTGCTCCAGCTTGAATTCTCACCAGCAGTGCATGATGATTTATTTTTCTACACATCC
This sequence comes from Panthera pardus, assembly GCF_024362965.1. Lineage (NCBI taxonomy): Eukaryota > Metazoa > Chordata > Mammalia > Carnivora > Felidae > Panthera > Panthera pardus. The sequence continues at coordinate 104,749,699 of NW_026526732.1, forward strand.
TCACCAACTTTTGTTGTTTTTTGTCTTCTTGGTTTTAGCCATTCTAACAGGTGTAAGGTGATATCTCATATCTCATTGTGGTTTTGATTTTCGTTTCCCTGATGATCAGTGAGGAGTATCTTTTCATGTGTCTGCTGGCTATCTGTATGTCTCCTTTGGGAAAAATTTCTATTTAGGTTCTCTGCCCATTTTTTAAGCAGGTTTTTTTTTTTTGGTGTTAAGTTGTAGGAGCTCATTATATATTTTGAATATTAACCCATTATCAGATATATCATTTGCAACTATCTTCACTCATTCAGTATATTATTTTCCTGTTTTCTTGATGGCTTCCTTTGCTGTGCAAAAGCCTTTTATTTTGATGTAATCTCAATAGTTTTTTTGTTTTGTTTTGTTTTTTGTGGGTTTTTTGTTTGTTTGTTTTTGTTTTTGTTTTGCTTTTGTTTCCATTGTTTTTAGAGCCATACCTGGAAGAATGTTGCTTTGGCTAATGTCAGAAAACTTACTACCTGTGTTGTCTTCTAGGATTTATGTGGATCTTTAGTCCATTTTGAGCTTATTTTTGTGTATGGTGTTAAAATAGTTTCATTCTTTTACATACAGCTATCCCGTTTTCTTAACACCATTTATTAAAAAAAAAAAAAAACTATATTTTTCCATTGCATATTCTTATTTCTTTTGTCAGGGATTAATTGACCATATAAATGTGGGTTTATTTCTGAGGCCTCTGTCTTGTTCTGTTGATCTATGTGTCTGTTTTTGTACCAGTAGGTACTCTATTGATCACTACAGATTTGTAGCTTATCTTGATATCTGGGATTCTAATACCTCCAGATTTGTTCTTCTTTCTCGGGATTGCTGTGGCTATTTGGGGTCTTCTGTGATTCTGTATAGACTTTAGTATTCCTTGTTCTAGTTTCGTGAAAAATACTACTGGTATTTTGATAGGGATTGCATTGAATCTATAGATTTCTTTGGGTAATATGGACATTTTGATAATACATTCTTTGAATCCATGAGCATGGAATATCTTTCCATATGTTTGTGTCATCTTCAATCCCTTTTTTGAGTGTTTTATAGTTTTCAGAGTACAAGTCTTTCACCTCTTTGGTTAAGTTTATTCCTAGTTATTCTTTTTGGTACAGTTATAAATGGTGTTGTTTTTTAAATTTCTCTTTCTGGACTTTATTTTTCGTGTATGGAAATGCTATGGGTTTCTGGGTACATGATTTGCTAATATTTTGGATTTCTTCATCTACGTTTATCAAGGACATTGTCCTGTGGTATTATTTTTCGTGGTATCTTTGGTGCAATGCTGGCCTCATAGAATGCTTTTGGAAACTTTTATTCATTTATTTTTTGGAATGATTTGAAGAGAAAAAATATTAACTCCTCTTTAAATGTCTAGTATAATTGAATTGTGAATCCACCTGACCTTGGATTTTTATTTTTTGGTTGTTTTTAATTACTGATTCACTTTCATTACTTGTAATCGGTCTGCTGAGATTTTCTATTTCTTCCTTGTTCAGTGTTGGAAGACTGTGGGTTTCTAAGAATGTATCCATATCTCCTAAGTTGTCCATTTTGTTGGCATATAATTTTTCATAGTATTCTCTTATAATCCTTTATAATTCTGTGGTGTCAGTTGTTACTTTTCCTTTGTCATTTCTGATTTTGTTTATTTTGGTCTTTTTTTTTTTTCTCTTGATGAGTGTGGCTAAGGGTTTGTCAATTTTGTTTATCTTTTCAAAGAGCCACCTCTTAGATTAATTGATTTTTTCCTTTCATTTTTTTTTTATTCTCTACATCATTTATTTCTCCTCTGATCTTTATTATATATTTTCTTCTACTAGCTTTAGGCTTTTTTTATTATTTTTCTAGTTCTTTTAGATAAGGTTAGATTGTTTATGTGAGTCTTTTCTTATTTCTTGTGGTAGGCCTGTATTGCTATACACTTTCTTCTTAGAACTGTTTTCACTGTGCCCCAGGAATTTGTGACCACATTTTTTTCATTTTCATTTATCTCCAGGTATTTTTGGATTTTTTTTTTCATTGCTTCATTGACCCATTGGTTGTTTAGTATCATGTGGTTTAGTTTCCACCTGTTTGTTTTTTTCCAGTTTTTTTTTCTTGTGATTTATTTGTAGTTTTATACTGTTGTGGACAGAAAAGTGCATGGTATGATTTCTGGCTTCTTAAATGTATTGAGGCTTGTTTTACGGCCTAATATGTGATCTCTTCTGGAGAATTTTCCATGTACACTGGAAAACAATGTGTATGCTGATGTTTTTGTATGGAATATCCTATATATATCTTTCATGTCTATCTGGTTTAATGTGTCATTCAAAGACATGTTTCCTTATGGATTTTCTGTCTGAATGATCTATCCATTGATAAGCGGACTGTTAGAGTCACCTACTATATTATATTATATTATCATCAATTTCTCTCTTTATATCTGTTAATATATTTTTTATGTATTTAGGTGATCTAGTGTTGGGTTCACATTTACAATTATTATATCCTGTTGTTAGATTGATCTCTTTGTCAATATGTAACATCCTTCTTTGTCTCTTGTTAGTGTCTTAGATTTTGTTTTTTAATTTTTAAGATGTGTGTTTATTTTTGAGACAAAGAGAGACAGAGCATGAGCAGGGGAGGGACAGAGAGAGAGGGAGACAGAATCCGAAGCAGGCTTCAGGCTCTGAACTGTCAGCACAGAGCCTGATGCAGGGCTTGAACTCATGAACTGTGAGATCCTGATTTGAGCTGAAGTTGGAGGCTTAACCAACCGAGCCACCCAGGCTCCCTGTTAGTGTCTTTGTTTTAAAGTCTTCTGTGTGATGTAAGCATTGCTACTCAGGCTATATTTTTTTTCCACTTCCATTTATTTACATGGCAAATGTTTTTCCATGTTTTCACTTTCAGTCAGTATTTGTCTTTAGGTCTGAAGTGAGTCTCTCATAGATAGTACATAGATGGATTTTGTTTATTTATTCATTTCACCACTCTGTGTCTTTTGCTTAGAGCATCTATACCACTTATATTTAGAATAATATTTGATAAGTATGTACTTACCTTGATTTTTTACATTTGTTTTCTGGTTGTTTTTGGAGTTCTTTGTTTCTTCTTCTCTTGCTCTCTTTCTTTGCAATCAATGAGTATCAATAGTTTTTGTTTGGCACGTGCACACTCTCTTTTTTTGCCTCTAGGTATGTTTTGGATTTGTGGTTACCATGACATTCATATATAATACCATAAGTAAATAGAGTCCATATTCATTTGATGATCACTTACGTTCAAACACACTTAAAAAAATAGAAATTATTTTATTATTTTCCTACTCTTCCATTCTTACTCCCTTTCCCATGTTTTATGTATATGTTGTTATATTTTTAAAAATGTTATTCATATTTTTTCTTATGTATATGACCATTTCTTTTGTACTTAAAAAAGTCCCTTCAAAATTTCTTGTAAGAATGGTTTAGTAGTGATAAACTCCTTTGTCTTTTGTTTGTTTGGAGAATTCTCTATCTCTCCTTCAAATCTGAATGATAACCTTGGTAGGTAGAATATTCTTGGTCGTAGGTTTTTTCCTCTTTCAGAACTTTGAATATATCATGCCACCCCCTTCTGGCTTGCAAAATTTCTGCTGGAAAATCAGCTGGTAACCTTATGTTTCTCTTGCAGGTAACTTTTTTTTCTCTCTTGCTGCTTTTAGGATTCTTTGTATTTAACCTTTGACTTTTTTTTTAACCTTTGACATTTTTATTATTATGTGCCATGGTGTGGATCTTCTTGGTTCATCTTGTTTGGAAGTCTCTGTGATTCTTGGATTTGGATATCTATTTCCCTCCCTAGGTTAGGCGAGTTTTCAATTATTTCTTCAAGTAAGTTTTCTACACCTCTCTTCTTCTGGGGCACCCTATGATACAAATGTTTGTCCACTTGATGTTGTCTAAGAGATCTTTTAATCTATCCTCAATTTTTAAATTCTTTTCCCTTTTTGTTGTTTAGCTTGTATGCTTTCCATTACCCTGTCTTCCAGATCACTGATATCTTCTTCTGCATCCTCTAATCTCCTGTTGATTTTCTCTAGTGTGTTTTTGTTTTAGTTATTGTAATCTTCAACTCTGATGGTTCTTTATAATATTTTCTATCTCTTTACTGAATGTCTCACTGAGTTCTTGAATTCTTTTCTCTAGCCCAGTAAGTATCTTTAAGATCATTACTTTAAATTATTTTTCAGGCATATTGCTCATCTCTGTTTCATTTAGTTCTTTTTCTGAACTATTTTCTTGTTCTTTCTTTTGGAGCATATTCCTCTCTCCCCATATTGGTTGACTTTCTCTGTTTGTTTCTACGGATTAAGTAAAACACTCCTTTTCCTTAAGTTGAAAGACTTGTATGTTAAAATACAACTTGTATGTTAAAAAACAACTTTTATGTTAAAATACAATCTACACAGTGGCTCTTCTATGAGGAATAGATTAAAGAAAGTTAAAAAGCAAATCAGAGAGATTATGTAGGAAACTGTTAGAGTTACTAAAGTAAGTGATATTGTTGACACTCTCTAGAAGGTTCATGGTAAAATGGTAAAGAGTAGGAAATGATTCTGGGTCTATTTTTAAGGTATTTCAACAGCATGTCCTGTTGGATTAGATGGAGGTATAAGAGAATAAAAGTGAAACAGGTCAATGTACTGGAAAGACAGGGTGACATTGAGACTGAGGAGGCTAAGGGTCAGCAAGTTTTGGAAGTATTACCAGAGTTTCACTTTGCCACATACTGATGTTAATATATTTTCTAGTGAAATAAAACCATCCAGTGGGGTTAGATGTATAAATCTGGGCTTCACTGAATGATCTTTAGAGGAGATATTCATGATAGAATTGCTGACATTGATATGGTAACAGATACAACTGGAAAAGATTTTAAAAAGTGAATATAAAAAAAGGATAGTAGGGCAGAACTAAGCTTTTGAGAAATTCAGTATGCAGAGATCAAAAAGAGATGATCATAATTTTTAATGAGACTGAAACATATTTGATACAAGGAAATAAAGGTGAACCCTTAATAGTATAAGGTTAAAAGGGAAGAATTTAAAGAATTAAGGTTTATTATGAGAAAATTAAAAATTGGTAGTTACGAAGGGTGCACTCCTACGAAATACTTGCTACTTACCTGAATAGCCTATATTATTTTGTTAAGGTTTATTTTTTGCATGGATTTTAGGTATAACAGTGAAGAAGGACTTTAGAATTTTGTATAATTGTCATTCAGGTAACAATTTAAATTACATATGTCAATATTGGATGATTTACATCTTGTTTTGATGAAATAATGGAGATCAAGCTAAAGTATATCAGGAAATAATAGAATCTTCTGTGGAAAAGTCCATAGGGAAGAGATGCATTATTTTCCCCCTGGACACTACCTCAATATGTTCCCTTCACTTTGGGCGCCATTTTTGGCATACTGCTAACCCTGTTAAGCTTGATATATCAATATCCAATATTAAATACACATACACACAGGCAGACACACATACCCAATAATCAACATTACAGAGTTCTCAAATCTCTTTCTGAAATATCTGAATATACAGGTAAGTCTTTAAAGGGGACTTAACCTTTCAGCAGATGTTTGCAACTTTTTCCGTGTGAGACTTCCAGCCCTATGGAATCTGAAGTGATTTAATTTTGTTATCATTTACTGGATCTTACAGAAGCAATGGGGCATTTTATAGAATGAAAATATATAGCAGTGGGTTACTGGATTCACAGAAGCCATACTATAATACACTTTTTAAACAGAGAAATAAAGTTGTGAGCATTCTATATTATACCATCCTTTGTTCTTCCTTTTCAATCTCTAGCTTAGAAGATACAGCATGTCATTTTACCCAGAGCTCTATTTGTGTCACTCTCAATAAAGCTTATTAAAGTGGGATGCTATATCCAGTCAGTGACATGCTAATCAGTGCACAAGGATTTCTTCATGGTGTCCCTATTTTTATTGAAAAAAAAAGGGGGGGGGTGTAATTTACAAGCATAAAGTCTATGTTCCTAAACCACATCTTTTCTTACACGGATTTACCTATATCCATCCTACCATCACTACTGCTAAATGGTACCAATTTATAAAGTTGTTTTTATCATAGCCTAATTTCTTCAGCAATAAAACTTTGTGGAGGGTTGTGGGTCTTTTGCGTATGTTATTAATGACAACTTATCTACAGTTTATTGATTTTAAAAGTATTCTGAATAGATGACAATTTCTTTTTCCATAGCATTATCTCCTCAAGGCCGTTGTCCTCCTTTCGGTAGTGTAGAAAAGGAATTCTTAACCTCTGGGATTTAATGAATGTAATGTAATATATGGGTCCCAAAGGCCCAAACATCCCCTAAAGCTGTGAAATGTTGGGAGTTGGCATTTTGTTTCTCTCTCCCTCTCCCTCCATCCTCCCTCCTTCTTCCTTCTCTCTCTCTCTCTCTCTCTCTCTCTCTCTCTCTCTCTCTCACACACACACACACACACACACACAAACACACACACTCACACTCACACACCCACACACCACACACTTCTTCAGAGTCCACAAACTCTAAAATGTTATTGGCTCTCCAGGGACATTCCAACATAATGTAGGTAATGTAGGATTGGTGTTATAGTCTACAAATACCAGTTTGTTAGTAACTACCATCCTGGAATTTCCCTTTGTGATATATATAGCACATCTTTCCTAATGCCCTCACTTACATTTGAAAAGAAGATGAGAACATCCCTTGCAGTACATCTGCTAATACTACTGGTGGTATGCTTTTTGCAGAAAGAGAAGAAGAAGCAGATTTAAACATAATGTAGGGAGAAAGGAAAGAGGCCTATGGGGGGAATTTAAGGATGGTGTCATTTAAGGGCACTTAATATCATATTCCTAATTGTTTATAGACCCTACTAAGTTGTCCCAATAAAGATACACTACTGTAGAATGCTGAGATTTCTTTTTTTAAAAAGGAAAGTGCTCATAGAAATGTAAACACATTGTCATTTGTAACTTGATATTTACTGATTTCTTATCATCACCTGACTAATTATTTACCAGTTTTGAATATACAACCAATTACATAGATAGTAAGTATTGAAGACTAATTATGGAATATGGTAACTTGTTGGTGAGCAGAGATCTGAGTAAGACATCAAATGGGGATGGGAAAGGCCAGTTCTAGATACATGTGAGAAAGAGGAGAATCTTTAGGCCTCAACAAATATAAAAGAGATGGGGAAAATACAGGTTATCTTTTGCCTCTGTACTTTTCTTTAGGACTTATTTTTAACAGTAATGGAACTACATCCATAGAGACATATTGTATCTGTTTCCCCATTGACATAAAGAAATTTGAATTGCATAAACCACTAGAGCAACAGTTTTACATCTTCCCAGCTATCTAGAAGTTCTTTCTGAAATGCAGCCACAGCTGTTGTCCAGGAGGATGTGTCTCAATTATGTGGGGGTGAGGGGCAAACTATTTTTCCCCATCAGACATTGGCCAATGCATTTGTAAAATACAATAAAAACAAATTAGAAAAAATGAAAAGACACAAAATTCAATTCCCACTTTGTTATTAATAGATTTAACAGGCATAAAGTTACTTTCTTCAGTTGCTATACAATTTCTAAGTGATTACTCTTAAATTCTGTGCATCATGTCAGACAGTGATCAACGTTTTGCAGACCATCGCCAGTTGGCATATCAATGCTGTTCAATAACATTGATTGGGAGGGTAGACAGCTGTGCACAATGAAGGAGCAAAAAGGTGGATTAGACCTTTATTCCCATTAGGGAGGAACTCTGCCTTTTAACTCTTTCTCATGTAGGAATTCTGCTTAAGACTGGCTTCAAAGTATGTTTCCCTGCCTTACAAATAAAACTAAAAATCATTCATGTATTACATGGAGACTCAAATAGTAACCCTCCCTATAAGCCAGTGGTTCTCAAAGGATCCTCACACAGGCATTTTGTTAGTTTTGTGAATTTCTTTAGCCTATGAGATTGTCTTCCTCTTCTGGCTTATTTTATTTGGGAAAATGATTTTTATTTCAATTTCATACAACAGTTAGACTTTTATTGGTCTTAATCTAACAGACTAGATTTTCCATGAATTTTGCTGCAAAATTGTAAGGAGGGCAATATAAATTATGTTTGGAAATTATTAGAAAGTAAATGATCCATTGGATAGATGGGATTAAAACCACCTGTATAAACTTGTGCTGTGCACCAGTCTTGTGTTTTTTATACATTGTTTTAAGAGAGAATCTACAGTTTGTGTTCTAGAGATCTGAGCGTTCTCTAAGAGAAATACACATGTACATCTTATATAGACTTAAAATTAATCTAATTTTCTAAACTTTAGGACCTTATTCTTGGCCTTATTTTTTACTGCTTTTTATCAGACCGATCCTATCAAAACCTTCTATTTTTATCTCCTCATTAAACTTAGAGCCCTACCAATAATAGTCAGACAAAAAGAATATGTATGTTACAATAAAAATTATTAGCTTCATCTACATGCTAGAAATTCAAACACCCAAACAAATATAAAAGAAAAAAAGTGAATCTCAAGAGCTCCAAGTTACCAAGTTAATTAACGAGAAACTGTTCATTTCTCATCTTAGGTCTCCTTGTGTATCTATTGATTAATAGACCTCAAGATTGATTATAGATTAATGTGGAATGGTATTTCTTGTAGCATTTAGCTTTTTCTCAAAATGCCATATATTTTATTTTTCATATGCTGAAGATAAGATCAATATATATGCTCTTTACTTTTCAAGTGAACATGGAATATTCTCTAGAAGAGACCACATGTTAACCATGAAACAATTCTCAATATATTTAAGAAGATTTAAATCACATCAAGCATATTTTATGACAATAATGCAATGAAATCAGAAATTGATTATAGGAAAAAAACTAGAAGAAATACAAACACGTGTAGGCTAAATCATATGTTACTAACTACCAAAGGGTCAATGAAAGAATCAAAGAGGAAATGTATATATTTCACACAGAATATCACAGAATATCATTTTTATTTAAAAGTAAAACTGACAGGGGCACCTGGGTAGCTCAGTTGGCTAAAGCTCCAACTTCGGCTCAGGTCATGATCTCACAGTTTGTGGGTTCAAGCCCTGCATTGGGCTCTGTGTTAATAGTTCAGAGCCTGGAGCCTGCTTCAGATTCTCTCTCTCTCTTTCTCTCTCTCTCTCTCTCTCTCTCTGCCCCTCCCCTGCTTGCACTTGGTCTTTCTACCTCTCTCTCAAAAAAAATAAACTTAAAAAATGTTTTAAAATATAAAACAAAGTAAAACTGACAGAAATGCTATGGTTACTCAGAATTGAGTCTTTGGCTGCTCTTTTGTTACAAATGGATGAACTTTACTTCAAGAAAAAAGAACTTATGGTATTTGTTGCCAGTGGTAAAATTTGAGCTTTCAGGCAAAAATTAGAATTTTGGAAAGATTGTATTTATCACCGGGAGCTTGATATGATAGTTTCCCAAATGCTTAAAAGCTTTTCTTATATATCGATCCATCTATCTACCTATATAAAATTTATTGATTTATATAAATATTATATATATGTAAGTGATGAATCATGGGACTTATATATAAATATATGCTAAATATATATTATATATTTTTATATATTATAATTTATTTCATATATATATAAAATTTATTGTCAAGTTAGCCAACATACAGTATATATAGTGTGCTCTTGGTTTCGGGGATAGATTCCCATGATTCATCACTTCCATACAACACCCCGTGCTCATTGCAACAAATGCCCTCCTCAATGTCCATCACCCATTTTCCCCTCTCCTCCACTGCCCACCAACAACCCTGAGTTTGTTCTCTGTATTTAAGAGTCTCCTGGGTTTGCCTCCCTCTCTGTTTGAAACTATTTTTTCCCCTTCTCCCATGATCTTCTGTTAAGTTTCTCAAGTTCCATATATGAGTGAAAGCATACGTCTGTCTTTCCCTGACTGACTTATTTCACTTAGCATAATACCCTCCACTTCCATCCACATTGTTGCAAATGGCAGGACTTCATTCTTTCTCATTGCCAAGTAGTATTCCATTGTGTATATAAATCACATCTTCTTTACCCATTCATCAGTTGATAGACATTTAGGCTCTTTCCATAATTTGGCTGTTGTTGAAAGTGCTGCTATAAACATTGGGATACAAATGCCCCTATGCATTAGCACTCCTGTATCCTTTGGATAAATTCCTAGTAGTGCTATTGCTGGGTCATAGGGTAGTTCTATTTTTAATTTTTTGAGGAACCTCCACACTGTTTTCCAGAGTGGCTGCACTAATTTGCGTCCCCACCAACAGTACAATAAGGTTCCCCATTCTCCACATCCTTGCAACATTTGTTGTTACCTGAGTTGTTAATGTTAGCCATTCTGACTTGTGTGAGATGGTATCTCAATGTGGTTTTGATTTATATTTCCCTGGTGATGAGTGATGTTAAGCATCTTTTCATGTGTCTGTTGGTCATCTGGATGTCCTCTTTGGAAAAGTGTCTGTTCATGTCGTCTGCCTATTTCTTCACTGGATTATTTGTTTTTGGGGTTTTGAGTTTGGTAAGTTCTTTATAGATTTTGGATACTAACCCTTTGTCTGATATGTCATCTATAAATATCTTCTCCCATTCTGTCAGTTGCCTTTTAGTTTTATTGATTATTTCCTTTGCAGTGCAGAAGCTTTTAATCTTGATGAGGTCCCAATAGTTCATTTTTGTTTTTATTTCCCTTGCCTTTGTATACCTGTCAAGAAGTTGCTGCGATGAGATCAAAGAGGTTGTTGCCTGTTTTCTCCTCTGGGGGGTGGTTTCGATGGTTTCCTGTCTCACATTTAGGTCTTTAATCCATTTTGAGTTTATTTTTGTGTATGGTGTAAGAAAGTAGTCCAGTTACATTCTTCTGCATGTTTCTGTCCAGTTCTCCCAGGACCCTTTACTAAAGAGACTGTCTCTTTTCCATTGGATATTCTTTCCTGCTTGTCAAAGATTAGTTGGGCATACATTTGTGGCTCCAATTCTGGGTTCTCTATTCTCTTCCATTGGCCTATGTGTCTGTTTTGTGCCAATACCATGCTGTCTTGATGATTACAACTTTATAGTAGAGGCTAAAATCTGGGATTGTGATGCTTCCCGCTTTGGTTTTCTTTTTCAACATTACTTTGGCTATTTGGGGTCTCTTCTGTTTCCAGATAAATTTTAGGATTGTTCTAGCTTTGAGAAGAATGCCGGTGCAATTTTGATTGGGATTGCATTGAATGTGTGTATTGCTTTGGGTAGTATTGAGATTTTAACAATATTTGTTCTTCGATTCCATGAGCATGGGGTGTTTTTCCATTTCTTTGTGTCTTCTTCAATTTCCTTCATAAACTTCCTATAGTTTTCAGCATACAGATCTTTCACATCTTTGGTTAGATTTATTCCCGGGTATTTTACGGTTCTGGGTGCAATTCTAAATGGGATCTATTTCTTGATTTCTCTTTCTGTTGCTTCATTATTGGTGTATAGAAATGCAACCGACTTCTCTACGTTGATTTTATATCCTGAGACTTTGCTGAATTTATGTATCAGTTCTAGCATCTTTTTGGTGGAGTCTTTCATGTTTTCCATGTGGAATATCATATCATCTGCAAAAAGTGAAAGTATGACTTCTTCTTTGCCAATTTGGATGCCTTTTATTTCATCTTGTTGCCTGATTGCTGAGGCTAGGACTTCCTTCACTATGTTCTTCACAATGGTGAGAGTGGACCTTCATGTCATGTTCCTGATTGCAGGGGAAAAGCTCTGTTTTTCCCCATTTGACATTAGCTGTGAGCTTTTCATATAAGGCTTTTATGATGTTAAGGTGTATTCCTTCTATCCTGACTTTCTTGAGGGTTTTTATTAAGAAAGGATGCTACATTTTGTCAAATGCTTTTTCTGCATTTATTGGCAGGATCTTATGGTTCTTATCTTTTCTTCTACTAATGGGAGGTATCACATTGATTGATTTGTGAATATTGAACTAGCCCTGCAGCCTAGGAATGAATCCTACTTGACTATGGTGAATAATTCTTTTAGTATACTGTTGCATATGATTTGCTAGTATCTTGTTGAGAATTTTTGCATTCATGTTCATCGGGGATATTGGCCTGTAATTCTCCTTTTTAGTGGGGTGTCTGTGTGGTTACGGAATCAAGGTAATGCTGGCTTCATAGAATGAGTCCAGAGGCTTTCCTTTCGTTTCTATTTTTTGGAACAGCTTGAGAAGAATAGGTACTAAGTCTGCTTTAAATTTTTGGTAGAATTCCCCTGGGAAGCCATCTGGCCCAGGACTCTTACTTGTTGAGAGATTTTTGATAACTGATTCAATTCATTCACTGGTTATAGGTCTGTTCCAATTTTTTATTTCTTCCCATTTGAGTTTTGGTAGTGTGTGGGTTTCTAGGAATTTGTCCATTTCTTCCAGGTTGTCCAGTTTGTTGACAAATAATTTTCATAGTATTCTCTAATACTTGTTCATATTTCTGTGGTGTTGGTTGTGATCTCTCCTCTTTTCATTCTTCATTTTATCTATTTGGATTCTCTCTCTTTTCTTTTTGAGAAGTATGGCTAGGAGTTTATAAATTTTGTTTATTTTTTTTAAAACTAGCTCTTAGATTCATTTATCTGTTTTACTGGGGTTTTTTTGGATTTTATATTGTTTATTTCATCTCTAATCTTTATTATTTATTTTCTTCTGCTGGTTTTGGGATTTCTTTTCTGTTCTTCTAGTTTTATTAGTTGTGCGGTTAGGTTTTGTGTGTTAGATTTTTCTTGTTTCTTGAGATAGGTCTGGATTGCAATGTATCTTCCCCTTAGGGCTGCCTTTGTTGCATTCCAAGGGGTTTGGACTGTCATGTTTTCCTTTTCATTTGCTTCCATAGATTTTTAATTTCTTCTTTAATTGCCTGGTTGACCCATTAATTCATTCTCTAGTAGTATGTTCTTTAACCTCCATGCATCCGGAGGCTTTCCAAATTTCTTCTTGTGGTTGATTTCAAGTTTCATAGCATTGTGATATGAAAATATGCATGGTATGATTTCAATTCTTTTATATTTATTGAGGGCTGTTTTGTACCCCAGTATGTGGTCTATCTTGGAGAATGTTCTATGTATACTCGAGAGGAATGTGTATTCTGCTGCTTTTGGATGAAAAGTTCTGAATATATCTTTCAAGTCCATCTGGTCCAGAGTATCATTCAAAGCCATTATTTCTTTATGGATTTTCTGCCTAGATGATCTGTCCTTTGTTATAAGTGGATTATTAACATCTCCTGCAATTATTGTATTTTTACCAATAAGATTGCTTATGTTTGTGATTAATTGATTTATATATATGGATATACCAAGTCGGGGGCATCAACATTTATAATTGTTAGCTCTTCTTGATAGATAGACCCCTGTAATTATGATATAATGTCCTTCTTCATCTTTTGTTATAGTCTTTAGTTTAAAATCTAGTTTGTGTGATATAAGTATGGCTACTCCAGCTTTCTTTTGACTTCCAGTAGCATGATAGATGGTTCTCCATCCCCTCACTTTCAATCTGAAGTTTCCTCAGGTCTAAAATGAGTCTCTTGTAGACAACTTGTGGATCTTGTTTTTTATTCATTCTGATACCCTGTGTCTTTTGATTGGAGCATTTAGTCCATTTACATTCAGAGTTATTATTGAAAGATATGGGTTTAGAGTGATTGTGATATCTGTAGGTTTCATGCTTGTAGTGGTATCTCTGGTACTTTGTGGTCCTTGCAACATTTCACTCACAGGATCCCCCTTAGGATCTCTTGCAGGGCTGGTTTAGTGGTGATGAATTCCTTCAGTTTTTGTTTGTTTGGGAAGACCTTTATCTCTCCTATTCTGAATGACAACTTTTCTGGATAAAGGATTCTTGGCTGCATATTTTTTCTATTCATCACATTGAATATTTCTTGCCACACCCTTCTGGCCTGCCAAGTTTCAGAGGACAGGTCTGCTACTACCCTTATGTGTCTACCCTTGTAGGTGAAGGCCCATTTTTCCCTAGCTGCTTTCAGAATTCTCTCTTTATCTTTGTATTGTTCCAGTTTCATTATAATATGCCATGGTGAAGACCTATTCTTGTTGAATCTGAAGGGAGTTCTCTGTGCCTCCTGGATTTGGATGTCTGCTTCCTTCCCCAGATTAGGGAAGTTCTCAGCTGTAATTTGTTCAAGTAAACCTTTTGCCCCTTTCTCTCTCTCTTCTTCTTCTCGAACTCCTAAGATACAGATAAAAATATGGAATGTTTCACAAATGTGCGTGTTATCCTTGCACAGGAGCCAGGCCAACCTTCTCTGTATCGCTCCAATTTTAGTGTATGCGATGCCAAAGTGAGCACTGTATATGATCTGTAAAGATAGGTGATCTTAACGTATATGTCTTTTAGATATGTCTTTGGATAAATTTAGTTGCTTATCTTAACTGCTAGAGAATTTCCTAGAAGAAAAGCACAAGCAGGTACCTAGACAGTCATTTGATTCCCTGTTAGTACAGGAAAATCCACCTCTGTCATTTAATATTTCCCATCTTTTATGTGTTTTGAATTTTCTCTGTCATAGTTGGTCATTGAGTTTGCATACTGATGAGAAAAAGCTGCGTAGCACCAAGAACATTTATTCAAACTGGAGAAGGCTCTGGAACAGTGTTACAAAAAGGTCTTAGAGAGGACAACTATATAATCAATTGGCTAGTTATAAATAAGGGAGTTTCGAGGAGAGAAGAGGAACAAGGTGAGACTTAGTGATGGAAACCAGAATCCAAGAGAAACCTGGAATCATTTATACCCTTAACTCTCTTCATTCAAAGCCATCTGATGTAATCTTTTTAAGAAAAGCTTAAATGCAATTGTAAAACATGCCCTTATGACAAGTAGTTAGTTTGACGCAATATTTCTGAGTTTCACTTTAAAAGTGGAAAACCGAAACATAAACACACGAGTTGTTAGGTGATAATACAAACTAATACATTTCAAAATTACATAAAGAAAATTTCCACAAGATATAGTCGTTTATTAATAATATATCCATATTACTGTAAGATTTCAGATGTTTTAAGAAAATGCTGATTTCCTTGCAAACTGTGGCCAGAGAACTCCTTAATCAACAAAAATTCATATTAAAGACTTTATCATGTAAAATTGAATGTTCCCCGTATTTAAATATATACTACAAGAAAGATATTAGGAAAAGATATTGATAATTGCTATGGGTCTATGAAAATGCCATTTGACTTTGTCCTCTCTAATAATAGTGTCAGTTACATGAATGGAGATGTAAAAAGAATAATATTCAAATGTAGAATTGAAATAAAGTGGAAAGAAACACTAGTATCCTTTTAAAAGATAGTATTTTCAAACAGTGGGTAAATGATAATGTGATGGGATTTACCAGGTATAAAAATTAAGGCTTGCATTTAGATTAAAATACAAACAGCTTCTCAGATGACTGTGGTGGTCTGCCTTCAGTGTCCACATTAATGTGGCCAGGAGATTTTAACGACCACAAATTCTACTGGAGCAAATATTGAGACAGAACTTGTCAAAACCCACATGTGATTTTGAGACTGCTTTAATAAAAGGACATTCACTAGATCAATAAAACTAATTGTTCTTCACTATTTTGGAGAGGGTAGCCAAATATGGAGGCTTGATTTAGATTCAAGGCACATTGTTTGAATAAAACAGGTTACATTTCAATGGTGATCTGGAATCCAGGATGTATAAATAAGTATGAAGGACCTGGAGCTATCAATTCTGAAAAGGAGACAATCAAGAGAATAACTGAGAGTTGGAATCAAACATCTGAAAAGCCCTGAGGGAGAACACACTTGTGTTGTTCTGCTCCAGAGGGCTGAGCTATGACCAATGATTCGGTAGGAGTGAGACATTTTGGGTAATAAGAAACTGCATGGTAGAGCAGCAAAGTGTGCAAGCTCTGGAGCCAGACTGCTTAGGTTTCAATCTTCAGGGCACTGGGTGGCTCAGCTGGTTAAGCATCTGACTTCGGCTCAGGTCATGATCTTGCAGTCTGTGAGTTCAAGCCCCGTGTCAGGCTCTGTTGATGACAGCTCAGAGCCTGGAGCCTGCTTCAGATTCTGTGTCTCCCTCTCTCTCTACCCCTCCTGTGCTCATGCTCGCTCTCTCTCAGAAATAAACATTAAAAAAATCTAGTCTCCTTCTTTACCTAGGTGTATAATCTTGGGCTTGATTTTTCAACCTTGTGTATCCTATTATCTTAACCAAAAAAAGTACAATGGGCTCTGTTGAATACTAAATGGATCAATACAAGTAAACCATTTGGAGCATTTGGAATATTAGTGAAGGATCAATACATATTAGTTTCTCTTCTAGATTTTAGACCTCTCCAATAATAAAAGTGATTGTGATAAATGCTCGCCGTAGTGAAGCATGTATGCAAGTTTTTGCTTCCTGTAAACAAATTGTAGAATTTTTGTCTTGGATCCTCTTTGGTAGTGGTGATATTTAGAACTGCTGGTAATTATGAGTCATTCATTATTAGGTATCTACATCTATATGACACCTTTTACAGAGTCTTTGAAGAGTCAGATTATTAGGTGCACATCTAGGTATAAGGCAATGTGAATCATCCTGATTTCACTCCTTTTTATTTTACTTTTTCATGGTGGTTTCTTCTCTTTTCTCCTTCTCAAAATGCTTCTCTAAAGTTAATATAGTTTTTGATTTATTCAATGCAGATGTAAATAATTGTGTTGAAAAGTGAATTTTCCCAGGAAATGTATTTATATATATATTTCTAATATAACAGATGGTCTAAAGACTTTCTCTAAAAGGGCTGTATATCTAATTTGAAATTTTAGTTAATGGTAACCCTTTGGTTGTAAGGAGACTCTGAAATTATTCATCAACAGTCACTAATTCTACTTTTGAAGAAAGATGATATCATTAACTCTCTACAACTTGTAGGGAGGGGTGGTAGACTGCAACAAAGAGATATGGGAAGTGTCATTATTAATTGAGCACAAATGTGAATTATGGTCCCTGTAATACCCTAGAGATTCCTTTTAGTCTCCTTGTCCATTCATTTTCATAGATAAGGTTTTGCCAAGTCTCTTTCCGAGGTTTCTTGTCTTTTCAAAAAATATTTCTCCATTTACTTCTTGCTCCTTAACACATTTTTAAATTATTTTTTTAATGTTTGTTTATTTTTGAGAGAGAGAAAGAGACAGAGCACAAGTGGGGGAGGGGAGAGAGAGAGGGAGACACAGAATCCAAGGCAGGCTCTGTGCTGACAGCTCAGTGCAAGGCTCGAACTTAAAAACTGCAAGTCATGACAGGAGCTGAGTTGACACTTAACTGACTGAACCACCCAGGAGCCCCTCCTTAATATTTTTCAAGCTTCGTTTACTATCAGCTGTTTCATGACTCCCAAAATTTTACCTCCAAACCACTCTCATAGGTCAAAAATTGTATTCCCTTGGAATTGTAAAGTTTAAAAAAACCCTCAAACTCAGCGTTGCTAAAGTTGAACTGAATGGTTTCTTCCTATAAACCTGGTTCTGCTCCAAGTTTCCCTATAGCATGTAAAGGAATCTCCATTAATAGTTGAACAAGACAAAAACCTAGGAGTCCTGCTTCCGTCTTCTCTCTTCTTTTCCCTCACCTCCTTATATCCAATCTGGCATTGAGGGCTATATATTTTACCTCTTAAATATCTCTCAATTCTGTATATGCCTTTGCAATCAATAACTTCTGCCACATTCCCAAGGTTCAGAAGCTTTCTAACCTCTCCCATTCCTTCCATTCCTTCCCCCTTTCAGTCCATTCTTAATAAGGAAACTAAAAAGTACAAACAGAAAATGTTCTTTCTTTCCTTACTTATAGATAACTTTAATATGAGATAATTGACATAGAATAAACTGCACATACTTATAGAATATAAGCTGCCCATATAACATGTAAAATTTAATAAGTGTTGACATATGTGTAATCCCCAAAATTACAGAAAAAAAAAACCCATGATAATGAACAAACCACACAAAATTTCCTTCTGCCCCTTGTACTCCTTGTCTTATTCCCCTCCTTATCTGCACTCCTTGCTCTAGGCAACTGCTGAGCTGCTTTCTGTCACAATAAATTTGTTGGGACTTTCTAGAATTCCATATATATGGAACCATGAGGCATATACTCTTCTGTCTGGCTTTACTTATTTAGCCTAATTATTTTGAGATTATCTATGTTACACTAACAATAATGTATTCCTTTGTATTGATGAGTGATATTCCTTTGTGTAGCTATACCACTGATTTTTTTATCCATTTACCTGTTGACGGATATTTGAGATGCTTCCAGTTTGGGGCTATTATAAATATAGTTGCAATGAACACTATGTAAAATTCTCTCTGAATATACATTTATCTGGGTAAATAATACCTAGAAGCAGAATGCATTGGTCATAGGGTAGCCTTATATTTCACTTTTTAAGGTACTACGAAAGTGCTTTCCAAAGTAATTGTATGATACATTCCAAACAGCCAAAAGTGAAATTTCTATTGGCTTCACATCCTCACCAATACTTAATATACTTAGTCTTTTTAACCTCAAATATTATTCTGTGTGTGATTTAGTATCTTATTGTGGTTTCAATTTGTATTTCTCTAGTGGTGATATTGAAAAGTCTTTTCATGTGATTGTTTTCCGCCCATATCTTTTTTAGTGGAATATTCTTTCAAGTCTTTCACCTACATTTTAAAAATTGGTTCTATTTTTCTTAAATTTGAATTGTTCAAGTTATCTATATACTCTAGATAGACTTCTTTTGAGAGATACATGTTTTGTAAATATTTGCTACCAGTCTGTAGCCTGCTTTTCTATTATATAAAATATAATTTTGTTGTTACAGTTATATTAGTGTCCTTTAAAGAACACAATTTTGGAGGTTCCTGGGTGTCACAGTTGATTAAGCATCCTACTTAGGCCCAGGTAATGATCTCACAGTTTGTGGGTTCGAGCCCTATGTCAGGCTCAGTGCTAACAGCTCAGAGCCTGGAGCCTGCTTTGGATTCTGTGTCTCCCTCTCTCTCTGCCCCTCCCCCAGTTGTGTTTTCTCTCTCTCTCTCTCTCTCTCTCTCTCTCTCTCTCTCCCCTCTCTGTCAGAAATAAACATAAAAAATTTTAAATAAAAATATAAGGAACAAAGTTTTCATTTTGATGAAGTCCAATTTATTGATTTATTTTCCTTTAGTTAGTACTTAAGAATTTTGGGCAAGAAAATAGTTACTTAGAGTTTTACCTAGTTTCTAGTTTCTTCTAGAAATTTTGTAGGCAAAGCTGTTAACATTGTTGTATGGGAATGTTGTGTGATCCATGTTTAACTATTATATATAGTGTCAGGTAAGGTTGAAGCTTATTTCTTTGGAACCAGTATCTTTTTGAAACAAGATTATAATTTATCCCATTGAATTGCCTTGGTACTTTTATTAAGAATCAGTTGATTATGCATGTGTATTTCTAGACTCTTCTATTCCTTTGATCTATGTATTTGTCTTTACTCTAATACCAGACTGTGTTGGTTACTATAACTTTATGTCTTGAAATCCAGTAAAATAGGTTCTTCCTTTTTTTTTCTTCATTTTCAAAATCATACTTACTGTTCTATGCTCTTTGCTTATCCATATGCATATATTCTCTTTGGTACATTAATTAACATTCATCTTTTAGATAACAACTCAGATATCCCTTCATCAGCAAACTTTTTCCTGATCCCATCTTTGAATACATAATTTCCCAGTACCATAGGCTCTTTCTACCTCCTTTAATTTTTCCTTCAGAGAACTTGCTACAATGTGTAATTAGTTGGGTGTTTGTTTTTGTTCTTGTTTTACTTAATTTTTGCTTCTTCCCTTCTGAAGGCAGGAACTGTATTTTTTACAAACACAGAATTTAGTAGAGACAGTCCTCATTTCTCACAGTTTTGCTATGCAAAAATTCCAGTTATCGCTGAAATTAGTTCAATAACACCAGTCCCCAAAAACATGGTTTATGTTTCAGTTACTACTATGTATTAACTGTGAGGAATTACCCAAAGTACAAACATTGCTGCTAAATCTTCAATACACACACAACTATGTGAATAACGTATGGCTTGTGTTTTTCTTTGTTTGTTTTTGTTTTTGTGTTTTTCTCCCTAAAATCTGTCAGTGACTGGTCCTTGCATATCTGTTATTCAGTTTATGTACAGACAGCAAAACATAAAATTACATTTCCTCCTTGGCCCCCAGTGATAAACCCATATGGCACTTTCCAAAAATGTAAATTGAAAGACAGGTTGCCCAACAAAGAAAGAGTGCTGAAAAGAAACAAAAAGTGGTAATGTTGGAAGAGAAACTCAAATTGCACACCCATGGAGTTACAGAAGAAATAACCAACAGAGGGAATGTTAATGTAGTTTTCCTTTGATAGACAGTAGACATATGGAGGAGTTTGGTAAAGCTGAATTTATTGAGAAAAATGAGGAAAGTGGCCGTGGTGCAAGGCTAAATATTTTATAGGGAAATTGGTACTGGCCCGAACCTTCATAACTAAAGGAATTCTGACAGATATTTCACAACATTAAAAGTATAAAATATAAAACATTAGAAGCTGATTCCAACTGTCTTAGCTTGGGCTTTCATATAAATACTTGGGTGGTTTGTAATCAACAGAAATTAATTTCTAATAGTTCTGGAGGCTGGAAGTCCAAGATCAGGGTGATAGCATGGTGTGTACCCTTTTCTGGGTTGCAAGTGGGTGACTTCTTGTATCCTCCCATGACTCTTTGGCCTCTTCTTATAAAAGCATTAATCCTATTCAAGATTATAGGTCCTCATGACCATGACTTAATTATCCCCTAAAGCCCCACTTTGGAACCCAATAACAGTGGGATTAGTATTTCAACATACATTTTGGGTGACATAAACATTCAGTCCATTGGACCAACTTAGAAAGGAGTATGCCAATGATAATTCATTAAGGCCTAGAGAAAATGCTCACAACTTCTGCTAAATTTAAAGGGAATAAAAAAAACCTTTTATTGTCAATATTTCTAGTGTTTTAAATTACATACTAAATAAATGCTAATTTTACTATTTTTCCATTTTCCTATACATTTATAATGAGTAGTAAGAGTTTTTGATGTTTTAGTGATGTCGAAAAATTAAAATTTGCAGGGCAAACTCAGGGCTGAGTTTTACGTGTGCAGGACAAGATTTGGAAACGCTCACAGAGTATCTGGTTCATGCCCATCGTGTGAAAAGACATGCAGTACTAGGAAACTGCAGTGTCAACTACCTCCAGTAGAGGCACTGTGCTGTGTATTTCTGCCATCAGCAGAAAGCCCTGTAAGTTCACAATTTGAAAGTAACGACTATGCTACAGAGTAAGATACATGCCCAAAGCTTAAAACAGAGATGAATAGATGTTCCCTAACAGAGAATAAAATTGGGCTTAATGAGATTAAAAGCATACACCAGTGGTTTAACAAAAAACCAGAAATAAATATAACACACATGAAGAAAGATAACATTATCCAAATTTCTTACCCTTTATATTCACAATTTCCAGTATGCAATAGAAATCACTAGACATATGGGGGAAAAAACAACCTAGAAGATAGGACTCCAAAATTAAATAACATTAAGTACAACCTGGTCAGTTGAAACTGACCATGAAATGACCAAGTTATTGGAACTAACAAACAAGGACTGTAAAACAGACTATGAATACATTAAGGGCTATAGATCACCAAGAAGAAAGGCAGGTATAATGAGAAAGTATGGGGGGGAATTTCAGCAGATAATTGGAAAAGGCAAAGAAGAAAGCACCAAATGGAAATTATGCAGCTAACATGTACAATATTGGACATGAAAATTGTCCTGGGTTGGCATAGTAAACAGATTAGAAATTACAGAGAAAAAAAAAAAGGATAGTAAACTTAAAAAGAAATCAATAGAAGTTTTCTGAGAATCGGGAAAAAAATAATGAATGGTCTCAATAATCTGTGCTGTAATGGTGCAACTGGAGTCCCAGAAGGATAGGCCAAAAAAAAATTATGTATCTATATCTATATCTATGTCTATGTCTATATCTGTATCTATATGTCTATGTCTATGTCTATGTCTATGTCTATGTCTATGTCTATGTCTATGTCTACATCTATCTCCTGTTGACAGCAGACTTACTCTAAATGGAATATTAAAAGAGGTTCTTGAAGCTGAAAAAATAATACTACTTGAAAAATGAAATGAAGAGCATCATAAATACTAAACATTAGAAGAAGAAATACTAATACATATGGTATATATTGGTAATGTATATGTACTGGAGAGTAATAGCAGTTTAAAACTTTGAAACTTTGGTGAAAATACTAATATACATATCCATGAAGTTCAGAGCAACTCAAAAATTAATATGTAGAAAAACTCACTTAGGTACATCGCAGTCAAGCTGATGAAAACCACAAATAAAGAGGAAATGTTGAAAGCAACAAGAGAAGTAAAGACATATTATGAACTAGAGGAAAAAAGAAAGATATACATGATAGCTAATTTCTTATCAGGAAAAAAGAAGAACCAGATAAAAATGGAAGAAAATATTTCAGAAGATGAAAAAAAAATCAACCTAGAGTTATATATCTGCTGAAACTATCCTTCAAAAGGTGGGTGAAATATTTTGTTTAAACAAAATAAAAGCTGTAAGAATGTGTTGATAGCAGACTTTCTCTAAATGAAATATTACAAGAAATTTCTGAAGCTGAAGAAAATAATTCTATTTGAAAACTCAAATCTATAAAATGAAATAAAGAGCATCAGTATACACTAAACATTTAAAAAAGAAATATTAAGTATTTTATAAGCACATGACTATTTTTCTTTATTTTGTTTCTTTATAAAATAACTGTATAGTGCAAACAAGCAAAGATTATTGGGTAGTTTATAATGCATACAAAAGGAAATCTATGATAACATCTTTACAAAGGATGAAAGGGTAAATGTGATTATGCTATTGTAAATTTAATGCATTTTAAATGAAGTGGCATTGATGAGACAGCTTGGAGCAAGCTGAGGGCAAAATATAGGCTGGCACCCACCTGCCCCATCCCAGGTGGAATATGTGTGATATTCCTCAGACACTCCTGACTACCCAAGAACAAAGGAAAGGGGTTTAAGTGCTTGCTATGGTAATGTGGGAAACTAAGGCAAATGAAAAATTAAATTCCCTTACTGCCTACAGTCCATTGACAAGTCCTTGAAACCGTCAGAGTGACCTCCCTCTAGGAGCTCAGTTACTTTTATGATGACACTTTGCTAGGGGCAAAAGAGAACCCTAACTTAACATTATCCAAACCTCAAGGATACTGTAAGTCTACTTCCTTTATCTCAACTGCCCCAAGATATAGGCTGGCAATCATACTCCAAGCTTATGGCCTCCTGATATACATCTGGAGGATCTCATGGCTGAGGTTTTATTAAACGGTAATAAGTGGCATTTCCCTAGCAACAGCTAGCCCTCAAGGTCCTGGAAACCTTGCTTCCAAAATATCTTAGAGATTTACTCTTAACACCCTCCAAACCTCACACTATATAATGAGTTACCTGTCACAATCCCAGTGCAGTTCTTCCTGCCAATGGGTCCTGTCCCCATGCTTTAATAAAATCACCTTTTTGCACCAAAGACATCTTCAAGAATTCTTTCTTGGTTGTCGGCTCCAGACCTCCCCACCATCACCCCAAAACTTCATTGGTATGATATTAATTCTATATAGAGTAGGAGATGTTAAAGATGTGTATTGCAATTCCTAGAGAAACCACTTAAAAATAATATAAAGAGGAAGAGCTAAAAATCCAATAATTTAAATGAAATATTAAAAAAATTCAAGCCCCAAATATTGGAAATTAGGGAGGAAACAACACAGCAAACAGCTACAATAATAGAAAAATATTAGTACAGTGGTGAATTTAAACTCAACCATATCAATGATTACATTAAATATAAGTGGCTTAAACAAGCTAATTAAAGGTAGACATTCTCACACTGAAAAAGAGAAAAATCCAATTTTGTTATCTACAAGAGATGCACTTTTAAGTGCTCAGGGAGATTGAAAGTAGACAGCAAAAGATATACCTTGAGGTATAAATACAATGAAGCTAATATAGTCTTTTTAATATCTAACAAAATAAAATTTAAGGTGCATTATCAAAGATTATGAGAGGCATTTCATAACGATTAAAGAATCAGTTTCTTAGAAGGATATCAACATTTAAATAAGAAAAAACACAAAACTTCCACACATTCTTTTTGAAAAAATTGAAAAGAGAAAATTCATCACCTCATCTTTTGAGTCCAGCCCAACTCTGATACTAAAATATGACATTATAAGAAAAGAAAAGTTAAGACAAATATTCCTCATGCACAGATATATTATTAATTAAATATTAGTAATTCAAAATAGCATTATCTAAATGTAATATATATTGGCCAATTGGGTTTTATCCTAGCAATGTAAAGTTGGATGTTGACTTAATATTTGAATATCAATTTCTGTTATTCAGCTTCTTAATAAAAAGGAAATAAAGGTATATTTTGAGTGGGTGATTTAGAAGAATTGGCACCAATTCATGATAAAAAAAAATTGGCTAATTATGTGTGATGGGGAATTGCTTATTCAGCAATATCTATGAAAAATCTACAGCTAATATATAATGGTGAAAGAATAATGGTTTCCCCCTACGTTTGGAAATATTCAGTGATGTACACTCCAATTACTTGTATTTAATATTTTACTGGAGTTCTTAGCCAGTGGATTAAAGCAAGAAAAATAAAAAGCACAAAGACTGGGAAGGAACAAAAACAGGAAGAAGTAGAAGTTTCAGTTGACATGACTGGTACATAGAAAATCCCTGTGAATCTCCAAAGAATATCAGCTGGGATTATTCTCAGAGTTAGCATTTCAGGGAAGTCAGGATAGTTTCAAGTTTTGGTTATGTGGCTATGGGTGTATGTATGATCCTAAGGGTATATTCTAGCCATAGCTGCCATTTTGGTGTTTCTTTAACATTCAGAAAAACCATTATTGAAGTAATCTCTAGGAAATATACTTGTATATTATCAATATTTATACAATTCATAATTGTACTTTTGAAAAATAACTATAACCATAAAAGTGCAATATTAGTGTAACTCAAACATATGTGGGTTTTTTCCCTCTTAAATTCAATCTGTTAAGAATTTTTCATTACAAATCTATAGAGTTTAGAGGCATTGACTCTCTGATTCTTATATATCCTCAAGAATAGATAAATGTCATTTTATAAGTAAACAGTACCTTGGAATTCTCTTTGTCTTCACTTTATGGTGACACAGAGGGTGAATTCTACAGAAGCAAAGGGATTTGCACACAGTAACAAACCTCATTTGTGATAAAACCTGTAGCAGTCCCATGACGGCACGTCTTGAAATTGATGACTTGAAATTGATGCTTCTTTTATTGTACTTGGTTCCCTAACCTCTGTATCCAATAGCAAAATGCATCTGTCACAGTGAAGGAGGGTTCTTTGCACCAAACATCGGAGCACATGGTGGAGATGGGACTAATTTAGTCCTATTCTCTCCCTACTCCTCTAACAGGTCTCTCCTATAAATGTCATTTTTCTGTCATCATGTGTAAAAGGTACCAGAAATTGGTACCCTGCTACCATGGTTTGGAAAGGAAGAAAAAGAGCTGATTTGAGACATCTTTGAGAAAAGCCGTGGTTGAGCGGCAATGTTGTTAGGAGTTTCAGCCACTGTAGTAATGTGTTATGCACGCACAGAACATCTTCACTGAGAGATTTCTGACCGAATACCCATGAAACACCCATTGGACCTGAAAGCTCTTCCTCTTTGGACTAGGCTTGTGTGAATTGGTACAATATTCCTGAGAACGCAGGACATGCAAAGTCCTCATAAGTGTGCATAGTAAGAATTCCCTATACTCTAGCTATGTTCATCTCATTATTGCCAGGAAGGAAACATCCTCTCAAGTGAAGGAGAAGGAGTCTTTGTCCTCCAAGTTAATTGAGGACTAAAAAGAGCTGAAAATGTTTTTTAATCAGGGAGGAAAAAATTACATTGAAGTATCTTTTTTTATGAAAAAAACATATATCCACCAACTGCAATGGGACTATAAACATATTCTACCATTCTAAAGCAACCATACTGACCATTTTTGCCACAGAGTCTTTAGTTTAACTCCCAATGTTCACATATAGCTTATATTGATGATATGTTTTATTTGTACAATTTAAAAGCCTCCTCTGGCCTCATAGCTATTCAGGCGTTATATGGATAGAACCAAGGTTAGTGAAGAACAGAGTGACTGTTTTTTGTTAAGACAATTCTTCCTTCAGTCAGTACTAGGTGGCAATTTACAGTTCTAAAGGCTACTATATTTTGGATAAAGGATGACAATTTCACAGTTGAGAGATTTCCATTTACCTCCCTCTATCAATTTAGCTTGTTCCTATTTTAGTGGTTTCTTTGATCTAAAACATCACTTATTTTAATTTCTGATTTTTGGATTTTCTCTCTGTACTTGCCCATAATTTTGTGAAATATTGACTAGAGGGAAAATTATAAATGGTTCACCCCCCCGCCCCCAAATGGATTCAGGCCATTCCAGTCAGGGAAGTCCTGTGTACCTGGCTTCTCTCTTCTGATGGATGCTGTTCAGAACCTCAGCTTCTTGTCAGGCACTCAGTGTGATGGGCTTTCTCTTCATTTCTCTGTGCTCAGGAATGTGCACTAAAGGCGCCTTTGCCTTCCTCCTGCCTCAGGGTTTATTCAGAATGACTACTCCTATTTAAGGATTTACAGAAATTTGGGCTGTTAAATATCGCATCAGGGAAGATTTCAATCTTAATTAATTAATTCTCAATCAACTTTTGGTCTTCTTTTCCTTCCTCTGACACTATACTTTCAATCTCTGTTCACTGTTATAGTAGGTTCCTATCATGAGTCCACTTTTCTTGCTGCAGTGTGAGCACCTAGAGGGCACAAACTGAACTGATTACATTTTTTATCTTAAACAGCACCTGGTCCATTGGAGGGAGTCAATAAATGCTTGTTAAACCGAATGATTCAAAGATCCACATGTTCTGAAGAGCATCAGATTAATTTTACCTCATAAATGGCTTTTTAACTGGTGAATTATTAAGTACAGCAGAAAGAGCATGAGTTTTATAATCATATAGAGTTGATTTATTCCCGACCTCAAGTGTTTCCATATAACTTGAATTCTGTGACTTTCATTTCTTTTAAATTTTTTTTTTTGTTTATTTATTTTGGAGGGAGGGAGGGAGGGAGGGAGAGAGAGAGAGAGAGAGAGAGAATGAGCAGGGAAGGGGCAGAGAGAGAGAGGGCAGCATGGAATCCGCCTCAGGCTCCAGGTTCCAAGCTGTCAGCACAGAGACTGACTTGGGACTTGAACCAATGGACCTGGAGATCATGACCTGAGCCAGAGTGGACCGCATAACTACTCAGTAGGGATGCCTACTGAGCTATTGAGGCACCCCTTTGAGCTTCATTTTTTTTTAATTTTTTTTTTAACGTTTATTTATTTTTGAGACAGAGAGAGACAGAGCATGAATGGGGGAGGGTCAGAGAGAAGGAGACACAGAATCTGAAACAGGCTACAGGCTCCGAGCTGTCAGCACAGAGCCTGATGCGGGGCTCGAACTCACGGACTGCGAGATCATGACCTGAGCCGAAGTCGGCCGCTCAACTGACTGAGCCACCCAGGTGCCCCTGAGCTTCATTTTTATCATCTTTTAAATGTGAATATCTATCTCCTCTTTTGGCAACTTGCCACATATTAATAATTCAAATGTTAATTCTTCTAACTTATAAAAATGTAGATAGTCCTTTTCATATATGTGTTCAAGAAAAGAAAGTTTTTAAATTTTTTGTTTGACTTTATTAAAACTATGGAATTAGTTGTTTTTTAATACTATTCAAGAAAAATTTTCTGCCTGTTTTTTTTTTTAATTTTTTAATATTCATTTTTTAGAGGGACAGACTGAGTGTGAGTGGGGGAGGAGCAGAGAGAGAGGGAAACACAGAATGTGAAGCAGGCTTCTGGCTCTGAGCTCTCAGCACAAAGCCCGATATGGGGCTCAAACCAACGAGCCATGAGATCATGACCTGAGCTGAAGTCAGACACTTAACCAACTGAGCCACCCAGTCGCCCCTCTGCCTGTTTTTAAAGAATGAATTTACGATATATTTTGGAGAATTGTTTAAACAAACTCTGCCAGTTATAAAATGCAGATTAATTATGATCCTGTGCAAATTCTACACCATTTTGTATACTAAGTGCTCTCTCTAATTACATAGTATAAAATAAGTGAAAAACTTTATACCATCCATAAAATATAGTTTTGTGGATATGCATTTGATTTGAGCATTCCATCTTAAGCATCTGAAATAGATATGTATCCAGTGCTTATCCTTGCAGAGAACATGGAAACTTAAACTCTGTCATTTTTTTTTTTTCTGACTTCAAATTCTAGGCTACCATAATTAATAGCGTACATGAGAAATCAGGGCCCAACATAACTGGTAGTGTTTTCTCTTAGACTGGGGAAAATGGTCTTCTTTAATCTTCATTGAGATTAAAAGTTGCAGAAGAAGCAGGTTAAGGCTGGAAACATAATGAGTTAGATGTGGGCATGTTTTTGGAGATTATTGCCTTGCAGGTGGATAAATCTATTAGAATAGCTGGATATGAGGGTCCTATAATACTTCAGAGTTTTTGTGAAGAAATGAGAAATTTGAGATGGAATATTTTCCCTTGTGATCTTGAGCAAGTCACTCAACCTCTGTTGAGCTAAATTTTCTCACCTGTGTCACAAGTGCTTGGATTTATCACTCTAGAACAATGCTATCTCTTATGTGATAGGATTTCCAGAAGAAGGTATTCTATTCATGAGTTACTTAAACTATTACCCTTGGTTCTTCATACATGTAATTTATTATACTATTGTAACCCTTCGTATCCCTACCTTATTAATCCCTGTTCTTCATTTTTGTAGCCTTTCCCATGTTAATTAGATCTTTTGGAATAAAGACACACATAGAGGTATAGAAAGACACTACCAGAATTCCAGAAAAAGAGAAACCATTGTATTATTCTCTACAATTTTAATATTTTTGCAATGACCCTTGTGGTATTCTGTTTAGCCTACTATTACTTGATTTTACAGAAATCCATTGTGGTCTTTGGATTAACACTTGCTTTGGATATTGTTCCAAATATCTTCAACATTCATCAGTTTCCCACCACCACCCACTACCACCATGATTCAGGCACTCAGCACACTCTGCTCATTACTAAGATTGTTTTTCCTTAAAACTTGCAAGTGCCTTGACCGCAGTGCCTACACATCACTAACTTGAAATAAAAGCTCAATAAAGATTATCTTTTCAGGAATATTTATGCTTGTTACTCTCAAGAGATACAAAAGTTTCTATCATGTCTTAACCACTGTCACAACTGTTTTCTTTTAAATGTCTGTCTGTCTGTCTGTCTATTTGTTTGTTTGTTTATTTTTGAGAGAGAGACAGAGTCCAAGCGGGGGAGGGGTAGGGAGAGATATCGAGACAAAATCCAAAGCAGACTCCAGGCTGTGAGCACAGAGCCGTACGAGGGTCTCAAATCCACAAACCATGAAACCATGACCTGAGCCAAAGTCAGAAGCTTAATCCACTGAGCCACCCAGGTGCTCCTGTCACAACTGTTTTTTTTAATAGTTACTTTCCATATTCTTCATCAGTTTTCCTTTATTTCTTCTTTCATAAATGTTATAAATGTTGGGCGACTTACATGTGTGGGTAAGGGAGGGAAGAAGAAAAAAGAAAGGAGGATGTTCAGATAGTAATTTGAAAATGACAGGAGAGAGTCAGATTTGATAAACAGACATGTCTGAGGAAATTCCTTATCACCAAGCTTTATAAGGAAGAACATGGACTTAACTGTTAATTTCTTCAGATACAGCAACTCTTAAATTTGAACTGCCCTAAAGGATGCCTGTACCTGACGCATCACATCACAAACCAGTTTTCCCCTATGACATCCGCCCCATTCCTCAGTCCCAATTCCACATCATGCATGTGGATTCACCCTTAAAACTGGAAAGTGGCACACAAAATTAATTTATAGTTAAATCAGAAGTGTTTTCTATGGACTGGTATTTTTGCTTTATTGTCTTTAAGCCAAGATGGTAAGGGTTGATTTGGGCAGGTTATTTCACCTGACTTGCTCTCAGTGTTAGTTATCTTTAAAATCTAGAAATTGGGCTAGATATCTTCTGAAGTCCCATTCATCTCCCAGACCCCATAAATCTGTGATTCAATAGTATGTGTCTTGCATCAGTTCCGAAAGAATTAATGTTTGTAAGATAATTTAAGATTCAAGGTTGAAAACTTTTATACTAGTTTCAGAAACTATTTTTATTTAATGAAGCATGTCATAAAAGTGCTTTGCCTGGGGATAGCTGTAGTCAGTGCCATGCTGAGCTTTACCTGTGTTCAGGGCTGAACACAGAAAAAGAAATATTGAAAGATATTGAATATTGAAATATTGAAAGAAAAAGAAAATATTGTGAACCAAGAGGGGGATTAGAGTAGATGGAAAGTATATTCAACCCTTATATTAAAAACCAGAAATTGATAACACATGCACATGAACATTTAAACATTTTTCTAGTTCTCATGGAAGAACGTACAGATAGGATAAAAACTTTACTTAAAAGAGAAATTCTATTATAGGAAAAATCATCTGTTGTGGGAAAAGATCAGGAGCTGTTGCCTCCTGCGCTTAGGGATTGGCTTGACTGGGAATTAACATGGGACACTCTCTAGGGATAATGGTAATAAAAAAGTTTCTTCAAAGTTTTATGATTTATAATGCCTACCCAGTATACAGTTTTGAGATTTGAAATAATGATGTAATTTTCCCCCAATGTTTTATGGTGAGGAAGTCCAAATTGAGGAATGGTCTATAAAATACAGCTCAGTAATCTTCAAAACTATTTAAATTAAAAAAGATAAAGATTTAGGAACAGTTCCAGATTAAAGGAGAATAATGAAACATGACTACTAAATAAGACATGATATCCAGAATTTAATCCCAAACCAATGAAAGGGCCTTACTGGGAAAATCAATGAAATTTCAACAGTGTGTAGAGTAGATAATAGTTTTACATCAATATAAATTTCCTGATTTTGTTAAGTGTCATGTGTTTACAGAGAATACCCTCATTTTTAGAAAATACACAGTGAAATATTTGGAAGTAAAGAGCATTTTGTCTGCCTCTTACTGAAACACCTCAAATATATCTTTACCTACATTTACATCTTTATCTCTGTATATCTACATGTATACACCTGAATATGATCACACACATACAGAATGACAAAACAAGTGTAGCAGAATGTTGATATGTGGGAATCTGGATAAAGGGTATATGGTCAGTTTTAATACAATTTGGTCTATATTTTTTTAGTGTCTGAACTTATTTCAAATAGAGAAAAAAATGCTAAATCCTATGGAACAAGAAGAATGGAAGTATTATTGCAAGTATTAAAGTAACATTTGTGGGTCAGCTACTCATAAAAAGTATTCTTCATAGTTTATGCATTTTGAAGAAATAAGCTTGCTCAATGGAAGCTATAGACTAGAAACAACATTCAATCCATTTTAAAGTAAGAAATTAAAAATCCACTATATATTTAATTTGGAGAATTTAATATAAAATTTACAGTGCACTTGTGTTTCTAGCAAGATGTTGTCAATTGAGAAAAGAAGATGAGCTAAAATAAAAACAAAAACATTTATTTAGGGTCTCAGAATTACAATTCGAGGGACACAGGTTTGGGAAGCAACCCAAATAGTGCCCCCCACCTCCCCAGGGAGCAAAAGTCAAAGGTTTTTGAACACAAGAGGGAATGCTTACTTTTGTTGTTTACAAAGAATTTGTTGTTAGCGGCAGAAAATTAATCATGGCTGAATATTACTGGTTACTGAGGCGGTCAATAAGCAAAGTATCTTAATGTAGCAAATTGTCAGTGTTTAGGATGAGTCCTTAAAATATTTGCGGTGTGGCACAGTTCAAAAGTTCATGGTTCCGTCTAGTAGGAATGTGCATTAGGCCCATTTCCTTAACAGCCTCCTGGCTCAGTTTTAAAACATTTGTACATAAGTGACCCCATTTCATTTTACCTTTCACAGTGTTATAGGAGATATCGTGAAAGATACTTCCAGTGCAAGCATTAGATATAAAATACGATTCGTTATGGACTAAATGTTTGTGCCTCACCTCCCCACATCCTCATGTTGAAGCACTAAACACGAATGTGATAATGTTTGGAGGTGGGACTTTAGGAGGTAATTACATTTAAATGGGGTCCTTAGGGTGGGGCCTGGTGATGGAATTAGTGTCCTTATAAGGAGAAAAAGAGAGATCAGAGCTAGCTTGCTCACTCTCTCATCCCTCTCTGCCATATGAGGCACCGAAAGAAGGCAGTCATCTGCAAGCTAAGAAGATGGCTCTCACTAATAAGTCTTGGACTTCCCAGCTTCAAGAACTGTGAGAAATAAATGTATATTGTTTAATCTACCCAGACTATAATGTTTTTTTTTGTAGCAGCCCACGCTGTGTAGGACAGTATTATAGCTGTGTGTGTGTGTATATGTGTCTGTATGAATAGCTGTAATAGTAAGAAATCTATAAAGGACAAAGGCAAAAAGAAAGCAAGAATTATAGAGATAAGCTCATATTAAAGTTAGCTTTTAGCCTGAGGGTTTTATTTTGATGGATGCCCAGATGTAGAGTACAAGAGTTAAAATTTAGATTCCTCTTAGGTGCTTTATAGTCTAGCATACCTTTTCATTATTGAAGAATTAAAGAGTAAGGCATTAAAGATAGGGGTGTTAACTTTAGTTCAAGTAAACAAACAAAAAAATAAACAAAACCAAAAAACTACCAACAAGTGAGGTGGGTTTTGTAGGATTAAATGTATATGGAGTTTGGATCACAATAGATATGATTTAAGACCAGCCTTTTCCAACTACTAGTTTATGGCTTTATATAAGTTTTAAATCCTATATGAATTTCAGTATAATAATGGCTAATGGAATGATAATAAAAATAAAAATAATAATAATAATAATATATACATTAAAATTTCCTACCCCATAATACAGAAATTTGTTAAATGTGAGATAACACCATCATTACCAACATCATCAAATTCATCAAATTTTTTAATTACTAGATTTTATTTCTCTGAACAGTTAGGTTTATAGAAAATTGAGCAGAAACTAAAGAGAATTCCCATATACTGCCCCTCCCCCTCATGGTTTCTCCTGTTATTAATATCTTTCTTTGGTATGATATGTTTTTTTGTAAATGATGAACTACTGTTGATACATTATTATGAACTAAAGTCCACACTTTACATTAGGGCTCACTCTTGGTTGTGCATTTCTACAGGTTTTGACAAATGCATAACATAATGTATTCAAAATTGTATAGACTTG
This sequence comes from Panthera pardus, assembly GCF_024362965.1. Taxonomy (NCBI): domain Eukaryota; kingdom Metazoa; phylum Chordata; class Mammalia; order Carnivora; family Felidae; genus Panthera; species Panthera pardus. The sequence goes on from NW_026526732.1 coordinate 104,783,419, forward strand.
TTTCACCGTCCTAAAATGCCCTCTGTTCACATATTCATCACTTTCTTCTAGCCCCTGACAGGGGCCCATAGCCTCTGACAACTACGGATCCTTTTATAGTCTCTGTAGTTATGCTTTTTCCAGAATGTCCTATGCTGGAACCATACAGAGTAAAACCTTTTCAGATTGACTTTTTTTACTTAGCAATATGCAGTTTAGGTTCCTACATGTCTTTTCATGGCTAGATGGTGTATTTCTTTTTGTCATTGAATAATATTCCGTTGCACGAGTATGCCACAGTTTGTCCAACACTTGTTAAAGTAACCTAGGTTGCTTCAGATTTTTGCGATTACGAATAAACTTGCTATACATATTTGTGTTCAGGTGTTTGTGTAGACACAAGTTTTCAACTAATTTGGGTAAATACCTAGGAACACAAGAGTATAAGATTGATAGATCATATGATAAGACTGCCCTTAGCTGTGTAAGAAATTATGGACTGTCTTCCAGTGTGGCTGTACCATTTTTCATGAATGAGGATTCCTATTCTTTCACATCCTCATCTGCATTTGCTGCTCTTAGTGTTTTGGATTTGAGCCATTCTAGTAGATGTGTAGTAGTAAATCATTTTAATTTGCCTTGTCCTAATAACATTATGTTGAGCACCTTTTCATATACTAATTGTCCTTTCACATATCCTATCGCCATTGCTTAAAGGTAGTTACTGTTTTAACAGCACCACACACATTATTGGATTAACTAGGTTATCCTTGTGAGAGCACAGAGTGTTGATTAACAACACCCTTGGGAGTTTCTCAGTTGAAATCTTAAACCAGCTCCTGTATTCATAGGGCAGGGAGAGACAAGAAAGACACAGGCTATGCCAAGTTGATCTATAGAAATTAGAATAAGCAAAAGGAACTTACTTGCCAAGCTGGTCTTTGGTGGCAGCAATAGGAGTGGATCCCTCCACCCACCAAATAGGAAAAGTTTATGTAGAGGTCTTAACTGGGTTCAGTCACATACACCATTCAGGCTTTCTCAATACCATTTCACTATCTCGAGGCTATGTCCTTGGAACCGCCTCTGGGAGCAGGAAAGGCAATTGGAACCCATATTCCAAGGACAGGGGAGGCAGTGAGGGGCCTCTGAGTGCCCAGGTCCAACTCGAAGGTCAACTAGCAGTCGTGTCCTTTTGATGACCTTGACTAACACAGGGAGGTTCTGAAACAGATAAAGCCAGAAAGAGAAGGGAAGGACAAATAGAAGGATACAACTCCTAATGGTATCAGAGAGGCCCAAAGAGGGAAGCAAGGCAGGGAAATCAGCAAACAACAGAAATCAAACAAAAACAATTCTTATTTAAAGGTATTCATGCACTAGGACTGAGTGACTTCTGGTTAAGAAAGAGAGGGGTGCCTGGGTGGCTCACTCGTTTAAGCATCTGACTCTTGGTTTTGGCTCAGGTCATGATCTCACAGTTCTGTGGATTCGAGCCCCATGTCAGGCTTTGCTGGCAGTGTGGAGCCTACTTGGGATTCTCTCTCTCTCCTCCCCTCCCCAACTTGCGCTCTCTCTCAAAATAAATAAATAAACTTTATTAAAAAGAGAGAGAGAGAGAAAGTCTGTGTGACAGAGAGAGTCCCCTATAAATACAGTTTGTTACAAAAGAATAAAAACTAAGAGGGAAAACAATTCCAAATACTCCTTTTATACCCTTGACCCTACTGCACACTGTTGAAATTAGATGCAAAATTCTTAGTCTTTTGTTACACAGGATAGCCATAAAAACTTGAAAGTAGATACATTGTGAACTCCCTCGCTCTCTCCCTCTCTCTCTCTCTCTCTCTCTCTCTGCCAAACCATACTTTTCTCCAGTAGTGCTACAATGAAGTATGTTTAATAAAAGAGTAATGAGAATGCTTAGTGGCTCTCATCCAGGTCTTAGGTTATGTGAAAAAATAATTATTAGAATATCCTGTTAGTAAAGGGGAGCAGTGGTATAATATTTCAGTCTGGCAACATATAACATGCCTATGTGTTGATGCAGCAGTGACACTTCCAGTAATTTCTCTGAGAGAATTATTTATAGATATCTGGGGATCTAGCTAGAATTAAACTCACTCAGCATTCTTTACTACCACAGAAAATAGAAAACAAAATATTCCCAAAGGAGATAGCAGTTAGATACATTAGGACACACCCATATAATTAAAGGTAACATGTGGCTATTGCCTATGAAGATGCAAAAGAAAATACCAACATGAAAAATTGCTCAGTACATATTTTTTGTATGAAAAACAGGCTATACCATGACTACCCTCATTTATGCATAGAAAAAAATCATGGGAGGGTATACAAAGTGTTAAAACATTTCCTCTGGTTGGGTCAATAATAATGCCTGTTTATTTTCCCCCTTTTGCTTTTGTGCAGCTCCTATAGAGTTCAGAAATTTAGCACATAGAACCTGGAGTCAAAATGAAATGTTTTCCAATATTGATTCCATCACTTAAACTAGCATTTAAATGAGTAGTTTAATATCTCAGAGCCTGGATTTCCTTTTGTTTTGAGTTTCACAGGCTTCATGTGTGCACTAAAGTAAAAAAATGTCTATGAAGGGCTCATTTCAAACTTCGAACATACAAAGTGCCGAGCAGTGATAGTCATTATGTCAGGGTCATGAGTTCAAGCCCAGAGTCGTGACCCTACTTAAAAAAAAAAAAAAAAAGTAATTGAAAAGCCTTGGTCTAAATTAGTGAGTATAGATACAGAAATATAACTCTTAGCAACATTATAGTAACTAAACAAATAAACATCTAAGCATTTTAGAATGTTTATTCTTGGGAGAGAGGATGGTGCTGGGAATGGGTGGGGCAGGGCAATTATTTTTCATGACACCCCCTCATGCACTTATTTGATTTGATTTTGATAAAAATTTTAAAAAGCCATTAAAATTTTAATTAAAAATGATTTGGAGGGCATTCTTTTTTTCCCCAGAAACCACATTTTGCTGTAAATTTGAGTACTATAATTACAAAGTTGCAGGCGCTCATTAATAGTTAATTGAATCGTTTCCTTTGAACAAACACTAGACGGCACACATTCTGATGTAGTTTAAGTGGAATGGAATGTGACAGGACTTATATTTATTAATAAATGTAAAGTGCTAAAAAACAGTTGACAATTCCAAGAAATATATATATATATATATGGTATTGCTATTATTTTAGCTATTTATTCTATGTTTTTCATTGCAAAGACATATTGATATAGCATCTCCTGCCTTGTTTACTTTCTGAAGAGTTGAGTCATAAATGCTGCTGATTAAAGAAAAGCCCCCATTACAGATTGACAACTTTATTGGCAATTGTACAAAAGGACTAAACTGACAGAATCCAGGAAACACTTAGATAAGTGGATAATAAATGCAAGAATATATGAGAGAAAAATTTTTTGAGTATTTTTTTAAATTAAGTTTATTTATTTTGAGAGAAAGTAAGCATGAGTGGGGGAGTGGCAGAAAGGTGGGGAGAGAGAGAATCCCAGGCAGCCTCAGTGATGATGTCAGTGTGGAGCCTGACGTGGGGCTCGAACCCACCCCACAAACCGTGAGATCATGACCTGAGCTGAAACCAAGAGTCAGATGCTTAACCTACTGAGCTACCCAGGCACCCTGAGAAAAATTATTTTTAATACTAATGGATACAAATAATATTCCAGCATACAAGAACTCCCATCACTTTATTCTGATTCATACATTCTGATATAGTAAAAAGACTGTCTTGGGCATTAGACTAAGTTATGAATCTTTCCTGGCTAAGGAACCATAGGCAAGTGAATTTCTAAGAAATGTAGAAAAATCTGTAAAATCTGGGGCACCTGTTTGGCTCAGTTGGTTAAGTGTTTGACTTCCGCTCAGGTCATGATCTCACAGTTTGTGAATTCGAGCCCCACATTGAGCTCTCTGCTGTCAGAGCAGAGCCCGATTCAGATCCTCTGTCCCCCCACTGTCTCAGTCCCTCTCCCACTCATGGTCTGTCTCTCAAAAATAAATAAACATTTAAAAATCTATACAATTTAGATAATAAAGTCCATGCAATAGGAGTTTTAGTCAGAATTAAATGGGGGTAGTGTGTATGAAGCAGGAACACAAAATCTGATAAATGCTAAACATTTCACAAATTTGAATTTAGTCACTAGTTTATGTCCTCAAAACTCTGCTCAGAATTGAAAACCTCTCCAAAATCCATAAAAAATCTTAAAAGTAATTAACAAACCTGTTTGTATCTATCCATATACAACTATTGAATATATAGACAGGCTTTGTTTTAATCTTTTCTTTCATGAACTATTTATCAAATATTTGATCAAACTATTACAAAACATTTGATACATTGATATACATCTTCATGTACATACACACGCGCATATACATGCCTACACATGCACCTTTTCCCATTGTAGCTATTAAGTATCTATCTAGAAGGCAATAGAAAAACAATAAAATTTTTGAGTATTTATCATCTGCCATGTACTGTCCTAAATTCTTTAAATACAGTACCTCATTTTGTTCCTTGGCATTGCCATAAGAAGTAAACATTGTTATTGTGTCCTTAAGGGTGAGGAAACTGAAAATTAGAATAGCTGCATGATTTAGCCACTGCTACACAGATAACAAACATCTGTATTTAAACCATGTGTGTTTGCTTGCAAAGTTGTCTACTCTTAAATACCTGTTTTACTGCTATGACTGATATTGAAGCTAGAATATTAATAATGATGTTTTATTCTTATGTATACAAGTTGAGCACCCAAGAATGACCATGGTTTGGGGAGCCTGGGTGGCTCAGTTGGTTAAGATTCTGACTCTTGATTTCGTCTCCGGTCATGATCTCATGGTTTGTGGGTTTGAGCCCTGCGCTGTGAGCGCAGAGCACGCTAGGGATTCTCTGTCTCCCTTTCTCTCTGCATCTCTCTCTCTCTCTCAAAAATAAATAAATAAACATAAAAAAAAGAATTAAAAAAAAGAATGACTGTGGCTCACTTTTAGCGCATTCACACGTAGTCATCTCCAAGTCCTGGCCACGTTGCTCTTATATAACCCACACGTCCTTGCAGTTCTTTTTCCCCTCTAATTCCCTGAACCATCAACTTTTTCTAAAACTAACTATGAGCCTCCACACTGGCATTCTCATCTCCTGTTTGACATCTTCCAGATAATTCTTTTATTGCAGCATACCTTTTCTTTCTAGAATGTAAATATTTTTTTTTAATTTTATTTAAATCCAAGTTAGTTAATATATAGTGTAATAACAGTTCAGTAGAGTTTAGTGCTTCATCACTTACAGAGGACACCCGGTGCTCATCTTCCCAAGTGCCCATTACCCATTTAGCCCATCCCCCCCACACCCCACCAGCAACCCTCAGTTTGTTCTCTGTATTTAAGAGTCTTATGGTCTGCCTCTCTCTGTTTTTATCTTATTTTTCCTTCCTTTCCCCTGTGTAAATCTTACCCTGTCACTTATACTTAGACTCCTTCACTTTCTCCATGTGGACCATTAGATGCAGCCCCCAAATTTAACGTTATTGTAAATTCGCTGATTATACGGACTACTTCTCCCCATTCCAAGGCCTTCTTCACAAAGCTTGTGAACAATAAACCAATTGTTAAATATCTTAAAGAAGCATACTTTCCACAGCCACTTATTTTTACAACTACTTCTTTGTTTTCATACATGACCTTGCAACCTATATGGCACCTGTTCCTAAAAAGAATTAAGAAGAGAAAAACCATAAAAATTCCATCCATTGCAGAAGTGCAGGACAGAATGAGGAGTGGCAGATTGTCTTTAAGGAGAAGAGACCTGGCAAAGAGGACTGGACAAGAGTCAGACTCCCAGAGGTACTTGGAAACTAAGAAAGAATGGGCACAAGGCAAACAGGAAAAGAGACAGATTGCACCAGCCACAGAGTGCAACCTTGGTATCTAAGCCAATGGCTGAGTTATCCTTAATAGTTGTATTTTTTCTGTGGCAGAATGGATCGGGCCTAGAATTTAGTTTATTTTACTTTGCAGTTATTTTGCTAAGTGTTGTATGAAGAGCCCCAATGCAAATTTAGACACTATAGACACTACCCAGGAATCATTCTAGTTCAGAAAACAGATGTGACCAAGAATCAGTGTAAGAAGATAAGTTATGCTCAAGGTGTCATGGGAAAGTTGGGAAGGTCCATGATGCTCAACCTGGGAGTTCAGGGAAGGAGGTTTATAGATGGTGAGAACTAGTGGGAAATGATTTCAAATACTTGAAAAAAAATTATGTTTAATATTTAAAAAATCTGTTCTTACTGAAGGATGATAAATGCTATAATACCATATTGATATATGGCATGTGCAGAAAAAAAATTATATATATATATTGGTTGTTTCTTGAGGCAAGAGAGAGGATATCTAGATTTTTCTTTTCTTCTTTGAAAATATCAAGACTAGCAAAATGCACTGCAAAGGTTAAACGAAATGTACACATTGACTCTTTTATTTTTCTCTTTTTCAAATACTGACCATGGATGTTGCAAAACTTTTAGAGTAAGAATCATGTTTGGGTTAGATTTGGGGGCATGCACATCGAAGTAACAAATCAGGGAGACAGAATCTAAAGTCACATTTGAGAACTTTTGTATGTAAATGTTTTTTGGATACTTGATACAATATTTAAATTATATCAGATAACAGGTCATACCTTGTAAATAAGTAAGGAGATTAGTATGAAACTTTAAAAAGAGCTAATTACAGAGTCATTTCTCATCTTAGATTTGGCTCTCAATTTATCTTCCTCTTGTGGCATGAGCTTGTGAAACTTTCCAAGGACTGCATTATAATTCATTTATGTGTGTATATGTGTGTATGTAAATGTGTGTATATGTATATTTTATACATGCATGTATATATATGTTATATATTTGCTTACATCTATATATCTTTTGAATCTACATATATATACGTAGATTTTTTCTATATGTGTAGAAACACATATATCCCTTCTTTAACTTTTATGGTAAGAAATTTCAAATATTTAAACAGAATAGCACACCACTGGATACATCAGAAGAGTTAAAACTTACAATCTTTCTGAATCCACAAGTGTCCAGAGCACCCCCTTCCAGTGCTTTAGAAGGAGTTCTGCCAAGGTTGAAGTGATTGAACTCTCTGGAAGTTTTAGTTTTCTTTTCTCATAAAATAAATGCATCTCCTGTTTCCCATGTCAGTCAAATGTAACTATCAGCCTCCTTTACACTACCGTCTTTCCTCCTGTCTCGAGGAAAAAAAAAAAACACAGTGTAGATAACCAGAATGTCGTCAGTTTGCTGCTGGACTTCAGCTCAGAGAAGGAAAGTAGCACAACATCTCAGACACATTTGTCTGGCCACCTCCAGGGAGTCAAACACGTTGGGAGTGGGGTGGGGCTAAAACTCTGATGTGGCGTGGTAGGATACCGTTCAGCTTGAGCAACTTTTTGTTTTTTGTTTTGTTTTTGCGCGTCGGCAGAGGGTGGATAGCCAGCACAGCCAGCCAAGGCAGGCCCCTCTCTCCTCCGTGAAGAACCCAGGGGCCCTGCAGAGACCTTGCTTCTCTGCAGCCTTAGCAGCAGGTTTTGAGAGGTGTGTTGCAAACAGCCCAAGGACACTGATGCAGTAGAAAGGCAACATAGCCTTCTCTGCTTTGTTTCATCAACACAAACCAAAATTAGTGAGTGGAAGGATACTGGACAGTGTACAGTTGCCTTCTCAAATCCATATTCCCAGCTTTTCTGGCTCTAAATAGACCCCAGTTTAGGGAGCTATCACTATCTTCCCTTGACTACTTCCTCCCTTCTCTTGCTTAAGGAAGGGATGGGGACAGCAACAACAAAATGTGTCTCAAGGAAAATATTCCTCCTTGTTTTACCACCCCTTCACTCTGACTCGTCTAGTGGGACACAAAGGCGTGTATCTCATTTTTACAGACCTTCAAGTTAGGAACCATAATTCTTCAGGGCACAGAGGAAATACACATAGGTGGAAGGGCTCCTCCTGGGTCACCTCCACTGAGGTGGCTGGGGGTGGGCAGGTGGAGTGGGTGTGGGTGCTGCCACACTGCCAGGAAGGCTTAGAGAAGAGGACCACAGGTGGAGTGAAAGAAAAGGGGAAGGGTGGTAGGCAGACAGAAGTTACCTGCTTTTAGTATTTGCTGTCTTGTAACACCTGCGTCAGTGTTTGAAAAGTGGAAAGGGCACAGGGAGTGCGCCTGGGAAGCATTTGCCTAAGAGACTGTGTGTGTGATGAAGGGCCTGCGAAAGGGGAGGGGTTGGGGGAAAGGGGGAGACCTCTAGGGTGACCACTATAGTGACTGCGAGGTTGGCTATCAGTTGGACAGGTGACCATGAGAAGTGCAGGGGGTCTGATGCTGCCTGCACCTGTTACTGTGCCAGACTTGGTAGATGATGCTGCGGCAGGTGCTTCGCAGAGGGCTCCAGTCGTTCCGCCACAGGCTGGGCTTGTGCGTCAACCAGCACCCCGTCTTTTTCCTCACCATGCCCACAGCCCTGACCGTCACCTTCGGCCTCAGCGCGCTCAACCGCTTCCAGCCCGAGGGCGACCTGGAGCGCCTGGTCGCTCCCAGCCACAGCCTGGCCAAGATCGAGCGCAGCCTGGCCAGCAGCCTTTTCCCCCTGGACCAGTCCAAAAGCCAGCTCTATTCGGACTTACACACCCCTGGGAGGTATGGCAGGGTGATCCTCCTCTCCCCACCCGGGGACAATATTTTGCTCCAGGCTGAGGGGATCCTGCAGACCCACCGAGCCGTGCTGGAAATGAAGGTGAACCACAAGGGCTATAATTATACTTTTTCCCATCTGTGTGTGTTGAAAAATCAGGATAAGAAATGCGTGCTGGATGATATTATTTCACTGCTAGAGGATCTCAGGCAGGCTGCCGTCTCCAATAAGACAACAGCCAGGGTGCAAGTGAGGTATCCCAGCACTAAATTAAAGGTACGCTCCTCCTGCATGCTTCTGCCAATTAAAGAGGCAGCACTTCATTTCTTGCCCTAAACAAGCAAAGAAAATGCAGAGGTCTCATCCTTAAGACTCAGAAGCTAATGCTTCTTTCATTGAGGGAGGTGTTATGGGTAATTTGAGGTGGTATGAGGGTTGGGGGAGGAAAAACGTTAAGTAAACACACGATTGTGTGTTTATTAAGCGTTAAAATATGGCTGGAAAGTGAATGGTGAGCCTTTAGCATTGCTGGGAACTTCATCTCCGTTTCCCTGAAATATCTGCCAGCATTTGGTATTTGAGGGTCTGTACCCTGTGCATGCTTGTGTGACTCTCCATGATAAGTTCTGACTACAATTGAGATTCCATAGATTTGCATACGTGTGACTATAAAAGGGAATCTAACATTCGTATGTATTTGCGTTTTCATGCACACATAACTAGGAGACTGTAAATATAAATGCAATAATTATGTACCCCTAAATGATGAACTAGAGGAAGAGTTAGAAACCTTTTCAGTAAAATACCGTGTAGCAAATATTTTAGGCTTTGCAGGTCTCATCCTATCTTTGTCATAATATTCTTTTTTGTTTCCTCTCTTTTTCTCTTTATTGTTTTTTAACAATCCTTTAAAAATTAAAAAAAAAAAAAATAGTTCACAGTCCAAACAAAAACAGGCTAGGGGTTGAATTTCTTGGTAGGGAGGTAGACATTAAGCAAATTTGGTTTCACTGCAAATAGCATTCAAGTTGAATGCCATTATTAAATATAGGGGTTTTTTTCAAGGCATATTTTTATATTAGAGTTGAAAAATTATACCGGAGTTGGAAATCAAGTCCCTTCAAAATGCCCTTTATTGACCACAGACAAAAGAGCTAGATGGTATTCAACCGGTTATAAATATTTCCTTAAAGAGACACAAATGAACTTTTATGTTGGCTCTGCTATAATGGTGATGTAATTTCAGACTACGAATGTGGATGTCAAAGACTGAATTGTTGAGCCAAAAGGACACTACCTGGCATGTTTAGTCACTAGTAGTTGGCTGTCCTTCTAGCAACTCTGGGGACAAAGGCAAGTTACACTGAGGTATGTGACCTTTCCTGCTGCTCCATGTGACTACCTTACGTCTAATAGGATTCTATACACTTTACTAACTTGTAGTTAGTGTAACTTTCTGTGTATGTATGTACAATTTCCAACCTCAGAAATGCTGCAATTAGTAATATGAGTTGTAAATTATTATAATTTTGTGCAAGAATATATAGTGGAAAAAAAAATATGTCCTATAAAACAAAATTGCACGCAGTTGACCCTTGAACAACACAGGTTTGAATGGTGCAGTCCACTTATGTGCAGATGTTTTTATTCTTTAATTTTTTTTTTAAAAAATTGCTGTTTGGTTTTGAGAGAGCAAGAGAGTGTACACAGCAGGGGAGGGGCAGAGAAAGAGAGGGAGACAAAGAATCTGAAGTAGGCTCAGCACTGTCAGCCTGATGTGGGGCTCGAACTCACGAACTGTGAGATCATGACCTGAGCTGAAGTCTGATGCTCAAATGACTGAACACCCAGGTGCCCCACAGATTTTTTAAAATACAGTAAAGTGATGTAAATGTGTGTCCTCTTATGATTTTCTTGATGTTTTCTCTTTATCGTTCGCTTGTTTTATTGTAAGAATATAGTATAGGGGCGCCTGGGTGGCTCAGTCATTTGAGCATCAGACTTTGGCTCAGGTCATGATCTCCCAATTCATGAGTTTTAGCCCCGCATCTGACTCTCTCCTGACAGCTCAGAGCCTGGAGCCTTCTTCGGATTCTGTGTCTCCCTCTCTCTATGCCTCTCCCCTGTTCATCCTCTTTCTCTCTCTCAAAAATAAATAAACATTAAAATTCCCTTGCCTTTGGAGATGTGTTGAGTAAGAAATTGCTGTGGCTGAGGTCAAAGAGGTTGTTGCCTGCTTTTTCCTCTAGGGTTTTGATGGTTTCCTGTCTCACATTTAGGTCGATCATCCATTTGAGTTTATTTTTGTGAATGGTATAAGAAAGTGGTCTAGTTTCATTCTTCTGCATGTTCCTGTCCAGTTCTCCCAGCACCATTTGTTAGAGACTGTCTTTTTTCCATTAGATACTCTTTAAAAAAATGTTTTTTTAAGAATATAGCATAGAGGTGCCTGGGTGGCTCAGTCGGTTAGGTGTCCGACTTCAGCTCAGGTCATGATCTCACAGTTCATGAGTTCGAGTCCTGTGTCAGGCTCTGTGCTGACAGCTCAGAGCCTGCTTCGGATTCTGTGTCTCCCTCTCTCTCTGCCCCTCCTCTGTTCACACACTCTCTCTCTAAACAAACATTTAAAAAAAGAATATAGTATAAAATACATATAACATATGGAATACGTGTTGACTATGTTACCAGTAAGGCTTCTGATCAACACTAGTCTATTAGTAGTTATGTTTTGAAAGAATCAGATGTTATAGGTAGGTTTTCAACTGTGTGGGGGCTTGGTGCCTCTAACCCCCAAGGGTCATTTAATTATTTACAGATATTAATATTTGACTGGATTATTTGTAATTACTGATAACATTCTATTTGTCTCATTTAATTCAAGTATCATTTTACATAGAAACAAACTAATTAAAGAGTAACTAAATATATGTCAATTTTATTTATTATTTATTGAAACTAGGAATAAAGATCATTGTAATACTTGCTAATGCTTTTCTATGCAAATTTTCATGTTAATATATGGATGAAATAATTTTTCAAAAAATTAGTGCTTTAAAAAATCTATAATTGAAGATAAATCTATATACTAAGAGCACAGTAAAAGAAAACACTGCTAAATGTCATGAACAAATTTTTAAAGCTGTGACTGCTTTGTGTCCCTCCTAATTATGCATCTCAAACTTGAATTCTCTTACTTTGACTCTTATCATTATATTTTAACACTAAATGATTTTAATTCCTCTAAATAGGGAAATAACCCTTGAGTAGAGATAACCAGATTTATTGTCCTTTTATTTATATTTGATTTAGTAATTACGGCTACTTTAAATAAGTGATTTCCATATGTTCATTATTCCATATTTATTTTGAGGGAGTTCTAGATATTCTTTTGTATTGGGGATACTTTACCAACATAGATAGTTCATTCATTCTATCATGATAATACTTAATTCTATTTATTTTTTTAATTTCTGCTTTTATATCTTCAAATGTGCCTGTACTTCTCCAATCTTATATAAAAGCCATCAATACTGTTCATTGATTTATACTTTTTCTTTTCTTAAGAGCTCATAGTCAGAGTGTGGTTTCCCCTCCTTCTTAAAGTTAGGCACATGTGTAGCTATGTGATTTGTTCTGGCCAACAAATGTGTGTAGAATTGCTTTAACCAGAGTTGTCTTTCTTCTGCTTGAAGTAGTCCTCCCAGCCCCTTAACAGTGGATGTAGAGACCTTGAGAGTAGAATAAACTCAGCATACTCAATGGATATATGGAAAACTAGAGCGACCAAAGCAAACAAAGGAGCAGTGGAAGCTAATAAGATCAGAGAGGTAAGAGGTAGGCAGGATCCAACTTATTTGGTTCTTGCTGGCTCTGGGATTACATTAGGAATATATTGTGAGTGTGCTAGAAGTATTTCAGGTGTTGTAAGCAGAGGGCCAATATGCTCTATTGGATACATTTTAATACTAGTCTGTGAAGACAAATTATAAGGGCAAGTGTGGAAGCAGAGAATTATGGTTGAAGGTTATTTTATTAATCCAATCAAGAAATAATGGTGGCTCTAACTATGGTTTTAGCAATGGAGATGATTAGAAGAGATAAGATTTGAAATATTTGTTGGTGTTAGAGTAGAAAGGACTTATTGGTGAATTGTATATAGCTGTATCAGGAAAAAAAAGACAAAAATAATATCTAGGATTCGCCCTGAGTAATTTGATAAATGGTGGTACTATTTGCTCTTAAGGGGGAGACTTTTGTTGTTTGATCACTATTGTTGTGATCAGGTTGTTTGAGATATTTACTAAATATTTAAAAGATATTATTGAGGCAATTGGGTGTGAGTGTGGAGCTCAGAAGAGAATTCAAGCATGGGCATGGGGAAGTGTCCACTTTCATCATACCAGTGAAAGCTCTGTGAGGGAGAAAATGTAGAAAAAGATGAGAAGAAGAAAAAAACAAAAATCTAGAACATAGATCTAGAAAGAAGGGGCTATCATAATATATTTGCAGTAACACAATGTTTGGCTTTTGGTAAGATCAAAGTTTTAAGGTAGACCCTTAAATAGTTATGTAGAATCTTATTAATGCTTCCTAGATCTTTGTAATCATGTCTTACAAGACCCTAAGTCCATTTACATGTAAATCATGCATTAATCCCAGTTGCTTCTTCAGGTTTCCTATAAAATACCAATAGTTTTAGAACACACAGCTCTTATTTACATATTTTTTAAATTTTTTTTGAGAGAAAGTGTGAATGGGGGAAGGACAGAGGGAGAGAGAGAGAGAGGGAGAGAGAGAGAGAGAGAGAGAGAAACTCAAGTAGTCCCCGCACTTGGTGCAGAACGTGACATAGGGCTCAATCCCATGACTGTGAGATCATGACCTGAGCCAAAAATCAAGAGTCTGACACTTGACCAACTGAACTACCCAGGCAGCCCTGTTTCTATCTTTTAAATAGAAGAAACTTAAGGAGGATATGAAAACGTTGCTCACCTCCTTTGAGCACATGTTTTTCCATTTCACTGCTAGACCAAACATGGGGAGACTTTTGAGGATATGGACAATAAACTGTGCATATTTGTAACACTCTCCACATTGTATAGGATGAACCATAGACATTTTAAATATAAAAGATTTTGTGCTGTGTGACATCCTCAGCCTTGCCAACAAAGTCAAACTATTTTGATAGGACATATTCTATAGGGAAATCCAAATTAGAAGCTTGATAGAAAAAGGAAGAAAACACACAAAAAATGAAATGGGTCCTAGAGTCAGACTTTTCATTCTTCGTATTTTCTACTCAGACATAATCCTCCATTCAAAGACTATGCAAACATCAAAACTAAGAACCCTGAAAAAAAAAAAAAGACAAACAGTATAGGCCTGCATAAAACAAACAAACAAACAAACAAACAAAAACCTTTTTATACACCAAAGTATAAGACAAATAATCACAAAACATGGACAAATATAGGAATTGATAATTGACATTAGAGATACAAATGGCCTAAAAACATGTGAAATGTTCTTAATATCACTAATAGCCAATAAATGCGAGGTAAAATAACACGATTCTTTGTTATCACTCATGCTAAGATTTGTTTGGTAGCAGAAGAACACAGAAACAATAGAGATGTAAGAAAGATTGACATTTTTTCTTTGCTCTATAAAGACCAGAGATCTGCAGTCCAGGCCTGGTAGAATAATGTTACTCAGTGAGGGCATCTAAAGCTCTGGCTCATTCCAGCAGGCTTCCCTTACCAGGAAATAGCTCCTTCAGAATTGGGAGCTGTGGTATGTGGGCATCTACATTCCCCACAGTAGGATACTGGAAGGAGGAAAAAAGATACATCTTAGCTATTATGTAAAGAAGATTCCCAGGACTGCCACAGAATTGCTATGCTAACATCCATTGCCCAGAACTTTGTAAGGTGGCTGAATCTAGCTCCACAGGCTGCTGAGAAATGTAGTATTTAATATGGAAATTCATTTTCTTGACTAAAATTCTATTGCTGTTGAAGAAGAGGAGGAAAATAGAAGAAACTTCTGGTAACAATTGATAGTCATGCCTTTTACTCATGGTATGACAATCTCATTTTTAGATGGGAAGGAAATTAATATGCCTTCTATAAAAACCAGTTGCTGTAGCAACAAAAATAATTATATATATTTTCCAACAATTCCAAATGCCAATTTTATTCTAAAAAAGAAAGGTTACTTCGGCAATGTTCCTAAAAACACTGTTGGTATACCTGAAAATGGGAAACAATTTAAATTCCTAGCAATAGAAGCCTGGTAAATAATCTATTGTATTTTTTAAAATATTTATTTATTTTTGAGAGAGAGAGCATGAGAGCGGAGGGGTAGAGAGAGAGGGAGACCGAGAATTCAAAGCGGGCTCTGTGCTGTCAACGCAGAGCCTGACGTGAGGCTCGAGCCCACAAACCGTGAGATCATGACCTAAGCCAAAGTTGGATGCTTAACTGACTGAGCCACCCAGGTGCCCCAACCATTGTATTTTTAAAAACAATCTAACAATACATTATAAACATAAGCTAGAAATATATGTGACAAGAATCGATATGTGTAATATATTAAGTAAAAATGGAAAATCTGCATAACATTACATACCATAATATTTGTACTACTAATTATATATGTGTATAAGTAAAATACTCTTCTGTCTTGGGTCAAATTTACAATTCAAGTATGTAATTCATATATTTGGTATGAGGATTAAATAAGTTAATGCATGTGACACTTTCATAATGATGTCTGGCACACAGTATTTGCTATTTTTATCTCACATTATTATTTTACCCCATCCTACTTCAATGACGTGGCATTCTTTCTATCTTAAAGTTCTAGGGAGCAAATAGTTGTTTTGGAATGAAGCATAAACTAATAATGTAAAGTACATTCCTCGTAGAGGTAAGAGTTAGAAATTAGTCCAGTAAATAATATTTTTGAGGCATGTTAAGGGTGTAAGATTGACTCAGCTTTTAATGCCTTGCCACAACTACCCCAGTTATGTAATTATGAAATAATTATGTAAACACAATTGTAATTATTCTGTCTGGATACTGAAGACCACAGAATTACTGAAAAATTGCACACCCATGTATAGAAACAATACAACACTGAGGCGTCTTGATATAGAAGGGACGATGGCTTCATTTTTACTGAGTACCTACTGTGTATTCAGCAATTTACCAGAAGGATGTAATGTAATCACAGCACTTCAGCAAGGTAGATTTAGTTCTCCTCATTATATAAATGTTGAAAATTGGAGCTTATGGCTGACAACAGCTTGTACATAGATATGTAGTAAATAATTAGCAAATAGGACAAAATTAAAATTCATCTTTTGACTGCAATTTTATGCTTTGGAAAATTGGAAGGTACAGCATTAACTGGTGCATTTTTGGTTACACAATTTGACCCAAATTCAAGTCATTCTGTAAATGGATTAGCATTGAGATAGATGAACTTTTATCTAGATTGGCATCTATTTTAATCTTATGCATTAATTACGTTATGTTCTAAAAATAATGCTTGAAATACTATTTAATTAAATTTTGTATTTTAAAAATCTTAAAAAATACATATAAATCTCATACCTATAACTCAAAACTGATTATTTGAGTACCTATATTAGGCTTATATGTCAGTGTGTATGAGCTTTAAAACATGTACTCAGTGAAATTAACAGCACATTTATCTTGAAAATGTAAATAATTTGAAGAAAAAGATGGTTAAAGGCCTCCCTGAGAAGAGATTGTGGGTTTGTTCCAGACTCCCTCAATAAAGCAAACAGCACAACAAAGCAAATGAATTTTTTTTCTTTTGGTTTCCCAGTGCATATAAAAGTTATATTTATGCTATACTATAGTCTGTTAAGTGTGCAACAGCATTATGTCTAAAAAAAACCAAACAAACATGTATACCATAATTAAAAATACTTCATTGCTAGAGTACCTGGGTGGCTCAGTTGGTTGAATATCTGACTCGATTTCAGCTCAGGTCATGATCTCAGGGTAGTGGGATTGAGCCCCGAATCAGGCTCCACACTGAGTGTGCTGCCTGCTTAAGATTCTCTCTCTCTCTCTCTCTCTCTCTCTCTCTCTCTCTCTTCCAAACTCCCTCTCTTTTTCTTTACCTCTGCCCCTCCCGCTCACATTCTCTCTCTCTGAAATAAAAATTACAAATAAATAAAAAATAAAAAATACTTTATTGCTAAAAACTGCTAATCATCATCAGCTGTCAGCAGGTCATGATCTTTTTGCCGGTGGAAAGTCTTGCCTCGATGGCTGCTGACTGATCAGGGTGGTGGTGGCTGAAGATTGAGGTGGCTGTGGTAGCTTCTGAAAATAAGACAACAATGAAACTTGATGCATCAATTGACTTTTCCTTTCACAAACTATTTCTCTATACTCTGTGATGCTGCTTGACAGCATTTTACCCACAGTAGAACTGCTTTCAAAATTTTTTTGAAATTGTCCAAACTTGAACTCCTTCACTCTGCTCAAAACCTGCCACTGCTTTATCAACTAAGTTTATGTAATATTCTAAATCCTTTTTGTCACTTCAACAATCTTCACAGCATCTTCACCAGGAGTGGATTTCATCTCGAGAACCCACTTTCTTTGCTCATCCATAAGAAGCAGCTCCTCATCTGTTCAAGTTTGATCATAAGATTGTAGCAATTCAGGAACATTCTCAGGCACCACCTTTAATTCTAGTTCTCTCACTATTTCTACATCTGTGGTTGCTTCCTCCACCGAAGTCTTGAACCCCTCAAAGTCTTCCATGATGGTTGGAATCCAATTCTTCCAAACTCCTGTTAATGTTGATATTTTGACCTCCTCTCAAAAATCATGAATATTCCTAATGGCATCTAGAATGGTGAGTCTTTTCCAGAAGATTTTCAACTTACTTGCCCAGCTCCATCAGAAGAAATACTATTTATGGCAGCTATAGCTTTATAAAATGCATGTCTTAAATAATAAGACTTGAAAGTTTAAATCAGTCCTCGATCCGTGGGATGCAAAATGGACATTGTGTTAGCAGGCATGGAAACAACATTAATCTTGTACATCTCCATCATAGCTCTTGGGTGTATTGTCAATGAACAGTAATATTTTTAAAGGAATCTTTTTCTGAGAGGGAAGTTGTAGGTTTCAACCATGTTGAAAACAGATGTGCTGTCATCTAGGCTTTGTTGTTCCCTTGATAAAGCACAGGCAGAGTAGATTTAACATCATTCTTAAGGACCCTAGGATTTTCATAGAGGTAAATGAGCATTGGTTTCAACTTAAGGTCTTCAGTTGCATGAGCCCTAATAAGAGAGTCACCCTGTCCTTTGAAGCTTTGAAGCTGGACACCAACTTCTCTAGCTGTGAAGATACTAGAAGGCAGCTTCTTCCAATAGAAGGCTGTTTCATCTACAGTGCAAAGCTGGTGTTTAGTTTAGCTGCATTCATTCATTTTCTCAGCCAGATCTCCTGGATAAGTTGCTGCAGCTTCTACATCAGCACTTGCTGCTTTGCCTTGCAGTCTTGAGTTATGGAGATGGCGTCTTTCCTTAAACCTCATGAACCAACCTCTGCTAGCTTCAGACATCTGCCACTTCCTCACCTCTCTCAGCCCTCATAGAATTGAAGACAATTAGGGTCTTGCTCTGGATTAGGCTTTGGCTTACGGGAATGTTGTAGCTAATTTGATCTGCTATTCAGACTGCTGAAGTTTTCTCCATATTAGCAACAAAGCTGTTTCACTCTCTTATCACCTATGTGTTCACAATGCAGCACTTTTAATTTCCTTCAAGAACTTGTCCCTTGCCTTCACAACTCCGCGAACTGGTGCAAAAAGTATAGCTTTTGGGCTCTCTGGAATTTTTCTTAATGTTTATTTATTTTTGAGAGAGAGAGAGAGTGGGAGACAGACAGACAGACAGAGCATGAGCAGGGGAGGGGCAGAGAAAGAGAGGGAGACACACAATCTGAAGCAGGCTCCAGGCTCTGAGCTGTCAGCACAGAGCCCCACACAGGTCTTGAACTCACAAACCATGAGATCATGACCCAACCTGGAGTTGGATGCTTAATCGACTGAGGCACCCAGTCTCCCCTGGCTTCTCTGGACTTTTGATATACTTTCTTCACTAAGAGTAATCATTTCTAGTTTTGGGTTTAAAACGAGAGATGTGCTGGGGTGCCTGGGTGGCTCAGTTGGTTGAGTGTCCTACTCTTTATTTCAGCTCAGGTCATGTTCCCAGGGTCATGGGATCAAGCCCTGTGTCAGGCTCCAGGTGGCATGGATCCTGCTTGAGATTCTTTCTCTCTCTTCCTTTGCCCCTCTCCCATGCTCATGCACTCTCTCTCTGAAATAAAATTTTTAAAAAAATTAAGAAAAATAAAATGAGAGATGTACAACTCTTTCTTTCACTTGAACACTTAGAGGCCGTTACAGGGTTATTAATTGGTCTAATTTCAATATTATTGTATCTCAGGGAATAGGGAGGCCTGTGGAGAGAGACATGGGGAAATGACACGCCAGTGGAGCAGTCAGAACACACACAACATTTACGGATTAAGTTTGCCATCTTACGTGGGTGGGGTTCATGGTACCCTAAAACAATTATAATAGTAACATCAAGGAATGCTGTCACCGATCACCATATTAGAACAATAATGAAAAAGTACGAAATATTCCAAGAATGATCAAAATGGGACACAGACATGAGGAAAATGTTGTTGGTAAAATCACACCTTTAGACTTATCCAACACAAGGTTATCACATAACTTAAATTTGCAAAATATATATATATATATATATATATATATATATATATATATATTTGTATATAAGTATATATATTTATAAATCTACAAAGCACAATGGAGAAGAAGAAGAAATGAGGTATACCTGTATGCCACAAAGGGAACATAAAATAGTATT